>NW_026849987.1:0-1200000 GCF_030869225.1 Colletotrichum abscissum | reverse complement strand
TAGTTACGGGTCAAACTATCACTTGGGAACCTGGAATTTTGACAGTGGGCCATGGTTTCGGGATGGAGAAGGACGCCTTGGAGCCGCGATTTGAACGACCTTACGAGCCGGCGAATAAGCTTATTGAGATGGGGATCTCCAGGAATTGGAAGGGGGCTTTCTAAATTCCTTGATGGGGATGGATGTGAGATCACAGGAAAGATGGCTGAAAGTTGCCTGTACTTGGTGAAATGGAATTATCCTCTGAAGCTTGTTGAAGGGGCAAGACAGATGGACGTGTAAGTGAGAGGGAGATAATTGTATCGAAGACGAGAGGTTCGAGACTCTGCACCCACAATCGGCGTACGCAAGAGAAACCGCGCATTTCCATCACTGGGGCTGTAGAGACGGAGTTCTCTGACGACACCCTTCGTCACGAGATTCGTTGATAAAGCTGTTTGGGTAGAGTTATCCGTATTACGAGGTAGTCACCATGCAAGAAAGGAAGGACCATATTGACTGGGGTCTCGTTGGTTTGACTGTTTCATTCAGTTGTTTTCACTTGGTATCGAGTAGACTTCCACGCTGGACATCTGATCATCCTAGTAGGCCGACCATGGGCAACCGTATCAACCTACTGCTTCATCCATACTCGCCCATACTTCCAAAATCTACCACTTTTCCGACTTTACAGTGCTAACCTCGCTTCTAAAAGGCCTCCAACCTCAGTGCCTAAAATCCGACCTGTTCATCGTAGTCACATCAATAGTCGACCCCATCGCCGCAGGCCCATACGCCCCGCCCTCCATCGAAGCCATCATCTTCCTCATCGGCGTGCCATCCTGCCCTCCCGGGCCCCTCAAATTCACCGCCTCGGCAAACATGCGCAGCTGCATCGGGAACCGCGGGTCGCCATACCGCTCAATAATATCAGCCTTCTCCACAGCGGACCCCAAATCATAGTAAGCATCAGCGCCCTCCTCCTCGTCCTCCTCGTCCGCCCCGCCCACGCGCTCGCACGCCGCCTGCTTCTCCGCGCTCCACCACGTCGGCAACAGCCCCTTCCGCTTCGCGGCGTTCTTCAAAAAGCGCCGGAACCCCTCGAGCCCATTGTCCGCGCCGCCGTAGATGCTGTCCTCGGCCGCGTCCCCGTCGATGTTGTACTCGTCCTCGACGTGCAGGCGGTACGCGTCGATGAGGAGGCGGTAGACGTCCGCCTCGGGCCGGTCGTGGAGCCAGGTGCCGTTGTCGAGGCGCGTAAAGGGCCGGGTGACGGGCTGGTCTAGGCCCTTTGGCGGGGATAGCGCAGTGCCGGCGGACGTGGGGTTGCCGGCACCGGTGCCGGAGGGACCGCCACCTCGGGGTTGTGTGGAGGCGTCGGTCCGGCCGCACGTCTTTTTGTGGGATTTCCAGTCGGCCTTTTGGCAGTTGCGGGAGCAGTATGGTGTTGTGGCGCACTTTGCGCAGTTTTTTAGATTGACCTGGGGCGGACCCTTTTTGCAGACTGTGCAGGACGACATGTTTTTTTCGAAGGGGCTTGAGTGGTAGAATGTTGTGGGATAGGTATCTGAGAAGAGCTCAAGATGATGTTGGCTGTCGTCGAACGGCAGTTGGCCTATATACCCAAGTATCCAGGTATCTGTCCCCTGGGGCCACCCCGGTTGACCTGGGGTGCCTTACATGCACGTCCGGGGTTACCTTACCATTTTGGTCATATCACGTGAAAGCACCTAGTCAACTGATGGAATTGAAGGAAGGGCGTTGTGAGTGTCTGAATGGCAGGTGGAAGTTGAATGTTGCACATAGAAGAAGAGGATGGACTAGATTTGGGGGAGGGGGGCTAGGGAAAGGAACTGGTCGCAGTTGGTTGTTGGTGGTAATCTTTCAAGGACAAGTAATGTGCGACACGGGATAAGCAACTTGTACTAGTAGCTATTACGTGCCATGCGGGTTGAGAGGATTGACATGCTTGTTCACCCGGGTTACCTTCAGCGTCTCTAAAGACAGCTCTCGACTGAACCACGGTGGATCTCGCTGCAGGTATTCAAAAGTTGAACCAGTGATGAAATTCTGTCTCTCGTAGTGGACACGAACAGGTATCATATTCAAAAGGAAAATACCAGACAATTAGAGCTGTTTTCATGCTTGCCCGTAAAACGCCAGGCCGTATGTGCCTCCTTGGGCACTCACATCTCGTCTCGCCTCCCAGCGCTCTTAACTCTCCTCCTTCTCGTCGGCAGCCTTGGCTTTCGAAGCACCAGTCATGCTATGAACCAAATCAGCGAACCGCCCCTTTGAAGCAGCCAGGTTCGTATCGGCCTTTGGCGTCCCCACGGGCGTGACACCCGCCGACGTACCCTCCACGACATTGGCGACCTCCTTGTAATGCTCGCGGTCTTTAACGAAGCGCGTCAGGTACATCGTCTTCTGCCGCGTCTGCTTTCTCATGATGCGCTCTACCTCGGCCTCGTACGCCTTGTCATAAATGTTGAAGTCGACGTTGGTCGGCGATTCGGCCACGGCGCCGGCCGAGGGCTCATCCTTGTCGAACTCGTCCCGAGAACCGATGCCGATGCCGAGGATGCGGGGTTCCGAGTCAGACCTCTCGGGGGGTGCGGTCTTGGTTACGTCGGCGAGGCCGTTCTTCTTGAGGAACTCGCGGCGTTTCGAGAGAAGGGCCTCAATGTCTTCGTGCATCGCACCCAAGCGGGGGGAGTCTGTCTGGGAACCTTCGCGCGATTTGGCGTTTCTTTGCCTTGTGAGGATGTTCTTGAACTTATGAATTGCTTTCATCTGCCGTGGTTGTTAGCTTCTTTGTAGCGCAGCAACAAGCAAGTGGGTGTGCTGCTCACCACACAGAGGAGATGGTTCATCTTCCGCGTGAAAGCGCGGTTTAGCTCAAGCTCGTTTGGGGGCTCCACGAGTTTGGAACAATTTTCTTCCTTTGATAGCAGAGGGTCTGTCCCCTGTTTCGTAACCCATGGATGGTCCTATTTAATGATTAGCAAAACAAAAATCTAGCCACAGAAGAAAAGCTAGTCCTCACCCGCAACTCGTGCATCTGGATGCGCTTCTTGGGGTCCTTTTCCAGAATCCTGCAGATGAGGTCCACAAAGTCGGGATTCTCATCCCCGGGCAGCTCAGGAGAATCTGTCTTGATAGCTTCGTACATCTCAAGCACACCCTCTTGCTCAAAAGGGATTTTGCCGTAGCGTAGACAGTACAGCGATATGCCCATGGACCAGATATCCGTAGCCTTGCCATCGACGTCGCCATGTCGGACCACGCAGAGCTCGGGTGCAAGGAATGCCGGGGATCCTGCCGATTTAGCCGTCTTCATGGGGTCTCCCGGCTTCTCAAACATCTCGGAGACGCCAAAGTCTACAATCTTGAGCACATCGTCGTCGGTAAGGAGAAGGTTGTCCGGCTTGATATCCCGGTGAATGACGCCTTGCTCATGTACTAGACCGTGTTAGCCTGGTTGGTCAGGGTATACGTGGCAGCCAACTTACAGTATTCGATGCCTAGAATCAAGTCTCTGAACCAATAACGACAAGAATCTTCACCATATGGCTTCGCCTTCTCGTTGAATCCGACCTTCATCACGACTCCCTTCTTGCACATTTCAAGGACCATGTACAGTGAATCTTCCTCCGGGTCGTCCAGCACCTCAATCAGCTGGACCAGGTTCGGGTGGTTCAGCTTCTTCATGATGGCAATCTCCTCTCTGATAAAGAACAGGGCATCGTTGACGTTCCAACCAGCGTTGCCCTCCTCGCCGAAATGAGGTGAGAGCGGCGCGTTGAGACTAACACGGGGGGCGAAGCGCTGAGGTCGGCGAGCGCCCTGCCGCAGAATGTTGGACTGCGCGCGTTTACGAAGGCGGACTTTTGAGAATTCCTTGACGGCCTACGGATGGCCATTAGCATGGGAAGGGTTATCGCTTGGAAGCTTGGGAGGCTTATACGTATTCGGTGCCAAATTGGTCGGTCGCAAGGTGAACAGCACCATAGGAGCCCCGGCCAATTTCCTCTTTAATGACATACTGATTGATGCGGTGGTGACTTGAGCCATCCTCAGCCTCAGTACCATATGCTGTCACGGCGTTGAGCGTTTCCTACAGTAGTTTCTCGGTGAGTTTCTCTGGACATTGCTCCGGTTCGTCGTCATTGCAGCTACCCCGCCCCCACCACGCTCAACCAACAGCAGCGGGACAGGTCGAAAGCTGAGCTTTTCAACGAAGCTTGGCAAAACAAAACCACACGCACCTTGACTTCACGGTGAGCTGAAGGCGTTCGACGGTGATGCCTCATGGGGCTCTGAAACTTTGATGGTTGGGCAGCCGAATCGGATCTGTACCGCGTAGGGCGAGGAAGAGGTTAGAGTAGCTCGCCGCGCAGTGGTGGAGCGCGCGGGGGAGGCAGTGCAAAGTTGCAGCGCAGCGCAGAGAAGCAAAGTGAGTAAGTAGTGCAGTGACTGACGTACATGGGGGCAAGCGGCGGACGAGTCTCGGCGGGCCCTTCACCGTGGAACCCTACCGCAATGGTGGGTGAAGACATGCTTGAGGTAGCGAGGGTCGTCGAGGCCATGGCCGTCGTCGGCGGGCTCTGAGGTTCGCCGGAATCCGCCATAGTTTCGCCTTGCGCGAGGCTGAGGAGTTGTAGATGGAAGAGTGTGTTGTAAGCTTGACGTGATGTTGGAGAAGCAATGTTGGAGAGGCGAGTGCCGGGTGGGGTGAGAGTGAGAATGAGAATGAGAGTGAGAGAGCTAGCTACAATGCTCTGCTTTTGCTCATTCGAAGCTTTGCTATTCAAAATGGCCGAGCTCAAGGAGCACCCCAAATCTTAAGGCAATACTAGATAGGTATGACGACGGATAGGCGCGAACGACCGGACGAGCGAGCGATGGAGCTGGCGACGTTTTGAACCTGGAAGCGCGCGTGTGAGGTGAGAAAAGCGAAAGCGACGTCAAAAGAAAGGAAACAACAAGCAAGGGCACTAGGATTAGCGAAAACGAGACGACAGCTGAGCTTTAAAACCTGACCGAAAGGAAACAAGGGCCCGGGGGTGGGAAGAGAGAAAGAAGTACTTTGTCTTCGAAGGTGGGAAAAAATAGGTAGGCGTTTCTCCTTCAGCTCTTCAGGCTCAGAGTGAGCCCCCTTCCAGCCCCCACGTCTGTTATTTTCCCCCAAGGATCACCTCGCAGGTCTCCAGTGTTCTCAACGCCCTACGAAAAGCCCAGGTTCCGTCTTATCCATTTCCACGGCTCCTCATATCCATGCCCAGCATCGCTGCCCGTTGTCATTGGGCGCATCGTAGATTTCCCATCATGGGCTGACTAGTGTGCTCCCCTCGTAGGGCCAGCTCGGAACCCCTCCTTGCGCCAAAGAATCACGTTCCGTCCGGGGGGTCCACCACAAGGCAGAGTGACACCCCCTGCCAGCACCTGTACCTTACGCAATCGGACCAGCTCCAGCTCACAGTTGCAATTTCAAAGGTCCACCGAGGTACCTACCGACCGAGACAAGCAACGGTAGCCGCATTTCGGGGCTGGGGCCACTGAACGGCCGACCACACTCAATCGTCCCGCCCAAGCTAGCTACCTTACTTCGTATCTTCATGAGCATCTTGCGACTTTCAACCAGTGATACCCAACGACACCGAAAACCAGCGAATTCATTGACGACCCGAAGACGAACAGATTCGAATCCCGAATTCTCGAGATACAGAATCAATCCGCAATCTACGAACCCTGCACAACTCCCCGGCATGCGCCCCTAAACGACCAACCTCCATCCCTTTCCGCCTCGCCTCGCCTCCAGACGACACCGAAACCCGGCGCAAACACGCGCAACCCCCGCGCCGCCGTCGCGGCCGTCCCCTAGCCCAACATGGTCGTCTACTCCTTCTACATCTTCGACCGCCACACGGAATGCATCTACTCAAAAACCTGGCTCCCCGCCGAGCGCCCGCCATCCCAACAACCCCCCTCATCAGCCGGAACGGGCGCCGCACCACCACCATCACAGCAGCTCGGCCGCCGTAGCCAGGTGAACTCGGCCAAGGACGACGCCAAGCTCATCTTTGGCACGGTTTTCTCCCTCCGCAACATGGTCCGCAAGCTCGGCGGGGACGATGACGCCTTTATCAGCTACCGCACCTCGGCCTACAAGCTCCACTACTACGAGACGCCCTCGAACCTGCGCTTCGTCATGCTTACTGATACGGCGACGCTGAGTATGCGGAATGTGCTGCATCAGATTTATATCAACCTCTGGGTTGAATACGGTACGGTGACAATTACCCACCCTGAGGGCTTCCTCTCTTTTCCTGACAACGGATCATAACTTGCTGACCTCTTTTTGCAGTCGTCAAGAACCCCCTAGCACCAGCCGAACACAAGGGCGGCGAAGGCGTCAAGAACGAACTTTTCGAGCTGGGTCTGGATCAGTTCGTCAGGGGCTTGATGTAAAGGATACCGTTCTCGCCGTTCGGCAGCCAGGTTGGAAAGGAACAAAGAACAAGAAAACACCAAACCCAGGGAAAGACGATATGTGAGTGGGAGCCCTTAGAACTGGGGAGGAGAAAGGGGAAAATCCCAACAGCTCAACACGGGAGAATTCGATGTCGAGCCGCAACGAGTTTTTGCCAGGCTGGCATCATGGAACAAACGTGTCTACGAGATGCATTGTAGTCCCTGGCACCGATTGCGCACTTCATGCCTAAAGAAGGAAACCCCCCACCACAAACATAGACGAAGAAAAGGCGTCCCAGAACCACTGGACGGCCTGACAACAAGAAAGAATCATCAGTAGAATCGCGGGCTGAGCAAAATGGATCAAAGGAATGGACGGAGGCTGCGCCATCTCCAGCTCTGGGCTTAACCCCCGTACTTTGTTGATACAGATTCGAGAGATGAACCGTCTATCTCTTGACCATAGATTATACAATGATACCTATATCTCCAGCTCCATCCCTCCCTTACCTTCCCACCTGTCCTGTCCATAACCCCGTAAATATCATTAAAAATGTCATAGCCAGGCTCACACACCTCGAGAACACAACATCAATCGAGGTTCGGGCCACATGTACATGTCATGTCTCTCTATTTTGGATGGAAGGCCTACTTGCTGTCCACCGCCCTCCCCCACGCGCTCTCAAAGCTAGACTGCGGGTTCACCATCACGAGGCTCTCCTCTCCGGTGCCCTGCGTCGTCCCCTGCGTCTGACTTGGGAAAGTTGCAGCAGTACCCTGGCTGGCGCGAGGCACTTCGCTGGCCCTCACGTCAACGGCGCTCGCCATGATGCCCTCGTCGTCGTGGTGGATCTCATTCTCCCAATTGCTCGAGTACACCACGGCCGCAAAGCCCTCGAGGTCGGCGACCTGCTCCATCTCCTGTAGGTACTCATTCGGCATCCCGTTGCCAATGATGTGGGCTTGCCTCGTGAGGACCGAGAGGATTTTGGGCAAGAGTACGACCACCTGCGACGAGCGCGGTTCCGACTCGGCGAGGTCCGGCTTATCAAAGGCTGCTGACGAGAGCTTCTTATCCACGAGCAGGGAGAAGCCGGCATCGAGGATGAGCGTGAGCACGTGCGTGAAGGAGGGCGACTCGATGAGATCCGACGTCTCGTCGAGCAGCCTTCTCACTGCGGGCGACGATGACGGCGAAGACTGAGACGTGGCGCTCTCGGACAGCATCACAGTGCTTTCCTCCAGGATGCCCGACTCGCGGAGGACGTGGTCCTCCTTGTCCCGCGGCGGAAGGAGGTAGGGCAGCCACTTTGCGGCCCTGCGCTCTTCGGGCGTGGCGCCCTCAACGGCCTTGCGCACCGCGAGCGTCAGCTCCGAGAACTGCTCGAAGCTGAGCAGGTCGCGCGGGCTCAGGTGGCCAAAGACCTGGCGGACGGCGGTCTCGACGCGCTGGCCGAGCTCCTTCCACCCCTCATTCAGGAGCCACCAGCTAAAGGTCAGGTAGCGACGGTTCGTCTCAAAGTCGTTGCCGTAAGGCTGGTCGAGGCCGTCGTCGTCATTGTTCTCCAGACTGATAGTCGCTTGGGCAGTACCAGTCGCCAGGGATATAACGCTCGAGAGATAGCTA
Organism: Colletotrichum abscissum; assembly: GCF_030869225.1. Taxonomy (NCBI): domain Eukaryota; kingdom Fungi; phylum Ascomycota; class Sordariomycetes; order Glomerellales; family Glomerellaceae; genus Colletotrichum; species Colletotrichum abscissum. The sequence goes on along the minus strand of NW_026849987.1, from coordinate 1,191,920 downwards.
CGGCGGCCGAGGAGGTTGAGTTGGACTCTTGTCAGCATCGTCAGCAATGCGAGGGTGTATAATAGCGTGAACGCTCTTGTTATGGCTGCGATGTCAATGTTAGAATCTTCCCCTCTCTCGCCTTCTCCATCACATCAGATAGACGTCACTCACAGCTGATGGTCAGATCATCCCACAACTGCCTCTTCGACTTCCGACTCTTCTGCGCCGCCGCGCCGCCATCCTGTTGCGCACCCTCGGCGGCCCCTCCCGCGGCGGCCGACGTCGGGGCCGGTACCGTCAACTGGCTCGCGTGCACACCGCTCTCGCTCTGGACGCTGCTGCTGACCATGCTCCGTCCGTCGTCTTCTGTCATGGTAGTATCTGCGATGCTCGGCGGGCTGCCGCTGCCGCTCTTGAGGCTCTTGGTCTGACCCTTCATCTTCTGGATCTCGTAGGTGATCTTCTCCGTGTTCATGACCTCGAGTATATTCGTCGTTGCCGAGGGGAGGAGTGCGAGCACAGTAAATGTGCAGTCTTCTTGGTTTTGCTCGAATCGGCGGCGGAGGCTGCGATTGCGACACGGCGGTGTTAGTCGGGGGAGGGTGATCATGGTAGCTTAGAGGAGGGTATCTTGGGAATGTAGCTCACTTCTCCTTGGCGATGCGATCGCTGCTCATGCGCTCACGCGCATCGTTGATCTTGCCCATGACATACTGCGACACGACATAACCCGCGCCGACTACACCCACGCTCACAGCGAGCGGTGTCCTATTTCGGCGGAACCATCGCCGAGTGGCTTCCAACATGGTTCGGTCTGGCGCGGCGAGCGACTAAATGTCCGAGAGATTAGCCTGGCTGTTGATGGAAAGATAGAGTCCGATCCGGAGTATGGTAGAGGGGAATGGAGGGAAAGGACCAGAAGGATTGAAGTTCAACAAAGATTGCGAGAATAGTTAAAAGAACCCCGGATTGAAGCTTTCGAACCGAGTTAAAGAGTTAAAGAATAGAAAAAGGCGGTCGTCTTGCTAGGGGAATCATATGAAAAAAAAAGAAGATTGGGAGATTTTTTGTCTATTAAACCCCCCCAAAATTGGCTATCTGGGCGAGCTCTAGGAAGGCTGGTCGGCACGTAATGATAAGTTGGAGCAGTTAAGCAGACCAGGAGGAGAGGAGCTCGCGCCTGAAAGCCCAGTGACTGGCTACTGCTCTCTGCGAGTCGTGAACCGTGATTACCTCGGCCCAGCCACACCCACGTTCCCGCGTCATCTCAATTTAATGCCCGTGTTTCCCAACTCTCTTGCCCCAACAGCTGTGGCTGAAGTGCCGGTACCGCAACCGCCGCCGTATCGAGCGCTTCCCCGGTAAGGTAGTGTAGGTACATCACTGCTCGCCCTTGCTGCCCGCCACCAACGACTGCCCAAGTATCGTAAGTACCTTAACGTACGGGCTGCTACTGCACAAGGCTATGGCCACTCTCTACTCAGGACCCAGCTCGGGGAACTTGGGAGTACCTTTCCCAACCAGGAAGAGTACCCCTGCTACCGATATCCCGTCCTCCCCCCGCCTCTGTCCCTTCCCTCCCTGGATCAACACAGCGGTAGTGACTCCCCGCTCTCTTCTGCCCGCCCGCCCCCTTATCGGTGCGGCGCATCAATGCTGGGCTCAAGTGTGCCCCTCAGTACATCTGACACCTTTCTTTGGGTCATTCCCTCACCTTACCTCAGGCAGAGGGAGAGAGTATCTGTCACTCTCCTTCACGCCAACCGCATCTGTCTGTCGAACAACCAACTCACCAAGCAAAATCCCGTAATCGAGAAAAGGCACGATGCAGCAGAGCAGCGCTCCAGAGTTCATTCTCGAGGCCTTTGCGGACCCGGCCTCCGTACGGGATGTCGTCAAAGGTACCTACCATCTCTGTCCCCCGTGTCCCGTCTCCCATCCCCAGTCCTCTTTCCCATAGGTAGCCCGCAGTTCGCGCGCGCCCCGCCAGACGTCATATCCGCCCTCAAAACGAACGACAACACCTTCCGAACCTCTCAGCCTCGCGATGCGACGGGCGCCTGCCTTACCAGTCCCCCTCCAAAGTGCAGAACCCAAGCCATGCAACACGAAACCATATTAACCATAGTGATGGCCCTTGAACAGGAATAAATGCTAATTAAACAACCTCGTCACCGTGGTACAGGAATCCTCCACACAATCTTCTTCCACCGCTTCTTCCCCGCCGTCGTTCCGTACACCCGCGAAGTCCTAGATCTGACCCTCCCCTACGTCGACGACGTCGAGCTCGAGACCATGATCGAGCAGCGCGCCACCGCCCTCGTCCGCCAGCTCGACGCGGAGCGCTCCTCGTCCGGCTCCGGCGGCGGTGGTAGCGGCGGCGGGCGCGGCCAGCTCACCGTCCAGTTCTTTGAGAAGAAGCGTCGCAAGGCCTGGCTCATGCGCGGCGACGAGGAGGTCTGTTGGGAATGCTGGACCGTAAAAGTCACGGTCGCGGAGCCCAGGACGGAGACTGGTTGGTTCTACCTACCCCTTTGCCCTCCTTTGGCAACCCGGTAGAGGGGGGCGCACTAGTAGAGGGACGTACAAAGATGAGAGGCTGACCGTTGTCGGTGAAACTTTTCCAGAGCGAGCCAAAGTCCGAAAAGCCATGGAGACGACGCTCATGACGACCGTCATGAAGGTCATTACCTTCGTCAACGCACACAAGGACCATATCCCTCCGATAACGACGCAGGGGTCGAACCCGTTTCCCTACCAGATCAATATTAACCAAAAGGAGTCGGGTTGGGCTACGAGGATGGGCATTTACTAAACTTTGCGCATTCGGGCTGACGACGACACTGTGAGACTATAATGAGATGTTTTTGACAAGATGCCTCTTGGTTTTTCTTTTTTTTCCAGGATTTGATGCGAATTTCTTTGGATAGTCTTTCCATGTTCGGCTTGGGGACGACGACATCAACGAACCCAGGATGACGACGGCGACGCTGCTGGCAGATATCGTAGAGGTGGTACACAACATTCTGAGGCGTTCTGGGAACAAGGCATGATTCAAACGAGACATAGACATGTAGGACATTTGGGGAAATTTAGAGCAAGACAATATGATACCCGTTCTTGAGTTCAAACATGGGACTGAGAGGTCACTCACGCATGCCGAAAACCAGCTTCTTCGATGATTCGATGATTTACGACGACTTTACTAGTTCCGAGAAGATGATTATCTTCTCAAACGTACGTAACACCACACAGCCGAGAGTCATGCTGATTTGAACATGCTTCTAAGCCACCGGGCTCTTGATGATGTCGGATATGATTTGATTGTTGCGGATATCATGTGGAATGCCCACATAAAGGACAGTACAACCACATGAATGGAATATAGAACACTGTATAAGTTATTCGCGACAGTGATCTCATCATTGACATCTTGAACAACATTTGCGAGAAGGCTCTGTTTCGTGCGTGTTTCCATAGAATTGATCACTACCAGTGTGCTTAGCAATAGGAGCGAAGCTAATACGCTACACATCCAACCCGGATTTTCCTACACAGCAAGAAACACAAACAACAAAATAGCCTGTTCCGGCCAAACAGCAATAAAAAACGCAAAAAGCGAATATCGAGCCGAACCTAACCTGGTCCAAGGCCGACGAAAGCAAAAGCAGAAAAACGCACAAGAATCTCATGGTGCCCTCCGTGCCTCTCAAGAATGATGATGTCCCTTCGCTTTCCCTCCCTTTGCCCATCGGAGAAAAAATAAGGAGAGCCAAGACATTATATGTGCACTGCTTCGTCATTATCATAAAGCAAACAATCATGGACAAGAGAATTGTGAAAGCCTCGAAGCCCGAATCAGACATTAGTCTTTAAAATCAGCCCAAAGTTTTTTGTGTTTCCCCCGCGCGCTCCATTATCGTGTGAAGTGTGTCGAAACAGGCCCTGAATGCCTGAATGCATCGGGACGTCATGCCAGTAAGTGTGTTCATACATCGTAACGGTCGTCATCGTCGTCTCGTCGCGAGAGACTAGAATTGCGTGGTGTAGCTTCGTCCAAACGCAGGCTTGCTGGGCTTGGAGCCGGAAGCCTTGGGCTGGGAGCCAGAGCCAATCTTCTCAAAGCCTTGCAGGATGTCGAGACCCGAGTACTCGGTGGTCTCCTCCGACAAGAAGTCTGTCGTGTCGAAGGAGAACGAAGGCCAGTCGCCCTCGGCCGCTACCTCGTAGAATGAACTAGATATCTTGGTCGGCGAGGGGAATCTCCATTGCACGGCGGCGTCGTTGTTGGCTTTGATAGGAGAGGACAGGCCGTCAAAGACCTTGCTAGGAGTCTCCCACATGGCAGAAGGTTGTGCGGGTGCCTTCAGGAAGGGCGTTGAGAGAACCGACTTGTTGCCGTTACCCGAGTCATGAGTATCGGCCAAGGCATTGGCAGAGTGAGTACGCTCAAGACGGGGTCGCTTTCCACCAGACTTCTTGGAGGGAGACTCTTGAGGTAGGCCGTCAAAGAAGTCGTTGTCCATGTCCTGGAAGATGTCAAAGTCACCAGCGGCCATCAGGTTGTAGTTGTAGACGCTCTCGTCCAAGTTGAAAGCGGGGCTCCACGGAGCGTTGCCGTCACCGGTGCCGACCATCTTGCGGATCGGGGACTGCAGCATCTGGCGGACATTTTCGCGGTGCTGGCGAAGATTGGTGTTGGGCGAGGCAGAAGGCGGGGCCTTGGTAGGCGGCTTCAGTTTCATGGCTGGCGTGAGCGGTGGCAGCATCTGCCCTTGTTGGCGGAGCGGCGATGAGGACGGTGGGGCGAACGCGTTATACGACCGACCCTTGCTAGGGCTATCGTAAGACGACGCGCGCAAGCGAGCAATCTCATCCTCGGCCCTGCCAGCGCGACTGCGCTTGCGAGGGCGATCGGCCTCTGAGGTAAGAATGCCAGTCTTTTGCGGGCGCAAAGCAGAGGATTCGAGAGACGAGATGTAACCACTGTCATCCATGGACGCGAATTTTCTCTTGTGAGATCTGGTGATGGACGACATAGGTCCGCGGCCAGGCGGAGGAGGCGTGCGGCTGCGGGGCTCCATGTGTCGCGGAATGGGCGGTGAAGAATGCATCGTAGGCGGCAGAGGAGAGCATTCGTGGTCCAGCTTATCCTGTCCATCTTCAGGTGCGGCCGAGTCCGAGACAGGAATGGTGGCATCGGATGAGAACTCAACGGCAACGGTAGCCTGAGAAGTAGGCAAAGGCGGGAGCGTTGTTGCATGTCTGATCGGTGCAGGAGGCGGAAGAGTCGGCTCCTGGATCGGCATGTTGGCCGGCCTTGAGGGTTCCATACGGGTTGACATGACAGGCACGTTTTCGGCGGTCGTTGCCGTCTTTCTTGCCGGCTTGTCCTTCATGAATTGTTGCTCCATGCCCTCCTGGATCGTCCAGTAATTTCCCTTGCCCGGGTCGTCCTTTGGTCGTTCCACCTTGATAAAGGCCTTGTGAAGGCTGAGGTTGTGCCGAATGCTGTTCTGCCATCCCGACTCCTCCGCCTTGTAAAACGAGTACGTGTCTGAGATCCACTTGTAAATTTGTGCGAGCGTCAGGCGTCGCAGTGGTGATCGAAGAATTGCCATCCCAATCAAAGTGGCGTAGCTGTGGCCCGGTTTCGTCCCATCGTCGACGATTGGAGGGAAAGAGTCGTGAGGTGGAAGGCCGGACTCATCGGCCTTTACCTTCTTCAGAGGTCGTGATTCCTTGATCGGTGCAGCCTCCATCAATGTGCGCTTTCCGGGTCCCTTGTGCATGTAGAACTGATCAAAGTTGATGGTCGGTGGCGCAGGATACAACTGCGGGTGAACGTTCTCCTTCCCGAATCCGGCGGCCAAATCCACAGAAGGAGGCTTCTGTGCGACGGTCTTGAACTTGGATAAGTAGGGCTTCTTGTGTAGCGAATCGGTGTTCTGGTTGTTTGCTGATGGTGGCGCCATTGGCACCATGTTTAACTTGCTACCCTGGGACTTCAACGGGGCATGATGCGATTTGATGTTGCCTGATGATGCCTTTAGAGGCGAGTGTCTGTCGGATGCGAGCATCGGAGGGTTGAGGACGACATTGTTGTTACTTGTTGTGCCAAGCGGCCTCCTCGGTGGCTTGGAGGCGGCAGGCATGGGTGCGTGGTTGATCATTGTTGTCGAGTTCTCGAAAAAGTCGTCTTGGTAGATTTGCAGAGGCTCATGAGAGCCGGTATAGCGCGTGGGTTTGGCCATGTCGGCCGAGTGTAGTTGAATGATGTCGTCTCCAAACCTGCGTCAAGTGCGTTCGCGGCAAGTAGTGGGCTGTGGGAGGGAGGGCATGTCAGCGAGCCGCAAAGGCATAAGGTTAGATAAGTAGTTGACGGTGTGGTCTTGACTCTGTCAACCTGACAGGGCCCGGCTTCAAGGTTCTTGAACCCGAACGGGGTTTTGCATGATTGAAGGGAGGAGAAAGAGAAAGGAGACTCAAGGCTCACCTAGGTCGGGTCTAGACTTTGGAAATGAGTTGTGGGTCGTGAATGCAAGGGGGCCTTTTGGCGGTCGAATTGTAAGTTTAGCGACGGGATCGCTGGATCGACACGATGCGATCAGGCAAGCGACGGCGATATTCTGCGAAGAGTGGTGCCCGACAAACAACGTTGAAGAGCGGCGACGACGATGTTGTGCGAAGTCGATAAAGCGCAATGGGGTGTGAGCGTGAGTGTGTGTGTGAGAGCGAGAGAGTCAGAGAAGAGCAGCAGACGAGGGTGAGGGAGGTATGGCTTATGGCTGCAGAAAGGTGAAAAGAAAAGAGGGGATATCAGGCACGATAGCACGCGAGGGAGAGGAGGGTAGGTAAGATGTAATAGGCGAGCCAGCGGCAGCGGTGGTAGTGGTGGTGGTGGTGGTAGTAGTAGCAGGCGTGTGTAGGTCAGAGCAGGCAGTGAGGAGGAGGAGGAGTAGGTAGAGCAAAGTGTGGGAGTCGGCGGCAGAAGGATGGATAGATGGATTGATTTCAGCCAAGGCGAGTGGAGAGGACCGGGATGTCTTTGAAGAGGTGGGCGGCCAGCTCAGCAAGCCCAGAGATGTCCGGTGGGGCCTCTGGAGCACGGGAGGAATGGGCGATTGGACAAGAGGAGCGTGGGCTGTGACACGACCGACCAGGCTAGGGTACGCCGAAGTGGCAGCAAGGGTGTGTAGTGTAAAGGACCTCCGTAGTCTGGTTAGATGCAGGGAGTGTAATGGAGCAGGTGTGTGTGGTGTGCGCGAATGTGAGTGAGCGTGAGAGCGAGTATGAATGTGCGTGTGCTTGATATCGTCCGGGGTGCGATGGCATAGGCACAGGTACAGAAGGTGGCAGCATGAGCAGCATGCATGGATGATGGGTATGGACTATGGAGTAGTGTCAAGTGTGAAGAAGGTGGAGGAGGATCATGGATGGGCGATGATGGGATGCACGGCAAGGTCGACCGTTTGCTGGAACACGCCGTCCCGGAAGAAAAAAAAAAAGAGGTCGAAGTTAGAAGCCAACCGTCGCCGAGCGGGAGAGCGATCAGAAAGAAGTGCGCACACTTGGGACTGTAGTAGTGCAGTCCAGTCTGTGTAAGGTATCCGAAGATATACTACCTCAGGTGACTAGATACTAAGTCGCTAGACAGAGAGCTGCTCGCATCCGGGGTCGGTGCCCTTAGCCGTCACCGTTTGGTTTCTGTCAGGCGTGGAGGATGAGGATTTGCGTTTGTCTTTGCGCGTTTGCTTGGGCTACGCGGTCGAAAGAAAAGAGAGGGTCAGCCAGCCAGGTCGGTTGAAGTCGAACAGACTTTCACCCGGCTCCAATTCAGGTCGAAGTTCGAGATAGGTACGTAGTAAGAAGAACAAGCAGAAGAAGCTCAGGGCTCCCGGGGCCAGGCCTGTCAGACTCAGTTCCAGTGGGGAGGGAGGAGGGGGGAAGGGCGTCCGCGCGGGTTACGTCCGGCAGACAGAGGAGGAGAAGCTGTGGACGAAAGAGGATCCCAGACTTCCCTAAAGCCCAGAGGTGACGACGATTGTACGAAATGTGAATGGGCGAAAGCTGGCGACAGGACGGGAAGGCTATGCTATGCACGTACTGTATGCAAGCAGGTTTTGCAGTTCATGCGAGAGTCCGTGGTGGGCCGCCGACGGGCTTTACTGTAAGTCTGTAAGGTATGTACCACAGTACTGCGTACGAGACTCCTCTTTTTCGCGCGCTGTCTTCCAACAGAAACGTGAAAATGAGCGCGTGTCTGCCACCAAGAAAGGTTGAATTTCCACTGCATATGCACCAGCACCACTGAACCACCCCCAAGGTCCCCTACTTCCCAGCACGCCACAGGGATGGATGCTGTAGATAGCAGCTAGAGCCTCTAGATGCAGCTTGACGGGCAGCGAATGGTGTTGCATGCAGGGCTCTGCCGGGGAAATATCTGTGGATGCTGTGGGCAATGGTGCAAACTGTGCTATCGCTCCGGTCCTCGACTCTTCGACTTCGTCCTTGGTGGTGTTGCGACTATCTCGAGACTACCAAAGTGTCAAAGGAAGCCCAGGCCAAACATGGTCGAGTCCAGCTGGTAGTGCAAGACCCGAAAAATAGACCATGGAGTTTGCCTTTTCTTGCTCTGGCAATGGCCGAAATGCTAGTCTTCCTCACGGTTGTGGCTTGTTCGGCTAAGCGCTCGTCTGCCGTCAATTGGCTGATCTGATCTGGTTTGCAGCCGTGATGAAATAGGTTTCCTATCTAAGAAGACACACAGGCGAACAAAAATGGTAATGGCTGTGTGGCGCGATTGCGATTGTGTGCGAGCCTGTGAGGGCTCAAAAAGAGGTCACTGTCTCGCTCTGCGACGGCTCTGGTGTCCTCTCTGTGGTGCCCTCATCTGGTCTCGTTGGGATGGCCTCTTTCTTGCGCTGGCTGCTGGGATTGATTGGGTCGAGGGTTCGAGGCACAGGCCATGGATGATGGAATGAAGTCGGCGCGTGGCCGACGCGTCTCACCGATTTGGGAAGAAAACAACAAACGCGTCCACCATGAGCCAATCAAAACGGCCAAATCACATGACTGTACTCCTGATTGGCCGCCGTGCCCCCATCCGATGAAACTGGGTCATCCCAACTCATGGGCCCATTAGGAGTACCTAGGAGCCATCACGGAAAGCAAACCACGGATAACCGCTGGAAAGGCTGGACGACATCTTTTTTCTTTTTTGTCAGACTGACACCACTTAAACAAATTTTCATATTCTTTCCACCCCATCTTAGTCTTTTTAATGGCTTAGGCTGTCTTGCAACGATTGTCCCCGCTGTGAAACTGAGACCGAGACCCAGGTACCAAGACCACCCCCCGTCTAATGCTGGCCAGATCGTCAGGTACGGAATGTGACGGGCGTCTCACTTCACCTCCCGATGATATAAGATGAGAGACGATTGCGCGCGCTCATTCCGCCTGATCTCATCTCTCGCCTCGTGCTCTGCGTTTTCAAAAGTCTTGGACGGCTAGACGGGTCTTTTTGGGCCGAGCATGACCAACCTGTCCGTGCCTATCGAGGATCCCATCAGAACGATCCAAATTCTCGTCAATGCTTTCCTTCCATCATCCCAGCTGTTTGATTCCCAACCGCGAGGAACAGACTTCTAGAACTGGGCTAGATGGGGCGCTGCTCAGAAAGGGTACCCATGGCTTTCTAGTGTAGGTCAACAATGACTAAAAAATGCTCGAGCCTCGGCGCAGGGAGCACTCTGGAGCGCCCATCGCCGGCCGTGAAGACACTAACAGCAGCTGCACGGATATACGTTGGGAAACCTTGGAAGGCTAATAATGCCATGGATGATGAGCGGTGTCGATTGGGTCTTTGCCCTCTGCGGAAAGGCGACGACAGCCGCGGTGTCGCATTGGAGCGAGCCTGACGAATAAGCATGCCATGTCTAAATGGGCGACGTTCAACGAACGTTGGGTGGACGGGTTGCAGCCCGCGGTCTGAGTTTTGTGAGTGTCACTAGGTATTCGCCTCAACCCATGTCTATCAATCACAAGTAAACGGAAGTAGCCATTGATCTGTTGCACAAAAAGGCAACGTCCAGGCCGTGGCGCCAATTGCGACAAGACTGCTACGACATGTGTCTCTCCACCGGGCCCGAAACTTGAGTGTTTAGAAGCACAGCGAGGCCAGGTACGGGGAAAGGGTCTCGGAAAGCAAGACAACATCTCATCATCGGCACTCCTTACTGTCAGGCACAGGACCACGGGAGCCACTGGGGGCTTACGGGCTGGAGAGGCATCTGACACTAGTCATGATACCGGTGACCTGTTCGCTCCAATTCTCTCTGTAAAGTTGCCTTGGGTCTATGAGTCCATGATCGCTGCTACGTGCTTGACGGGATGGAGATATGAGACTCCCGAAGTGAAGCCAGCCGTTGGTGAGTATCCGTACTCGGTACCTTTAGGTAAGGTCGGTCTACCTAGGTATTGCCGCACGACCCAAATGGCCCAGGGCATCCGATAATACGAAATACCGAGAGCGGGAAAGTCCCTTCCCGAGCTCTTTCCCCCCCATCCGTGACATCATCCCTTCTCGCTACCGCCGTAGGTACTGCGTAAGGCACGAAGTACTGCCAGCATGCTGCAATGACCAATCCCTTCGCACATGTTTCCTGGCTGCTCTTTCCAGAAACCTCGTGTCTCCGCCAGTGCCCGGACGTGGCCCCAACTCTCGATCCCCAATCAAACCGTTTCCACCTCGAGCCGTCTCATTGGTTCCGCGGGCTGACAATGTTTCAACCAGAATTGGGACCAACTTGCTAGGCGCTCCCAACTTCTTGCCCGTTCTTGCCTGTTCCCAGGGTTGGAAAAAATACTACTAGTATTTAGTATTAGTCTAGTCTAGTACTAGTAAGTCTAGTATTAGTCCACCCTTTAAGATACTAGACTAGTATTAGTATAGCTAGTACTAGACTAGACTAGTATTAGTATACTAATTAGTATACTAATTAGTATAAACTATACTATTTATAGTAACTTTATTACTATTTTTAGAAATTTAAATACTAATTTTAAAAAAATCTAAAAAAAATTTAAAAAATATAATAAAAATTATTTTTATAGTAAACATAAGTAAACCTATTTAATTAAAAAATATTTTAACTCAATTTTCAAATTCTTAATTTCTTTTAAAAAAAGCTAATACTTTAAGAGTATTTTATTTAAATAAGAGTATTTGAGCTTTTATAGCTATATAAAGACAATTTCTAATAGTTTTATTTTATTACTAATAAATATTTATAATTAAGGATTAACATTAAATTTAGAAACAATTTTTTTAAATATATACTAATTAGTATACTAATACTAGTCTAGTATAGTATTAGTATAGCCTATACTATACTAGACTAGTATTAGTCTAGGCCATACTAAACTAGCCTAGTATTAGTCCAGGCCATACTAGACTAGACTAGACTAATTTCCAACCCTGCCTGTTCCTGTCATCAGGTCCCACCCGGTCTCGAAGCCACTCCCCAGTCCAGAAAGTACGTACCGTTATACGTACCTGAACTGAGCACGCTGAGGTAGGTGCTGCAATTTGCAACTGCCAACTGCACCTGGACAAGTGGGAATGCGTGCAACTTGCAAGTCGCAAGTGCGAGCAATGTCTGCGTCTGCAGGCAGGTGCAAGTGCAAGTGCAACGCTCTGGCTCAGCTGGTGTGGTGCAGACCAAGCAGGGTTCTGGGGAGCAATTTCTCTGTTTCCTACCGCTGCATCTCCTACCACTCATTCTTTCTCGTCCCATTCATGATTCCCCCATTGGCACTGACATTCACCATTCACCATTCACCGCTCGCCTTATCGCTCCGGCCTCCGGTACCTGACGGGCGTCCTCTCCCGTGTGAACCTCCCCTCCCAATTCTGCGCAATCCATTCACAAACCAAGAGGGGTCACCAGGTACCATACCTGTCTTGGCTTTTCCACTGCCAGGTTCAGCCCAGTCGTCACACCCTGTCAGTCGATCTTCGCATAAGATGCAAATCTTCCCTACGGGAGATATCCCATCTCGCACATCATTGACAACGCATCTAGCTCGCCCCGAATTCTGACTCTTCGCTATCCCCATCTCGGCATCTTTCCCACCTCGTGCTCTACTGACACTGGAGCTTCCTCCCTCTGTTCTGCCCAAGAGAAGGGGGGGGGGGGGGGGGGCCCCCCCCCCCCCCCCCCCCCCCCCCCCCCCCCCCACCTCCCCCCCCCCCCCCCCCCGCCTCCCTCCCCCCCCTCGCGCGCCCGGGCCCCCCTCCCCCTCTGTTCGCGCGGGGGGGGGGGGGGGGGGGGGGGGGGGAGACATCGAGATCCCCACGGAATCCGCTCCGGCGATCAAATTTTTATCCTCACTTCCCTGTGCCAGACGATATGGAGTAATTCATGGAATCGAAATTCAGAGACACATGGCAGAAATGCAACAGAGTTTTCGTCATTCTCTGACTACTCTTTTGTCTTCTTGTTCCTCATTCTCGTGCGTTTCCCGGCCCGGGCGCAACTGCCAGCTCACACCCGTTGGATGTTTGATGGGACTCTCATCTGTCCGTTTCAATGCACAAATGCAAACGTTCGCAGCGGACCACAACCCGCGCGCCGCTGCATCGCACTACTGTACTCCGTACGGCTGCGTTTCTCTCCATCATTTCCCTCTCATAGACTGTCACTCTCATTCTGGTACCCCCGGAGCGTGTATCCCTGCCTGCTCGATATTAATAGCGCTGCTTTTGATATACCCGCTCAAAGTGCCGGCCGTTCTCCCATTCTCATTCCCATTTCATCTCTGATTCAGTACCGACCTGGTCCGGCGTGTCGTCTCTAGCGTGACGATACTCCATAGTCCATTTTCCGTACCAGAGGAGAGGACCACCACCGCATATGCCAACCTACGGCCTGCGACCTGCCTGCTCTACCTTACCTTATCATCTCCAAGCAAACTTGTCTTTCCAACCCCAGCTTCATCCCCCATGTCAGGCCATACCGAAGGCCCCATATCGCCCAGATAACCCGACGGGCTGTACTCCGTAGTCCAGAAAAATCAAGGCAGCCGAGGAAAGCTTTGGGCGCATTTCAGCTCACGCGCACTGTCGCCGTCCGTCCGTTTACCGATCCCACGTTGAGTCTGTGATCCTCAGCACCCTAGAAAGAAGCATTGACGACCAAAAGTTGGCCGACTCTAGATGCCCAATTGCCGCCAGCAATGCCTTCATTCCGGTCTTCCCAACAATGGACAACGCATTTGCCATCTCATTTGCTTTTTTCAACATGGCCCATCCGTCCGCCTCGATTTCGACTTCTTCTTTTCGCTAGTTTTGCCAAATACTTTTGCTTTACGTGCGAAAGCTGGTGTGGAAAACGGGTCCCCCGGCTCTACTGTCTAAGTCTTGCAAGTTTGGTTCGTAAAAGACCAGATGACAGGGCCCCCGTCCCATTCACGAAAAAGCAAGCATGAAGCATAGGCCAACGTCCGATCTCCGGCCCATCATCCAGGACATTTCAGGCCATTCATCGCATTCTAATTCCTCCCTCACATTCAAGCCGTGTCGTAAGACGCAGGTGGGTGTTGCTCTGTAACTCGGCCTTTCCATTGTTGGGACTACCTCAGGACGCTCCAGAAATATCCCATCCCGCTTCCTTCGAGAGCATTCGGCGTTCTTTTACAAAGCGCCACCCCGGAGCCCAATCGGCCCTCACAAACTGTAACACACAGACTCGGAGGACCGAGACACACGATCTTCCCGAGTCTCAACAGCACACCAAGTCTGCCCGTTTTCACCCCTAATCCTTCCTTCCATGGTCGTTTCCAAACTTTTCCATGAGGCCAGAAAGAGAAAGAAAAAAAAGTCCGGTGGCTGGGAGGATTTCCCAGGGTAGCTTTAAACCGGGGTTCATCTTGTATTCCACCTCACGAGCACCTCATCCGTGCATATGTTTCATCGAGGTCGTAGTGCTGCACTCGCTGTCCCTCTGACCGTGACAGCCTGGGTCCGGGGCCCAACGAGAAAGATATCCCCAAAGGCCAGAAACTCTGCAGAGCACGTCGCTCCCTCTCCCGAGTCCCCGGCATGTCCTGCAAAAGACTCTACCTCCGACGACCGACGTGGACTCACCATCTCGCCTTTACAGCTGGTGAGCTGCTCGCTCTGCCACGGGGCGAAAGTGACTTGCAGATCCCAAGAAACGTCCAACCCTCAAATGTGGGTGAGAAGCTCCAACACGCGAAGAGGGGGGGAGGGGAAGCACAGGACCCGTAGATCCACCCCCTCCTTCTTCATGTCGTTCCTGTCCCAAGCTTCCTAGCCGAGTGCAACCGTATTTCAACCTTGAACGTTGAACGTCTTTTTTTTTTTTGATAGCTTTTGCTCAGCCTCCTGTACCTCCATCTCAGTGGCAACTCTCTCAGTGGCAGTAGTAGATACTAGGTAGGAGCTCTCACGCTCTCTGGAGCTATCCCGTCCAGGCTCGCTTTCTTTCGTGTCGAGTTGCCACGAAGAAAGACTAGGTCGATCGACCTGCATATCTAGCCCCTCCATTAGAGCGTTTTCCCTCTTCACCACGGTGTTCAGCAGCCCTCGCGCCTACATTAGTCTCTACAGCTAGGAACCCGATCCAAAAAAGCAGCCCGCTCCCGAGAAATCCGGGTCAGAGAGAGGGGGCACCTTGGTGATCTTGGTTTGCGCGGAGAAGGATTACCTGCAGACTGCAGTAGCTAGACTCGCTCATGTCGTAATATGTTGCACATGAAAAAGAAGAACCTGCAGTAGTGCGCGATAGCAAAGCGAGATATCGCAGCTTACGCCACCTTGGCCACCCTCGTTCCCCCCCATTCAGCGCCGCATCAGGTGGGTGTGAACCGTTTGACCACACCTCTTTCTCTCTGCCCTTCCCACCATCTTCTCATGGATCCAGGAACTATCAGACGAAAGAACCTGAATGTCAACAAACACACAACTACCTCTCTCAAAAAGAATGAAAACGCGTCCCGAAGTCGCGTTTGGCTTATATGCAATGACACGGCAATAGAGGAGACCTAACTGCAGGGTCATGGTATTTACATTGATTGCTACATGGCTCCCTTTCACCATTCTAGTAGATCTTCACATTGTCCTGCCCGTCATGGGCCGAAAGATGCGTGTAAACCCAGCGTAGAAACTGATACACACAGGACCTTGACTTAGCTCAAGCTCCAGAAATCCCCATCAAGGGTTTCTCGAAAAAGAAAAAAAAAAAGAACGCAAGACATACCAGAACCCTCTCTTGGCTCCCTCATCCTCATAGCCTTACTCTACCTGCCAACATGACTCCAGACTTGCCGTCCCTACCCACGGGATACTAAAAGAATAGAAGAGTTTTTTAAAAAAAAAAAACACCCCTCTTAACCTGCCAAGAAAAGATCTACCCCCTCCTCACCTCGAAGATCAACTACAACAGGAGGTATACCCCCAAGCCAAAAACTCAAAACCTCTTCGTAGATCGGAAAACCGTACCCCGAAAAGACTCGGGAAGAAGGGTAGGACTCAGACACGGCACAAACACCTTCACACCACCACAATGACGCCATCACCGCCCGCACCGGCCTGACCTTGCGCTTCTCTCCCTGCGTAGACTGAGAGAGAGAGAGACGATCCTTTCGATCAGGCGTCGGAATAGAAAAAAAAAAAAAAGACTAGAAATAACTTTACGCCACCCAAGCTTCTCAGGACCCCTCAGGGACCAAAAAAAACAAAAAGAGGAGGCACTCAAACGCACACGCAACGCATGGTCCCGACAACACCAGAGCTAGCGCAGCTTCGCGCCGGATCCCACAGCTCAGATTCTTTGTTTGACACGACGGACTGATCAGCCAGCCGGCCGGGCGGCGGCGGGGAGAGAGAGAGGGGGGAGGTCACGGGCCAAGAAAAAAACGAAAGAGACTTGAGTGAGGATAAAGAAAAGAAATTCGGGGTTTGCATTACTAGTTGGTGTGGGACATCTGTATGATAATGAGAACAATACCTACTGCTGCACGCCTCCAAAACCCCTTCCTTCCTCTCTTAGCGAACAAATCTTGCCACATGTGAACTGAACCTACTCCCAACTAAGCCTGGAAACTACCTGGACATAGCTTTCTCCTCTCGTCATCTCTCTCTCTCTCTCTGTCTCTCTCCATGCCCTGCCCCGTGACATCCTTCACCTGCATCCACAGCCAGCCACATCCAGCACGGACTATTGAAACTAGCACCTAGCATTTAATCCAAAACGCGGCCTGCAGTAGCGGCACCGCTCTTATCGCGAGTCTCAGTCTTCTTCAGGGCCTTGCCAAGCTGGATCTCCCCGAGCAGACCCGCGGGCCGTCCACCTGCTGGAGGCCCTGACGGTGCGTCACCCGCCGGTGGTGGGGGAGGTGGTGGCGGGGGAGCTCCCATGCCTGGAGGGGGAGGAGGCGGCGGCGGCGGCGGGCCACCTGGTGCGGGCGATGCCGGCATCGGTGGCGGAGGAGGGGCCGAAGGAGCCTCGGGTGCCGGGCCTGGTGGGGGAGGAGGAGCACCGGTAGCTGGCATAGGCGGCGGGGGAGGAGGGAACGCAGGTGAGGCGTCGCTGCCCATGGCCGGGCTGACAGGGTTAGACATCGGCTTGTCTCCGGTGGCCGAAAGTGGTCGCGGGGGGGCCATGGTTCCGAACAGTATGGAAGCCAGAGCCGCAGCGCTACTGCCGCCAGGACGGTCATCATCGTCGGAATCTTCATCGTCCTCCTTATCCGTGCCCCAGTCATCGTCCTCATCAGGGCGCTTGCGGGAGAAGGGTCCGGAGGGAGCCGGGGGAGAGGCAGCTGCGGGAGCTGCCTTGCTCTCTTGCGCCATACGGTGGAAGGGGTTAGTAGACTGCGCAGCCGCCGGGGGTGGGGGAGGGGCGGCGGCAGGTGCGGAAGGTTCGCTCGGGGCCGAGGTGGATTCGGATGAGTGAGAGAGCATGCGGTGGTACGGGTTGCGGCTCTCGTTCTCGGTCGGTGGGCTTGTGACCACCGTCGGAACAGGGGGCGGAGAAGGCTGCTTCTCGAGCTCCTGACTACTGATCTGGCTACCGCCCTGAGTAGGAGTAGAGGCCTGAGGGGTAATTTGGGATGGGCCATCTTCGTCGTCCGATGAGCTGTCATCATCGTCATTCATAGCCTCGAGCTGGCGTTGAAGCTCCAACTCGCGCTGACGGGCAGCTTCAATCTCGGCCCTCTGTGCTGCCAACTTGGCCTCCTTCTCCTTTTGCTCAGCAAGTGCTGCCTTCTTCTTGCGCTTCTCCTCTTCCTTCTTGAGCTTGCCCTGCTTGACTTGTTCCTCAAGTGCCTTGAGGCGAGCAGCTGCAGATTGTCGTTCGGTCTCAAGATCATCTTGCTGCTCTCTAGCGCTCGCCCTGTGTATCCATTAGCATATGTTCGTCTTCGGTTGTTTTCCAACAGACTTACTCCAATTCCTTGGTGGCACGCTGTTGCTCCTCGTGCTCCCTGGCGAGACGCTCTTCTTCGGCCTGTTTAGCCGCTTGCTCTTCCTCCGCCTTCCGCGAGGCCTCTCTCTCAGCAGCATCGCTCTTGGCGGCCTTCCTCGATGGCGGCGGGGGAGGCTTCTTGGCAGCCGGGGCCGGAGCGCCCGTCTCCTCGGCGAGCCGGGCTTGACGTTCAGTCTCACGACGCTCATCCTCCTCCTCGGCCTGGCGCAGCTTAGCGGCACGCTCGGCTCTCTCGCGCTCCATTCTCTGGGCAGCCGTCTCACCAGGCTTAGTAGGAGCCTTAATACCCAGGGCAGCAAGTCGCTCAGCCATACGCTGCTCAGCCTGCTGCTTGATGAAAGCAGCACGCTCCTCGGGGGTCTTGTAAGAAGAGTACGAGCCTCCGGGAGTAGTGGTGCGCGAGGGAGGCGCAGGGCTCTCGAGGCGGGCGGCGGGGCTGGCCGCAGCAGGCTCTCTTGAGGATGCACGAGCAGCCGAAGGCGAAGACGAGGAAGTAGGACGACGGTCCTGTGCCCGAACACGCGCAGCGCGGCTAGATCGCTGAAGATCAAAGATGAAATCTCTGACTTCATCCTCGACGCCCAGAGCATCCTCCCAGCGTCGCTTCTCATGTTCGTTGGAGGCCGTCGTGGTGCCTTCTTTCAAGTTGTCTTCAATACCGCGAGCAAAGTCACGCACAGAATCTTCCACGTCTCTGACCATGCTCTCGTTGTTCTCCTTCTCGGTCTTGATTTTATGGTTCTCTTCCTCAAGGCGCTTGGGGCCTTCGTCGTCGAAGCTCGACTCAACCTTCTTACCCGTCAAGGCTGCAGTACGTTGCTGCATCATAGCCTTGGCCCGAGCCTTCAGTCTGTCAGACTCTGTTACGGCGCCGCCAGGACCAGTTCCGACAATAGCAGCGGCACTGTTCGGGTGAGCCTTTGCATCCTTGAGCCTGAAGAGCTCGAGTCTTGCTTCTGCAATAGCCTTTTCGGTCTTGCGGACGGCAGAGGCCAGTTCAGGGACCTTGTCTGTGAGATTCTGGAGCTGTCGCTTCAAGGATCGTCTCTCAGCTTCCGAGTCTCCCGACGAAAGTGCAGCATCCGGGTTCGCATCAATGTCGTCCTGGATGCGGCGAATGCGGCGGTACAGCTCCTCGGCCTCCCGACGGTCACGTCTGTCGAGCAAGTCGTCCTCCTCCAAGTTCTTCTCATCAGCAAAATCCATGGCGTCGAGGAGGACTTCCTTCTCTCGGATCTTCTTTTTCAATTGATCAAGTCCAAGGTCATCGTATGCGGTAGAGGATGGCGACTCGGGGCGGGGCGAGTTGTTGCCAACACGGCGACGAGCACTAGACCTATATCCGACCTGTTCATCGTTGTTCTTGAAAACTGTGGCATCCTTACGCCCAGTGCTCTGGCCGCCAGGGGTGCCTCTCAATGAGTGAGTCTTCATGTAGCTGACACCAGTCTTCTGAGGAAGCAGAGCTGCACCAGACTTGGAACGGAACTCTGACTCCTGGCTCAACATTGATCGGATGGTGCCGATAGACTCATTGAAGTTTCTCGTCGAGGGAGGAACAAGCTCAGGCGGCAGCTGGTTAGGCAAAGGATATCCATTGAGCTTCCTGTAAATCAAATGCATAGCAACTGCGAATTCGTCCAGGTTCAGGCGACCCTTGTTACCATTGTCAGCAAGGGTCCAGACACGCTCGAGGTCCGGCTTCTCGAGACCACTCTGTCCAAAGATTTCAATGGCGACGTCTCCGCCGATGAAGCCCTTGTGAAGTCCATCCCATGCCTTGAAGAGTGCGTCGTAGCGTTGCTTCTCCTCCTTGGTGATAGCCCAAGGAATGACGGCATTACCCTGCAGACCCTGCGTAGTGAAGCTTCCCTGCTCCCGGCCTTGCTGAGGCATCATTCTAGCCTGAAGAGCATCGATGTTGGGCAGGCCCGTGGAAGGGGCGTTGACAAGACCCCATTGGCCGGGGCGGCCGGTAGGCTGCGCGTTCAGAGGCGCAGCCATTGGACCTCCGCCCGGCGTGAGGCTATTGCCATACCCGGTGGGCATGGGTGGCATGGGTGGTCGTGGCCCGTTGTATCCCGTGGGTTGCGGGTTCATTCCGGTCGGCTGCGCATTAAGGTTGGGGAACCCAGTCTGCTGAGGTTGCAGCCCTTGTGTCTGCCCGAAGCCCTGAGCTTGCTGCCCGGGGAAACCGGTCATCTGTGCCTGCAGAAGCTGGGAGTTGGAAGTTTGAGGCTGAGGCTGATGAATCGTGGGCTCGGTGCTCGACCTGCCGGTAGCAGTGCTGCCAGGTGTATCTCGGCCGGCGTCCTCCGCAATGCTGAAGTTGATAATGTCCACGACGCTGGACACCTCATTCTTGATGTTCTCGGGCAATGTCGAGGGTATGGACTTTCCAGTGAGCTTCAGGTTGCACAAGTACATTGCGAGGGCGAATTCGGGGAAGTGAAGCTCTCCAGATCGTGTCGTGTCGGCAAGAGTCCTGTATATACTCCGTAAGCACAACTGACTACAAAGAGCAAGCTAGAAAGGCACTGACCAAATGTGTGAGAGCGAGTCGCCGTCCAAGCGTGATCGCATCAGCAGGTCTCTCGCCTTGTCTCCGGACATTGTCGTTGCCTGGCCTTCACCAACCGCAGACTTGAAGAGAGTCTCAAACTTGGACTGATCCGGAGCTGTGATGAACGATAGTCGAATGTTTGGAATCTTGTTGGCAGACTTAGGGCGTCGACCAGCTGGCTTCGGCGTGCCCCCGGTTCGGAAAGAAGCAGCCATCTGGCTAAAGCCCGTGGCTTGGGGCTTGATAGGAGTCGGGGCAGCCGTCTGCTGCTGGCTCTGGAAGCCAGTAGGTTGAGGTTGCTGGGCTTGCGGGAAACCAGTCTGCTGGGCTTGCAGCTGGCCTGGGAATCCAGTCTGTTGAGGCTGCTGCTGCTGAGCAAAACCAGTCGGCTGAGGCTGCTGTTGCTGTTGCTGACCTGGGAATCCAGTCTGCTGAGGCTGCTGCTGCTGCTGCTGCTGCTGCTGCTGCTGCTGTTGCTGGAACTGCGACTGGTACTGCGAGGGGATCGACGGCATCGGGGGAGCGCCGGTCTGGAAGCTCTGCTGCGGCTGCGGCTGGCCGGGGAAGCCGGTGAACTGGGGCTGGAGCTGTTGAGGAGCTTGCTGCTGCGGTTGCTGTTGCATCCCCGGGTAGCCGGTGAACTGCTGTTGCAACGGCGCCTGGCCGAAGCCTGTGGGCTGAGGAGCAAAAGGACCCGGCTGCTGCTGCTGCTGGCCCGGCTGCTGGCCGAAAGAGCTTCCACCATATTGCTGCGCGCCGGGCCGTTGGCTATTGCCGCCCAGGAAGGCATTCGAGTTCGAGTACATGATGGGCGGGGTGATTGGTGCCGACGAGGATGTCGGGCTTCGAAAAGAAAAGGACAGAGATGGAGGAACTCCTGATGGAACGGTTAGGAGACTCGGACGATAAGGGGATTGGGAATCGGGTGAGACGAACGTCACGAGCGGAGGATCTCCGTCGATCAAGGTTGGTTGAAAGAGCGCTTTGCCAATTCCTCTTGTGACAGTTGCAAAAGCAAGAGGTCGCGGAGGTGGCGAGGATAGGGAAAAGTAGAAAGTCAGTGGTGGCCGGAGTTGATGGCAACGCTGGATGACGAAGCGCTCACAAGTGTCCAGCTTGACACGGAGGTTTCAGTAGGAAGGTGCGGCGGCTTGAACGGGGGGGCCAGTAAGGTGAAGTGGTTGGTTTGCCCAGTTGGAACCTGGCAAGCCTGGCAGCAGAGCGAAACAGGGATCTATCAGTGTCCAAATGTGGCTTGGGCTCCAAGTGGGTCTCCTATTGCAGAACATTACGTGATGCCGCATGGACTGGAACTACGTACAGTTATTAGGTGCATATGTCCTTAGCGGAGCGCCTTTCTCCAGCATCCTCACGCTTCGCAGGACCATTGTGTCCAAAAACCGAATCTGGGCCAGAGCTTCCAACAATTGGTCTGTTTGGGAATTCTTATAGGCAGGATAGATTCCTGTCAATTGAGGCTGCAAGTGCTCCAACAGAAAGGCTAATAAGCGCAAGGTATCTCGGTTCGAGTCGGCAAGGTAGTGAGCCCAACCTCGCTTCTTACTTCCATTCGCTTAAACGTACGCTCGGTCCTCGTTAAACGCATCGAAGCTTCTCAGGTGTGTGCCGTCCAAGTCCATTCATTGTTCAGAGGCGTCCATGGAACTTCTACTGACAAGTGTGCTCTGCCACATTCCGTCCTATTACAGACTTACAGAGCAGGACTACTAACATCGTTCCTATGCCAAGCAGGCGAACCGCCCAAACAGCCACAGCTTCTACCCCATACAACATTCTCACTCCTCGTGTCTTGCAGCCTTTGCCCCCCTCCCCGCATCTGCAGCATCAGAGTTTCGACACGTCGGTCCGCGCAAACAAGGAGATGGTAGCCAGTGGTCCCAACGCATCGGCAAATACAAGCCGCCTGCGCGTAGCGTATATGCAGGGATTGCAGCAAGTCTTGGTGGGTACTGCTCAAGTGAAACATCTCAGCCTTTACGGGTACAGAGTAAGGTGTCGCTGCGCCCTTACTGAGTCCAGACACCATTCCACCTGATCCGAACATGCGGCCCTCCTCTCCCCCGCAACGCCGGCCAATGGCCAGCAACATCCGGATCCGGGTGGGTTCCGCATGCAGCGGCCCGAAATCCGGGGTTGGCGATGCGTGTCATGTACGGAGACATCATCAATGCAAGACGCGGAACTACTGTTACTCTCACTATGAAGCGGACATGGTCGAGCCATGTTGAATAATCTCACAATTATGTATTATCGGTGAGAAACTGACTACCCTCCAACCAAAGCATGCTCCATCCTCTGATAGTATTCCTACATTGGGCATAATCCAAAACAAAGTAAGTATGCTGAGCGAGGACCCTCCAACGCCGAAACTGTAAGCCAACCGTGCCCATGGCACGGGATAGAATCCAACACTAATACTAGAGCATTGCTGCGAGTCTGGGTATCAATCCCGCGCGGTATTCCAAAAAACAAAACACCCGTTTCTCCCTTTTATAAACGCCTTGTTAAACAAGAAAACACAAAAAATGATGTTGCCGTCGCTAATGTCTAATGATTTGGTAAACGTGGGAGATTGTATGTGGGACACATGAGTTGGTGTCTTTCGTGTTTTTTTCGTTTCGCTTTTCTTTCGTTCCTTCTTTTTCAATGTTTTTGTTCTTCGTTTCGATTGTGTGTTTGATTCATCTAAGTCTCGTGGTCGACACTGAGGGCCCCGCTTTCCTGCCGACGTCCTGGTCCTGGCCTTGCGTCGAATCGTCGAGGTTGAATCCATGTTGTATCATGTGTTTGAGAAGAGAAAGATCGAACTCATTAGCGTTCTCATCGATGATGCGAGGTGCATCGCGAGACGGTGGTGCGCTGGACGCAATTGAATACTCCTTGACGGGGCTCTCAGCAGGAGCCCATTCGGGAGGGGTCGGAAGACCGGAGGACCCGCTGGCAACCTCTGTCGCGGGGCTTTCCATGACTTCCTCGCGAGTGACATGGTGAGGAGCTGCCGAGGCACCAAACTCTTCCATCCCCTCCAGAGGCGGAGTATTTGCGCCAAAGTATACGCTGCCGCGATAGCCAGGCTGCATAATCTTGCGTCGGGTCTTCATTGCCTTGATGGCAAGGCCTCCGAAGACAGTGCCGAGCTCAAGGGCGATCCAATCCTCCTGGCCTTCCACTTGAGGATCCCACTGCATAATCGCCATCTCCTTTTCAGAACTCAAGGTCCGATTTCTCTCGAGAAGACGTTCAATCTGAGCCGTCTTGACGCTCCACTCGTCCTTCAAGTTCTCCATGAGAGCATTGTTCTTGTCCATTTCCATTGCAAAGTTGTCAAAAGTGGCCTTTGAAAGGACCTTGGACGCGCGGCGGGCTCGAGACGAAGTCGGCTGGCTCGTTGGCATGCCGACGTTCTGGACGCTGAACTTGATAGCCCGGCTGAGCTCAGACCGCGAGAACGGGCAAAACTCCTGGATAGAGCTATTGTGGTCAAGAGATCTAACCATGTGGGATAAGTTGGACAGATTGAAGTTATTCTCCTGTACGTCGAGTGTCGTGAGGGTTTGGTTGAGTTGGATCGCATGTGCCAGATCACCAATGTTCAAGTTCAACTTTTGGTTTCGGATTCGCAGGTGACGCAGCGTCTTGTTCTCGGCGAGTCCGGAGAGAGAGCGCGAGAAGCCCAGGCCGAGTTGACCCTCGTCGAGCTTGGCGGAAAAGCCGGAGAAGTCGAGGTACTGGACCGATTTGTTCGTGGCAAAGAACTCTGACACGGCCATGCAGGCGTCCTCGCTGACTTGTCCAGGGGTTGAAGTTCCCACCAGGCTAAGCAGTCGGATCGATTTGTTGACTGAGAGCGCGTTGATGAGCTTGATGTAGTTGTCTTCGTTTTGAAATTCAACCATATCCATGAAGAGGGACGTCGGCCCGAAATTGTCAACAATGGCAGATACCAAATCGTCCGTGCCGTTCTCGAGATAGTTGCCACTGATAGAGCAAGTAATCACTCTTGCTTCACCCATGCTGCGGAAGAGAGTTGCGATTTGGGAACCGGTCATTGCACAATTATTGAGGTCAAGCCTGCGGAGATAGTCGGCCTGTGAAGACTTCAAGTAGTCGCCCAGGACTTGCAATGTGGCGTCATTGAGCTAGAGCAGAATCAGCAACTGCATGAAAACAAGGTTCACTTGACTTACGTTGATGTGTGAGAGATCCAGCTCCTCAAGTCCCCATCCCATGATAGTCTCGTCGAGGAAGATGGTATCCTTGGCCTGAGTGAGGCAATTTCCTGCGATGCCGAGTTTTCGCAAATTATAGAAATGAGCCAGATTCTGCTTCACGGCCATGTGATCCACGTGTCCAATATTGCGAGAAGTATTGAGAGCCTCCATCTTGTATCCCTGGGAGGGTAAAGCGTCCCAGACTTCCTCCAAGCTTCTCTCGTCAAGGTTGCATCTAGAAATGTCGAGCTCCTTGAGAAGATCCGGAATATGGAGAACGCCCACTGTAAAATCATTAGCCAATTGAGTTGTGAAAACCCATGTAGTCCACTCACCAAGGTCGTCAACTTCAGCTGCCGTCAGTGGGTTCCCACCAACCAGCAAAGTATCACAAGGAGTGCTGCGGGTTTTGAGCAGAAGAAGGATAGGACGAACGACCTCGGGATCCTTCTTGGTCCCGGCACGAGCGCGTGAGACACCAACAATGTTCCGCGATGCCAGAACGTTGGTCAAGTCTATCTTACGGACAGAACCAGAGGTGAAGGCAACGGCGTGAATTTCCTGGGATAACAGTGGGGCAGTCTTGATGATGTCTCGATGCATGGGATCGATGACAAATCCTGCCACGGTTAGCTTGAATGCTTGATAAGGTTCAGGAATTGCCGGCTTACCATCGCGAGAAATGTCAGCTATGGACTCGTCCCATCCCGGAACATCGGTCAGCCCGCAAAGGGGCGAGAAATCGACGTCACGGAACGACAGAGCCTTGAAGTAGTCATTGAAGCGGAGGGCCTTGAAGACTGCCAAAAGCTGGAGTGCCGTGTATCCACCTGCTTCCTTCGCAGGGAGAAGTCGAAATTCTGGGCAGTGCTCCCGGCGTTCGCATTTCCAATTCACAGTCCATTCGGGAGGCTTGCACTGGAACGTCGCACAATACGCCTCGAGGGTGCGCTTAAGTCCACCATAGTCTTGTCCAGTTGGAAGGAGCAACTGAGCGGTGAGACCCCTAATGTCGAAAATGTGCCGTTGCATGTGCTGAGGCCAAGCAGGCTTCACTGCGCGATCTGCCTTCATGAACGTCATGACGATCTCTCTGTACCACCGACTAGCCAGCTCGAGTCGTTTCTCGTTTTCACAAGGGAGTCTTGAATAGGGGTTAGTAACACTGGTGGCAGCCCACAAAATACAGCAGACACATACCGGAATCCAAGAACGAACCGCTCCTCGTGAGGGACCATAGTCGCTTTCAAGCGGACCAGGGACGTCAAGCCAAAAACTACGGTGTTGATTTCGATGTCCTGGGGAGCTTTGTATACGGAAGTCCTGGCGACTCGCACAAGATAGCACTTGTTCTGGCCGAGAAGCAAGTAATACGATGATCCGTCACGAGACTTTTTGGCATTTTCAATGTTCTCGGCTTTGGTACTGAGGAGGGTGGTGCGTTGAACGACTGGGAAGATATCCAATGGGCAGCCTCGGCACGCGGGCTCTTGTGTAGCAACAATGTTGTAAATGGCGGACTCGACGTTGGGAGCAATGAGCCCCTTTGGCACAACAGCTGAGCCCACAGACTCACGAATAGCATGGCGAATCTCCGACATCCACTCGTCTCGCTCAGTAGGCATTCCAAAGAACAACTTTGTGCAAGCCCAAGATACCATTGGCGAAGTCTCGGACCACCAAACATCCAATCCAAAGTGAGGGCTTACACCCTCTTCGTTGAAAATGTTGACGATCCTACTCAATGGAATTTCGACCCGACCATCAGAGTGTGACCCATCCTGACTCAAAGTGGAAGACGTCGAAGACCTCTTCAGGCGCTGAGACGGCGGGGCAAGCTCAGCAAAGTTCGCCCTTGCTGACTCGACACTGCTGAATTTGATGAGGTGCCCATCAGTTAAGACAACATACTCGGCGCGCGATTTCCACAGGCGGCTGTCAGTCTTCAAGGCTCCGTGCTTGAGAATCTTGATAGGAACCGGCGCTGGCGGCTGAGGGCTGAGATAGTTGGGAGTCTCCTCGGACATGTGCGAACTCGCGGAAGAGTCCTTGGAGGCTCGTCGGTTGAGGCGGTAGAAAATAGAGGACGAATTTGAGCCGCCGGATCCGTTGTTCTTGTGAAGAACGCGTTTACTCTTCATTTGGAGGCCGCTCGAGGCCTCCTCAGACATGGACGCAAGGTCGGTTGAGGAGGAACTGCTGCTGACCTTCCGGAAGGTCTTTGCTAAGAAACTACGCCTCTTGCCACCCAGCGCTGGTGTCGAGACACTCCGAAGCTCTGGGGCGGAGCTTTTAGTTGCGGTGTGCGGCTCTCCATGATGTGTTGTCTGAATGGTGGGCAGCATTGACCGTCGGTTCGCAGCAGCGTCCATGGTCGACAGATTTGACGTGCAGTAATCGGGGGTCCAAGCCCAGCCTATTCCGTCGTCGTGGGAATGCCTCGGCCAAATCGGGCCTTCGAGGCCGTCAAGGTCGAGTAATCGATTATTGGGCCATGTAACGTTATCCAAAGGCAAGTCGTCGAGATGGGTTCAATACTATGGCGATTGCGCTGTTTACACTGGGTGGGAAGAAGGTGAGAGAGGAATGAGTTGAGCGGGACAATAGAGGGCTATGTATCTCCGTCGTCGAGCTAACGAAGCGAAGATTGGAGGGTTCGAGATAGTAGAGAAAACGAAGTTGTCAGAAGGTAGGAGTAGGTATCAGAAGATGAGGGGATCAAAAAGTGTGTGCACATGAAAGTGGACGGCGGAGGGGTGTTAATAAGTGACGGTCCTTATCCTCTGGTCAGAGAGGGAGAGGTGCGTGTAGGTTCTGGGAGCAGGGAATAGCTGTTTGAAGAAAGGACCGGAGTGCAGCAAGCCTCCGGCAAGAACCAGGAACCTTGCTGGGAAAGGTAAGGGAAGACTGGAGGCAGCGGCGGTACTTGGTAGGCTAGGTATCCTTACGGTCTTGCGGATAGCGTGGTAGCAACGAGCGAGGGGTGAAATTCGGACGATTAGGGTGAGTGGATGCGGATGGATGTCCCGAGTCTTGGAAGAAGAGGACCTGACCCTGGCCACTGGGAGAGACAAGGCAGCACGAGTCGGGCAAGGTGCGGTCAGATCAGGGACTCGGTTGGGCAAGGGAAGGATAAGATGGGATGAGATATGAAGAGTCGGGCGAGTAAGCATGTGTACATTGGCCGGATTCAAGGCGAGTGTGAGTGAGGTGAGTGAGTGGTGAGGATAGGTAGCGCCGGGTTTGTGAGGCAGGTATGGGAATGATGGATTTGGGATAAGATGTTGGAGAAGAAACACGACCTCAGAGACCAGGGAAGATGGTGTTCACGGCACGCTGCGCAAGAGAGACACACAGCGAACAAGAGGAAGCGGAATTGGGGGAGCATGGAGGGTGGGGGGGGGGGGGGTGCATGGATACGAAATGGTACTTGTTCATTCAACTAGGAGGTTTGGAGACGCGAGAGGAAGAGATGAGTCTACGGAGTAAGGTACACCTCATAGCCTCATAGTAGGTAGTGAAAGAGAGAGTGACCGAGAGAGTAAGGTAGGAGAGGCCAGTGCTGAGTGCCAATGTACGTGTATCCATAGGGGAAAGGCGAAAGACAGCGAATGGAAGCTTGATGCAGCTATGATGTTATCGATGCACATCCTGTTTTTGGCCCCCGGAAGCGTCGCCCAATGAGACAGGCGCGGGGTTTCTCTGTTGCTGGCGCTGCCATTGCAAGAAAAAAAAAAGGCGATGGGAAAGAGAGAGGGAAAGACACACCAAGAGAGGCAGGCAAGAACAAGGGCACGTCACCAATGAGAGGGCGTTTCTCGTAGCGGGAAGCCTTGGCCCTGCAGTGGGGTTTCTGCTGTGTGCGGCCCTTTTCCCCCTGCAACTTACAAGGAAGGTACCGAGAACATGTGTATCCTTACTCTGTACAATCTTCTATGCATTTCTTCCAATACCTACCCGCAAATACACAGTCACCACAGTCTACTACCATCGCCTGTGTCTTGTTCACAGTTCTCCTCCGCCTCGACATGGGTACGTTGTTCTGCCCACTCCTGGCAGCTGAAAACAAAGTTGATGGAGCTCACTCAGCCGCTGTTTGATGTACAGACAGAACGCACAAAACAAAACACTAGACGAAGAGGAGAACTCTGAGCGAAAGATCGAGAAACGAACCTTCACAGGCCAGAGGGCCGCTCCAACATATCCACGAATATCCACGCGCGAGCAGCGAAACATACGCCAAAGCCCACTCTTACCCACTCCATTATGCACGTTTTACGTGGATCATGGTGCCATGGGTCTGTGGCTCTGGCTCCTCCGTAGCTCCCAGCTTGCCAAGGGGAGGGGTGGGCCATACGGCCCATACCTAGCTATCTTTCTCTGGCGTCTTCGGAGACTGCACCTTGCCGGTACCACCAGAATTCGACTGACGAGCTTGCGAGGCCACCGGAAACTGCGTGCATCTCGTCACTCTCATGCATTTTTTTTTTTTTTTTTTTACCATGGAATCACGGCACGCATGGCGCATCCGTACGGCACTCCTCGGCACTCCTCCTCCTCCCCTCACTCGCTGGCCTGGCTGCGTACCAGTCCTCCAGTGCCACCCTGTTGCTGTGCCTCCTCGCCTCAGTTACATGCCGTGAGGCCGGCGATGGCAGATGCAGCTTGCGGCGCCCCGTCTCCGACCATGTACCACTTCCAAGTTCCAACACGCCTGAATCCACACGAGAAAATGGGTTCTGCATCCACCAGAGCCCGCCGCGCGCAACCAGTGACCAGCAACCTGGGATGCTGTTGCTACGCTCCCGGTATGTCGACGGCGGCTGCGTACGCAGCAGAATGGCGGTGCAACTTCAGCACGTCAACGCTTACCAAGTTTACCATTCGGCATAGTGCAAGCTGTACTGCCCATCCCGTCATCTCCAATACTTGCTCAGCTACGGTGGGCTATCGCAGGTAGTGGCTCCCGGCATCTCGGGACTTACGTCTCATAGCGTGATGTGCTATCCAGGTATCTTGGTCGTCGCACAGTCGCACTCGCTGAACTCTACCTACCTATCCTTGGCCTTCACACGACCGCCGATTTCACTACTGCGGTAGCCGCAGATGCCCGACGCCGTAGATGCCGCGCATTCTGCAAAGTTCACTGCCATCCCAGAGTCACCTAAGCCCAAGACGATGGATGCGGGTTATCTTCCAGTAACTCTGAATGGCTCCCTTGGCATGCTCAGTTCGCCCACGCCCATGGCCAAGCCATGCCTGTCTTCTTGCCTCTGAGACCCGGTTATCCAGGGTCCTACTGTAAGGTTCTCAAATCGTGATCATCGATTGATTTTCCTGATGCTTCGCTAGCTGCGATTTCCTCCTCTCTCTCCATTTTCTTTTTTTCTCTCAACTAAACTTTCTTCTGCAGCATGAATGATGAGGCTCCTCTCCTTCGCCGTGGAGACGGCGCTAGAGCCGGTCAGGCCGAGAGTAAGGGTCGTTTCAAGCCACTATCAATATTCAGCTTAATGGGGGCGCCCCGGCGACTTGAAATATCTCAAGATTGCTTCAAATTTCCCCTTCCTTTCCTTGCGCTTCGGCCGCCTCGCCCCCGGCTGCGGCATCTTTCCACGCCGAAATGATTTGCTCAGGGCGCTCTTCTCTTGGCCTCTGGAGACTGGAGGGGTCTTGTCATTCTCGTGCGCGTAAAGCTGCATCATAGAGCAAGGGGAAACCCTCTCTCGTGTTCATTGAATAGACTTTTTTTTTGGTTTCTAGAATGAGTCGGGTAAGGTAAATGAACCAAGAGGATTCTGACTGTCAATCCCCTGGCCATGTCAGCCCCATTTATACGGATACGAGAGGGAGTTGGTCTTGGGACCCTTCGGTTTGTGACTTTGTCCACGGCTGTGTAAGCGCACTACAAAGATCTGTACATGTTCGTACGTGTGCTGGGCGTCCTCACCCAGGCCTCCTTCCGGCAAATGGTAAAGGATTCAAGCTACCTGTCACCTTGCCGATAGCGAGCACGAACTTCCAAGGGGGAAACAGAACCAGTCGGCACGAGAGTACACCATTGCGGCGGTTGTGTTTGGGCAGATAATGTTGGTTATCAAGAGATTTGGGGTAATGCAGGTAGAGTTGTTGGACCGCCCGCGTCAAGCTCAAAAAGGGTGCCATCGTGCCATGCGGCCGGTTTCAGATGAAGTAGAGACGGTGGTGAGGAACGATTTAAAGGGTGTTAAAGACGCCCGGGCACGCCCCCTTGAAAGATTAGAGAATACCCATCCCAAGGAAATTTCCCAGGAATGAGACGCTGGGCTGGGCCAACGCGATCATCCCAACGACCCGGCCGAACGAACACCTCTTTACAGTCAGGCAGTTTGCACCCTTTTCACCACGGATGCGAAGAATGGTGAAACCAAACCCGCGCCGGCCAAATTTGGGGGGCACGGGGGTCACGTCCAAGGAACAACCGGGCTTTGGGAGCGGGCGGGGGCCACAACTTGTCAAGGGCTCGAGATTGCGACTTGTCTCTGATCGCCGTCAGGACAGGGGCGTTCCTGATATGATTATACGAAGTATTACACCTGTACTCCGTACGGATTTACATATGTGTGAGAACTTGAGAAGGGGAACACATCGGTAAGCCACTGCCGCACAATTTATGCGCCACTCGCGAGCGTTCAATCCCATCATCATCATCATCATTTTCAAACCGCAAAATCCACCACGAGTCCTGGGCCAAGGCGCGCCCCCGATAAAATCAAGTGAGGCGAATAAAGGTGTCCGCATTTCCTGGAAATGAGCCGGACTTGTGCAGGACTGCAGGTAAACAGTTGCCCTGGACACGGGCCGTGGCCCGTATAACACTGTAATCCAAAGTTTCTCCATTTACCTAGTATATATCCTTGCTTTCGGCCGCAATTTCGATATGTCGTTGCGGGTATCAAGACCATGGCCCTCTCGGATGTTTCTTCACCACGCGACACGCGCCGCTCTTTGCTCAGTCAGTCCAACTTATGGATTCAACGAGCGAGTCGCGCGCGACACAAGCGTGATACCGCAACACGGAGGGCACGTTTTTCCCCTTGTCTTTCGCGTCTCCTTTAATTCTTGAACCACCTGGCACGGACCTCCCGCATCCAGTCCGACGGATGCCTTGGGGACGATGGACCTTACTTTGGTGTCAAAAGCGGGGAACGGCCGGCAACCCGTTCGACAGTCCGGCCCGTCTCACCCTTTCCTGCCACCATGATCGGTCCAAGTACCCATCCCGAGCTCTGTGTTGCTTCCGTAGGACGCTACCAGCCAGGCTGAGGGGAGACAAGAGTTGGAGGGATAGGGTGAGGACTTGGATATTCGATATTCCCGCATACAGGGATCCATCTTTAAGAAAATTCGATTGCATCTGGGGAAAGGGACGCGTTGCCATAATTGCGTACGACGAGGCGAAGAAATCCCACTTCCCGACACTTTTGCGCCAGATGTTTAGGATGTTGGGAGTTTGCTTCCGGTCGATCAGTGAATCTTTTCCCCCGGAATTTCCCCTCATCAGGCCTGGACGCTCGTAACGCTTTAGAGACAGCATTCCAGATTGTTCCCAGTCGCTCGGTGGTATCTATCCGTACTCCGTCCACGGCCGTCAGAGGAGAGACCTGGATACGGATACATATCTTGTCAATTCCGCTAGTACTTCATTCCAACGATTCTTCGTCTCACTGCCACGCTGCGGGCCAGTTTGTAGTGATGTCATACTTTTCACCGATGTCTGCCATGTTGCCCGATCTGCCAAATTCGGCGTACCAAACGTAAGCTAGGTAGTCGTGCGCTGTCAAGACGACTAGCAAGCTGGCGGACTGCTCATTTTCCTTCGTGGTAAGGTGGGAATAGCTAGTTGAACTGGAGGAACAGGCCGGATCGTCGCAAGCCAGATGGCGCATTGAAGTTTTGGACCAGAACTAATGGTACCTAGCCATCACCTAGCTGTGCAAGCTCCCGTGTATGGTAGCTTTTCAGGAACTGCTCCTGGCGTCCTGCTGTTCTCCCACGCCCCCCTTCCTTGTTAAATTGATTTTTTTTGGTGGCTTGTTGGTGACCTCTTCCCGAAGTTGCCGAAGCCCTCCCTGGTAAGCGTTACCACACGAACCACGCGAGGAATGTCTCTTATCATCCAACGGCAGTTGGAACTTCTAATTGATCTTGCGTATGATTATCAGTCGATGGAAAAGCGAGAATGATGCCGGCTATTCGCCCGTGCGTAATGACGTTGCCAACAGTCGGTTTTTTGGTGTGAATAAGATGAAGCGAAGAGAGACTGCGGTTGATCGTAATCATCTGTGCCCAGATTGTCACTGACCTGCAGTCCTGCACCAATGTTTTGGGGCAATCATGTCTCAGATACATAGACCTCAGATGCAAATGCGACTAAAGCAAGAGAGCTCCTGCAGCTCAGCTCTGTCAGCTGGTTGATCAACATGTTGATCTTTGGCAAGAGGTGCATCCTCCATCTCTTGTGGCGTTGTGGCTGGAGAATCAAAATAAAGCCTCAGCCACATACACTGCCACATACTGCCCAAGCCACATAGGAAGTTGCAGAACCGACATTCCGACCGACTACCTCGCGCGTCGAACCTAAATCCCGCCCAAGCAAACCGAGCCCGAGGTCGGGACCTTGCTGCATCTGCCGTCGGATTATTTTGCCGAATTTGGCTCGCTTTCACGTATGCCGCCCCCGGCCTCCGCATACCGACGCACTTCGCAACCGCAAAGCTGCACTTGACCGCCCGCCGTTCGAGGGCTGGCAGAAACTCGGCAACCCAACTCAACAGAAAATTGGAGGGGCTGTCCCACTTTCGCGATCTTACGATATCTGGTTGCACGCTCGCCCTTCCAGCTTCGACATCGTCACCAATTGACTGCGACAGCTTTCCCGATTACTCCAGCTTCGCGGTTGTCTAGTGAGTAGCACGTGTTTCCTATCCATGGCACCGACTGACCTATTGTCCTTTTTCGCAAATTTTCCAGATTTCCCTAGACCCGTAACGAAAGAGCTAGCAAGCTCCCAGCTACACGTCCAATCCCGCTTTCTGTGGAGAAAAAGAGTCCTCGGACACCATTTTCAAAATGTCCGAATTGACTACCCGCAAATACTTTGACAACATTTACATTCCCGCTGGTCTGATCGTCTTCGGATGCTTCATTACCAAGCGCGAATGGACGCCGTACGCTGTTGCCCTGGCGCTCGCGCTGGCAGCCTACAAGTTCAACGCCATGCGTGAGTTCGGCCCCTCTCGGAATACCTCGGAATTGCCCACTGACGAACCCCCTCACGCAGAGATCAAGAAGGTCCTGAAGCCTGATACCTTCCAGGACTTTGAACTCAAGGAGAAGACCATCATCTCGCACAATGTCGCCATGTAAGTCGTACTTCCGAAGCTTCAAAGCCCGGAATTCCCAGCTGACAAGCGTCCGAAGCTACCGCTTCAACCTCCCCAGCGAGAAGGCCATCCTCGGCCTGCCCATCGGCCAGCACATCTCCATTGGTGCCAACTGCCCCCAGCCTGATGGCACCACCAAGGAGATTGTGCGCTCCTACACTCCCATTTCTGGCGACCACCAGCCCGGCTACTTCGACCTCCTGATCAAGTCCTACCCCACCGGTAACATCTCCAAGTACATGGCATCGATGAAGGTCGGACAGACGCTCAAGGTCAGGGGTCCCAAGGGCGCCTTCGTCTACACCCCGAACATGGTCCGTCACTTTGGTATGATTGCTGGCGGCACTGGTATCACTCCCATGCTCCAAATCGTCCGCGCTGTCATTCGTGGTCGCCCCACCGGTGACAAGACCGAGATTGACCTCATCTTCGCCAACGTTACCCCTCAGGATATCCTGTTGAAGGAGGACCTGGACGCTCTCGCCAAGGAGGACGCTGGCTTCCGTGTGCACTACGTTCTTGACAAGCCCCCTGCGGACTGGACCGGCGGCGTCGGTTACGTCACCGGCGACATGATTACCGTAAGGCCTCCCAGTGGATCTCGTTTTCTGCGTGCAGAGCTAACCTATACTACAGAAGCTTCTCCCCAAGGCTGCCGACGACGTCAAGCTTCTGCTTTGCGGTCCCCCGCCCATGGTCAGCGGTCTGAAGAAGACGGCCGAGACTCTTGGTTTCAAGAAGGCCCGCCCCGTGAGCAAGCTCGAGGATCAGATCTTCGCTTTCTAAGCTTGTCAAAGCTAGAGAAAGGTCGGCCTTAACAAATTAAAAACTACATTGCGTGGGAGGAAACGGCGTTTTGCATGTTGATGGGCATCAGGGGAAGTCGATATAGATGCATTTCCAGATTTCAAGGTGCTGTTCCAAGGGTCCCGTAGATAAGAGCTTCTGCATTCGGATAGCTTTGTTGCGACTGAGCTGTCGTGTAGAAAGTGTGCCCCACCTTACATAATGCCACTACATCCTAATCCCTGCAAGTTGACGTCGCAAAGTGAACCGACCACTACTTCGTGTGAACCAGCGTGCCAGGCTACAACCACGAAATTTCTCTTTCTGTCAAAGCATTTCACATCACAACCCCGTCGACACTCAGCGCCATGTCAGACGGTACGAAAGCTCCAAGGATAGCAATCAGCTTCGGCGGCTCCTCAAGCTCAAAAAATAACAAGAAACCCTCGCGCCCAGACCCACCTTCATCACTCGGCAAACGGTCAAGAACGAATGCGCTGAACAACTTTGACTCGGACTCGGACGGCGAGCGCGATCATGGCCGGGGACGACACGAAGCGATTACAGAACTCGGCGGCGACTCTGATCGGAAACGAGAAAAGAAGCCCCGCGAGCTGGTGATTGAGAAGCAGAGCAACCGCGACTGGAAGGCAGAATTGCGCGGGCGCCGGGGAGGCAAGAATCTGTTGCCTGCCGAGGTGCAGGCGCAGCGAGAGCAGGAACGGAACGGCGCGCAGCAGGAGGTAGAGAGAGAGCCCGCCGATGCTGAGAAGCAGATACAATGGGGGTTGACCGTCAAGAAGCGCAAGACGAGCGAAGAGGGAACCACACCCAGAGAGCAGGGTGAGACAGCAGCAAACGACGACAACGACGGCCAGGACCGCGATCGATCACCAAAGGAGAAACGGGCACCTCGTACAGCGGACGAAGACGCCATGGACGCCTTACTCGGAAACAAGCGCCAAGAGGAAGAAGACATTGTCATCCAGGCCACGGAGCAGGATGCCTACCTCTCCGACATCAAGCACGTGGGCGAGGACGCGACGCTCGCAGACTACGACGCGATACCGGACGGCGAGTTCGGCGCGGCGCTGCTGCGAGGCATGGGCTGGGACGGCAAGATGCGCGGGCCCAAGAAGAAGCAGCCGACCGAGAGGCGGCAGAACCAGCTCGGCCTGGGGGCTAAGAAGCTCGAGGGCGCCGAGGATCTGGGGCAGTGGAACCACGGCGGGAAGAAGAAGAGCGGACGGCCGCGGCTGGACGAGTATCGTCGGGAGGAGGAGAAGAGGCGCAGCGAGCGCAAGGAGCGGAGGGGTGAGAGCTATAGGGATGAGAGGGATCGTGAGCGGGAGAGGGACCGAGATCGGGATAGGTATGGGGGTGGGCACCGTGATAGGGAGAGGGAGCGGGATAGGGATAGAGATCGGGATTATTACAGCTCCAGACATCGGAGCGGCGACTCAAGACGATGAAGAATCTGCGGCGCGTTCGGCGAGAGGCTGTTCCCTGTTTCAGGTCATGGCAGAATTGAATAGTTTGTCCACGGATAAATAGACCAACCGGACATGTTATTCATGACACTCCCAAAAAGAAAACCATTAGGTAGCGAGGGTAGCCCGCGGCGTCGGTGACGCCCATCAACATCAGTATACTGGGATCCAGTTACCATCATGACTTCGGAACACAATACCAGAGCATGGCCGGACCGATTGTACGTGATGTGATGCCTTGAAAGCCGCATCCTACTCAGGTTGTTTCCCACGTCCAATAAGGCCGAAGACTCGCCGTGACTAGACAGCATTGATTGATGTCGGCGCTGCCTCCGCATTACCTACGTCGTGTACTTCCACCTGACCGCTGGTTCATTGTGGGGAGGTGGAAACGCCCAATATTTGCAAAGTATGGTACGCAAGTCTTTAGTCAAGTGAGAATCACGGAGGCCGAAGAAACCGTGATGAAAAGACTTCGAACCCCATGGGGCTTCGCTGCATCCGTCTGGGGATTCCCCTTGGGCGCATGATCCACGCAGCCACGCAACCCTGAGGGTTGGTTGAAGATACCCAGGTCTCGATAAATGTGGCGTCTTCTGGTGGGCATCAATAACCACAGTCGTTATCTGTTTAAAGTTTGTCATAGCAATGGTGCCCCCACGAAGGCTTCCCTCTGTCGTGTCATGGAGAAGGAACTCTCGTGTCATGGACCACTTCGACCTCGGAGGGCAGTAACCGCTGTGGGCTATGGACACCTGCAGTTCGTTCCATCGGTCTTGTATTTTTTCTTTTCTTCCTCCTTTGCCATCCTACACATATCTCCTCGGCCTTTTCCTTCTCCTCAGATAACATTGCTTCGTTCAACACATTCTGGGTCGGGCATTTCGTCAACTCCATGTTTACAACTCAGCTTCAGCAGTATTCCATCGATTGCCCATTTCATCATGTCGTCTATACACGAAAAGCCCGTGTCCTCTGTACAGGAAGTACAAGATAAGGAGATTCCCGATACGATTGCCTCCAACCCGGAGGCCAAGGCTGCCAGAGACTACGAAGAGCATCACAACTACATGCAGACCGTCTCGAAGTACCTCCCCGCGATCAAATGGTCCATATTCTTCGCCATGACCATCGTCGGCGAGGGGTACGACCTCGCTCTGATGGGCAACTTTTTCTCCTTGGATCAGTTCCAGAACCTCTTCGGCTACGCTCCGCAAGAGGGCGCTGTCAAGGAGATCCCAACACTCTGGCAGTCCTTGATCCTTACTTCAAGCCAGGCCGGTCAAGTTGCGGCCATGTACTTCGCCGGTTTGTCCATGGACAGGTTCGGCTACCGAAAGACGATGATGTTCTCTCTCGGATCGATCATGGTGCTCCTACTCGTCAACTTCTTCGCGCCGGCGGTCTTGCCCACGGGAGGCTATAAGGCTGGTCTCGGCATGATCTTCGCCGGCGAGTTCCTCTTGGGACTCCCTTGGGGGGCTTTCCAGGCCTGCGTTCTTCCCTATGCTTCCGATATCTCGCCCCTCAAGCTTCGTCCGACTCTAACCACTTTCGTCTCCATGTGCTGGATTTTCGGCCAGCTCTTCTCGACGGCGGCAATCAAGGGTGTTGCGAACATTGAATCCAACGACCTCATGGCATACCGCATCCCCGTCGGCATCCAATGGATATGGCCTCTTCCTGTTCTCCTCTGCGTCTTCCTTGCCCCCGAATCGCCTTGGTGGCTCATGCGCCAGTCTCGTTCCGACCTCGCGCGCACTTCCCTTGCAAGACTCAACAAAGATCCGACGTACCCAGTTGACGGTCAGGTCAAGGTTCTCGAGCTCACCAACGAGCAGGAGAAGAACAGCCAAGAAGATTCCAATATCACGTACCTGGAGTGCTTCCGTGGCACCAACCTTCGCCGTACCATGATCGTCGTTACCATGAACTTGACGCAACAGCTCTGCGGTTCGGCTCTTATGTTCTACTCGGCCAAGCTATACCAGAAGGCTGGCATGAGCAGTTCCAAATCATACGACTTCACGCTGATTCAGTACGCGATCGGCATCATCGGCATCGTCTCTTCTTGGCCCCTGATGAACTACGTCGGACGCAGAACCATCTGGCTCTGGGGATTGATGGGCTCCATCATTCTCATGACAGGTGTCGGCGTGCTAGGTTTCCACAGCGACCAGCACCCGGCAGTTCCTTGGGTCATCGCAGTCATGCTCGTGATATTCACAGGAGTCTACAATCTTTCCATCGGACCTCTCGTGTACGCTATTAACCCCGAGATTCCTTCGACCCGACAGAAAGCCAAGACACTTGTCATCGGCCGAGTAGCCTATCTCATCGCAGGACAATTCAACATGTGGCTCTTGCCAAGAATGCTGGAAAGCGCTCCTAACGGATGGGGTCTTGGACCTCGGACGGCGCTGGTGTACGCTGCTATCAACGCCGCCT
This sequence comes from Colletotrichum abscissum, assembly GCF_030869225.1. Lineage (NCBI taxonomy): Eukaryota > Fungi > Ascomycota > Sordariomycetes > Glomerellales > Glomerellaceae > Colletotrichum > Colletotrichum abscissum. The sequence continues at coordinate 1,153,478 of NW_026849987.1, read as the reverse complement.
TCTACGTCTGGGCCTACTTTTGTCTGCCGGAGGTCCGGGACAGAACTCAGGCCGAGATGGATGAGCTTTTCAAGCTCAACATACCTGCTCGAAAATTCCGTAGTACCGAGCTGACGGCTGAATAAGGTGGTTTGTGTTTGTCAGCTGTTGCCCAGCAGTTGTCCAATCTCGTCTGGTGGAAGAGATCGAAGGGAGACGTCTCTGCTTCCTTTGTATTAGGCCCAGTCCAGTTTCGCGTGGTTTTGGAGTTCAGTATTGGGATAACGCATTACATGATAATTATGAAAAGTAAAAGTTTTGAAAATTAATCTCCCTTAACGTATGTCTGAGTAACAGAAGCTACCTCCAAGAAGCATGTCTCGGCACTGCTCTGTTATATGTGCAACATCGGTGATGACATACTCATCCCAATCCAAGCTCTGTTAGTGGCTCAGGGGCTGCCGGCACCAAAAGGTGCAGGATCCTTGGCCCCTGAATCGTGTTCTCGTCCGCCCCACCACAGCTGCCGCTGCGGCTGCTGCCGGAACTTGGTGGACTTCCCAATTTTGAGCTCCTCTCGTCAGTTCGAAACCGTCTCTCCTACATGCTGCGATCTGCAAAGCAGCCACAACACACGAACACGACTCCAAAGCAGGGGCTTGACAGCTTCCTTTAACCCAATGGCCATCGAGTGCCGGCCTTAATATTTCATCTCTTTTTTTCCTTCTTCTTTTTGTGAACACGCTACCAGCTAAGACAAGCCACAATGCCTCAAAAATCCCCCAAACCGAAGGGTCCGCCGCCCACCGACTACAAAGCCATCGCCGAGCAATTCGCCAAATTGAAGCGCCAAAGGGAGACTGAGGAGGCTAGCAGATCCCCCGAGGAGATCAAGGCGGAAAAAGAACGAGCACTCCTTCGCGAGAAGCAGCGCGAGGTGTTTGAAGGCCGGCGCAAGAATGCCTACGAGCGTAGATGGTGGTGGACTGTTGCGTTCTGGGCGTGGATGCTGTGTCTACATGCTATTGGCATCGCCTTCTTCACCAGCGGCTTTCTCCTGACGCGACTGGTCCTCGACGAGAAGTCCAACTGTACGGCACCCCCGCTCGAGCTCTCGTCGAGCTGGAAGGGCCAAGGCACGGTCCAGGGCGGTTGCTGGCACCCAAAGTCGTTTGACAAGGCCGTGGTCGTCATCGTCGATGCGCTGCGGTACGACTTTACGGTTCCTGTGGAGGACCAGGCTCCTTTTCACAACGCGTTACCCTTCTTGCACGAGACTGCCGTCAAGTCCCCGGAACACGCTTTCCTGCGCCCCTTTATCGCCGACCCGCCGACTACTACTCTCCAGAGGCTGAAGGGTCTGACCACTGGTACACTGCCCACGTTCATCGATGCCGGTAGCAACTTTGCTGGTACCGCTATTGAGGAGGATAATCTTCTCATGCAACTGAAGGACGCTGGGAAGCGCATCGCGCACCTGGGCGACGATACTTGGATGTCTCTGTTCCCCGGTTATTTCGAGGCCAACGTGAGCAGAGCGTACGACAGCTTCAACGTCTGGGACTTGCATACCGTCGACAACGGGGTTATTGATCACATCTTTCCTCTCCTCAAGCAGGAGCAGAAGGGTAAGTGGGATGTTCTCATCGGTCACCTCCTTGGTGTCGACCACGCCGGCCATCGTTACGGACCAAACCATGCGGCAATGACGGCCAAGCTCCAGCAGATGGATATCTTCATCCGCGATCTTGCCGCTCAAATCGATGACAATACTCTGCTCGTCGTGATGGGAGATCACGGCATGGATAGCAAGGGCGACCATGGCGGCGAGAGCGACGACGAGGTCGAGGCAGCTCTGTGGATGTACTCGAAGCGCCCTTTCTTTGGTCGGACCAAGCCCGAGTTCAAGCAGCCCCCGAGCATGGCCAAGGTCAGACCGGTCAATCAGATTGACCTTGTACCAACTCTGGCGCTTCTTCTGGGAATCCCGATCCCTTACAATAATCTGGGACGTCCCATTGAGGAAGCTTTCGCTGGCAAGAAGGGCAAAGCCTGGGATAATCTGGCGGCTGTATCACGGTTGACCGCCGCCGGCATCCAGCGATACCAAGACTCGTACTTTGCTGCCCGTGGCATTGATCAGTCCAAGAGCGCCACGGCCGGTCACGTATCGAACCTCTGGAGGAAGGCCGACCGTTCATGGCAGTGGAAGAATCACCAGGAATCCTACGGCTTTTTCAACATGTTCCAGGAGGAAACTCTGCGCATCTGCAAGGACTTGTGGGCCCGTTTCGATGTGCCCAAGATGGTGACGGGTATTGTGGTCATGGCGGTCGGAGTCATTACTCTGCTCGTCTATGCCTCGCGCGACGAAGATGAGGACTTTGCTGTTCTCGACGATCTCGAGCTGGACCAGGCAGAGATGAAGCTGGAACTGCAGGGTGTCCAACCCGATGGAACTGCGTCGTACAAGACTCTCCACGAGAAGATCTTCCTTGCGGCAATTCTCGGCGCTGTACCTGGAGCACTGGTTGGCGCCGGATACTCCGTCTTCACCGGCCCCGAGGATCTGGTCTACGCTGTTGCTGGCGGCGCTGTCACTAGCGCGCTAGGTGTCGTGTTCTCGCTTTATGGCTTCGGCAAGACTCTTCGCAATCTTCTGCCCAACAATATCTGGGGTTGGCTTGCCGTTCTCTTCACGGTCAGCCAGTCCATTGGTTTCGCATCAAACTCATACACCATCTGGGAGGATTCGATCCTCCTCTTCTTCATCACGACCTTTGGCGTAGCGAACGTCTTTGCTGCGTTCTCGGTGCCTACGATGCGGGAACGCACCCTCGCGATATACCATTCGGTTCTTTTTGTCATTCTTGGTCGGCTCGCATCATTTTCCAAACTCTGCCGTGAGGAGCAAATGCCCTACTGTACTTCGACCTACTATTCCTCGGCTACCTCCTCAACGTCTTCTACCTGGCAACTGGCCATTCCTTTCGCCGTCGCCCTTATCCTGCCTTCCATCATCCAGTCTTTCCTTCTGCCTACTCGCAACTGGGAGGGGCTTGGACCAGCATGGATTGGTTATGTCTACCGCATTGGCTTGCTTCTATCAGCATCATACTGGGTTCTCGATGCCGCCGACAATGGCGATTGGTTTCCAGACCTGCCGGCCCAGACCCTGAAGAACGCCGGAACCTACATGGCCCAGGTGATTCTCGCTCTGGTTTTCGTAGCGGGCACTACCGCCTTTGTCTGGGCGCCGCCGCTGGTCTCTATCTTCAGAACACCTACAAACGCCGGCCCCCAGATCACTGTTTTGGGTTATGGCAACACGCATGGCTCGAGATATCTGCTTCTTCCGATGAACATTGTAGGAGCCTGCATCCTCCTGTCCAAGCCTATGGGAGGTGGCGCTTTGGCCCTGATGTTTTGGCAGATTCTCTCGCTCGTGGAGATTCTCGACCTTAACTCTTTGACAAACGAGGCGATTGGACCCATTATGCTTGCAATCATTGGCAACTTTGGGTACTTCAAGACAGGCCACCAAGCTACACTCAGCAGTCTCCAATGGGACAGCGCTTTCATCCCGCTATTCACCATCAGATACCCATGGAGTCCCATCGTCATGGCCCTCAACACATTCGCGGGTCAAATCGTTGCGGTCGCGGCCGTTCCTCTCATCGTACTCTGGAAAGTGAGTCCTAAGAGGAAGGGAGTACTTGAGAGCGTCGGCAGAGCGCTGGGCATATTTGTTGCCTACTTCGCCGTTGAGTCTTTGGCAACCATGGCGTGGGCCGGGTGGCTGAGGAGACATCTCATGCTGTACAGAGTGTTCAGCCCCCGCTTCATGATGGCGGCGGCTCTGCTGCTGGTGGTAGACTTGGTTGGACTTGTCATCACGCTCATCGGTGTCAGATCCAACACGATGGCGGTGAGCGAGGTTTTTGGCTGGGTTGAATAAAATTGCTGTTTTGGTCAGTTCGATAGAAAATCGAACAACAATACCACTGTATCATTATAATTGTATAGTCATGGGGAAAGCATCCGGCCAGGGAGCTAATAAAGGCAGTGTGTGAACAAAAAACTGAGGTTTGCTGCGCTGACACCCGTATTATTAGCTTTGTCCTTTGCCTCGGTAATACTCTGCCACAACGTATCGGTGGTTTGGAGAATGGACAGGCATTACAGGACGATGCGCCTCTTTGAATGAGATCAAAGGACAGCCGGTTATCAGGCAGATATGGAACATGCACCTGGCAGAGCATCAAGCGCTCCGCCCATCGAAGCATTGGTCAATGGCAGTCGCCATTCTACGTCTTTGAACCAGTTGCTTCGATGCTGGAGCTGGGGAGCTTGGCCAAGAGCTCTGGGTTTTGCGTGCTACCCTGATTATATAAGCCAGTCTTTCGATACTTGAGATGGTTTCCGGGGACTTCCAAAATTCAGCAAAGGTTGCCGGGACCGTAAGTATCAGGGAAGCTCCCAGATGTATCAGGATCTGTGCACAGCAAAACCCCACTTGGGTCGGTAATCAGCTCCCAGGCCTGGCGTCGCCTGCCGCAGGAGAACCGTGGCCTACGTGCCTAGTTAGAGGAGCACAGGGCACGTCGTGGTCTGGCAGCAACAATTGTGTGTTATTTTTTTTCTTCTTGGTTCCTTTGCCCTTTCCACATCTTCGGATTGCGCCTGTGCTAAGGTAAGGTACCTACGGTTGGTACCCCGGGAAGCCCAAAAAAGTGTCCCTCCCTGCTTCTCACGACATTTCGACCGCAAACGAAAATTAGAAAATAGGAAGAAAAAAGAAGACCATCCACATCCACATCCACGTCCCACTCTCTCCTCCCACTTCGTAACCCGCTCCGCTCTTCTTCAGAGAAACCCGCCCGCCGCCGCCGCCGCCCCGAACGACCAGATCTGCTGAACTGAACACACACAAAAAACCCACACACACACCCTGAGCCGGTTTTATCCCAGTGTCCCTCTGCCTCTGAACTGTGCACATTCATTTTTCCACCCTTCCCATCGACCATCCCTTCTCTCTTTTGATCTCCGCACATCGCTGCTGCTCTCGTCACGCGTCTCCATCTTCTTCCACCTCAAGCTCCCGCCGCCCCCTCGCATCGTCGTCGAAACCCTTTTTCCGGCGTATCCTCCTCTTCCTCCTCCCGTCTTCCACCCCTCCCGTCCTCGGCTCTCCGTCATCAAACCTCTTTCGAGTCACTTCTGAGCGTTTCCCCCACGGCCCAACGCATCTTTTGAGGTACGCTCTTTGGTCATCCATATCGCTCGCTTTGCATCTGCTCTTCCTCTCCTCCGAGCTTAAATCTTCTAATCCTTCACCCTCCGCTCCCATTGGCGCATATCGTAATCCTAACATTCCATCGTTCAAAGGGTCCTAGCTATCGAATATCCTTCCGCGAAAGAAGAAACCTCCCCGCAAGCAAAAGCGAATAGCCCCGCAGAAACCTCGAGCTTTCGCCCTCTCGCGACCTTCCATCGCCGTCTTCCTCCTCCCTTCTACCTTCCTTTCGGTCCGATTGCGCCCAGATATCCAGATTTCGCAGAAGCAATCATGGCAACCAACGGTAACTACACACACCCGGACCAGTTCAAGGGCGCTGTCGAGCCAACATCATCAGGTCCCACCTCAACCAACGATGCCGTCTCGGCTGGAAACAGCAACCTCTCTAAGGATGAGGTTGGCTGGTACTTTGTCGAGCAATACTACACAACCCTGAGCAAGAACCCGGATAAGCTTCACGTACGCATCCAACTCGGCCCCCCTTCCGAGATGATTCTTTGAATACTGACACGTATCCACAGCTCTTCTACGGAAAGCGCTCCCAGTTCGTTTATGGTATGGAGGCAGAGGTCGCAAACGTGTCCGTCGGCAGACAAGTCAGTTCTTCCAACTTTCCATGTGCTACTTCGACGCCTTTCGAAAAGCTCAATCATGCTGACCATCGCACTTCCTAGACTATCCAAGAGAGAATTAAGAGCCTCGACTTCCAGAACAGCAAAGTCCGCATCACAAACGTCGACTCCCAGGCCTCTTTCGACAACATCGTCATCCAGGTCATCGGTGAGAGCTCCATCAAGTCCGCCGAACCCAAGAAGTTTGTTCAGACCTTCGTCCTCGCGCCTCAGCCCTCTGGCTACTTCGTCGTCAACGACATCCTGAGATATATCAACGACGAGGAAGAGGAAGAGGCCGCTCCTGAGGCTGAAGCGGCCCCTGAGGAGCAAGCCGCTCCCGAGGAGGTTGCCGAGGTCTCTGCTCAGGCAGAGGCTGAGGAGCCCAAGATCGAGCAGACCCCCGAGGAGGCCACTGGCCCCGCTATCGATGTTGACGAGGTTGAGAAGAAGCTGGAGGAGGTTAGCGCCGCCCCCGAGGACGTCGCCTCCAACAACGGCGATGCCGAGCTCGCGGTTCCCGAGCCCGCAAAGGCTGCTGAGACCAAGGTCGAGGAGCCCGCGGCTGACCCCGAGGCCGCTGCGAAGGAGATTGCCGAGGAGGACGTCACCGAGCCCGAGAAGCCTGCCGACCCCTCTCCCACCCCTGTCGCTCCTACCAAGGCTCCCGCCGCCGCCGAACCCGAGAAGCCCAAGGTCGCCCCCGCGCCCGTCCCGATGAAGCCCATGTCTTGGGCCAGCCGTGCTGCCGCCGCCGTCGGACCTAAGCCTGTCGTGCCCCTTCCCAAGACCGCCACTCCTCCCGCTGGCCAGGCCAAGGCTCCTGCCCCTGCTGCTCCCGCCGCCGCCGCTCCCGCCAAGGAGGCTGCACCCGCTGCCGATGCCCCCGCTAAGGAGGCTCAGGCCCAGGCCGCCAAGGAGGACTCTCCCTCCGCTGAGTGGCAGTCCGTCGGAGCCGACTCCAAGCGCCAGAACCGCCCTCAGTCCATCTCCCAGGCACCCACCGAGAACTACGGCACCTTGGGATACGTTAAGTACGTGACTGACAAGGTCAAGGCCGAGGACCTCAAGGGTGCTCTGGCTGCCCACGGCGAGCTAACCTACTTCGACATCAACCGCCAGAAGGTAAGATATCAAGTGCCCTGAATGATGTTGAGTGGCAGGCTAATGATGGAATAGAACTGCGCGTTTGTCGAGTTCGCCACTGTTGCCGGCTACCAGGCCGCTGCCGCTGCCAACCCCCACACCGTTAACGGCGAGAACATTATCGTCGAGCCTCGTCGCCCCAAGGCCAACGCCTACGGCGGTAGCAGCTACTCCTCCAACACCCCCCGCGGCAACGCCACCGGCGGTGGCCGTGGCCGTGGTGGTTTCGAAGGAGGAAACCGCTCCGGCAGTCAGGGAGGTGGCCGCGGTAACTTCACCGGTGGTCAGGCCCGTGGCCGCGGCAGCGTCCGTGGCCGTGGTGCTTCCCAGACTGCTGCTTAAAGCAGGACAGTCATGTGCTAGCAGCGCCGTTCAAGGTCACATCTGCCTAAAAGAGCTTTTGACCGGCGATGCCGACACGAAGTATCGATCCTATCATCCACTATCTTGCGTGTATTTACCACCCCCTACACCAAGATGTCTATCACCCACGACCACCACGACGTTCAAACTCGAGTTCACTACTTCCCAAACCAACAATATTCTCACGGTCGTCAGACGATCACTGACGAAGGAGAGAAAAGCTACAGTCACCTTGATTTCTTTTGCAAGGAGTTCACAGGGCAAGGGCGTGGATTTACACACCGTTTCCTGTACTTTTACACCCCCCGACGATTCTTTTCATTTCTCATTTCTTATCTTTTTTTCTCTTCTCGCGCTTGCGTTTTTCCAGCATTTGCATCCGCGCTCGTGGCAAGGCAACTCCTTCTCCCCGGGGATGATTACCTTTGTCCCAGCGCAAACAACGTTTTGAGCTTGCTCTTTCTCACTTCTTCACTACCACAACCAAAAATTTGATGGCGGTCAAGGATGGAGTTCCCTGTACATTTGGGCGAAGTTGGAACGGAATCAAAGGGGAAAGGGGAGCACTTGGGAGGAAAAGGGGGGATCAGCATGAACAAAAGTTTTGGCGTCCCATTGCTTTTACCGAGAGAATTTGTCTTTCTGGGAGAAAAGGAAAGGAAAGGGGGGAAATGGGGAAAGGAGGGAAAGGGAGGGGGAAAGCCTAAGGGGATCGGGGTGATGATGCTGTACCATACCAAGACCGACACACACACACACAGACACACAACCACTACACCGAAGATCCGTAACCCGGTTCTTTTAATGAGAAACAGACGACAGTTACTAATGGTTTATGGTGGGAATAATGCAGTGATGTCATTTGTGTAGTGAGGTACAGGACCTTTCGGCTTCTCTTTGTGGGTTTGGCTTCTGTCTAATACATAAGCTCGATATGCTGCTATATCTTGACCATGTTCAACTGAAGATGAGAGGTGACGATGGACTTAATATACTTCGAAACCATGCCGTCGAAGCAGGGGTGTACTCGGCTCTTCCCAAATGTCCAACAGCCAGCCTTGCACTGTAGGAAACGCAAATCTGAGGGAACTGGTTTGGTTTCCCTGCTTCTCACGCCTGACTCCGTCTTGCTTTTGTTGCTGATCGAAGGACCTCATCCTCTTTCTTCCACGAGTCTCAAGATCCTGGTGGGGGATAGAGACCGAGTCCCCGGCTCCTTTGAGGGTGATGGGATGATTGTGACTGGCTGACTTTCATAGGAGACTCGATGTTTTGACGCCTGAGCTGGGGTTGGGTGTGAGTTGGGAAACGGAGCACGGAGACATGCGAGCTTGTGACGGGTTTCGTGGGCGTCGGTTTTCGTTGGAACTGGCCGGGCTTGGAGGTTGACGTTTTCGTCTTCGTCTTCTTCTTCTTCTTTCTCGAAAACAGCGAGTTGTCGAGAGAGGTGATTCGTTGCATGTATGGTTGCCTGACGGCATATATCATCACGAAGAGAGCCTCGGAAAGGTCACGTCCAGTAGAAGTCAGGTCCCATAGAGGTCAGGAGATGAGAGAGGCAAACCCCCCTTTTCCTGATGATCTATCTTGATACCGCATGATAAAAAGCTATTATGGGCAAACTTTAGGGGGGGGTAAAGCCGTCGAGTCGAGGATACGTGAAACTTGAAAAGATGAAACATATCAATCTCGTTCCCAAGAATCGATGCCATACCAATGCTACTCGTCATGGTTTGGGTCGCTATATCCAACACTTCATCCATACACAAGAAACCAGACCCGTCAGAAAGAAGCACGCATACGTATCCGAGAGAGCAGGTCATGTATCACAGACTCGATGAGGAGAAGCATAAAGTTCGTTCCTCACGCTTCATTGCGAGGGACGGGCCAACTCTACCAGGGGACACGGGATATCACACAGACGAAAGGCAAAGCTTAGCAACGATACCGCTCGCTCACAATCACAGCAGCAGATGCAGTATCGGTAGGAGTGGCAGCAGGGGCAGCACGTTACGACAAGTGAATGTTGGCTCGATTTCGAAATTCGAGTTCCATGGAAAGGCATCGAACTTCTCAAGGCTCTTAGCACGCCATCTCTTTTTTTTGCGTGTCCGGAATCCGTTCTTGGATTGTAGTTCGTCTGTAGCTGTGGCTTTTGGAGGCAAAGCTACTGCTGGGTTTGGAATTCACCATCTATGCGAACCTCTTCTCGTCTTGTGTCTTCTTTCTGGAACAAGACTCCGACACGATGAGGTCCATGGCCTGCTTTATCTTTCACTCCTATCCTATGGATATTGTGGTTCCTCAGATCGGCCGTGACCAACATTGGAATGCGTGAGTAGATGATCTACGAAACCATGTGAGGCAGGGGAGAACGGTAAGGGATATGCCTCGAAGATCGAGTCTCGAAGTTTATCAGAGGCTCTTCATCGGGTATGTAGATAAATCCCACCGGCACTATCTTGATCGAAAGCGCACTAGAGAGAAATCCACCTTCCTCTTTACTCGGCTTCATTCTTATCCATGCTGGGCTGAGACGTGGCAACCGACATCGTCGCCATCTCGTTCACGCTGGCAGAGAGATCAAGTCTGCTCCGCCCAGAGAAGGGTGAACCTAGACCCCATCGCTCGCAGCTCTAGAACCTTTTGTTCGACTGTACCTACTGCGAGTACGACAACGACGGTAGTACGATGGGCTTTCTGGTTCCTGTACCACGGCGCATGTCATTCGCGCGCTGCGGGGTGGTGTGGTTATAAACACGCGCAAAAGAAGAGGAGGCACCGCTGAGAGCGACGAGATCAAAGTCTCTCGTCGAGGTCCGCCTCGTTTGCGCTTGCTTGGTTCATCCGAGACAAACCTCCTCTTCCTCGCCTTCTCTACCTCTCTCTCGCCGATTCAGGCTCGGAGACCGCATTACGGTCCTCTGAGCGAGAGCGCGCCCCACGTAGGACTATGAACTACAAAGGTCCCAAGAGAGAAAATTGGCGAAAAGGAAAGAAAGGGCGGAAAGAAGCCATCCTGGCTTGCAAAAGGCGGTCGATAGTCGAAAGAGCTCTAGACCACGTTGTGGTGTCATTGGATCAGACCTACCTGCTCAGCTTATTCGTGTTTTCTAATGTTCCTAAACATCTCGATTTGATTGTCGAGGCTCAATGGCAGATGAACTAGCCAAGTCGCTTAGACGGGCTTGAAAAAAAGTTTCCTCTTTACAAAAGAACGTGGGGAAAACAACGTCGTATAAACAAACGAACCCTGTGCGACTCCAGAAAGACCAACCCAACCCATTATTGAAGTCTTGGGGGCTCCATTCAGAAATGGCACTCGGAATTACCTCCCGCCTCTCACCAGGAGTATGGGACGCGCGGGTTGCACGTCTGGAAGTTTGTCTTGGTGATCGGACCACATGTTGTGCAGGGTCGACTGACAAAGGAACCAATGTGGAAATTTCCAAAAGTTCGTGTGCCCTTTTGTCTGAAACCCCTCGAGTTCAGAACCTCGTCGCCAAGGCCCTGGAGAGCGCTGACTGTAGGCCGTTGGTATGCGAATTTCGTCTCCACAATCGTCGTACAGAGCTGAGAGAAAGTCTGCTTTTCGCGAGAATGATGTACGTAATAATGTCCTTACTCCCGAGTCCCAAGAGCTGCCAACCAAGCGCAGCATGCGTGAGCGACAAGTCGGAGGCTGCCAACCACGCACGCACTCTCATAATGAGCGGATCTCGTGTGTATTTCTATTCTGTCCATCAAGGTACGGCAGCGACTACGATTACTGTATTTAGAGTGGTGTACGGAGGCTTGCAGCTCAAAGTCTTGGCTTGCGGGCTTGGCCGGCCAACTGGGGTAAAGGCTGGGGATTTTTGTGATCTCCCCCTCGCAACCCAGAACGTCAGTAAGAGGACGAAGTACTCCGTAGGTGACTGACTGGTAGCGATTTGCTGTAGCAGCTGTCAGGCTCGCCGACTTGATGAAGGAGTAAAGCCCACTTGGACAAACGGTGCTGCTTTCCCAGCCGGTAAGGTTGTCCACGCTGATGCTCATCTTCCTGTTGGTCTTTTGCCGGCGAGCTCGGCTCGGATGTTGCGAGCCCTGCGGTTGCAGATGTCTTTGCTCTTGCACCCACCGTTCTTTTTTACCCCCTCCCTGTTTGCTTGCGACCTTCTCGATTGAGATGGCGGTCACGTCAACTTTGTGTGGTTGGCCGGTACCTGGACCTCGATTAGAAATGGTCCAGGAGATGCCGTCTTAGCCGTCAACCCCCCAGCTTCCTCGGGCGTCGAGAATCTAAAGAGGGGAAATCTTGCCGTTGGGTTGTATTATTCTCCGGCGCGCGTGTTCTAGGTCGCAGAGCGGCATGCTGTCATCGCTACTTTCAAAGTAGTGCTTTGTACGTCTCCATGCGGACAATGCTTCCATCCTTGTAGTGGTAGCATGCGGAACCCAAAGTATGAGTGGGCTGGGAATCCGTGAGCAGGTGGCCAGACTTCGCGCTTGTTCTTGCGAGGGGTTACAACAGTCCGTTAGCCAGCATGCAAACAGTTTTGCTGACCGATGATCACAGAGCCAGGATGAAGATGTTCAAGTGGCAGATAGGGAACTGCCGGCGATAATCAAAGATCAGCACTCTGGAGAGCGGTTAGACAGTGGAGATTATTTGGAGATTTCCGTCGTCGATTCTTGTTTAGGAAAGAATACGTCTTTCGAGTTTGCATTTCGTTGGTGTTGGTGACCGGCGAGTTGTTTCTAGAATATTGCCTGTTCCGAGGTAGAGCGGCATGGGCAAACTTGCGTTAGAATCAACGTCCTGTCTCCTCAATGACAACGAAACAATTGCTTCACGTTGACAAACGAAGCCGGCCTAGCAAAACAGGGCAGGGCGAGCTTTCAGCGGCAGCCAGCTGGAAGACGGGGCGTGAGCTGTGGTGCGGGAATGGCGTCCACTCAAGCTTTCCAAGAAAATTCCAAGAGATTGGGCGAAGCCGCTAGAAGCAGAAACGGGCGGCCGGGTTCGGGGGGCGTGTGTTGCGTGGTGGTATTGGCCTGGCCTGCAACAGACTAATACCTCCATACCAGTCCGCCATCAGTGATACGTGACATTTGCTTGACAGGCCCTAAAAGCACCATGTTCATCTGTGGGAAAAAAATCGAACGCTGGTATAGAAGGAGGGCGCGACGTTCGAGTCGCGACTGGCGCCCCCATAGTCAAAACCTGACTTCGTGGCGTGCCGGGGGGGATCCGAAGGGCGTTTTCTGGGGAACGGGGGGATCTGGAGGGGGTCCCTATCCCAGCAGGCATGGCGTGATGGATGGGGTAGGTATTAAACTGCCACTGTCAACGGCTGGCTCAACGATTGTGCTGATGGGCCGGATGTCGCGGAGAGTGCTCCGTTCTGTAATTTGTGGTGAGGCAGAGCGTACGTATTGCGCATGATAATCGCAATATGAAAAACGGCGCCATTGGGGCACCAGGGCCGAAGCGAAAACTCTGCTCCAAAAGGCAGCAGCACAGTATACGAGGCGCGTCTGCAAAAGTTCGATTTGTTCTACCCATACTTGCACGGCTGATGCTTGGCTTGAGAAAGTACTGTAGGCTGGCAGGTGGCTGACCAACGACAGGCGATAAACCGGGGGATGTGTTCGAGTTAGTGTTAGCAAAAGGGAACGGCTGAGTGGGATCCGCTCGCAAAAGATCCTTTGGACTTTTGCCAATAATTGGCGTCCATCCAAACGGACACTCCGCCCTGCGCACTCGTGGACTGCAGTAGGACAAGCGCTCAAGCGAGGAGAGGCGAGTGTGTGCGCGAGGGTGGCAGGTGGTTCGGGCCAGCCGCCGCTCTTGGCATTTGCCGTTCCTCGTTTCGTTTATGCACCACTCTTCCTGTCGAAGCCCAGGCCAGCAAACAGCACTGGTGTGTCCCGCCGCCGTCGATGTTTCGGGTGGGCATACGCGGGTATAGTGGGCGGTAAGGTACAGTCACTTTGTTGTAGGTTCAAGGACACGCCAGTGGCTGCCTCCGGTTCAGCGGACGATGTTCAAGCTGCGGACACAGACAACCGTCTCTCGGCCGATTCGAGAGTCCAAGCCACTTGAGGACGGGATCGCCATGTGCATCGAGCTTGGCCGCGCTCCCGTTCTGATGCTAGGCGGTGCTAACCCTCCATTGACGTCCATTAATAATGACTTGCAGTGCAGAGCCAAGGATTCCCGAGCCAGCAAAAACGGTGACGGCGGCGGCGGCGGAAAGAGAGGTATAATTGATGGAAGGGGAGGCCATGACATTGACAGGCAATTCGAACGTTAGGGGGATAGCATGGCGACATGGATTATGCAGAAATGCTTGATTGTGCAGCCGGAGGGCAAAGAGAACGGTAGAGAGACTGGGGGATGGTCAGTAGACGACGAGGGTAGACTCGGGCACCGTGGCGGATATCTGACCTGTTTCGTCCTGGTGTTGGCCTTTGGTGTTGGCCTGGGTCTCGAGACAAAAAGTGTGTGTGGGTGGGCGGTGTTGGGGACAAAGTATCGGTGCTTGTACTGTGTGTGTTCGTGTGATATGGCATGTTTTAGCATTGGCATGTCGACGGCCATGCCCGTTCATCCCATTGTTTGTATCCCCGTACGAGGCATCCTATTGACCTCTTTAGTAATTGTTCAGACGATTCTTTTGGGAAGTACGCAAAGTCTCAGCGTCTTACCAAGTTCTGTTCAATTGTGCGAAGTGCGGTTTTCGACCTGAATACAGATACTGAGAGTGAGGAGTGTTTGGTTTGCTGGCGTACGGAGTACTGTAAGTGTACTGTGTAACGTTCTGAAATCTGGCACCCACGTCGTCGATCCACTTGACATTTACCTTAGAATTTACCTTAAACCAAGGTGGACTCGGTTTACGAAGCTCCAGAGTCCAGAGTCGAGTGCTCCACAAGCCGTCAGCAAGTGGCACTGGCAGTTGCCGACCAAGATCCGTCTCTGTCTATATCCGAGGAATCCCAGTTATCGAATGACGCGGACATCGTATGCAAAGGGCCTCCCTAGAGAGCCTACCTTCCTCTGTTGGAAGGCTAGAGAGACGTTGTTGCCGGAGTTGAAGCCGAGTTGCGACGCCTGACCTGGCCTTTACCTTGATGAGCGCAGGTGCAATATGACGGATGCTACCTGCCTGCTCCATGGTAGAGAGAGTTAAGCTACCTAGAAAGAAGGAATAAGTCTCGCTGTTAGTGTTAGCCTGCTAGTGTAAGGTAAAGTAAGGTCGGGTCGCGCCCGACTCAAGCGGTGGGAACTTGAGGAGTTTGGGAGTTGACGGGAGACTTCTGATCGAGAATGGAAGCAGGTACGGAGGGAGGGTCCACGCCGGGCTAGGGCCCCCGCCTTTCTGTGCCGTAATGCCGTAACTGGTGCCATTGGAAAAGGCATCCATTCAGCTGACCTTCCGTCGTGGCTTCTATTTGGTACGAATACTTTGCCGGCAACTCGTCCAAGGGTGAAACGGAGGATGGGATTCGCCAGGTAAGGTAGGCACCTGCCGTACGCTCAAACTTTTGCAGACCTTCCTTCATATGGAGCAAGGTACCTCGCTACTTTGCTAAGGCTCAAGCGGGCAGGTTGATATTCGGTAGAATTCAAGCATTTTGCACCCGGGCCTTCTCACGCTGCAACTCTCTCTCCCGTCTTTCCATGGTAAGGTACTTTCATTAGTACGATAAAGTGCATTGGTACCTTGGGTCATCAACTTCCTTCCCGTCTGGTCCTTGTTTGCCTGCCCGGCATCAATCTACAACGTTGGAGACGAGGCGCCATTCCTTGCATCAGATAGATACATTACGTTTGGAGCTTTGTGTCTTCACCGACCACCTGTTCTTTTCTCTTGCCTTACTTTCCTTCTCTCCTCTGATTTGCTTTTGTTTCTCGTCCGCGCAGACACTGTCAGACTCAGACAGTACTGTAAACGCCGGCTATGCTCTGGCGGCCAATCTCCAAGGTTGCAATGCAAATGACAATGCCAGAGGATGTTGACCTACGAGAGACCCAGCCTCTGTCCCTCTCGTCTCCAAATACAAAGATACCCTGCCGTGCTGCTGGGTCTAGGCACAACGGGAGGTAGCATTGCCATTATACCGTCCACCAAAAGGTCAAAAGATGAAAAAGCTGGGTGGTCTACTAGCAGTCTAGCACAGGTCAAGGGGAAAAAAAGTACCTCGAGTCCGCGCCACCCCGGTCGCCGCATGTCTTTCACCTCCCCAAACGGGTTAGACCTGTCTACAAAAGGCCTCGGTCCACTCGGCGCTGTTCTTGCTTCCACAATCCACCACTCTGACCAGGACGGGGACCACCACGCATTTGCACCAAAGGGCCCTTTTCTATTTTTCCTTCACTGCCCCTACCACAGTGTTCCTTAAGGTACTTACTTTTGTTAGGTCGCAGCTTGCCAAACGGATGAACCACTGGCCACTCACCACTCAGGTTTCAGGAATTACTCGTGGGTGTTCGTCTTGACGATCATCGGCACCGAACTCGCCCTAATTCTTACTCGACCCTGCCTGCCTGCCATTTGCTTCGAGGCCGGTTCCTTGTCCCTATTCTGGACTCACGACCACCCTGCCGCTTTCATCCCCCCCCGTTCATCTGCCCCTGCTCTGCCGACCTGCCACGCCTGCCTCAACCTCTCAAGCCGACGGCCTGCGTTTCCGTTTGCTAGCCGCCGCTGCTGCTTGCTGCTTGTGCTGCTCACCCTCTGTCTGAATGGAACACCACACTTTACAACTGTACGGTAGAAGCGCCAAACTGCAAATCATCATTCCAAGCAATCCGACAAAGAGTCTGCCCATTTGCCAACTCGCGCCGAAGTACATATCAAGGGTACGCGTACCAAGTACGGATATCGCTGCAGCATCGCATTGAGTCCTGGTACTGGATACGTACCTTCGGATCATTAATTGAATCGCACCTTGGCTGATCGATACACTACGTCCACGCCTACCGCCCGGCCAGAATCCGAGCCTCCATCTCTCCTCTTTACTCTCCAATTCTCCATTATCGAATCACCCAATACCTGCAAAAATCCCGACAGGGACCGATTGTAGCGCGCACTTGGTTCGACCTTTTGAAGTTCGAAAAGAAAGCGGGAAAAAGACACACCCGTTCTACTCGTACCCTTTGCAACCTCAACTTCACCTCTACCAACGGTGAACCCCGTACATACGCCGTACCCCGTTGAACTTCTCTCAACCTTGCTTGGGGTCCTGTTCAACTTCCGCTCGACACACGCCTCCACACCCATCAACCAGGTCTCATCCGTCCATCCATCCTTCTCTGATCATCACAAGTCGCGCGGTGGTCCACCCAGGAACACACCAATTACCGTACATGGTCTTCACTCGCCTTTGGTTTCTGTTACCCTATTCTTTCGCCATATCACGCCGTCCTTGTCAGCTACGCAACCACGTTCCCACCCGCCGCTCTTCAACGAGCCCTGTCCTGGCCTGACCCGACGTCCGATGCGCATGAGATCCGCCCCCAGAGCCAAGTCCCCCTTGCGGCCCTGGTCCTTCAACACAGACGAACTGCCCTTGCTGCGCGGTCCCGGACATCGTCTCCAACCTCTCGCGCCTCTTCTTCGGCCCTGCACGGGAATCGGTTCCCTCATATCCGGCTTGTACTGCTTTCATCATCGGGCTTCCTATTCAGTCCAACCTTGTTAAGCGGCTCTTCTTTGCGCTGGCACCACCCGATGACTCGACGCCTCCCGTTTCGCTTCACTCCTCCCGCCAGCCCGTTGCAACCTTGACCTTCCATCCCATCTCGTCTGCTTCCTCCACAACCACCACTCCTCCGCCTCCCATCTGTGCTTCCTGTGCTTGCTTGCTCCCTCGCCGTGCTTGTCTCGAACCGCACCTCGCTCGCTCCAGGAACCGGATTCTATTCCTACGCCCGGTCATTGGAACCAGGCCTACTACTTGGACCCGTCGCTCCATTGCCACCGCTTTCTCGCTTCTCGGCACATCACTCCATCCTTCATCCACCTTCTCACCACGACACCTACACATCCACACCACCGAGGTCTCCAGTCCTTTCTCCATACCTACGCATTCGTACCTGACTGGACCTAATCCACTCCCCGATCTCATCTCATCTACCGGTCTCGTCCCAGGACCCCTTTGCATTTGTTTTACGTTACTCTGCCCCGTGCGGCCCTAAGAAAGAGCCGCCGACAAAAGGCCCTCACCATGAAGTTTTGCGGGTCAGCATAACCCCCGGGCCAAGCACATCTCGTGAATCCCTCGTTCCAGGGAATCCGTCCGAGACAGACGCACGGGAACGGGCCTCTGCCTCCGCTGCCACCCGCCGCATGGTGGTCCTGGCCTGACACGACTCGTCTGTTGCCGGCTCACTCGTCTCCTGTCATATAAAACCTCATCTGCCCCATGGATCCCCGCAGCGAGGACGGCGGAAATGGACCATCTAATACCGCAGCGCAGCCGCCGCCTCTCCGGCGGCGACTATCGATGGAGGAGGACTATTTCTACCAGGAAGTCATGACTTCCCCTTTCCGACGACCATCACAGCCGCCACCATATGAGCGGGATGCTAGACCAAGACGGCCGTTGGCACCCAGGGTCAACTCCCAACATGGAGTCGGGGAGGATTTGCCAGGCTATTCGTGCGACATCGAGTTGGAGGGCGTATGGGTGAAGAAGATGGAAATTGAAAACACAACCAAACGGGCAGAAGACAGAAATTGGCACACTACTATCGTACAACTACGAGGCACTGCATTGAATTTCTACAACGTGAAGAAGGATTGGGGATGGGGCAGGACGAGAGACGGACCGACCATCTCGCCCGACAATCCGCCATGGGTGCGAAAGGCATCTCTCGACAGAGCGTACAGTCTTCAGCACGCCGATATTGGTATTGCTGCCGATTACAAGAAGTAGGTTGCCTCGATTCTCAGCCTCATTCCATGCCAAGACCTGCCAAGAGACTGACTCCCACCTAGGAGGCGATATGTCATTCGTGTCAGGGCCGAGGAGGATCAGTTCCTCCTATCCTGTATAGAATTAAGCACAATGGTCAGGTGGTTGGAGGCTCTCTTCGCCGCCATCGATGTTGCCGCTCCCATCGACGATCGTGACTATCCCCGCGACCAAAGCATCCCCCGCATTCAACGCATCCGCTGGTTCCGTGGCCAGACACCAGCACCGACGAACAACTACCCCGTACCGACGCCAAGACCACTGAGTCCTGAACTCCGCCGTGTGGCTTCTGCCGAGGCACCCGATCCCTTCCCAGCATCTTCGACCATAGAGGGTCTCGTTCACCAGGCCGTCGTCAACGAGCGCGGCGAGACCAACGTACTAGACAGCGAGTCTATCTACGGCCCCGGACCTGGGAGGAACGAGCTGATCAGCAGCCGCTTGTCGACAACATCGTATCCCAACGAGGCCATCGATCCAGACACTGGAAAATGGGCACCCGAGCATCAATGGAGTGCGGCCCACGATCTGCTTTATGCCAAGCTTTGCTACTCTGTTCTCCTGTTCAAGAGCCCCCGAAAGTCAAACTACATCATCAGCAAGGGAAAACGATGGTTCGTGGATTGGGCAACAGGTCGCATGGTGCGCGTACTGCCGCCAGCCTACGGCGAGATTGATTTCTTCGGCCCTTGGCAAGTCATCCACACGGAAAACAGAAGGATTTAAGATGGATCGTTGTTTCTCCCTCACTTCTATTGCACATATACATACCCCGTGCCCTCGTCAATGACGAGGGCCTTTCTTTCGCATTGACACGAGGAAGAATCGCAAGATTCGACGATACGGATTTTTACCATACATTACCCAGAGGCTGGGCAGTCGGTCGGTACGGCGGCCAAAACAAAAATCGGGCGGGACGGCGCGGCATATGCATTCGGTTGGCTCTTTCCTTTTTTCCTTTCCTACTTCATCTCGATTCCTCTCAACCTGTTCTCAGTCTCCTTTGTCATTTATGGCGGGTGAGAGAGAGAGAACGAGAGCATAGCTTTGCGCCAAGCATATCATCATTGGGCGGAGTTGTCAAGGGCAGCGGCAATGCTCGCTGCCCCAAATTTCATTATCGTCCTTTTGCTTTTTCTGTAGCATGGAGTATTCAGCGTTGGCATCGCGAAAGCCTTGGCACCGAACATATTCGTTAACGATGGGGGACCCTGAAGGAAACTTCCCATCGGTCATGGTCGAGGCATAGCCTGGTCGACTTGAATGTATTAAACGTTAACAACATGACTCGGAATGAACGTGAAGCTTTGGCCGTTGTGAGAATGCCGTTTGATCCAGGATGGCAAAGAAACATAAAGGGACTAGGTCAATTGCAAGTTTCTTGGCTTTGTTTTCAGCCGAGCCACGGCCTACATAAATCAAAATGGTATCTCATGCGTAGGGAAGAGCAACCATGTCTACAGCCGTATTCAGACATTATTCGACAACCACATCTCCATGAATCCAGCCTTTACCGGTTACGTATTTCCCCTCTTTTCTTCACCCTCGTCTCGATCGCGTATCGCAGTCTGTCCGACCCCTCACATACCCGCCATCTCCACCTCGGAAGCCCGCGCCTCGGCCGCCAGCTCGGGCGCAACGTCCACGAGCAACGCGTTGGCACCGTCGATATCGGCGACCTGGCTCTCGAGCTGGGCTAAGAGAGCATCGATCTCTGCGCGCTGAGACTGGATGGAGGCGAAGAGGGATTCGTTGGAGGCCTGGGTATTTTGGAGGCGGGCGTTGAGGGTCGATTGCTGCGGGGCGAGGCGCGGGGCGAGGTGGGCCGTTAGGATTTCGTCGGGGGGGAGGACGTGTGGGCTGTTGTGACTGGTGTTAGTCCTTGGGGTTTGATTTTGGGTGTGTCTGGTGTTACAGAGTGTTGAGGCCCGAGAAGGGAGAGAGGGGGAAGGGGAGTGTGACGTACGGGATTGGTTCTTCGACGTCGCTGCCGCCTTCTTGTCTCCTGCGGTCTGCGTCGCTGACGAGGTTTTCTAGCTCGTTTAGTTTGCGGATGACGTCGCGGTCGGCGAGGATCGATTGGAAGTCTTTCTATAGGAGTGAGAAACATCATTAGTCTGCGGTTCCTCTCCTTCTTCTCATCTTCCCCTCCCATGCGGGTTGAACAGGGAATGAGACCCAAAACGTACGTTACACCTCTCCTCGAGGTAATCCACCATTTGCTTCTGGACGTTGCGCAGGGTATTCGGCGCGTGGGCGGCAACGGTGGGGAAGCACGAGGCGAAGTTGTCGTAGTTTACTTTGCGGAGGGTGCTGGCGAGGGCGCCGTCGTAGAGCTGGATGAAGCGTCCCGCGCGGGGGCCGGGGGTCGCGGGGGTGTGTTTTTGGGGGAGGGGAGGTGAGGCGGGCGGTTGTTGTGGTTGTGTTTCTTGCGCTTGCTGTGATGGTTCTTGTGGTTGTTGCGACGCTTGCGCTGTCGTTGCTGAGGTTGCTCCTGGTGCCGGTGTTGTTGTTGATGTTGACGATGCGCCGGCGCCGGGATGCGATTCGGTCTCGGGTCGGTGTTGGACGGCGTGGTCTTGCGATTGGATCTGTGATGATGATTCCTTTATCGATTGCGAGGGGGGTTGTGACTGGTCTTGGTCGGGAGCGGACATTTTGGGGAGAGTGGGTGGGCTGGTGAGCGGTGGTGGGAGGTGGTTTCGTTGCTTGCTTGAGTTCGCGATGCGATGCGACTGTGGTGATGTTTAAGTGAAGATTAGCGGCTAGGATCCCGGATAGACGTGACGCGTTCTGTGGTTAAGGTCAGGTACGTTGGTGGGGGTGGGCACAGGTCACAACGGCGCGAAGATGACGGGAAGTTCACGTGCTTTGCTTACCTTACCTTTCTTTAGCTTGGGCCATTTATGTTTTTTTTTTCTTTCTGGTTTTCCCCTTGGCGGGTGGGATGAACGCCGCCAAGACAAGCCAGATGCGAGCGATCCCGGCCGGCCGGTTGGTTCTGTTCCTGAATCCTAGCAGCTTGGCGTGGGGATTTTTTTGGCGCCGCTCGCCTTTTCTTGCTCTTGTCCGTTTGGGGAAAGTCAATTCAAACCTCTATTCTATACGCGTGCCTTATCCATCTTAGTGTATTTGAACTACGAGTGTAGCTGTACGGAAGGTCATTCTCAAGGACGCAAGTCTGCTACTCACTCCGTCGGTATGTCCTTGGTTCTCTCTTTGAAACACACAAGCCGTTCCACGATGTTTTTTCCTGCTCAACACCAAATGGACCTTGCCCACGTTGTCCCTGCGAAGTTGAGCGCGAGAGAGGTTGAGGGGTGAATCTTGAATAGTGGCCTCTGCCCATCCAACTTCACATCATCGCCACACTGTGTTCAATTTGAAAACCGGTCATTCAATTCCAGATGCACAATCCCTCGGTTGTTCGTCATAAGCTGAGAGTGAGGCAGTGTTGAGAAGCCAAATCTCATGCATTCATAGTCCACCTACCTCAACGAGTCGTGCAACCAAAAGCCAGCGTTCTTCATCAACGACATCCATGATAAACAGGACACGACTTTTAGCAACGTGACGGAAAGTGACAATCACCGACCTGGAATGCGATGCTTAATATAGCAGCACGCCATTCTACGAAACGGTAGCATGAGGGACTAGTTCGTTAACTCCTTGCTATACGAAGAAGCTTCGAAGCGCCCCCCGCGGCCCCCGCCCCGGGCACCTGTCGGAGTAGTACTACAGTCCGAGCAACAACCACAACTAACACAAAGTATTCTCCGAGGAAACATTACCTCAGTCTAGAGACCAGACCACATTGAACTGGAAACCGTCATCACTGGAACTCGTTTCACTTTGTTGCCATATACAGCTCCTCGCGCCGTTCAACGTGTTTTCAAACAAATGTTTCAAGAAAGCACCTGAGGCGTGAGAAGCCGACTCTCCTTCGCTAGCCGTGTCATCTGATAGTTGTCTTGATCTACCGGCCCATCAACACGCCCCCTTGTGAAAGCCATCTGCCTCAACTCGTATCATTGAGGCTAAGCATTTCATCTCATGTCCTTCCCTCGGGCCCCCCTGAGTTCGGCATCTTGAGCCGATGTGGGAGTCCGCATGGCGAGGGAAGCAAGTAATTCCAACCGAGAAGCCGCAAGCCAGAAACGAAGCCTGCTTCGCCTCGTTCGGGCCCCTCGGGGCATGACTTCCATTCACCTGTCCTTCCAAAGTCGGTCTAGATCGTCCTTGTGTGACCCACCCCGAAGAAACTACCATTCTGTAACTTGCGTGCAGTTTGAACAAGCTTCATACAAGCTTCACACATTACCACACATATCCTCCACCAAATCGATACAACCCTGGCCCATCTTGGCTAGTTGGAAGTCGAATTCTACATCAAAAACATATAGATGTTTCCCGATTCGGCCAGGCAGATTTAGGCAGACACTTCCGGTGGGATTCCCTGTCCTGGAGAGACAAGAAACGGCGTCATGATCGGCCTTCATCATTTGCCAGGCACGGCGGTAAAGCCCCCTTTTGGTATTGTCCTGAACAGTCGTGATGCCTTGGTGGTTTCATTTTTAGATGCGGTTAGTATTGTGTTTGGTAAACCTGCGCCATGCCCGTGAGTGCGGTAAAACATTGTCACTTCTCTTTGTCTACACATCTTATATAAGACCCCGAACAAAGTCTATCTTCAAATTATTATCAGCCCTTACATGCTCTCACAGCTCCAGAAACATACAGCCCGCCAAGAGCTATATACAACTTCATCTAGTCAACCTTCCATACCTCAAATAACGCCCTCAGCCCATCCCCATCTTCCTAGCCCAACATGCGTTTCTCTCTCGCCGCACTCCTCGCCATGACAACAGTCGCCCTGGTAGACTCCCCCTCGAATCTCCTGCATCCACCTTGAACTTCCAGCAGAACAAAAGTAGACTAATCATGTCCCTTACTACTAATAGGCCACTACTACTCCCCAAGCCAGCACGACGACGGGCGGCGTCAAAGCCGCTGCCACGAAGAGCAACTCAGCATCCGCCAAGGCGACTTCGACTACCACTCACAGCAAGAATGCTGGTCCCAGGGAGACTGCGGCTGTCGCCCTCGGCGTCATGCTTGGCGGAATGGGCCTGGTTGTCAATATGTAAGAAGAGAGAAGGGTTTTCGAGTGCTCGGCTTCGGCCACTTTTGATGTCACGAGATACTTAAGTTTAGGGGAGTTTCGTCTTCTTTCTTGGGCAAGTTAAGGGGGAGAGCAGTTGAAGAAGTGAATTGTGGGTAGCCTGGGAGGTATCTCGATGTCAAACTGATACAACTACTCTTGGCTCGTAAACTCAGATCTGGAATTCTTTCAGCCAGCCGTGTTATTGTTCTGTTACTTAATTAGTATTTTTTGCAACAATATGTGGCTCCCCGTGAGAAATTTGGGTGTTTGGTGGGGCTGCGAATCTTTGATAGACGAGAAAAGGAGAAGGGACTCGGAGGTCACTATGACAACCAGCCCTCTCGCATTCGCTCGTATAGAGCTTGAAATTATCTCCATCTATGCATTCAAGAGAACGAAAGCATAACACTATCTGGGGAAACCAAGCATTTGACTCTCCAGTCATCTATGACGCCACTTGCAATTCATTGCCATCGCTCATCTCAAGGGGACCGATTTAATTCACACTAGCCGGTACTGACAATAAATCTGGAGGAAACATACCGGCATATACTCGCTGCTTATCCCCTTCAAGTCTTGTGGGTCAATATTAAGCATTAATTGTGTAGTGACCGGCGCCGATGAAGCGGGGTATGGGCATACCAACATAGGTAAGTTCAAAGCCTACGCATTCAGAGGCTTACATGCTAAGATATTTGTAGAAAAACGAGCTTTCGTGTATATGCCCATCAGCGCTTGCAGCATATTGCGGACAGATCCCCCATTCTGTGTATCCAAGCTTCAAGTAGAACTCCCGCGCGGGGCTTTCTGTTGCTGTATCTAGCAACACCATATTCTTAGCCAAGTTGTCTTGTGCAAAACTCTCTGCCACGTTCATGAGCTTCCTGCCCAATCCACGGCCTCTATCGCTTTCGGCGACCAACAATTTGCCTATCTCGACCTTGTGCGCGTGCGTTTCCTTAGCATGAGTCACCAGTTGAATTGTCCCAATGGCGTTCGAACCACGGCCTAGGACAAACAGTGTGGTGTTGGGTTGGGAACCATATAGCTGAGCCGACAGTGAATGCCAATATTCTGTGGCCTTCGCCTCAGAGAGAGGTGCGCGAAAGCCGATGGAGGACGAGGCGGGATCGATGTTGACACATGATTGTAGCAATCGAACAAGAGATGGGGTCCACAGTTCTAAGTCCTCCGCACTGTCTACACGGTGCACGGTAGGGTCGTTCGAGTTATCGATGTTCGTTGACATTTTGTGGTGCCGTGGTATATATGACTTGAGGGTGGGCGAATGAACATAATACGCTTGGGAAAGTACGCTGTCGTATGGTCGCAATATGGGCATCGACGTAAGTGAAAGAGAACATTCATCTATTAGAAGGAGGAAATGGGCACGAAGCTCGCTCTGAAATAAAGGGTGCAAGTGAGGGTGGATCTTGCAGATTATATAATCAAGATCACGTGGCGTGGGGTGAGGTCACGGATTGTTGAAGCCATCACGAGATACGTCTCTGCTTAGTCAGTGGGGTCTACCTTACGTGATTTCTGCACTGATCACCCAGAGTAGGCTTGGTCATTGAAATAAATAACGCATATACAGACATCGAGATATACGAGGTCAGCAGGCTGTACACAGGGTTTACAATAAGTCTCTCTCTATCCTAGTCTTTCGTACCAGTCGAATCGAGCTAGTACGAGGACTAAACAATGAAACTCAGGCATTGTTTGACCGGCAAGGTCGGAACGGATCAATAGTCTCTTGATATGACTCACAGCCCTGCGGCAGGGCGTAATCACACATCAGGAGATTTTATCGCCTGCCGCCGATACTAATACCATCCAGAAGACCAGCAGAAGTAAACGATCGATCAAATCTGATCACCCAGTCAAGAAAGCTCAATATTATTTGAATTAATCTCTTTCCTACTTTACAGTCGCCTACATCGCCATGGATTCTTTACAAAAAGTTTCTTTCGCAGGGGCGGTTCTGTTGTCGAGCCTCATCACCATGTCCTGCTTCAAAGCTCCCAATGAAATTCCGCGCGATGGTTGGAACAAAGATAGTCTCGGAACCTATGCTAGCCCAGTTGCAGCGCGAATTCGTCGGATGCTGGCTGTCAGTATTGGCATCTTCCATGCACTTGTCGTGCTTGGGTACAGCGACAACAACAGTCTCGTATGCCTGCACCCTGAGAACTTGAACAACGGACTTTTCACTTGGAACCCTTACACTTCGGTCTGCTTGTTTCTTATTATCTGTATTGGAGGTCCCCTGCGACTTACAGCCTTTGCTCAACTCGGAAGCAACTTCACCTTCAAGCTTGGACCCCCCGACACTTTGACCACGGATGGTATGTATCGATACATGCAACATCCCGGATATACAGGACAAATCGTTGTCATGGTCATCAATCTCTCCATGTTTCTGCGCTGGGACGGTGTGGTTGGATGCTTAGTTCCTCGCGCCCTGCAGTCCGCGTTGAGTGGATGGGGACTCATTTGTTGTTCGGTCTTTACATTTGGAATCCTACGAAGACTTATGATGAGGGTTAAAGATGAAGAAGAGATGCTCAAGAAGACGTTTGGAGACAAATGGGTTGCGTGGAATCGAGTTACAGCGCGGTTCATCCCAGGCATCTACTAAAGAATCTTATCTGCGTCGGTTCAACAACGAGTTGCTCCAAACAAAGGACCAAAGCGCCACGAGGGGAAACCAATTTGATCAACAGGCCGGTGTGAGCTTACTTGGTTGAAAGGTCGTAAATCTTCTGTATTATATTTATTGATCGCGAGAGTTGCCAACTGCATTCCGCTCATTCATGAGGAGCGATGGTGATGAATTCAAACCCCAAAAGCATTCCAATCTAGGTAGATGAGGAAAGGAGGTTAGAATAGATTTGAGATTTTTTTTCCCCCTAAAAAAAAAACGATCCCAACTCATCGCCTGATTCCTTGCCGCTCATCTCACGTCGAGGCTGTGATTAAGATAAATCACGCATTGTGAACGTAGATCACACCCACGAGGCTTGCATAAATAGTTTCTAATCAGTCCCGCTCCAATAAACTTGTTCCGAGCGATACCTGTCAGTCGAAATGAGTTAGTCCAGTCCTAAATAAGGAAAGCAAGACATTCTTTGACCGGCAATATCGGCACGAAACGACACCAGTGGGGCACGGAAGGGCGTATAAGACTATAAGTGTTCAGCTGATTAGCTGGCCTCACCGTGAGTCAGAACTACTTCGCTCAAGGGAATATACTCAAACTGCAGCAAGCCTCGAATTCTGCAATGGGTCGACTTTTGAAACTTCTCGCTGGAGCGGAGAAGATAGTAAAACAAGTTGACAAGGACTTTCAACAGCCCCAACAGCAGCAGCAACAACAATCCACCGGGCACTATCAGCCGCAATACCAACAGAGTCCCAATTATCTAGTGTATCCAACTCCCCAACAAGGCTACCAGGGATATCCCCAACCTCCGTCTCCACCCCCACGACCTGCGGAACTCGCAGGATCGCATCCAACAGCGTCGCCTCAACCAGTGCAATACCAGCAACAGCAACCACGCCATCATCAAAATCAACCATACTCTTATCAGAATCGACAGTCTCCTGAGGAATTACCTGTTCCAAACATACCAATGAATAGGCAAGCCGACAATCGCCCCAATCCAGGTCACTCGGATATGGCAGCCTGCACTCCCATGCCATTAGGAATCCAGCCCGTGACAGAATGCATTGACATGCCCTTCACTCTACCCCTCTACTGGTTCATCCACCCCGCCTATCCGAATTTCATCATCTGCAATCGTTGCTACCACGATCACATTCTCAACTCACCTTTCCATGACGTCTTCAACCCAGTTTGGCATGAAGACAGCGTAGGGAGACAATGTTTCTTTGGGAACCCTCGCGTCAAAGAAAATCTCTGGCCGATTGCTTTAGCAAACCTGAGTCTTGATGGCATGTTGAACTTCATGGCCACTCGACCCAAGCTTGGCTTCTGTCCGGAAGACAAGTCTCTCGAAGGTAGAGAATGGTATTATCCCACGGATCGACCAGACTCTGGACTGGCAATCTGTAAGCCTTGTTACGAAGACCATTTCAAGCATACTTCCTTCGGGAACAAGTTTAGCATACATTCACCTCCAGGTGAAGCAAATTGCGACCATAATCTCTGGTATATACGCCGCATGCTCAAAATTCATTCAGCAAGCGGTAACTGGATCGCTTTTACCAACGCATTCTCCAAGAGGTTGCAGATACAACTGTGTCCAAGAGCCCAGGCCGTCTCTGCACCAGATAGGACCTGGTTCTGGTCCTCCCGCGTCCCCTCAGGCTTCTTAGTTTGCGAGGCATGCTACTGGGATTACTTCCATGATTCCCCAGAGGGTCAATCATTTCAAGCAACTCGCTTGGGCACTACACAGCTCACGACGTGCGCAATGGGCCAGGTCAACGTTCTTATCCCCGTAGGACGAGCAGTTAGTTACGGCGAGTTTAACATGTTCTGGTATGTGATGCAATCTCTTTCTCAGCAAAAGCCTTGTGATCCGCATGGCGCAAGTGGTATTGCTTGGTACACGCTGCAAGACAATCCTCCCGACTTCGACATTTGCGGAGCCTGCATGGCGGGAACAATCGCGAGTATGCGTATGGCCCATCTCTTTAAGCCCAAGCACGTCCCGGCCAATGAAACTCGGCTTTGCTCGTTCAATGTCTTTTCTTATCCACGAGCGATGCCTTTGATACAAAAGTTTGCCGAATCAGCTTATATCAACGACCATCGACCACTTAGCAACTTGGTGACGGACCTGAGTGCAGCACCAAACTGTCCCAAGATAGATCGGGATCTCGCTAAGAATCGGAGATGGTGGGGATGGGACGATCTGCACATCTGTGAGGAATGTTATATCCTCGTGGCCAAGAAAACCACTCTGGAGAAGCATTTCGTCATGAAAGGAGATCACGTCGTTGAATCGCGACTCTGCGACCTCTACTCCCCTCGCATGCGCCAACTCTACAAAGAAGCCTGTCAAACGCAACAGCTAGCCTCTTTTCTCGCCTTTGCACGACAACGACGCCAGATCTATCTCCAAACCGTCCCTGAGATGAATAGAATGCTACAAAATGCCAAACACGCTCTTAGCCAAGCGCAAACACTGGGTTTGGCAGCAGTTACATTTAGTGCAGCAGGAAACCTGAACTCTACCAATTTCAACTACGTTGGTTATGGATATGGAAATGCCCAGTTGGCGCAGGCGGCCATGGCGGATCAGCAGATGCAGCAGGTTGGAGCTGCGGCGGCGGGACCAGCGGCCATTGCGAGAGTTGGTATGCTGGAGAAGATGTGGAAGCAGGTTGAATGAGGGCTTCTTTCTTTTGAAGTATCTCATGACTTCGATTCAGCTTATTGTTCTGTGATATACATGGTTTCTATGTACATTGGTATAGTTACCTTCCCGTCGTATCTCCTCAGCATAAGGTAGGGATTCGACTGGCAGCTTCAATTATATAATAAACCTGCGTTTTCTCGCCTTGAGGGCAAAACAAAACTTCCGATCTGCTTCGGTCCAAAGGGCCAGCGCTCCAGCTTCTGCCCACTGTTCTGCTTTTCCCTTCTTTACGTTGAGTGTGTAGTCTATTAGGTTAACACAGCAGCGTCTCGACCTGCCCGGAATTCCTTTGGTGACAGTATGATATGGTGGTGGGGCTTGAGTGCCTCCTTATACTTAGTCTGGTATCCTATGAAGAGTATTCTATAGATGAGATAATAGAGTATAGTTCTAGGCAAAACTCAGAGCTATAGAGTACGTCTATCAACGATTTGAGTTCCGATTACAACCCCGAATCTGTTACCGAGCCGGCACCTAACCAATGGCCTTCTTCATAGTCCGTTATGAGGTTAGCTAACAAAGTAGTTAAGCATGTCTGCGTCACTTGGCTAAAGCGCCAAGACCAAGCTCGGTTGAAACAAAGGCTTGGTTAGTTTTGTTCAGGACGGTTTTTTGACGACATTCCTTTCTATGCCATCACGTGAGGCAAGGTCGTCCTGTCCTCGAGACGCCGCACCCAATACGTGAAGGCCACGTCCCGCAGGCACGAAAATGTCGCTTAGAACTTTGCATGCTTAACCACAATTGGGTTTTACGAGAGTGACATTGTTCGCAGGCTTCAGGATGCAAGTCATCATTGGCACTGCGAGGTGACGTCAACTGCCAAAACCCTTGTAAATGGCCGCAGGGGCCAGAGCATACAACTACCTAAGGAGCATTACCTTTTCTTTTAACAATTGAAATGAGCAGACCATACGAAAGACCCATAAGACTGTGAGCATGAACAAGTCAAATCCGCCTATCAGCTCCGATGCCGACGCAGCGTTACTATGCGCCGCCGGAAAAGTTGCCTCGCTGGCTGCTGGGAACTCCCAACTATGGCATCACTATCAAAGAATTTCACTTTTGACAATCACAATGAACTTCATTCTACTCTCAGTTTCCGCTTTCAAGCTATTCAACATCTCTTGGGCGGAGATAGGGAAGAGGAAAAAGAACATCAGACAAGCAAGACGAATGCTCTGGGCGCTCGAACGTCTTCTAGTCATGTGAGTAATTGGTAGTTTTATTGCCATGTCAAACATGGGCTGGGGTGTCCAAATAGAAAGTCATGGATCGGAAGCTCACATCTTGGGTTTCTCAGCGATTTTGCAGTGTCCATCGGCAAGGCCTGCTCAATTCTTTGGATAGCTCGACAGAAGTGTGACGTTCCAAACCCATACTATAACGCCTATGGATACCTCGAGTCCATTGATGGATTCTTCCTCTCACTGGTACATGCAGGCGGTTTGTTCCTTGTTGGAGAACTCGGCCTTCTATTCTGGGGTCAGCCCGGAGAAAGGCAGCAAGTACGAAGCTTCTGGTTCGTCTTACGTCAAGGCTCTCACGCCCTCGGTTGGATGATGGCGTTGGGAGTCGTCGGGATCCAAATATCAATCTCGATTATGAAGCAGTACCATGTCTTGGGACTACCAGGAGCGGGAGACGTACGCATTGCATCGCAAGACCTTGCTTCAGATGGCATGGTCAAGATCCTGCTCTTCTTCGTTGGGCTTCTGCTATGTTTACCATTCCAATCAGTGGTGAGACCATTTTCTCCTTCCTCCATCCCAGATCTGAATGGAAACGACTGACCTCTCATTACCTAGGGAGGACCATGGCTGTGGGGCAATTTGCTCCTGACCACTGCTACTTGGACCTGGCGACTGGCCAGGGTCTTTGAAAAGAAGGGCTTGGGTGAGATTACCCCTCATGTTACCGCATTAATCGTAGACATTTTCTACGCGAGAATGCCAACTGTTTTTCTCTTGGCCATGTTTACCTTGTTCTTGCGACCAGGTCGATGAACGGGCGAGGTATGATTGAGCAGGGCTGCTTGCAATTTCACCCTCCGAGACTCTCTCAGACTCTGCTAGAGAAGTTGAAGAGTTGAGGGCTTTTTTCCCCTATGTATAATTTGGCAGAATTTACAGCTTTTAGTATGGAATCACATGCCCCCGTTCTACTAGAGCTCGATGAAAGAAATACCGAGCCCGTATGTCCGCTGACACCTTGTCCTGAGGTCCTTTTTTGCTCGTTCATCGTCTACAGATGGCTCCTAAAGACCAATTCACACACTTGTCATGTATGGCGTTGACATGTGGGACACGACAAGGAACTCTCCCAGCACTGGACCCTGTCCCTCCTCTCGGAAGCGTCAATGTCAACTATTTCTTGCCAAAGTACGCGGCTTTTCAAAGTCGAGGGAAGTATGTCTTGTAGTCACCTGTCATCGCCCGTCAAGGCGCTGGTAGTTGCTTCAATGCTCTTCAGTACAGCAAATTTGAAAGGGCCCCGGAAGGGTCGAAGGCGGTATCTCAAACTCAAAATAGTCGTTGCATGCTTCCGAGAGGATAGTCAGATGGCAGAGAAACCTTGTGAGATGGCCTAGCTGCTTGACAGATCAACTGGCCGTCAAAGATCTGTTGCTCCACTGGCCAATATCGTCGTACTTCTCCAATAACACTGAAGTTTGGCACTCTTGAGCCGTACCCGCTATCCCGATGGAACATACCACTTGCCAATCTCCGTATGATTTAACAGATTGAGAACGATGAACGCAACGATGGTTTCGGTCTCTGCGTCGCAAAGCGTCTTGATCCAGCCCTCAGCAGCCCCCCCCCCCCCCCCCCCCCCCCCCCCCCCCCCCCCCCCCCCCCCCCCCCCCCCCCCCCCCCCCCCCCCCCCCCACCCCCCCCCCCCCCCACCCCCCCCCCCCCCCCCCCCCCCCCCCCCCCCCCCCCCCCCCCCCCCCCCTTCCCATGGTGACAAAATTTAACTCCCTGAACCATCCGCTCTGCCCACAGCTCGCTCAATCATTCTACCATGGCCCTTGCGCCGTACGCTCCTCGCGGCGTGCCCCGTGGGAACTTGAACCGCCACTCCAGCCCGCCAGCAGGATCGACGAGCTTACCCCGCGAAGAACCGTCATAGAGCGGGATCTGGCCGTCGTACTCTCGAACGGGAGTCAATCGCGCCAAAGACCGCGCGCCGAGGTCCTCCCACAGCTGGCCCAGAACGCGGGCGCGAGACCTCGTGAAGCCCATGTACGGCCCTCCCCCACCGTACGGCACGCTCGCCGAGTCCTTGGCGTCGACTGCGACGACCCATGGCTCCAGGTCGAGGTTTGGGGCCTTGCCGAAGGTGAAGACTGGCGCATTGAGAAGCGAAGTGAGCGCTGGCTCGTCGATGACAATGAAGACGTCGCGGCGAACGTCGGACGGCCACTGTTCATCCTCGTCGTCGTCGTCGTCATCATCATTATCATCATCGTCGTCGTTCGACGACCTCTTGCGGCGAACGAAATTGTCAACCCACCCATTGAAAGCTTTGCGCACGGAGGCGTAATCGGCGCCGCTCAAGACGCTGTAGTTGGCTATGACGGGCAGTGCAAAGGTATCCGGGGCCGTCTCGGCGCGGTGGTCGTCGGCCGGGGCGGCGTAGGCTCGCAGTTTCTCCAACGCGACGGCCCATTGCGCTTCGTCATCATCGGCGGCGTAAGCGGTGCGGACGACGACGAAGCCCCATTCGTGGGTGAGATCTTGCAACGCGCTGCGGAAGTTTGGTGATAGCCCACTGAGATCTTGTGCTTGTGGTTGCTCCTCCATCCTTGGTCTGGCTAGTCGTCAGACTTAACTGAAAGGTAAACGTTTGATTGGCCAGACTGATCTGTCCGTATTACTTTTCCAAACGAAGAGTCAAGGTGGTCGTTGGACGTTGGGTAGCCCAGGTCGATGCAATGCGGGGGGAAGGCGTGGTCACGGGCAGTTCGAGATGGGCGTTGCGTGGGATGAGAGCTCGCCGACTGTGGTATTTATCCACGAGTACATAGAGTTGGCGCGGAATCTGGCTCTCGGCGACGCTCCGTGCCGCAACCACCGTGTTTGAACTTTGACTGCCCGAACCTCCACGTCGGGATGTCTGCCCTGGGAAGCGCTCGACCTCGCCCCATGATGAGCCGACACCGATACGACGGCCCCATCGCGGCGCCGGGTCTGGGCGAGGGACACCATTAACTCGGGGACCCACCCGAGTGAGACCAGCTGCATTGTGTGCAGATACAATGGTAAGAACGGTGTGTTATCTTCAATCCTTGTCAAGATACACGAAACCATTTCTTCCAGCTCTGGACCGGAATGCAAGAGTACAATGAGTACTTGATCGACGTGTTTCAAAGAGAGTGAATTGAAGACATTCTTTGGCTGGTGGCAGAGAAGACCGAACGTACGAATATACTGAACAAGAAGCATAACCTTTGCACACTACCTCCGCCCGCGTAGTTGTGCTTGATGTTTTTTTCTTCTTCCAGTTCAAGGGTGCGTAAGTGAGAGACTTGACACGTTCCAAGGTCATATCTACCTTCACTATACATAAACTTTGCAAGGGCTGACAGACCATTTGCTCATCTCATCAGCCCGTCTTGAGTTTTACTTACCCCGAATTATTACTCATCGCTAGGCACAAATTTCGGATGGACGACAGTCAATGAGACGATATTCCGGGAACTGCCTTGTGATGCTTATCACAACGCAAGGAATCAGGACTCCCAAATATGTTTACAAGATTCCACGGGCGGTCCCCAACTGGATTCTTTGAGAAGCCCGCCATCCCCGGCTATATTACATCATGAGCGATATTTGAGCTCCCCCATTGTATCCCGTACCGCAGCCAGTCTGGTGGAAACGCGGACGGGAGGCACAGCCCGGCGATCAAGCTCGAACAATTGACCGAATCGAGCGCTACGAGAAGAGAGAGGGTCCAGAACTCCCGACCCATCTCGCCTTTCGCCCTCTTCCAGACTCTCTCCCCTCCATCAAACCCCCTGCGATGGAACGCTGACCTGCAACTTACAGGGGGAGGTTCCTCGCCCAAAAGTTCAAGCTCGTTCGCCAAGCCAACCGCATCGCACTCTCGCCCGTATAACTAGCACAGTCGAGACGTCCAATTGGCTGGCTCGCTTCCATGAAGGGATTCCCTTGGATAATGCACATTTGAGAGGGTTGGGAGGCACGTAGGATCGTCTTTTTTCTCTTGCTATAACATTTCATACGTTTTTTCTGCGACATGATTTGGCCCAGCCTTTTCTCTTCAAAACCACTTTGTCTGCAATGCAACAGTTCCCCACCGTTGAGACGACGTTACGCTGCCCACCGGCCTTCAAATCTTGCCGCAAATGAGATGCGGATCGCTGGAGGATCGATACGTCCAAAGACGGGGATTCGGGGACGACTATTATGCCTTCGTCTTCTGCTTCATCCTGTCCTGAAAGATAAGGGGACCTCATCGAAAGGAAGGCGTCTCTTCTCGAACCTCCAAACGCCTGCCAAGCTTCCTTCTTCCCCCGCGCTGGTAGCCCTGTGTGCCCTGTGTGCCCTGTTGTTGGCTCTGTCTCTCCACGCTCAACGCGCGCTTTCCCGGGAGTCGTTAGGCCCGTTGTTGGTGGCTGACGAACGGGGCTGAAAAAGGGGAGGCCCGTGGGCGAGGAAACGCCTTGTGAGGTAAAAGGTAAAAAGCAGCTTGACCGTAGCGGCAGGCAATAATAAATGAGCACGAAGAAAGTGCTAAGTGAGACAGTGAGAAACTAAGTGGGTGACTAGCAAGCGCGAAACTCCTTCCTACGCGCGCTGACATGATCCGGTCAACTCGGTCGACTCAGTTACCCGTCCCACCAGCTCGGCAGTAGGCCATACACAGTACACGCGAGAACTGAGCACCGAGTGGGAGGGAAAGTGACAAACTTTCAGCTTCACTGCACGTTCGAGGGTCAGGAATCAGGGTCAGCCTTGATTCTTCCTCTCTCGTCAAAGATACCCGTACAGCGCGTATCGACCGTAGATCATACCCCGTTCTTCATCGATCACACATCCCACCGCCTGCATGAGAAATCCCACCCCTCCTCAGCCCGAACGGATACATACAAGGAGGACCGGGAAGCAGGCCAGCCGATTTGCCAAGCTATCCCGAATAAGGCACAAACCACCGGGGCTGAGAGGAGAGAGAAACCGCGCCAAACTCGTCGTATTAAACTATAAGCTTGCTCCCCGGGCAGGGGGGGGGGGGGGATTCAGTCCAGTAGCGGGACTGTGGACCATAGCCTGTAAGGTAGTTAGTTCCTCGCCAGCCCGTTTTTTGCTTTTTTTGGTCTTGCTTACAGTGCTTACCTCCATTGTTCTGGCCTTCCTCCTGGGGTTTTAATTTGTATGCCGGCAGCCCTCTCCCGTTCTTCCCTTCACGCTTCTCCCCTTTCGCTCTTCCTGCTTATTTTCCCATCTCCATTCTTCGCTTTCTTTCCACACTTCCGTCCTACAATACATACCCTGGCTCACGCACTTGGCTGGACTCGGTTGTCTTCTCCGCAAACAAAAGGGGGGTTCTAACCTATTCGCAGCATACGGGAATATCTCTTGGCGAACGCACATCACTTACAACAAGCTATGGGGTTTTGTTTCACCAAAGTTCCTTCACTTTGACGTCCAAGAGAACGCACCTCTCGGACTGAGGGATTCAGGCAGACATTTTGCAAAAAATAGCGAGGGAATCTCGCACGCAGAAGGAGGCGCAGTAAGCTGGAGCCTGGACGGAGCTAAGAGGAGACAGAGAGAGTCTGAGGGACACAGAACAACAAAAACCCACATAATAGTCTCCTCTCTCTCGAGGAGAAGGGGAAATCGGCCATGGAGGGCCCAAGGCCAAGGGCATCCGAGAAGTTTCTCAAAATGACGGCCCCAACAAACAACACAAACGCAACCGCAACCTCATCACCCGCCGCAACGTCAAACCCACAGTACCAGAACCAGCAGGTCTACGAATCCGGCCTCGAAGTAGCCGAGCCTAACGCCTGGAACCGCACAAACAACGACATCCACCTGCCCGAGGTATCCCCATACAACCACTCGGAAGCCAAGACCACAACCTTCCCCGAGGTCGCGGACGACCCGTTATCGTGGCACCACTACCACAAGCAGAACCCCAACCTCGAGGTTTCGTCCTCGCCGTCCGTCGCCTCCGCCGCGCCGTATTACTATGCCGCCGCGGGCCAGCAGCATCCGCCTGGGTATCACAAGCCGCCGCCCGGGTCGCCGGGGTACGGGTCCGGATCTCTCGACGGGGATGGCTCCGGGAAGGGCAAGAAGGCCACGGTGTGTGGGATGCGCAGGAAGGTGTGCTACGTCGTCATGGGGGTCGCTATCGTCCTCGTCGTGGCCGCCATCGCCGTCGGTCTTGGGGTAGGGTTGGCGATGAAGAAGAGCGAGAAAAAGTCTTCGTCAGGGTACGTTCACACATTTGTCTCTTCACAAATCATCCCCTTTTCATCTCATCCCATATCACTCAAATAAAAACCACGTACCCAGAAGTGTCACCAAACTAACACCTCAAACCAGCAACTCAACAACAACACCAGCAACGTCAACCGCAAACGCAACAATCACCTGCCCCGCCGCAGACAACGTAACCTACAGCTCCCCCGACGCCCCCAAACGCACATTCCGCATGATATGCGGCCACGACTTCAACTCGGCCGACGGCGCCACCGACCTCACCTCGGAGAACGCAACCACCATGGCCGCCTGCATCGACCTCTGCGCGTCAAAGGGCGACGACTGCGTCGGGGCCGGCTGGGGCGATTACTACGGCAACCACGTCTGCTGGATGAAGAGCAAGCTGGGGACGATGAACGTCTCGGGGAACTGGTATTTCGCTGTGGATGTGAATAAGACGAGCGTGGCGGCGTGAGGACTATTGCTCGGCAAGGAGTTTGGTCCACTTGTTCTCGTCCGTCTAGCTGCGTCTCGATGATAGTAGGGGGTTACGGCACATCGCCATCGTGCCTGACCCTTCTCGAAAGACGACACAGACGGATCCATGTGGGCCAGGTGGTCCCCCGGCATATTCCTGGATGAATGCCGGCGAACTCGACGAGGTCTGGCGTCTAACGAAGCGCTTGGTATGCGCTGTAGGCTGTTCGCAGACAAATGATGGGATGGAATCGGAACTGGGGGAGCTCCCTAACGAATGTAAAGGGTCTCACCAAAAAAAAGAGGCCTTGTGTAATGAAATCAAAATTGGCGCCATCGGTACGGCGCTCGAGATATTTATGGGTGTTAGTCACAAACAGGGACAAAGAAAGGACCACATCACATAGTCACGATACCATTTGCTTTCGAAGGATCGAATACTCTTCAATCATCAAAACGTTCAAATCTTTTCATTCATTGCTTTTGAGTCTCCTCCACAACCCGCCCTCACTTGCAACTCTTCGTCACACGCCAGGCGACGAGGCCACGTCTGCCAATCACCCTCGTCAGGGTGTTCCAGATGCCGTCGTCACCAAAGTCGAGGTCGTCTAAGTTCAAGTGTTGCCTGTAACGCCATACCTCGCGGAATCGTAGGCCTTTCAGTCCCTTGTTGGGAAGGTAGGGGTCTATCCACGTCGCTGATGCTGGTGCGATCAGATATGTCCCGTTCTTCTCCTTCAAATACTCCGAGTTGCGTCGATCCGCCGGCGTGTCGCAGGTAGCCAACTTGGTCAGCTCCTCGAGGAGCGTGTCGCCCTTCATACCCATCACGTCGCGTGTCGTGAGGACCTCATTCTTGCCGTTAAGAAGCCAAATGGGTGGCGTATAGGTCTTCCACCAGACGGCCTGCGTCGCGTCTGGCTGCTTGCTCAGGAATACCTGGCCCGGCACGATACCGCCTTGATGGTAGACACCCATGAGAATGCCAAAGATCAAGTTGAAAGCAAGCCACACCCCGATCCACACGCGAACGACAGTCCGATTCTTCGGAAGGTGCACTGATGAGAGGATGAGCGGGACGGTGGGCAGCAGGAATCGTGCTTCCTGGTGCTGGAAGATAGACAGCACAAAGACACCAGAGATGGCCGAGTAGAGTCGTAATGAGAGGTATGGCTGAGTGAAGAGCAACATCGCAGCTGGGCCGATCAGCATGGGAATGTTGACCAGTAGGTGCTGGTACCAGGGGTGCAACCCATGCTGCGCAAGGTTGTCTGTGTCGATGTTGTACATGAGGTTGTTGAGTGGCGTGATGACTGGCCGTGAGATGAGGTCTGCCCACTTGATGGGTTCAGGGAGGTAGAATGCCGTATCCAGGGTGATGGCGACCAAGGTAGTTGTAAAAGCTGCCAACACCATCACGGCGAAGGACATGGGTCTGGTGGGTTGTTAGTGGGCGGTCCCCTGATGTCATGGTGCCTAGGCGGACGTACCTATTGAGAAAATGGGGTATCAAGCGAAGTCCCGGAATCAACAAGAACGCCGGGAAAGTAATTCTATTAAACAATCCAAAGACGGCCACTATGCCGAGAATTGTAGAAGCAAGAAGCGATGATTGTTGCTGTCACAATCGTTAGTTAGCTTTCACATGTTGGTGCCCACAAAATCGTGCCAAGGGGGTCCTTACCGGGCTCTCGACAATGCGCTGAATCAAGACCAAGCACCAAGCAACAACGAGACACTCCACCGAGTTGGAGAATGTGTGCGTCTGGTACGTCCATGTGACATAGGACGAGGCGACCAGGAGCACAGCAACGCGACGGTGTCGTGGAGAGCTGATGAGCTCATGAATGGCCCAATCCTCCAGCACGAAGCTGGTGACGAACATGAGGACGCGAAGGGTCCAAAAGACTGCGATTGGGGGGATCTCGCCGTCCTTGCCGTTACCGATCCACAGCCATCTCAGCAACATCATGGGCAGGCCGTAGACGGGCCATAAGGGGAAGACGCTTCGTATCGGGTGCTCATTCGTGAATTCCCATGTGTGCCGTACCGGGTAACTAAAGATTTGGCCTGCGCCACGCCGTTAGTTTAGGTCCTGTTGAACGAGAACGAGCGCCTAAACTCGATCCGAGCTATGATGGAGGAAGCTCCATGGCGCCAAACCGAGAGCTGGGCACGCTCTACCCAGGCAACGGGATGCAGCAGCTGCAAAAAAAAAGCTAAACGTACCTGCGATGACCTCTGGGCCCTGGAAATTCTCGTCGGGGTGCAGGTAGCTGGGCGACAGGGCGAACCACAGCCTGACCAGCACCAGAAATAGGTACGCTCTCCGCCACATGACTCCAGGTGCTCTCGATTATTATCTGGTGGTAGTTGCTGCGCGTAGCTCGGGCATCGGTTCGTGATCGAAGGCTGAAAGTAGCCAGGTGTCGAGTATTAGGCGGAGCCAGGCCGGCGGGAGGTTCGTTGCGAAAAGGAGGGTATGTCGCAACGTCGCATCATCAGAAGGAGAGGCGCATCTACAGGAGCCAGGTATGCGATGGTTTGCCAGGCGCAGCAGAGGTCAAGGAGGGAGAGGTGGGGGTTAAAGTAAGGTAATGGCAAGAAGAAGGATGGTCACAGAGAAGGGAAAATATTATCATTTGCAAGGTGAGGCCCGGTGAGGGTGGTGGGAGAAAAGCAAAGGGAAAAGAAAAGAGGTGCGCAGGTCGAGGTGCGACTAAAGCAAGGCAAGGCCAGGTAAATAAGTCCAAGGTCAGGTAAGGTCAGGTAGGGTGATGGTCAGGATATTTTTTGCGCGGACTCGGGTCGAGAAAGTGACTGAGTGTCGCTCCCACGCTCTGTCAGCCCGCAAGCGCACCCGCACCCGCACCGCAGCTCTTTTGGACCTTGGAGGGGACTTTGCAGGGTTATGGAGAAGGGAGAAGAGATAACCTTGCTCTTACAACCTGGTCGGTACGTGTATTTTGTAAGCAGCGTAAGGAGCAGTTCCCGAGCAATAGGCCCAGAACTATCCATATGAGGGTGTATCCGCAATCTCTGAGACTACTTTAGCGGGCACATGGCCCCTGCTGAGGCTGCTCTTGCTTCTGTTTGGTGCTTGGGGCATTTGTTGTTTGATTTCTTGCCTTTGCAAGTTCCCACCAGAGGAGCCTGGTGAGATGAGATGTGAGCTCAGGGTGTGACTATCTCACGGAGTGAGGTCTGCTGAGTGCTACGTACCTACCTACCTTAGGTACCTAGGCATGGCAGGTAGTTGGTAACTTGGTAAGTGAGGTGACGGGAGAGGAGAGGAGGAGGGATGGATGGATGAAAGGACTGCAGGAGGGAGGTGTCAAGGTTGGGAGCTCCAATGATGGGAGAGTCTAAGGACCAGGGAGGTAAGGCGGGTGGGCGATTGTCATTTCCTCCCAGGTTGTGGGCAGTTGCAACTGGCAGCTCCCGTCGTGTGTTTGTTCCTTCCCTTTTCCCGACTGTATGTATTCGTACCTTCTTACCCGGTGTAAGGCAGGTACCGGTATCCGTACGAATAAGGAGGTACCTTCCTGCCACGTCTGGGAGAATAGAATGCTTATTCCACGGCACACTTCAGGTACAGGGATCGCCAACCCAGCTCCCAACATACACAACCCTCCCGTTCCACGGTGAAGCGAAGCGTCACGCACGAGTCCGCGATGTCGTTGCTGGCTGGCAGAAATCAAAAGAAAAGAAAACCGAGCCCGACTTTTGGAGAGTGTGCGCTCCCGAGTCCGCTGCAACGGCCCCCTGTTCCCTGCCAAGCTCTTCTCGCTAGGACCTTCAGTTGGGGGCGCTAACCCCTAAAACGGGCAAGGCAGACTGCCACCGACCAGCACCTGGGACTGAGGGGGTGCATGCCACTGCCAGCGTGGCTCATAGGGCCATCACCACACACAGAAAGTGTCCAGTCAGTACGTGTATTGTGAGCGAGGTGGCCCCATCCAAAGCTTCTACTTCTTCCATTCTCTTCGTCCACCACTCCAAACCCTCGCCAGGGGGACACCACCCCCTTTCCCCGGACAGCCAACCAAATAATACCAACCCAGTCAGCAGGTTTCTCGAACCACGTCTTTCCATCATGTCTTGCTGTCATTATGCATCATTTCCTATCCGCCCAGCATGGGGGCTGGCTGTCAACAACTTGCTAACTTTTGACTTTTTGCCAGTTGGTGACCAGATACTTGTCTACAACATATCTCTGGGAGTCGCATCAAACAAAGCCATGCCACCCGTCCCTAACGCTCTGTCCGTTCGTCTGGTGGAAAAGCCGATATTGATATCAGACGAACGTAATAATGCCAATCCCGGGACGCCATCTGCGCATCCGCGGTCGTAGTCGCGTTCGCCCCTATGGTCCGCCGACGGAAGCTTCGGGATCGCAGGCCCCATCAACATCCGGCGCTATGAATTGCGAATCATTAAATTTCACGGACGCAGGCGCGCCGCCCACTCCCACTGGCGCGTCCCCATGAAACCGGCCCAGTCACCATTGATGCATTCCACGCTTTGCCCTGTTCCGAGAGATTGGGTCCTCACGTACATGAGCAAGCAAGATAACTTACAGAGTGCCATCTGTATCCCGAAGCAGTACACTTCCTCTGCACAATCAGAGGACCAGGAATGTTAGACCATATGCCGCCATCTTCAGTGTCTCGCACCATCAGATTGGCGTTGCCCTGCTCGCGCGTCGCGGGGGTTCAGATCCGTGGAGAAGACAGGCTCCCTAAAGTGCTTGCAGCTCGCTTTCGCCGTCGGCCCTGTCTTTCCGTGTCCACACCCTGGCCAGCTCCAGATTCTTGTCGGACATTTCCTTCGGTACGAGAGCTTGGTACGAGAGCTTATCCACGACATTTTTCGTCTACCTTCAGTTGATGCCATTCTGGTCACCCAGCAGTGAAGGCAAACCTAGTCGCTCACTCCATGAACCGAGACAGAGAAACAAGGAACATCACAAGCAAGGTAGGCACCAGACGCCATTAGCAAGCATCGACCCGGGAGCGTTTTGGACTTAAGGCCATCCGCTGAGAAGCATTTTATTCACGATGCAACCATTGGCAAGAGGAGGCAGTGCTCGTCCCCGCAGATACGGCACTCACAGGAATAGACCTTGGCGTTACCTTACCGGCCGTCTCCACCGCCCCCGGTTCTGCCTTGCCGGTCTCCTCGGCCGGCCTTTAGGCTAGCGGCGACGAGGTTCTGGTCCGAGTAAGGTATGCCGGCATTAATCGTCTGTCCGGCTCCGAAAACTGGTTTGTCGCTTGCGGAGAGATGCCAAGCAACTGCAGTCTACTGCAAGAAGTCTGTATCAGGTCGCATTGCACCAAAGTCCGAATCCTGTGACCTTTGAACTTATCACTCGGTAATTCGCGAGCCAGGGATTTGGACTATACTGATTTCCCTCTCTCTAAGTGTGGCAGAGCGGGAGAGAAGAACGATGCTTGGCCGAATCTAGCTTCCTTAATCACGAGACCCTCTCAGCAGGTATCACCTCAGAGGTCATGGGATAACATATAGATCTAGCAGGCCCGCCCTCGCTCCGGATGTTTCCCGCCATTTTCTTCTATTCTAAGTTGTCTCCAAGGAAATCACAGGCTACCTCCCAAGCTCATCTCTTTTGACCAGCGTCAAAGTACGGCATCCAGGCTGGCTCCAAATCTTATGTTGAGCTTCGTCTACACAAGGTACCTTGAACGCACAGGCAAAGTTACTAGGTTAGGGTAAAAGCCCGAGGGAACAGGAAAGTTGCTACCTTAAGTCCAGCAATATCGAGCTTCCCTTTTTCCTTTCTCTAGAGGGAATCTGACTTCCCATTTGAAGCAATGCCTTTGTTAAAACTCGTCAATGGGCATCACCTCCAGGGGTGCCTAGGCCCTCTAGAAGATGAGGCACAGGCTGAAGCTTACCTAAGGTGCCTGGGTTGTAGTGAATCAGCTTGATCGGAGTCCTTCAGGCTACCTCGGAATTTGCCTGGAGCCAACGAGGAGGATAGGTACCTAGGTAGCAGCACAATCTACAACAAGGAATAATATGGTATAACTTCTGAACTCTTGCTGCTGATGCCATTTTTGAGTCTTTGCAAGCAGCAATGAGAATCCCTCGTACATCATGCCAGGGAGAAAGAGTGAAGGGATAATATCTGTTCAAGCTTACAACATCTCTTTGGCTAGGATTACATAAGGGGGCCATCTGTGCCTCCGTCCTTGCTCTTGCGCACAAAAGTGAGTTGCATTCGGCGAAGAGTCACCGAGACTGTTTTCAGCAAGGTAATGGAATTCAACACCGCCAGGAAGCTTCTGCCTCAGGCTCTTCTTGCGTGACACTTTCTTTTCTCTTGCTGTCTTTCAGGTTGGACGAGATTGTTCATTTCCAAGTCATGTCCATTGATGTGCTGTGCCTTTGCGGGTCCACCGACTCCATTGAGGCCTTCTGAAAGGCACCAAAGGGTAGGTACCTCGAGCCATATAGAGTTCTCCAGGCAACAGATGTAGAGACCCAGGAGTACAAACAGGTCCCGCCGCCTTGAACCAATGAAAGCACCTGCCGCCCTCACCTCTGCCTGCTGCTCCCTCAACTTCTATGGGTAGCGACGCTCTCTGCCTTCCCACTTCTCCACAACCAACAGCCTGGCCGCCCCGACCCTCAAAACCGTCCAACCTAACGTCTGACGCAACAAAAGCCATCTCCGATCACTTATTCACTACTTCGTTTGTTCGCCTCTCTCCAATCAAACAACTGTCGCCGGTCGCATACAAAATCTTCACCTTCTCATTCTATCTCCGAATCATAAACGTAAGGCCTATATAGTCCCGGCTCCCGCTGCTTCCTTCCCCGCCGGTCGACTTCTAGTTTCCCCCACCATCCTCCAGAAACAACTTCAATACTTCGATCAATCATCACCAGTCAACCATCGCCGTCTACCAACTCCAAGCTGACCGCTCCAAGATATTCTACATCGCAGTTACCCAAATTACTAGACAAAATGGCCGCCGAGAAGAAAGACGCCAAGATCTGGGTTCAGTCCAACGATAACATCACGATCCCCGTTGGTACGTCAGACCCCTCCTTCCGCCCGCGAGCTCGGTCTTGACCAGACCCTTGCTAACGCATCTTGTCTAGATCGCGTTGTCGCTGAGCGCTCCATGCTCATCAAGAACATGCTCGAGGATGTTGGTGATGATGCCATCAGCCAGGAGAACCCCATTCCCATTCCTAACGTATGTGTCGCCGCCTCTCGCCTCTCGACCGAATGATCGACAAGCGCTGACATTTCCTCCCAGGTCAACGAGGCGGTCCTTCGCAAGGTCATCGAGTGGTGTGACCATCACCGCGCCGATCCCGTTCAGACCGCCGATGACGAGAACGATGCTCGCAAGAAGACCACCGAGATCGAGGAGTGGGACCAGAAGTTCATGCAGGTCGACCAGGAGATGCTCTTCGAGATCATCCTCGTATGTTGCCCGGTACTGTCACATGTCCTTGCATTAAGCTAATATTACGACAGGCTTCCAACTACCTGGACATCAAGCCTCTCCTCGACGTCGGCTGCAAGACCGTTGCCAACATGATCAAGGGCAAGTCGCCCGAGGAGATCCGAAAGACCTTCAACATTACCAACGACTTCACCCCCGAAGAGGAGGAGCAGATCCGCCGCGAGAATGAGTGGGCCGAGGACCGTTAAATATCACGACAAATGGATTGGTGGAAAAGAGCCGGAGTCTGGGTTAAACTACTCTTCGGACATTGCTCTGCGCACCTAATGTGTGATGCATCGTACTCCGGCGTTTTGACGATCGCTCATTGATTCGTTTTTCGGTTACCCTGGAAAGTTTGCGGGTTGCTCCACAGGT
Source organism: Colletotrichum abscissum (assembly GCF_030869225.1). Taxonomy (NCBI): domain Eukaryota; kingdom Fungi; phylum Ascomycota; class Sordariomycetes; order Glomerellales; family Glomerellaceae; genus Colletotrichum; species Colletotrichum abscissum. The sequence goes on along the minus strand of NW_026849987.1, from coordinate 1,108,759 downwards.
CAGGAATTCACGTCCCGTATGGAACGGGACGCTTGGTTGATGAAAGGCGCTTAACACAAGGTCATCCATCCCATGCGCAGCAGTTATGCGTGCGTCCCAGTTGATTTTGCTACAAATTCATAGCAAGGCAAAGAAGTTTGATTTCGCGTCTAAAGTATTGACTTGTTGGTCGGTGATATTGTTGCGTTTGTCCATAAGATCCATTGGAGGTTGCGACCAAATCAGATATCGAGGTCGGCTGCCTGTATGTGCCCCGGGCGGAGGTGACTTTAATTACTTTCGAACATGACACAGCAAGGCTGACGACCAAACCTCACTTGGCTCGTCATACCATCGACAAGGGCTCGTGATTCGTCAACAGTGAGTCATTGGAAACTGGGAAGTCAGATGGCCGTGAATAACTCGGGAACCAACGTCACTATGGTGTGCTAGGGTAGACCTGCTCGAGCTTGAGATGCTGCCAGTGGCTTCTCCAAAACCAGGGAAGGCATCGCGATGGCCTGATTGGAGACCACAAATGGAGGCTCGGAATCAGTACCTGCCGGTGAGGGCGAGGAGGTACTCCTCGATATGCATCGCGGTCCTTCGAGGTGTCGCATCACAACATGTACTGAGCGAACGAGAATGGTGAATCGTGGGGGCCTCATCTCTTCAGAGGCAAATTTTGCATTTCCTTTCCCTATGACCGTAACATGCAATACGTAGAGTCTAGCCGAACCGGGCATCCATTTTGTTTCCCCTCCATTCCTGTTTGTCAAAAAAGACTTCCCCCACGAATTCAGGACTCGAGCCAGTGGGTATTTGAGTCCATCAGAGTTGAACCCCTCCCCATTTGATGTGAAAGGTTTGCTTCCCCCAAGTCGAGCGCGGCGTCGTCGTTCGGTCGGCGGCATCCATGGTTTTGATATGGAAGTCCTGCAGGATAGGGTAAGGGACTTTCTTGAAGAGAGAAGGAGGCGAGGCGTTTAGATGCCGAGGCGGGTCTTGCGCCAGTGACGACGCTTCGCGTTGTAGCTGTGATGGAGATGTTAGTTTTGTGATGTTTGGTGGGGTGGGTTTTCTGCCATGTGAAAGACTCCCTTCGCGTTTTGATCCGTTTCGAGATCGAGACAAAAAAGAGGAGAGGCTTCCTGGGAGGAACAGAGGGAGGGTGTATCGTACCGAATAGTGTTACCGGTGCGAAGGCGAATCCATTGGGGAATGGGGCGGTTCTGCTTCTGCGCCTTGGCGAGCTTCTGCTTCGTGCGGAAAGACTTGTGGCTCTGTATCGCGGGGGATCTTGTCAGCATTCTGCTTGTTTGTATTGGATTTCCTCGTCTTCCTCTCGTTCGCCTTCCTCGATTGTGTTGATGATGTTTGCCCCTCACTCCCCCATCGTGAACCCGTCCACAGGTGACGCATTTTGTCGTATCGCGTGGACGCAATATGTCGGTAGATTCGGTCGAGGGGAAACATCATCATCGCGTCGAAGAGGGCCGTTTGAACGAGAGGACGAGCGAAAGGGCGTAATCTATCAACGTACCGGCATTTTGACGGCTTGTTGGCTGATCAAACTGGTGCGAGTCCTTTGGGGTGGCAGTTGTTCTCCAGATGGGATGGGTTGAATCGATCTCACCACTAGAAATGAGAAATTCTTGTGCACAAGGCGCACTAGGTTAGCGAGCCCGCAGTCGCCTTGATTGGTGGACAGGGCACAAGGTGGAGTCGGTCACGCTTTCGGAGCCTGGTGGGGGGAGAGGGGAGGCATGAGAAGGTCACTCGCCTCTTGAGGCTCAGCTGTGTGGCTCGCTCCTGCTTGGTTTTTTCCTTCTTTTTTCGGTCAGGTGCTGATTAGATAAGACAATGGACTCTAGTGCCTCAGGCATCATAGTTCAGAGTCTGCTTATGTGATAATCCCTGACATACCGATAGGCTCGAGCGGCCGACGATCCCAGCATTGGCAGCCCGCGGACCCGTTTGGACGCCCAGGTTTCCCATCCATGCATGTCTTAAAAAACTGTCAATTAGGGGGGACCCGTTCCGCTACCTTACCTTTACTGGTACGCCTTAGGGGGGGGAAGTCAAGCCATCCGAGATTCTTTTGCAACGGCCCTTTGTCTGCTACTCGTAAAGACAAGAAAGACAGCTCGACGAAACGAAACCCACGACGAATCAAGCCAAACTCCTGGAAACAGTGAAGAAGGGGAGAGACTAGATACTTCTTATTTTTTGCCCCTGAACGCCACGGAACATTTGTCGCCCTTTTCCCTCACACCCCTATCGTGCTCTCCTATTCTTCACCAACGGGTAAAGGCCCTGCGTTTGTACATAATTCCAGCAAAGCGGGCGGAGCTTTTTCTTTGGTCAGCTTTCGTCATTCTACTTTTGCTGCTGCTGCTGCTCGCCCCTTGGGAAACAAGCCACCTTTTGCTACCACCACCAACCTTACCTTACCTACCTTAAACCTCCGCGACCATCCTGTCCCGAGGCCAGCCGCGTATATTGTGACAGAACACAAGTCGCAACTCAACCCCCGAACCCGCACACGGCCTTTTGCATCCCTACGAAAGCTCCGAGTCTACACCACGACCACACCTCATCCCACACCGAGTTCCTGTCGAGAATCAACAAACCCATCTTTCAAAATGGGCGCAAGCATGTCATGGCTGTCGGGCCTCGTGTGGTCGAAGAAGGAGATTCGCATCCTGATCTTGGGACTGGTACGCATATCCTCCCGCTCAGCTTTCCCCCCGTGATGCGTCCGAAACGTGGAGACGCAAGGCTGACAAACCACCGTGTTCTACAGGATAACGCTGGCAAGACGACACTTTTGTACAGACTGAAGGTGAGTTCTGCGGCAGACTTCCCTCTCCGCCGTCACTTAAGGTGTGCATCTCGTAAAGTACCTTGGACTAACCTTCTTCTGAACTTTCCAGATCGGTGAGGTTGTCACCACGATCCCGACGATAGGATTCAACGTCGAGTCCGTCACATACAAAAACCTCAATTTCAACGTTTGGGTATGCCGCCATTCTCCGATGCACCCTTCTCTGCAACACCACACGCAAGCGAGAGAGACAGAAGAAGAGAGAGAAAGAGACTGACAGCAGCCATGCGCGACCACGACTATAGGATCTAGGTGGTCAAACCAGCATTCGCCCCTACTGGCGGTGTTACTACGCCAACACGGCGGCCGTCATCTTCGTCGTCGACTCGACCGATATCGAGCGTCTGCAGACTGCGGCCGAGGAGCTGGGCGCCATGCTCAACGAGGAGGAGCTCAAGGACGCTTCGCTCCTCGTCTTTGCCAACAAGCAGGACCAGCCCGGCGCCAAGGGCGCGGGCGAGATTTCGGAGGCGCTGCGCCTGGGCGAGCTGCGCGATCGGAACTGGAGCATCATGGCCTGCTCCGCGGTCGACGGCAGCGGTGTCACGGAGGGCATGGACTGGCTTGTCGTACGTGCATACCCTACCAGATCTACTCCTTGAGATCCATTTGGGGAGAAACTTTGAGTTGGGACACGAATGCTGACCTCTTCTACTAGCAAACCGTCAACCAGGAGTCATAAATACGGAGCCTATGGCTTCGCTGACCCTTACACGATCAACCTCTCAAAAACAACCACTTATATATAACGCCCCTCACGATTTATAATACGGCCCATCAGTTGGGTAGAGCTGCGCATCGATGTGTGTTTGTCGACGTCTTTTTTGTTTTGGTGAGAGAGAGAGGGCATTCGCAAGATCCCCCGTCAACCCTCGGCGTACTGCGGGACCGGCGTTTCAGCATTGGGTAGTGCCGGACTGTAGACTGAATACTGGAAACAGTTAGTCTGCGGTTTTTGCTGCCGCGCGCATCTACGAATATCTGGACAACGGGGTCTTTTCGAAATGCGGATGAGTGAACGCGCGTGTTGCGCATACAACGTTTTATGAGGCGACCAGAGGGCCCAAATGGGAGGGGCGGGGGAGAGAGAGACACACACAGAAGACAGAGGAAGAGATGAAAGAGAAAGGAAACTCGAGTTGATTCGTCCATTTTATCAGTTTACACGCTTCTAATGCCAGCACGGGGACGTCGTACCGCGTCCCTGGTTTCTGTTCTGACACCTCCTTTGGTCGCCCGTGTGATGGCTAACCCCTTTCTCAGAGTTCTCGCATAAGGAAGGTGGCGGAATTTGGATAGAAACGGGCTCTTGAGTGAGCCTTTAATCATTCTGACATAGTTTTCGAACTTTTCCAGGACGATGGGAAGTCACAGCTCTCATAAAGCACGAAAAGTACACAACGGCCAGTTTGATTGGAAGCTAACCTGGATCTAGAAACTCTGCCCATTCAGACCAGCATCATCACAAAACCGACCGCGACACCGATCGACGTGAGAACCGCCCACGACTGACCCATCGCCGCCGGCCCGGATCCCCTAGCGGCACCCGGGACGGAAGTGGCCGAGGTCAGCTCGGTGGGACACGCCGACACTGTCGTTGTTACCTTTTCCCGTTGCTGCCTCTGTACGATGGGCGGGATCTGGAAGACGCACGTCGGAAGCTGGGTGCCGGTCGTCGTCGTCGTCGTCGTTGTCGCTGCCGTCAGACTCGGTCTCGTCACGCTCTCTGTGGCCGTAGCGAATGAGTCGTCGCTTGTTGTAGGGGCAGAGGAGGAGGAAGAGGAAGAGGAGGAGGCTCGTTTCGGTGGGTGGAAGCAGCCGGCGGCTTCGCTTTTGCCGCACGTATCGCCCTTTTGGCACCACCAGGTCTTGGAGGAGCCGTGGCAGCAGACGCCGTCGGGCGGCATGCAGCCTTCCCAGCAGGGGACCGTGGACCCGGGGCAGACTGTGCCGTCGTCGATGGGTGGTTGGGATGGAGAAGGGGTGGATGTTGACTGGGAGGTTGCTGCTGCGGTGAAGGCGAGGAAGGGGAAGAGGAGGGATGTAGAGCTTGGGAGGAGCATTTTGGTGAAGTTGTCTGGCGCGTTCTTGGGAATATCAGGAGGATCTTCGGATGGTGTGAAAGTTTGGGTGATCGAGATGCGTTCTTATGAGCTTCTCACCGACGGCAAGATTGGCGAGGCTTCCTCTTTATACGGTCTCGAAGGCGGCACGCTGTATACCAAGTAGTGAATCACATCACCCGAGTTGGCTGGCAGGTGATGATTCACAACTTACGCCTTGTCACCCAACCCCTCATGACGGTGATTCTCCATCACGAGAGACAACTCGTGTTTGCTTTCCTGAGCTGCGCATGCCTCCCTTACCTCATATCTCTTGCCTCATGGCGGACATATTTAGATCTTTGGGTGCGGGTGTGACACAGTTGGAGAGTTTGCCTCGCTTGCCGTGCTCCCGGCTCAGTTCCCCGGTTCAAGCTGGCCATGTCGTCCAAGGTCCTGCGTGTAGACTGTTGACGAGGCATCACAGCTTGGGACACAGCTTTGATGGCTTTGGTTTCGGGTGCATTTCTTCCACATGACAAAGAGAAAACTCCGGTCTCGACGGTGGATTGTGTCGAAATTGCTACAACATCAGGGCCTCCTCCTGTTCTGAAGGAACGTTAAGATGTTTGTTCAGGCTCTCAATCGCTTGACCGTGTTTAAACGAGTGTTCATCAAAAGATGGTCAGATGCGATTTGTTAAAGACTATATGTGTAATCTAGCCAAGATTGAGCGAGGCCTTTTCCAGGATGATGGAGTTCGGTTGGTTTATTCGCGTTCTCATTAATTATTACTATACTTGCCCATAGGGTTGGCTTTTCTGAGCAGAGTTCCCAATGAGGCGTTGACTATTCGTTAGCCTTTTCGTACAGAGCCGTTTTCTGACGGTTATCATTCATGGCGAGATTGATATAGGGAACAGCATTGTCGGGTGAGAACGCGTAAAGAGGCTTCGACGTAGATCATTTACAGTACCCATTAGGTAACTAGCCGTAGCTTCTGGTGACATTGAACGACGTGATACTGGGGTTTGACATACGAATATGTCATTTGTGAGCTAAATTAAGCACTAGCCAATGACATGATGTTTGTCGCTCATTTTTACGGTCCTTTTGCACTCTGACACCGCATCGAGTGCGCTCGGAACGGCTTCGGAACACGTTCCGCAGTGACAACATTCTCTCTCGAGTCTTGCTCGAGAGGAACTGCGTTTTGCTTGTCTCTGTGTTACTCTGAGGTGAATTGAAGAAAACCTCGAGGCCTTTTCTCGCGTGAGTGGAGCACATCCCGGAACGTGCCTCCTCCCGAGTCCTTATTATCGGCTCATTCCGATAGCGCCATACTCCTGTTCGCTACCATTCACGCAATGCGACGCTTCCCATTCATCAACTTGTGGCCAAAACTATTCAAGTGACTGGATTAATGCAAGCCTGTTACGCAGATGGTAAACATCCTTTCCCAGTGCTCAAATGCGGAAAGCCGGGCGCCTCCGGGCTATCGCCGAGATGCGAGGTCTGGCATCTCGGCGTTCTCGGCGCTTGAGAAACGCAGAACCCACGGCGGCGGCCCCCGGAAACGCTACCGACGGCGAACGGTTCACTACCCGAGCCAACGTGCCAGCCTGCCACTGCCGCCAGGAACGCGCGCTGAAGCCATGTGACAGCGCGAGACACCAGATTGACCCGGGCCTCGGCCATGGATGCCGTTGGTGAGGCGCAGAACCACTGTACCACAGCCTCTGTAGATCTGGTAACGCGACTTTCCCGTGGCATATGTACATACCTACAACAGTCCTCGATCCTGCGATCTCGGCGACAAATCCAACTCTTGTGTTCGCTCCACTTGGAGGAGACCAGGGGAATGCCACCGCGAATGGGCTTCCGCCGGCATGGACTGCCTTTCTGGCCCTGACCAATGATGTCATTTCAGTTCAGCCGTGTTTCCTGAATTGGGAAATTTTCCATTCTCCCGATTTGGGCAACACACACGAGGTGAGTAGAGAGCGGGTCTGGGACCGGTGAAGCGGCGTCACTGAGCCGTGTTGTGGTGTAGCAACTTTCGAACCCCGAGGCCGGGCTCTGAGAGTTCTCAGAGTTTGGTGCTAGACGTTCATCCAAATCCCGACGGGTACCGGACACCTTTCGGATTCCGGCAGGCTTGCTCAGATGAAGTCCAGCTACGGGTACTTGGGAGTGAAGAGCATGGCAGACCTGTCTGAATAAGTAGGAAATAGCATGAACGAGCTTCCGAGGGGCGCAACCCTCGGTGTTATCTCAAAGCGATCAAAGGCTAGCCTAGCCGTTGAAGTGCATGTAAGTGGCCTGATGGACGCCGTCTTCACCCAGCATATCCCATGCCGGGCCCCATCCTTTTTGCTTGTCAGCGAGTTTTCTCCGCATCGCAGAAAGGCTGGAATCTGAGATATCCCCCCTCGATGCCGACATTGACGGAATCTAAAGAGTCCCCCGCAACATCTGGGGAGGTAGAGCAAGAGACTGGGTCATGACTGATGTATCCCGGCAAAAGAGACCAGCTGGGCAGTGGTGGTGGAACCCCCGCCGTTGTCGGAGGGGCCAGGAGAGACAATGGACCAATCCGAGCGGCGGAAAACACGAGTTGAACCTGAGAAAGTTGGCGGTGGTCAGTGTCGGAACGTCGGGTTCACGATAACGCTATTGAAGGTTGAAGGTGTCCAACAACGTTGCGCTACCCAAGTAGTTGTTACAACAGAGCCTCAAACTAAGGGTCCAGAATTGGAGTTGCCTCTAGAGCAACACTAGAGACAGCAGATCTACCACTCAAAAAGCAGCAGCAAGATTGATCGTTTTGGACCTTTGCACCACCTCAGCAACGAGAGGTGGAGAAAACAAGGGGTGACTGAAGGACGCTAGGAAACCTCAAAATGGAGCTTCTCTGTGGACCTCGGCCAACCCAAGCTTGCATTCGTCTGCCTTCCAATTGGCCGTGTGTCCCACCAAAGCTTCAGAAATCATCGAGGAAAGCCACCCTTGCCCGGGCGACTTACGTCGTGTCCTGGGGTTTCTGCTTCGTAACTTGAACGCCCTGAGTGGGAGGACAGAGCTCATGGGGCTCCAGAAGCCGAGGAAACTGGGGCAAGCAGGAGGAAGAGGGAGAGAAAGAGAGAGAGAAGGAGAGGGAGGGGCCGAGGTGTAAGGAGGGTCCCCTCCCACTTATGTTATCGTCCTATTTCTTTTCTCTCTGTCATGGAGCTTTAGATTATTTATGTTTTCGTCTTCCCTCCATTGGATCGCCCCCCCGGAGACCCTCTTTGATCTGTTCTTTTCTTGATCAGATTTATCATCTGCCGCTGCCGTTTGTTGGTGTCCGACATTAGCAAGCATCCCGCGCCATTTCCCCCGAAGCGCAAAACATATCTCCCATCTCCGAATCGACAAGAAGCGAGAAACCGCTGACAAGATGGGTTCCGAGGACGAGAAGCCTTCTACCTACCGGTATAACGAGAAGCCGACTTACACCACCTCCAATGGCGCCCCCGTCGAGAACCCCCAGGCGTGGCAGCGCATCGGTCCCCAGGGCCCTCTGCTGCTCCAGGACTTCCACCTGATTGACCTGCTGGCCCACTTCGATCGCGAGCGCATTCCCGAGCGTGTCGTCCACGCCAAGGGCGCCGGTGCTTACGGCGAGGTTCGTGAGACGGTTCTTTTTGGTTGTGTTATGTCGGAACGGGCGTGAAGCTTGGTGAATTTTGAGAGAAATATGCTGACCAGCGTTCGCGCGCACGGCTTTACAGTTCGAGGTCACCCATGACATTAGCGATATCTCTTCCATCGACATGCTCAACCAGGTCGGCAAGAAGACTAAGGCGCTTGCCCGTTTCTCGACTGTCGGTGGTGAGAAGGGCTCTGCCGATTCGGCTCGTGATCCCAGAGGTTTCTCTGTCAAGTTCTACACCGAGGAGGGAAACTGGGACTGGGTTTACAACAACACGCCCATTTTCTTCATCCGCGACCCTGTCAAGTTCCCTCCCTTCATTCACACCCAGAAGCGTCACCCGCAGACTAATCTGAAGGATGCTACAATGGTAAGTGTTGAAACCCCCAGAATTCTCATGAGATGACTTGAGCTAACTTGAACCAGATGGTAAGCGTTAAGATGCAGCAACTCATCACAAATCGCACACTAACTCAATCTCCCAGTTTGACTACTGGACCAAGAACCAAGAGTGCATCCACCAGCTGATGCACCTGTTCTCCGACCGCGGCACCCCTTACTCTTACAGACACATGAACGGCTACTCGGGCCACACCCACAAGTGGACCAAGCCCGACGGCTCCTTCGTCTACGTCCAGATCCATCTCAAGACGGACCAGGGCAACAAGACCTTCACCAACGAGGAGGCCGGCAAGATGGCGTCCGAGAACCCGGACTGGCACACCCAGGATCTCTTCGAGGCCATCCAGCGCGGCGAGCACCCCAGCTGGACCGTCTACGTGCAGACCCTGACCCCGGCGCAGGCCGAAAAGTTCAAGTGGAACGTCTTTGACCTGACCAAGGTCTGGCCGCAGAGCGAGGTGCCGCTGCGCCAGTTTGGCAAGCTCACCCTCAACCAGAACCCCGAGAACTACTTTGCCGAGATCGAGCAGGCCGCCTTCTCCCCCTCCCACCTGGTCCCCGGCGTCGAGCCCACCGCCGACCCCGTCCTGCAGTCCCGCCTCTTCTCCTACCCGGACACCCACCGCCACCGTCTCGGCGTGAACTACCAGCAGATCCCCGTCAACAAGCCCCTGAATGCCTTCAACCCCCTCCAGAGAGACGGCGCCATGGCTGTGAACGGCAACTACGGCGCGAACCCCGTACGTCACCCCTCAAGCCCCGATCTACGTACTACATGCATGGTGAGAATGACCGAACTAACTCTTCCCAGAACTACTCCTCGACCTTCCGCCCTCTCGAGTACAAGCCCGTCAAGGCCGTCAACACCCCGCACGAGCAGTGGGCCGGCGCCGTCGTCACGGACCTCTTCGGCCCCGTCAAGCCCGAGGACTACGAGCAGGCCCTCGGCCTCTGGAAGGTCCTCGGCCGCCAGGAGGGCCAGCAGAAGAACTTTGTCAGCAACGTGTCTGGCGCCCTCGCCGGCGCTCACCCCGAGGTCCGCTCGCGCGCGTACGAGATGTTCTCGCGGGTTACCCCCGAGCTCGGCGCCGCTATCATGAAGGAGACGGAGAAGATTGCCGAGTATGTTGATTTCTTCTTTTCGTTCCCGGGGACTGAAAAGCCTTGATGATGACCCGTGAATGAGTATACTGACTTTTTCTTTTCTCCTAGGCCTACCAAGGATGTTCGCTCCAAGTTGTAAAAATATAGATGGAATGGTTGATGAGAAACACCCAGAATCGCGCTGAAGCACGGCGCTCCGAGGTCTCGATGTAGTGCCGGAGCCGCGAGCGTCGACGTTGCACGAGGCGCCCAGAATCAGTTCGAGGGGAGAAGAATAAGAGACTGTCGAGATACCATATCAGGACAATACTGACTAGACAGACAGCTCAGAGTATCTAAAACAAGGAGGGAAAAAAACTCATAATTTGTTCAAAAAAACAGTTGAAAATCGTACAAAAAAGTGACACTGTCACGGGCATGAAATTCGATGCCCTGGTATATGTTTGCGCCTGAAACCACCGCCTAGTCAATCACTCATCCGCTGCGAGCCACCCATTTGACATCGAACTCCCGCTCGCAAATTCCTCAGTCTCCTTCTCTCACGGATTCCCAATGAGAGTAGTCTTGATCTTGGTCGGTCTACGATACACCCTCCATCTCGAAACGATATTCGGTCTATACAGAAAGTAACGTCCACTGCGTTGACCATCTCCCGGGTGTGTCTCGAGGGAAACGACACCCAAAAGTGCCTTCGGCGTGTGACGTTCCGATACGACTTAACAGCAGCAGCAGCAGCACTCGCAGCATTCGTAGCAACAGAGGCCGGCGCAGAGACCGCAGCAGACAGCCTACCGAGAAGAGCGTAACACGTTAGCCAATTGTGTGCTTTTGAGCGTGTGGTTGAAAAGGAAAAGAATCCCAATCGCGTTTTCCAGCGCTCTATTTCTGATTTCTCGAGTTCTACCAAAATCACAGACGGCGTAGGAATATCGAAGAAGGAGAGGGATTGGGTCGGCTTTTTTTCAACTTACTCCGCCATCGCCGCCTCCTCGCAGGTTCGCAGATTGATCCATGGTCATCGGCTGATTCGGGCCCTAGTAGGATTCGAGGTCTCCGGTTAGCTCGGGTTTCGGGAGAGGTCTTGTTCCTTTTGCGAGGTCTGGCTGATTCGAATCGATGCGACACCGACAATCACCAGAGAAGAGGGGGAAACCAAACCGACATGGTAAGTATGGAGATGGCTGGAGGGAGCGAACATACGGGTTGCTGAGAGCTAATCTTGTGTTCCGAGAGCACGGCTGGCGCAGGCTCTCTTGGCATCTGATTGTACTCGATCTGGGACGACATTGCTTCTGCGCGCGCGCGCGTGTGCGATTAAGGATTACAAAGGCGGAAATGTCGTGTGTACGTATTCGACCGATTGAATTTGCAAAATCCTGGCGCGAGGTCTATCCAAAGAAAAAAATCTCGTTTGACTCGTCCGTGGGTGACAGGAAACGAAGGTCTTGTTATGTGTGTGTCTAAGTCGAGTCGACGTTGCCTTGTAGGTGTGTGCAAGAGACGGAAACAAATCGCACCTGGAACCCCAAGTCACAGCCGACGCGTAAAACAGGCGATTGGCCGTTTTATTTGAAAACAGACCCAACAAGAAAAAAAGCGACAGGGCACGAGGAAGAAAGTTATCTGGGAACCCGAAGTTTGAGAGGGTGCGTGGCCCACGGTTTTGTCCGGGGGCCACCCCTTCACTTCGGGCTCTCTCTTCCTGCATGATGAAGAAAGGCAGACTTTGGAGGTTGAGGCCACAGCTTGGCGCTCAGGTGCAGGGCAAAGGCAGCAGGGGCGGAGGGGGAGAAGGGACCAGATTGACGACCGTGGGCTGGCAGGCCTTGGTGTCTCTTCCCTCTCCTTCTAGCCTCTTTCTACATGGTCACATAGTAATAGTCTCTACTCTTCAAGTACATACCTTGCCTTGTCTACCTTATGTCCCCGCAGGTTGAGTTTCTGCGTGGATGTATGTAGACGAGGGAAGGGGGGACCCCTCTGTACCTACGACACCCGGTGTGTAAGAGTCACCTCGAACCGGCACATTGAGTGCGAGGGAGGTCGAGGACAGTTACGAGGATGGATGAGGCTTAGATCAGGCGGTCCCTCCATCTTGAGAGGGGCTCATGGATGGGTACACCTTCGTTCGGTGTGTTTGGGGTTTTTTTTTTCTTTTCATTTCAAGTGAAGGAAGGGTTCAGCTGCCGACCGATCTACGGGATACGTCTGTTCTGCTTCACTTGTTCTCTCTTTCTCGCCTTCATTCGTGGGTTTGAGTGTGTGTTCGCTGGCAGCGTGATGTGAACTCGGGGTATCCTTTCCTGCAGACAGCGCTGAGACAGGGCTCGCGCCTGACCTTTTGGCTGTGCTGCGCAACTGCGGTTGAAAGGGTGTTGGGGTGTCCCGGGGAGGGGATCCTGGGATGGGGCCAAACGGGGGGTGGAATGACCTCAGTTTGGGGAACGAGATAATCTTCAAAGGGGATTGGAGGGAGGGGAAAGGGCTACCGAATGCGGCTTGCGTTGTTGGTAATGGGGAAGAAAAGTGGTTGAGGCGTCGTCGCACGGTGAAGTGGTATTAGGCAGGCAAGAAAATGGGAAACTCTCTTTTGCTGACCTTGCATTTCGCGTTTGCGTTGCCTGCGAGTTGGGATGATCTTTTCGGTGTCAAGTCGTCGTCGTCGTCGTCCTTTGGTTGAGAGTCTACGCAATGCGATGTGCGGGTACTGTTATTTTTCTGCTATGGATCCAAGTCCGTTCACCAACTAGTGCAAGGCTTACTAGTCTTTCGCATTTCCCTTCTTATTTCCTTTGATTTTTTCCCTTCCTCATATCCAGAGGCTGCTGCGCTGGCACACCGGGCTTCGGTGACATGCCACCTTGCCTAGATACCTAGATATGAAAAGATCCCGGAGGACCCGATCGCGCGGGATCGCGCAACGCTGACTCGTTCGCCAGTTGATGGGGGGAGTTGCGGGACGGAGTGACGACTGCCATAGCCCGCGCGCCGAACCCGAGCGCGATCTGACGTGGTATCCGTATGTGCGGGTTGGTTTGCTATTACTTTAGATAATGCAGGGTTGCAGGGTCCATGGACTATTTTCGGGCCTCAGAAATATATACGCGGGAACCATGATCCCCCCTCCCTCAGGCTCTTCCCCTTCCGCCCAATCAGCCTCGGCTCGAGCGGTTTCGTGTTCTACCCGTCACTTCAGAGGCTCAGACGAACAAAACGATTCAGGGGAGACATTCTGCTTCTGGCGTCGTAGCGAAGGATGTTTTGGGGACATTCTTGCCGCCGCCGAGAGAAAAACGCGGGCAAGGGGAGGTATGTGCTGGGATTTAAGTAGAAGCCTAGAAAGGGATTGATGGGATTTTGTGTCCCCAATTCGAAACGGTGACACATTCGATGGAGAGTCTAATGGGAAGGTTGCGAGGCGTAGCGTGCAGTACGTCTGAGGGTTGGACTGAAGATGCAGCTTGTTTGGATGTTCACTGCCTGCTTGACCTTCCACGACGAGCCTAGGGGCTGTGTGACCGTACCTTAAACCCGTATCAGGTACGAAAAAGGAGTTGCGGCGGTGGAGTCCCCGTACGCAGTTTCCTTCCATAGATGGGATTCATCGGCCTGATTTGCCGATAAATCTCTTTGGTCTGCGGTGAAGAGTACGCATATCTTTGCCGAGATATGCAGGGGATCGGGCAGACTTTGTTGAGGGGCATGCTTCGCAAGGCTGACTGCAGAGTCCCCGACCATCGGAGCCTCAAGCGGGCAGAACGGGGGCATGTCAAAGTGACGGCCGGCGTTCGGCGGGTTCGGAGCCGGTGCCGGTCAGCGGGTCTCACGGCGCCGGTGTGCCCGAAAACCGAAGGAGACGGGAGTGTCTCGGGAGGAAGCAAATCGCCAGATGGAACCTGAGGTGCCGCTGACATTGCAGGCTAAAAGATCTCCCAGGCCAGCGCTCGTGTATCATCGTTCTAACGGCAGCACCTCGAGAATACTTCCTAAACCAGTGAGATCAGTAATCATTTGGCAAAAATTGACAACCCCCCTTGTCTCGAAGAACAAGAGCTGTCGGGTCAATAAGCACAGGGAGATTGCGAGTAGACGGCAGATCGAGCAGTGACGATCAATTCAACCATTGCAATTCAAATATTTGTGCATACAGCTCATAGCTCAAACCTACAATAAAGACCCTGATTCTCTGTCGCGCATCGGCGTACGCCTTCTAGAACCAACATTAGTAGATTTAGCCCAGCCGCCCGTCATCCCTTGTCAGCGAGTCAATCGGAGGGCGTAGAGTGGATTCCCCGCCGAGACGACCTTAGTCTCCCCGCCCCGCCCCCGGCCGATCAACAACTTCAAGCTTAAAAGGCGCCGGTAGTAAGCTTTACTCCCAACAGCCAACTACGTCTCTTTTCTCGTTTCTGTAGCCGGTGAATTGAGAACGAGACTACCCGGAAGCATCAATTCCTTGTTTTATGAGATACGTGGTATAGTAAAAAGTCGCGACCATGTCTACCTCGCAAACGGAGCTCCAATACCTCACCCCGCACACCGGGGCCACGGTCCCGATCCCGGAATCCTCGAAAGCGGCAGTCTCGACGACGCGCGACCGGTACACCACCGCCGCAACAGAGTCCGGCACCAGCAGAAGAAGCAGCGGCGACGAGAACGGCGTCGCCGCCGATGGTGTCCTCCACGACGCCCACAGCGCGAGCCAGGAGTTCTCCTCCCTCCCGCCCGTCGACGGCGGAAAGCGGGCCTGGCTCTTCTTGGCCGCTTGCTTCGCCGTCGAGATGCTCGTCTGGGGGTTCCCCTTTGCCTTTGGCGTCTTTCAGAACTACTACTCCACGAGCCCGCCGTTCGCTGGGCAGCCTAACATTGCCGTCATCGGTACCTGCGCCATGGTAACCCCCATCCCCCTTTCACTCACTCTTCTTGCTGACACCCTCCCTTTCTCCTCTCGAAATCTCGAGCAAGGAGCCACAACCCGGACCAAACTGACATCTTGACAAAGGGAATAATGTACCTAGGCGGACCCATCCAAACCGCCCTCCTCCGCCTCTACCCCCGCCAAACCCGCTACGCCCCCATCGCAGGCCTCCTCATCATGTGCATCGCCCTCGCAACCTCCTCCTTCTCCACCACGGTACCCCACCTCATCGTAACCCAGGGCATCCTCTACGCCATCGGCGGCGGCATCACGTACATGCCCTGCATAGTCTACATCGACCAGTGGTTCGTCCGCCGCAAGGGCTTCGCCTACGGCATAATGTGGTCCGGCACCGGCCTCGCCGGCGTCTTGCTCCCCTTACTAATGGAATACCTCCTCGGCACCCTCGGTTTCCGCACCACCCTCCGCCTCTGGTCCGGGCTACTCTTCGCCCTCACCGCGCCGCTGGCCTTCTTCATCAAGCCGCGCGTGCCGGTGTCTACGACGACGGCGACGACGACATCGTCAGCGGACGCAACGCACGCGCGCCCGTTCAACAACATGCGCTTCCTCCTCTCCCGCCCCTTCCTCCTACACCAGGCCGCAAACACAATCGAGGCCCTGGGCTTCTTCCTACCGGGGATCTACCTCCCCTCCTACGCCCAATCCACGCTCGGCGCGTCCCCCTACGCGTCGGCCCTCACCATCCTCCTCATCAACGTCGCCTCCGTCGTCGGCTGCGTGGCGATGGGGACCCTGGTCGACCGCTGGTCCGCGCCGTCGTGCCTGGCCCTCGCCAGCGCCGGCGCCACCGTCGGGACGTTCTTGCTGTGGGGCCTTTCGCTGAACCTGGGGGTGCTGTACCTCTTCTGCGTGGTGTACGGCCTCTTCGCGGGCGCGTACACGTCCGCCTGGCCGGGGATCATGAAGACGGTGACGGAGCACGAGAGGGAGCGCGGGAGGGGCGTCGACCCGATCATGGTGTTTGGCATGTTGGCGGCCGGGCGCGGGGTCGGGAATGTGATTTCGGGACCGTTGAGCGGGGTGTTGGTGCAGGGGAAGCCGTGGGCTGGGGAGGCTGGGTTTGGGTACGGGAGCGGGTACGGGACGTTGATTGTGTTTACGGGGGTTACGGCCTTCGTGGGGGGTGCTACGTTTGTGTGTAAGAGGCTTGGGTGGTTGTGAGATGGTCGTCGCCGAGGTTGGAAGAATCAAGGAGTTGGATAGAGGATGATGGATCCAACGTTTGTGTTTGTTGGTAGCAAATGGTGTCTTCAGCTTGCAAAATGAAGAGGCCACCGTGAAAGGTGAAAGGTGAAAGGTGAAAGGAATGACTTGTAGATCTAGCCTTGTTGCGATCTCGCATGCGATTCCCAAGGCTGCTGCCTCTAAGGTATGATACAACAGCCAACATATATCTTTCTTGAGCTGCCCCCTTACCCCTTTCCCCTTTTTTATTTTCCGTAGCGGTCAAGTAACCACCTTTTTATCCCAAGTCTCTTGATTCTTGATCCTGTAATGCGATAGACACTTTTATAGTAAAACAATGACCACCAACCCTTTTTTTCCGTGTATCAAAGACGCCTTAGATAAAAAGAGAAAAAGTCACAAATGCGATTCTTCAAAAATAGCAACAAAGAGAAAATGCCCCTCTCACGGGTAAACAGAGTCACCGCGAGCAAGCAGCGGCCGCTGATCCCACTGGTCCTCATCAATGCTCTCATCATCACCCTCCTCTTCGTCATCACTCGCAAACTCGTCGGTCCGGTACATGAAGTACTGCGCAAAGATGCCCATATCAAGCAACAACGTCCCCAGACTGCCCGCCAACCAGCTCAGGTTGACGAGCATGTAACGGCCGTAGATAGCGCTCGCCTCGCCCGGCGCGCACTCGTCATGCTTGCAACGCGGGTCGTAGGCGAAGATGCTCAGGACGTACGTCAGGTTGCCGAGGCACGCGAAGAGGAAGAAGAGCATGCTCACGCCCTCGGTGGACTTGCGGCGGTAGTTGAGGAGGAGCTGGGGCAGGCGGGAGCCGAGGTAGAAGACGGCGCAGAGCCAGCCAAAGACCTGGCCGAGGGTGTTGAAGGTCAGGGTGGTGTCGTCGTCGTCGTTGGGCTGGTGGTGGTTGCCCGGTTCCTCGGCGTGCGGGGAGTACTTGCGGCTCAGGAACCAGCCGACGACGCCGGCGGCGCAGACCATGAGGACGGCGGTGGTGTTCCAGGCGACGGCCTGGAGCGCGGTGGACGGTCGCGGGGGAGGGGCCGGGGCGGCGCTGCCGCCGACACCGCTTTCGGGGCGCATGGGTACGGCGGGGGAGAGGTTGGACCAGTCTGAGCCGCGGCGCTCGCGGTCGACAATGGGGTTGGGGAGGAGGCCGGTGCGCTCGTTCGGTTCGCCGGTGCGGTTGCGCGGCTTCGGGGCCGGGGGCACGACCTCGTCTTTCCAGGTGAAGCCCCTGTAGTAGAAGCACTGGGCCAGGAGGACCATATCGGCAATGGTGTAGTAGATGGCGAGGATGATCTAAGGGGTGAGGAGTCATAGCGTCAGCCGGGGTTCTCACGCAGTGGCGAAGGTAGGCTGGGGCAGGGACGTTGGGCAAGGGGTTCTCTTTCTGGTGTAGGTGACTCACCATGGTAGGGAGGACGCCCTGGAGGACGGCGCCCAGGATGTTGAAGACATCGCCGGCGAGCCAGACGATGATGAACTGCAGAGAGAGACCGTCTGCGCTGCCGCGGCGGAAGTTCTCGAGGATCTGGGGGGAGAAGACGACGACCCAGCAGGCGATTGAGATGGAGCTATGCGCATTGTGTGAGCCATTGAGGAATGCAATTGATGGATTTGGTAACGGGACTGCGAAAAGTCATGCTTACCCGCAAATGCCAGATATGGCCTCGACGTCGAGGTTGAGCGGTGCGGTAGGGGGCGCCATGATGCGATTTCGGAGGGGGGGGTGGGCAATGCGACGACCAGAGAGGATCAATGAAAGGGGAGAGAAGGGTAGGTATCGGTGGATGCAAGCTATAAGAGTTGAAGAGAGATATTCTAGAACAAAGAAAGATTAAACGACTAGATGGAGATGAATTCTACAAACAAAATGCCAGGTGAGCGCTCATGCAAGACGCACCAGCAACGATGGGGTTTGGGGCAATGAAAAAAGATGGAGGAAGAAGTTTTTCTGGTCTGTCCCTCCCGAAATCTGACGATGAAAGTAGGAAAGACTTTTTTTTTTCCGTATGCATGCCACCTGGAATGAGAGACATCTGCATTCGCGAAAGTCACCACCACCTAATTTGCAGGGCCCTTTTTTTTCTCTTCTTCGGTCGCCGCTCGCGCCATCCGAGTCCACGTGCGCTGGCAAGTTTTCTCTCAGCTGGGATTTTAGCGACTGGCCACGACGTCACTGACCAAGCCGGAAGAGGGAATCCAAAATGCGGGGGAATCGAGCGCTAACCATGCGCTGAAACGCCCACTTTTTTTCAGCGCCAGGTACCTTACCTAGCTGGCCGCCCTTGGGTTTTGCTCAAGCTGTCCGGGTGTGCATGTCAGCTTCGCCTAACTTTCAGGTAGGCCTTCTTCACACTTTACACCACGTGTATCTGATGTTAAGGGAGTGCCGTCAGCTGAGGCGTCTTGCGTTACCTCCTCGTTGCCGAATCTTAACCAGATTTCCTCGCGGTGGAAACTTACCTGAAGTACCTATATCGAAAGATCGTAATTTGGTTCGGAGGATTAGTTTCAACCCCGGCGCAAGCTCGGATTTGGACTCGTCTCCACTGGACGGAAGGTCAAAGACAGGCATCACCTTACCTAATCAGAGGTACGAACCTTCACCATCTTGTTGCTGACCAATTTGGCTGTCGCTGTCTGCACCTTTCCCACCTCCAAACTGGCACGAACACTGGGCACCTATTTGAATGATGTCTTATTGCAGTCGTTTTGCTAGCTCATCACTGCATATTTTATCACATCCAACCCATGAATCAGTCTATGCGACTACCTCAGGCCTTGGACTCACTCTCAAGAACCCAGTCTCTAACCGTCGTGACATTCTCCACAATCAACGGCCAGATGAGGTTCGTCGCGGCATCCTTCGCCTCAGTGCTGAAGCCAGCAGTCGCATCGGATCTGTGTACCTTTTGTCAGCAAAAGAAGACTACTTACACACACTGCAACGCCTTGGGGCACTCACAAAAGGGTAACATGGAAGCCACTGCGCATCCATCGAAGCACGCATTGTCAGTTCATACCCTCTCCTCAAATAGTTGTTTCTTCCGCCCAATGTCCACTTACAGCTCTCTCGCGTCCCGCGCCGTGGATTCAAGACAGGTATTGGCAATCATGCCTGCCATAACGAGGTGTGTAACACCCCTCTATCGCAACTGATAGTTCAAATCGGTATTGGCAAACCCGCTGTAACACATCAATATTCGATGCCTTGGACCAAGGCCCTCAATACCCCCTCGCAACAGCCTCACCTATTATTCCAATGCCGGCTCGCAACAACGTCCCCGTTCCTCACCACATCCGGCTCAAGCCCCTCCAAGATCTCCGCGCCCCAGCTGCCCTCCGCGATGCCCTTGGCGGCCGCCAGACCCTTGTGCGAGGGCGTGAGGTGCGTCCACCCGGCATAGTTTCCCTCCTTCCACGTCTTGTGCAGGGCGTAAAAGATGGGCATCTTTTGCTTGCGCGCCGCGGCGACGAGGGTGCGCAGGTTATCGTTTGTGCCCGTCGCCTCGAGGGATTCTTTTACGGACGGGTAGATTTTGCCCTCGTGGTGGAGGAATTCGTTGTAGGGGTCCACGAGGACGATTGCTGTGGAGGGGGTGGCCATGGTGATGATGTTGTTTGGTATGGATACATAAGTTTGAGAATTTTGGAAACCTGGATTCGGACTGCTGCGGAATTCAAGGGCATGCTCCAACTCCAAGCATCAGACCAGACCTAATGAGACTCTTTATATGAGATGAGGAAGCAAGAGGGTGGCGATAACCATCCAGCTGCGTCGAACGACGGATGACAAATTTCAGACTTGGAGTGGGCGTATGGGCTCTGGCACAGTGACACACCACAGCCAACAAAACTCCCGCCGATTAGATGAACGTCCCGAGCAGGACCCGGTTAACATATGCAGTACACCTGCTTCACCCTATGTGAATCGGATTTTCTTATCCCTCCACCCCTCACTCTGACCACGGCAACACGTATACGTGTACAGATCATGCCCAAGAATCGTCTCACACAGAGGCCGTCACAATCACGCTTACCGCGGGGTAGCAAAGTGGGATGACCAATCTCGCAAGACCAAAGCGGGCTCGGTCATAATAGACGACTCCTCAATCTAAACCTGGACCGGGAACGGACTCTCGGTGGAATTGAATACGACTTTATGATGCAAGCGCAACTTCACCCCCATGATTTTTGGGGTGTACGAGGAACAAATGGTGTTGACGTAGAAACAGCCCGCACCTCCCCACGTCTGGTGAAATTGGTCAGCAAAGTGGTTCTTGTTATCAGGGACGGTTCCGGCGTCCGCGCCTTCGGCCGGAAACCCCTCGACACAGTGTGCGAGATAAGTACTCCTCAAAGAGCCCGGTAATATACGAATCTCGTTTGCCTCGCCAGGATTTGACTTCGTCATGCAGGAATCTACGGCGCGCTCGACACGAACGGTCAAGACCAGTCCCCAAAGTCCCCCATCCACAACCCCGGATCAGGAGCAGACCAACATGGTGGGATTGGTCTGCTTAATCATGAGTTATGAGGCACTCCCACATCCATACCCGTACCTCTCCTTGGTCTTTAAAAACCCTCCCCCTGAATATCTGTACACAGGTTTTGATTACAAATTTCGGTAAGGCACACCAACCACATGAAAGCATCACACGAAACCCCCACGCCTCCCGCCCTACCTACTACGACATCAACGCCGAGAGCTTCCGCTTCCACTCCTCCAGCGCCCGCTCGCTCTCAACAAGCCTCTCCCGACTCGTCTCCAGCTCGGCGCGCAAGCTCCCATTTTCCGCCCTCAACCCAGCCGCCTCCTCAACAGCCTTCTCCCCCAGCGCAGCCTGCGCCCTAAGCTGCTCCATCTCCGACGCCGAGACGCGGCCCACGTCCGCCGCCCGCCTGGCCAGCGCGAGCTCGCTGTTGCGCAGGTGTAGCTCCCGCTGCATCTGCGCGACCTGGCCCTCGACGTCGCCGACCTTGTGCCGGAGCTCGTGCGCTGTCTCGAGCTCGGCGTATAGGAGCCGAAGCGCGGCGTCGACGTCTGTTGGGAGGGTCGTGTAGCGGGATTTGCGCGCGGCTGGTGCCCGTGCTGTGGATGTGCTGGTACGGGGCGGGTCATCCCGTGAGGTTGCTGCTGTTGAAGTTGTCTGCGGAGGTAGGGGGGCGATTCCGGTGCGGGTGGTGCTTGATGAAGCGGCTGCGGCTGTTTCCTCTCTCGCAGCGGAAGGGGATGCTTTGGCGGTACGAGTCCTCCTGGCGGACGTACTGGGCGTGTCTTTCGACGCCTCGGTTGTCCTATTTGTCTCTTGATTCTGGCGAACTTGGTGCGAATTTGATAGATCTTGCCGACCCGTGTCATTAGTTGAGGGTGTAGCTCCCGTTGCCTCAGCTGCCTCCACAGGGGCCGATGATGATGAAGAAGCAGCCAAAGGCCGCATCTCCGGCATTAGAAACGGGGGATCTTTGTGCCAGTTCCGGTGCACGCACACTTCGCAAAAGAAGCAACTGTTGCCCTCAACGACAGAGTAAGTGCTCTCTTCGGGCCTGCAGGACTCGTGATACGACCTCTTGCAAGTGATGCAGTAGGTGAGACCCTTAGTCTGCCGGCAAATGAAGCAGAATTCATCGTGCTGTGCCCCGGCTTCTTTTTACCCGATATCGTTGTTAGTAGGTAGACTATCAAGCTTCGGATGTATTTCAACTTTCTTACCTTTCCAAGCTTTGTATCGTTCCAGAGCAGCGGGGATAGGAAGCGCTCGCGGGT
This sequence comes from Colletotrichum abscissum, assembly GCF_030869225.1. Taxonomy (NCBI): domain Eukaryota; kingdom Fungi; phylum Ascomycota; class Sordariomycetes; order Glomerellales; family Glomerellaceae; genus Colletotrichum; species Colletotrichum abscissum. The sequence continues at coordinate 1,086,739 of NW_026849987.1, read as the reverse complement.
CAACTGAGCTTTCAGGCTCCAGTGCTTGTTCTTCTGTTGGTAGATGATCGAGTTCACCCGACTCTTTTCTGGCAGTATTGGGGTTCGCGGAGCCACCACGCGCACCACGAGACCTCCCGCGACGAGTTGGCTGTGCTGAACGTAGACGTTTCCTCGGCGGCTCCCTGCTTTCGTCGTTGTCCATGACTTCGCTTTTTATGTATATCCGGATACGCTGTGGGAGAGAGTGGTATAGGATCTTCTTGGTGAGAGACCAAATGTGTGTAGCCACTGCTGGATTTTTGAGAGCGCCTGTCAGGATAGAGAGATACGTAAGGGAAGATGAATGTGGCTGGGCACTTGGCAATTTGGTGGTGAGATTGTGCAATGAACGATCGTGCTGACTAATGACGCTGGCGCTGCTACCTCCTAAGCGACAATGCCTCTTAGTCAAGAGACACAATACAAGGATCAGACAAACAGTAACATAAATGCTGTTACCTTATTGATTCTCGTGTACAGTCCGAAAGTCAATACAGATGACACAGTGTTAGAACTCAGGGCAGAGGGGTGCTCTTAGAACTCGAGTACATGTCGTAGCGATCGCGCTATCTGTGACCCAAATTTGTCATCGAAATGCAAGGCAGATTGCTCAAAGGGGAAAGGAATCCCGCAGTTGGCGTGGGTTTCTGCTGACCAATTTGGGCCACAGGAGCGGGTGTCAGTTGCCGGTGAATTATCCTCGGTTCTTGGGAAGAGAAGCTCAGTGTACCCCTCCGAGAGGGTTTTCCACATCCCCCGTCGAGTTTTCTGACGAAACTCTCAGAAGTGATTATTATTCGTTTGCCTCGAGTACAGGCACTTTGAACTCCAGGGCTCAGAGAACGACAGCTTTCAACGAAGAACAATGTTCAACACGACAACCAGTAGCCCCGCCGGGTCTGATAGCAACGAGAAGAACTTCGAAGCGAGTGGCCCCGAGGATCACGGCGTCAAGGGTAGGCTGCAATTGGAATCGACCGAGCCCGACAGCCATAGGGATTCTACCACGTATAAAACGTATCATCAGAGCGAGGACAACAGCTTGCCCAACCAGTCAACTGATGTAGTTGACCGTGTCACAAGTCGTATTGCGAGTAGAGTCACCTCACGATCGACCATAACCCCTGGACCGCCACCCGATGGCGGATTAAGAGCTTGGTTGTGTGGTAAGTTGTATCAAGACCAAAGGTTTCTGTACTGAGAATGCTCCATTTACTCACCTTCCCCATATTGAACAGTCTTTGGCACCTTTCTCGTCGTGATGAATACATGGTATGATCCTAGAAACCGAAACCTTTCTCAACCGAATAACTAACAAGGAACGATGTCAGGGGCATGATCAACTCCTTTGGCGCCTTCCAGAGCTACTACGTCCAAACCCTCGACCGCAGCCCCTCGGACATATCCTGGATCGGCTCCGTCGAGATCTTCCTCCTCTTCTCCATAGGCACCTTCACCGGCCGCCTCACGGACGCGGGCTACTTCCGCCCCGTCGCGGCAGCCGGCTCCGTCCTCGTCGTCGCGGGCACCCTGGCGGCCTCGGCCTGCACGCGGTACTGGCAGCTCCTGCTCGCGCAGGGGGTCTGCGTCGGCCTGGGCAACGGGTGCCTCTTCTGTCCCGCGGTCGCCCTCGTCTCGACGTACTTTGCCAAGCGGCGCGCCTTCGCCATCGGGATTACGGCCTGCGGGAGCGGAGCGGGCGGCGTGGTGTTTCCCGTTGTCATTCGGGAGATGTTGCCGCGTGCCGGGTTCGGCTGGACGATGAGGACGCTCGGGTTCATCCAGGCCGCTGCGCTGTTTACCGCCTTGTCTTGTCTGAAGCCGAGGGTGCCGCCTCGCAAGACGGGGAGCTTGCTGGAGTGGGCGGCGTTCAGGGAGTTGGAGTATACGTTCTATGCCGTGGGGGCATCTTTGGTACGTTGGTTTCCTAAAGAATCCTTCGTCTCTTCCTGGTCCAGCCACCAAAGTACTCAACCCCTGACTTCAAACGAATGTTAACCTCTGTTGGAACTGGACAGTGCTTCTGGGCGTCCTACATCGTCTTCTTCTTCCTCGCAGCCTACGCCCGCGACATCCAAGGCGCCTCCTACGACACATCCCTCGACCTCCTCATAATCGCAAACGGCGTCGGCATCCTCGGCCGCCTCGTCCTCAACAGCCTCGCAGACCGCGTCGGCAACCTGACAATGTTCGTCCCCACCGCCGGTGCCGCCGCAGTGCTGGCGTACTGCTGGGCGGCGCTGCCCATCGCCTCCTCCTCCTCGCGGGTGGGTCTCTACGTCTGGGCTGCGTTGAGCGGTATCGCACTGGGCGGCATCCAGGCGCTCTTCCCCTCCGCGCTGGCGTCGCTGACGGCCGATCCGAGGAAGCAGGGGGCGCGCATCGGCATGGTGTTTACGATTGTGAGCGTGAGCGTGTTGACGGGACCTCCGATTGCGGGCGCGTTGGTGTCTGCTTTGGGGGGTAGGTATTTGGGTGCGCAGATGTTTGCGGGGAGTAGTTTGATGTTGGGGATGGTGTTCATTTTCTCGGCGAGGGAGGCGAAGAGGAAGAGGGTGGGAGGGTCGTTTTGGGCAAAGGTTTAGGATGACATTGTCCCGTCTGTTTCCTTCATCTGTAGCTCGAGATCGAGCATCTTGGATACGTGTCTCGTCTCTTCTTTCACCAGTTTCCTTATCAGAAGCCACAGAGACTTGGTGATATTACCTTGCTTGATAGAGGGTGACCGAAGAGATAGATCGAATCAGATGGCGATCCACAATGGCGGTTCCAAGTGGGTAGAAACGCCCTCAAAGACGGCATATTGGCATTAAATGAAGTACCGGGCGTCTTGTAGTGGTGTCGACGACGCTAGGATGGCAAGTCTTTCGTGGGTCCGAGTGTTGTGATGTGTTCTGCCGGCACCTCGGCTGACAATGCCAGTGTCATTTGATGGAGTTTAAACCAAGAATCATCAGAAGGCTTGGGGGGGGGGGGGGTGGAGTTGATACTGGCAATGTCGCTGATGGGCGGTTCGGATATTCTATTCTATTCGTCGAAGGGTACTTACTGTTGAGAAGAGGATAAATAAGATCAATGAAACGCAGACACTAAGTGGCGCTATACCCTGGCTTTTGAAGAAGAAGAACAACTGATTAAATGTGCGTGGAGGATGCCTTTGCTATACCTTGAGTCGATGGTGAGCGAAGAAAGCAACTTCAATGCAGAAGGCAAGGTCACGATATTGCCACACTGTGATCCTATTTCTTTATGTTCATGTTAGCTGAAGACTATCAGCAAGCAGGATGCTATTTCTGCCACCCGACTTTGGTTGTGTTGAGCAGAGTGGATCAAACCCCTAGTCTTGTCCTCGAAGATTCGAAGACTTGTAATGTGCAAGGTTTCCATGAGTATGGCTGTACGGCTCCCTCTCATGTCATGGCGAAAGGAAGTCGATGATGACTAAACATATTCCATGCACCTCGGCAAGATCTAACCGCCGCGTGGGCGACTTCGGGGGCCAAGGCGATTGGATAAGCTTAAGTGCATCCTCATCTCACTCTCCCATCCTAAGATGTCCCATTGACAGCTGTCCAACGAGCCCCCGTCAGAAGCTTCCCTTCCACCCCATACCCAATGATGATGGACGTATTCCAATGCAAAGGCCTAGCAGACAGCTGCCACGCACGGGCTGTCCAGTAGCTCCGAATACCGTGACAAGTCCGGACACTAACACTGACACTGACACTGACCTTTCGGTGACCAGTCGATCTCTCAATCGCACCTAGTGTGGGGGAGGAGGGATCTGTCGGAGGGGGGCTCCATTTATCGGAGCTCAGCGGCGAGTCGTGATTCACCGCGACAAGCTCCAAAGATCCATCGCATTGCGTCTCTGGTGTCCCCCATCTTTCTTTGCCGTCCCTCGTCAATCTGATTAATCAGCCGGGCCAGTCCGTTGCCGCCGCCGTCACTGCCGCACGTCTTTCAGATATCTCACACTTTTAGAAGCCTCAAATACTTTTTCACCAACCTGTTGTAGAAACTTGCACTCACTGCCTTATTTGGGTTTGGTACGCAGTATACGTCATACACATCCTACATCGGCGCCCATCACCCCGAAACCCCCACGTAACACCCAAGGACCCCGCGATAGCTTCACCGCCCGCTTGAGCCAGAACCTCAGGAAACCTCGGCATGGGTTCTCAAACTTGGAACCTCCCCGCACCAGTCGACGACCCGGACTCTATGCTGTCCCGCAAGTTCGGGCGGGAGACCGTCAACTACTTCGCCGGCAGCGTCCTCAACCGCGTCGGCTGGCTGCGTACCGACCACACCTTTATCCGGTCCGCCTTCCAGTCAAAGGACACCAAATTCATGCTCCTCAAGGACCTCAGCCCCCTCACCAGCGCCCCGACGAGAGTGCAGTTTGTCTCGTACGATGACGTCAAGCCCCTCACCACCGAGGACCCGTTCGGGCCGTCCGAGGAGGATCTGATCAAGAACTTTGACTCGACGGTCACGAAGCCGCTCATCATTTTCCTGGGTCTCGAGGAGAGCGCAAAGGTGCCGTTTGAGTACAAGGGGCTCAAGGGACGACCGTGGTTCGCTGTGGATGTGACGCCCAAGGGCTCCTACGCCGATGCCGCCAACCAGCTTATCGAGGCTCAGTCGAGCAAGGGGTATAAGTTCCTCGAGGGAATGAGGCCGATGACGCTTGAGCCGGATCACGGTAAGGAATCTTACTCTCCTATAAGAATCTGTTCATACATCAGTAGCTAATGAATAATTGTCAGCTGGCATCTACGCCCAGGCCCGTTCCATCGCAGACTGGAACACACGCAACAAGTTCTGCGCCGGGTGCGGACAGCCGTCCCTGTCGGGCAACACGGGCTACAAGCGCCTGTGTCCCACAACCGACCTCGCCGGCTCCGACACGCCCCGCGAGCGGGCCGAGTGCGCCACGCGCAAGGGCGTCTCCAACATCAGCTTCCCGCGTACGGACCCGACCATGATCGCCGCCGTCGTGTCCTCGGACGGCACCAAGGTGCTCCTGGGCCGAAACAAGCGCTACCCGCCCAACTGGTACAGCACGCTGGCCGGCTTCATCGAGCCGGGCGAGTCCATTGAGGAGTCTGTCCGACGCGAGGTACTCGAGGAGGCCGGCGTGCGCGTGGGCCGGGTGGTGATTCATTCGAGCCAGCCGTGGCCGTACCCGGCGAGCTTGATGATTGGGGCCATCGCGCAGGCGCTGCCCGACGGGGAGACGATCGATCTCGGCAACGACCCCGAGCTGGAGGACGCGCAGTGGTTCCCGCTCGAGACGGTGCGGGACGCGCTCAAGTTTGGGGTTAGCGGGCTCGGTGAGCCTGCGCCGGAGGGGTACAAGGAGGGCGGGCTGAGATTGCCTCCTCCGGCGGCTATTGCTAACCGGTTGATGACTGCTGTTGTTGAGGGTTATGCGACTGCCGCGCCAAAGATGTGAGGTAAGTGATGATGGAGCTGCTCCCGGGTGTTGGGTTCGCGAATGTGTTTAGATTTCATGATAGACATGAATGAATAGACTTGTCCCCATGTTTGCGTCCCTTCTGGCCTTCTGGGATTTCCAAGTCGAGAGAGTTGATTATGAGCTGAGCGTCAGCAGCACTCTGGGGTCGAGTGAGTGAGTAAGTGAGTTCAACAGATATGCGATAGACCTTAAGATAGGTAAATGCTGAAGAGTGTCGAGAGGAGGGTTGCTGTCATCAGAAATTCCTTACTTTCAAGACTTGGAGAATGAGAGGTATCTGAGTATCTGCCTTAAGCAAGCGTCGTAAGACATCAAGGTCCTCAACCATACTGAACTTGGTAACAGTGGAGGAGGCAGTAGAAAGGGAGCCGGGCCTGCCCGGTGCCGTAGGGCTGAGGAGCCACTAGCTCGAGGTCCCTGAAACCCCCGTATGACCCCCCACCACACACGCAGCGGACAGCGTGTCAGCGCCCACAGGCTGGAGTACAGGCCAGCACAAGCTCCAACGCAAGTTTGAGCTACAGCTCGCGTGGACAAGCTCCATCCACTTCCTCCATCCACATCCCGCCCATTGCGCCGCCATCGAAACCCTCCACCTGTCCCGAACTCCAAACGAACTCCCAAAACCTCGCTTGTCCAAATCGCCGCAAACCAGGTGCCGCTCGCCAGTCGGTCATTTGCCTGCCATGTATCACCTAGCCAAGGGGTTATACCTCCTAGCTACTAGCAAAGAAGGTTCGCGCACAATGAACCGCAACCCATTGTCCACGGCCAGCCTCCATAGCTAATCTCTTCCCCCTTCAACAGAGTACTCCGTCATCCTCCTCGGCCTCGACAATGCCGGCAAGACAACCTTCCACGAGCAAGTCAAGCACTTCTTCCTCGAGTCGCACCCGGACCCGAAACTCAAGACGGTGCCGACGGTGGGCCAAAACGTCTCGACGATATCCCTGCCGGACATGTACCTCAAGATCTGGGACGTCGGCGGGCAGCACTCGCTGCGCCGCCTGTGGCAGAGCTACTACGCCTCGGCGCACGCCATCGTCTTCATCATCGACTCGACCGACATTGGCGACGGCAACCTCGAGCACGACAACGTTTCCGGGCGGCTCGACGAGTGCCGCCTCGTGCTCGAGGACGTGCTGCAGCACTCCGAGACCGAGGGCGTGCCCGTCCTGGTGCTGGCCAACAAGCAGGACCGCGAGGATTGCGTCGAGGTCGTGAGGATCAAGGAGGGGCTTGTGAAGAAGGTCTTTGAGGGCGAGAAGGCGAGCAGTATCCGCGACTCGAGGGTGTTGCCTGTTAGTGCGCTGACGGGGACGGGCGTCAAGGAGGCGGTGGAGTGGGTGCGGTCAAGGGTGAAGTGGAATAAGGAGTCGAGGCCGCCGGTGATGCGGTAGACGTCGTCGCTGGCTTGTCGTCATTTACGAGGCATGATAGTACACGGGTAACTTCTTTCTAGACTGGGCGTAGATGGAGTTGGGGGCTCAAAGTCAAGGGACGAACGGGTGAAGCCACGTTGGTCACTTTGCTCCTTTTTGCAGAGCATGGGTTTTTGAGAGCGTATTTGGCTGGGTATCATTTTACATTTTTTTGGTTAATCTTCCTCTGCTTGACTGGCCGTGTTCTATGCGTCCACCACTCTGTCATTCTCCGCCGAGAGTAGCTCTGATATGAGACCACCCTTGTCCCTCCGCTTCGCATCGTCCGCCAACCTCTCGTCCACTATCGTCGAGAACTCCTTTGCCTTTTGCAGCGCCACGTTACCGCAGTGCAGCAGCGTCACCGCCTCGACCGGGGTGCCTCCCAGCTTGGAAATCTGGCTAATCTCGCCGTGCTTGTTCAGGCTGACCGTCACGCTGCTCGTCCGCAGCTGCTCCTCGAGCCAGTTTGCGTCGACGAGCGTAATTTCCCCCTCGTCGCCGTAGAAGCTGAACGTCACGCAAAAGGGGCTGTGCAGCCAGCTCAGGGGCACTGGTTCGCGCTCGGCGGGCGTGAAGATGGTGAGGCTCTCGCCCTCGTTGGAGGTGTCGGGCTTGCGGAAGTGGCGCAGGGCGGCGACGACGGCGAGACAGGCCGCGTCGGTGAGGTTGCCGTCGTGGGAGAGGACGTGGACGTCGGCGCGGACGGACCATACCTTTTTGCCCGCGACGAGGCAGAGGGACTCCGTGTCGAGGGCGCCCGAGCGGCGGACTGTCTTCTCGAGGAGGCGGGAGAGGAGGACCTCGGCCTCGGTTGGCCGGTTAACCTCGAAGGCCGGGGAGGCCATGGGGCTGAGCTCGGTGGTGATTTGAAAGACGCCCTCAAAGGGGCGGTCTGAGTAGGGCACCGTCACTTCGGCGGAGACTTTGACGAGGACTCTGTGATGGATGTTAGCAAAGGCTGAATCTGGCGAGTGTAAGAATAATATAAGTTGACTGACCTCGTCTTGCCGAGTTCGACGTTGGCCACTCCGTACTCATCGCCAAAAGTGAGCTGGACTTTTCGATATTGGTCGAATTCCCGGCCATCAAGTCTCAAGTTCTCCTTAAGAGCTTGTGTGACAAACGCCTTCTCATTCGCTGACGGCTCGGCTTCCCTGGGCATCTTGGTGGCTGAAATTGGTAAAATGTGAGAGCAATTTCAAGACTGAGAATCTCATCGACTCGATAGTCACCTGCAGGTGTTCAGTGAGGTCAATCGCATTGGTGGGGCGCTTGCAAAAATTCTGCCGGGCGGTCGAAGCCTTAGAGTGTTGCCTCCCCTGCAGCGGGACCCACTCAGCCAGCTGCGCGCCGTCGCATGCATTTGCTGGGGGGACCAAACGTCGATTGTCAATCTGCAGATTAACACCTTCAGCCTCCTTCAACATCCACCAATCTTCAATTCTCACAACCCGTCGCAACCTGCCAAGATGACCACCGCCCATCGTCCCACCTTCGATCCGGTACGTTCTTCATTATGCTTTTCCCACTACCATCATTATCCTTACTAACAATTCATACTAGGCCAGAGGCAAAGAAGCTCTCCGCGGCCCGGCCTACCACCAACGCCTCCTCCCAGCGCACACCCAACTCAAGTTCCGCCAAGCAGGCCAGGGCGGCAACGCGGATGAAGAATCTAGCGACCTCAGAGCCGAGCTCCTCGCCGCCGAGGCTGCCCACTTTGCCAAAAAGAACGGCGGCGCGCCTCCCCCGTCCGCAGACGACGATGCCGACGCGCCCTCGGGCGGCGTAAAGCGTGCCCTCGAGGCCGGGTCGCAAGCAGACGCAGAAGAGGACTTTGAAGCGAAGCGGAGGAGGATATTAGAAGAGTCGCGGGACGTTGACGCATCTTCAGACGAGGAAGGGGACGAAGAGGACGATGACGACGACGACGATAGTGACGAGGACAGCGACGACGAGGAGGCGGAGCTGCAGCGCGAGATGGAGAAGATTCGACGCGAGAGGGCGGAGAAGAGGGAGAAAGAAGAGAGGGAGAGGGCCAAGGTCGAGGAGGAGGCGCGGGAGAGGGACATTGCGCTGGGTAACCCACTGTTGAATAAGCCTGATTTCAACATGAAGAGGCGGTGGGACGACGATGTCGTTTTCAAGAACCAGGCGAGGGGAACGGAGGAGAAGGGCAAGGGCAAGGAGTTTGTCAACGTGAGTATTTACCACCCCCCTCAGCTCTTGGTCCAAGTACACCTATAATGGGTGAGCGCAATTGGTGTGATGATGGGATTGCTGACTTGCGTATAGGATCTCCTGCGCTCCGACTTCCACAAGCGGTTTATGAGCAAGTATGTTAGATAGATACCCACCGCCGATTATAGTGGCAAATGCGACTCTTTTTCTTCTGCCCTTTCAATCGATGGAACCGGTTACGAGACGCTACGAAGGCAATGAACAGGATGGTGCTCGAGTTGCCTGGCGAGGCCCATCGAGTCCATCCTTGGCCCCAGGATGGACTGGACGCAACAGAGGTTGCTCATTCATAAGCGTCCAGCCAAGATATTCCGTGTCGCCTCGTCATGTATGTCACATAGGATCGACCACCGGACACAACGTCAACATTCTCACTTCAGAGGTCACCATTATTGGTTATCTGTCTTGACACCCATGCCTAGGCACACTACAGATTTTGGAACTTTTGGTTCACAGCACACTTGAGGTATATCCCGCGGTCATGTGCCCGATTTCAATCTCAACTACATTGGATTCTTTCCAAAATGTGATGTTTCTCACTTGCGAATTACCTTCAGCGCCAATTGGAATCGCCGGCATCTTGCCCCTGAGCGGGCCGCACAAGCGGATCGAGCCCGGACGGATAGTTGTGAGACTCCGTCCGATCCCCATGGTCTTGGCTCCGGCGGCGAAGGGTCATCCGGGAAGACTACTACACCCAACGTATATAAAAGCGGTTCTCGGTTTCGGTTTCCGTGTACAGAGAAGCCTATTCAATCATTTTCCTTCGGTCCAACGATGCCAAGCGGGCAGAGCAGTAAGGAGAGCTTTCGGAACGCCTGCTTATCGGATGATTGCTTGGAATAGGAGCTCTTCTCGATAAGTCAAATGCGTCAAGACCGTGCATCTAGCTTGAGGCTTACCGCTGGAGGCTGGTGAGACGTTGATTCGCAATTCTACTTTCTCTATGCAGAAATACCATTATGATTCATTCGAGCTCATTCCCAAGTATCACGATACTTCTAAAATATAAAGGCGATGAGGTTGTAGGAGTATTGCATATTTCTCTCATCAACACGCTCACATCGCATCATCAAATAGCCCAGCAACATGAACCCCCAGACAGTCGCACTCATCACAGGAGCCAACGGCGGCATCCGCCGCGCCGCTGTCGATATCCTAGCTTCCGCTCACCACTACCACGTCTTCATCGGGTCTCGTAGTCTCAAAGCAGGCCAAGAGGTAGCCGACTCCCTCACGTCTCGCGGCCTATCCGCGTCCGCTATCCAACTCGATCTCACATCCGACAACGACATCCTCGCAGCGGTCGCCTCCATCTCCGAAACCTTTGGAAAGCTCGACGTCCTCGTTAACAATGCCGGCGCGCAATTTAACATGAACGACAACCTCTCACTGCGGGACCAGTGGACGTCCACCTTCGCCACAAACGTCGTCGGCACCGCCGTTCTGACCGACGCGCTCCTCCCGCTCCTCCGCAAGGCCCGGTTCCCGCGCATCGTCTTCGTCAGTTCTACCAAGGGACCCATGGCTGCCGCCCTGGACGGGAGCGCGGGATTCTATGACGTCGCGGCCAAGGCGTACGATGCCAGCAAAGCTGCGGTCGATATGTTGGCCGTCAGCTATGCTAGGGTGTTGAAGGGCGATGGGGGCGTTGCGAATGCCGTGTGCCCGGGGCTGATTGAGACGAAGCTGACGGCGTTTATGGGGAAGGATCTGTTGGCTAGCCATGGCGCTGCTTCGACTGAGTTGGGGGCGAAGAGGATTGTGGAGATGGCTACGCTGGAGGAGGGGAGTACTGTGTCGGGAATGTTTTCAGATAGAGATGGGGCTGTTCCTTGGTGAGGATGAGAGTCGACGCCATCGTCATGTCGTGCTTGGAACTGTAGGCAAGCTCGCCCTCGTAATAGTTATATCGGAGGAATGGAAGGCTCGAGCTAGACGTTAGACGTGTGATGGGCCTTTCCGTATGATAGGGTAGTTTGTAGATTTGAAGAATGGAAACAATGATAGGTGAGCTGGCATGGGACTTCCCAAGTCTAACTTAACAAGTGCTTGACCTCCCGTACCTGCCGCACCAGCTGTGTAAAACTGCGATGGTCTCACATTGGGAAGGATCGCGAGTATGTAATCGCCGTCCCTGAGACTTACACGAGGTAGGCACTGCCCGTGGACTTTCTAAGAACACATGCCGATTGAACATTTGACGGGCAAGTTCTGTAATAGAAATGCCATCTCTGTTCGTCTCCCAACATCATCCCCGTTAGTGGTTCTCTTGACAACTGCCCTAATAACCCAACTCATCGATGCCTCTTTCGAGTTAACCAGCAAATACATTATTGAAAGCCATCACAAACATACATCATGTCAGTCCCTGCCGGCAATTCCGCGTCCACGCGAGCATCGGACACCCGATGGACCCCAGTCGAGAACTAGGAAGTGTACACGATGAGACGTCCACGCGATGGTACTCGATTCATCATCCGATGTTTGGAACACCGAGAAATTGAATGTGTTGACTGCCCGCAGCCCCGCGACGCCCACGCAGCGGAGTACCTCAGATCTCTGAGGCCTATGCCCCGGCCGCCGAGGGAAGGACCAAGTGATACCGATCTCGCACGCGCACGACGACCGATCTACTTCTTCTACTCTGGCCGGCGTCCAGAACTCGGAGACCCCTATGTGTCTAACAACAATGACGACGCGCTGAGTGATATCGAAGGAGAGCTTGATTTCCCCATGTCAGATGACGATTCATCAGACTGGAGCCTCAACAGCTGTCCAGGACTCTCTGATGGCTCATCTGCCGATCACGAACGCAGTCCGAAAATGCAAATCAGTCCAATACTGGATTGTCCGAGCATTCAGTATCCGGAGTTCGAGTACCCAGAGAGGCCATACCAGTCGGCTGGTGGACGACTTGCAACGCGGTTTATAAACATTCATGACCACACGGACTTTCTCATTTACATCCAAGGCCTCTGTCGTCCAGAGACCCGGACCGGCAGCTGGGCATACCTCTTCAAGCCCTACCACCTCGGAGGAGCCGTTACTGGACGCCTAGAGAGGTTGGGCCCATACGGCGACCTTCGCACGCCTGTGAGGCACAGAGCTGAGCTTCGCGCAGCCCTCGCGGCACTGACAATACCCGCCGAATTTAGACACGGCTTCAGATCACTCACGATTGCGACCACTCGAGCCTGGCTTGCAGAAGACGGAGAGCTTTTGGTTGAACAGGCATGGGACGAAATGAGTGAAGCAGGATCCAACCCTCTGCCGGGCTGGGCAGAGGCTCGCCACACCCCAGAGTTTGCACACGTATCCGACGGAGACCTTTGGTTTGCCATGAAACGACAGATTCAAACTCTCTATTCAATTGATGACCCTCAAAATGCGGTGACTGTCCAGTTTCGCCTGATCAATTTCGAGTTCAATAGAGATTGCCAAGCAGAGGCCTTGGGGGCTCTCGAAAATCCTCGGCGACCATATCGCTTCAGGGAGCCCAAGCCCAAGCAGGAGTTGTAATACAACAGCGATCACATGCACTTTACAGAATATACATTCTATCGGTAACAGGCGTTGGAAAGCATCGTGGGAATTGAAGCAGGGAAGGGGTTCCTTGAGCCGATTTCGCTATTCCGGTGGCTCCTCAATAGGTAGCTTCAATGAGCACCCGTTTCACTTGCAACACATTTCACGAGAACTTCACCACAGTTACTGAAGAGAGGATTCACCATGTCAAAGGGTTGTGTTGAGACTCTATAACAGCCCATGCCGGCTACTGAAGCGTAATAAGTCTACCTTTTGTGTGGTCCCACAACTCGCCATCACCCCTTCTTCCCTTTTGCTCTTTTGCTCCTCCATTTCTTCGGAGTGAGTCTTTCCTCGCGACGGAAAAGGAATTCGCCAAGAAGGGCCAAATTGATCCGGGATAATAGTCAGAAGAGCGAACCCCGACTCGCGATACTGGAGTCTTCCCTTCAAACCTTTGAGCCGGAGTAACTTCTTCTCCTTGCTCAGTAGTGATCGGCGCGATTATCCGCCCTCCGAGACCTGGTAGGTCGAACATTGTGACGACCAAGCCTGCCAATCGTCTCCTCCGTCGCACGCGAACCGGCAGCACCACCAGCACGAGGCCGACCGCCGGGCTTCTAGCCCCAACGACTGCCCTCGCGCTCAGCTTCCATGCGACGCATCCGCTCCTCCTCCTCGTCGATGTTAATAGCCTCGCTACGACGCCCCTTCCGCCGGCTTCGCTTGCCGTCGTCACCTCCTCCCCCGCTACTCTCATCTCTGCTGCGTTTCGCGCCCGCCAGGCCCGCAAGACCAGCCATGCGCTGCGTCTCCTTCAGCAGACGCTCGCGATTCCGTGCCTCGCGCTCCAGGGCGTGAGCATCTTTTGTGGGGACGCTGGGCGCGGACTTGCTGTTGACCGAGGCTTGGGAGTCTCGGCGTCCGCCGTCCTGTCTGTCGGACGACCTGCCAGACTTTGAGCCCACACCCTTGATCTCGAGACCGGGGCCACCGCTACGAGGGCCGGTGGGCGGATTAAAGTCCCTGTCGACAGGCGTGGGCGGCTCCGCTGATTGCTTCCGGCTGCTGCGGTGACGGTGCTCCCGGTCCCTGTGCTTGTCGCGCTTCCGATCCTTCTCGCGGTCGCGGTCCTTGCGGTCCCGATCACGGTCGTAGTCGCGATCGCGCTCCCGTTCCCGATCCCTGTCCCGATCTCCCCGGTCTCGGTCGCGTTCCCTCTCTCTGTGCGAGCGGTGGCTGGACTTTCTGTGGTAGTCATCGTAGTCGTCGTCCCGGTGCTTGTTGTCCTTCTCCCGATCGCGGCGCTTCTCATCGCGGTCTCTGCGGCTCCTATGGCTAGACCGCTTCGAGTCGCTGGGCGAGGCCGACCTGGACCTCTCTTCGTGCCCATCGTCTCTGGAACGGGACTTGACGTCGTCTTCATCGTTGTATGAGGTGTGCTTTCTGCTCTTATGCTTCCTGCGACGATACTCATCGTCTCGATCGTCAACGACAGATCTCGATTCCGAACGTCTGCGCCGGCGCCGGTGGCGGTCGCCGCGGTCACGATCCCGATCTCGGTCGCCGCCGCCGCCGCCGCCGCGCTCGCTCTTGCGCTCGCGACTCTGGTCTCTGCTGCGTGAAGGTGAGCGTGAGTAGTCTCGTTCTCTTACGCCGTGGTCTCTCTCCGACCTGACGTCAGGTTCTCTCTCACGATCACGGCTCGCATCTCGGCGACGGCTCCTGTCCTTATCCTTGGTGCGCGTCGACGAGTTACTTCTGGATCGCTGCTGTTGCTGTTGCTGCTGTTGGTCCACGACGGGACTCTGAATTGCGAGTGCGTCCACCGACGACTGTCGGCCTCTCTCATCAGGTACAACGTATCCTCGCGCTCGCAAGGTGTGCAAACTTGTATTCGGCAAGCCCTGACGCATAGCCTTGGGACCTGTCGGAGCATTTATAGGAACATCAGGAGCTGCAGGCGCGAATCCTTGAGGACCATAACCTCCCGGCATGCCGTTCCCGTTGTACGCAGAGTAGTCACCTGATGCCTGTGCCATGTCTGTATTCATAGCGTTCTCCTGATCCGCCTGGCCCTGCTCGTCCCCGCCTTCATCCGCGGGTCTGGACCCGCCACCGTTCTCTGCGTTGTCGCCGCCTCCTGCATTGGAAGTCGCGTCTTGGTCATTTGGGCGCTCGCGGCCAAACTCGTCAACATTTCCTGCGGCGCGGGTTCCATCCTCGGACCCCTGGCCGTACATGTTGTTTCCATACTGTTGTTGCGCGTGGCTCTGGTCACCATAGCCGCCATACTGTTGGTATCCGCCTCGACCATAGCCACCGTTGTAAAAGCCGCGTCCCCTTCCTCGTCCACGGTTGCCGTAATTGTTGCGGCGGTAATCATTGAATTGGTGACCATAATTACCTTGATTGTACCCTGACTGGAATCCTGAGTTATAGTTGCCATAGTCACCAGATCCCATGCCAGCAGCATTAGCAGAATTGAAATTATCTTGGCCGAAATTCCATGACTGTTGCCCGTTCCAGTTATTGGAGCCTGAGCCGAAACCACCGTTGAAGCCTCCCATGCCCATGCCTTGAGCACCATAGCCGCCGTTCATGTACATGTTCTGCATCGCCATTGGGTCCATACCCATTCCTGGCATACCTGGTGTGGTTAGCCTCAGCCAGTGACGCGGGAAAGTGGAGGGATGGCTTACCCATCATTGGAAAGTTGCCAAACGAGTTGGAGCCCATGCCGTTCTGCATGGCCATCATCATCTGCATTTGATTGAAGTCACCGTTCCCAGTGAAGTTCATATTCTGAAAGTTGCCTCCGTTCATTCCGTTGAAATTGGCGTTGCCGCTCGCATTCGCGTCGTCGCCCTCTGCGCCGTCGTTATCCGCAGCACCCTCTTCCTCCTGAGGTCTCGCTAATTTGCTGCCATCGGCCGCGGTCTCATCGCCCGTGATGATGACTGTCTCGTCATCGTCGTCTTCTCCCTTAGAGATGGTGGGCTCTTCGTCATGGTTAGGCGCATCCTGACCGGCTGGTTAGCAAGACGTCATACTGACAGGGTCGTCATCGGAACACCAACGTTTTGGTCTTGTGCCGCGTTGGCGTCTGCATCCGCAACATCGGCCGTGCTGGCATCTCCAATTGGCGCAGGTTGGGCAACGGCGCTCTCCTCGCGTTCGTCGGGGATCGCAGCAGGTTGTGAAGGTGTATCGGCGGCTGGGGTCTCATCGGGGCCAGCGATCTGCGCATTCGGCTTCGCATCGATTGGAGTAGGGGGTGCCGAGTCCTTTGCACTCTTCGATCGGGCTTCGTCGCGCTTCTTCTCTTGGGTTCGGATAAAAACCTTGATCGTGGTTCGGAGCGACTTGAGCGGCGTGCAGTCGTCGGCGGACACGGGTGAATGCTCGCAAACGGGACAGGATGATGGGAGAGAACTTTGGCCTGGAAAGATTGGTCAGAAGCTGCACATGGAGGCGAAGGTGAGAGCCATATGACTGACAAGTCTCACAGATGGCTTGCTCGCAGCAGGGAAGGCGGAAAGCGTTGACAGCGGGCTTGCTACAGCTGGCGCATCGCAGCTTAATCGGAATGTCGTCGGGCGCAAGTGAGCTAGAGAGACAAGGTTAGCATTGCGATTGAGACGAATTGCAGTCGAGAAAAGGGAGCGGGAGACTTGCTTGATGAGCTCGACCTGGGCCGGGGTGAGGTGGACAGCCATGCTGTCGTCGTTGTGGAGGAAAAGGAATATCAAGAAGAGAGATACATGGGCGAAGGAGGGGTCTGGGAAAGTACAACAATAAAAGATGGCCGCGTCACCGCTGACCTGGTATTAGGATGAAGAAAGAAGGAATGGAGACGGTTTCAGCGTGTCGCGCGAGACGCTGTCATGACGGACGGTTGCTTGTTGTTGAGCTTGTTTGCGCAAAGGAGCAGGTGGTCGTGAAAAAGATTCTGAAGTGACGGAGCAGTTTGAGGTGGACGAGGCGCGGGAAGGGCCAGAAAAAGAGTGGGACGCGTGGGCGGTGACTGACCAACCAGGTACGCTCATTCACCTTCCCCGGCCTGCTGGTTTTACAGTGTTTTACAGCACCTTGGTCTGTACCTTGTCTGCTTGATCCAGCCACCAGGTCTGCTGTGCAGCGTTGGTCTGCCCACTGCCTGATCGGTCGGTGCATTACTCGCCCACTGGCCAATTGCACCTATGCATCCGGCACTCTAGGAATGGCAGCATGGGGTGATGCAAATCCCTGGTCATTATCATCAACGCCTCGGAGCATCCAAAGCGTCCAGAGGGTGCCGTAAATCTTCTTGAACGTATGAAATTCCGTCTACATAGTGCACTACGAAGCATCAGCTCCCAACCGATCCGCGATCCTTCCCAATGTCTTCTTCTGCGAACTTTGCCAGCACAAGTAGAACCATTGTACACCACGACGGAGGAGTCGGCGTGTGAAGTGGTGCAAAGCGACTGTGTCTGATTTTCGACTCATGACGAACTTCCCATTTACTGCCGGATGGACGCTCCCATAAATGAAACCCTATAGCAGAAATGCAGCGCATAAAAACTGATCGACTCCAAAATGATGAAGGGGGAGGTTGGGAAAACGGCCCAAAAAAAGGAATCCCTCCTTTGCAAAAAAACGATAATCATCCTTTCTCGAGATGTTACACAAACGCGCAATTTCCCCATTCTACAACTTTAACAGGCACACCCCTCCTTCGCCGCCGCATCCCTCGAGCCCGTGAGGTTGACCCGTTGCTGGTCCTCTGCGCCGCGGCTCACGGCGTGCGATGCGCCCGGACCCCGCGCGCTCTTCAACGACGTCTCGGGGATGGCGTTGGCGATGGCCGTGAAGACCTCAGTGACGTTGTGGCCCGTCTTGGCACTGGTCTCGAAGAAGAGCAGGCTCTCCTCCTCGGCATACGTCTTGGCCTCCTCCATCGAAACCTTTCTAGCGTCGCCAGAGTCCTCTCCGTCGGCCTCCTCGTTGTCGCCGGCGGATCCGGTCTCGGCGTCGTTTGTCAGATCGAGCTTGTTGCCGACGAGGGCGATGACGATGCCCGGAGAGGCCTGTCGTTGAAGTTCCGCCACCCAGTGCTTGGCCTTGACGAGTGAGGTGGGCTTCGTGAGGTCGTAGACGACGAGGGCGGCCTGGGCGTTGCGATAGTACATGGGCGCCAGCGAGGCGAAGCGCTCCTGGCCGGCGGTATCCCAGATCTCGAACTTGATTGTCCGGGTCGGAAGGTTGCACTTTTGTGTTAAGAAGGCGGCTGCAAGGGGGCGAGAGGAGTGGACAGGTTAGCTCTTTTTCGCTCTCAAACGGACTGGTCTTGTCTGCGATGGCAACGGCAGCGGTTCGTACCTCCGATAGTGGGCTCCTTATTTTCCTGGAAATCGTTGTTGACGAAGCGCAAGACAAGCGACGACTGCGATACTGTTTAGTAAGGAGCTCTGATGTTGGGTTCGGATGGTGGTGGCCGCACCTTTCCTACGGCAGCTTCACCGAGCAGGACCAGCTTGACGCTGCTGCTCGGCTTCGGGGCACCGCCGGATCCGTCCATCTTGTTCTCGGTAGTTCAGGTCGATAACGACAGCCGGGTACGTTTTTTCTATCAAAGTGTTCTTGCGATTCGAACCGTGGGGAAATGATGCCAGGTTTCGGTTCGGATGGAATCAGGGACGCACGAAAGTTGTAAGTTGCTGCCTTCGCGATGGGTGTGGGGGTGGTTGGATGGTTTTCGTAGCGGTAGGTAGGACAGCAGCTTGGTCACTGAAACGACGGGTGTGGTGAGGCGCAACAATGACGAAGCGCCCCCCGGCACCGCTGGCCAATGCTCTCTCCCTCGCACCTTCAGCTTCACCTGGCACGCCTGGCAGTAAGGTAACCTGAGTTAGAGGGGCGGCGGAGAATCGATACGCCGGTGTCCGCATCCATGGGCAGGCCCCGCCAAGATTCCCACCCTGTGCAGGGGTCCTTCAAACAGCCTGCAGCAGCTTGCTGGGCTAAGCGGCAGAAAAAAAAAAAAGTTGCTTGACCACCTTTGAGATCTTCGATTGGAGGGTCCCATCCCGCGGCTTGCAGGATTTCGCTTCCTACTCATTTGCGACGAAGTGTTTTGCACATAGACTTTCTACTTCAGGGGAAGCAACTTTGTCAAGATGGCACCGGAAACCAAGAAGGACAAGGCTCCTAAGAAGGTCAACCTGTTGGACGACAGCGACTCGGACAGCGAAGATGGAGGGGCAGACATCGCGGCGCCGACGCTGAAGGTCAACGAGGAGTACGCCAAGCGCTTCGAGCACAACAAAAAGCGCGAGGAGATGCACAGACGTATGTTCAACCCAATTGTTTCTGTTTCTGGGATATCATGAGGAGCAGCATTCTAACGATAGCGGCTATCACACAGTCGAGGAAAAGTTCAAGAAGCCCGGCAAAGGCAAGCATGCCGGCGACGACTCCGACTCTGACGGCGACTCGTCCTCCTCAGACGAGACCGAAGACGAAGAAGGCTTCCTCGCGACGGAGGACCTGGACGCCCAGATCTCCGCCACCCTCAGCGCGATCAAGAACAAGGACCCCCGCGTCCTCGACAAGAACTTTTCCTTCTTCCCAGAGGCTGCCGCTGGCGCCGCCGGTGCCGCCGGCGAGGCCACGCCCTCCAAGACGAAGAAGGAGAAGCCCATGTTCCTCAAGGACTACCACCGCGAAAAGATCCTCGCAGGCGGCGTCGGCGCCTCGGACGACGAGGACGACGACGCACCCGCCCCGCCGCAGACGTACAACCAGGAGCAGGACGCCCTCAAGAAGTCCATCATCTCGGAGATCAACAAGGCGGCCGACGGCGGGCCCGAAGACGACGACGAGGGCGAGGACTTTGTCAAGCGGAAACCGGGACAAAAGGTCGCCAAGGTCGCAGACGGCCCCGCCGTCGACGGCGTGCACCCGGCCCGCGCGGCGCGGGTGAACAAGAAGACCAAGAAGCAAATCACCGAAGACGACATCAAAAACGCCGACCGCGACCCGGAGCTCTTTCTGTCAAACTTCATGGCAGCCCGCGCCTGGACCGAGGGCGGCGAACACAACTGGAAGGCCTTCGACTCGGACGAGGGCGAGGGCGACGAGGGCGAGCTCTACGACAAGTTCGAGGAGGCCTACAACCTCCGCTTCGAGGACCCCGCCAAATCGAACGCCGCGCTCAAGACGTACTCGCGCGAGATTGTCAGCGCCCGCTCCGTCCGCAAAGAGGCCGCCACGTCGCGCCGCAAGCAGCGCGACGCCGAGCGCGAGAGGAAGGAGGCCGAGAAGGCGGAGCGCAAGGAAGAAAAGGCCAGGCTGCGCAGGCTCAAGCTCGAGGAGGCCGAGGAGAAGCTCAGGAAGATCAAGCACGCCGCCGGGCTGCGGGGCGAGGAGCTCAAGGACGACGAGTGGCTGCGCTTCCTGAACGACGCGTGGGACGACGACCGGTGGGAGGGCGAGATGAAGCGCCGCTTCGGCGAGGCGTACTACGCCGAGGTCGAGGGCGGCGCCGAGTCGGACGACGAGGAGGATGCGGCGGGAGACGGCAAGACGAAGAAGAAGAAGAGCAAGCCCAGGAAGCCCAAGTGGGACGACGACATCGACATCAACGACATCATCCCCGACTTCAAGGACGACACGGAAACCCCGCAAATCACACTCTCCGACGACGAAGGAGCAGCAGCAGCAGCAGCAGCAGCAGCCTCAGACGACGACTCAGCCTCAGACTCGGACTCCCGCCCCTCCAAAAAGCGCAAAACCACAAAAGACGTCAAAAAAGACCGCCTCTCGGCCAAGAAAGCAGCAAAGCTCCAGCGCGCCAAGCTCGAAGCCCTCGTCGACGCCAAAATGGACCTCGACGCCGCCGACATCCCCGGCTCCTCGTCCCTCCACAAATCCGCCACCCAAGCCGCGGCCGCCAACGAGGTCCCCGCCTTCCGCTACCGCGAGACCTCCCCGCAGGCCTTCGGCATGACGGCCCGCGACATCCTCCTCGCGCCCTCGGACGCGGCGCTCAACAGCTTCGCCGGCCTCAAGAAGCTCGCCACCTTCCGCGACCAGGACAAGAAGCGCAAGGACAAGAAGCGGCTGGGCAAGAAGGCGAGGCTCAGGCAGTGGCGGCGGGAGCACTTCGGGGAGGAGTTCGAGAGGACGGGGCCGACGTTCGGGTTGGAGGACGTGGAGGTCAGGGAGAAGAAGGGGCGCAAGAGGGGTGCGAAGCGCGCCGTGCAGGAGAAGCGCGAGGGCGGTGGGGAGGGAGACGAGGACGTCGAGGATGGCGGTGCCGCGCTCGACGGCGGGAAGAAGCGGAAGAGGTCTAGGGGGAAGAAGAAGGCTGACGAGAGTGTTGCCGCGGAGTGAGTAGAGGAGAGGAAGAAACTTGTGGTGTTGTTTCATGTCGTTGTTTGCATAGAAAGGATTCGTTCGGGTACAGAAAAGAGAAAAGTAGTAGTTCATTTAGACCACAACGATACCATGTACAGATTTGGATCTCCCGGTTGCAAGTTTCACACCAAAAGTTATCTAGTTGAGGAGGGACATTATAGTTTGCAGATATCTTCCTTGATATTTTGCATTAGGAGTTTCGGTGGTGGTATCTCACAAGAAGAAAATGTGCAAGAATCAATCGCTAGCTAAGACCGCATGAGATTTTGTCTCCTTTTCCCCCCTTCTCCCGTCCATGTTCCCGTGCCATGACATGCCCATCCGTCTTTTTTTCCCTTCATATACGTCATAAATTTGGAAAAAGGAAAATGGAGAAGACAATTCTCCGAGACAAGATGTACAATGCAAAGTTAATACAATGCTTCAGAGGGTTGACAAGACACCTTCTACAACAAAGCTCATCGCGCTCCGTGATGCAACCCGCTGCCAAACATGTTGCCGAACCCGTCAATATTCATACCCATATCCTGCCCGATCTCCGGCGGCTCCATGTTGAACGGCATGAACCACGCCGTCGACGCCTCCTGGCCTCCGAACCCCATACCCTCCCCGTGTCCGTGGCCGGGCCCGCCCATGCCATTGGGACCGCCGCGCGAGGGACGCGAGCGGGCACCGTCTCTGTGCGCTCCCGGTGCGCTGTGGGCGCTACTCGGCATGCCGTCCCAGTCGATGCCGTCAAAGTGGCTCATGTTGCCCTGTTCCATGGAGTACCCGCCAAACACGAGCTGCCGGTCCAGGGGCTGCAAGATGCCGTTCTGTTGATTCATCGACATGTTGAGCAAGTCGGGAGAGAAGAACGACGGTGTGCCCGGGTGGTGGTGCCCGTACTGGCTGACGGCGATGGGACTGATGGGAGATAGGGCGTGGTAATTGGAGCCTTGCGAATGCGGCACGGTGAGGGGATTGAAGCTGGTCGGTCCGCTTGTCTGGCCGCCGAGCGAGCCTTGCTGCATGCCTCTCTGTTGTTGCATGCGGGCACTCAGTTGCTCTTGCGCCGTGGCAGCAACGTTCTCGGTGGAGAGTGGTTCCAGTTGGCTTCCATCTGCTCGCATGCCCGGAGTGCCGAGTTTCTTCCCGACGAAAGACTTGCGCTTGAGCGGGTTTGGCCTTGACGAATTGCCTTCTGTGCTGCGAGGTGGCGACAAACTCGTAAAGTATTCCTCCACGGTGTGTAATTCTGGCTTCTGCTCCAACACGGCGTCGTCGCCCTTCTCCTTCTTCTTCGTAGATGCTGGGTCGGAAAAGTCGGACTGTGAAACGCCGTGGGGGTATCGGTCGAACCAGTCGCCGTACTGGAAGATGGGGGAAGCCGTTGACGTCTCCTTTGCCGAATTGCCCTGTCTGGCGGCATCGGCGTATGTCCTGTATTGCTCACGGAGGTTCTCAGACATGTAGTGGAACATGCCCCAATACCTCTTCATCTTTGAAAGAAACTTGACATTTGTCGCCAGGTTTCGCTTCGACGCTGCCTCGACAGCAGGATTGCCAGAGAAGATGCCGAGTATGTGGATCGTCCCAGACGAAAAGGCGCAATAGCCGACAAAGGGGGCAGTCACCATGTGAGACTCGGCGTCTTTGAGGACCTCGGAAATCCTGTTGGCGGCTGCAAACGTCTTGTCGCCTGCCTTGGCGACAAATTCCCGAGGAACGCCTTGCGCAGCGGGGCTGTTTGGCGTTGAAACGGCAACTCGGTTGAGGAAGAGAACGTTTTGCTGCATCGCGATGTGGAGGAACAAGAATTGGTTCGCCATCTTTTCCGTATCGTGGAGCGCGACGTTCTCGGGTGAGTAACGAAGAAATTCTGGAAGGTTGTCGAGCAGGTCTTCGGACTGCTGCAGCAACTTGGTGTACTCAGATTCGGGGCTCCAGATGGGATGGGGGTCGAGCTCCTTTCCTCCTTGGTTCAGATAGTTGATGACTCTACCCCAGAGAGAGATGGTCTTGATCATGTGAGCGGCAACGCCCATGTTCTCTTTCGCATCGGCCATTTGACCATCCTCAGCAGACACGGGATGAGGGACCTTGCCCTTGAGGGTTTCCGTCGGGGCTGGCATATCGAGCTGGAAGTATTTTTCTTTGATCGGTAGCGGAATTTCAATCGTCTCTTCCCTCACAAAGGTAGGTCGTTCGGTACCGGAGGAGTTGAACCGGTCCATGAGAAAGCATGCCCACATTGTCCGGCGCCGGATCTCGCGGTCGATGAAACTCAGCTGCGATGCTCCGCTGCGATTCAGGGGATCGTGGTCCAAGTCTTTGTGAAGTTGTAGAGCAAAGGCCATGCGGATTGCTTGGCCTCCTAAAGCCCAGCTCCTACCGCCATGGCACGTCCCAAACTCGTGAAGGCCGAGGATAAGTAGACACGTCAGGATCGTGATGTTGGGCCACTCATATCGCCTGGTGCAGATGTCCCGGGCATGCGACGCCCACTCCTCGCCACGGAGAAAGTTTGGTGATGAGTTGTTGAGTTTCGGGTGGCTGGAAAAGCGGGCGGCTATCGCGCAAACGGACAGTACGAGTACTGGCGGAAGCGTGCCAGCTCTGCGTGTTCAAAGTCAGCAGTTGAATCATGAGTACATTCTCACGAGAGAAGACATACCTGAGTTTTCTCATGTAGCTGGGCTTGTGGAGCAGGTGGTATGCTTGGCCGTAAATGTTCTCGAAAAATACCTCGGCTAAATGTTCCTGGATTTCCTTGGACGGAAGTGCATCGAGCCCCTCCAGGAAGAGCTTGTTCTCCTCCGCTTCCTGCGCTTGCAACGACAAGTTCTTGTTTGGCGTTTCAATTCTCGTCTTGGCCGGCGCTTTTGCCCAGTGGTCGAGATCCTGACCAAATGCTTCGTCGGCAACTCGCTTCTTGGAGTTGGCTTTAGCTGCGGGGAGTGATCCCGGAATTGCCGGTTTAACCACGGCTCGGGTCAGCGACGCCGCATTGGAGTCTTGTTCGTTTTTCGGCACAATTTTGATGATGCGCTCCTCCATACGCTTCAGTCGCTTGTCCAACATGGCCATGTAGTCGGTCCTGGGCGCGGCTTTCCTGGTTGTCACCTTGTACACACAGGGAATCCGTGATCGAAGGCAATGCTTGCACGCCGGCTTTTCTCCCGAGCATCGAATCTTTTTACGTCGGCATGCGATGCACGCTAGAGGAAGTCGCTTTCGTTCTTTGCCGGCCTTGGTCTTCAACTCGCTCCATGCGGGCGTCTGGTCTGTCTTGTCGTCCTTGGATTTGCCGCCCAGGTCGGACCCGTTGCCGGCGATTTGCGTAGGTAGGCCAAACTCATCGGCACCGGCATCCTCGAGTGGATTGTGCTCGGCGTGGCCGCTGTCCTGGCTGCCATCTTCCGAGGTAATGATGCTATGGCGGCGCTGGTTCATGGCCTGCGCAAAACCGACAGGCATGACTGTTATTGAGTTTTGGCGGCCACCGATGGAGGAGACGGAGGGGCGATGCGAGGTCGGGAACATGTCGGCAGCGTGATCTGGTTCGCCGAGGAACATCATTGCGCTTTGGTCGTCCAGCGGGTTCGGGGGGAAAGAAAAGTCGTCGGCAAAATGGGAGGCATCGACGACGCTGTGGTTCGCGCTGTTGGACCGCATACCGTCATTTGGGGTTCCAGAGGAGAAGGGTTGGTGGGACGCTGAGGAAGTGGTTATATGAGAATGAGCGCCGGGCGAGTCGAGAGCGTGGGCATGAGGGTGCTGCTGCGAATATTCGAGACTGACAGCTCTGAGTTGTTGGCTTTGGAGCTGCTGCAGGCTAGATGACATTGTCCTTTGTCATGCACGAATCAAGGGGATGATCAACGGAGAGGCGACAGTGGAAGAAGACGGTGCCGAGCGAGCTGGCAAGCTGGCTCCCCGCACAACGCCGGCGCTGAGGACGGCGTTCGTCCCTGTCCCTGTTTATGCCTTTGGACCGCGGTCACCGGTGTAAGTGTGAGTTGGAGCAGTGGGGGAAGAGGGTCACAGCGGTCGCAAGGAAGAGGCACCAGGCGGCGGAAAGACCTCTGTGATGATGGCTGGTATTGATGTCGAGGCCGAGTAATAATCAATCAGGTCGCGTGCGCACGTCTTGGCTGTCGGTGATGAAGATGTTGTCGTGCCGTCTAGTGTTCTCGAGAGGATAAGAAGGGGAATGTTCCACAAAGCTGGCGACAGTAGCACAAAGTTAAGAAAGAACCGGGACTGGGAGGCTGGAAGGGTGGGCGGGGGGCGGAGAGGAGAAGAGGCGTCCGGTCGAGATTTGTCGGAGAAGAGGAACTCTGACTCGGCCACTCATCGAGCAGCAAATACCGTAGAGAACCAAAAAATAAAACAAAAAAACCTCCTACCAGAGACACAGAGGGGCGCAAGACTGGGTCTAGGTCTAGGTCAAGGTCCAGGTCTACCTAGGTGGTCAAGGGCAAAAAAAGACCAAACCAAACCAGCGGAGCAGATTTATGATGCTCACTGCTCAGAGAGGAGAAAGATGGGTGATGGGGAATGTCGCCGGCTTGTTCGTGCAGCAAAAACTGGGGTTGGGGAGGGACGGCCGGGCGGGGAGGGGGAGGGGGGGCGTCGCACAGAGAATGGAAGGATGTAAAGGGGGGGTGTGGTAATCGGCGACCTGTGATTGCTTGGAAGGGCCGCGGATGCACCAATCCAAGTGGGCGCAGCTGTGGAGTTGCAGGTTGCAGGCGTATACTGCGTGGTCCACTGCCAGGCGCGGGGGGCGTAGGTACACGGCGTGCAGGTGGGAGAAGAGTTGGAGACCTTTTTTTTTTCCCACACTTCTTCTTGAACTTCTCAGCACCGCTGCACCGCACCTCAACTTGCAGGGGGGGCTCAAGCAATGGGGGATCGGAAGCGTTTTCGGCGGTCAAATTGTGGGGTGCCGTGGGTGCGTGGATGCTTCGCTGGAACACGGCCGGGGGGAGTTAGGCGGGTGACGCTGTGACGGTCGTCGAGGTCACTTGAGATGTGCGTCTGTCGTCTGCGTCTGCGTCTGCTTCTGCTTATGGTT
The DNA here is from genome assembly GCF_030869225.1 of Colletotrichum abscissum. NCBI lineage: Eukaryota > Fungi > Ascomycota > Sordariomycetes > Glomerellales > Glomerellaceae > Colletotrichum > Colletotrichum abscissum. The sequence goes on along the minus strand of NW_026849987.1, from coordinate 1,060,575 downwards.
CTGCGTCTACGCCTGCGCTTTCTTTAGTATCTATCCATAAGGTAGGTATGTATGTAGGTATTTGATTTTTGCGAAGTGCACACTCAATGCAGCCAAGGTGCTCTCTGTAGGCTCGGTAAGTGCCGCACTCACTCACCTCTGGACTTTCTCTCTCTCCTACCCGCTTCTAACCTAGGTATTTCGCATGCGATAGTACTTTGGTGGCGTGTTCAACCGAGGCTTTCCCCGTCTATCCAATTCGCTGGCAAATAAGGTTCTGCCGTTGTTGCTCCTTCTGGAATCTGGCCAGGGGATGTCTCTTGGGCCTGCTGCTTGTTGATGCTGACAGAATGCTCACAGCGGTGCTGACTGTTCCAACAATGGGGTCTCGCTCTCAGGCACGGCCCAAGGAAAGAATAGAGATCCCCGTCGTCCTCCACGGTGGGGCTGTGTGTGTCTCTCTCTCTCTCCAGGTTTGATTGTGGGCTCTCTTGCCTCGTCTCGTGATTTCCAGATGAGGGACCAGATGCCCAGAAACCTTATGTACACAATAAGGTAATCCAGCCACAGAGCATGTATCTGCACCAACTCAACCTCTCTCTGGTAACTCCTCTTGTGGCTTGTCGGGCTGCCCAGGTGTTGCTGTGGAATTGCAGAGTGGAGAAGACGGATACCTTGCCATGTACCAGCACTAGAGGCTTGCGGTGGCTGTGGCTTTGACCGTGGGAAGGTTTGTTCCGCCCTTTCACACTGAGACTCGGCGACAAAGTGTTGGTTTGGATCAAGTCGCAAAGGCGAGCTAGCATAACCGAGAACAATAAACTGCAAAAAGTGTGACGTGTGCAAAGATGTGCGGGCGATGCCTCCAAGATCTGCCAAGCTTTTCAAGCGCGCAGGAGATATCCGTCATGCCGTACAGAGTAGACGAGGTATCAGTACTCGTCCCAACCCAATTGAGAGTGGGCGTGGGGCTTTATAAAAATATTTCGAGGTTCGGATAGAGAGGCTGCATAAACAGACACAAACACAAAGTCGGAGCCAACTCCATCGAAATACAACGTATCTAAGATGGTACAAACATCATACCGCCAGAACTGAGCTTCACTTACAAACCACACAACCACCTACACTGCCAGCTTCAACAAGCCCAGTCCCTGCAACCCGACTCAGGTGTCTCATATCTTCATATGCCTGTATGGAAAGAGGAGGGTTTGGAAGCTCCGGGAGGGTGAACAGGACAAAAGTGGGAGATAGACCGAGGTTCCATATCGAGGTCGGACTTTTTTTTTGCCAGATATGAAGGGCGCGCGGCAACAAAAAAAGGAAAGGCACAACCCAGCTTGTCTCTTCCATAGTAAAAACACACCCACCAATATGGTGATACCTGAGAAATAGACTTCCACCGTCAAGTCCCTGAAGTCGGCCTGGACGTTACATTCAGCGGCCCAACGACAAACATGTCTGGTTGTATGATCGATACCACGATTCACTATAGCCAACGAACGCATCGATCGCAGTCCATTTGACTCAACGTCCACGGCAAGAGACAGTTGATATCATTGAGCTGTTTGCGATCCTCGTAAGCACACTTGTCGGACCGCGTTCGGTCAGCAGTCAATCCTCCACTCGCCCTCTTCGGCCATGAACAGACCCAAATTGATCCTCGCGTCTCTACGACCCGTCTTCGACGGTTGGGTTCTCGCCGACTCTGGTCTAGCACTCTAGATAGCTAGCTAGGGCTGCCCTTGGTCTTTGGTGGTGACCGCTGCAGATGAAAGGTTCTCCAGTGCCATCCCAGCCCAAGACCCACGATGGCAGTGCGAACAGATGTGGATGCCTTCACCATCACAAAGTGGGTGGGAGCCGGGGGGCACTGGGCATCCACGCCAGAATGTGGACCAAGAAGTCGAAGGGGTGGTGGCCATGGGGCATGCGCCTAATCAGGGATGAATCGGGGGGATCAAGTGGGAGAGCCGGAAGCCCAGTGGATCCGCAACCAGAGGCAACTTCCGAGACTCTCCCGGTGCGAGTGGGTACCTATGCGCCGTGCCCAGACTAAAATACTTTTGTACGAGGATGCCATGATATTCTGGTGAGCCGTTGACATTGACCAATTTCTGTCGAGTCTGTAAAGACATGGGTATCGAATTAAAGCCAGAGAGGCCGAGTTCGACTGTGCGCTTCTCCGTGGTGTGGCATATGTTGTTGAGGCGCGGGCGGGCAATAAACGTTCCGGGTGCCAAACGTGTGTAGAACCCAGAGGTCCGCCGTTGCATTTAGTGGCATGCCGTGGTCTATCCAGACATATTCTTGGCCATCGGTTCGGTATGAGTACTACAGCCGCATTCCAGCAGCGAGCTAGAAAGAACACCAACGTTTGGCGAAGAAACGGGATAGGCACTCGCCGTTCTATGAATGGTGCATCGACGATATCGCAAACACCATCCCATCCTAGGAGGCAATAGCAGGTGATCTTGCGGCCATGTGTGTCCGCCGCAGAGAGGCATTCCAAGAGGCATCATGAAAGGTGGTTGGCCGCCTGCGGCTGATCCCCTGTAACCCTACTACGGTGCTACCGTGTTTGGCGCCTCAGATATGTGGTGGAATCTCATCCTCATCACGTCAGTGTCTACGGAGTACTGCGTACACCGTTGCTTGTGTTGCATCTCAGCAAAGTGCCAAAGAAGGCCGCCGTCAACCTGCCATGGCCCACCTGGTCGGCCGTGGGTTCCACCAGGAACGGCCACAGCAGGGCGGCAGCGGCCAAGGGACCCCGGAGACGGACCAGGAGCCAGTACTGCAAGCCTGCATCGGTTTGGCCTTGATCCGTGTTTGTTCCGGCTGGCCCAGACCACCCTGCAGCCCTGGTGCCTCGCCTGCTGCAGATTCACAGTCAAGTGTGGTGGATTCTCGTCGACGACGACCGGATCTGTACGGGATGGCGCCCCGATTGCGACCCCTGTAGCCAGTACTTCTTGTTTGGACAAGACTTGAATTGAACTCTGACAATACCTGGCGAAGGGGGGAAAAGTACGAAGCCTCTAAAGAGCCACTAGCTCGGGTTTCAGCGGCGCCAACGGAATGGGGCGTACGGATAGGCGTCGGTAGGCGCGCAGGCATATCATCTTGAGCTGGTTGTTTGGTTTGGCCGAAGTTGGATCGTGGGGACTACCTAGCACATTGAGGCACATTGCGACCTCGAAGCGTAGCATCTGAGAAACCCCGTACATGATTGCTTGATTCTTCTTGGGGACGTGTGGATTCGAATCCAGCATTGCTGAGATTGAACATCTAAATTCGAGATGGAACCCAAGGGTGATCTTCCTGAGGGCCGGGGGGGTTCAGGTGGTGTAGAGGACGTCATTCGGCCAAATCAGGGATGGGGTAGCTTCAGGCCCTCCTAAAGCGCTGTGTATGGTCACGAAGGGTCGGTGTTGCCAGCAGGTTGAGATATGAATCTCCGACAAGGGCAGCTGCAAGAAAGAATAGAAGTCCTGATGGCTAAAGGCTGAAGTCTGAAGTTTGTCTGAGGTCTGAAGAACCGTTCGCTCCTGAGCCAACGAGGGCGAGGATGAGGCGTACCGATTTCATCAGAGTGGCGGATCGTCTGGAGCGGTCGAAATTCGGGGTTGACAAGACAAGTTGGAGAAGAGGACCGACCGGATGGGGATGGAGCAGGTAGATCGTGATAATATCTGAGCGTTGATAGGAGGGAGGGATTTTGGTGGAGGTCTGTGAGGGTTGGGGTGTCTGTGTTTGTCTGTCACTCTGTCTGCACGACAGCGACGAAGTGGTGGGAGTGGAAGTGGGAGCGGGAGTGTGGAGGGCAGACGCTAGCAGAGCAGGGCAGACCTGAGCCCAATTGGAAGGACCCACCGTACCATAGCTATACCGCAGTATGTTCCCTTCTACCTTAGGAGGTCGTGTACCGACCCCTCCAAGCCCCTTCGCCATCTTGTTTTGGGAAGAGGACGATGTGGCTGGCACGGCTGGTAGTCGAAACACTATACTACGGTAGACGATTTGCACATTGAGGTAATGGGGAGGGTACGGAGTACTGGGGCTTGATTATTGTTGCTGATGTAAGAGACGCCATGTGGAGAGTCAGAGGCGTGTCTACGCAGTAACTCTGCGGATTCACGACCGCAGTCTAAGAAGTAAGGTACCACGGCACTGTGGCACCTGAGCTGTACTTGGAGAAGGTCTGGCCTGGGCTGTGAGGGTGGCGATTGAAGGGTGTCTAGCCTTGAGATTCCAAGCGTAAGGTAGGTAGCTTGCCCGCATTGTTATTGTTCCGCGTGGAAAGCACGAAGGTGGAAGGGTCCTGGCAACACAAAGAAGACGGCGTGGATGGGATGGGAATTCGAGCCACACATGCCAAGATGACAATTCTGAGACCTCCACGTTCAGGAGTCCCGGGAAACAGGTCAACAAGTCAGGAACAGGCCCAGACTCAAAGTCTAGCAAAAGTCCTTGGCACTCATCACATTTCTTTGGTCTCTTCATCTCAGAGTTCAACCACATCTGGAATCCGCATGACCCTTCCATTCATCTATCCAGGTCAACATTCAAAACGGGACTGTAGCCTGTAGGTCGATGGTTTCCCAAGCTCTTCATTTGCAAAGCTCCACGATACCGCAGCAGACTAGCAGTGCTGTATCGCTACACTACATGACTTCCTACTAGGATTCCGGTATCCACAGGTCCTGAAGATCACTGCGGATAACAAGGTGCCGCAGAACATTACTCCATACACTAACATGAATTTTTCAAGCCACACGATCAGTGAATGATCAACAGCGACGTATCTGGAGATGGCTACCTCACATTCGAGCCCTGGCTTGTGCTTTGTGCCTTGACCCCAGCAGAAGCCACTTGCTGTACTACGGAACTCATCCCGGTGAGTGAAGGTTCGTGGCTCGGGGACCAGTCCGGGCTCTATCACCAGACAAGGTAAAGGCTCTCGAGCTACAGCTTAACGGCGCAATTACGTGACGCTGCCAGACTACCTTAGCCAACCGCGCAAGCCGTCAAGCCATCAAAACCTTGAGCTATTCTATTCTATTCAGTCAAATGACATAGCTTTGCGGTCGTAGAAGCTCCGAATTGATAGGAAGGAAATTCCGCATTGACATTCCGTATCATCGGCGATAGGGTTTAATTGGAGTGGAGAGCTTGTGCTGAAGTCGTCACGAGAACGGAAGTATTGGTATCCGTTGACGTTGGACGATTCTGCAATACCTTACGGTACGTTCCTGGGTCTCACAAACTGACATTTCGCATTGTCCTGAATGTCGGCCAAATATCAGAAATCGTTCGACTTTCATTGCACAAGGTAGACTAGCACTCGGGGCAGGCATAACCAATACCACCCCCCATTCGACGGTCGATGATTGACCAGTGCGTAGGACAAGGGGCTGCAGCAAGATCGAAACAGAGCACGCTTAATTCCCCCCCACAACGAAGTACCTGCTTAGAAAGTATTACCTCAGGCACTAAGAGACCGAACCCAGACGAAAGGTATCTTGATTTACAGACTTCCAAGTGTACTCCATACGTGCTTGACATCTCAGATAAAGGTACTTGGCTACGTATAGAGAACCCGTAGAGGGAAAGAGTACCAGTACCTGACAAGCTGAGATGATGTTCGTATCCACTTCAACAAGTCCATCTCGCCTTTGCAATAGTTCCAAGGTCGGGGCTTCCTCTTCAGATCCTCATAGAAGTCTTGGAAATTAATGAACGTCGACGCTTTCGCCGTCGGACTTCAAAGCAGTATGACCCCTATCAGGCACCTTAGAGGCTTTTCTCTCCTCACTATTGATGCATCTCATGCCTTGGGACAGCTTGTGTCTGGATGTTCTGACTCTGCTACTACTGCATTCACATTCCGACCTTCTAGGTCCGCTAAAACAACGCGGTTCACCTTTCCCCAGCTCCGGCTTGTGGAATTCCGACCTGGAAATGAATGATGTTAGCAGCTAGAGGAAAAAGTCGTTCCACAATTCCTGCCTTAGTGTGCACCGGCTTCAGATGAGCTGCATTCACATGGCGACTTCCCTGCGTGCGTGCGTGCTACCTTTCTACCTTACACTACTTGCCCCCCTCCGTGCCCCTCCAACCTCAACCTAAACTACGCCGCATCTTGGGCTGCAAGATCATCATCGCCCAGCGTCAACGACTCGTCTACCGGCTTTTCTCCACATCAGCCTCCTGAACATCTCTCCTTTCATCGACTGTAGTCCGACTTCTCCCTCTCAGCCCCGCTCCGGTTTGCTTTGACCGACGACGGAAATCGATGTTGTCTTCCTCTTCAGGGACTACATTCCAGGTACAGGGACGAGCAAAACCTCCCATGATGTTGGCGACTACATCCCTGGCGCAGCCCCTGAACGACAATCGAGCTTGTCCTTGACGCCGTCTTGGATCGACTTGTCGAGAAGAGTTTGACACGCCGCCAGCCAGACCATCAAAATGTCAGTCGCAACAGGAGTGGGAACCGCCGTTGACACGCCACGCCACGCCTACCTATTCTTAACTTCGTTCTAAGTCCCCTTCGAGAAAGGCCGACTTCAGATGAGAGCTGGAGCCCCAATCATGCCCTTCCACCACCGAGAGCTTCCTGGGATCGACACATTCTCAACCTCATCAGCGTCGAGGCGGCACAACTACACTGGGATTGCCCCCAGAGTTGCTCCGGTTTCATACCCACCCTCCGTGCTCGAGACCTGCCTTAACGCTACTGTGTTAAGCCTTCCATCCCTCCCCGGAACCCCCTGACGACTTCCATGGTTGACTTCTTCGTCCTCCTCCCGGCGATGACGACTTGCTGATGCGGCCTGTCTCGAGAAATCGCGCCGCCCAGGCGGTGCAGCTGAGACCTCTGGATTCCGCCAGATGCCAGCTACTTGATGCCAGCAAACGGTGTAGATTAGACGGAACAGAGTTAAACAAGACAGTGTATCCCAGGCAAGTACGCGACCTCTTCTCGTTCTTATTCCGTCGTGCTAATGTATCATCACCGATACTAGCGCTCCCGGCGCCAATCACATCATCCTTACAAGCCGGATTGTCGAACTTCAGAGCCACCACAATCTGCCCAAGATTGAACAACATTTGTCGACCAGAAGAGCCAACTACGAAGATGCTGTCGTAGGGTTCTCGCAAGCTCTGACAGGATTGTCCGGGTGGACGACAAGCCCCATGCTTGCTCACCTGTCACCGTCGTCCGTCATCTCGGAGGGCTGACGGCGACAAACTCTCGTCAACGTCGCATCCACAGGCATTACAACCTTGCTCTGGCTCACCCAAGCTGCCAACCATTACAGATACAGGCTGAACCATGGCGGTACTCTTCTACGGAGTACTTCTCGACTGTAGCATACCGACAACTCATCAGGTCAACAATCTTCCGACACTACGAGTGGTTTTTACTTGGCGTGTTCGTGTTCCATCTGCCCGTACCCCCTCCTTCGAGGTGACAGTGTTGATTTCATCAAAAGGAATAGGCACGTACCTCGAAGCTTTCCTCGCAAATCTCATCTCGTTGCGTAGTGTACGGCAACACTGCACACATCCCCCGCGCGCCCCAGTCTCTGTCTTTCCCCGACCGCCCTGCTCCTTGTCGATGCTTGGGTAAATACATGACTGGCTATGCAATCTGCGTGCTGTCGGCGAGAAATGCTCATCAATCAAGGATGCCACGGCCTGTGTGGTCACATATGGATCGAGCGATGTACGTCTACTGCGTACATGCAAGCCCGTTCTTCTCCACGAACCCCCGCCGGATGATCTCCATCGCCTCCCCCCTTCCTGACACCTCGCAAAGGGACAATCATCAAACCCTTGTCATGCTTATCCGTGATACCTAGGTACTAGCAGCTACTACGTATGGCTGGCCAGACTTTTTTTTCTTTTTTTCCTTTTCACGCCATGGTGGACCCTTTGCCGTTACTGATGAACCCTGTTCCTCAGTAGCGACGCAGCGCAACCAAGCATTCGCGTAGCCGATGAAGGATTTCGAGCTGTATTAGCCTCTGAGTGGACAAGCTTTAAAAGGACGATAGTTATGAACGTGCCGACGAAAACCAGGTTGGCGCATTCTTCCGAGAGACTACTACGGCACGCGAGGAACCAAGCGTGGTGTGTTGATATGTGTAACACGGACCGATATGCTTAGATTTCGGAACAAGATACCACGGAGTACGCACGCGGCTGCTTCATGGTCGCCAAAAGGGGTCGGCGTGTGCCACGTACGCCTTCGCGAACTTACGCTTCGGGTCACATCGCGACTTTAGACGGACTTGAGCCGAGCGTACCGTAGAAGGAGAAAAACTGCTCAGGCGTAACGTAACACGTATATCATCTCACGGAACGATGCAGCTGTCAAACACGAGGATGAAGCAGGTTGTTTGGCTCGGAGGAGACGTGTTTGGGGTCGATCAGCCAAGTATACGCCTCGCAAGAGACACACCGAGTTGAGGCAGGGAGAATCTTTACACGTCCCGTTGGCTTACACAGTAGACAGTGGGAGGAGACGAATAGGAAGCACAAAGGGCCTTGCAGCACTCACTTATGGTTGGGCAATCCGTCGCTAAGGTCCTATTGGTTATAGGCGTTTTTTCAGGCGACCGTTGCACACAGTTTACGATCCCGCCTGATATTTGACTTTGGAAGACGGGACGATCAGCTCCGGAGACCAAATGTGGTCCCCGACGGACAACATGTTCAGGGCCGCATCCCGTCAGAATCTGAGCAGCGACATTGACCACGTCCGTACTGGAGGAGCAAACGACGCGTAGGGACTTCGGGGTGATTATGATTTCCTACGATGTATGTCGTCGGCGGCGGAACCCGCAAGGAACTGTCTCCCATGAGACCTCGTTAGCGTCCACGTTGTTCGGTCATACGCACCTAGACGGGGCGAAGTCTGAAGAGCACAGATTCGGAAGGGTAAGAAGCTCCAAAGATGCCTTTGAATCTTGAGAATGAGGCCCCAGCTGGCCTTACTAAGTCCTTAGCGATGATCCCAAACGGTCTTCGTCCCGGAGCCAGATAATCAAGATACCTTGCAGGCTTACATGACCTAGAAAACAGTCAGTTGTCATTGGTTTTCCTCGGCTCGCCCTACCAGTAGACGCAATACAACGAATGCAATGGCACTAACGGCGCATGTTCTCGGTGCAATCTGGAGTGTTCAAGCGTGCACCTGCCGCCCGGTGATCCGGCCGCCCGACGGAAGAATCCACTCTTCACCCTTATTACTGGCGAATTATCATCACGGCTCCCTGTCGGCACCGTGCCTTTCCTTTACCTGCCTAGGTGGGCGCCTTAGCTAACCGTGAGGTAAGGATACAGGTAAGGATATGCGACGTTTCGATACCAGCCTGGGAAACAGACTTTTGCTGCACGCCCCCCTTTCCTTCATTACTGTGGCATGTACCGCCGTATATCCCACCCCTCCCGGGGATATTCTCCACTCTCTCTTCGTCCAAGTCCCTGTCATTCCCATTTTTCTCCCGCGCAAGCCCCCCCGTCACTCAATCCCAGCGGACCCACCTCCGTCCGCACGTCCAAAGATACGACTGGCTCTTCACATCAACGCCACAACCACGGCCCTACGCCTCGATCTGCACTACTAACGATGAGAGACAAGGCTCCGAATCCCTCCTTGCAGCTCGGGCTGGTGGGCTGAAGGAAGGGGTTGACAGGCGTGACAGGCTTCGGAGGGAGGCGGAGACGAAGCAAGGCGACTGGGCCTTCAAGTCTCGGATTCTCAAAAGATGGACGCCAGGCCACCAGCTTTGACTCTACAGCCTTGTCCACAGCCGCAGCCCTTCGGTCTTGCATCCGAAGAGGGCTAGCAAAGATCGCCCGGAGGATGAATTAAGATGATGTTCAAAATCACTGTGAGACTAGTCAGGACCAGGAGGGCTTGTTGCTAATTTTTGAACAGAACGCCTTTCTTTCTTCCCTTTCCATCCGCCATCTTGCCTTTCTCCTTTGGGAAATGAGCGTCTCACGCGCTTCGAGAGGTGCAGGCATACGGATACAGATAGACGACGCTCAGACGCGTTCTCTCCCGTATCCGTACATCCTTCTTCATCTCTCTCTGCCCTCATACCGCGGAGACGCCGTTAGATGTACCCGATGTACTAGGCTCGGAACGCAGGGCCTTGGGGCCGCGCCAGCCTATGGAAGGCCTCATCTCATCATTACGAGCTGGGTCCGAGGGAGGCGGCGCAACGTTTTCCCCCTCATGGACCATACCGGTATTGATATAGCATCCATCGAGGAGACCTTCCGCGTCTGCCCTGCCCAAGCGGCAGCATGGCTCCCCCCCGAGATCCTGCCCGCGTAACGGTTGTCCCTCATCGGCCCGTCTGCAACTTCATCTCGAGACCCGTCGACCCGTCTTCGCAGGGATTCTGTTTGTCAAAGAGACGAGCTCGATGTCTTCGGAGAGAGCGAGTGCTCGTATTTTCCGGTTCCTATGTAGAGAGGCCACCAGTCCAGGAGGTTTTCTGAACAGGATCTCTTGCGGGAAAGCCAATGACGAGACAAGACGATTCGATCCGACCCCTTAATGCTCGCTCCGTTTTGACGTGCTCGTCCACGTCATTCCAAACAAATCAGATTCCGAGAGATGCCCGTTGTTTCTAGAGACAGGAATAGAGTCATCGGCGCAGAGGTTCGCTTCTCTGGATCCACCAATGGCAGGATGAGGCGGGCCTCTCTCTCCTCCCTCATCTGACCTCGTCGTTGCTCTATCGACGGTGGAGGCATCGCATCCGAGTCGTGGTTCCTACCCCTCCACCACCATCAACCTGTACATCTCATCTTTCAAGTACGGTAGTCAGGAATAGAAGCGGGAACATCGGCCGTTCCGTTTCGTGAGGTTGAGGAGGGGAGGGGAGTGTGGCATAGCCTCCTCGCAGCATCCAACTTCACCGATGAAAAGAATCTTGGTCCATGACGTTGTAAAACATAGTTACACACCACCACGGATCCCAAGATCTGGGTATCCCATCGCGGGATCTAAGGTAGAGTTTAAGAATAGAAAGAAAAAAACTCCGTTCGGTCATCCCGTCTTCCCGATCCAGGCTCCCGGGACGCAAACTTCTGGGACGCGACAAACTTCTGTGAGACTAAAGGGAGAAAGAAGGTATCCAATCGTGGAGCGTAGTCTATAGAGCGAGGTGAATGCTTGATACACGCGAGCGCCTTGCACCCTTCACGAGCCTGTCTTTTGCGTGAGGGGGCTTGTAATAGGCGATGCTATAGATATCCGACTCTCATTATTCCCTACTTCCTATCGAAACCTCTTTTACCTCCTAGATGTGAGATGCGTTCAGCCCAAGGCGAGAGGGATGCGAGCTTCGTTCGGTGCTCCTTCGGGATGGGCCACGTCTGCGTTTGTCGACATCATGCTTGCCGGTATCGAAGCCGTCTAGAAGCTGCCCGGGGATCCGGTTCGCTAGTCCATCCAAAAGGCGGACGAGAATAGTAAACAAGACTTGGTCCATGTCCCCTTTCTTCCCGTCCCGAAGCTTTCTCACGCGTACTCACGCTTCACCTCCCTCCCCCCTTTTCCCCGGGAACGTAGTCGAGAGGCCGTGAGAAGCTCATTCATCCCGGACCGTGAATAGAATCAAGACATGAGATGCTCAACATCATTGCTCAACACGGGAAGAGCACCATCCATACCCTTCCCACCCCCCACCCCCTTTTCCCCCGTCGTGGAGGTTTCATGAGACCATCTCCATGTGCCCTCCTCCCTCGGAGACATTTCGGGGATCAATACCAAAAGACAACGGTAAAGAGATACGGGAGAAAGAAGAAGAAGGGTGCAAAGGATACACAAGCATATCATCCCCGTCAAGCCGGGCACTCCCGATTCGGACCTATTCTCGTCTCCCTACCTGTGTCCACCCAAGTAATCGTACGTCAACATTGGCATCAACATCACGACACATACCCCAATCTCCCAGGACAACCCGTCGTATACCACGGCCAAGTTCAGGATTCATCCTCCCCTCTCTCCTCCCTTTCCTCGTTCCTACTTCTTCATCTCGCTCCACGTCCACTCTCCTCCCACCTCCCTCGCAACCCCCTGCCCTCTACACCACCCACGGAACATTCTCTTCACCGCAATCCCAAGAAACAAGATTACAAAAGACGACGCGGCGACAATAACCAGACGAGGTCCAATATCGCGAGTGACAGTATAGATCAAGACCCCCCTCCCCCAAAAACAACACCCACCATGTTCACCCCTCTCCCCCTCGCCAAGAACCTCACCTTCCCTTGCCTTCCCCAAGTCTTCCCTGGCCATTCACATCGATCCCCTCCATGGCATCCTACCCATACACACACACCCTTCATCTCCAAGGATGAAAGCTTCACCAACATACTCTCCCTCATACCTTCCCTCAATCACCTACCATACACATAGACAGACAGACGCGTAGATAGATGAGATCCACCGGCGTAACTGAACCCCCTCCCGTACCTCCTCCCGCACGCAACATCACACGGGAAAAAAGGGTCGGAGAAAAAAAAAAACTCTGCTCACATCCACAACTTTCCTCATCTCATTATCATAAGACACTATAGTTACGGCGGGAGGGACCAGTCACAATATCTCCTTAACCCCTGGGTGCCTGACTCCCGGAAAACCCGTCCAAGTAGACAATGACAACAGCAACGTTGAAATCTCCAAAAAACTCCACGTTCCAATGCAATGCTGCTCTAATGCTCCGGTTCTTCTCCCCAACCTGGAATACGACAAACACCAGACACCAGACTTGCCCTCGAGTCTTTCCCCAAAGTGACGCAGTCAACCAACAAACACCCCCCCCTTTCAAGCACCCTCGGCCTTGTCCTTGCCAATATACACCGGAATGCCGTATACACATACCGCGCCAGCCGTGATGTACCTAAATCGACAGGCGTCCCTAGCCCTGGCGACAGCCTCCACGAGCGACGCGTTCCCACGCCCGGTAGCCTTTGTCGTCTCCTTCTTCGCCTTGCTCTTCTTCTCCGTGGCAAAAAGTCCCTTGCCCTTGCCCTTCTTCTTCGAGCTATCCTCAACAAACGTGCCCCTTTCCATCAGTCCCCATTCCTCAAACAACCGGCCCGCATACCGGTCAATGTCCCTATCCGTCACGTCCCACAACGTGCCCACAACGGCGGGACACCCGGCGAGCATGTAGTTCCATACTGGACCGTGGCACTCGTACTCGCCGACGTTCTGCAGGGACGCCGAGCTACACCCCATCAGCAGCGCCGCAGCCTTGCATTTCTCCAGTCTGCGGATCGTCTTGCCTCGAATGTACTGCGCGCCGCTGCCGTGGCCAAAGTAGAGGAGTATGTCAGACTTCTTGAGCGCTCCCTCGAACTCGTCCTCGGTCGGTGTACGCGAGACGATGCCTGTCCAGGACTCGCACAGCTTCTCCTTGAGGGGCTTTTCGAAAGTGGCGAGAGTGTTCTTGAGATCAGAGCCGGGGTTCAGAATGTACGTGCCACCGACAGGTGATACAGTGTGTCGGTGGTGGGCCTTTTCGTCATCAGAATCTCGGGCCTCGCGCTGCTCTAGAAGTAGTCGACGCAGACAGGACAATGAGGGAACGCGAGAATACGCCAGACCCTCCGTGCATGGGAGTGATTCCCAAGGGAAGGCATGGAGAGCCTTGTCGAGGATGAGAATGCTGTGGGCGCCTTCCTCGGGCTCCGAAGTCTTGGCAGCGTTATGGTACGCCTGAAGAGCATCAAACGTATCCAAGACCATGGAGTCAAAGTCAATCTCATCGTAGGCGTTTCTCTCGCCGTGGAACTGAAGAATGTCCACGACAAAGTAGAGCAGATCGTTCAGAGGCTCCTCAAGATCGCTGTCCGGCATAGACGGGTCTCCCAGGCCAACGAAAAGATCGAGGATACGCGGCTCCAAGGTGATCTTGGGGGACTTGCTAGTCTTTTTTCCTCGCACCTGCCTGCGCGAGGGCAGATGCTTATCAAGAATCTTGGAAAAGGCCTTTTGGAACTTGGCGATGAGATCGGCGCGATGACGATGTTGGGAGAAGATGCCCTTGAACCCACCGAGCCAGACCTGCTCGACATTGTCGAGGAGATCCTTGAATCTGTTGTCCAGATTCTCGCGCTGAGCCCACCACGCTGATTTGGCCCCCTTTGCAGTGTAGTCACCAGTGTTGTGGCAACTCGCGTTGGTCGCCTGGATAATATCCATAAGCTCGTCGTGACCATGCTGGAAGTCGAACAGCTCGTCCTCGCCGTCGCGAGAAGCCACACGCTCCAGCGGTAGTCGTAAGACGAAAGGGCTCTGGCCTGATTGTAACTTGGTGATGCACAAATCCTTGCGGTTGTCGCTTAGCGCGATCGACAGGACACTCCACGCTTCAGGAATGATGTCGATGTAGTCACGCTGGAATTTCGCCATATCGTCAACAGTAACAATGCTTGCCCGTCTATCATCCTTTAACGTGAGAGCAAGCGGCCAGCCCGCCTCGCTGAAGCTGGCATTGAGGTGATCCGTGGCTACGGTGTTTCGCTCCCGTTTCCAAGTCAGATTTCGTGCAAACTCGACGGAGCAGGCGGCATATCCAAAGCCTCCCATGTGTTTGGGCGTCCGATGAGAGGCTGCCGATAGGAAAATGCCCGTGCTCTGAAGCAACGCAGAGATGCGACGAACCAGGTGTCCATTTCCTGAAATAGCAGCGGCAGCTTGAGCTTCCATGAGCTGAGCTTGCGCTTGTTCCAAAGTTTCGACAAAGGTTGCGTTTTCTCTCATCACCTTACGCTCGGCAGAGGTAGCACGGCCTTGCGCCTTTCGCGGAGAGGATGCCGTCGGTTGCGTCTTTTCCGTGTTATTTTTGTCGGTTGCGGCGTGGATGGACGGGTAAGAGATGGTTGATTCCTTCACAACCGAGAAGACTGAATCGCCCTCCATCTGCTTGATACCCTGTTCAATCAAACAAGTAGCCTCACCAATCTGGACTCGCAGAGACTCTCGCAAGCTGCTAGACATCTGCTTCGCCTCCTCGAGAAGCTCTGCTGCTGCTGCCCAGTCACCCTTACTAAGGTGGACAAGTGCTTTGTACAACAGCATGGAGGCTTTGAGGTCGGATGCGCTATCGTTTGCTGCAATGACAGAGGCCTTTGGAGCAGCAGCAGCAGCAGCAGCAGCTTTTGTCCTGGGCGCTGCCACTCTTTTCGTAACTCTGGTCGCTCTCGTGGCAGCTGGGACCGCTGGCTTAGTTACTCGTGTTCTGCGCGCAGCCGGTGCCTTGAGCGTGAGCTTTGCCATCTTACTGACCACCTGCTCATCGTTGACGCCAGTGATTGCGCCTCGGTTGCTGTTGTTTAAGGTTCCAAGCGTGACCTCGGCAAGCTCAAGGAGTAGATGCTCGTTCTCGTGGTCCTTCATCTCTCCAAACGAGGCACTCAGCTCGCAAGCCAGCTGGAACGCCTGACGTGTAGGCTTGACAGCCGTAGCCATGAGCTGCCTTGCTTCATTCAAGTAGCCAAGGCTCTTGTCGAGTTTGCAGGCTTTCAGCCATACCGAACCGATCCAACTAGCAGCCTGAGCTCTGTAGATGGAGGCGTTTGTGGCGTTGGCAACCTGGTGCGCCTTCTCGGCATAATAGACAGTCTCCTGAAACATTCCCAGGTGAGCGTATACGGAAGAAAGGTGCAGCATGGCTCTCAGAAGACCACAAGCAAGTGCCCAGCTGTCAGGACCGTCGGATAGCTCGATCAGATTTGTCGAAATGCCAGTCGATACAAGGCTTTCCTCCGCATCAGGAGAACCTTCTCTAGAGGTCTGCTTGGACTCTGCCTTGGGCACATCTTTCCAGCGAGCCTCTAATTTCGTCCAGTCCTGGAACAAGATTCGCACGCTCGTCTTGGCGTGAAACAAAGCATGCTGATATTCGCCCTTGTCCCAGTTAATTCGGGAAGAAAGACTAGCAGCTCTTGCCAAAAGCAACTTTCTTTGGAGCCTAGGAGCTTTCCTCACACTGGAAGAGTTTTCAAAGCTGGTCTCGCCCTGCAGCAGCATCTTGTGGCTGCCTATTGTTAGCTGACTGCCCTCAATCTTTTGGGAGATATGACTTACGCCGCGTCAGAGTTCTGGTTTGCCAGCTGATACTCAGAGAGGGAGATCTGAAGGTTTACGGCACCAAGGTCGGGATTGGTAGCTGAGGCCTCCGCGAGTTTCTTGGCTTTGTTGAGGATCTCTTCAGCCTTCTCGGAGTAACCAAGATGTGTGTATTGATCCGCGAGGTTACTTTGCGCCTGGAGAAGCAAGTCCGTGGAGGAATCGGAGAGCTTGGACGCGATGTCGGCACATAATGTCAAAACCGATAACAAGAATTCGTCCTCGCCCCTGAGTCTTGCATACTCGGCAATGGAATTGAGCTGCCTAATGAGTCCCTCAGTGTCGCTAACCTTGGATAGGAGATCGTTTTTGGTCTGGCACTGGTTGACAATCGAACGCCAGATACTCGTTGACTCTTCGAAGTCGGCTGTACGCCATTCTGTCTCTGTTGCAACGAGTGCCAGTGTAGACGAGAGACCGGCCTCGAGGTCGGAGACGTAATCAGCTAGACCAGCGTCATCGCCAAAGTTCCCGTCACGACAGAGCTGCAAAGCAGCCTCTGCCTGCTCTCGAAGGCTCTGAAATTCGCCTTTGTCGCCGATTGACATGGTAAGTAGCTGCAGCAACGTCCGAAGGCGGCGGACAGGAAAGCGATCGGGCGCGTAGATTCTCAAAAGAGCCTCGGTAACCGGGTCCTTAATGTCGTTAGGCTTGGGGTCGCTAGACGTGTTGAAGAGGATGAGTTGAATGATGCGCTCCAGGACCGCAGCCCGCTCAACATCCGCAAGAAAGAAAGTCCAATCATTCCACGATTGATCGAGCTTGACCATTGTACCTATTGTCCTTGACAATGTCTCGGCCTTGACGCTGGCGCTCCAGGCCACTGCAGGTGAACTCTCAGCCAAAGATGCAGCCACCGTGGACAATACTCCGTCTTCAACCATGTTCGTGCAAATGAGCTTCAGTGCGTCGCGAGCATCGTTGACTCGACCAGCCTGCTTACAGAGGTCCGCAAAGTACTCGAGTTTCGCTGTTGTCTGCGCCTTCTCCTTCTCCTCAGAGGATCGGTCCTTGACACAGTCTACAGATCGTCTCAGAGCTCGAAGAGGAGTCTTATCTCCGGGTTTAGACTCGGCGTGGCGGCGATACCAGTTGAAGAACATGAAGTAGAGGTGCGAGAGTTTGACATGGTAGAGGTTTGAGGCGTCTGCCTTCGAGAGAGCGATACTCGCGTCGCCTACAAGGTCCAAGAGAATGAGGCACTCTTGAAGTAGGCCGTCAAGCACTGTCCAGGTCATTTTGTTGTCGTCAAGTTGAGATTTGGCGACCATCAGGGCCGAGTCCAGGATTTGTGTTATCGAAGTAAGTAATAACTGTTTCCTCGACTCGTAGCGTACGAGATCTTTTGGGGAAGCGTCTTTCGTCGGCTGCTTCCCCAGCCATCGAAGGGCAAATCGGGGAAATTGGAGGACGAGGTCGTTGAGGAGTCCGTCTAAGCTTTGAGACTTATCCGTAAGTTTGCCAGCCAAAATTCCTACTGCCGACCTACGAGCAGCTGATAGATTGACCATGAGCTCTTCGAGTTCTGTGACGTCACCCTTCAGCGTCCCTTGGAGGGCGTCGTAAACTTCCTTCAAGTACGTAGACAGCGACTCCAGAGGTAAAGGTGTCTGTTTCCCGTATACAGCTACAAGCTGTGCGGCAACCGCGCAGCGCTTTGCGGGGGAATCGTTGGCTGGGTCCAGAGTCGCCTTGATTTTCGAAATCCATTCGGCTGCTTCCGTGAAATGGCGAGCAGTCTGAGCCACCGTTCCCAAAGCCTGGTAAATCACAACGAGTGGTGATTTTGAAGCGACCTTCGGCTCCAGGCGCTGACTCTTGACCATGGTGATGATGCGATCGAAAGCGTTGAGAGACTTGCGATATGCCCCGGCTGAGTCAGACTTGACCCTGCGAATATATGAGGTGATGCACCGAGAAAGTGGTGAAATGATGTCTTTGTCCACATCTGCCTTGTGGCCAGCCATGTGCCACCAATGCAGACGCGCCTCCAATCCCAGGGTTTGTAATTCCAGCGCAGTAGCCGGGGTGCAACTCAGACGGCAGTCCACGGCAACGTCATCGTCTTTGCTTGCCAAGCTCGGGGCTAGAGAGAGGAGAAGTTGTGAAAGGAGATCGAGCTGTCGCGCAGCCTTCGTCTTCGCTGAGGGGGACTCCTTGGCTGATTCCAGGAGGAGGTTGATCGGTGAAGTCGGATGGGAAGGGACCAAGAATGGCAACGCTGCTTCGATCGTTGCTGGTTTCTTATTTGCAGACATTAAGCGCAAGATCTGCATCTGAGTCGTGATAACCAGGCAAAGTGTCGGGCCGGAGAACTTGGCATCACCAAAGTCCAAGATTTCTGCGAGACCTTTGACTTTGGTGCTTGCCGCTGTTGTTTTAGCTGCTTTTGTCTTTGGTTTCGCTGAAGGGGCCATTGCGTCGATTCTTTGCCGCAAAAGCGTCAGCTCCCGCAGCGCATGCTCCTGGAGGTCTAGTCCGACGAGCTTGCCAACGAATGAAGATATCCCGCTCTCGAGTTGCAGGTCGGGCAGTTGCACTGCGCCAGAGGTATGAAGGGATCTCAAACACGCAAACGCAGCTCGGAGGCACTCTACCGTCGCAAGGCAAGTGACTGTGGGAATCGTCGTTGTCGCGCTTTTCGTGGGCTTCGGTGTTGTTGTGGGTGACGTCGAGGTTCTGTTGAGTGAACGTGGCTGCATCGGGGTCATGGGCATGGAGTTGGACCGCCTCAGGGGCCGTTTGTTTTGAGGCTTTCGCAGGTCATCGCCTGAATTTTGTCGTCGGCACGGGGTCGAAGGTTGGGTGGGAAGTGCAGGCTTGGATGCCTCGGTGAGTGATTTGAGGGCGACATTGATTATGTGCGCCGCCAGCGCGGCCTTCTCCTTTGTTGTCAGTTCCTCCTTTTTGCTCGCAGTCGCGGCCCCCCGTGCTGTGCCAGTGGCCTTCCCTCGTGTTGTCGTGGCCACTTTCTTCTTTTGCGCTGTCGATTGCGCCTCGGCCTCGGTCGCGAGAAGTTCTTTGAGTAGCACCGTGGTTGTTGATGTGCATGTTGCAGTCGATCCAGCCGCCGCCTTAACGGCGTCGACTTTGCTTTGTAACGTAGTCATTAGGTTGTATGTATCCGGGTCATAAGCGGCGTTTCGTCATGAAGTCTTTTATTCATGAAGAGGAAATAGGAAGTGTTTCCTGATCCAAACATGGGCAAATGGCCGTTTGTGGGTAAAGGTAGTTTGATGTGTGACTTCATGCTAGTCCACAAAGGCCTGCAGTTGGCAGTTGTCAGGTCTCGCTAAACAATGCCCCGGGTCGTTGCCCGGAGCAACCGCAATCCCGGTTCGGTCCGTGCAGCAGGGACCATCGATGCACGGGCCATCCGGAATTTGAGAACCGCGAAAGGAGCACTCTCGAAGCTTTTTGACTCCTTCCAGAAGAACATCCATTTCGAACACGACAGCACAGCGAAGACGACGTGTGTGTGTTACAGAGGTCGACTCTCCCCCCCCCTCCCCCGCCCAAAATGTCTCGAGTTGCGACACATAGGCTGTTTGCAGCACCTTCTTCGGGCCTCCGCGCCGTGGTCATTGCGCAAGCTGCGAATCGCTCCATTTACTTCCAGTCGCGATATTCAAGCTCCCTTCCTACGGTGGCCCAACTCGATTTCTGGAAGGGCCTCATCCCCAAGCCTTTCAGGTCCGAAGAGAAACTTACCGACGACCCCATGATCAAGCGAGTCAAGCCGAAGAGAAAGAAGGAATGGAACCCGGCCACGTTCTACATTGTCATTTTCCTCCTGATCGGCTCCATGTCCATCAACATGCTGTCGACGAAGCAGGCGTTCGAGGCGTTCTCTCGACAGGCAGATGTCCGCATCAGCGTCTTGCGGGAGGTGGTTGAGAAGCTACAGAGGGGCGAGACGGTTGACGTGGAGAAGGCGCTGGGTACGGGCGACGCTCAGAAGGAGTTGGACTGGGAGGAGTGTATGTTCTACAATTCACAAGCGCTGAAATCGCGTTGACGATGCTGACCACAAGTTTTTACTTAGTACTAAGAGAGATTGAGCGAGAAGATGCGTCGCGACAAAAGAAGCAGGAAAAGGCACGGCAGGCGGAGGCAGCAACAACGGCGGCGGCGAGTAGCAAAGCCGAAGCACAACCGACAGCGGCAGTGCCCGAAGCCGCAAGGCCATCGGCGCGGGGCATGTCGAGCTTTTTCTAGTTATGCAAATGGCAACGCTTTGGATTGGTACAAATCGTGGTGGTCTATGACAACATATCTTTGAACACGCCATGGTTCTCTCTTGGCGCTCCTACGGTCCCAATCTCACCCGAGGCAGCCTTTTGCAGCTGGCGCAGCTGCTCTACCAGCGCGGGAAGCACGACGTCGGTGGACACTTCTGTCCGCACTCCACGAACACCCGTGGGGTCCGGGTCTTCCACGGCGGAGATCTGGTCCTCGCCCCGTATGCCTCCGGTGTTCACCACCGCAATGGGCATGCCGCGGTCCAGCGCCATCTTGGCCAGCCGCCAGGCAGAGTACGTGGCAAGCGAAGTCCCCAATATGAGAAGCTTTCCGGCCCCGTCAATGGCCTCTTCGGCCGCCGTCTTGACGTCGCTCGGAATGCTCTCACCAAACATGACCACGGCGGGCTTCAATATGCCCCCGGAACTGGTGGATTTCCACGCACCATCGTGGTCGACTTCGACAACGTGCTTGGTCCCCTCAGGCGTGGACGGCGGCTTCGCGAGGCAGTGCGGGCAGGCCGGGTATCTAAAGGTGGTGTACGGCGCGCCTGGCAGATCCACGTCGCCGTCGGGGTTGGACTTAATGCCCTTGGCCTTGCGCTCGGCAGGATTCTCCGTGTCGAGCGCCCCGGAAGCTAACGCTTCGACGAGGAAGGCTGCCCAGGCCGGGTTAAGCCTCGCAAGCTCATCCTGGAAGACGTCTCTGGGGTACTCGTTCCTGCAAGTTACACAGACTGTGGATCGTAGATAGCCGTGCAGCTCTAATGTTGGAATGTCAGGATGAGCTGTTGAGTGAAATGAATCAACGTTTTGCGTGATGACGCTCCGAATCAGGCCCATGTGGCCCAAATCTCGGATGGCATAGTGACCATGATTTGGCGACGCCTTGTGAAGCGACGTCCAACCCAAGAAACTCCTGGCCCAGTACCGTTTCCTCGCCTCGTGGTTGGCGAGGAACTCGTGGTAGTAGATTGGGCGGTACGTCTTGTTCACGCGATACGTGCCATTGACGCCTCGGTAGTCGGCGAGACCGCTGGAGACGGATAGGCCCGCCCCAGTCAGTACGACGGTCGACCTCGGCAGGCCCTTTGGAGGCGGGGCCGTGAAGAAGTTCTGGAGGGCCGCGACAGCACCGGGGATGGTATTTGCGGTGCTTGGACGGACTGTGGGAGGGGCCAAGAGTTCCGTGTAGGGAATGCGCATAAGAGGTTTGCGCATTGGGGCGATGATGTTGCGTTGTTGTGGTTGAGGTTGCGTAAGGCCTATTCGGGATGTGGGAGGGAATTCCGGAGCCGCTTAAGAGTCTCGGTCAAGGGGGGAAGGTAGCTCCGGGGGATGTACGTGGACGCGGCGGAGGCTCAGCAGAAAGAGGGAGGAGAGTGTATGGGAAAGGGGGTGGGAGGAACTGGTTATGTGGACATGTTCACCCTGGCGTTGAATTTAAGAATAGAAGCGATCAAGGGACGGAAGGAGATTTCTGACAAGCGCGTGTTAATGGAAACGTTGCGACAGGCTCGAATTTCAAGCCGCATGGTTGAGTTGAAGGGGGCGATCTGATTATCAGTGGTCAATTCGTCATGATTCGGGGGGGAACCAGCATCCCAGCCGGGACTGCGAATCCACTGAACCCCACAAGATGACCAAGCCCAGTGTGGCTTGACTTGGTAGAGGCATCCGCTTAGGTAACATGGGTCCTTTAGAGGTTTTGCCTTGACACGGGCCACATCAGATGTCTGCGACAAGTGACCGTCCTCCGTCAGATTAGAGAGATGGATTCGTAGTCGTACGGAGTATTTGTATAGACTATCTGTAAGGAGAATCACGCTTGAGGTGTACGCTTGATCGGCGGTCTTTTGGGTTGTTATTTGAATAAGATTCTCAGGGGCATCTTGCGTGGCCTTTTCGCCCAATGACATGTCTGCTCAACCACACCTCCGGGCATGCAGCTCGAGGACGAAGTTACCTTCTGGAGAGAGACAGTCCGACAGTCATATTTGGGTCTCTACCGTGGTGGTTGCAGCGGACCATGTCCGTTACTGTTTGGTAGGCGGGACAGATGGGCATGCGTCAACACTTTGGATGGACCTACTGCGTTATGGATACGGACACAAGCCGATGGGATATACTGGATCCGTTACGATTCATGAGAGGAAAACCACCCGGAGTGAGAGAGAGAGAGAGAGAGAGAGAGAGAGAGAGAGAGAGAGAGAGAGAGAGAGGCTATTTTGCAGTTCCAGGTTCCATAACTTAGTCTACAAGGGGTTTGGTTGTGGGTGGGCGTGGCTGACGCATGTCGTGGCTTTCTTCAAGTACACTACGAAGTAAGGTACCTTGCTCTAAAGCGGGTAATGCATGGAGAAGCATAACGTGTACGAATCCTCGGTGTACGCAGTATTGACAAGGTAAAAAGACACTAAGCATTTTGGCACTGTACCAAAAAGTAAAGTTGCCGCAGCGCAAGGTTAAAAAAAGAGAAGAAGAGAATTCAAGCTTCTTCCCCATAGCAATTCCCGGCGGCGCCGTACGTACGTGCCACTGTCCACAGGTGCGACGAGACTGAACAAGTCAGTTTCGAAGAAATTTGCTGCCACCTACGGAAGGACTGGGGGTACGTAGCTTCGGAGCCCATTGAGTTCATGGATGGGTATCATGGGCTCCCCTTCTCTTGGCGTTCAAGTTGCATCCGTCAATCAAATGGAGCCAATTCACTCGACTCTCGCCTTGTGGGGAATGACCATTGGTAGTGATTTTCCATCCCACTTCACTGCTCAGTCTCTCCCATGACATGCCCGCCATCCCATCCCATCCCATCCCATGCTCGTCAGGCACCGTCTTTTAGCTCGGGTCGGTTGCTCGGTGGGGGATGGACAGGCACGTTGTAGGGGTACCCTTTACATCAGCAAACCAACCGAGCCGCCGCAACTGCACAGAGTACTGCCTCTGCAAGAATTGCAGTGAGAGTACTTGACATCTTGTAGGTAGTTTGTATCTGAGTAAGTATCCGTACTCGCACTCTGTATGCTACCTACCTGAGGTTCCTCTTTACTCCGTAGAGTCTGTAGGTCTTAGCCGCAAGTTGCAGCAGATCAGATCAACCAACCCGCCCTGCCGCTACGCTACCGCTACCGCCGCTGCCGGAACCCTCGCCTTGTCAGTTGGGAAAGTTTTGTCTTCCTTGCACCGAATTGCCGCGTTGCCTTTCTTTTCTTTTTGCTGGAGACACACACTTGACACAGTCTCGCACAATACTCCGTACATACACACACACACACACACTCACAACACACGCGCGCGCGCCTTTTTGGCACTTTGTGCTTGCTTTGCTTTCCACTACGTTTTGGGTACAGACTACAGTCCAGCCAGTCTCCAAATTCGAATTAACTCTCACCCCCCGTTCCTTACGCCGGCGTAGGCTGCACCCCAAGCCAGCCC
Organism: Colletotrichum abscissum; assembly: GCF_030869225.1. NCBI lineage: Eukaryota > Fungi > Ascomycota > Sordariomycetes > Glomerellales > Glomerellaceae > Colletotrichum > Colletotrichum abscissum. Next base: position 1,036,746 of record NW_026849987.1, on the reverse strand, counting down.
CCAATTCGTTCCCGTAACCCTTTCCCTTCCTCCCATCCCTCCCTTGGGGTCCTTTCCACCTGGACCACCCGACACACCCACCCCTCCTCTCCTCCGTCCACCTTCCGTCTGCCGATCTACCTACGAAGTCTTCGTACCTTACTTACCGCACGGTACGGTTGTGGTTCAGTTTGGTGTGTCGCGGCTTTTCGGGCTGGGCTTGTCCTGTACGCGTCCCTGGCCTGCTTGCAATTAGACAACCCGTTATTCGTCCCCTCACCCCTTCCGCATCAATTAACCTTGACCCTGGTGCTTGGAGAGTGAGAGAGAGACTGCAGCGAAAGAGAAGGCGCGAGACACCTATCCGTAAGTAGCCACGCCTACGGAGTACACACTATCCATACACATACGCACGCATACCTTACACACAAACACAGCCGAGGACATATTGGTATTGGATCTTACCTTACCTTACTCCTCAACCCGGCCCCAGGCATGTCGACCCCGTCCAAGCGTCCCACGGCACTGCTCCGCCGCCTTTCCGCTGTGAGTGGGAGTGCGTGGGTGACGTCTCCAAGAACGGGAACGGGAACGCACACCCTCCTCCGCTGCCTCAATTCTGCCTACCCCTTTAGGCCACCTCAACCACATCCAGCTCTGCGCCGCGTCTCCCTCCGCGTCTATCAAACATCCAGCCCGGCCGCCTCTCCCTGCGATCCCTACTTAACCCCCAGCGCCGCCCGCCTCCACCTGACCACTTCTGCTTCTTCCCTCCCTCACCTCACCAACACCTTGACGGCTGCGAAGAACTCATCCCCTTCATTACCAGCAACTGTCATCATGTCTGCCACCACCACTGCCACCATGACCGCCAACCCGTCTCAGTCTCGCAAGAGCCACAGCCATCACCACCATCACCACCACGGCCACGACAATGTCTACCTGACCTCGGCCAACAAGAACGACGCCGGCGTGCGCATCACTCGCATCGGTCTCTACTCCAACCTCGGCATGGCCTTTGCCAAAGGCGCCGGTGGCTACGCATTCGGCTCCCAAGCCATGATTGCTGATGCCTGGCACAGTCTGACGGACCTGGCATCCGACGTCCTGACACTGGCCACTGTTTCGTGGAGCTTGAAACCCCCGACCGAAGCCTTCCCCACTGGTTTCGGCAAGATTGAGAGTCTGGGCTCTCTGGGTGTCTCCAGCATGCTTCTAGGCGGTGGCCTGTTCATGTGCTGGAGCAGCTTGATCACCCTCCACGCTCACCTCTTCCTCGACCCTGCTTCTGCAGCAGAGGCCATTGCCCACGCTCATCACGGCCACAGCCATGGTCATGGTCACGCTACACCGAGTCTGCACGCTGCTTGGTTGGCTCTCGGAACAATCGCAATCAAGGAATGGCTGTACAGAGCTAGTAAGCGCAATCCCCCCTAATCCTTTTAGGCCCGAGTAGCTGCAAGGAACAAAAGCTGACAAGGAGAAAAACAGCCATGAAAGTTGCCGTCGAACGAAAGTCCTCTGTCCTCGCCTCCAATGCCGTTCACCACCGTGTCGACAGCTGGACCGGCATTGTCACACTGCTTGCTATTCTGGGTGCAAACTTTTTCAAGGATGCGACCTGGCTGGATCCCGTTGGTGGCCTGATGATTTCTCTCCTCGTCATCAAGGCTGGTGCTGAGAACACTTTGTCTTCCGTGTACGAATTGGCCGACCGCGCTATTGATGACGAAGTCAAGGGAGATGTCCAAAAATACGCCCTCCGAAGCCTCTCTGATGTCACCAATGGCCACGAAGTCGATGTTCGCAACGTCTCGGGTGTCAAGTCCGGTCAGAACTACCTTGTGGATATCGACTTGGCTGTGCCCGGAGCTTGGTCTGTTGAGGCTGTCCGAGAAGTGGAGGATCAGGTCCGAACTCTGGTCGGTGCCAAGGTCCGTGGTGTGCGAAGGATCAAGGTGCGCTTCGTTCCGAAGGAGGCCGACGTTGCGCGCCCGTTCGACGAGTTCATCCCCGGAGAAGCCAACCGAGAGGCTAGCGAGGAGGCCGACGACCACAGCCACACCAACGGCAATGGTCACAAGCACGACTAAGGCAGCCCAGTCCTATGTACAGTTGGAGGAGGAGCTTGCCATTCACGACGAGATACCCTTGGTTTTCCTTACCATTTCTGGAAGCGTGGTCAACCCACCGTCTTTTGTCTTTTTTTTTTGCCGGTCTGCAGGGGGGTATTGCTACGTATAGAGAACATTCTTGGAGAGAGTCCTCCAAGGCATCCATTTGCATCAGGGCGGCGTTTAGGGAGGAATCACAAAAGGCCAGCCACAGGCCGGTCGTACCGAGAGACTTGTTTTTATATATCTCTCATCTGCTCAATAACAACAGATTTGCTTTGTATTGAACCATGTCTACTTTTGTATCAAGGTGTTTATGAGATCACTCGTCGTTAAAAATGCCCGTCTATCCTGACCAATCTCGCAAGTGCGTTCTACGCAGCGGGACCCTTAGACGCGGCAGTATGCAGGGCGGCAGGGCGCATAGAGCACGGGACGAGCTATTCCCGACCCCCGAGTCGAGGGGACAAGGCTGCATTGGCTTCCGCCAAGACGTCACACGATCATTGGCGCGCCTATTCGTCGCATCAGTCTCGAACTGTACGATTGGCCCGCTCGCTTTTAGCCTGAATTGCCACAAGGCTGAGGGAACCATGCAACCTGTCCCAAGTGCCCCAAAGTGACAAGTGTGCCCCTCCATGCCCACACACCCCACGTCAACGTGATGTACAAAGTAGTGGGCAGCGGTCAACTTTTGGTCCCAGATAACCGGATATTCTGTGTGTTTCGTTTTTCTCCTTTTTCATATGACGATTGAACCAGTTCTTTGCTTGTTTGGACAAATTTGAGATAGACACGATACTTAATTAACTTGCCCCCCCTCTTCCCGCGAGTGTTGTGCAATATCTCTCATCTCACTTCCCTCCTCCCATCATGAGTTCCGGTCCCTTGTATCTCGGGTTCGACCTGTCGACCCAACAGCTCAAAGGTTAGCCAGCCCATCTACGTTCCATCCCGCTCGAGTCTATAAGATCTAACACCATCACAGCAATCGTCGTCCAGTCCGACCTGACCGTCGTCTCCGAGGCCAAGGTCGACTTTGACGCCGACTTTGGCAAGCAGTATGGCCTGCGCAAGGGCGTCCTGACCAACGAGGCCGAGGGCGAGGTCTACGCGCCCGTCGCCATGTTCCTCGAGGCCATCGACCTCGTCCTCAGCCGCCTGTCCGCAAAGACGCCCATGGACCGCATCAAGGGCATCAGCGGCTCGTGCCAGCAGCACGGCAGCACCTACTGGGGCAAAGAGGCCGAGGCGCTTCTGAGCGGGTTGCAGTCCGACAAGCCGCTCGTCGAGCAGTTGAAGGGGGCGTTCTCGTTCCCCTACGCGCCGAATTGGCAGGATCACAGCACGCAAGCGCAGTGCGATGAGTTTGATGCCAATTTTGGGGCGGCGCAGCGGTTGGCGGAGGTCACTGGCAGCGCTGCACACCACGTATGTCCCCCTCCTTCTGTTCTCCAGCTTTATCTTGTAATCGGACGTCGTATGAGTGATTTTTACTGAGACGAAATATCATGGTAGCGCTTCACCGGTACGCAAATCATGCGCCTCCGCCAGAAGCGCCCCGAAATGTACGCCGCCACATCCCGCATCTCCCTCGTCTCCTCCTTCCTCGCCTCCGTCCTCCTCGGGTCCGTCGCCCCCATCGACATCAGCGACGTCTGCGGCATGAACCTCTGGGACATTCCCGCGGGGAACTGGAGCGAGCCTCTGCTGGAACTCACCGCCGGCTCCAAATCCGGCGCGAGCGACCTCCGCGCCAAGCTCGGCGAGCCGCGCCACGACGGCGGCGGGTCCATGGGCACTATCTCGGGGTACTTTGTCCGGCGGTACGGCTTCAGTGCGGAGTGCCAGGTTGCCCCCTTTACGGGCGATAACCCAGCTACGATTCTTGCGCTGCCGCTGAGGCCGATGGATGCTATCGTGTCGCTGGGCACGTCGTCTACGTTTTTGATGGTCACGCCTGTGTACAAGCCCGATGCGGCGTATCACTTTTTTAACCACCCGTGTACTCCTGGGCAGTACATGTTTATGCTGTGCTACAAGAACGGCGGGCTGGCGCGCGAAAGCGTGCGGGACGCCCTTCCCAAGCCTGAGGGTGGTGACCCGTGGGCCAACTTCAACAAGGCCGTGCTCGACACGCCGCCGCTGGATGCGCGGTCCGAGAAAGACAACGCAAAGCTGGGGTTGTACTTTGACCTCCCCGAGATCGTGCCGAACATCAAGGCCGGCACGTGGCGGTACACCGCCAAGCAGGACGGGAGCGCCCTGGCCGAGGCCTCGGAGCCGTGGTCCAAGGAGACGGACGCGCGCATCATTGTCGAGTCGCAGGCCCTCTCGATGCGTCTGCGCAGCCAGAACCTCGTGCACAGCCCCGAGTCCGACCCCAAGGTCCCCGCGCAGCCGCGACGGGTTTACCTCGTCGGCGGCGGGTCTCTGAACCCGGCCATCGCGCGGGCCGTGGGCGACGTGTTGGGCGGTGCGGAGGGGGTGTACAAGCTCGACGTGGGCGGCAACGCGTGCGCTCTGGGCGGTGCGTATAAGGCTGTTTGGGCGCTTGAGCGGGGCGAGGGGGAGACGTTTGACGAGTTGATTGGGAAGCGGTGGAGGGAGGAGGGGGCGATTCAGAAGGTTGATGGGGGGTATAAGGAGGGTGTGTTTGAGGGGTATCAGCCTGTTGTTGGGGCTTTTGAGGAGATGGAGAAGAGGATTTTGAAGGTTGCCCACAACTGAGGGCGTCTAGGTTACGGTGTGAGTTGATGGGGAATGGGTGATGAGAGGGTTTAGATTGATAGATGATGAGAATGAATGAATGTGTTCCTACTACTGGCGTGTTTTATCATGGTGAATTCCCGACACTGGGTTAAGAGACGGGGACGGTGTAAGACTTGCTGCGAGAAACCTGACATGCCTCGGTTCAACTAGGCATCAAGTCGCCGTTCACAAAACATCACATCACAAAACATCACAGAGGACAAGTCATCAAGTGTACAATAATGCGTTTGTCCTGGTATTATTTAGGCACTGGTCCATGCAAGCCAGGTCCCCTTCCTCCCCTCCAACCTCAGATCCCTCTCCAAACTCTCAAAACTATTCCTGTTACCCCAGAAAGTTTGTCCTAGCCTAGCGGGTTCCAAATATTGAAATGAAGAAAAAGAAGAGACTCTGTGCAGTTTCCTTCCCGTGCCGAAAGTACCAAATCCATGATCCGCATGAGAAGAATCGTTCCTTCGTTATCGTTCGTTCGTTCGTGATGAAAAGGGGTATCATCCATCCATGAGAAGTAAAAAGAAAAGCATCAAAAAACAGGGGGGTTGTTCCATCTTTGCTAGGTCTCCAACCAAAGGGAGGGAGAACAGAAAGTGCAAAGGGAAAACCAAAGAATGAAATACACACAAAAGAATGGAGAAGTAAGAGTTTGCTTCTTAGAACAGAACCATCAGGCCCAGCACGAAGATGGCGAGCCAGGTGGTGCAGCCCTTGCAGCCGCCCATGATACCCTCGGCATGCTTGTTTGCGACGCCAGAGACGACGACCACAGTGCTCGTGCTCTTGGGCTGCTCGGTGGCAGTCGAGGAGGACAGAGTGGGGTAGTGGTAGGTCGTGGGGACGTGGCGGGTAGACGAAGTCATGGCGGTACCGTTGACGAAGGGGGGAAGGGTGCTGGGGGCGGTGGGGTGCATCATGGGAGTGCCCGTGATGGTGATGGTGGTGTTCAGCGTGACGGGGACCTCGACCACAGACGTGGCGGTCGCCGTGACGGTCGTGTTCTGGACCTCGTGGGAGATGGAAGTCAGAGACGAGGTGCTGCCGCTGCTGCTGAGGGTCGCGGTGGCGGTGGCGGTGACATTCTTCCAGACGGTGATGAGCGAGGTGAAGACCTGGCCGCTGACCGTGGTGGTGTAGGTGCGGACGACTCTGGATGCGGAGGCGGTGATGGTCTTGGTCTCGGTTCTGGTGGAGTTGAAGGGGCCAGAGAGCGAGGATGAGGTGCTAGACGACTGCTCCGGGTGGATGGTCACTGTAGCCATGCCTCCAATCGTGACAGTCTGGGTGGCGCGATCGGTGAGGTAGATCGTGGTGAGAATGGACTCGACAGACTGGGAAGAAGATGACTTGGAGGAAAGAGCACTGGAAGGGGAGGCAGTGACGGTGACGATGGAGGTCTGGGTGTGCGTCTGAATATCGGCCGAGTGCGACGAAGAAGACGAGGCACTGATGGTCTTGAACACGTTGGAAGTAATCGTCTTGGTCAAGACGACGGCGTCCGTAGCGGTAGAGGCCTGGGCGCTTCCGGAAGAGGCAAGGGAAGTAAAGAGTGGAGTGCCGGCGTGGCCGAGCTGGGAAGAGACAGTTGTACCGTGTCCAATGGAGACGATGACGGTCTGGGTGGCCACCTGGGTGACGACAATAGTCGACTTGGAGGCGGGACCGAGCGTAGAGGAGGTCATCTCGCTAGAGGAAGAGCTGCTCATAATAGGGCTCGTAGTAGGGGGGTACAGGCTGTCAATCGTGACGGTGTAGGTGACCAAGATGGTGTCGGTAGCCGTGGAAGGGGAGACCGAGGCGGTAGAAGAAGACATCTTGGCGGAGGAAGCCTTGGAGGTCTTGTACTGAACGCTCGAAGAAGAGCTGGCAGCGCCGGGAGTGAAAGTCTCGGTGACGGTGACGTAGACGGTGTGGTCTTCCACCTCGTGGGAGCACTGGGCCTGAGTAGTAGAGCTCAGGGGGGCTGCGGTGACGTAGATGGTGGACTTGATGATCGTCGTGGGAGTGACCGTGGTGGTTGAGGAGAACTCTTCAGTAGAGACCAAGGGACCGCCCTGGATCGTGGTCTTGCGCGTCTGGGTCAGGGTCTTGGTCAGGAAGACCGAGGTGACTTCAGGGTGAGAGCTCTCAGTAGGGAACGGGCCCACGGTGGTCACGACGATGGGAGGCGCGTCATCAATAGAAGACGTGGACTCGATGACAGACTCGGAGGACTCGGACGCGGCGTTGCTCTGGTGGGCAGTGGCCGTGTGGTACGCAGTCTCAGTGACAGAGGTGGTAAGAACCTTGGTGACGACTGGAATGGACCTGGAAAGGGAATGAGAATTTTGAACTTTGGAAGTAGAAAGAATGGAAGAAGAACTTACTGGGTGACAACAGAAGAGCCGGGAAGAGTAGTGTTGACAGGATCGGCAGATGAGACAGTGGTACCCATGGGAGACTTGTGGAGGGTCTGGGTGAGAGTCTTCTGGACGTGGGTCGTGATCGTGGTGTCAACAGAGGTGGTCTTGTTGTTTCCAAGGAACTGGGTAACGGTGATGGTCTCATCGGCATCATCCTCGCAGAGAGTGAGAGTGCCAGTGGTAGCCAGGCCAGAGAGAGTCGAGTTGATGCCGTGGGTCAGGGTGCCATTGAAACCGTGGACATTGTAGTTAATGCCGGCGAAACGAGGGACAATGTGGGAGTCAGAGGTGGGAACCTGAGAGTTGGGGGAGCCGCGAGTAGCAACTGATGAGTTCCATTGTTAGCTCATTGTCAAGAGAAAAATGAGAAGATGCGGAAGAGGGAATTCTTACAGTGAATGCCGATGGCGATACCACCGCCCATAAGAGTGGCGATGAGGATGGCAAGACTGATGAGAATGAAGGGATCAGTCTTGCGGTAGGTGCTCCAGTCCTTCTGCTGGCGCTGGATGGCGCCCTCGGTCACAGTGAGGTCGTCATCCTCACGGTAATAACCGCGGTGATCGCGATAGTCGTTGTTAGGACGCTTAGCTGTTTTTTGTCAGTAAAATGATTTTTTTGACACCAAATTGAAAGGATGAGAAACTTACGCATCATGATGGCTAGCGAGCGTCCGTTGAGCTTGTTCTTGAACAATGACTGTATCTGTGACTTTGTCAGACTATGAAATGGGAAGAGAAAGCGACTTTCAATTGAGAAAGGTCTGAAGTTTGAGGACGGTAAACCCGAATTTTGGGGTATCGCCAAGCGCAAAGAGCAGAACTGCTTGAATATGAATGAAATGAATGAAAATGAGATATAACTTACTCTTTCTGGAAGAAAGGAGATGATGACAAGTGAGTGTTGTCTGCAAAAGGATATTTGCCGTCAGTTGGTGATGAAGAAAAGTGAGTGAAGTAGGTGGAAAAGAAAGGTTGAAGGGGTGAAGAGGTGGAAGTGGGAGTGGATAGCTCAGTGAGAGAAGGAACGCGAGAAGAGGAGGGTGGGAAAATCAGCGCGTCAACAAAGGCAAATGGGGGGGACTGAGATTTTCACTGAGGGTGAAAAATTCAGGCAGGAGGAAGGAGCGAAGGGTCATTTGAATTTCCCGAGAAATCGGTCTGCCAGAAAATCGAAGGAAAAGAACGTGGAGATGAGTGTTTTTGTGCTCAGAGTGCCCCTTGAGATCGCAAGATCGCAAGATTGAGGAAATTGGGATCGCTTGACCTGATCTTTCAATTTGGCCACTGAGCGAGGAAAGAGTGAGAGTGATTGGAGACAGAAAATGACACAGGATGTTTTCTCAATTGTCTCTTAGACGGGGGAGCTGATGATCGTGATGCTGGCGATCTCGACTTACGCTGAGATATGGGATGGTCGAAGGAGTGTTGATCGGACGAACGAGAGATGCTGCGAAGCGTGCTGTAGCGCGTCAGAGACGATGATCCTAGTGAAAAGAAGAGGAGGAGAAGAGGGAATAAATATTCGTGATGGAAAGGCCGACGTACCTTGGATTTGCCTGCGGGCGAACGAAAGTTGCTGCGCGATTCGCGTTGTTGTGACGTGGGTGGGTGGAAAAGGGAAGAGAAAAAGAAGAAGAGGATCTCAAAGTCGGAATGGATGGAATCGAGAGAGGCAGACGGGTGGACTAGCGTGATTCCCGAGTAGGGTGGCAGGAAGCGGGTTCGTCGGTGAGAGAGTGAATACTCTCGGGATGTGTATTCAACTTACAGCCGGTCGAGGTGGTGGGATATTCAGTCAAGAAATCTGGTTGCCCCGCAGCTGGCCAGGTGGTTCAGTAAGCCTGAGGTTTTGCTGGCGAGGATTTTCAACACAATAATGATCAAATTTGACTGCGGTAGGAGTTTGATATGCAACGAATTGCTTGAAGTACTTCTTATATCAATAGCCGTCTGGTCTATCTTGGGGAATTGACTACCACAGTATGGATTGTCGCTATACGATGTTGCAAATTGGAAGGAAATAAAGACATACTGAAAGATGAACCAGAAGCATAAGGTAGAATACTGATGTGCCTAAGTGACGGAAGACTTGAAATACACATGAATATTCGTTCATTTGTCCCTTTCGATTTCCACGATCCGGGGCATATGTGTTCCAAAGGCTCCATCCAGCTGCCGAAGATCAACTAGAACCAAGAGAGAGCATGTATGTTCATTTTTGGACGTATGATTGAAACATTTCTTGCAGCGGAACCTCACCGAATGGCATCGCTCGATGAAAAACACACATCGGCTGGCATCTAAGCTCCTCGTTCGCCGCCGAATTATGGGCAGGTATCGAAGTGTAATGAATGAATACAATGGCTGGTCATTAATATCGTCATGACAAGGTAGTATCAACACCTGTCACGATCTGATAGCCTGTGTAAACTGGATTTGGCCCAAGGGAGACGATGCTTGATCCTCTACCCCTTTTCAGGGAATAATCGACTGAGAAACATATTGTGCGATGGCTGTCACGATCTTGGGAATTTCACAGGGGCTGTGACGACAAAATATCAAAGGTAAGACAGAGTCTGGATTCACAAGGCCGATCTTGTTGAAGCTAGACGTCCTGCTCAATTTCCAGTATAGGATTCTGCTGGAGAGTAGGGGCCGTTGACAAGACGGCACGTCGCTTGTGATCATTCTCATTACAGCCTCCAGAGGGAACACATTGCCGATTCAGCTGGAAGTGTTTCTCCGGCAGGTACGTTGAATCGAATTAAGGACATCACTAAGCCAACCGCGACCCAATATACTGTAAGAAGACAGAGGCTGATGAAGTTCACCACCGGGCCAAGTGGAGACAGGTCGTTGAGCGCCGAACGGTGACATCCGTCACCAGCCACCCGAGGCATCGCAGCCACAGCTCCACTCCTGCTTGCGCCGGGGCCACGCAGCAGCCACGACCGGGCAGGGAAGGTAAGGTACAGCTGGAGCTTGAGCAGGTACCTCGTTCTACCTCCCTCAGCTCAGGTAAGCACGCGAAACCCCGATGAACTGCAGGCGCGGGCGCGTAACACGCATCGACTATTCCAATCCATCCAATTTCGTCGCAACACTGAGAGGACCAGCTTCATCCCCCTTCTCGTCGCCACCACCGCAATTAGTCTCTAATTCTGCGTGCTCACAACACCTGCCGCACATTTCCATCGTGCATGCGACGCGCGATATTCTATCCATGACTTAGGCCACGCGCGCATCATCGACTCCTAACACGTTCCAGTCGATCGACGACAGCATCGACACATTATCTTCCCCGCTTCACCACACGTCACCTGCCGAGCGCCCACCGAGCACCTTTCAAGATGGCGCGTCGTCGCGCTCGCGATGAACCTCAAGAGGAGGTCGAGGTTGAGGAGGAACAAGGAGAGGAGCTTGTCAGCCTTCAATTCGACGAAGAATTGACTTGGAAGCCCGGAAAACCTATCCCTACAACCGAGCTTCTCAACCGTCTGCAGGCTCTGGCAGAGGAACTCGGGGGTCTTGATCAGGATACTACAGAGGTCGAATCTCTCAATGACGTTGCTCATGCTTTGGGCCAACGCAACCTGCTAGCCCACAAGGATAAGGGCGTCAGAGCGTACACGGCTGTGTGTATCGCAGACATTCTGCGCCTGTGTGCGCCTGACGCGCCGTTCACCGCGGATCAGACCAAGGTAAGCCATTGATCTCGAGCTACCTAGGGCTCTCACTGATGAGCTCAACACAGATGTTCTTCAATCTGGTCGTTACGCACGTGTTCCCTTCATTGAGCGACCAAATCCACCCTTATCACAGCCAGCACAAATACGTGTTGACAGCTCTGACCGACGTCAAAAGTATCCTCCTAATCAATGATATCGACGGTGCCGACGATATGCTCCTGAAACTCTTCTCAGTCTTTTTCGATGGAGTATCTGGAAGCTCGAACTCGGGGCCTGAAGAAGGTGTCTCGAAGGAAGTCGGCAACACCATGACGGAAATGCTGATTGCCTTGGTTGACGAGGCATCGGGCATGAACCCAAAGGTCATTGAAGTAATCATGGCCCAATTCCTTAGAGCAGCGCCTCCTGGCGGCTTCCAGAGCCGCACAGAACGTAATGAGCAGAACGGCAACCAGTCGACCTTGCTGCCCAAGGACGAGCCACCTGCGTACATCATGGCGAAGGAGATCTGCAATGTGTGCACCGAGAAGATGGTACACTACGTAAGCCAGTATTTCAGCGATGTCATTCTCGACGCATCTCGATTCGCGGCGAAGACTGTTGGAAAATCGCACGAAGATGAAGAAGACGAGGATGCCCCTAGGGGCCCTACGGATTCAGAATTGAAGGAACTCAGAAAGGCCCACTATCTCATCCGAGAACTCTGGCGCGCATCGCCATCTGTTCTGCAAAATGTCATACCACAGGTCGAAGCAGAGTTGTCGGCCGATAACGTGGATCTTCGACAACTGGCCACAGAAACACTTGGAGATATGATCTCCGGGCTCGGTGCTGCTGGGCCGCCCCCGCCACCCGTGTTGGATCCTGCTCAGTATCCTCCTTTGCGCTTAGCCGACGAGGCTCCCAGTCAGATCTCCGACAGCGTCCTCACCACACCTCTCTCGCCTCAATCTTTTGCGCAAACCCATTCTTCCGCATACAACCATTTCTTGGGCAGAAGAAATGACAAGACGGCGACTATTCGAGCAGCTTGGACGAACGCTGTCGGATACATCCTGGCCACCTCAGCAGGCGGGATTGGTCTCAGTCGCGAGGAACAGTCCGAGTTAGTGAAGCATCTGGGGGAGAAGCTCAACGATGGAGACGAAAAGGTCCGGTTGGCTGCCGTGAAAGTGATGGAGCTCTTCAGCTTCCGCGACTTCATCTCTAAGCTGGCTGCCCCAGGCGGCGTGGATAAGGACGGCTCTGTTCTTAGCAGTCTTGCCGACCGGTGTCGAGACAAGCGCACTGCTGTTCGAGTCGATGCAATGACGTTGCTCGCGAAACTCTGGGCCGTTGGATCAGGGGAGCTTGCTGCTGGGCAGGAGAGCGTCGTTGCCGCCCTATCTGGTATTCCTTCGCGCATTTTCAACGCCTTCTATGCCAACGACTCTGAGCTCAACATCCTTCTCGATCGTGTACTCTTCGAGTGCCTGGTACCTCTGTCCTATCCTCCCATTAAGGCACCAAAGAGTACCAGAGGGGCGTCTCAAAGCTCTCAGAACGCGGGTGTTGCTGACCAAGATCGCATTCGCGCGGAAAGAATTCTTCTCCTTACTCAATCTCTGGACCAAGCGGCTAAGAGAGCCTTCATGGCTATGCAAGGTCGGCAACCTCAATTCGCGCAGGTCCTTGAAGCCTTCGTCAAGCAGTGCGAGAGCTACAACGGAGGTGTGATAGACGATAATCGCCCAAAGATTACGGCGAACCTGGAGAGGACAGTACAGTACATCACACAGTTCTTCCCAGACTCCTTCAAAGTAAAGACCGACCTCCAGAAGTTCGCCAATGCGAATGACCGACGCGCCTACCAGCTCGTTAAATTCTCCGTCAGTGCCGAGAGCGACTACAAGACGGTTCGACAAGCCATCAAGGAACTGGTCAAGCGCACCAATGCAAGCCAGAACGCGACTATCCTCGATACGCTCTTGCCGCTTCTCTACAGGTCGGCTTGCTTGCTGTTCAACCGAAGTCACCTTGCAACGATCCTCGATTACTCGAGGAACGATAAGGACGGTCTGGGCTCGGTATCCCACGAAATTCTCAACGAGATCTCACAGCGCAACCCTGAGCTTTTCAAGACTCACGTGGGAGGGCTGTGCAAGGGTCTCATCGAGCAAGCTCCCACAGAGACCAACGAGAACGATTCCAACGTTGTCGATACCTTGAAAGCTTGTGCTTCATACTCAAAGAAGTACCCAGAAGAGATTCCTCAAGACCGAAAATTCTCACAGGCTCTTGTTAGCTACGCTCTGTATGGACGGCCTGTGAAGTCTGCCAAGTATGCCATCAAGATTCTCCTGGCCAAGGGCGACGACAAAGGCCTAGTCAGTGCAACCAGCTTGTTGGAGAAGATTATGCAAGACTGGACCTACGGCTCAGCGCACTTCCTCAACAAGCTCCAGTCTGTCGCACAGCTGGAATTGCAAGTGCCCAAGATTACCCTCGATTCAGATGATGACATCCTCAACATGACGGTGCAGCAAATTTTGCTCAAGGTCCGAACAGACGCAACAGACAAAGACCCCGAGTGGGTGGATGACGCTAGCGTGGATGAGGAATTGCAAGCGAAGTGCCTGTCATTGCATATTCTCGTCAACCGACTGCGCAGTATGGACGATGTCGAAGAGGCTAAAGAGAAGGCCGTACCTGTCTTCAAGCTGCTCAAGACATTGGTCGCGAAGAGAGGAGAGCTCTGCAAGACGAAGGATACTCCCAACCACCACAAGTCACGACTTCGTCTGCTAGCAGCTCAGCTGTTGCTGAAGCTATGCACCATCAAGCATTTCGACGACTTCCTGACGCCGGCCGATTTCAACCGTCTCGCATTCACGGCGCAGGATACCGAACTAACTGTTCGCCGGGGTTTCATCGAGAAGCTCCAAAAGTACCTTGTGCAGAACAAGCTTCGGGCACGCTTCTACACCATCATCTTCTTGACGGCATTCGAGCCGAACAACGATCTGAAGCAGCGCGTTGAGACCTGGATCCGGTCCCGGGCTCGCGCATTGGGGGCGAATGAACAGCACCCTATGGAGGCGATTATGGGACGACTCATCTCTTTGCTGTCTCACCATCCCGACTTCAACAAGCCAGAGAATATCGATGATGCCAGTGCAGAGGAATTGAGCTCATACGCCAGCGACCTAGCGGACCATGGCCGCTACATTCTGTACTATCTTACAAATGTGGCAACGGAAGAGAACTTGGGACTCATCTACAAGTACGCTGAAAGGGTGAAGCAGACTCGTGATGCGATCAGCCCGGAGGCGAGCGAGAATCTTTACATTGTCAGCGATTTGGCCCAGGCCGTTGTAAGGAAATGGCAGGAGAGGAAGAATTGGAGTTTCCAAGCGTACCCGGGCAAGGTCGGGTTGCCGATCGGCCTCTACACTGCCTTGCCTTCACACCAGGTCGCCCAGGAGATTGCCGAGAAGCAGTACCTGCCGTCAGAGATTGATGAGAAATTGGACGGTCTGTTCAAATCAATCGATCGAAAGAAGGTAAGCCGACAATGTCTCCCATGTTGCCCGATCTCTAAGCTTACAAAATTACAGAAGAGAAAGTCTACAGATGATCGTGGAGACCACCATCCAGCCAAGAAGGCAAGGTCAGCCCCGAGGGTCAGGGAGCCTAAGGCACCAAAGGAACCTAAGCCGAAGAAGCAGAAGGTCAAGAAGCCCGCCAAGGTCAAGGCCCCGCGCCGCGAATCTGACATTCCCCTGGAAAATCGGAGACGCAGCGGCCGTGCTGCTACCACTGCTGTATCCAAGTACACCGAACGCGACTCATCCGACGACGACCGTGAGATGTGGGACGGCGTCAGCAAGTGGACGTACGAGAATGAAGATGGAGAACAGACGGAGGTGTCAGATGACGATGATGACTCTTCGGTTCTCTCGGAAGCCCCAGAGGAAGAAAATGGCGAGGGGGCTAAGAAGCCAACAGCTGCTGCCGATGACAGCGGCGATGATTCGCCGTTGTCCGAGGTTGAGGACGTTGCGACAGAGGAACCAGAGAAGGAGGAAGTAGAAGCAGACGACGAGGAAGAGCCGGAAGAAGCTACGCCACCGCCCAAATCCAACGGGCGAAAGGGCAGGTCGGCAGCAGCATCAAAAGCGGCAGCTAAGACTAAACTACCAGCCCGACCTGCAGCCAAAGAGAAGCCCGCTCCGAGAGCGACGAGGACGTCGGCGCGGAGCACCCGTGGGAGGGCCGCCCAGGAGTCGATGGACGTTGATGAGAGTGACTGATCGAGGGCGGGAGTGTACAAAAAGTTTTATCTTCATTGTTGCGGTGCTTTTCAATTGGTTTTAGGCATGGCTATATGTTGGCTTATGGAGGATGGATATCCCCTGCGGTGGTTGGGTGTTTTGAGTGCGCCGCCTGCGAATGCAGCTGAATCCATCATTTGCAGCTGCAATGTACTCTCGTTTCCATGCTTTCTGTCGAAACTGTCAATATACCCATGCTGCTGAAATAATTCAATCCATGAGTTATCATGTGCAGGAGGCATTATTGTGCTTCCAACTGGTTCGAACTTGTCACGAGCTTTTCCGTGGTAATATTTGAAGAGTAGCTTCCATTGCATGTGGCCGTACACAGTATCCGTGCTCCCTACGTTACACTCCGTAGTCTCTCTGACCCTGCGGGATATGGGGAACAGCAAGCTACACAAAGGAGCTCTACCATTAATTTGTGTGCAAGGAGTCCATAAGCTCTGTTGAAGCTTCTTCTGAAACTATTAACACCCTCAGGTGAGGTGGATGGCAAACACGGTGCTCAGCACAGCCAGGGTGGTCAGCTTGCAGCGACATGGCTTATGTTATCATATTTCTCTTTTCTGTTCTTGCCCTCTCACCAATCTTCCTTTCCATTCATGGATGGACGGGACCCCGATTGAAGCGGACCGGGATGTCATGTCAAAACTTGACCAGGAACGTAAGGAGTCTTTCCAGAGGCTACCTGCCTCAGTGACTACAGATAGTAATGAACTACCCGAGGCAAGTGAGGTCGAGCTAATGAAGATGGAAAGGTTCAGGAAGCTACCACTAATTTGCACCTGCCTCCCTTGACTTTGATAGAACGGGAAGGCACCTCAGGTTCTCCCCAGGGTTTCATAAAGCTTAACCCTGCCCAGTCAACCCGAGTGCAAAGAACCTAGAGCTCCCATCTTCAACTAGGAAACTTACACCGCCTGACTTGCGGACCTGACCTCTTGTTCTACCACTGTTGGGCCGCTCATTCACAGCCCATTGTCTTGCTTGCAGTGCAGAATGACCTGGCCGGATATCGACTATCTTGAGCTGCCCAACGGGCGAACCATTATCGTTTGCGCATCTCATCACATGGTCACCTGCGGAAAATGTTGTCTTGACTTCAGCCATGACTTCGAGTACGACGAAGACGGAAACTACTTGGACGAGGATGACGAAGAAATCTTTGGCTTTGACTACGACTCTCGCCTTCCCAGGGATGTCAGCTTCGCTCATGTTGCGAGAAGCCGATATGGCCGTCCTGAGAGAATCACTGCGAGCGGATCTCGGAGATCCTCAGCGCGTGTCCAGTCTACTTGGGATGATGAAGATGACGACGACAGCGATGGTCCGCCGCCCCTCATAGACGACGATGAACTGATCTCCACCGTTCGTATGGGGGAAGGCCCAAAGATTGTTCTCGGGGCACCTACTCTCAACCCATCTGTCTCTTGCCGCAGTGAATTCTCCGGCAAATTGTTTCCCTTCAAATTCAACCCGCACCACGACCCGCAGACCAGTACGCCTTTGGAGCCCAAAGAACTTTTCCTTCCGAAAAAGTCCTCGATAGCTATTCCATCTGTTATCCGCTTCATCAATCGCTACGACGACTCGGAAGTTCTCATTTACACCGACGGGGCCTGTCTTGACAATGGCAACGCTGCAGCCCGCGGTGGCTCCGCCTTCATCTTCAAGCCGGTACTCCCCAATGACGAGAGCGGGTGTGTGGCCTTCAAGCTCGAGGACAAGGGGCCAGACGGCCAGACATACCGCCACACCAGCAACCGCGCCGAGCTGCGCGCCGCCCTCGCCGCGCTCCAATTCAGGGCCTGGTGGGGTGAGGGTTTCAAAAGTATCGTCATTGCCACCGACTCAAGCTACGTCGTGAATGGTGCCACCGACTGGGCTCGCGCGTGGATCAAGAAGGGCTGGCGAACAAGCGCCGGCGAACACGTGAAGAATAGGGACCTATGGGAGGCCCTGTTGCTTAGGAGTGAGATACTTCACGATAACAATGTCCACGTCCGCTTCTGGTACATTCCTCGCAAGTTCAATAACGAGGCTGACAGGGCTGCCAAACGCGCGGCTGCAATTGTTGAGCCGACCTTTGAGTTTAGCGAAATAATGGGGGTTCTCGTTTAAATCTACGGTATACGCTGTTTCTCGGCTCCTTGATTGGGGGTACCATCGACGACTTGACGATTACCCGCCCATCAGACTTCTAGCAACGAAAGACATTCTTTGCTATTTTCAACGCTATGAATAACCAGGCGTAGGACAAGGCTTGGCAACGCGGTATTCAAGCACTCTTCGCCTTCACTATCATTATGAGACAGTATAATTTGGGGCTTCCCCGATACGACACTCTGAGCGTTGAGTGTGAGGGAGGATGTGAGGGACTTACCGTGTAGCTATATGGTAGGGAGCCCTCTGTGCGAATGGGATCACACATACGGCAAGGCTTTTCTAACGATCAGACCTAGACTGGGGCTTGGCTCCCCATTGTTATCAAGCACTTATTCTTAAAAACGTTACAGTTCACTGATGCATATTAAGGCTTGTGTCATGGTCTGGAAAAGGATGATTTTGTATTGACAGGCTCCTAATCCATGCGCAGAGCTTCCTATGAAATACCCGTGATAGGTGTATTCCCACCCTTGAGTGAACCGTTATGCGAATAAGCACTTAAGCCATCGACACAACTAACTCTGGCGGTACTCTACCTAGCACAGGCCCCTCGCAAGAAACACCAACAAGACGAGAAGAGGGCGCACTTAGTAGAGGCGCTTGGGGGGAGACATGGAAGCCTTGATGGTCAAGCTTCCAACGTTCTGCCAGCCCTTCTTCAGCAGGGAGACGAGGTAGTTGATGGCCAACATGATGTTGGCAATCAGCTGCTCCTGGGTCATGCCGACGTTGCCGACGGCGACACCCATGCAGAGAACCTTCTTCAGCTGGAACTTGATGGTGGACTTGACCTCGGTGATCTTGCCAGAGAGATCGTCGGCGTGGGAGACGGGGGTGGGGAACTTGCCGGCTGCGAAATTGTTAGATACGGGTTCAAATCTGAAATAGCAAAAGGGGAAGTGAAGGAACATACCCTTGGACAGACCGGGACCCAAGAGACGGGGGATCTGCTTGATCAAGGTCTCGGAAGCGACGAAGGCGTCGTACTTGCGAGCGAGCTTCTTGATGAGCTTCTTGTTCTTGTTGAGCTTCTTCAAGTCGTCGGCGGACATGGCGTCAACACCACCGTGCTTGGCACGATCGATATCGTGCTGGTCACCGAGAATGCAGATGCTCATGTTGGGGCGGGGGACGACCGGGAGGCGGACGGTGCCGGAGAAACGCTTGTCACGCTGGGGGTCATAGTTCTTGAGGCCGATCTGAAGCTCGACAGACTCCTGTGAGGGGTATTAGCATTTGCTGATTGCTCCGCTTCGGTCGCGGACTTTGCGCTCAATTGAGCGACAGAGGTGGGTAGACTGACGAGGAAGTTGCGCTTCTTGGTCTCGAGAGAGTACTCGAGCAGCTCAGAGACCTGAGTGCGGACGTTGGCAACCGTAATTTTCGACATCTTGGCGATATCTCCCAGTAATCTGGTGCTTACGGTAGATGTTGGATGGTGATGGGGTTGAAGGGGAAAGAGAAGCAGCCGGGGACAAATTTCGGCGGGGCGCCTTATTGTTTTTCAATTAGGGCAGGGAAAAAGTTTGGCCACACCACCGTGTGTGGGTGGAGTGGACCGTGCGCGCGACGTTCCAGAAGATGCAGGCGATTGGTTGAATGTCACTGGGAGACGGGAGCGCAAAAAAAAAAAAAAAAAAAAAAGTCAGTCGGGACCCTGGCGTTTTGGTGCCCCGCGATGAGTCTTCGCCGGCGCGTCGAGTTAATGCTACGAACCACGTGCTGAAAACTCGTGGTACCTGGAATTTTCCCGTGTCCGATACGAAGCACCTCGAACGACGAGGCCTTCCCAAATCGGAGATTCTTATGTAAGATCTGAAGCAAATCAGAAATTTGAGTGCACTCATTTCCGATACTTACACGCCGAGTTGTAGACGACAGACGAAAGGAAAAAACACACCCCTGTTACTCACTCGGCCAGCACTCATTCGCTTCGCCGCTGCCCCTCGGTGCCCCTCCTTCTACCCAACTCTCAGAGTCACTCGCCGGGTTCACCAATAATGCGATAGCGATGAAGCAGGATACCGTCCCCCAGTACGAGAGCTTCGTCAACCCGAGTGACCTGCTCAAATGGGTTGAGGAACAGCCCGAGGAATCGTGGATCTCGTAAGACATTTCCCCCAGTCAATACCCCTCCAAAGTGAATGGTCCAAGCGTAGTATGTGTGTTAACATCATTTTTGCAAATAGCATCGCGCAAAATGTTTTTGACCACCTCCTCTCCCTGGCCGCTCAGCCAAAGGGAGTCTCGGGCAACTCATGCGTGAAGCTCTGCGGATTTGTCGAGCAAAGCTCAAAGTCCGACAAGTCAGCCCTGCGGCAATGGGCTTTTTCCAAAGAGCCCAGCCTGGGACTCTTCAACTTCTTCATCAAGTGGAATGAGACAGAGCAGCACCGGTCCATGAAGCTGGTCCTGGACCTGCTCCCCTCGCTCATCCGCCGTAACCCCGACCATGCTGTCTCTGACCTGGTCAAGACGACCATCTTGGACACTCTCATCTCCATCATTGGACCGCAGTCCACCAAGCCTTTGGTCAAGTCGTCGCTCAAGGCCATGGACTACTTTGCCGGCAAGTCCGTTTTTAGCGTCGAAGACATTGCGGCGAGTTATAAGCGGACGCAGCCAGAGTGCAGCTGGGCGTCCGACATTGCACTGTGGGAGGACTTTTTCGGCCAGATGCTCGACTGGATGACCATGCACTACGTGTGCCCGACTACGGGCAAGTTCATCGTGACCATTTTCAGGGCACTGAGACAGCAGTCTCTAAAGACCCCGCAAGTTGCAGACGATGAACAGTTCAGCGTTGAAATGTGGCTTCGCTGGGTCCAGGCTGCCATTGCCAAGACGCCGTCTTTGCTTGAGGGTATCAAGACGTATGTTTTCCTTCCGTTATTCAAGGATGACCGCAAAGACTCGGTCCAGATCCTGGAACAGATCAACAGCATGTGGTCTACCTCTGGCTCGGCCGTGGCTGAGCTAGACACTCTGGCCCAACTGAACCTCGCCGTGCTGGAGGTTGGTAAGAAGGTAGGCATGGTCGAGGAGCCCGGCGCCATCTACAGAGAGGAGTCCTCTTCAGCAGTAGTCTTGGAAGAGGCCGTGCTCGAAAGGGTTCTGTCACATCCTTCCCATGAGCTCCGCTCGCTGGCGCTGTCCCTCATCGTCGCCTCACCTTCAACGACGAGGCCTTACTCACCAGTGGCCCTCCGCCTGCTGCAAGCCCATCTCCCGACGTACTTCTCGGAGTCGGACGCAAAGTTCCGCATGGAACTGCTGAGCAAGCTCAAAGATATGTTCAAGCGCAGCAGAGGCGCAATCTTCATCCTGCATAAGAGTCTGGCCCGTCTCAAAGCCTTTGACGGCGCTGCCAATGGTGCGCCAAAGGCCCCTAAGGCGCCGCCGAAGCAAGCGAACCACCGCACCAACATCTTGCTCTGGCCAGAGGATAAGCTGCGAGCCAGCTTGGAGCAGCACGAAAGCTTTTTGGCGTGGTACATTGCATTTTTGCGGTCTGAGCTGATCCCCACAGCCTCTTTCCAGCGGCACTTTACCGCGCTAAGGGCCGTTGCCTTCATCCTCAAGCTCGAAGCCGACGCTGGCAAGACGTGGGAGACGGAGGAGGACGAGACCCTCTTCTTCAACCTGTTTGACGGGAAGTGGACGCGCGTGCTCCTCGACCTCATTATGGACCCATTCGACGACGTTCGGGAGAACGGTACGTCTGTCCTCAAGAACTTGTTTGGCGACAAGCGCTTCAAGTGTCTCGTTGGCGCACAAGGTGTCTCACCGACACTGGAAGAGTTCTTGTTGAGAGCCGAGGATATTGCGCGGAGGACGGCGCGAGCTGATCACGCTGATGGCGTTGCTCGGACAAACGAGCTTCTCTTTAGATTCTATGACGGTAGGGAGGCGCAGATTGCGCATATTTCAAAGTTGATGGACCTTCTTGAGGGCAAGCTCGCCTTTGCAGAGGCCGATCTGGGTAATGCCGTTCTTGAGGCGCCGGTGCATGGCTACTACGCTTCTCTCCGGTGGGTGCAACAAATACTATGCCTCCTTCGAAAGGTGCCGTGGACTGACCGAGGATTAGGTATATCTGGCAAGCTGCGGCTGATATGAGCTTTTCGGCGTCCGAGATGGAAGCAATGGCTATCCTTCAGAACCGCATTGTCAAGTGCTGTCAACGCATCTGGACTGCGGTCAGAGACATTCTGTGCGACGACTCACCCGAGGGCCACTTGCCCCAGGAGCTGGAAGATCTCGAAGGTCTTGACACCAAGGACCTGCTGAGCTACAGCTTCCGCGCCATCCACGAGTCCAGGTAAGTAATAAGAGTCTACATAATGCTGTGTAGATATCTCGTCTAACATGCTACTCAGTGCTCTGATGCGTGTCATGGTCCTGCCTCTCAAGTCCAAGGCCAAGGAAGGAATTCTGCGCCCCTCGACTGACCTCTTCACAACTGTCGGATCCTTGACCTTTGACCAGCTGTCGAGCCTCAGACACCGCGGTGCCTTCAACACTGTCTCACTGTCGTTCGCAACCTGCTGCCAGCTGGTCAAGCACCTCGATGACCCTCAAGCAGGCCACGAGAACGGCGAGACCCTGCTCGACGTCTGGTACAGGGGAACTAAGGAGTGCATCTTTTCCCAAGCATCCACTACCCGCCGCTCTGCCGGTATCCCCGCCATGATCACCGGAATAGTCTCGGCCAACGCGCCGCAGCCCTCCTTCGACGCCGTCATCGAGGAGCTCGTCGCCATCGCCCGCAAACCCGCCTTCAACTCCGAGTCGGACGGCTCCAAGCTGCCCCAGGTCCACGCCCTCAACTGCCTCAAGGACATGTTCAAGAGCTCCTTCATCACCCAGCTCGGCAAGTCGGCGCCGCACATCCCGCAGTGCCTCGACCTCGCCGCCGGCAGCCTCAAGTCCGAGGTCTGGGGTATCCGCAACTGCGGCCTCCTCTTCCTCCGCTCTCTCCTCGACAACCTCTTTGGCACAAACGAGAGCAAAGCCACCCTCGAGGCCGGCTGGGATGGCCGCACAACGCGCCTGCAGTACCACAAGTTCCCCATCCTGCCCTCCGTGCTATTGAACCTCCTCCGCTCCGGCCGCGAGGTCATGAAACCCACAACGCTGGGAAGCACCATCGCCGCCGAGTCCGTCTTCCCTGCCCTCGACATCATCCGCCGCGCCGGACCCCCCGACGCCTCGCGCGACGAGCTGTACGGTCTCGTCGCGGGCTACCTCGCCAGCCCCGTCTGGCACGTCCGGGAGATGGCCGCTCGCGCTCTGTGTTCTTTCCTCCTTAAAGACGACGATTGGGTCAGCCTTGCCGAAGCCATCATCAAGGACTCCCTCGCCGCGGCGCCCGCGAGCAGGAACAACCACCTACACGGCGGCCTGCTGACCGTCAAGGCGGTCTTTGAGCGGCTCTCCGACGTCTCGCCTCAGAGACTGTCGTCTGGCCTCCCGCGCGTGGTCTCGATTCTCGGCGGTGTCGAAGCCAGCGCGTCTGACTCCTTTGCCTCCTGCCCAGACATCCGCGCCGCTTACCTGGAAGTCCAAAACCTCATCTCCCTCTTCGCCCTATCTTACCCGTCATCATCATCACCGTCATCACAGGGCGCTGCCTCCACCACCATCTCACAATCCCCACAAAGCGCCCTCCTCCGCACCCAACTCGCCATCGCAGCAGTTCACGCCGCCCAAACCTCCTCCTCGCCCTCCGCCTCCCTCCGCGAAACCCTCCTCTCGACAAGAACAACAAGCGTAGAGACAACAATCACAACCCTCGAAACCCTCGCCTCAGTCCACCACCCGCACCTGTCCCCCGCGGAAGCAGCATCCTACGCCGCGCTGTACACCGACGTAGCCTGCTCCGCAACACACCCAGACTCCTGCGCCGCCGCCCTCGTCAACCTCGCAGAGGTCCTGGACCTCGTCCTGGCGGCAGCAACGGCCTCCCGCGATGCCGATGCCGATGCCAACTCTCGACAACCCTCAAACCTCCTCCCCTCCCCCGAGACCCTGACACAGCTTTGGCAAGGCCTCCTCGCGAGAACAATCAACCCAAACCTCTCCAACGCAATCACCCGCGCCAGCGGCCCCATCATGGCATCCCTCGTCTCTCAATCTCCCGCTAACCCATCCACCGCGCGCTCCCTCCGCGGCTGGGGCAACCTAATGTCCTCGGCCCTCCACGACTCCCGCCCCTTTGACACCCGCATCGCCGCAGCAGCCTCCCTCGCCTCCTTCTTCTCCGCAGCAACCTCAACCTCTTCAACCACCGCAGACCAACACCAAGCAGAAGCAGAGGCAGAAGCACCCCTCCTCCCCGCCCTCATAGCCCTCTACGACGCCCTCAACGACGACGACGACGAAGTCCGCGACCTCGCCTCCCTCTCCGCAAAACACATCCTCTCCGCGCCCCTCGCGCCCCTCGACGCCGCCTCCTCGCTGCTATCCTACATCGCAACCACCTACCGCGACAGTCCCGCCCTCCACTCCCTCCTCGCATCCCGCGTCACGGGCCAGGTCTCCTCAGATGCAGCCAACGACGCAGAGACCACCGCCGCCACACAATGGTCCACCGCGGAATCACAACTCTCCGCCGCCCTCCGCTTCGACGACTCCCTCTTCGCAATCGAAGAGCAGAACCTCTTCATCGACGAGGTTCGCGAATCGAAGCGCTGGGCCGCCGTTTTCCAAGACGTCTTCTCTATCTCGGATTCTTCCTCAACGTCGGCAGCAGCAGCGCACAAAGCCCTCACAACATGGACGTCCGCCGGCCTCGACGCCCTCCTGGCCCTCACATCCCAACCATCCCACGCAGACGACGGACCGCTGGGCTGGACTTCGGACCCAGACGTCTACGCAGTCTGCGCGCGCGTCCTCCTCGCCGCGACGGCACTCACCAAGGTCAATGTCGTCGGCGGCGGCGTCGATGGGCGCGAGGCGCTCAAGGAGAAGTTGGAAAAGTTGAGGGACGTTGGTCAGCGGGGGAGACTTCATGGGTTATTGTTGGAGATGATGGATGCATGAAGTCGACGAAACGTGAGATATCATAGACAATGGACGGTTAGATGATGCAAAGGACAAAAGCATGCTCGGATGAGAAAAGTTTGAGTTCATTTAGATGCTTCGTGTACAAATGCTTTGGAAAAGGTACATGGCGATAGACATGGAAAATAGACGGGAAAAAAGAGATGAAGTAAGTTAAAAAGAAAAAAAGGCTATAAAAGGAAGGCTAAGACGCCCCGAACGCCATTGGATGCTCATGCGTCATCTCGTCTCGTCTACAGAGATCTCTCTGTCTGCATCAAGCTGGGTATCCTGTCCTGCAGCTGACATATCTCCCCTCCCTCTGTCTCTCTCTCATCGTCGTACACTTTACACGGCCCTTAGTTGGACACAGTCTGAACCACCTTTTCTCCCGATACACTCAACGACGAATCCTGTCTCTTCATACCGCCCATCCCACCCATCTTGCCCATCTTAACAACCAGCATGGTATTCTGGCTCTGCAGCTGACCCACCTGCTCCTTGAGGACGTCAATCTCCTTGAGCGCCACATCCCGCTCCGTCCTGATGCGCTCGAGCTCCAAGGCCAAGTTTGCCTTCTCCTCCTTTTCTGCCTGCTTCCGCCGCTTCTCCTCAGCCTTGCGCTGTTCGTGCTCGCGGCGCTGCTCGAGGCGCTGCATGTCGCGCTTGTACTTGTCTTCCTGCTTGGCCATCTCCTTTTCGTGCTTCTCGCGGAGCTTTGCCAGGTTGGCGACCTCCTTTTGCGAGTCTTGGTCACGCTTACTAGACATGCGCTCTTGCATCTTGTTGATCTTGTCTTGCATCTTCTGGCGCCGCTCCTGGAGTTTCCTGAGCTCTCTCTCGTGGTGCGACGACGTCTTAGACCCTTGGAGGGACGCGCCGCCGCCAGATCCGGACGAGTGAAGCGACACGCTGTCAGGCTGCGTAACCTCTGGTGGCGTGATGGGCTCACCCTCGTCCGTCTTCTCGACCGCTGAAGCGAAGCTTCGGATGGACGACGTGTCGCTTTGAACCGACTCATCCTCTTCATCTTCCTCCGCTATCGACCCGTTGGTACTTGGTGCAGTGAATATTCCGGGTAAAGCGTAGCCCTCTGGTAGGCGACTAGCCACAACGGAGCTAGCCATTCCGAAAGCACCGGATATGATGCCGTACAGGCCGTTACTACTCGGGACGGAATTATCCTGCACCTGTGCTGACTCTTCAGGTAACAAATTTGATGTTGGTTGCTTGGCCACCTCCGTTGGAGAAGCAACCTTTTCGCTCTCGGCCTGCTTAGCGCCTTCTTTCGTCTCCTCCTGTTCTTTGTCTGAAGTTGAAAAGTCATCTGCGGACTTCGCAGTCATCCACTTGAGGAACTTGCCGGCATCTCCAATGATGCCTGCCGGTGTACCCCGATCAATCAAGAATCGGGGCACGTTGCCGCCGGGATCACTACGAGTCACCATAAGCCACTCAACAGACGTCGTCGCTTCCTCCTCGATGCCTTCGCCGGTGTGCCCAGCGTCGTCTCTGGCAGGTGCACTGTCAACAGATGTACCTCGATGACGGCTGTCTGGATCTGCTGTCTTTTTCGCTGCCCGTAGAACAGCCTCCTTGCCCATAGACTCAGCTACAGCTTGTCTTTCTTTGGCGCCTTCCTGACTGAGATCAATCGACGATCGTGCTCGCGTGATCGCAGCCGGCTTATCGGACGGGATCTCGCGAATGATTTCGACCGACTCATATTGGCCTCGAATATAGCCTGGCCGCTCGGGGCACTCGGGATGAATGCATGGTTTCGACACAATCATGTAGGTCCGGAGCGGCCGCCTAGTACCTTCTTGCGGGGCGCCGCCGGAAAAGTCGGAACTCAGCAGTAACGTCACAAAGTCTCTCGGAGCCGTCGGGCCTGGGAATTGCGCTGACAATTGGAATACTGAGCAGATGTTGTAAGCATTTGGCACTGAAGTCTCAAGTGGTGTTTTTCTTGCTCACCTTCCATTTTTCCAGAGCCTTCCACAACCTCATGCGCCGCTCGCTTCTCTGCTCCAATGCCGCGGATGGCGCCGGCGCCGGGCCCGCTCTGCACCTTCATGGACTCGGCAAATTCTCTCTCGAGGCCCAGCTTCCACTTCTCAAAAGTTAAGCCATCGTGAACGCTGCGCCGGGCGAACCAGCTGCCCTTGCCGTCCTTGGCGGCGAGTTTATACACGTTGATTGCTAGCGGGTTATCCTTGGCATTGACCTTGACCTCTTTCCACTCTTTGGACAGGTCCTGCGACAGCTTCAGCGCCGCACCGGTCTGGCGCTGGGACAGTGAACGATTGATGTCGGCGACAGGTATCGGCGGGTCGGTGTGGGAGCGGGATCGGCCGTGGGAAGCAGTGGCCTGCTTAACGGCGGCGGGGACGGGGATAGAGTCAATAACTGTTTGAGCGTTGGCAAATACGCCGGTCATGAACTCTTTTGGATCCTCCTCGGCGACAGATTCCCACTTGATAGGCGCGAGGCCTTTGAAGGGCTCGTGGTGAGGTGCCATTGTGTCTAAGAGTGGCGGTTGGCGTCGAGGGCGAAACGGAAATGTGTCGTGTTTAAGAAGATGTCATAGCCCAGGTCGTCCGACGAGAGCGAGTAGTGTAGAGACTAGCCGGTGGTGTCTGTGAAGAGGAATTACAGACGGAGATTTTCAAATGACAAAAGGTAGCGAGATTCGTATAGTGTATGGTTATCGTCGGGGTCCGGACGCGACCGAGGCGCTGGGAAAGGGGAATGTTCGTGGGGAAGCAAGGTAGATGCTGTTTGGTGGTTTGTGGATGAGAGTGGTGGTCAGTGGTCGATTACTGTGCAGAAATGGAGACGAAATAAAGCTTTGGACGACCTGCAAAGAGTGCCCCACGTGTGGCTTAAGAGTAAAGAGTCAAGGAGGAAGAAGGCAGGTTTGGGAGAGAATCAGGTGCTGCGTAAGCCACAGTTACTCGGGAATTGCTGGAATAAAGGCGCATGCACGAAGTACGGAGGATGGAGTATGGATAGCGTCAACGGGAATGGGATCACCGATCATGGGCCTTACCGGGGTGTCAGGACTCAGTTGGGAAAGGAGTCTTGGAGGGGCTTTGACGTCTTTGGCCGACCCGAGCGGACCTAATGCTCCCGTCCTCTCTCTCTCTACCTTATTGTGTACTATTTTGTCAGGTGCGTTACGGTTGACCATGTTCCATCATGTTCAATGCGCCCTTGTCCTTTACGTCCGGTGCAACACTCCTTCCGTCTCCTTGGGAAGAGGCATCTACGGATACGTATCTTATCTTGCCTCGGATTCTGCCCCAATGACGAAGTAACACAAGGTAAGCACAGTAAAAGCACCTAAATGGAAAGGGCCCGGCAGCCAATTCTTGCTCCTTGCTCCTGCTGTGTTTGCTTTCCCTTCACCGCGCTTCTCGCATTGGCTCGACCCTGGCGCTGACGTCACCCCCTGTCCATGTACACATACGAACAGTACGCAGTACGAGAAGGTGCGGTCCCCTCAGGGCCTCAAAGAGAAGGTGGGGAGGGGAGGCCCTCGTTGGCCCCCCGTCCGTCTCGACGTCACAATTGGTGGTCAGTCTCCCAGAAAGAGGATCAAGTGGATCCCACCGCGCTAGAGATCGTCTAGAATCCGCGTATTCTGGGCTCGACCTCCGTGCCCTCGGATTCCTCTCATTCGACCCTCGCAAAGCCGTGATGAAGGAGCGACAATTCACCCATTGTAACGAGTGGAAAATGCGGCTCCTTTCCCCCTTTTCTTGCTCCAGTCCTGTATCCATTCTGAATTTTTTATTCTTAGATTAGGGACAGATTTCGAGGGGAAGGTGGGGTTGAAGGGAGGAGAGGCGCGGATCAGAGACCTCGTTCTGGAACTTCTGACCACCGGCCTACGTCGTCCAAGGCCGCCCGCCACAAGCCACACTGTTGAATGCGGGCTTCCTTGAAGGGAATGTGGCACATCAGGTTTTTCCTTGCTTTCTCCCGTCGCCCTACCCGTAAGGCAACGCGACCAGGATGACTTTCCAACGGTGTACAGGGATTCTGATGGCGACTGGACACGTGAGGTCTTTCTCCCTTGCCGGAACACCTTGCCGGAGAGCAAAAGAAGTGATTTGGGGTAAGATGTGATACCAAGCGCTGCGTACTCCTGGTGTGCATCGACGTCAACCACTTGAGTTTACATCGTCATGATCTACCTTACCCCAAGGTGTTAAGGGTAGGGCGTACAGCCTAAATGTCCAAGTACCATCATACTGGTTGTACACAATTACACCAAAACCACGCCGAGATTCCCGAGACATGACCTCAAAGGCCCGGACCCGGCTTTCTCGTCGGCCGACTTTCTCTTCATCGAACACCAACACTAGCCCCCAAGACAGTTTGACCGAACCTTCCGGTCAACATCGATCTACGATTGCAGCCTTACATCGCGATAGAGTCCCCAGAGAAGAATCAGGCCATGTCTTCAGGCCATCAATGCCAATACTCTAGCAGTAAACTAGCAACCTTTATTGAATTGTAACGGATGAGGCTGAGATCGCCATTATGAACAACCTCACAGCCTGACCATGGTGAACATTGTTAATCGTGTTCGCCTTCCCCCCTCTGTCCCGGTACATTAGGTAGTTCCTGAATCTACAACAGAGCCTCTGTCTGCTTCCATCAATAGTGTTGCAATAGAGTTAAGCCCCTCACTTCTTTGCCCTTTGTGCTGCCTTTGGGTGCGTCTTGAGCAGAGTGCATCATTGATAACAAGAGAAGCGCATATTCATCTCATCACCCCCCAACCAGTGGTGGAGTAATGAATCCATCAAGCAGAGACAACCTGCAGCATAAAATCATCATCCAACGTAATCAAATATTATCCTCCATTTCGGAGTAAAACAGAACAATAGACTGTAAGGCTCTACAAGCCTCGATACGCTGTTCAAAAGCATGGCAACATGATATTGCGCAATGCAACACAACGAGACCCAATAAACTCCTCTACAACCCCGCCAAAGAGCTGCGCTCACTCATCAACGCTTGGTGATCCAACTTACAGCTCCCGCAATATGTATCGTACCACTCCCGCAGCGCCTCCTTCTTGCCTTCGTCAATACTCGACGTCAAGACCTTCTGGCCACTGCCACCACCGCCGCGCTTACTCTTAGCAGAACCGCCATCCTCCTCCAAAACAGTCTTGAGCTTCTCGCACCGCATCGTCTCGTCAGAGAGCCAATTCTCCCACTCTGACTGCACCATCTCCCGCTCGATGCTGTTGACGATGCGCATCGCGACGAGGAGATCGTGTCGATACGATCCGAGACGCTGTCGGGTCCGGCGCAGCCGGCGCGCGGTCGCTCGGCTCGTCGCTGATGATAGCGTCGACCCGGCGTCTTCGTAGGGGCTGTCAAGGTCGGTGGCGTTGGCAACAAGTTGGAACGTAGTGAAGCTGTGATATCATGTTAGTCATCGTATCCCTGAATCCCAAACTGCCAATCGAGATTTACTTACCAGGCACTATCGGTAGGCCAACTGTTGTTATGGCCAACCGCACCCGTTGCCTCGCCCAGATCCGCCATGTAGATGGCCTTGCTCATCATCACGTTCGGGCCGACACCGAGCCGCGTCATAAACTTGGCTGCTCGCCTCTCCGTCCACCAGGTCGAGCTTTCTTTGGATGTCAAGGCAATGTTCGTGAACGCGCTGACGGCCAGGACAAGAAGGATGAGTCTATGAGCCGTGACCACGCTGAAGAAAGTCTTCACCACGGCGATGGCCCACATGATGAGCGACGTCACCGCACTCTCGCCAAAGGAGCGCAGCGTTTCCAGGAGCATGGCTGTCAGTGTCCGCGGCTTGATGAGCTGCTTCTTTGACGCGGCCGCGTCGGCCGGGGAAAAGACAACGACTTGCGTCTGTTGCCCAATGTTTCCGTACACCTGGATTGCCCTCTTGGTCCGGCTGTGTGGGCCAAGCTTGCGCACCTGGTCCGTCGCGACGTCTGCAAGCTCTTCCGCATCGCCCTCGGCGTCATTTAGGGCCTGACGCTCGACCAAGTTCTTCGAAAACGTGGGTATCTTGGACCATTCCACCTTTGTGTAGATGGCCAACTTACACTTTGACTTGGCCACGTGAGTGATGACAACCTTGGTCACCAACTTGAAGTCTTGAGAATGGGGAAGATGCCATGCCGTCTTGGTGTGTGTCACAACATACGTTACGTGTTCTTGGAAGACATCCATGGTCTGGTAGTCGACAACGTCCACGGTCTTTGGTCGACCGATCATATCCTTGTAGTCGAATTTGAACTGGAACTCTCGCCTCATTCGGCCATGATCTG
Source organism: Colletotrichum abscissum (assembly GCF_030869225.1). Classification (NCBI taxonomy): domain Eukaryota; kingdom Fungi; phylum Ascomycota; class Sordariomycetes; order Glomerellales; family Glomerellaceae; genus Colletotrichum; species Colletotrichum abscissum. The sequence continues at coordinate 1,005,937 of NW_026849987.1, read as the reverse complement.
CGAGCGCCCAGGGCCCTTGGGCGATCTGTTGAGCTCTCCGCTCAAAGTAGAGCTTGGGGAAGACAAAGCTCTTGTCGCCAAAGAGCACATGGAAGCAGGCCTTGGCACTAATCTCAAAGTGCCGCTCTGCAACCATTCTCTGCATGTCTTCGGGTTCGAAAATTACAGGATGAGCGGGTACCTGCACTTTGGGGGTCTGCCTCGAACCAGGCCCTGCTAAGCGGAGTCTTGGTCCAAACTGGCTCTGGCGCTTAGCCGGGCGCCCAGAATGCGTGCCGTCATCGAACGGCGTATTTGACGAGACCTCTTCCCAGCTTTCAATGCTTGGGCTACGTTTGCTGTAGTCCTCGTATTCCAGATTGATCAGTGCCCGAATGAGCTCTGGCAACTCCATCGGCTCCTCAGATTGTAAGTCGTCGATGAGAAGGTTCATTCTCGCATGAAGGAGCTGGAGATTATCCAGGAAAATCTTGATGGTGATTCTAGTGTAGCCCGTCTCATTGCCATCCTCACCGAGGTGAAGGAAAATGAAGTCGCATTCCTTACCGGGCGCAGCTGTGACCTCGGCTATTATGTCGAGACTGATGGCATATGCAACTACAAGGCCCATTTGTTGTCCATAAAAGTACATGTTGTCCGGAGTGATATAGATACGGCCGTTGCCCGCCAGCCCCTGGCCGTGAGAGGGTGAGTCCTTGCCTGTCGAGCTCGACCAGGCGGCGCGGAAAACGAGGACAAGCTTCTCGTCCAGTGGAGCATTCGGGAACAGAATCCGGAATTGGAGATGCTGGATTCTTAACTCTGGAGGGTATCCTGGAACAAAGGTCTCCACGGGCTGTCTGAATGGGGTGTGGGCTTGGCTGGGTTTTGCATCGACACTGACAGTCTTCCTGTGGCCAGTGGTAGGAGTTGGAGGCTTCTCTTCACCAGGCTTGCCCACCTCTCGGACTACTATTCCGAATGGATTTTCTTCCAGCAGGCCAGGGGTGCGAGGACGGCCTGGGCCAGACCCGTAGACAGTGCTCCAAGGGCTACTTCCCCAGTAGTTGGCGAGAACCGAAGTAGGCATGTGGCTCGTAGTGTCCGACCCTATACTTCTGTCGACTGAAAGCATCACAGCCGTTCGGCTGAGGTTTGTTGCTGCAGGTGGCCTTGCCAGCGTCAAAGGAGCCAAGGTTCCTTGAACTGGGTCCAGGGCAGGTAATCTTGAAGTGGACGAGTTCTTCGACCCAGCTTGTGGGGGGGAAGGGTATCCGGGAAGATGGCCGTGGCTTGCTATCAAGCCCGCGATGCCGCCAGCGCCGGGCGCACCGCCAGCAGCCCCCGCAGCTTCGGCACCCGCACCAAAGGTCGCTTTTCGGTGAAGATCTAGCTTCTGGATGATCCTCGCTGCATGATCGCGATTGCTTTCTCCCTCCTCACGCACCATCTCTCGGCCTAGGTCACGCCCAAGAGCAGTAATGGACCGACGCGGTGCACCAGCGTTTACGTCGAAGCTGGCACGGCCAGCCATGCTGCCGTCCGAACCAGGAACCGGAAGAGTGCCAGCCCGGTCAAAGCTACCGGAAGGCTCCTCGCCAGCCACGATGGCGTCCATGGACCTTGCTGAGAACTCGGGAAGTGGTGGCGGCGTGATGGAGAAAGCGGGATCGGCACCGGCGGGTGAAGAGGCGCTGTCTCTGTCCATGCTGGCCTCGAATGCGCTCTTCTTGGCCACCTCAAAGACCTCCAGCCACTCGGTCAGCTGGTTCTGAGTCTCTGCCTGAAGAACCAAGGTCTGGCTCTTTGTCTTGACTTCGAAGCAGAATCTGCGATCCTCGGCAACGGCAGGTTTGGCATTGCACAAAAGAACACCAATCTCGTCACCTTGCAGAACACCTTGGGGCCCATTGATCAGCCAGCCAAAAATACCTTCTCGGCAATAGTACCAACGACGGACCCAGTTCGACCTGGCTGGCTTGCCGTAAAGGGTCTTGAGGAAGAGCCAGCCCTGCTTCTCCGAGACAACGGCGGAACTTTCTTGTGGCTGGACGCTGACCGGGCCTCTGGACCCCAGGAACTGAACTGTGGACGCACTGTAATCCTCCAGCTCCCGGGATGGCTTGAATGCTTGCAGTGTGCTTTCGCCGATATCGCGGCGCGCAATTTGTAGTTCTCTCTTGAACACAAACTCTGTGGTTTCCATCTCACGAGACCAGCCACGGATGCGATCCATCTCGGAACCCCACTTTGTCGATACGGCAGCGGCGTCGCGCGACCGCTTCATTTCCTTCCAGAAGTCGGAGCTGACACGTACAAGCAACTTGTCCAGGCTAAAGCGAATCTGAGGCGCAAGCTGGCAGAAGTCCATGGAGACCTTGAGATATGCCTTGCGGGTCTCGTACACGGCGAACGCTTCCTCTCTGATAGCAGACGGCTCCTTTGTCTTTGACTGGCTCATGTACCGAGCCATGGCTTGATCAAAGTTCCTCTGGGTATGGTCCAGAACTCTCCTGACTTCCTTGAAAGAGCGCAGGTCGGCGGCGACGAAGGAGCGGATGGGGTCAACAGATATGGTGTCCATTTTCCGCACTGTTGACATAATCTGAGTCCACCATTCCTTTGAGCCATCGCTTATCCGGCGCAGAGCGAGAAGAGTGTAGTCGTGATCGACGATGGCATCGGCGGTCGCGGCGGGTGGGAAGATCTTGGACAGGTAGGTGTTGACGCTTTCTTCGAGGGCTAGGATGTCACGGGTGACGCGAGACGTAGACCTGACATAGTCGTCAAGCCATTTCTCGACATTGTCGATGTGCTCTCCGAAGTGCTGCGCAGTGGATCGGAAGGTAGGAGAATCGAGGGATGCCTCGTTGAGGCCGACGGGAATCGCAGGACTTGTTTGCTTTTGCGCCGTTGTTGCAGCAGCAGCCAAAGCGACAGACGCCGCGGGCTCAGCCATCGTATGTGCAAGGATCGACGATGGTCGTCGACGTCGTCGGAACGACTTGGGAGTCGTTGGTTCGGTCGGTCGGTCAAAGATATATCATCTGTATCTATGATGGGCGCTATGCATGCTCTACAGGTCCGGAAGGTAGGATTTCTTGTGTATTGGAGCGGAAGAATGCTGTGTCGCGAGTGGAAGTTGTAATGACGTCGGCGAAAGCCGCATTTGGGGAGTGCCACGGGTACAAGTTTTGGGAGGTGTGCTGTCAAAGTCAAGCCTCGCCTCGTCGTCTGGAAAATAGGCTGAGGCCCGGCGGTGGGGGAGCCAATGAAACCACTTTCGCTTCGCGCTTTAGCGTCCGCGTATACTGAGCAGTCCACTGTAGATTCGGCCGAGACCACCCCGCGATTCACTGAGACCAACCGCTAATGAGATTACCTCAGGCGGGGGGGGGGGGGGGGCTCACGGGGCCTTACAAGTTAGGTAATAGGGTAAGGTGCCTACGGATACACTTGGAGCCTTGGAGGAACGGGAAGGCAGTTAAGCTCAGCCCAACTTTCCTTTTACGGAAAAGAAATGGCCCAAGCTCCCTAAGGCGCGGAGTGCGTGCTCCTTCCCTCAATATTCCATGCCATTGACGGCCACTTCGTTCCTTCTATTCTACGGAGTACTGCGTACCTACCCGTACCTATCCTTCTTCCATGGGGAATTTGGAGACAGCAACTCATGGAACCTTTGGCTTTTCTCCAGGTCTCCGCCACTCTCCTGCAAAGTCTTGTCCATCGTCGTACGAATAAACAAGCTTCAAACATGGTTTGCGCCCTCCAAAGTCTCAATGCGATGCGTCTCGCATTGGCCAAAGAAGAAGAACAGTCTTTGCGGAAGTCGGCATCAGCCATGGCAACATCAAACATCATACCTAACACCCAACGAACTTATAGTTCACTTCATTCCTTACAGGCCACTTGGCATACAGAAGCTGAAGCAGACTTCATACGCCCGTCCGCCTCCATTATAGCCCGACAGACGAACGACTCAGGTCTGGCTTATGCTCGAATCGTCAAGTAGACAAGTTTTCTCTCAACGACAGGCTCATGCTTGGGTAATGTGTCGCCGGTTTCCTGCACCCGCTCGACGTCTGCCGCCCACCACGCTTGCAACCACACCAATCCCCGGATTATCTGCCGCGAGCGAACCTGGGCCATCTGGAGTACAGCTTATCCATTTGCCGTCGAGATCGAGTCATGGACGCAAGGACGCGACATGTCAATAGCTGTCGTCACGTATCTGACAAGGAGACAGCTGCCTCGCAAAACTCAACGAACTTAACCGGACCTCGCCATAGCTTGCCATGCAGACTGCACACGCATCTGCCCCGTCAAAATTACTCGAGCTTCTCTGTTCGAAACACGGGGCTATCACGACTGGTCGGGACGTCGTCGTTGCTACGACACGCATCCACGACAAGATTACAGTCCCTAGCCTAATCCCTATCCTATCCTATCCTGGCACCCCAGACACTGGTTCGTTTCTGCAACGGGCTCGACTGAGTGGGCTTTGTAGTGAAACATTGTTCCATCATCGGCGGGTGGGAGGAAACAACCATAATGGCATCATGTTGGCCACAAATGGAATGGATTGTCCCGTCGCCTACACTGGCACACTGGTCCCATTCGGAGCCGCGTGGCTGTCGACTCCGGACTGGACTGCTGGTGTCCTGTGCCCTTGGGGAGGTGGAGGGTCAGATCAATGCTAAAATCTCGGTCATGAGCGAGTCAACGTCGCCGTTTTTTTGCTCTCCCGCGGGCAGCACAGCCCCTCAGCCCCTCCCGTGTGGCATTTTCATGCACTACCGACGCTCGCCGCCCACTGACAAGCAATCGGCTTGAAGCGATCAGCGGGTCTTCTGCATTGGTAGCAGCACATTTCAGCTGCTCAAGGGGCGCAACGTACTCGCCCACGGGCCCCCCTTATTCGGTCTCTCGTTCAGGTACTGTGTAATAGGTCCCCTGAGTTCTGCGTCTAGTATGTACTAACAGACTGCTTTCCAGTAACTCACATGCTCCTTCTGTCGGCTTTGCCGGGGACCTCGCATTCCTCACGTTGCATTGGGTATTTCCAACGCCTTCGTCAACTCAACCTCTCCCTCCTTCACCAGCCTCCCGGTTCCTGCGCCACACGCGGATCTCCCAGGGTGGGGGAGCACTCGCTGCACCGTTTCTCCTCAGACCGGCAGTCCCTGTTCTTTTTTTGGATACACGCACTTTCGGAACCTCGAGATCTGGGGAAATCCCATGGAGGACGATCGTCAATTTTCAGGGTTGCCAAATTTTCACCTCACCCCACGAGACAGCTACGCAATCGAATTGATCTCGCGTTGACGTGTACGAATACGTCTTCATGTCTTGCTCGCCAGTACATCAGCTGGTGATGATACGTGAGCAAAATACGGCAGCTGTCGATACCCATCCTCCACTTAGGCACGGGCACGATAGCTGGTGGCGACTATTGGCACAATCCCCGTTGGCTTCAAGACCAGGCATGCCCTGCGCAGGAAACCTGTCCAAAACGAACCGTCCCGCTCACCTGTGGTATTGAGCTCAAGGCTCAAGCTTGCCATGCTATTTTCGATCCAGCCTGAATCACTAGACAGATCCATGGATTTTTGCAAGATTTTCACTCAAGCGAATGTCGTCCCACTGGCGTCTGACGACAAATGATGCAGTAGGGATTACCCTGAAGAAGGGCAGTTACATGCGCAGCAGTCTGCAATGGAAACGAATAGCAGACGAAATATGCCTTTCTGCAGGAGGTTGATACAGTCTCTCTGAACATTCAACTTATTTCCCCGTGCTCCGCCAAAGCCATAGGATCTCCTCCCGCACAACCGTGCGGCAAAGCAAGATTTGCGGGTCGCCGGCCCAGCCACTGGGGTAGGGATCTGCCGTTGAGTGTGGCGACACCAGAAACAACACAGCCTGTGAAGCTTGGCTTGGTGCTACCTTGGATGAAAATTCCGGGTCCGAAACCCCCTTCTCTTGGATGACGGGATAATACTGAAGTGTCCTGTATGGATTGCAATAGCCTTGAAAAAGACAGGTTTTACACTCACTGCTGGGAAACTCCATGTGACTCAGGTCAAGTGACGATAGTAGCGGTCACGAGCAGCCAACGGGTACTGGCTGGTGTCAAACCAGCCACCCGAGGTGCGGCAAACAACGGCGGAGCCGCCTGCATCGACGACAGGCGAAGGCCGCGGGGGCCAAAAATAGGTAGTCAGCAGACCTATCCGTACCTACAACTTGCCGCGACGGCACAGAAGCCGACTTCTGCCGACTTTGCTGCGAGAGAGACTCCACTGCGTCCGCTTGTTCGACTCCACGATGGCCCGTTCTGTTGCCTTCTGCCGCGTCTATGGCCGGACAGCCGCCGCTCTCTCACTGTTCTCAGACTCCCAAGCGAGCTTTCACATCCGTCTAGGGTGTCATTGCAAATCCACACTGTCTCTCCCTGCGATGCCGACACCGGGTCGCAGTACAGCCAGCTTCCGCCTGTATGGGAATGTGGAATTTGGCAGGGAACCACGTATTCGGATCTGTTTGCAAACGAATCCATTTTGCCACAATACCAATATGTCATGGTTCAATATTCCGTTCACAACGACATGGTATCCAGGTTTTTTGCTTGCTTTCTGGACATGTCTCTGGGCGATTACCCCCTTGTTTGAGTCAACAGCAACTGGTTAGGCATTTTGGCAACTCGATTGGACGGCAGATTGATTGTGATAGATCTCAATCCGCTTCTGGAGAGGTTCGAGAACGGTTGTTCCTGCAACCGGGCACTCACGAACGGGGCAGGCCATTTCCCAATCTGGTAATCTTGGTATGTAACGTCTCCTGATGACCATGACCTTGCTCATCCGCCTGTCCCCTGAACTGGCGCCAAAGTCGTTGCGCCATTAACGCGGCCATTATTGCTCAGCAAGCTTCCGCTGCGTCCTTCAGGAGTCAAGGGGAAGTTCCTAGGAGCGTTTGGACTCCAACCGTCTCTCCTCATGATGGACCTCTTGGACATTTCGCTCATGATTGGTCTAATATCAAGCCAGAATTTGAGTATTTTTGCCAATCACGATGAAATCACTCGGCCTTTTCCCGTCCAGGCCCACATAGCCCGAATCTGGCCGTCAGCTCAATAGCCAATGAGGCACCAGAAGCCAGCTTTTTCCCAACCACACCTCAGCTCACCTCGGCCGCTAGCAAGGACTACAACCTTGCAAAAAGCCATCTACAGGCTGTCATTGCTCGACGTTTACACCCTCGAGTCCTCGACCACCCTTTCTATATCTCCACAACGATGTTGGATCCCGTTCCATTAGGACGGACCAACTCCCATCGGCTCGGCGGCGATGCGAAGTTCAGAAGGGAGGAGGGCAATCCCACGCTTCCGGAAACGCTCTATACGCCAGTTCTCAGACGGAATAGCAACGCTGCCATTGCGGTACGCCGCGCCATCTGGTTTGATATCGCTGTCCAAGGCGGAGCCCGGCCGGGACTGTAGGCGGTTCAATTTAGTGTTGTTTCCTCTAGCGGTTCTTCCTTTGGCTTCTTTGGCCGCTCCAATCATGGTCATGCCCTGAGTCTCGTGAAAGTCGAGCCGGCCCAACAACTGCGACCCTATTCTCCAAGGAGGTCTAAGTTGCATATGGAGAAGCCCAGTCGTAGTCACATACAATGCTATGCGGGCTATTGGGTCTACCCGCCGTCGCGGCCGCGCCTGCGTCGTTTCAAAGGCGATCTGCTGCTAGAACCTACATGATGCAGGGCGAGACGCAGAAGTGTCCTCAGGCACATGCAAGTCATAAAGGTACTAATAATTGGTAGAAAGTGAGAAGCAGCGTCTGAACCACACGACTGGCCAAGACAGACAGGCCATTTTATGACGATTATCAGAAGACGCCTCATTCATCTCCGATGAGGTCTCAGCAAGGCCAAAGCAAGATTGACCATCACTAACGACCTCTATCGCCATGGCTGTCTTGGCCATGGCGTTGGCTCTGTGGGCTTGTCGAATGTAGTCATGCCTTATCCCTGGTCTAACTAACAAGATACGAGCCACGGTCTTCGGATCGTCAAAGGTGGACAGATACAGTCAGGTGCATAAGGGCAACCTCCTGACGGAACCTCTGGATAGTTTCCTAGCGTCAGACGAGTCGACATAGGCAGCTCGAATTTCTCACGCCTGCATGATTCAGTACTACCCATCCTAGGTAGCAAAAGGTCTGGACCTGCGCAGGCTGGTGTGCCCTTGAGCATGATATCACAAATGTATTCCAATCACGGCAGCCCTCGCGATGATTGTACGCCGAAGGCTATACGCAAGCAGATCTGATACCTCGCAAAAAGAGCAAGGTGCATGATCAAGGAACATGCGAGCAGGTGAAAGATCACGATGAGTAACATTTGCAATATGATATATCGAAAATTGCTTATAGTGAGAAGGCCCGGCTCGGATGGTTTGAAATGACCGCGGAAGCGATCTAGACGGCCCCGGTGCAGACCCTGCGAAAGGTTGACCCGATCATGGGCACTTGTCAGACGAAGTGCTACATGGACCGTAGACGTCGAGGCTACGGCTCAGTCATACTTTCGTTCACCCCACTTCACTGAGCATCGGTTTGGGAAGAAACTGGCAGCTCTTCAACCAGGACGCACCCTGCATCTCAGCAGCCAGGGGTACGCTTTTCACAAGATACATGTGAAAGGAGGCGCTTGGGGTTGGTGGGTGCCGGCAAGCAAGGGTAGGCATTCTTTGAGACAGAAACATTCCTGACAAGCAGTGACAAGTCCCGATTGTTTCTTTTCTGTCAATCGGCTGTCCGGGAACTTAGGCAGTTGGGTTTGCGGCTTGTGCGACGGCAACGACAAGTCGGAGGTGTCTCTTGTCGGGCCTGTCTCTAGCCGGAGAGACACGGATTCAGATTCAAAATTCAGACTTTATGCGGACGAGTTTCTCGTGGGATTTATCAAATCAAGACAATTGGCCGTGGACTTTTGCGAACGCAACGGAGTACAGAGAGGGGGAAAGTACCGACCTGGTGAGAAGATACCAGTGGACCTCCATGGTATCCGTACAGTACTTCAACGACACACTCTTTTCAGTACGAGGGTACTTGGCCCGAGGGTGGCGGCAACCTGCGATTACAGGACTAGAACAACAGGCCCAGGAGCCCGGATTCCCTGTGTGTCCTCGATCGGCAAACAAAGGAATCTCAGGCAACAGATGCACCGCACAACGTATTCGTACGGAACGAGATATACAGGAAGCAAGATGCGGCTACCACGACGACTTACCTGCCTTGTCTGGAATGTGGACGGACGGCGTAGGAGGGTTGGTAACAAGGGTCGAGTTTAGGCTGCTTTTGCTGTCCCATACTTTCTTGTTGTTCGCACAGGCCACGGAGCTCAAGGACTAGGACAGCTTGCCTACTAGTGGGAACGCAACCCATGCGGACAGGTGTTCAAGCAAGAGGTCCGCCTGAAATGCCAGCTCGGGAGGCCACCTCGCGACCACATCACCGTATTTCACTTGGGTATGACGTCCGAGTCTCTTGATTACCTGAGGCACGCGATCTCTCGCCTTCCCTCGCCTTGCGAAAGACCTCTGTGGCGTGTACGAGGACGCGAAGCCTCTGAACGGGCCACGGACGACACCGACAAGTCACAGGTGCCTTATGCAGACCTGTGGAGAGGTACACACGGACACTGGACTGAAAAGAACGGACCAAGAATTCGGATTGGGATGGCTTCCACAGGTTCTTACAGAAGGCGGAGAGAAGTTGGAAGGGCGGCGATGGCTACAAGTGACCTTAGTCGGGCATGGCATGGCATGGCATGGCAGCACGGCCAGGCCTACGCTTGCATCTGCACTGACATCGGTCATTCTCAGCTCGCTGCTGGGGATTTTGGGCTCTTTTGCGGGATCCGACGGTTCCCATTCGCCTGACCTCTCGGGTTCTGTCATTGAGCATATGCAGGTCGCAGCACAGCCCTGATCTTGTACGGCGGTCCCTACTATAATTTCTGGGGACCTTTTTTCGCCCTCCGTCAGTCTCTTCGCAAGTTTTTCGCCGCCGCCGCGCCGCCGTCGCTTTCGCTCGCTCGCTTCATGCAGAAGCGCATGCGCTGCGCAGCGCAGCTCGGCACGTAGTTTGTACAGACTACAGAGATCGGATACTCTTCTTTTTTTCCCACCCGTCTCTGAACCTTTTTTTAGAGTCTACATCGGTTCGGATCCAGAAAAAGCGAAAAGATTTACACTTTACTTCGCTGCTCATTGCCGTCAACCGAATCTGCCGCGATTTTCTGAACCGGGATCGGGGCCGAAGGAGGGTGGACGGCAAATTAGAGGGAGCAACCTATGCCCAATTCTTTTCACTATACTTTGGTTTACGGATATTTTGCCTGGGACATACTGTATCAGTACGGGCCCCGAATCGATGCCGCAGTCTGTTCTGACCCAAAGACAGATCTACCAGAGCGTTTTGCGCCGTCTCCGGTGCCCCGTACCTAAGCCCATAGGAATCGCTCGTTTGCCTGTTTTTCGCCTTACCACGCCCGACCTAAGCAAGCCTTACCCGGGGGTCGAATGGATTGCCGAGCCTGGTTGTTCGTTGCGCTTTGTCACCTCTTCGCATCGTGTTGGCGCAACCTCGAGATTGTTGGAAGGATCTTCAAGACTTATCCCAGACTTTCTCTAGGTCGTCTTTGGAGGTTGTATTCCACAGCGTTGGGCCTATAGCGAAATGTGGCGCAGATGCAAAAGACGACGCACGCCTCAGACAACGCTTTTCAGAAGCCACGCTCTCTAAAGTTTGGAGAGTCTAAACCAAGATGGGAAACATATGTTTGTAAAATCTTGACCCAAGAGGAATAGCGCGAAAAGACAAAAACCACTCGAAGTCATTTTGTCGCTCGTAACGTTCCGACTCAACGGGCAGTCTGCCACCTCGCCTCAGTCAGCGGCACTTCACCACCACCAGCCAACATGACAACGTTTGGTTACATCGCTTTCACAACTCTCATAGAAGGGTGTTGCCAAAGGCGGCAGAGTAAAAACTAAAGACTGAAGGGGGGAGGGGGAAATGTGCTGGCCCAAGCTTGCGGCGCACGCAGGGGACGGCATCCGAAGCATTCAGGGAATTCCTGGCTTGCCCCAGGCCACCTAGCCTAAGCTTGCCAACCTGCCAAACCTTGCTTCGGCTCACTAAGCTGTGTGGCTGCTTAGTTTATTGTGTACACGGGCACTCTGCAACTTGACATGGCCAGACTCACGACATCCGTGCAAACGCCAAATAGTGGGAGGGAGGTGTGGTGTGTAGCTACCTCCTTGGCCCATGTACGTTACTTAGGGCCTGTCCGGAGCGGGAGTTACTGAGCCGAGGTGGGCTGGAAACTCACTACTGCGTTGTGAGGCCAAACGAATTTGGTTGACATGTTGGCAAAAGAAGATGAAGAGCGCATGAGTGGAATGGCGATGGCGAACGGACTGAACTCGAGAGGCCAACGACCAGCGCAGGTCCATGTTCGTTGGAGTCCTCCCATCGACCGACTTTGACGTGTCCTATTACTGGATATCGTTACTAGATCCGCCACGGGCTAGGATGCTCTACGAATATGCAGGTTGGCATGAAGAGGACGAGCATCAACGGCCCCAACGCCAACGCCAACCACGAAGCCAGCAAGCCTTGGTCTCCAGCTTCCAGCTCCCCCCGGCCGCCGCCGCCGGCCCTCAGCTCCATAGTATATCCGGTCATGGAGGGAACAGGGCCCCGTTGGGAGAGGAGAGGGAGAGGAGAGGGAGCAAGATGCATGGAGATCCGGGTGAGGCGAGGAGGAGACCTGGAAGCCGGCCCAAGATGCATGCACCGCGCACCGAGGCTACCTTAACCTGAGGCCTACTTGCGTAGCTACCTATATCCGTACGGATACAGAAAGAGCCAGTCATTCAGAGTACCTGATGCCTAGGGCCTGTCCTTGGATCAGACGCAAGTACGGTACTGGTCCATGGCTACCTTATACATGTACCTCTAGGAGGCGCCTACCTACTGTGTATAGCAAGTAGTCCCCGGCGCCATAGGAAGATCCGATGCTACTGCACAGCGCGCTGCGCTGCCCCCGCCGGCGTGCATCATCCAAGGATGATGGATTTTCTGCCTTCCTGTCTCTGCCAGCTAGATACCAATTGTGGTAGTGTATTTTGAACTCGAAGCTCTAGGTTCTATGTAAGATCCGGAGCCTGAGAGATCTGGGTCTGACTCTCTGGTTCTGGCTCTCTCTTTCTCTCTCCACTTGATCCTCAACTCGTACGGGGTGCAAAGAGCGAGGAGCAGGGAGTAGCTAGTGACAAGTTCGTAGTGGAGGTAACCTGCCACACCCCTCCACTCCCCCCCCCCCCTCCCTCTCTGCTTGCGCCCTCTTCCCGCCTCCTGGACCATGGACCATGGGGACCGCCTGCCGAAAGCCCACCGGGCTGGTCGAGGCGAATGGGGAAGAGAGGGTACCAGTAGTCACCCAATACCTTTTTTTTTTCCCTTTGGGGTGGGCGGGAGTGAGGTGCGCAAGGTGCAAAAAGAGAAGCAGTACCAATACTCCGTAGCGGGACAAGATCTAATGGGGAAAAGACTCACTTTTGTGTACCCTGGTACTTGACCTAACCGCCAGACGCACCCCTGTCCCACGCATAAGTCCAAGTCCTCGGGTACTCGTCACCTCACCGTACCGCAGCCGCAGGAAGCACCACACCGGATGGGAGCGAGTTTACCACCCAACTCGTACCCCCATGACAGGCCTTGACTGCGCTGAACAGCAGTGAACACGACTGGGCAAGGAAGGTTGGCCGCAGGCTCTTTCTCTCCAAGCCCCAGCCGGGCCCCAGGGCTGTCTCTTTCTCGGGCGATTATAACACCCCACCACCCTCGCACCACATCCTGTCTCTTCTCACCCTCCCTCTTCCTCTTCACGAGCTCTTCGTCTGCCTTCTTCTTCTTCTTATTCGCGGTAGCAGGCGTGCAAGCCAAATATCCCTTGTTATCCTCCCGGAATCCTTGGGACCGCCCAGCTCCGTCATCACTTGTTTCCTTTATTACTTCATTTTCCCTCCCCCGTCTATCCTCCCCCTCCCCCACCCCGCTGTTCTCGAGGTGTCTATCAAGATTCAAGATCAACAAGAATACCGTCCAAGATATCAAACACCCAAAAGACCCTCCCCTATTCGAGACTTATCCTTGACGACCACAACGACGACAACGATAACGACCAAACCGCCTCTTTTTTTGTCATATCTCACGCCAACTGATCCTCCCCGTTCCTCCTCCGGTCACAGACTCTCCTCCATCCTCCACTCCAGATATCCCCGCCATCAACATGCCTGTTCAACTGCTACCAGCCTCTGCGGCTGCTTTCGCCCCGAGAGCCTCATCCGTCAACGTCGTGCTGGGATCCAAGGTCGAGCCGTGGTTGACACAGACACTGAAGCGCATCAACCGGATCAAGCGTCCACTCAACAGCGTCCCTCAACATCAAAGATGTCTGACCGAGACACTTTCATCGCCCAACGCCATCTGGACTCTCACTTCCATCATGCTCCCCAAGGCCCCGGAATCCGACTTGCGCCAGGATGAGAACCCTCTCGTCGAGGCCCTGTTCAACTACCAGCTTCTCCACATCGAGGCCTACATTGTCCACGTCGACATGGTCCTGCGCAACGAGGTCGCTTTCAAGCTCACCACCGACTCAATAGACGCCTTGGTCGAGTACCACAAGGAAATTCACTGCGTCGACAGCAAGGCCAACACCTATGACTGGTCTGAGAAGGACCAACAGTGCAAGAAGCTGCATGAGGATTTCGTCCAAGCCATCAACAAGTTTGTCTACCGCACACATGTCACTGCCTTGGAAGGGCTCGAGGAAGAAGGCGCTGGTGAGCTGCTCTCTGGTAAGAGCGAGGAGGTCAAGAACAACATCATGGGCCTCATGAAGCCCTTGCTGCCTCCTCCTCCCCGTGTTGTCGATGTCATCAGACAACCACCTCTGCTCCCCAGCTCACCCGCCAACGCCAGCATCTGGTCGCAACCCCCTACGCCGGCCAGCCTAGTCGCCGTCGATGCGTGGAGAGTCCTGCCATCAAGTCCGAGCATTGCTTCCACATCTCAGGAGTCAACGCCAATCTGGGCCAACATTGGCATGAGCGAGGTTCAGATCCCCTCCCCTACGCCTGCATACAGCCAACCTTTCTCCACCGCCGGGTTCTACTACAGTGCACCAGCAATCACGGCGCCCATCCCAGCGTTGCCTCTCCCCAGCATGTTCACGCCTCAATGTGGTGTGAGCGTCGGCTACGGTGGCTTCGGCTGGGATCGCTACCAGGAGTACACGACGACGATGTGACAACCAGAATCCGTTGCATCTGAGACTTACCCTGTCGTGACGACCTCATAAGCATTGCCAGGCACGATGGTCCCATGTTTCCCGGAGAAAAGTCGAATTCTTCTCGGTCTGCTCGGCATAGAATCATCCACAGGCATATCGGCGTTTTGCATCAGCAGGGGAGCGAACGGTGTTACGGGACTCGCGAGACAACCAAACAAAAAAGATATAATTGGGGGTTTTTTCTTTTGTCGGCAGCAAGCGAGCGTATGATTTTTTCACAGTCTTTTCGATATCCGGGGAACAACAACCACCACCACTCACTCTGCCGCAAGCTCGGTCACCTTTCATTCGAATCATCTCATCATGGCTGGGTCCGGGGCGGGCATTTGAGTGCATTTACATTTGGGTTGGGGGTTTTTTCGAACATATAGGCGGCCTGTTCTCTTTTCCCCTTTCTCTACTATTTCCTTTGGGTCTTCTCTCATCTACACAAGAGGAACACGCAGCAATGCAAAACCCCCCCCCGCTCGGCTCCAGGCCTGGAGCCCGAGACAGAAGAAACCGACAGCCTTTCATTCTCGATTCCCCCGTTTTGGATTTCTATTTTTTCTGGTCCTATTTTCTTGCTTGGTTTAAGAGGCTTTCTTAGAGATACCCCCATCGGCATTACACTGGATCGGAAGATACCAACAGCTGCGCATTTTGCTTTCTTTTCCTTTCCTTGGGCTTGGGTTCTTGTCTTACGGATGATTCATGACAACCATTTCACGACCAATGACGAATATTCACGACTGCGCGCTCAACGATACGAATCAAGACGACGTTGCTCCAGGCTTGATGCCACGACATACGATTTTCTTGGTTTTCTTCGCTTCGCACAGGCTATCGAATTGCAGTTACAGCAAAAGGCTTGCAAACCGGACCGGATCCAATAATAGCAACGCTTCTTTGCGAAAGGTCGATAAACCCAAACAACAATCATCGCGTAGCTGAGACATGGTTGTATCAGGGATGCAACTGTCAAGGCAGACACTGGCATGTCGACAAGATCTTTGGCTTCAGCCGTCCCCTCGAGGCTCATCGCGGCGCCAAAGGGAGACGGCTGGCATGGAAATGGAGGAGAGATGGGACTCGAATCAACAGAATAAAAGAAGCTGGGCATCGCAGAAAGAACCATCTTGCTGGGCAAGATACGATGCAGAGACCTCTGGCCACAGTCTTGGAACCTCTGCTATCACACTCACGAAAATCCCCGCTCGACTTACATGGGCGCGAACGAACCCAAATCAGGCCATGCTGATTACCCCACCTGGACACAAGTACGACACTACGGAAACCTGCGAGTCGGGACTGGATGTGAACGGAACGTTGTTACCGGGCTGGGGGTCATTGTATGGAACCTGGGGAAGGGGGGTCGCGCCCGTGGCAGCTTCGAGGAGGGGGGAACGTGAGCAAGGGGCAGGGAGGAAGAGGCGACGTGTAGCTCGCCCTCCTGCATGAGAGACCCCGCCGTCGCCGAAGAAGATTCGGAGAAGCATTAAATTGCTTGGGCGAGGGATCAAGAGTCGCGTGGGAACACAAGCCGGGTTTCTGGATCTGCTGTGCAGGTCAGATAACCTTGACTTGGCCGTTTCTCAAGCGGCAGAGGGTGCAGGAAACCCTTTTTTTCTTTTTTAGCAAGGGGGGAATATCATGAGCGACCTTTGGCAAACCCTGGAGGTTTTTTGGCCCGGGTCTGGCTTACACGCAGCTCAAGTGTGATTTTGCATTTTACGCTATTAGTTAATTCGAACAAAATTCTGTTCACCAACATGTGTCTCGCGTGTCTCTTTCCCCTCGTGCATAAGTGACTTTTTTTTCAAAAAAAATTCCAAGAAAAAAATTCTGTTCCCTTCACTCATTTACCCCAAGTGTGGAGGTCAACGAGCAGGCATGTGGGTTGTGCCAGCTGAGGTTGAGATGTTGGAAGAGAGCATTTTTACATCAAGTACCTAAGCGTAAGGAATAAGTAATTGAGCCGGCGAAACCCTGATGTTGAGGGTTGAGGGGGACCTTGAGATGCTGGGTTGATGGGCGTGATGGGGGGGGGGAACAGAGTTGGGACGCTCGCATGTTCACGCACTTTTGGGAAAGAAACAGGAAAAAGATCTGCCCCTCCATCTTGAGGTTTTCTTTCGTTTTTCAGCTTCACCTCAGTAAGGGGAGAGGATAGTGGAGGGGAGGGGAAAAGGGTGGTGTCGAGTGTGGGTGTGCTTATCCCCTTTGAAAAACAAGCCCCCGCGTTTCTACCTTTCTACGTTTCTGCATGTTTCTCTATTTTGGGTATCAAGTTTCGACAGGACCGTCCATCCCGGTCTTGGGGAAGCAGTACTATCTACATAGTAGACCCGTGAAATCTGACAAGCACAGCTCGGCTGCGGCAGGGAGTCGAGGGGAAGGGCTGGATAGGAACCCAAGGCGCATAAAGTCGGGCAGATAAAGTGCCAGTTTGGGCAGCCTCGAAAACCAAAGCCAACATCAAAAAAGATACAAAAGGTTTTTGAAGGGTCCAGGACCAGGTTCGGACGGGTTGACGATGGTCCTTGAGGTTTTTCCTTTTCCTTCTTCTTAAAGTCAGCGCTGTGCATCCAACGCATAACTCGGCAAAGACACTTACACCTTTGAAAGTTCGTCACTTTAAGGGGCAAGCTGTTTCTAATGGTCTCCAAGATCGTTGTTCGCGAGAGCGACTGGTCCTCAGCTGAAAGCGTCTTCGGAGCTGGCAGTTGACTATATTGGATTTTAGTATTGTTCTAGAGGCAACAACAGAAAAGCTACCCCTAGAGACGTTTGGTACAGATTACCTGCTCAGAATGCTGTCCATCCTCTTTGGTCTCGGGGCAGAAGCTGCGGCAAGGCAAAGATGAGAACCAACCCTATCGAGACAATGTAATATTCATGATTTGGCGCGCGATAGAAATCGACTTCTGGACTTCCCACACCTGTCTAGATCAGCCAACTCTTTTTAGACAAGGGCGAGAGCAAGAATCTTACAAAAAAGTGAGCTTGTCCAAAGACTGGGCGGCATTGAGCGGGAAGTTCTAGAAGGCGGGGGTTTCTAGGGACGATCAGCGGGTATCACTGATCACTGCGTCTAAGCGTTTGCCGGTGGGCACACAAAGTGATCAACCATCCTGGTCTGGCCGCTGTCGGTCAGTTGTCGCACGCCCAGCTTACACATGTCCACCCCCTACGTGGACCACACCACCACCATGCTTCTCGGAACACGGTCCAGCTCCCAAGTCGGCCCTTTGCTGGCAGGCAGACGCTCGCACGGACGGGGAACGTCTGAACGTCGGGGGAATTATTGTTCTGTCGGATGTCGACAGGCGAGACAGGTGTAACGGGCGGCCAGATGGGTTCAACCGGTCCCGGGGAACGGAGAAATAGAAGCAAGGGAACTTTGGCACGGTTTCAACCATGGCATTCGGCTCTCTGGTTACGACACGCAAGAGTTTCGCTATTGAGACGGCGTTAAAAGCGAGCACGCGATAGAAGGAAAAGGGGCAAAGGGGGGAGAGGCCTAATTCGCGGTGTCTCGAGCTCGGCTACTCAGCTGAAATAAGGTGGGCGTTTGGAAACGGCATTCTCTCTGGTTATTTGAGATATAAGATTCGTGTTGGCATCTATCATGTTTTGGGATGCAGGTGGTGCTGACGGGTGCTGGGGATGGTGCCATCCGCCGCTGCTGAGTTGTTTGAGGCTTCACGGAAGGAAGAGTTACGCGTCCCCGTTGGAATACTGCGCTGAGTGAGAAAATTGAAAGAGGTTGCATGTTGAATACAAAGTGTCGCAGTCGGTAGGTTGTTTAGGGGGTGGCAGATTTCAGGCTGAAAGTCTCCTACTTGAGAGATCGTGGGAGTTGGGCATTTGACTTTGCTTGTCAACTAAGTGTCGACAAGAGAATGTTGCAGCTTGGCGACTCTAAGCTCGCGACGCATGAAGAGTTGCATGGGGTTGACAGCTCCGATGCATAAAGAGGGGACATTTTGCTCCGCGCTTGATACGAAGCAAAACTGCTCTTGCCCTTCGCTGTTTCGCCGTTTTGCTTTTCCTCTTGTGCGGAATGTCTATGCCGACAACGAGAACTTACACTGGCCCGGAAGTGGAATCCTCGAAAGCTGAGTTTGGCGGGCCAAGTCTAGTTTCTTCGCAGTAGCAACGTTCCATGTCACAACCCTTGGTCGGCATTCGGAGACGGAGGGAAGAGAGGGGGGACGGGAAGGAAAGTCAAGGTGATGCTGAACTGACTTGATAGGATCAACCCAGAAGATCAACGACAGCCATAGACAGGCAGGGAGGGTGTGGCTTGCTACTTACAGCTCGCAGGGATGCGAGCCTGAGTTGCGGCTGAGTCGCCCAAAGAGGATGGTGGGGTGTTATGGCGGGCAGGCCATCTTGCTTGCTGTCCGTGCAAAAATACGTGCTCTCCCGACAAAACTTTCGTTCTCGATGAGCAGTCAAACGTGGTGGCCACGGTGGTGTGGTGTTGGTGGCTGAGCAGATCCGCGGTGCTCCAACTCCCATCTCACTTTGAAACGAAACATTCTGTGGGGGACTCGCGAAGAGTCTGTAGGTATTCGTTTGGACAGCCGTCTCGCTCCCACATTGGTTGGCGTACGAAACCGGTGTCATGGACGGAATGGGCTCCGGAGGGGTTCCGGGGGAGAGCATGCTCTTGTCTGGCTTGTCTGCCATTTCCGCCATCAACCAAGAAGGGGGGCGACCTGCGGATGCGACCGAGACTCAATTTCGCCTAGATGCCTTGCGACGTCTTATTGGGTCGCGGCAACGAGACATGATCTGGCGTGGTTTGGTCAAGGACGAGTGTGGGGAAAGGCATTGGATACCGTTGGAGGGGATCCGCGATGCCGAGTTTGGGGTCCATCTGAGATATGTCGCTTTGGCAGCCATGCCCTGGAGCGGAATGACGGTTTGAAGGGTACTTGGACCAGCCGTTCTGCATGGCGAAATTTGTGTCGAGAGTTTCGTCTCGGGAGCTGCTCGTAGCATCTACATCGTAGGCGAAGTTGATCTTGTAGCCTACGCGCGATGGGAAGAGCGTAGAGGCCTCTGCGAACTCTGAAGCTCGAGCCTGGTACAGTCAGACGTTGAACACCACTCAGGGGCGGCCGAGTGCGCTCGCGCGGCTGCTATTCGAGGCAAGCCGCTTGACATCGATTCGATTATGCTTATGGGGTCTAGATGAATCCTATGTCGCATTCCAACAAATCGGACGTCGTTCCTTTGCGAGGATCGACAGGTCTAGGACCATCCTGGGTTCGCCCACATGTAGGATTGAGGCGTCTTCGGCGCTTGTCAAAGACGTGAGCGTATCCGGCACTGAGATGTCTGTTCGCCATGATCATCGACGCTGAGTGGGTTTCAGCAGCGTCTTCGTCAAGCTGCAGATTCCCAAGCCGGGCACTGCTGCCAAGTGATCAACGATCCGACAGCAACACCAAGCTCTCTATATCAATTGACTATTGTCGATGCGCGGAAGGGCTGCGACGAGATGGCGGATATGGCCACGATTGAATAATTCGATGAGTTCCTTGAAATAATGATTAACGCCCGGCTTTGATCGAGTAGGCATTACATCCTACCTTTGCTTCAGTTTTCTTCCAAACGCCTCGCCAACCTCCGACTAGCTTGGCACCTAAGGGCCGATGTTAGATACTGGCGGTAAGAGGGAACATGAATCAGATAATGTGACATCAGAGGTCAAAGACATTGACCACGTCGGCTTGATAGTTTGACCATCGACACGGGTGTTGGTCATGTAGATGGAAGTCCGGTGTTGGAGAGGAAAATCTCGAAAGCATCGGTAGGTTATAACAGCCATGGAGTGTCCGTACTTGCTCTATTGGAATGTCTCTTCCTCGATTTTCTCCCCTCTTTTCATACCTAGGTACTTGGTACTTTTTGCTTTCAGCGATGAAGGAGAGAGGGAAGGAGGAGATGCGCCCATGGCACGGCAAGAAAGAACTACTTTCATCATGGAAAGCTCTTCCGCACTGCGGTGCTACATCATGTGTGTTGGTGAACGTGGAAACAGCAGCTCTTGCTGCGTTACAATCTTGCCAGAACTAGTTGGAAGGAGCAAGAACGTAGGAACAAGTTCTCATCCGTGGGTAAACCTAGTTAGAGGGTCGCAAACTATTCAAATCGAACCAAATTCCATCGCATACTCTAGGTGCCACTTGTACGACATATTGTCTACGCTGAAGAATGGGTCATGAGTTTTGATATGGAGAAAAGGATTACAGGTTGGCACCACATAGTCCATAATCCCATTAGAAAGGCTGTCATTGTCACTGGTTTAAGAAATACGTTCAGGCTTGAACCTTGAGACCAGGTGCTATCGCCATTTGTGAGAGTATTTGTTGATTATATGACAGGCTTGGTCGATCAGTGTATAGTCAAGCCAGCTTCTGCCGCCCACAAAACGATCGCTGCCACGTCGCAATGAAGCCCTTTCGCTACATGAGAATGCGAACACGCCATTCCCGCTCAGGATGTTTCTTTAATGCATCAAAGCTTCTGGTCATTCTCAAACCATCTATTGAGGATCTTGATTTCCTCGTCAGTGAGAGCGGCCTTGTCGGTGCCATGTAGTGAGATGACGTAGGCCACAAGACTACCAGACTTGGTGGGTTCGTCGGCCAGTCCGCGAGTCTCGAGAAGAAAGCGTGCCCGCGATGGATCTTTGACAAAATCGGAGAGGAGAGACAGCTCATCAGAGTCGAGGATGGGGCAGGCGTCATTGTTGCGGTTGATGATCTCCTGTGCCAGAGTGTGGCTTTCGATCATCTCGCGAGGAGAGGGACCCGTATAGGGGGCAGATTCGGCGGCGGCGGTGGCCATGGTTATTGTTTGGAGGTGCAAATATCGGTATGTATGTTAACTTTCGACGAATTGTGTTCAGTTGATGGAGATGTGTCGGTTGCTGATGAGAATGCAGACGAAGTTTGGTTTTCCTAACCGCAGAGGCAACGTGGGGTTTTATGCTGATACGCGAATGCACTGTTGTTTGTCTAGGCGATCGTATCTTGTATCAACCAGCAACATGAACAGGCACCGAGAAAACCTCGATCTTCGCTTCCAACACTGAACACAACATACTGTGCAAGGAAATGAAGCTGAGCGATGGCAGCAAGGGAAGCAGTGCCTAAATCAGGCAACAGCATTAATGAAATGCCGACGGCGAGAGAGACGTGCCAGAATGAGAAATGGGTTTGTGTTTCTCATTGGCCGTGTCACAGACTAATCACAACCTCAAAACCAATTTTTAGCGAACTTCTCTCCAAAGTCGATCCAAACTGTTGGTAACCCGGGCAACGTCAACCACGAAGTTCCTGGCCAGACACTTACGGAGGGCATGGCGAGAGTTCCATGAGGCACCAACCCTTGTATCTGTTTATGGAACAATATGGCTTTCCTTTTTCCTGCTACGGTTCATCAAATGTGATCTAGGACTTCATTTGGTGTTGCCAGTCAGCATTTCTGCTAACTGGCCAGGTAGAGAATTGATGAGCATCATCGTAGGGTGATCCTTCGAGATTCATCATGCACAATCCAGGCAGCCATCGGAAGTAACTCTCAAGAACTCAGAAGTCAAGCAAGCTTCGTTTTTGATTTCGACGAGGGTGATAGAGGGACTTAAAGCAACCGACAGACTTGAAATGGCAAGGGCCGAGAAATCGCAAATACGTCGGGGGTGCTGACCGGAGGCGGACGTGGAGACGGGGCCAGCGCGAAGCCGGTATCCACCAGCGATGGGCCGAGCTCTCACACACCGGCAAAATCATAGAGGCGGTCGGCCAACATCTTTCAACTTACAATTCTCAGGGGCTGTTTGGCAAAACTGGTGGTATGAGAAAGAGTTGCGTGTCAAAGATTGTCAAATGACGTGGTTAGCTCAAGTCAAGCTGTAGTTCGGATGCGAGTTGAGGTCCACTACAAGCAGAGGCAAACCTAGTGCCTTGCATTATGTGTAGAGGTCAGACTACGTTACGCAAAGGAAATTACCAGTGAGCGTGCTGAGGCAAACTTTAGAAGCTCGGGAAAGTATAATAGATTTGAATCGTGCACGACTGGCAACGGGTTGCCTTTAAGAAGAACACCTCCCCGTAAATTCGGTAAAGAATTACTGAAATGGACGGCATCTACCGAGACCCGCCCCCATCCCCGCCGATACACACTACTCCTATTGTCCTAATACGGAAACACTACAATGAGGCTCTGTGCCCGGCGTATGAGCAATCTTTTGGCCCAATTAAGACGGCGGCCAAACAAAAGCGGCCCGTCGGTCCTTGCTGACGGTCCGACTTACACGTCTACAACGCCCGTTCAGTCAGCTTTGCGAGACCGAAGTCTCTTGGCTACCCTTGGCGACGATGACAAGCTAGAGGTATGAGAAGCTGATGCGTCTACGGATATATAACAATGGCGAGCATTATCTCAACTGTGAATCGGATATCCAGATCATACCAGACCTTCTCACTCATCTCTCGAGAAAGAAGAAAATCGAAGGTTCAAGGCAGACAACCCTCCAATCGGCTACAAAATGGCAACTCAAGACATTGTTTCCATCTTCCAGGCCTTCCTGAACGCAGTCAACAACAAGAAGTGGGATGAAGTTCACAACCACCTCCAGCCGGTAGTGAGAGCAACCTACAACGAAAACACAGAAAGCAGAGACCAGTTCATCAACCGCCTCACCACAACGGCCGATAAGGGCAGTATCTTCAGCGCAGACCAGTTAACCGTCAACGAGGCCGCCCAATCCCTCGGCGCCCGCCTCGTCACAACAACAGGCGATGCCCCCGAGGGAACCCCATCCAAGGTCTGGGACCTCATCCTCGTCTTCTTCGAGAACGGCAAGATTGTCCGTCTCTACCAGGTCGCAAACCAACAGAGCCGGGGAGTAGGCCCCGTGCCCGCCCCGCCGTTCGTGCCCGAGTACGCCGCCAAGGCCTCCCAGAACCCAATCTCGGCCGCCGAGATCGAGGCGCTGTACCGCAAGTACATCTACAGCTACAACGACGGCACCATGCCCACCGTGCTGCCGGCGCTGTGGGCGGAGACGATCTCGATGCACGGGAACCTAGTGCCGGCAGTCGGAGCCGTTGGGTTCCTGGGCAAGATTCTGCTGCCTGTCATCGCCGGACTCAAGTATGAGGTTGACGAGTTTGTGGTTGATGAGAAGAAGCAGCAGATCGCCGTCAGGCTGTCCATCTCAGGCGTGCCTCAGAACAAGAATCTGCAGAAGAATGGCCCGGATGGGAAGGTTACTGTCTATGAGCATGCTTTGTACGGATATGAGGAGGGTAAGGTTGCTTGGGCTTGGGCTGCACAGGCTTTCGACATGAGACCTCCCTCGGCGTAGAGCCGTGATCAGTAGAGCCCCCGTGATTGATCAAAAGTAGTCTTTTGGTTGGTCAAGATCAGATTCAGACGCCATGATGAGGCACATCGGATAGGTAGACTTAATTTATAACCCATTGGCTAGTCTTTGCTACTTATGGAAGATCCTACCACTGTGCTTGGCTCATGACGCAGTCCAGACTCTCAGACCCAAAGCATTTCACCTTCGATGCTATCCTTGGACACCTTAGAGATCATTTATTGTCGCCCATCCTGTTGAAAACGCACTCCTTCCACTTGTGGATCCTATACCTTGTAGAAATGAATCACATTCCACTACTCAACGCAGTAGTTCCGTAACCAAGATCGCCTCTGCAAGAAGAGAGTTAAGGAAAGGACTAGAACGTCGCAATACCTAGATAAGTTCACGTAATACCGTAGATACATATAGACGATGACGTATAATAAGTGGTATTTAATCTCTTGAAAGTATCAATACACTTAGACAAGACGTAAAGGTGCATTCGAGGTGCTTTAAAAACTTAGAGTCCCGTAACATCTCCGTTGTCACAACAAGGTGCCTTGTTGTCGCCTCCTGGTCATATTTAAAGTAAACAGTAGATACCGGAAATTGACGCTACGCTACATGACGAAATTTACTAAGATCAAGCGCAAAAATGCCTAGAACAAACAAAGAGAAGCCGGTCACGGCGCAAGCGCCATCCGCGACGTCTCCCAAGCTGACGACCTCATCTATCAATGCCGATCCAATTCTCGGATACAAGATTCGAGTTCTTATTCTTGATTTCCTCAGAAAAGCAAAAGACCCCGAAGCGCAACGACGAATCGACTCAACGACCGAGGTCAACTACATCAGCGGCCCTTACTTCGATCAAGAACAAGCCAAACGAGTCAGGGAAGCTACTGTAGACGTGGAACTTCAGATCAGCATATCCGCAGCCACCCAAGACAACCACGAAGGCGACGAAAATGAGGAACGGAATCCCAGGGTCAGAATAAGCGGGCTGACTGTGGAAGAGGCTATCGAGACAGTAATGAATGGATTCTTGGATGAGCGTAGGGCCAGTGGAGACACTAAGCCTTGCGGACCACACGACCTCGCTCCGATATATGCAGCACTTTTCGGCATACACTTGCTCGAGCTGCAGTCCCATCAGTTCTTGAGTCGGGTGAGAAGGAGCGGGGTTTGAGGCCGTTCCTTGTCTCGACGCCTTCGGAGACGGAGTTCTCGCCGAAGGTACCTTGGCACCTGTGAATTTCACTAGATGTTGGCCCTCTCGACTATGAGATGTAAGGGAAAAAGAGGGGTATGTGACCGGTTTCCCCCTTAATTGATCGCAATGCTTATGCCTTCTAGTGGTATGACTGTTGCGGACTTCTATGGTCCGCACGAATGGAAGATATCGAGACCTTTACTACCTGCTCGTTTCCCCTCCTGTCGGGCCCGAAGTATGCATGTCGTTTCTTTTCCCTCTTCCAACAGTCCACGAAGCAAGTTGGGCCATGTGATACGCCCAACACGGCACAGATCAGAGACAGGGGCGATCAACGCACAGAGACATGATTGGTCTCACCACACCCAAGGACAACAGCGCCCAGCCGTTGGAAGCGAAGCGTCAAATCGCAGGCCGCCGATTAGCTCGCGACTTCGGGAGTCTGCAGGATCACGACCGGTGTAGGACTTTAGGTACTCTTGCTTGGGCCGTCTGCATGCTGTATGATTCCATCACTAACTGACTCAGTCGCGGTTGCCTGGGTTGCGATATGTAGAAGACAGACTCTATCGTCGGATACAAAACCATGGCAGCTGGGTCGCGGCCACTTCGCGAGTATTTCTCTCCACTATCTCGGAGGTTTTGCTACTGTGTATAACCATCTGTTTGGCCTTGATTCAGTCGCTCGGAACACCTGCTAAGTACATCGGAACGGCAGTCCAGATGAGCGCCCTCGGAGGAGGTTCCTCAGATAGATCCGATGCTGCCTCGCCTATGAGCATTGCCTCAGATACTAGTGACGAAGGTGTTGAACTCGAAGTTGGTGACAGTGTGAGTTGTCCATAGCCCGCCCTAGTATAGACGCAATACACTAAGCTCATATATACAAGGACAACGATTCGACCCTTGACGACCGAATGTATGAAGAACTTGAGTTGCCACACGCGATTAGAGCTAATGATGCAGGTCTTCGTACACCAAGTCGGTAACCTCTAGTGTCGTAGATTACCCTACAGAACATGGGCGACGATACCACGCGTTTAGA
Source organism: Colletotrichum abscissum (assembly GCF_030869225.1). Lineage (NCBI taxonomy): Eukaryota > Fungi > Ascomycota > Sordariomycetes > Glomerellales > Glomerellaceae > Colletotrichum > Colletotrichum abscissum. The sequence continues at coordinate 979,900 of NW_026849987.1, read as the reverse complement.
GCTGGAGGTGAGTGTATCGAGTTTTCTGCTGCGGGACCATGCTGACCTTGACACGGCCTACTTTGCCCCCAATGACGAGGTAAGCAATAGAAGTAACGGCAAGAGAGCTACTTTCTCTGACGAGGCGGTCATGTTGCTGCAAGGATGAACTAGGTCGTTTGGATTACAATCACGAGCTGGTTCTGAAGTTCCTCAAGTACAACCTCTTTCTAGCCCCAATTGACGTGAGGAAGATGCAAAGAGTACTTGATATCGGTACTGGTACGGGTATCTGTGAGTCTACATTAGACGGGTGCCAGAGTTCTGAGCTTATGACTGTCAGGGGCGATCGAGATGGGCGACACTTTCCCCAACGCGTTGGTATGTACTACTAGGATCTGATGATACGGCCGGAAGCTGAGAGTCAGCAGATCATCGGTAACGACTTGAGTCCCGTCCAGCCAAGACTGTAGGATATGGAACTTCCCACTGCCTCTCTGATCTCTGATCTATAGCTAATCATTAAAAGAGTCCCAACCAACGTCAGGTTTGAGATCGATGATGTTGAAAGTGATTGGGTCTATGAAGAACAGTTCGACTTCATCTTCAGCCGCTACATGGCTGGATCTCTCTCCGACTGGCCTACACTTGTGAGTAGAGCATACGAGTATGTGATACTAGATGTAAGCGGCACAATACTGGATGGCTGATGATCTTCTTTCCGCACAGAAATCTTCGGCCAGGTGGATGGGTTGAGTTTCAGGACTATGACTTTGAATTTTCGTCACTTGACGGAAGCCTAAGGCCCGATCACAAAACACACCAGTGGGACCAAGCTTTTCTGGAAGCGGCCAGGCTCTGTGGCATTGAGCCATGCCCTGGATCTAAGCTGGAGAACTGGGTGGAGAATGCAGGATTCATCAACATCGGGCATAAGACAATCAGTGTGCCTCTAGGGCCGTGGGCTAAAGACAAGTACCACCAAGAAATCGGCCTGGGCAACTTGATCCAGCTTCTAGATGGGCTCGAGGCGTTCACATTGAGGCTGTTTTGTGGGGTTCTTGGCAAGACTGAGGAAGAGGTGTCGACCCTGTTATCCGAAGTCCGCCAAGAGCTGAGATCGCAAGTCTTTCACGCCTTTGGCGAATTGTGAGTATCACCCTATAAGAGTACGATGCTTACAGTAGGACTAACCAAAAGAGAAGCCATGTAGTCTACGGCCAGAAGCTCTAGCAAGAGCTCTAGACACTTCGGCTGGTGTACCTAAGCAATAGATATCAACATGCGGAGGAGCATTTTTCAAGATACTACACAGTCTGACACACTAACTCTAAGCGGGGCTGTTGCTTGATTTGCCTGCCTCGGTTGAAATCATCCCTCACTCGCCGCCTCGAGAATGGCGTGCAAACCTATTGGGAAATCGTAGCGATGCAAATTGATGAAATATGCAACACTCTGGATTAGAGAGACTCAGGATCCACCAGTAGACCGGGGAAGCCGGAACCAGTAGTCTTCATTGGTTTCATTATTATAGAGCCTGTCTTCAAGGGTTCAACCAACTGCTCAATGGATCATTGGCAACGCTCTGATTTGTTTCCACCCCGGCGAGATGCATGTGAACCTAGTAAATGGTACGTTTGTTTGCATAGTCTGCACGAGAAAGCACAAGTTGTGCACCAGCATTGGGGCGTCAATGACCGAAAACCCGCAGGATGCAGGGAAATCAATACCAAGTATTTCTTACAAAAGTCGCTGATTGTCTAGCTAAATTCACCCTCGTCATGCCCACCGATCCTTTCTTCTCAGTGTTTGGGTCTACAGTCCGACGCATATAAGTCTATTTTGGATTGAGATCTTAGTGTAGACTCTCGGGACGAAGATTGCAACCTTTAGACACACTAGCCTCCATCATGGCTGGCTCACCGAGTGATCTCCCACCGGCACCTACGGCTGCATCCCCCGCCAGATCGAAGACCGCTTCACCCAAGAACACGGTCTCACAAAGGTCTAAGGCAGCTTCGCCAGGAGGGGCGAACTCTCCTGCGAGCGAAAACCTACAAGATGAACTTGAGGTTGACGAAGGGCTGAGTGTCGGTAGCCTTCTTGCTTGGGCTTCAATTCTCATAATATTCGCTAACACAAAGGCTAGGTCAGCGACGGGGCCTCGCTCATGGATGATCAGATGTGGGTTTCCTCCTCACCCCGTTCAATTAGGAGTAGCACTTACGATCCGATTAGATCATCCTATACGGCTTCCTTGACTTCTAGTGCGATTGACTATCCCGTAGAGCATGGCCGTCGTTACCATGCTTTTCGAGCTGGAGGTTAGCAACCGTGGCTGAAATATTTCGTTCTCTCGGGCTAATACATCTTAGCTTACTACGCTCCGAATGACGAAGTACTATTTCGATTCCGCCAGACGCTCAATCCACATGCTAACCAAAGTGGTGATAGAGCGAAATGGAACGTCTTGATCTGCTAGCGACTTTGATTTTCAAGGTCACTGGCAAGCTGTATCTAGCCCCGATTGAACAGAGTAAAACTCATCGTATCTTGGACATCGGCACTGGGACTGGTATCTGTATGTAGCTTCTCTGCATTTCATTGCTCCTGCTCCAATCAACTAACTGAAGGCAGGGGCTATCGAAATGGGAGATTTGTTTCCTAACGCAGAGGTACATATTTGTAGCCCGCGAAAAGCAGTATCTTCGTCTACAGACTGGACAGTGAGCTAATCGAATGGCTGGACAGATTATTGGAAATGACCTGAGTGCGAACCAGCCAACTTGGTACGTCCAAAGTATAACTAGAGTGTGCAGGTATCCGTTCATCTCTGACCAGTCACAGGGTTCCAGCAAATGTCAAATTTGAGGTCGATGATGTCGAGAGTCCTTGGCTACATACACTCGAGTTCGATTACATCTTCTGCCGAACTATGGCCGGCGCTATCGCCGACTGGCCGAAGTTGATCAAAAATATCTACGAGTAAGCTTGAAAACATGGTACTAAAACCTTCCTCAACTGATGACCCGCTGTAGCAATACCGCCCCCGGAGGTTGGGTAGAATTTCAAGATCTCGATCTCCTGTATCGCTCTGATGATGGCTCAATAACTGAGGAACACGAATGCATGAAAATGAACAGAACCTTCATCGAGACATGCAAACAAATTGGCCGTGAGCCCTGCCCAGGGCCTCTATTCAAGGACTGGGTCACTGAGGCCGGCTTTACCAACATCACTCATCAGAGGTACAAACTACCCCTCGGTCCTTGGCCCAAGGATCCTCATATGAAGGATGTCGGACTCTGTAACCTCATCTGCGTATTGGATGGCCTGGAAGCTTTCAATCTGAGATTACTGACTGGAGTTCTCGGATGGTCAAAGGAGGAAGTCTTGACAATGCTGGCAGCTTGTCGACAAGAGTTGAAGACCGGTGCCTTCCATGCTCGGATGGAATTGTAAGTTCCCCTCCTCGTATTTTAGATACTGTTTTTTCTTCCCCCATTCCGTCCTCGGCTAACAATGAGAACAAAAGCCACGTTGTTTATGCACAGAAGCCGACGACGGAAGCTTAGCCAGGCGCAGTCAATATGAGTAGAGTAAAGTAGAGGAAAGAAGCCTGTAACCTACCTATATGCATTCAAATGCCATTGAAGTGATTCTTTCAAGATTGAAACACGTATTTGCTTGCTTCCGCTCCGGAGGGCCAGACTTGTTGTCTCTTCACCTTCCATTTGGGGGGTCGGCCCTCGGTTTTCTGTCCAAGGAGCAGGGGGCAGCAGAAATGTTCTGCAAGCTGATTCATGCATGAGGTGGCTTGATCACTTTCTATCACATTACCCACATGAAGGCCGGGGAGGCTGGGTCAGAGTCTGTCATTGGACTCGAACCAACATGCATGGGCTGCGACAGCCTGATAGCCCCCGCTACGAGATCGTTAAGACACTGCTGATTAGTCTTTGACCCCGGGCGTATGCGTGTTTGCTATGTTGGTTCAAGGAAACGGAACGGTTGTGCATGCACCAACAATGGGTTTCCAAGCTGTAGGGGCCCGCGCAAAGAGGAGAACCCAACTGAGTACAAATTCTTCGTGGTATAACTGCAGCTGTCGAACACGTTCTTTCTTACTTCCCACTCTTCCCAATTTTTTCAAACGACGTTGCGTCCAAGCATACCTTGTAGAACGGGGTTCCGGACGCTGCCCAGGTTGTCATTCGATATGGTTGGATCACCAATCGACCCACCCGCACCCGCGTCGGGTTCCCCGGGGCGCACGAAAGCTGCCTCCCCTGCCAGGTCCAAGACTGCATCACCAGTGAGATCCAAGACTGCCTCTCCGGCCGGACCTGGATCTCCTCAGAACAATCACGAGATTGAGACAGGTGACATTGAGGTCGACGATGAGGGTTTGGTCTGTGATCTATAAGTCAACGTGGTTCCTTTCTTGCTCTAACTCCGTCACCAGGGATCTGACACTGCATCGACCATTGATAGTCGTTGGTAAGAATTTGAACTTGCGAAACCTTACTTTGTAGCTGAATTTCGATCCAGGTCCTCGTATACGGCATCGCTATCTTCAAGCGTTGTTGACTACCCCACGGAGCATGGCCGCCGCTACCATGCTTTTCGCTCTGGCAGTAGGTAAAGCCCTTGCCCAACGTGCGACGCTCGGCTAATCTTGATCAGCGTATTGGGGTCCGAATGATGAGGCATGATTTGCCCCCAAGACTATCTACAAACTCGAGGCAAGAGCTAACTTTCTTTCACTCAAAGACTGAGAGTGACCGTCTTGACTTCAACCACATGCTCATGGTGAAAACCATCGGCGACAAACTTTACCTAGCCCCTCTTGAGAAGGAAAAAATCAATAGAGTCCTCGACATAGGAACTGGTACTGGAGTCTGTAAGTTAAGAGAGTCCATGCAGGAGTAACGCCACGAGCTAATATAAACCAGGGGCTCTGCAGGTAGCCGAAGAGCTTCCACATGCTGAAGTGAGCCTCTTGAAACCCGTACAAGAAAAGAGAGCCCGTGATGTCTTTGAACTAATAAACAACCCCGCAGATATTGGGAAATGATTTGAGTGCCATTCAACCCACTTGGTAAGTACACCAGTCCTCTAAGCCAGCAAATTTGTTCGTCCTAACTGATGCTCAGGGTCCTGCCTAATGTCAAATTCGAGATTGATGATGTTGAGAGTCCTTGGATTCACACACGCAAATTCGACTTCATTTTCAGCAGATACATGACGTCTTCTATTGCAGACTGGCCCAGGTTGATGAGGAGTGTCTATGAGTAAGACTTCAGAAGGAACTGATAAGTTCAAGTTTCAGACGCTGATTAGTAACTTAGAAATGTGGCTCCGGGCGGCTGGGTTGAGTTCCAGGACTACGACTTGGAGTATAGAAGCGACGATGGCTCACTTACTCCACAGCACTCGACTTACAAGTGGCTGCATAAGTTCTTCGAGGCCTGCAGAATTGTAGGCCGCGATCCCAACCCGGGGCCTCAGCTGGAGGGCTGGATCAGGGAGGCCGGTGATTACGTCAACGTTGTCCACCAAAAGTACAAGATCCCAATCGGGGACTGGCCTAAGGATCCCCACTACAAGGAATGCGGCATGATCAACGTGATGCAAGTTCTTGATGGACTTGATGCTTTTACCTTTAGGCTCTTCACTGGCGTTCTCGGTTGGACAAAGGAGGAAGTTGTGGTTCTCCTCGCCGAAGTCCGTCGCGAACTGAAGTCGAAGATTTTCCATGCCTACTTCGAGTTGTGAGTCTTGCGTCCCCTAACATTGCCTAACGGTCTGAATCATGGACTTTCTTTAACAGTACATCATTACAGCCACGTGGTATACGCGCAGAAGCCAGAGGCAGAGGAATGAGGTACATCAGACTTTGCAATACAAAAGTATTGAGGCTTCATTTCCTTCTTATGTCTATAGACTAGCTCGCATACAGATTACCATCTCTTTCTTGTATGTGAGAATGTACACGGTCTTTGAACTTTGTTATAGCCATTCGTTACGAGGAAGATTGAGAACGCATCAATGTGCCTCGAAGTTGCCACTCCAGCTTATCGGTGCGCTAGCGTCCGGACAGGCCCCGCTCCCGCCATCTGCCGGTCGAAACGAGCCGCTAGTCCAAACGGATCGGCCCCGTCCAGTGTTTCTTCCGGAGCGGAGTTTACAGTAAATCCTGCCAACTCGTCCAAATCAACCAACCATTCATATGACCAGTGAGGCAGCGCCCCCGGCTAGGGTGAATCCTTCTGGGCAGACGTTGCTAGCCTTCTTCTCATGACGTGCGGAGTAGATCCCATGCGTGCGTTTGTCCTTGCGATATGAGAAAAGGACCAGGTGAGACTTTGGCCAGCGTTGCGTATTGTTGCGAAGGTTGAAGACGCCCGGATGCGATTTGGTTGTTGATCCCACTCACGTGCATTTGTCCTTTGGGCGGATGGTGCGATCACTACTCCGTGCGTGTAATAAGTTGCCTGCACCATTCGTGTTTCGACCTGTTGCTATCTCTACATGCCCAGTTTCAACCCTCTACCGTAATTCGCCTGAACGACGATATGGCTAGCGATTGATCGCAGCCACACTGGTAGCAGTCGCACTGGTTACAGTCTTCTTTCTGTTATCAAAAAGAGGCAAGAATGACGAGACGACCCTAAAGCCCCTCAATCTCTCCATCATTAGCGACCTCCATCGCTCACCTTTAGAGAGACTGCCCCGACGGCGGGATGAATGGGTTGGCGCAATAGACCAGTTTCGACGACGAGACTCTTTGGGGTCCTTCCCGCGGTGGTTATGAAAACCGCCGAAGCACAAAATGAGCTCTTTGAGAAACGCAGCGTGTACTACAGCCACAGGCCGACCTCTGCGAGCATGAACATGATCACCGGAGCATAGCCGCGAAACTCACGATTCGCTCTGATGCACGAGCATCATGCCTATCCGAGACTCCATGATCAACTGCTAACCCCAAGTCTCGGATCCATTGCTGCGTCAAAGTTTCGGCCAGTCAATCGATCAGCTTTACTAGGCACTATTGCTATCGAAGCAACATCGTGACCCACCACTCAACAATTAAAACGACAAAAAACATACAACACCAGGTATTCGCTGATCGTCACCGACTCAACTACTAATCTGGCCCTCATCGGCTTGTCTATGGGAGAGCGGACGGGATCCCGAATTCTCCGATGGGTGTGGTCGTATGTGCTTGTTTCTGGATGAGAATTCTCTTATCAAGTGTGCGAGTGCAAGCCGAGCAGTTGCCGCCAAGTACACCGAAACAAGCCCCGTTGTCGTAAATAGATCTGGCCTTCACCCTCGCAACGAGCGTCTAAGGCGGTATGGAGACTAGCTTGCGGCAGATGCTCTGGTTTCTCGTCGCAACGCACACGAACGTGGATTTCGTGGTGCGATCGCAAGCCATCCCAGATAACTTCGTTGGCAGAAAGCGGCAGTCGCGCCTTGCGGAACGGACGAAGTTGGCTTACATTGATGCCGTGGTATCGAAGATCATGCGCTGAAGACCGGTTTCGCCGGAAAGTATCCCACGGAGAACCGAGATGATGGATAAGATCTGTGGCAAGCGCATCGTCAAGGGAGTGACATTGTTCGTGAATTCTTGGGTTATTGATTGGGATAAGAAGGTGTTTTATGATGAATTTGGAAACTTGGGGGCTTTCATCCCTGAAATATGGCTGAACTTGAATGGTAGCTTACGTACTGACCTGCCCCTACCTGTGCTAAGCCAAGGTACACGAAACTACCTGGTAAGTAAGTGTCTCTTGATAACACCTTTATGGTATTCGATTGCCTGTCAGGGGCCTTTAAGAGAGTACCGTTGGAGGAGGCCGACAATGTGGCCATGAACGCAATCCGCTACATGACGGAACTCTCTGAATTCAAGTTCGGCTTTAAACCTCGGGGACCATGTGTGAAGGATGTAGTTCGAAGAGTGGGATACCGCTGAGGCAGACTCGAGCTTGGTCACGGAATCTCGGCCAGACGTTGAGACTTGAAAGGTCCCGTCTTTGAAGAGATAGGGACAGGACGAACAAGATCTTAGGGCCTTGGCTTCCCAACGTATATGTCCATTTCGTTCAGTCTAAACATCTTGATGGTGGAGCCAGCCGTATCCAAACGCTTGGAAATGACGGGTACTGCTATCAGTCGGATGCGAAGAATAATGTAGTACGACCGAGTAAGTCAGCATCTCCAATGAAGACTGTGAAGAATAGGTTATCCTCGGACGATGGCATAATTAAATACCAAAGTAAGAGCCATGGAAATGGCAAAGTTAACTTGGCTGTGTCATCGTCTCCTGAATTCTCCAACGGTCTTCTCCGCATTTGCAGTCAAGATCTCAGCCAGGTTCATCCTTCTGAGAAACCCGCGACACAAGCTTCCTAAGAGTATGGCTTCGCGAGGCCCCAGGCTGGGCAGTTTCGCTCGGTACAATGTCCGTTAAGCAACGCCGAGCTCTTCTCTCGGGCATAAACTGACTCAAACAGCTAACGGAATCAGTCCGCGAACGAATCGCGCAAATCTTGTCTGTCGACGCTGTTCGCAGTAGTCCATCACCTGAGCAAGTCCTACGTTATGAGGTTGATGATGGGTGCAAGCTCTTTTCTCGGAAGATTTAGGATCGGAGTTGCAAGGATACTATCTGTAGAGCCAGACCAAGTCACGAACCCAAGCGGAGAACAATATTTCTTCGTATTCAGTGGACACTTGGAATTTCAAATGCAATCAATTCGCTGTAATCAAGAGCCAAAATCTAGCTATGGAAGTAACAATGCTGGTGTCCTCGATGTCCTTGGCGCCAAAGTAGTCGCTTATGTGCCATGTTCCTATGCCGTGTTCTACGGAGCCTTTCCAATTGAGGTTCCGGTGGCCCTTTTATGCGCGCCTTGCCGCTTTGATCTTCGCCGAGTCTGATCCCAAAACCTATATTGAGTATGAGATGATGATTGACACATCACGGGGAAGTGGTCCGTACTCACGCCTATGAAATTCCAAGTCTGGTGTATGTCGGTTTAACCAGAACCGCAGACGCAGCCCTCACGGAGCGCTGGAGCAATGTTGGGAAATGGGAAGCACTGGCGGCCTTGGACATCGCAGTTCTCGCTCTCCACGCCACAGGCGGTATCAGAGCAAGGTCCGGTGTACGGTGCCTGCGCGGCGACGGCGGCCACGAGGGTGAAGACGGTGAAGAAGATGCCACGCATAGTTTCTAGTTTGAATGTGGGTTTGGTATTCTGGCGTTTGGCAGTTGCGGGGAAGATTAGATGAGTTCGAAGCGTTCGAATCGGATGAAGTTGAAGCTGAAGACTGTTGTGTGATGATGATGAGCTAGTGAGAGATAAGACCGAGACTGTGCGTTCATTCGTCTCGATTATATACTTCATTCACAAGGAGTCCTTTTGCATTCGTCTCCTCTTTTCACGTCCTGTTTTTTACAGTTTTGACAATAGCCAGGAGTATCATGTCTATTTTGGAGGTCTGCTAATTGAGGCTCGGCCACAGACGTCTGGCGGTGCAATCGGCTGGTGGCCCGAAAACCTTGGCTGCACCTTGGCAGGTTTGGAGTATTATCGGTTCCAAGGGAGGTAGAAAGGATGCCAGCGACAATCACAGTGAGGTAGGCTTAGTTAGCAGCCGATTGGGATCTGCTATGAAGCGGTAAAAGAGTAGGAGGGCAAGAAAAGCTTGTGGCTGCCGTCTCGCGCTGGTCTTGGCGATGAACGTTTCAATTATTTCTTGTCCTTCTCTTGGCTCTCTCTCGACCGTGGTGCGGGATGCTGTCCGCGTCTCATACATTGCCTTTATTTAGAAGGGCGAGGGCGCCCTACTAAAATAAAGTCGCCAATCCCCCCACGATGGCTAGTGGTTTGACGATGGTGAGTTGTTCACGCGGGTGGCCCCCACATGCGAATGAATTGAATGGTTCAGCAACTCTTGGGAGTTGTCAAGATAGTAAAAAGGGGGTTGTATCCTTGCCCGGTTGTTGTGTCGGTCGCTCCGCGGTTGTAGGTATTTCTGTACAGTTGCATGGCGAGTCAGCGATCGCCCCGAGAGCCAATGCAACCAGAGGCTTATTTTTGAAACTGTCCGACGGGATTGGAATGAAACGGGTCCGGGGTTGAGTGCTGTATGCGCGAATGAGCACCTACGTACAGCATACATGTCGATCCCGCCTCCACTTCATCTTGGTGTATTATCTCTTACCCGGCGTTTACATGTGCGATCGATGTCGCTATAGAGTTGGGGTGGCCTATCTTCACTCATCACCCTACTGTGCCGGGGATACTACAAGGCAGGCGACATTCTTCGCAATGAGTTGAAGCAAACGCATCGAGTTGTATCTTTTGACCGTGACCAAGAAAAATTAACTCATAATCGCGTCTTGTTTACTCCAAAGCGTCTCTGTTAAGGTAAGGTAGGATGAGGAGTAACGCACTGATTGAGCGCAGAGAATGCGGTGGCAAGCAGATAACCGGACCGGGCACGGAGCAAGAAAGTGGGACTCGGATCCGGAACTGGCATCCGACCAGCGGGTCGGATCTCCGAGGCGTCTGCCGCCTCATTCGTCCGATGTTGAATTTACTCCAGAAGTAATGCGCAGCCACCAAACGGCAGGAGAACTCGACCATCATGGATATTGTCTCACCTCGCATTTCCAAGTCCATATAGCTCGCTTTTGATCGAATTCTAAAAGCCAGGCGCGTGATTAGAGCTTTTGACAGCGTTCGTAATTTGATAAAGATCACCTGATCGGCTCTGCACGTGATGCCTGCACAGCCACCCATTGGATTGCTGTCATCCCATCTCTTTCTGAGGCGGCTGCGTCATGGCCATTTACTTTTCTCATCCCAGCAACATCTTCGACTCCAGACCAAATTTCTCATCTTTGGAAGACATTAACATCTCTCTCTTTCGCAACCAAAAAAGCATACTCATCTTGCGCAATTGTCAACGAAAGCTCCACCAAATTCCAACAACACTTCCAACAACACAATGGACCAATCTAGCCAAGTTGCCCCATCTGGGCGTGCAGATTCTCCTTCCACATTGAGCGACGCCCAACAGCCGGCCCCTTACCAACCCATGGGTGAGCACAGAGTCCTCTTCCGTCGAATAGCCATAAACGTTTGAAACCTCTCACTAATCAGCCTCGCCGCGCAAAAGATCCTCAGCGCCCACAGCCCCAATCAGAGCAGATGGAGATGGGCCTTCGCGGCGGTGATGATGGTCGCGGACCTTGCCCCGGACGCTTCTGCTTTATCATCCCCTGCCCTATTCCTTGCAATTTCTGTATTTTCCCTTGCCCTTGCTAAGGCGAGGAGTGAAGCAATGTTCTTATGTGTGTTTTGTTTTTAAGAAGGTGGACTTTTTTTGTTCATTTTGGCCCAAGGGGCACAGTTCCGTGTGGAGAACCGAAATGTCGAGCGATAGAGCCGGAAATTCAACCAAGCAGATGATGCTTACTTGCTCGGGGTGATGATACGCCGCACAGGGGGCAACTTGTTGATAAAGGGACCTATTCTTAATACCGAGGTACATTTCTTCAAAATTCTGTCGAATCCTTTCGATTTATGCGACGCGTCTCAACTGTGCGCCGTTGCGCTTTCGGCAATCTTTACCCAACGCCAGCATTTTCAGCCTCTCGATGAGTTCCTCATGTGCCAACGACGGGTCACTGGGTCCAGTCGTCCACGGATGCCGTGATGACTTTGACTTCACTGTCGGATTCGAGCAAGCCGCCTTGGCAATTACTCCGGCAGCCGTGTTGATCCTGTGTTCCTTGCCGCGACTGTTTCAATTGCTTCAAAAACAAAAGTTAATTGACGAGACTATTCTACTATGCCTTAAGATCGTAAGCAAAGACACTACCTATAACTACACTATACCTAATACTTTATCAGTCTGCTCTTGTGACCTACAGTGGCCTGCAACTTGGCCATCTCATTCTGACAAGTCGTGGCACGTACTGGTCGTCCCAGCTGGGGCTCGCATCCGATACGATGAATTTCATTGCATCCTTAGTCATGATCCTTCTCTCATTCTTGGAGCATGCCCGCTCACCGCGGCCGTCGATGCTGCTCGGCGGATACCTCCTGATCACTGCCTTGTTTGATATTGCTCGCACGAGAACTGAATGGCTGTCGGCAGACTCTGCCAACGATTTCCATCAAGCTCGGTTGTCGATCGCTAGTGTCATTCTGAAAGTCGTCGTGCTCGTCATCGAATCTTGGACGAAAAGTCAAGCAATAGCCTCCGAAAAGCAGCAAAGTCCAGAGGCGACGAGCGGTCTCGTTAGTCTGTCGACCTACTTTTGGGTCAATGACCTCTTTCTCAGGGGATTCCGCAAGCTCCTTGTCCTCGACGACTTGTATGCGCTCGATGAAGCAATGTCAGCCGAGGTCCTGTACGCCAAATTCGGGCCTCTTCTAGAGAAGAACAAAACGCAGGGCCACAAGTATGCTCTATTCAGGGGCATTGCACAGACGCTTGTAGGACCATTCATACTGCCCATCATCCCACGGCTTTGTCAAATGGGCTTCAAATTCTGCCAACCTCTCATGATTGAGAGCTTGTTGAACTATCTCCAGGAGCCTGTGGGTGCCTCGTCACCGAATAAGGGGTACGGGTATATCGGTGCTGCCTTTCTCACATACATTGGCATGGCTACATCCAGTTCCATTTACTGGTACTTCCAAGAGCGCTTCGTCCATATGGCAAGAGGCATCTTGGCCTCAGCCGTCTACCGCAAAACAACCGTCATCAGTTTGTCCGCCGCAGACGATTCCGCGGCCTTGACTCTCATGAACGCCGACGTGGAGCGCGTCAAGAATGGCTTTCAGCCGATCCACGAATACTGGGCCAACACGATCGAGGTTGCGTTGGCGTGTTGGTTGCTGCAACGGCAAATTGGCGCCGCCTTTGTTGCACCTGTCGTTGTAGTCATCGTCTGCACGGCAGCCTCCACGGTGACCGCCAAATTCACAGGAAAACGTCAAACGTTGTGGATGGAGTCAATTCAGCAGCGAGTCGGTGTAACCGCCAAAGCTATCTCGAGCATGAAGGCACTCAAGATATCGGCCATGTCGGGGCCGATTGAAACCCTGATACACAGCTTACGCCTCAAGGAAATTAGCGTGGGTGGGAAATGGCGACTGATGCTTCTCGCGGCCGTGACGATTGCATACACGCCCTCTCAGCTCGGCCCCGTCATGGCTTTCGCCGTGACTTCTCAGACCCTCAACGTCACGCGTATCTTCACTTCTATGGCGTACCTCATGCTCTTGGCTGGTCCGTTAGGCAGCCTGTTCCAGACCATTCCGCAACTGGTTTCGGCGTTCGCCTGCCTGGGTCGTATCCAGGCGTACCTAGACAAAGACAGCCGTATAGATTATCGCAAAACGCCCGAAGCCCCGCGTTTGTCAAGTTTGGGAAGTGATACGAAGCCCACTGAATTACATTCTTCCTCAATCACAGTGAAGCAAGCTTCGTTTGGATGGACTGAGGGAAAGTACGTTCTAGACGACGTTGACGTATTCGTCCCTGCCAACTCCCTGACCATCATCGTAGGACCTGTGGCTTCTGGCAAGTCGACACTTCTGAAAGGCCTTCTCGGCGAGATCCCACACTATTCTGGCGAAGCGATCTTCAGTGTCAACTATCGCAGGGTAGGCTACTGCGATCAATCTCCGTTCCTCTATAATACCACAATCAAGGCCAATATCATTGGGCACTCGGAACTGGACCCTGAACGATACCGCCAAGTAATCGATGCCACGATGCTATCTGCCGACTTTTCAACACTACCCAAAGGCGATCGAACTAAAATCGGCAGCAACGGGCTCACCTTGAGTGGTGGGCAGAGACAACGAGTCGCTCTCGCTCGCGCCCTGTACCTCGAATGTGACCTACTTATACTGGACGATATCATGAGCGGCCTCGACGCGACCACCGAAGAGCACGTCTTCAATCGGGTCTTTGGGAACCAAGGCATCGTTCGCCAGAGGCGCACCACGGCCGTATTATGCACACACTCTGTGCGTCATTTACCACTTGCAGACCATATCATCGCACTCGGTGCCGACTGTACTGTAGTCGAGCAGGGATCCTTTGCAGACTTGCAGACCAACGGGAAATATGTTCAAAGTCTGAAGATCCAAGAGATCGAGACCTCTCCTCAAGGAAAGAATGAAGTGTCAAGCCAGCCTGAGAAGATCCCCTTGGCTCAAATAATCACTGAAGTCTCCGACGTGGCGGACGAACCGGATAAGGCACGCCAGCTGGGCGATGTTGCAGTATACAGGCACTACTTTGGAAGCATGGCCACATGGGTCATTGCCGTCTTCATCTTCTGGTGCTGCGCCTACGCCTTTTGCATGAACTTCCCCACCGTCTGGCTGAAGTTCTGGTCCGAGGACATCACCGCCGAGATCCCGAAGCGCTCAGGCGCGTTCTACATGGGCATCTATGCTCTTTTACAAATCATGTGTCTCGGTTCCCTGATGGTGGTCGTCTTCATCAATACGCAGACCATGATCTCACAGTCCGGATCGAGTTTGCACCAGCGAGCCCTGCGAACGCTCGTCGGCGCGCCATTGAGGTTCTTTGCGACGACTGACACGGGGACAGTGACGAACTTGTTTGCTCAGGATCTCGCTCTGATTGATAGCGAGCTGCCGATGGCACTGATCAACTTCTCCGTGCTGCTGTTTGCTGCTGTGGGTATGGCTGTCGTTATTGCCGTCTCGTCGCCGTGGTTGGCGATTAGTTACCCCTGTCTTGTGGCGATTCTGTACTTTGTGCAGATGTTTTACCTTCGGACTTCGAGGCAGCTACGTGTTCTGGAGCTTGAAGCAAAGAGTCCTCTCTAGTGAGTCTGCTGGTGACTGCTATCTAAACTCATTTAGGACTGCACTGACCCATATTGTTCACAGCTCTCATTTTATCGATACTCTCAAGGGTTTAGCGACGTTGAGAGCTCTGGGTTTCATATCTGCAGATATCACAGTCAACAACGACCTTCTTGACACCAGCCAGAGGCCAGCATATCAGCTCGCAATCATCCAGCGTTGGCTACAGCTAGCACTCAAGTTACTCGTGGCTGCCCTTGCGACCATCGTAGTGACGTTGGCGACGCAACTGCGCGCCAGCTCTGGATTCACCGGTGCATCACTAGTAACTCTCATGTCTTTCGGTGATACCCTGACTACAATCGTTCAGTCGTACACCATGCTAGAAACAAGTATAGGAGCAGTGGCGCGCCTAAAGACGTTTAGCGACACGGTGACTCCAGAGACTGGGCCCGACGAAGACGTCATTCCCAAGGAAAGCTGGCCTGAGAAGGGAGCAATCGAGATCAAAGGAGTTTCAGCGTCTTACGGAGTCTCCAGGGATCAGCCCAACTCAGTGGGCGAGGAGAAGCCGCCTGCGGATCTTGCCATCCGAGATCTGCACCTCTCAATCAGACCCGGCGAGAGGGTAGCTATATGCGGAAGAACAGGCAGCGGCAAATCATCGCTCATCCTCTTGCTGCTTCGTCTCATCGAGACTCTACCTGGGAGTGCGGGTAGCATTGTGATGGACTCCGTGCCTCTCGGCAAAGTCGATCGAGATACTTTGCGGCGCCGCATCATAGCCGTCTCACAGGACGCAATCTTCCTCCCCGACGGCTCATCAGTAAAAGATAACCTCGACCCGTTTGATGCGGCGACCGAGGCTGAGTGTCTCGAGGTCTTGGAGCAAGTAGGATTACTCGCGGGGATACAGGAGCGAGGCGGGATAGGTGCCGGACTCACCGCGGAGTCTTTCAGCCAGGGGCAGAAGCAGCTGTTTTGTCTGGCTCGGGCGGTCTTACGGAGGCGGGTGAAGAGCCGTGGCGGTACCGAAGGGGGTATACTATTGCTTGATGAGGTTTCTTCTAGTGTTGATCGGGCCACGGACTTTGTTATGCAGGATATCATTCGCAGGGAGTTTGAGGGTTATACGATTATCATGGTGTCTCATCGCCTGGATATGGTTTTGGACTGTGATGCGGTCGTGGTCATGGATAAAGGCAGTGTTGTTGAGAAAGGGGCACCGCGAGTGTTGAAGGATCAGGAAGGGGGCATGTTTAGGGAGTTGTGGAATAGTAGCGGGACAACGGGGGAGTAATAGATGTTATTAGTTAAAACATTGAGCTTGACATAGAAAAGGGTGATGATGAGGGGTTGATGAGGAGAAGTCAAATTTAGATTGATCGAGTTTCTTGCAGCGAGAATTGATGTCCTGGAAAGATGTCGAATAGCAGTATCTGATATTAGATGTCCACCTTATACTTGATCAAATTCTAACTAATACATCCTTCAAGAGTAACTGGATAAAACCAGTCAACCGGAACTTATGCCCGTTCCCTTTAGACAAGTAGCAGATTCTCGTATTAATGTAAGTCAGCAAAATGTTCGCCGAGCCTTATACCAAGTTCGAATGAGACTTGAATAGCACTTTTTTTGCCTTCTTCCATGCCCAGAGATAGTCACTGAAGTTGATCCCGACTTCACTCGCCTTTGGTTAATGTATTTCAACGCTTCAGCAGACCGAAGCGTTGTGCCACGATAGCTGAGCTTTGCTATAGTCTCGACACACAGCATTGCATGATACGATTCCCTTGTAGATGCTGCAATGAAGATTACTCCTCTTCCACTAACACAACCCTCAGGAGCACTAAGTCTTCACAATGCCGGACAAGAGCTGACTGGTTTTATCTACTCCTTTATCAATATATCCCCCTCGTTTCTCAGTCTATATGCTAAAGATGCTGACTTCACTGTCTCTCAATGCTCCTTGAGGCCAGCTGAAGACCTTCGCTAATATAGGAAGCGAACGGAACAGTCGTCTTCGCAAAGTGGACGAGCAGAGGCACTTGCGCGCTTGCGTGCCGAGACTTCTTCAATGGAGGTATATAAAGATACCGTGCTTGGTGTACGGCATCGGTGCCTTCCAACCAGAAGTGAGCTGTTTTAACCAGGCTGCAATTGGTCTGATTATGAATGGTGAACACAACAGCTTCGCTTTGAATATTGTTCTTTTGAGATTCATTGCGGGCTCGTATATCACCATCGCCGTGTTCAGTCATTAGACCTCATCCGTCTCCTCATGAGTAATCACAGTAGAATAAGTAAGTAGTAACCACCATCTAGAGACAATAGACATATATTGGAAGGTAGCTTTCTATATTGCAAGGCGTGTACATGAGACGTTCACCGTGGAGCCCAACCCTGATCTTGTTGTCTGAGTTGACACACGAAAGTTCGTCTTGATCAACAAGCAGGACTATTGCTTGCGTCACGTCTAGATTTCAAAACCTTGCGATTTGTCTTGGGCTGATTCGGTAGCCATATGGGTTGCTTTGGTGCAGGAGATCAAACTTGAGGGTGCAACAAGATAAACTCGCAGTTTCCATGGGTATGATTCTACAGAACTCCTGGCAGTCTAAGCAATTAGCATTTTGGGCGGACTTGCTCATTTCAGGGTCAGACATTCTAGACTAATTCCGGCCGTGCACACCACACATGGAGAAACACGAGGCCATTAGATGAACCTTAATTCTATGCAGCGCGCAGCAGCGGACGGAACTTCCGTTATCAAGGTTTGGTCAATTCCCATGAGAGAATCCTACCTGTCACTTTTTCGCGCTCAGGCAATCGGGAAACAATGCTTTGAGGATGCAGAACCAATCAGGAACGCTGTCGAGCGTCGGCTTGTCAGGGCTCTCTCTCTTTACTCTCACATTTTCTGATAACGGCCTGGACAAAGCTTGAGAGTGACAATCAAAAGGGCCAAAACACCTTCTGTGCGTCAGTTCTTTCCAAGATGCCTGGCATACTTACGTATGTACTGCTTCTCCTCGGGGCATCGATATCTAAGCTTGGGCGATCTTGGCAATGTTTTCCGTACGGGGGTTATCCTGATCGTCAAGGACCGCGCCTGAGGTTTGGTGTTTAGCACCGACGTCATGTTTGCGAAAGCCAAAGCACCACTACAGGAAGCGACAATCGCGGGATTTCGCTTCCTTGTTCCCCTTATTTCTTTCTTGTCGTCAATTGTCCAGCATGTTGAGTCAGTGAGATAGGCTGAAAAGCCTGGAAAGAGTTGGAGTCTCTTTGGAGTCAAAGAAGTGATGGGGAGGGCGTGGGAACCATACTGGGCCATTGTGTCGGAATCTCGATTTACCCCAAAGCGATCCCGTGTCAGCCTTCCTAGAGCGGAAGAAGAGCAACCCTCCGGTACGTCATTTGGCGTTTTCCTCTCGAGGATTCGCGCACCCTCCCTCCCCCGGGGCCCGGGGCCCGGAAGGAAGGTAGGGCCTGATAGAAAGAAGAAGAGATGTTCAAGATGGAAAAGGGGGCGAGGCTCTCTCTAACTTCTCGGCCGGCGCGACCGGCGTCGGGTACGATAGCGCGGGCCAGCCGGGCATCTTGCCGGTGGCAGGGTTCATGTCGGACAGCCTTTTGGAGGGTTGAGTCTCAGTTCCCATTGGAATTTCGGGGGTGGTGGTGAATGTGCCTCCGCGGGGAAACAACTTGCTAGGTAGCCTAGCATGGAGCTGGCGCTTCCGTCTTACGCACATTCCTTCCCTTCCCGCGCGGACGATCATGAAAATCCCCCTTGAACGTCGCGAAAGTTGGGAAGTGTTTGGGAGCGCAAGGCCTCTCGCCCTTACATCAGAGTCTGGGGGAAGAATGGTTGGGGCAGCAGATCGACCGGGCGGCGCAGTTTAGGCGAAGGGAAGGGTTGTTGCACGGATCGACGCCGGCGGGCGGCGGCAACACCATCACGACGCATCTTGACATGGAACGGTCGTTGACTTTCTCTTGGCTTTGGTGGTGGTGGTTGTCGTCGTTGGCATCGGTGTCGGATTGAGGTATCGGATTGAGGGGGGTGTGTTATTTTGGATCAGTCAGGTTACTGTCGTCCCGTTCGTTGTCCAGCAATCTCACTCTCTCCTGTCTCTCAATTGCCCTATTCGGGGAACCGGGTTGGAGGTTCAGATAATTGACGGATGAACCTCCGCCATGCCGGAAAGCAATAGATAGCAACCTTCAAACACTCATTTGGGCGGCATCGAACCCCCGGCCGGGATAGGGTGGCATGGAAAAAAGCAAAGCGGTACGGTGATAACAGCGAAATGCGCCAGCTGTTGCTGCGTCTCTCTGTACGATTCGCTGTAGCGTGTTAGAATGTCACTAGGCGGTGAGCGAGCCGTCACCGACTGCGCCGACGAGGGATGCCGGCAGAGTCGACGTCACATGTCGAACGCCCTGCATGCGCCAGCTGCCCATTCGCCCGCCAGGCGTTTGCCAGCCCGCGAACGCGCTTCGGCAGCGAACGTGAAGGACGTGAAGGAGGTGATGGACCCGGAATCGGAGCTTGTTCCCTACACGCCCCGAGGTCTTTTGGTGGCCCTGCACGTCCAGTGAGTCTTGCCTGAGGCAAGAGTGCGTCACCATGAATTGAGTAAGCGACCAATCAGAGACTGACGATAACGGCGCAAACATCACAGCCAATGAACGATGAGGACCCTGCATCGATTGATTGATGACAGGGATATCGAAGCATGGCATGCAGCAAGGATGCCATTTTGGGGAAAGCGCGTCTGTGCTCTTTCTTGCAAAAAAGTGGTTCGTTATCTCGATTCGCTCCTGCCCTCTTCCTTGCAAGACTCAGTACGTACCACAGTCTAACCACCACAGGCTCAGTCAGCCTCCCAGCGAAACGGTTCAACTCTCTCTCTCTCTGCGTGTCAACTTTGTCACTTTGTCTCTTTGTGGCCCGACTCGAACGACCTCTCGTAGATTTGCATGGCCTTTCTTTCGCTCTGCCTCTACGAAATCGCCCCCCCCCTCCCCCAGACGAAAGAAAAGGCCTCAGAATTCACATCTTACGACTGCCATCGACGGCTTGGCTGTCCGCCCTCCTGGGCGTGAGGATCACTGCCGATGCGACTCCAATCCAAAACTCACCGACAATCCACAACGCCCATAGCCGGTCCCATCCCCTCGGATAGCCTCACCTGATTCTGTTATCGATGAAACCAACGATGCCCTTGGAGCTTCCTGCTTGACATATCTCCGGTTGATCAAGCCCCCTGCTTTTTCAAAAGGACCCTCTGGAGAGAGATGAGGCTCGTTTAACAACGACATGTCTCATTTGAACCTCAATCCGGGGAAGACCACGTCGCTTACACGCGAGCCATTCACCTGTAGGGATCATCTCTGATGGCGGCGAAACGGCTGCCCTGGGATCCTGGACTATCTCGTCCCGGCCACTGACCGTGCCATCGGGCAAAGGGGTAACGGACAGCCACCGGGCAGCGACAAGTCTCATAGAGAATTCCTTCTTTTCCCTTCTTAACTCTGTATCTACGGATATCTACCCCAACATTCCAAGCCTATCGCTTGCTTTGCTGTTAGGGTATCCACCATTACCTGTAAAAAGCCTATCGAATCTTGATGTTGCCGGCCGCGAACAGGACTGAATTGGCAGTGGATTGACTCAGTCGCCCTATTATCTTACAGGGATAAACAAGTACTCAGCAACTGAAATGTCGGTGTCTCTCTTTTTCTGCCGTTGGGCGGCGGCGTCGTCGTCGTCGTCGTCGGCCTCGTGGTCCCACGGAAATAAGTGGTGCAGGTTTGACAGAGAGCGCATTCTGGTCTTTGTCGTTCGCGTCTCATATCCTCCGCTCTGTCAGCAATGCAACCGCGGTCCCGTCTTGGAGCGTTTCGCCTCCCCGTCAAAGGCATGGTTGGTTTGTCGGTGCCGGCATTGAGCCTCGGCCGGACGTTGCTGTCAGAAGAGGAAGACGCCCGAAGCCAACAGCCAAAAAACCGCCGAGGTGCAGTGGACGGACGGGAGAGTGAGAGGCTGTGGAGTCGGCCAGATTCCGGGGACTCTTCACGTCTCCTGCGTCCTAGCGCTCGGCGACAGCGAACGAACAGACTGGCGTCGCGAGGCTGTGGCAAAGAAGAAGGGGAAGAGGGGTGGCCAGCGGGAGCTGGAGCTGGAGCTGCATTGGCTTCCCCCATTGCCAATGCTGCGCAGCGGTTTTGCCTGCTGGGATCCCCGCCACACTTGCACAGAGTACCGCGGCCCTATCCACAGCTCGGGCGAGGCGGCAGGCCCTTCAGCCTGTGGTTTTGATGGTAATATCTCTCAGCACCACAGAAATTCGACCGCAAACGTTGGAGCGCCGTCTTGGGCGGGCCCTCAGAGCAACCTATTTGCAAATGCCAAGCTAAAGCGGTTCCGTAACGGCCACAGTCTCCAGGCTTCTGGGTGTGTTCTGGAGCAGAGCATCGTGGGATTGAGAGTGGAAGAGCTCCACTCGACCGGTTCTCTTGCTGAAGTTTCTGGATCCTCTTCCTGCACAGTGTTCTCAATTCGGCCCAGTTGCCCATCTGGCCTCTGCTTCAAAGAAAGCTTCGCTTCGCGTTGCTTTGGGTACCCGTACGGAGTACGCTGCACGGATCCAGATACAGATACTGGGCCCATTGACCCCTCAATCTCCATTAGAGTGTGGCATCTCGCTGCTGAAGCTCCGGGGCTTCCTCGCAGACATGAGGCGCGGTGGGGTGTCGACGTCGACCTCTGTCGATTTCTCTCACTTGTCAAGTTTTCGGAGCAGATCTTTCATCTGTGGCTGGATTGGGTTTTACTCGTCCAGGAATTGATGGACATTGGCCGAAATCAACGAGAATCGGAGGTTGCACTGCCTGCGTCATATTCAGTGGTTGGAATGACTCGGATTTGGAGACAACTTCTCCACGGACCCTTACAGCACTGCGAGTTATTCCAGAGGACGGAGTACATCTCGGAGTCTTTGCGAACGTTGGAGGAGTGAGTTCAGGCCACGAAACAACGGGTGGCCAATGAGACAAACTCCCGTCCCTCTCTCACTCGGCCGACACGCCAGATCGGCCTGATGGGCCACTAGAAATCCGAACCATAGCGAACCTGACGTATTGGGTTGGAGATTGATTGATTTGTGGCCCCGGAAGAAGCAGCGCTCGAAGGCAGAGCCTGTCGAGATCATCATCTGAGCAAGAGGCTTGAGCAGGACATTCGAGGGTTCGTCATCAAGATGCAGCTACTTGCGACTTTGCGACTTACGGACAAGTTTGGCATGGCTTGTCACTCAAGTCTCAACGGCATCCTGTCCTGTCACCTTGCAAGCGTTGGACGGCGGTCGGGAGCCACAAAGCTGGCGGCGGATTGCAGCGACAACACAAACGCGACTGACTGTCAGACTCTCCCATGTGGTTGATCACCTCCGCAAATAGCACACCGACGTTGTGCCACACACCCTGCAGCAACCCCGTTGGCAACTGACAGGACGCTTGCTGTGGTTGCTTCAGCTCCAAGACAGCCAGACGACACATCGCCTTCAGCCCGGCAATGTGGACGGTGCACCCATCATCACGGAGGCTGAAGCATGGTAATTTCAGAAGTGGTGTTGGAGGCTGGAGCGCAGCCACCTTCACCCACAAGCTATAACCCACTGTTTGAATGACGGACACTGTCAACCGTGCCAACCACGCGAACAACAAGCAACGAGCCTCGACTGGGGAGGCTGGAGATCGGAGAAGAGGTAGCGAGTCACGGCGATTGGAAATGAACAGCGTTCGTCTGGTCCAGTCGACCAGTGCCAATGGAGGATGAATCCCCACAATGTGGAGAGGGCGAGAGAAACAGACAGACCCCGGCTAGATGGCCGAAAGCAGCAATTGAGCAGATGAGCGGTGGGTTTTGGCGCCTTTCCCTATGGTTCAGACTTCAGAATTTCCCCCCGCATCTGCCACGCAGTAAAAGAAAGACAAGAGCAACTCCAGGCGGTACGCTTCGCAGCGGTCTAGCAATACTCGCACCTATGGCCCAGGCCAAGTTCATGCCTCGTGAGCTGATTCATTAGACAACCAAGCAACTCAAGCAGCAGGGATAGCGTTTGCATGCCGCATCAGGTTCGAGTTCGAGACAATTCCAAGAGTCGAGAGTAGTCGAAATGCAACTCTCGTTGCTGGGCCTGGGTCTGGTTTCTGGGTCACGGCCGACTAACATGCAGCAAGTCTGACCTGCCTGTCATCACCAAGAGGGGCACTCAGACCAGGCGTTCCGACGTCGCACAGGACGATTGGGTCCCGCCTATCGCGGTGCACACGCATAAGGTATTCTGCAGGATGGACGTCTGGAGTCCTGGACGGATGAATGGATGCGCGCACGCATCCACGCATCGGGTGGGGAGGGGAGGGGAGGGGAGGAGGCAGATCGCCGCCAAAGAAGGACTCCTGTCGGGATGGGAATACCCTCAGCAGCACAACCAGCATCAACCTGCTCATTACACCAAAGCTACCGGACACAAGCAAATTACTACACAGTGAATGAATGCAGCCGCAAGGACATCTCCGGACAGCACTATGCCTACTCATAAACAGATATGACAGTTCGACATTTTGCGTACGTACAAGCAATCACAAGATCAAGAGCTCCATGTCCCTGTGAATTCTCGGTTCATTGCCCCCTGCTTCATGCTGGGCGAGCGGCGAGCCGCTCCATCCATGGAAGAAGTGGAGGAAGGATCCCCGAATCCCGATATGCGTTGACGAGCCCGCCTTAGTCGATGCGAGCGAGAGAGCGATACGAGCGGCAGCCGGCAAAAAAACAAAGGCGCTCACCAGAGTCCAGATCGGTCTCTGTCCGACGGCCCCTGTCAATGTGTATTTCGGGCCACGGCGGTGACGATGCAGCAACCGCAGCGTGGAAGAGGAGCCGCATCGTGAAGCGGCAATAAACATGAACCTTCTTGGACCAACCCAAGAGCAGCTATTACGTTGAGCAAATTTAACTTGCCCACCCTTCGTGTAGGTTGTCGCCGTCGTCACCTAGGCTCTAGCTGTCGGCACTTACAAGCGGACGCCAAAAACGGTCATCGTCTAGAGAGAGAGAGAGAGAGACAGAGAGAGCCAAGGCGATATTGCGGTCTTTCTCCGGAGTGTCAAAAATGGCTGGACAACTGGAGCAGTTCGTAACTTCGTACCAGCCAGGCAATAAAGTGACGAGGCGGGAGGGCGACGTCAAGTGGGGTTTTGGAGGGCCATCGTGTCTCAAAGGTTCACCCCGACAGCTTTCTCGCCCACCGCTAATTTACGAGCTACAGGCGCTACAGAAGCATTATTGCTTTTTTCTCTATCCTGTGTTTTATTTTATTTTCTTTGTTTTTTTCTGCTCGCCTGCTCGTCTTCGAAACCCTTGGAACTAGGTAACCTGGTCACTTACTTAGGAAGCTGGGGCAGTTGAAGCCCGTGATCTCGAATGACACGAGCTTGGCCGTCTAGAAGCTCTGCAAAAGAGCCAAGAGTCCCTACGAACTAAACCTTAGAGGAAGGTACAGAGGCCGTTTGTAAGGATAGGTTCGGTATCCCAGGGGCGTTAGCGGCGGCTTGACTGCGGCAAGAAGAAGGAGACTGAGTTGAAGACACGCGAGCAGCCCCGTTGGTCAAGGAGGTTCCCAGCGATCTTCATTCAACGACGTGGGCAGCGCGGGCTAGCGGCGTGGGCCGGGGCATTCGCCTTACGTACAGAATAGCCGCTTCAATTTCAGGGTCCTTTTGGCTTCTGGAAGATTGTAAGCAAAGCTGAAGCAGCGTCGGACCTTGCTTCTCGACTGGGCATGGGGGGTTAATGGTCACGGACGAGACGAGACGAAGGGAACAATAAGCCGGAGCAGCGCACGGAAGATGAAGCGAGCAGCAGAGACAATGCCGGGGGCCGTGCTGAAAATGGAGCGAAGAAAGAGGGCGAGCCTCGAGGAGGAGGAGGAGGATTGGAGGAGGCTAGGGGAGGAAAGGAGAGGAACCCGCGGGAGGCTTGGAGGGCACTTTCGGAGGAGGGAGTTTCGACTTTCGAGCCACTGTGGAAACATATTCTTCCAGGACCAGAGCCAGAGCCAGAGAGCCAGAGGCACGGGAGGCTAT
The DNA here is from genome assembly GCF_030869225.1 of Colletotrichum abscissum. Lineage (NCBI taxonomy): Eukaryota > Fungi > Ascomycota > Sordariomycetes > Glomerellales > Glomerellaceae > Colletotrichum > Colletotrichum abscissum. The sequence continues at coordinate 954,878 of NW_026849987.1, read as the reverse complement.
CCGTTCTGCAGTGGCAGTTGGGACGAGACGAGGACTTGGTGGCCCCCGGGGTATCGTCCTGAGTTGGACAAGGGTTCGGACCTCTCTACAGCCAACCACAACCCGGGTAGAAGACCGCTGCCCACCCGGCGACAGGACCAGGGCGGTGGCTAAACCGCTTCCAGGCTAGAGGACGCTTGGCCTACTTTGGCTCTGGGCCTCTTTTTGGCTGTGGCTCTGGCTCTTGTAGCGGTCTTTTCTTGGGAAGGGCCTTCCGGGGGAGGTGGACCACGGCGCGGAATTGGGAGGGGGGAGAGTCTGAAGAGTGAGAGAGAGGGTGAAGTGAGGACGGGGATTCCTTGCAGCGCGAAAGGGCGGTCGCCGCCGTCGCCGCCGCCGCTGCGATGATCGTGGCCGCCGCCTTTGCGCCTCACGTATCCGCGGTCCCAGGGTTGTCGTACCGCGCTCCCTTGACTTACTACTAACCAAGTGGTGGTGTGTGGCCTGAGCTGCTCTCGCCGCGGCTTTTTTGAAGTTTCCCACGGGGACTGTAGTGACCATATAGGTTTACAGTATGCTGCTTTGGTCGCGATATTGTTTTGGCTTGAAGGTTGTATGTATGTGCTGGAGTTGAAGAAAACTTTAAACTCAGCAACGTGTGGATGTAAGTTGGTAGCGAAACCAGAGAAACGGCGAGGCAAAGCGTTGTGGGCAGAAGAAAGTGACGATGGGCCACCTTTGAAGGAGAGAGTACGGTACCGGCGGTATGCACAGAGGAAAGGAAAGCCATGCCGAGAGAAGATACAGAGAGAGAGGCAGAGGGTGTGTGTCTTGTTTACTACTGCTTTCAAGTCTCACGCCCACCATACGTCTCTTAAAGCAGATAGGTACGGATAGAGAGCGAGAGAGACGACGAGAATGAGAGAGAGAAAGCAGAGAGTGAGAGGGTGGATGAGAGACACGCCCCCCTTCTCATTCCTCACTCTCTTTCCTGTCTGTACCGTCGTCTACTAACTGCGTATGGTCTGGCACTGGAGGAGAGGAAGAGGGCGGGCAACTCCCTCCGCCAATTGCCGCAGGAATAAATCTAATAGGGAACCCGCTCCCGCATCCCCCCCCCTTCCCTATTCCACCCACCGCCCATAAGATAGTGTACGTACTCTCCTACAGCGCACCCCCCTCCATCCGACTGAATCGCCCTCAAGGCTACTGGGCCTCTCATCCTCACGCCCCCCCTCATTCCGCACCCCCGAGTCTCGTCCCATCCATTTAGACCCCAAGCATCCCGCCCAAACTACTTCACCAATCCGCTCCCCTCCATCGCAACGCACGCATCTTTATCTTGCTGCGATTGCCTACTCACTCACCACTCCCGATCAGGTCATCTTCACCTCACTTACACCTCACATTCACAAGCAAATACAAAAAGTACGACCTCGTTTGGTGGCACAGCGCATCCTTATCTCTACAACGAAAACCACTGTCCAACACAACCACAACTATACCCATACCTCTACTATCCTCTTGGGCACCGCTTCGATCTGCGGTTCACGCCAGGTTTAATACCAAGCATTCCCGAACAAACGCGACGCCAACAACCTCGTCCCGCTCCTTTTTTCTAATCACCAACCACTTCGCCGCAACAACTATTCGTTGCTTTTCATCATCGATTCTCACGAGAAATCAACCACGCGCCCTTTCGACTTCCAGCAATCGAGCGCCTTGAACACCTAGGACGCCCTGCATCCTTCACCGTCGAGCTTCACTTACACCACCAATTCCTATAAACCAACCTCACCTCGATTTCGACACAATGGCAACCGACCTCATAATGCCTACCCTCGCCGAGCAGCGCGGCCCCTCCTTCTACCCTCAGGATCGCCCTCACTTCACACACACTCGATCCCACTCCTTCCAAACAGTACCGCAACCGCAGCCCTTTCGCAACCGCACATCACCCTTGAGCACTCCTCACGAAGGCTCTCCCACCTCGCCCAAGTCGTGCCTCACCGAGTCGGTTCGCCCCGTTTACGTGCCCGCAGTCCTCCGCCCAAATCAGCATCACTCCAAGAAGCCGCGCGCTCCCAAGGTTGAGGACCTCGACGGCGAGGATTTGCTCTGCTTGCGCCGCGCCAACAGCAGCTTCATCAGCCTCCCTGGCTTCAGCGTTCTCGGAGCCAAGCTGTCGCGCCGCTCTACCGGTGACAGTGGCAAGGTTATTGACCTCGAGCTGGACCCTGAGCTCTTCCCTGACGTCGCTGGCGAACCCACTCGCAAGCACTGGAAGGTATGTTGGATCTATCACAACAATCTCGCCCATTTGCCTTGAAGTATATAACTAACAAAATTCCAACAGCCCGACTCCGAGTCCATCATGTGCGACGACCCAACTTGCAAGCGCAAGTTCAACGCCCTGAACCGTCGCCATCACTGCCGCCGCTGTGGCAACATCTTTTGCGGCACCCACTCTGGCGAAGCCATCCCTCTGGACGAGGACTGCAACTACAACCCCAGAGGAGTCCTCGCTCGCGCCTGCTTTCACTGCTTCACCGAATTTAAGGTATGGAAGAGCCGTAACGGCAGCCGCAGCGGTAGCGATCAGAGCTCCGACTCCTCTGGCACCCCGTCGAGCCCCATCGTCGCGAGCCCCGTTGCCCCGATGATGCCTGGCATGCTTCCCCCTACCAAGGGCCCCGAGGTAGCTGCTAGTGTTCCTCGCGACTGGAACTGGAGCACATTCTAAATGTACACTGTACATTGGAGACGACAAAGAAAGCACAAGGGTGTTCTCGCACCCAGTGAATTACGACTCATGGCCCTAATGAAGAGCGAAACAATAGAATCATAGACTTACTCACACGACGGTGGCGATTCTCACTAGCCGCCCCGACGACACCAGACATGGAGAGTCATCAACACACCCCTTCGACTCACACACCAATACCCATTAATGGACTGCACCATGCGTTACCCATTATCACTTTCATCCGCAATAGAACGCCTCATCGGTTTTCGAGCCCTGCCGGATTGGCTTGGACTCTGTTTTGCATTTACAGCGTGGCGTTGGACGGACACTCAAAGACTCGGATTTGGCTTTGTCAAACTCCCCTCATATCAATCGCATATGGAAAAGGGTTGCTTTTACGGGAAAGCGATACAACCGGGCTCTTAATTTTCAACACTCCAGTTTCTACGGAGTTTTAGCGGCATACCCCTCTGAAGGCTTATATTATACCCTGAAGTGACGGCCACATGCTTTTCGCACCGCGTACTCGGATCTCCATCCGGGGGTATGACTATCCTACACCTGAGATTGGGGGGAAAGAGACGAGAGGGCGGAGCAAGTCGGCCGAACGCCTTCATGGATCGGCGTTGCGTGTATTTAGAGTTGCCGTCACCGTATTGGTTGATGGTTCGGAGATCCAGAGAGGGGGGATGGTGGGAAACAACCTGGACGGAGCGGACGCACAGCCAACCTTGTTCGCGCTGGCGGCCGAGTCCAGCCGCTTTTGCCTCTCTCACTCTTCCGAGGTCTCGGAAGAAACAATACAAACAATTGCAAACAAACTCTCCCATTGACTGTAAACGTTGGCTCATCGGTGACTTGTGATTTAAGTCATGTATGTGATACATGTTCGAGGGAGTGACTGTTGAGTCTGTTTTGTCTTGACCTTGGCGGCCGGAGCTCTATGGTATCTCGCGTGCTGATACAGATGATGAAGACGTGCGGCAACATTGCTACTGTAAAAACAAGGGTGAGTAAGCTACCAGGATATGAGAGCACCGTGGACCCCGGTGCGCTTACTCCTGGAAGCCCAGAGGCTGGTTGAACTGATGGTCGGATGAGTACCAATCACCAGGCCTTCGACTGTTTTGGTCTCAGTACTATTCTCTCATATGATGGCCTACGTGGATGAGATTCAGGAGGTATTTGTCATCGGGAGTGGGAGTGGTCTTTTGAATATTCTCTGCTGAATGGGACACGAGCGTTGAAAAGTGGTGTTATCAAGGTCCTGCGAGCTCTACGGTTCCCGTGTCTACTAATTAGAAGGGCTCTCCCACAGGTTTCTAGGTGTTATCACATGAGTAAAGTCTTTCCTGGTCTCAACTTCACACGATGCTGACCGAGAGGCCTAATGAATTGTCTTTCTGTCGGTTTGGGCCATGACAACGGGATTCCTTAGTCACGCTCTATACACCCCTTTCCTGAGGTTATGGCAGCTGCTGCCTGCAATGAGTAAACATTCATGATGTCTCTCTATTTGTGAGCCGGGAACACTCGTAACACCTCTTTCGATACTTGACTCACCGCCCAACGGTCAGATGTCGGTGACCTGTGCGGAGTAAAATCGGTCAGCCATAGGTCGTGTGCGGTGGAAGGTAGGTCGTCGGTCGTTGGTGGTGGTGGGTGGTCATCATTCTTGAGCCGAAGGTAGCCTAGCGTTCTGCATTGAATCGAACGTCGGACCTCGACGGGTCGTTTCCTCTGGTGATCTTGTTGTCTCTTTTCTTGCTGTCTGTAGGACTGCTCACATTTTCCTTTTCCCATTCAATTAATTTGTTTCAAGTTTCCCACGTGTGGCTGTGCTGCTGATATTTTGATGTCTTCTTCCTCGCGAGATTCATCGGTATCTGCGAGTTGGGTGGAGAGAGTGTTCCCGGCTAGGCTAAGCCCGACCTGGGAGCTTCAGTAGCATGTGAGGAAATGCAAGATGCGAGGCTCAGATATCCAGCTAGGAGAGGCGGTCACGGTGAGCAAGAAGAAGAGGAGGTGAGGCCAAACACACACCTATAGTAAGGTAGCCCCCGCGCCTGTTGCGGTTCGATTTAGCTTGAGAGGGTGCTTGGGGAAAGAAGAAACTAGGCGAGAGGCTAGCTCCTGGGTGCCTAGGAGCTTGGATTAACGACGAGAGGAAGGGGGGTGTATGCATGTGTAGTACGTGTACCTAGGGTGATTTGAGTGTGTGCTTTGTATGATTCATCGCCGTAAGCGTCGTCGTGGTTCGTCTACCTGGATCTCGCCGCCCTTTTCTCCAGCACTGCTAGGTAGATGACTCTGCAGGGCCGTTGTCGGCCTGGCTTGTGGCGGCAAGGGAATTGTTCGAGTTAGGTATGGGATTTTGGTTTGCTGGTACCTTGAGAGCCTCCCATGCCGTGGCCACTTCACTTCTTCCAGAGCTACTGTCTTCGAGTCTGCTCGTTGCAGGCGAACATGACGAAGTGAGTGAAAGCTGGGTATCGTTCCAAGTAGTCAGGTGTGTTCCCATGTATGCAGGACGCGAATATGAGTTAAGAAAAACTACTACCTATTTCCAAATCAGCACCACCTTGATTGGGACACAATACATGACGGAGGTAAAGTCGCACAAGGTTGGACGAAAGCAGCGGACATCGAAAACGATCAGCAAAGGGCTAATGGAAATCCCCACCCCCGCGAATCCACAATCCCATGGGTTCCCCAAGATAGACTTGCTTGGTTCCTTCTTGCCCTAGTTTATCTTCCCAATTCATTCAAGGCAGTGCCTATTCCGGACGGGCGTTATGCGCGAGTCGAAAGACGAAACGTCGTACCCTATGAACGAGCTCTCCGTAGACAAGCAGGGCGTTCGATACATCTTGCCACACAAGATGAGTACGTTTCGAGCTTTTTGCGCCTCATCGTATTGTAAAGCCTTTTTTTTCATCTGTCTCCAGAATCCGGATCATAACTTGAGGTTGACTAAATAACATATTCATTTACCTATGCACTGCGCTTGGAATGGAGTCAGGGCGCAAAAAGGGCAAACAAGAACTACATGGCGTGTAGAGAACGAGGCTTCGCGGTAATTCAATAATGCAATCTATTGTTCAGAGACTGAGAGAAACTCGCTTCAGGGTTCAGTGGCGAATTCGACTCTCTTGTATCGTGGCCGAACCCGTTTTTGGAAGACCGACGACGGCTACCTTGCCCACACGCCCCAGATACCAGAAATACGTGTGGCATTAGTCTAGTTGACAATCTTCAGCAATCGTTTCGATTTACACGCATTCATCAGTACCGTAGAGAACTCATCAAACATTTCAACTTGGCGACTCATTTGAAGCAGCTCTCATGCAGCGCGACGTGGTCGTACGGTTTCACTCGAGACCACTACGACTGACTCACACATCCAGAGACAACTTGCCCCAGAAAACCCAGAGACAAACAGCCAAGAGATCGACAAGGTGGATATGCGGGTGAACAAAAAAGAGAGAGGAGAGGCTGAACACGGCATACTAATTTTGGTACGTCCACCACCCCCCTTCCTCTCCCCTCCTTCCGACCACATCGGAGTGAGCTCCGGTTTTGGCCCCCACCGCATCCGGAAGACGACGAAAATGCGGAGAAGATGGTCCGGCTGATCGGACCCGAGAGTTCGGGTCTGTATCCCATGATTTCGCCGCCACCGCGTCGTCACACGAGGTGGCTTTCCCCCTTTTCCCCGTTCCGGGAATGTTGTACAACTATGCTTCTACACCCCGGATGTGAATGATGGAAATCCTGATAAACACATTTCCTAGGCCGTAAATTCGACCTGTCACCTCTTCAATAAAAACCAATCTGCACGAAAATATTTAACATGTAAAATTTCATATTGATGATGACTATACATACTTGCACCGGATGGATGACACCCGGCTCGCCCTATTTACCCTACGCGCAAAATGCAAGACACTAGACGGTCACGACTAGATAACGAGCGCTCCGGGTGATGCGAATGCTTTACCCCAATCATGTTTTCCCAGCTCAAAACGCCGTTGAATCAAACCCAATGCCGCCTCCGCGAGAAGACCTCTTTCAGGCTTCTCTTCCAGCCGTGTGTCCCCCTTTCCCCTTTTCCCATTACGTCCTAAATTCAGGACCGATCCATGCGTGCCAACTTTCGCTAGTGCTTGGCCTTGCCGTTACCAGCGCGCTTGGGGCTGCCCTCGACGTTGTACGAGGCAGAGCCGTTGTAGATTTCGCGGTTGACCTCGCGGGCGGCGTCCCAGCCAGCCTTCTCCGCAAGAGTAACATTGCTCTCACGGCGGGCCTTGCCCTTACCCTTGGGTGCGGCGGTGCTGCGGCGGATGTAGCTGCGGATGAAGAACATGACGAACAGGTAGGTGAGCGGTGCCAGGTAGAGGACGTTGAGCCAGATGGCAAAGGTCTCGCCGCTGGTGGTAACGCAGGGCTGGGTGACGAAGATGGTCTCAGCAACAAAACCGGGCTGAGGGGGGGCAGCAGCGGCGGCGGCGACGGAGACAGCGGCAGCCTCCTCAGCGACCTTAGCAGAGGCGCCGAAGACCATGTCCTTAAGAGCCTCAAAGGCGCCAGTTGCGGCAGTAGCAACGGTCTCGGCGGCGGTGCTGGTGGAAGACTGGGTGATAGCATCGGCACCCTTCTTGGCAGTGTAGACAGTCACGGGGACGGTGTACGAAACGAAGGAGTGGGCCATGGCGTAGGTAGCTCCGACAAGGAACTGGGTGATCTGGAGAGTGGTGAGGGTTCGCTTGATGGCCATGGGGACGCGGATGTTGAAAGCGGTGATGGTGTAGTAGGTGTACTAGACGACTGTTAGCAACACTTCAGTTGAGCAAAATAGGCGCAAAACTTACCATCATGGCATGGATGAAGGAGTTGACTAGGACAAACATCCAGATAGGGGCGGACATGTAGCGCATACCAGCCCACATGCACATCATGGCACCGGCGTGGTGGTAGGTCTGGAGGGTGGAGCTGAGCTTGCCCTTGGCGAGGATGATGAAGGTGTCAAGGACCTCGTAGAACTTGCTCAGGTAGAAGATCCAGCCGTAGAAGGCGAGTCCCTCGTTCCAGATTCTGCCAGTGGCCTCGCGGCTGGGGCGTCCATCAAAGCCAAGAGCGTTGTTGCCGGTCAAGCTGGACCAGTAACCGACAGTCTCGTTGTAGACGGTGGCGGCACCGAAGCCTCCGTTGCCGTTGAGCTGGCAGAAGCTGTCGGCAGTGGCAGCCAGACCATTGGGGCCAAAGGGGCTCACAACGCTCCTACGCATGCCGCCGAGCATGCCCCAGAAGGTCCAAGCCGAGTAGACGGCGAGGAAGACATTGTGCAAGACGACAAAGGCGAAGAAGGGCTTGGTCTTGCTGATTCCCCAAGGCTTACGGTTGGTCGAGTTGTTGTACTTGTTCAAGAGCTTGACGGTGACGGCGTAGAGAGTGGCAATGGTGATGGGCACTCTGGGGTCAAGAGCGGCGGTGAAGATATTGTCGGGAATTTGGACCGGAGGGGCTGCGGCGATGGACCCGGGGAAAGGTGGGGGAATGGCCATATGCGCGCCATCGGGCGGGAAGGTGAAGAGGGAGGCGGACGGGAGCTCGCCGAGCACGGTGACGCCGGCCATGGTGGGGGAGCTTAATTGACCAATTGAGTCGGGGCTTGGTTTTTTGGAAAAAGTTGCGGTCCCGCCAATGCTAATTGCTCGGGCGTTGGGGAATTTGCTGAGTCGCGGCAATTGGAGTGACAAGCTAAAAGCAAGCTAGACACACAATGCACGCACGTTCGAAAGTCGTTCTTGACAGTAATGTCTCGGCACGAAGACTGACAGCTGTAGTGCTAACACACACACACACACGCAGGTATTGGGTCGATGGTGGAAGAGACGGTAGTCGATTCGATCGTCGAGCGACTGGTATGCGGTCCGGTCCAGAAGAGGTGGTGGACGAACGTGGGAGAGAAGAGAGGACGAGAAAGAGACAGAAGGAAGCTCTGTTTCTCTGAAGGGAGTGGCACAGAGAGATCTGGCGAAAGAGAAGGCTTGAGACAGAGGCCAAGACAACGTTCCAGTCCGACGAGGGTTTGTCGAAGGAGACGAGAGTGTGCCGGGTGAGCTTGGGACAGAAGAGGAGAATAGAGAAAGAAGAAAGAACAGCAGAGACGACAAGGTCAATGCGAAGGGATCCTCGAGGTCTTAATATGGGGAAGGGGAAGGTTGAAATTCTGGATGAGAGAGTGTGTGACCCGTCACCCAGAGAGAGAGGAGTGGATAATGTGCTGGGACTAAGACCAGCGGCTCCTCCCCTCCCACCTTTTCCCCTTGCCTTACCTTACGGATACCGTGCCTTGCCTTCCCCTTCGTCAACACCCCTCCACCCTGGTACACCAAGTACCAAGTATATATTTGTATGGACGGATACGTAGCTTCGGGTGAAATGATGGATCTGGCGGGGAGTGTGTCTTGATCAGGAGTCACTCAGCAGTCAGGGAGAAAGCGGGAAAGAAGTTTGTATCTTTTGCTCGGGCTTTAGTCATAAGCAATGCTGCTGAGGCCAAGGCGCAACGGCAAGAGAACGGATCAGATGCGAGGCGAGACGAGGTGATGCAAGTCAAGACCATACAAAAAGCGCACGCACGTCAAGTTTCTGCTTTAGGATAGTTGAAAAGCACAACGGGAGGTGTCAGGTGCGGCACGGCCAACGGCAACGGTACGGTGGCCGGTTGTCTCTGCTCCAGACCATAGCTAAGGTAGAGTCTGGTGAGTTCGGTGGAAGATGAGGTATCTGATGTCGTGGTGTATTGTCTTGCGGCTTGCCTTGTCATGTCTCGTCTTGCTCACACTAGTTTCTCAATGCTATGCGACGTTGAAGCACGTACTGCTCATGTACCTCACACACTTAACCATGCACTTACTCTCACGACTTCTCTTGCAAGCAACATACAAGAAGGACTAAGGTCCAGAAGAATGAAGGTGAAGTCTTGGAAAGATCCAGGTATCGGTGTACTTGGAAGCTCGAGATCCAACGTGCCTTCCTTCGTTCCTCCTCCCTCCTGCGTGGGAATACATCACGTAAGGTACCTGACCTTGGGAGACTTTAGGTACCTCACCGAAGTACCTGACAACAACGGACGGAGCAAAACCCAAAAATGCCGGGAAAATGCAAGCGCACCTGGCCCTCGCCGCCTTCCTGAAGGCGCAAGTCTCTCGTGCGCGCTTGCCCGGCTTGTCGGGTGGCCGCGGGAGGTACTACTCAATGTGGAATCCACCACTGACATCCGCAGCCTTCGATTCGACACAGCAGGTCCTGCCAAGCTTCAAGAGGCACATCTTCTTTCCGTTCTTCCTCACCAGTGACCAGCTGTCTGGAGACAAAAAACCGGGGCCTACAGAGTAGGTATCCATTCGTACGTGAGTATCCCGTCTGTACCTCCACTCCTAGTGTTGTGGATACTTGCTGGGTACACCAACATTGAACATTGTTGAGAGACACATGAATAACACCTTCAAGCTCGACAACGGACGAAAGGCACCGCAAAACCATCACCGGTTTACGTTAAGGCAAACGGCCTCGACCACATTGGCACTACTGGATGGATGGATGGATGGGGGTGGGTTCGGTTCGGTTCCATCTTCTCATCCAAGCTCAACTTGGTCCAGAATGACCAAAACCCTCACTTTTTTGCCTCGGCTTCTTTCGACATCATCCTTGTTCCGTCCTTAAAGCCCATCCTGGCGCCCGAGGCATGGGGGTATTTGCAGGATGGGCCCGAGCAACGCCAAAGATACAAGCTGCTAAGAACAAGGGCGGGGGGGGACCAACAGCTTGAGCCTTGAAGAAGACGACGAGTCGACAATCGTTCTTGCCAATTTGCGACTGACTAGACGGCGATATGGCAACGCCGAAATGCGTCTGCGAACGGGTTTCCACGCCCGGAGCAAATGGCCCAGAAGGGTTCAACCAATTAAGCATCGCACGTTGGACGAAGCAAAAAAGCCTTTGCGCCGCGGCGCCCCGTATCAGTACGTCTGGTCTGTACGATACTTCGCTGCCTTTCACCCACCGATTCGCGCAGTTCGTCAGGCGCTTTGAAACGGTTGAAAAGCTGCGACATGGATCTTGCTTGGGCACGTTGCCGGAACCCATTGCCCAGCCCAGAGTCCCAGACATTTGTCTTTCCGACAACGGCAATGGCGCATTGGGAGCTTTGGACACCAGCTCCAACTCTATTTCCGGGACATGGCCACGGCTTCCTCTCGCCGGCCCAATCTCGACACCTCTGTTGGCATTATCAGAGCTCGCAGTGCCACTCGCTGTCTTGCGCTCAGTCAGTGCCCTCAGGTCACGCTACGTTGGACGTTATGCGATGGCTCCACGAGAGATCACCAAGAGATCAATGTTGGGCAAGGCCCGCAAACACAACCGACTCTGACGAACTCCCATCGGGGGCTCCGAACTCCCGACGGGTGTTGGACTTGATAATCGCGAGTCTAGTAGTCAAGTCTGCGCAACGCAATTCTCATCCTGGAGGCTTGCAGCCGGGTTGTCAGGGGGCCGTGGCCATCGTCGTCCTTCTGGAAGCCCAGGCTGACCCTCCTTGCAAGTTGCCCCTGGTCCGTTGTGGGTGGTTAGTGGGGGATGCGGCAGGTACTTTTCATCGTTGACACTTTGTCTGATAACGTCAACGTGAGCTTTTTGCATAGTACACTAACGCGCATGAAGTAGTCCACGTCACGAATCATCAAGTGTCCATCCGCCGTGGAGCATGGCTACCCGACCTTCGTCCTTTTTGTTGGGGGAACGCTAAGCCCAATTCTGTCAATCTTCTCTTCATCGTATCGAAGTTTTTTTTTCTTCCCTTTCTTTGATGATTTCCACTACTACGGACGGTCTTGCTGGTAAGGACCCTCTTTCTCCCGTTATCTAATCATCACGAAGTCGCTGGATGACCATCATTTGACATGTGAGCGACAAGGGCCTTGATCTTCACGGTCCCCCGTGCTTCTCAAAGCGGAACGCGACCATGATTCCGTCATTTGTCGATGATGAGATTGTCACACGAGCTCGGAGCAGACAGCCTACTCGGCCGGAATGGACAAGAGTGTATTGCTTGATGACAACAAGGCTTGCTGGTACGAATCCGAAGTACATCTTGAAGCCTCAGCTTGGAGTCTCAACCTGCACAGATATAACATAATGCGCCGGTGGTAACACTCACACGACAGTCTTTTGCGCACCTCTCGTGCCTCTTTACAGTACAGTCGTTTACAGCAAAGCTGTCTCCAGTAATACATATTCGTACTCACGGTGGCCTACCACAGTTACAACACGGAAATCAGCCGACCAGGAAGAGCTTGCTGGCTTACGCGCCTTGTTCGCCGTCAGTCAACAATTCTTCACAGATCGACTCTCACATGCATTTTTCAAGTCGTTCCCGTCTCCTTTCCCCAACAAATTCGGCTTCAAAGGCAAACCCCGGCCCCAGCTTCCCCTTTGAACCCTCTTGGCCGCCAGACCGCCCATCGCCAGATGACACCCAGCCCCCCTTGCACGGATGGAAAGACCCGCCGCTGGACCCTGAAAAGTGCCCACGTCTGGTTTAGCCGCGACCTGTAGCTGCAGGTCTGAGGGGGAGCCAATCTTGCATTTTGGCCACCGTACCCACCGGGCCACGTCCGCCTGCTGTCAGTGTCAGGTCGATTCGCCGCTTACAAGTCCGCTCGCCCGGGCACGCAGACCCCCCGAGAAGTCGGCGGTGCCACGCGGTAGACCCGATGCGCCACCGGCAGTCGGACCCGGGTGCCCTGGGGCTGGGCTGCGCCGTTTCTCTCTAGCGCCGGACCGGGCACTGCTTCCTTGGCTTATGCGTCGGCGCAGCACACGGTGCCGGGTGTCTACAAGTTGCCAGCCGTGGATTGGAGCGGTTGTGCTTGAGACGGAAGAGGCGGCGGGCCACCAAATACCGGGCCCGTGACGACCAGTCTGGCGCCCACCAGGCATACAGCTTCTGCAGACATCCGATTCTGGCACTGCTAGTTGTGATTCTCCGACTGAAGCTCGTGGCCATGCCAACGAATCATCCGATTTCGATCGCATCCCAATAAACAACTTCACAACAAGGCCAGCTGAGAAACATATGTGTTTTCTTGCCCGTTTCAATCAGTCCATGCGAGCCGAGGCTCAATGCTTCCCGGCCGAATCGCTGAGACGCATCATCGATCTGCCCCACAATCTAAGAATCTCACCCCAAGCCACGGTAACGTACGATCTGCAGCAGTCAACCCAGCATCATTCCTGTTGATATTGCTGTGCACTTTCAAGGTGAACGGGCGGGTCCGACGATCTGACCATCATCTGGGGCCATGGTGGCTGAAATATCGACAAACATAAGCTCGCGGCTGTGTCGTTTCAAGACGCAGACGCTTGGGAAGTCTGAACATGAGGCAACACGTGCAGCAACCGCGTCTCTCTTCCTTCGACAATTGACATCGCGTGGTGCGTCTCTTTGCTCCCATTATAGTGCTGCTTCATGCAGTGGGATGCCGTGAATATGGCGTCGAAAGGACCTTTGGTTTGATGATGACTGATGAAGAAACTATCGGGCTCCGACGAGGGCCCGTTACGATCGAGCCAAAGTCCCCGTTCCCCGCATCAAGCAGCTTCTCTTGATTCCCCGTTCCCGCACTACGCCACTCGCCCCCGGGTTGAGAGGGTTACATGCGCCCAAGTGCCGCTCAGTAGCGCCATACCCCGCCAATGCAGAGAGTACCTAAGCTGCCCATCTAGAGGTGTTGACAGCTCTGCTGGCCAGGTCCGGTGGGGGGAATCATAGGTCCGAGACTCCTCTTTGAGGGATTCTGCAACCACAAACAAAGAGACGGTTCAGAACTAAACATGACGGCCAATCTTTAGCCGCAAAGCTGGCGGTTGACTGAATGTTCGACCACCCCAATAGCATACCGGATCGGGAATAGGGTCCCATCCGCCTGAGGAGACAGCCACAGCGAAAGAGAGAGAGAGTCAGAGAGAGGAGATGGTTATGGAGAGATCCATTGAGATGCTTCGTCGCACAGACCCCGCATCCATGGCAAACACGAACCCCTGCAGCACCACCATGCGAGCAGCAGGGGGCTGCCAACGACGACTCGTTTTCCCGTTGCCTTCCCACCCACACATCCTGACATCAGTTGAGCATGAGCTTCCGAGGTGCCTTTTCATCGCTCATGTGTCAATTGGGACTATAGCTAACTCCAAAGCTGCCCCTCATCCGACTTTGCGTAACTTTGTTATTGTCACTGTTCTTCTACCCCTTCTTATAGCCATTTCTACGTTGTATCGCGTTGTACCACCGAACTGTTCACTTTGATTACTATTCTCATCTTTCTGTGTTTACTTACCATCACGCTCCAATCCACTTCATCATGGCTACTCTGCCAAAGACCATTCCTGGCACCGCCGTCGAGCTCCAGCTTCCTGCGCTGCCGACCACCGACTTTTGGAACGAGACTCAATGGACCGTTCTGATGTCCTTGCTCGAGGCGGTCCTCCCGCCCATCTCACGACCGGCGACTCTCACAGACACGGCAAGCCAGATCCGAGTGTCCGATGCAGAATATGCGGCTGCGCTCCAACTCGCCCAGAACACAATGAAGAAACCGCCTTCCGAGGAAAAGTTCCAGGAGTACATGGCGCACAATCCCGCAAAGGAACCCAAATTCATCGAGAGCATCACCAGGACACTGGCGGCCCTGCCTTCCGGCGCGCAACGTCAACTCGGTGGCGCAATGGGCGCTCTTGGGTAAGTGATGGGCCATGAACGCCACCACGACGCTTCACTTTTGATCTTCACCGTGAACCAAAACTGACCAAACTGACAGCACGCGCGCCGGCACGTTGTTTCTCACTGGGTACTGGACCCCAGTTCACCTTCAACCCATAGAAGTTCGTGAGCAAATTTTGAAGGCTTGGCAGACGTCCAGGCTCCCCACAATCAGGGTTCTATCAAAGTCAATATGTCTCCTGGCGCAAAAGGCCGCCGTGCAGACCAATCCTTTATTCATAGAGTTGACGGACTATACCGACATGCCGGACTTCCAGACGCACGGCGAGGGCTTTGACTTCAACTTTATGCAATTCGAGTCGGCTGGCGAGCCAGCCGTCGTAGAGACCGACGTCGTCATCGTCGGGTCGGGCTGCGGAGGAGCAGTCGCTGCCAAGGTCCTGGCCGAGGCCGGTCACAAGGTCCTCGTTGTCGACAAGTCGTACTACTACGCCCCGAGCCAGCTGCCCATGTCCCAGGATGCCGGCTGCTCGTTCCTGTACGAGAACGGAGGCTTCATCACCAGCGATGACAACTCGCTCAACATGGTCGCCGGCAGCTGCTGGGGCGGCGGTGGCACCGTCAACTGGAGCGTCAGTCTCCAGACCCAAGGGTTCGTCCGCAAGGAGTGGTCTGAGCAGCGCGGCCTGCCATTCTTCACCTCGCCCCAGTTCCAAAACTGCCTTGACAAGGTCTGCGATTTCATGGGCGTCAGTACCGACAAGGTCCGCCACAACCACCGCAACCAGGTGCTGCTGGACGGGTCCCGGAAGCTCGGATGGCACGCCGCCACGGCCCCACAGAACACCGGCGGGATGGAGCACTACTGCGGGCAGTGCCACCTCGGCTGTGGGTCGACTGAAAAGCAGGGGCCAACCGTGAGCTGGCTGCCGGCAGCGGCGGGATCTGGAGCCAAGTTTATCGAGGGCTTCGAGGTTGAGAAGGTCACCTTTGACGAGACCAGCGGGTCCAAGCGAGCGACGGGCGTAGTTGGAAAGTGGGTTTCGAGGGGAGACAACGGCAGCACCAGCGCGGCTTTGGAGCAGCGGACCACACGACAGGTTGTTATCAAGGCCAAGAAGGTCATCATGTCGGCTGG
The DNA here is from genome assembly GCF_030869225.1 of Colletotrichum abscissum. Lineage (NCBI taxonomy): Eukaryota > Fungi > Ascomycota > Sordariomycetes > Glomerellales > Glomerellaceae > Colletotrichum > Colletotrichum abscissum. The sequence continues at coordinate 939,227 of NW_026849987.1, read as the reverse complement.
ATCAGTTTCGAGCCCCTTGGTGCTGTTGAGAAGCGGTTTGACGGTAAGTAGATGATGTCGTCCCTCTACTGCGCTCTCACACGATTACGCTGCTAACGTTGGATACATTTAGAACCGACACCTCGGTCGTAATCTCTATGTCCATCCCTGCAATTTTGTAGGAGGCTACTGGAAGGAGGACTGCAAGCCATGGGAGGGTGAGTCACTCAAAATACATCGCAAATCCATATGTTCTGGTTGCTGACGTGAAGTAAACACAGGCGGTATCATCACGAGTTACTGCTCCTCATTCGAGGACCTCGACAAGGCCGGTCACGGTGTGAAGCTGGAGCCTACTTGCATGATCGTACGTCCCAAATCTAAATTTTGTAAGCCAATTTATTCTTTATTCACTAACACATTCACAGCCTTACGCAATCCTGTCCAGCATGCCCTGGCACTCTGGCCTCCAAGCCAAGCTCAGCGAGCTCCGCTTCCGCCACTTTGGTGCCTTCATCTCCCTCACCCGCGACCGCGACCCCGGCCGCGTGTACCCGGACCCCATCTCCGGCCGCCCCCGCATCGACTACGTCGTCTCCGACTTTGACCGCGCGAACACCCTCGAGGGCGTCGTCGCCCTCTGCAAAATCTGCTACGTTGAGGGCGCGACGGAGATCCACGCCGGTCTGCCCGGTCTCGAACCCTTTGTCAAGGAGGACCACGCCGAGCCTCCCTCAAAGGAGAAGGAGACGGCAGCCGCGTCGTCTTCGGCTTCGGACAGCGGCGACGAGGCGATCCTCGACGGCGTCAACGATCCCAAGTTCGTCGCGTGGCTGGATAAGTTGCGTAGAGTGGGCAACGCGCCGCCCGTGGCCATCTTTTCGTCTGCGCACCAGATGGGTACGTGTCGTATGGCGCCTAATGAGGACGAGGGCGTGGTGGGACCCAAGGGTCATGTTTGGGGCACGGAGAATCTGTTTGTCGCGGACGCGAGTGTTTTCCCTAGCGCCAGCGGGGTGAATCCCATGATTACAAATATGGCGATTGCGGATTGGATTGCGATGAATGTCGGGAAGGAGATTAAGGTTGAGTTTTCGTAGAGTGGGGGGAGTACTATAGTTTCTGGGGATGGAGAGGATTTTTAACGAGAGAGTAAGTGGGGGACTCAAGTGAGATTGTATAAAAGATGAAGGAGACAGAGAGAGAGAGAGAGAGATTGGCGGAGTACATTTTATTGTAGCTATACCCAACTCCCATAACAGATTGTCGCATTTTGGTGTCATGGTTTACAGCATTCCAATATCCTGGCGTTGAAATGGGCTAGTGAACAGTCACTCACACGGAACAAGATCTAAGTAAGGGCGTTGAAATGCATTGGCTCTATATCGATCTAAGCTTGCTGTCCTATCATCCACAGACTGGACCTTGATAAATATTTACTTTATTAAGAAACCAAGAGCCCTTGGCCGGCTCATCTGCACACCTTCTCGGCCGATGTACTGTGTATCTCTTGATATAACCGCTTGCCTACGTAGATACAAATATAGCTATTACAAGATATCCAAGGTGACAAGGCACGCTAATTTGAAGTCCAAAATCTTGGTCTCGGATGACTGAAAGGTACATGACCCATATCTGACTTACAACATTTACTGAAGCTGGGCTATACTGCTCCTTAGCAGGAGCACGACACAATCCGGTGAAGCCATTCACTCACTCGGACTAGACAAAGCGACAGGTTGAAAACCAGCACACAGAGAGCTTGTAAGGTGATTACTATTACCAACTACTTCGTAGAGCGCGTGCTGATCCGGGCCATATTGCACAATGAATACTTTTTGAAAGCGAGGCGCGTGGTAGTGAATGGTCTTTCATGAAATCCGGGTCTTGAATCTTGTCGCTTCTTAAATGGGGTGTTCTTTGATGGATGGGGAAAGGGGGAGTGTGTGCCATTGGCTCGTTTGTTAGGTACTTCTATCTTGTCAGTCATCCCACCGTGATCGCCATGGGTCTTTTGGGCTGTGGTATTGCTGTTACTGCGCACGACCTTGTACTTGTCAATGAGGAGGATATTTTGAGGTGATTAGATGCAAATTGGTCTGGGTGTGTGAGGTCTGTTTCCTATCATGGTACTTTAGATGTGGAGTAAGGTAGTTAGGTTCGGGATGCGTTATCAAATTATCAGGGGTGATTCTTTTCCTTCTTCAACTCACTTTCTGGATGCCATCTGTAGTATCTGTTCGCAATTGACTTGAGGCTGCACCTTGATATTCTAGTTTTCCTATCTAAAGGTCCAGGAGTATTATTCAGATTGGGATCTGGTCTACTCCAGGATGTAACCGGTCACTCCAAGCACCGTCTCCCATGTCCATCAGATGAGTTATTGACTTTCCGATCTGTCACCTTCGATTATCCTCTTTGTGGCCATGACGAACTATAAGAAGATATTTCACGAACAAACAAATATTAAGGCATCTCCCACCGCCCACTCTTCCCCCCATCCTTCAAAACAACCCTCAACCCCCCAATAACCATCCCCTTATCCACAGCCTTACACATATCATACACCGTCATCGCCGCCGCCCCAGCAGCAGTCAAAGCCTCCATCTCGACCCCCGTCTTGCCCTCACACTCGACTGTCGCCTCGACGCAAATCACCGTCTCGTCTTCAGCGTCGCTGGCCGGCTCGACCTCGACGCCGATGTGAGAGAGCAGGATCGGGTGGCACAGCGGGATGATGTCGGGCGTGCGCTTGGCGGCCATGATGCCCGCGATTCGCGCCGTGCCGAGGACGTCGCCCTTTTTCATCTGGGAGGCGCGGATGAGGTTTATGGCGGATGGGGAGGAGAAGGTTATTGTGCAGGCTGCTTTTGCGATGCGTGCTGTGGGGAGTTTGGCGGCGATGGAGACCATGTGGGCTGAGCCTGTGGGGGAGATGTGCGTTAGGGATGGTTTGGGGGTTTGTGTGTCATTGTATTTGTCGTTGGTGTCCTTGCTCTTCTTGTCGGAGTCATCGTTGCGGCGGCGGGTGGTTGCGGAGAAGGGCCTGAGTTGAGCGTGGTGATGTGGTGTTGCGGATAGGAGGTGGATGGGTACCCCTGGCACGGCGAGAGGACGGCGTGAAGGTGCCTGGGTGAGGCTGATGGGCGTGCTCATGGACATTGGCTTGAAGACCCTGGTGTGAGACGACAGACGAGAAGGTTGAAGCGGTTGAGAATCTAGATAGACTATTGATTCAGCCTTCCATTCGTGTGCACATGCATACTTATATATACGTTCCGTATAGGATCCCCTTTGGGCATTCATGCCACGCGATCATCCCCTTGGTATCCAACGCCGTCCCAATGCAAACAAATCAAGCAGGCAAATCCTTCCCTCAAAACCAATGGACCAAGAGTGTAGGAGAGAAAAAAGGCCGCGGTTACCCACCTATCAAGATCATCGGCCTGTTCTTCATGTGCTCCAGCTCACCAATACCCGCATGCTTCTCCTTCTTCCGCTTGACAGCCATACCAATGACGTCCAAGAGCTCCGCCTCGTTGAGCGCTGCGCCCAGCGGCTTCCCAGCGTCTGCCAGCCCTTGCCGGCGGTCCATCTCAATCTGCTTCATCGCCTCGAGCGCCGCCTCGTCAATGGGCTCGCCGCCGTTGGACTTTCGCAGGATATCCCGCAGCGAGACCTCGGTGTTGCCAAACAAGCACACCTTGAGATTCCCGTCACTCGTGATGCGCAGCCGGTTGCACGTCCCGCAAAAGTTGTGCGTCATGCTCGTGATGAAGCCGATCCTGCCCGCGAACCCGGGGACGTGCCACGTCTTGCTCGTGTCGTTCTTGTGGTCCTCGACCTTGGCCAAGGTGGGATACGTCTCGCGGATGACGTCGAGCATCTCGGCGTAGCCCAGCATCTTGCCCTTGTTCCACTTGTTGCCGTCAAAGGGCATGTACTCGATGAAGCGGACCTCGACGTCCTTGTCGCGCGTCATCTCGACAAAGGGCCCGATCTCGGCGTCATTGCGGCCGCGCATGACGACGCAGTTGATTTTGAACTTGATGCCCGCGCCGGCCTTGTTGAGGGCAAAGATGCGGTCGATGCTCTTCTTCACGGCGTCGAAGCCGTTGCGCCGGGTCATGATCTGGAACATGTGCGGGTCCAGAGTGTCGAGGCTCAGGTTGACGCCGGTGAGCCCTGCCTCGACCATGCTGTCGAGCTTGCGGTGGAGGGAGAGGCCGTTTGTGGTCAGGCACAGCTCGCGGAGGCCGTGGGGCCGGAGGGCGCCGATCTGGTGCATGAGCGGGACGATGTCGCGGCGCACCGTGGGCTCGCCGCCCGTCAGGCGGATCTTGGTCACCCCCTGGGAGACGAAGACGGAGGAGAGCAGGACGATTTCCGGGGTGGTGAGAAGTTCCTTTGTCGGGGAGAGCGGCACGCCTTCTTCGGGCATGCAGTAAAGGCAGCGAAGATTACAGCGTTCCGTGACGGAAATGCGGAGGTAGTCATGCTGGCGGTGGAAGGTATCGGTGAGGAAGTCGGAGAAGGGCTTCGCATCCTTGATGAGACGCCGGCGGGTGGTGAGTGGTTGGTGTTGGGAGCTCGGTGTGACTTGGGCTGCAGCGGCAGCCGCATTCAGACACCTCCTTTGCGTGTGCGTGTGAGGTATGCATGCCGACTGTGATGGTCTGCATCGCTGTGATAGCTGGCCGCTGCTGCGCAAGGCAGTGCGAGGCCATGATATGCTGTGTCTCATGTCGCTCTATCTCAGTGTGAGGAAATGTGAAAGACGATGAGTGAGACGAGCTCCGAGAAAAGAGAAAAGAGGAATAATCACACGCTGCTCATTCCCATGGCTGACACAGACAGTGACATGTGATGATGATTGTTGATGAGATGAAAGTAGAGGCCATGAAATGGATGAAAACTAGATTCGAACGAGAGTGAGGAGTGAAATTGCTATCACGGCGATGAGATATGTGACACTGTGAGTCAGCAGAAGCGTGGCGATTACCTATTTGTGAGTGAGGTAAGCCCGTCGATAGACGACAGACAACACTACAGCGACTACTCTGCACCTAAAGTGAGACTAAGTGAGGGGGAAAAGAGCCGCTTAGTGCCGCTGAAGGGCGTATGCACAAGCACAAGCACAGGTCACCGGGGCCGACGGAGTTGGGCGAAGGATGTCTGGACTCTGGCGGGGTTCGGCGGCGTCTGAGGTGCTGGCGAAATAGGGCAGTGGTGATTGGTTCCCGGCGTTCTTTCCCATCGTCGTCCGGCCGGCAACTTCCATGGAGCCGGAGAGAGCCCGGACACTGGACCATTGTGTACTGTGTAGAAAGCGCGACCTGACTAAGCCCTCCCGGTAAGGTATCTTGTGTTGCTGCCCCGCGCTAGTCCAAAACAGGAATCAATGTAAACAACAAAGATGCAGACGAGCACCTTGTTTCCTTCCATTGCAACAACGGCTTTTCTTCAAGACTCCACCGCTGCCGAGACTCAGGAACGCTTGCCCAATTCATCCTCACCCAAAAGACCAAAAAGAAACCCTGCTTCGTTTCGTTTCGGCAAAAACACCCGTCCCTTGCTACTTCCCCAAGTAATACTCGGTACGGAGTAGACCTCACTTACTTTGTCTCACTTTCCGAAACAAGTCAGGCTCGCCTTTTGGCAGGTATCTTACGAATACGCATCATAAGTACCTGATCAAAGTAAAGTACCGTACCTGAGCTTGATATCACTCTCGCGCCCCCCAACACACAACTCTTCAACTCCATGCATCATGCACTTTTCAAGGATCTTTAAATGTAAGGCTCTCAGCGTCTTCTCATCCATCCTCTTCCCCAAGGCTTACCATCGACAGCATCGCCGCATTGCGCGTCAAGTCCTGATGGTAACCTGATTGCAACCTTGTCGCCCACCAGCGTCAGTGTACGGTCTGTCGAAACCCTCGAGACTATTCATAGCGTCAAATTACCGTCCAATGTCGGTCCTGCCTATGCTTTGCGCTGGTCACCTTCGTCAAGACGCATTCTCGCCTGCTTCTCTGACCAGGTTCTGATCTACTCAGCTTCGGGTCCAGGTTATCGTGGCGTCATACGAAACCCCGCAACCCCTAATCTGAAGCCTACCTTTGTTCAGTTTGGCGCTTCCGACACCGAGATCTTCATGTGCTCATCCTACGGCCTCAAGTTCTCCATCTTCGACCTGGCCACTTCGAGAACCACCGAGATCAGCAACCCAAAATTCCACCAAGCTAGTGTAGCTTCTCGTGGCTTTGCACTTCGCCCCGGCTCAGGACATTTGGCCATCCTCACACGCGTCGCCGGTAAAGATATCGCCAGTGTTCACCATCCCAAGACACGACAAGTCCTTCGCTCTTGGCAGCCCGATACTGTCGATGCTCAAGGACTGGCCTGGACCCCGGACGGCCGCTGGCTCCTTATGTGGGAGTCTGCGGCTCAAGGACACAAAATCCTATTTTACACGCCCGACGGCCACCTCTTCAAGACGTGGCCTGGACCCTCACCTTGGGCCATCGAGGAGAAGCATTACGAACTCGGCGCTGGGGTAAAGCACTGTCAAGTCAGCCCGGACGGCGCTCGCATTGCAGTGTGCGACCACACTCGCAGTGTATGCGTTCTGGAAACCAAGTCCGCAGCCGAGTCGATGAGACTCGAACATCCTGCAACCATTACTCCGAGGGATACCGTTCAGGTGGGTGACACAACCTATCTTTGTGCAATAATTTTGGCGTAGACTAACACGAGGATGCCAGATCTGGCAAGAGGAGATCGCCACGACCCAATCAGGTTCACAGCACTCCTTTTCGCGCGCGACCCAGTCCGTATCTGCTCCGGGCCGAGCGAGCAACGGCATTGTCGACACCAAGCTAGCCCGCACTTTTTCCGTCTTTGATGCATCATCCAGTCTTTTAGCTACCACCTTGGAGGACTGCCCAAGCACTGTTTGGGTCTGGGATTTGGCGTCATCTGAACTGCGCGCCGTTCTCATCTTCCACAGTCAAATTTTGGCTTTCTCCTGGCATCCAAAACAGCGCGAAGTGCTCATGGTTACGTGCGAGGGAGACAACTACGCAGGTTTGGTGTTCGTCTGGGACCCCTTGTCCGACGGCCCGAAGACGGTTCACTTCAGAGGGCAGCTACCCGATGCCAAGGTGTTGGGCAAGCCCCAAGCATCGTGGCTCGACTGGACTGGCGATTCTGCCGTTCTCCTGCTGGGAGATAGCAAGCATCATCTCATGGCATCACTTGCGGAAGCTGAGGAGTCCGGAGCTCCATGGCAAGACGCGCAGCGCAATGATTTGACAATGACCACTGGCAAGGATGAGACGCAGATGGAGGCACCTGCACTGGACGATTTCGACGAGGATCTGTCCGGTCTAGACATGTCCGAGGTAGACGACACCTTCTCCTTCAAAAGGACTTGATCGATAGCAGCGCCACCACTTTGGTTCAAGACGGCTGCACCAGAAGCTTCCCCGACCAACCATCCGAAGACAAGCCCCAAACCTGCGGGTGTCACGCAGATCTTATTGGTTTCCCAGCTACCCGCGGCTGCGCGGTGGTGCAGCCGAGCGCGATGATGGATACAGCACCCGCACCGACTTGATGCAGAAAGTTGTGGTCAGTTCCAAGCTCTAAGCATGCTGCTGCCGCAGCCACCTTACGCAAACTACCCTCACGAGGAAGGACTGTCAGTGGTAAGCGTTCGCATCTCTTGCGGACAGCCGCAACATGGCTTCAAGGACAGGGCTTTACACGAAACTGTGCAAAATTCGTCTGCTCGTCGCTCGAACTCTGGTATTTACTGGCGCTCCTCTGGGGAATTTTTCATCATTCTGACAGGTTGACGTGACTTACCGGCACCGCGCTTAGTGGATGTTGTCCTTCGCGGCTTCTCTCAACTGACGCCTATTTGCTTATTTGTATCGACTACCCGCAAGCCCAGACTTTACGATGTGTTGGAGTTGCAGGCTACGTACAGCGGCACAGCATCGAACCAACTTACTGCAGGGGTCTATGATGGAACTTTCTCAGTCCGAGCCTGCTCCCCTCGAGTCTATCACTCGAACTTGCCATTGGCTGTAGATGATCAAGGGCAAAGGCTCAGAATGCATTCGAATTTTGATCAGCACTTTCAGCTGTTCATGGACTATCTGATAAACCGCTGGTCCCTGGTCATTGTTCCCAATGGTGTCCCTAGCTCCCTCTCCGGATCGGGACGAGTTAGTCGAAAAGGGAAGCCTTTCTGGCTATCATCGAGAAAAAATTGGAGCCCTGTTCACTCGTTTCTTTGGTTTCCAAGCAACTTAAGGGAGGAATCCTGTCTACTGCCGGGCTGCAGCTTACATCGCAGCCTCCAATGACCAGGTTCACGGCACATATTTTCGGATGACTCGATAATGATAGCAGCCGTCTTGCTCGACCCAACGACAGCCAAAGAGCTTATGCGCGCGATGGGTGACTGTGCCCAGAACAAGCTTGCATCAAGCCGGACCCCACATGGTGGCTGTCATTTTTACGATGCTACAAGGGAGGAGAACTCAATGGCACGATCTAATAGTAAATGAGCTGCATCACACCTTTTTCGTTGCGACGTTCTTTGGCGCCGCATGTACTGCGGGTATCGGTACCAGATCGTTGCTGACCCCATACCATGTCCGGTCGACCCATTCGGCCGACTCACCAGCGGATGTGTTGGTTGGCACAGACAAGAAACCCCAAAGCGTAGCACATGGGTTCGGGTACCTAGGCCAGGACGACTACTTCCAACGAAGATGGAATGTCTGTCTGCCAAGTACCGGTTCAGACTGGGATAACCCGGGGGCAGCACTAGCAGAAATCTCCCTTTCATCGAACTAAAGACAAGTATTTCTCTTCATTGGCCATGTTGTTCTCCGCGGTTTCTACGAGGAAAAAATGGAGGATGGAGAGAACTAGCCCAATATAAAAGACGAATTCCATTGTTCTCTCCTCACCACCTCAAACCATCACCTCCTTCCTTTGTTTGCCCGAATCGATTCGAGGAAGGCCAAGGCTTTGTGGTTCATCACTGGATCTTGTGTCCCACGAGATCCTGGCAGTGGTTGATTCTTCGTACCGTCACACAGCCACCAGTCAAAGTCAAGACGTTGGCGTCTAACGTTGGACAGAGCCCGTGCCAGGAGTTGGTTTCCGTCGTCCCGCATCAACATGCAACCGTACTTGGCTCGTCCCGGTCAGGAAACCGGAGTCTTTTACATACCCATAGCAAACGTTCGTGACACCGACTACACCGCAAATGAGCCGATACCCTGACAGACGATACAGTTGCCTTTCGACACAAATTGGAGGCAATTCAAGGATTGGCTCCGCGAAGGTTGTGTGGTCGACCATGTTCAAATCTTTGGACCTAGTACGTCTGGCTGGATTAGGGTGTTGGGCCAACACAATTTCTATGGTGCCTGTGGTGGGTGTACCCGATCGGCTGGCGACGTCAAGCCATTCGCTAACACACATTCGAGATCGCCTGAAGGAGGGCGTGTTCCACGGCAGGCGGATCATGTTTGACGATCGCAACATGTCAAACCCCATCATGATAAAGGATGTTGAGGTCACCGAGAACTCAGCATCTACGCGCACGAGATCGCAAAGGCCTGAATACACAGATCCAAACTATCAGCAGACTAGCCCGTATTCGTATGATTCCTATCCTGAAGCATCGTATGTTCAGGTAAGACCATCGGCAAGACAATGTCCCATAAAGAGAAGTTTACTGACGTTCCGTATCCTTTAGTGGGATCAGAATAGTTGTGGTTTTCGTCGAGACTACAGCACTCAACAGCCAGCCATGTTATATGCAGACGACGGTTTTAGTCCGGGCACGTACTCTACTTCCTCTGGCCAAACCGACACCACCTTCCAGACCCCAAATACTGCAGGAAGCAATTCCGAAGCACTCGGTGTAAAGGACTGGAATAGCTACAAGAGCGAATCATGTTCCATCGGCGAAGGAATCACCGGAGGACAACCACAAAAGCCAGTGTCTCGTCCAAAGAAGAGCGGCGACCCGGCAAAAAAGAAGAAATCGACCGAGAAGTCCAAAGCATCGGCAACGCCCAAGTCGAGTAGTAATCAGCCATCAGGCGATTCGTCATCTTCTCATCAATCGCAAGCATCAAAGAAACGCCCGTTGATTGCCGACGGTAGCACACGCCGTACTAAACCGGAGTCCAAGGAGAGAAAACAATGAAAGGAAGGCACTCTGCCAGTGCTTTCAGCCAGCGAACGCTCACCAAACGACTTGTCCCCAGGCGCTTGATGCGTTGTGCCTCTGTTGAGATGGAGTTTTTCTACTTAACTCTTGCATTTGCAAGACATTTATTGTGCTAGCTAGGACCCTCATACTTTCTTTCGGATCATGGTATTTAACGAAGCAGGCATTGTGGATTTTGTCGCCATCCGCTCATCGCCGGATGGCGCTTGGAGACCATTACCAATAATGTAATTGGAAGGAATCGGACAATTTTGACAATTTGGTCGATTTGACTACTCCAACCCTCCCGATTGGACCTACAAGGCAAAGACGGGCGACTTGATGCATGTTGATTAAATCTCGTGATGGCCGAAACGAATCTTGAACGAACGAACAGCGTGTACGGCTCAGACGCAGCCTCGGGCCACATCCAAGGGAGCCAACGCAGTCGTTACATCCTGCATCCTGCGCTAGACATAGCGACTGATGAAGTTTGGGGGCTCTGGTTGGTGGGATACCGAGATTGGTGACCCGAAGTAGCGAGTGAGAAGCACGCGTCCAGATGCGGAACAGGGCTCACTGCCAACAGTCAAATCTCCCGGATCAAATACCTCCCACGAGTATCAACTCAGCCGACACTCGTTCAAGATACACGGAAGAGTAAAGATGGGGTGTTATCGGCTTCTAAATTGCTACAAAGCCCGGGTTGCGGCAGGCAATGCATCCCAAGGCGGCTGAAGTGCGCAATGACATACTCGTACAACCCTCGCCCGTGAACGGACTACAGAACCCCTCGGATTTGAGCCGACGCCAGTCTAGTGGTAGTAACACGGGGCAGAGGTCTTATGCAGCCATCCGCCTTGTCAAGTCCGCATCTATCGGGTACGTTGTAAAAGTGTGGAGGGCCGGCTTGGGAGAGGACTAACGTCTTCTAAGCCGTTAGGCTGATGAAAGCTTTTGTCTCACCTGCACGATCTATAACTACTCCTGATTCATCCTGTGAGGCGATCTCAAAGGGGAGGGCGAAAAAAGAAAGAAAAGAGAGCAAGATCACTGTGGAGGTAAAGCGACAGGCAGTGAAGGGAGCGAAGTGCTATGCATATGCCGCCCGACTCTACGTACATACGCCTGTAATATGCGGTCGCAGTCACGGAGCTGTGGACGCTTGAATCCGGTGACAACGTCCGCCTCCCCGACGACAAGTCCTCGGCCCCTCGGGTAACAAAAGGGATACATTTGGGAAAGCAATAGGAGAATGACGAACTGCCAGAATCTGATTCATCGAGACTTACGATCCGTCACCTCCTTCTCCTCACCTTGGCACACCAGCGAATGCCATACCGACCAAGGCCGTGCCGCAGCTGCCCACTTTCCACAAACCCGCATTTGATTCACGGCAGCTCCCGGAAAGAAGAGGTGGTGGTAGGGGATGCAGAACAGAGCCACCAGTGGCCCAGACAGATGATCTCTTTGGACCAAGCAAGCAAACATGCACTTGCTTTTCTGCGCTACGGACCACCTGTTCATCTCGACAATAATGTAAGAAGGGGATCCCAGCACACCGTCTATGGCCTTTTGTTGGCGTATGAAAACCTGGTCCCGGTAATGGTGTAGCTGATTCGATGAGATGTGATAAGCCTCGTAGGATCTGGCCTCACTTTCCCTCCACCCCGGTTTCTCTCTTGTCTCTTGGATGGTCTTGGAAAACAGCCACGTCGCCAATACCCGCCGCGCGCTTGCGCATGGCTACATGCTGCGTGTTCCTCCATACCGCTACATCGGTACGGATACAAGCCTAGCCGGTGCTTCTGGCCCGAGGCTAGGCAAGAGAAAGAAAAGCCTAGAGTGACGACATTGACTTCACCACACCAACACATCAAACTTGGGAGAGGGTTCATGCAACTACCTATGTATGTCTGCCACCTCGTTGGTCTCGGCTCCGGCCACGAACCCAGCCTGATCCTGGTAATGCTTTAGCAAACATCCAGAGCATATCCACGTTCCATTTGGTCCAGGAGACTGGGGAAATCCATGACCACACATACTGGCAGTGGCCCAGATCCAGGCGCGCGAATCCAGAGAAGCAGGACCATATACGTCAAACGTACACTTGGAAACGTGTTCCTCAATTCCAAATCCCCATTCACTCCCGCCAAATTTCTGTCCGCCTGCTTCCCTCCACCGTTCATCCACCCGTTTGGGGACGAAGTATAGAGTCGATAAGTCCCCGGTCTCATGCCGATGAAATCGATGGCACGGCACGGGTTGGAGGGGGACGGGCGAGCGTTACGCGGTTACTTACCTGCAAATACGCTGGCGTAAAAGCCTACATCTACTGTACGGTAAGACGGATTACATTTCTCCTTCTGCCTGCCTCCTGCTTCCTGTCTATCTAAGGTATCTTATGTAAGGGTACCTACTCTGTACGAAAACAGTGGCGTTTATGGTGGCCCGTTCCCAAAAGGAGAGCAATAATTAGCGAAATATTGTTGGGATATCTAGAAAACGAAGACGAGGAATTCGACGTGCGAAGGAGTCCGCTGTGGCCAGAGGCCATTCGACATAAGCTAGCCACCAGGAGAGAATTCGGGTTTCGGCCGAAGCATGGTGCTTTTAACGAAACGCCACACCTTTCTTGATTCTTGGTTCTGGACCCCTTTTCTGATTCTAGACCCCTCGAGACATAGAGAAGCCGTGAAACGTGACGTGATGTCTGTCCCTCCTCACCAGCCTCTCTCTCCTCCTGCACGTAAACCACCACCACCACCACCACCACCACCATCGCCACCCTCTTTCTCGAAGGGGAAAAAGGAACACCAGCCAGCTCGTTGGAGGAGGCCCCAGGCCGGATGAGAATTATCAAATCACCTAGAACCCTTCCACGCCGGATGAGAAAGGACGGCGACCGACAGTAGCATACTTTCTTTTCCAAAACCGTGGATATGCGAGATCCGAGTTGACGGGATACGTTTATGATCCCTAGCTCCCCCCCTGCCCTCTCCGGCAAGCGACATCTTCCATCCAGTATTCCGTAGTTCTGACACATCGCAACGAATAGGAAATCAGTAATCCCTAGGTGATGGGGGGACAGAAACACGAGGATCGGCCCATGGGCTTCGCCGGCATGTATTCTTGCTCTTTTGTAACAGTTACTTTTGAAAAACCTCTCCTTCTCTACTGCCTCAGGCTTCCTGCAGGAAAGTGTACCCGGCAGCAGGTCGCGTCTGTCTAATGCCATCTTCCCACCCCCAATGCTACCATCCTCCCAACGCCGCATTTACCTCCAGTGTTCCTCCTCTTACTACGTATAACTCTGCTACTTCTCCTCGTCACGGACCCACGGATGGGGTGAACGACGAAAAGTCACCATAAACACTTCATCACATATCACCCTCCAAAGTCCATCTTCAACGCGATGCTCGGCTGACCCGTCGCCCCGCTCGCGGCCTGTTCCGTAGGCCCCTGCTGCCGTCCCCACCGGATGACCTCCTCCAAGAAGGCCTTTTGCCCGTCGCTCATGCTCGCTACGACGGTGCGGAACGCGTTCTGGTCAATGGCCGCCAGCTCTAGCAGCCGTGCCGACGTGTCCCTGTAGCAGTCTTCGCCCTCCGAGGAGGCACGCGCGAGGCAGGTCGGCAGGACGAGCGCCATGGCGACGGGGACGCGGTCCCGGGGTACCACGCCGACGTACTGGCTCAGCGAGTGCGCAATCATGGAGCGGGCGTTCTCCGGGTCCTCTGGCGTCGTGTTGGTCACAAATGCGACGAGGCGCGGGAGGAGGTAGCGCGCAATGGTGTGGTCTGCCGGAGTAGGGTTGCCCTGCAGAAGCAGCGACCTGATACAGTTGGCAGCGATCTTGGCCGTCTAATGTTTCATCCGAATGTTAGTCACATATCTCGATGCATTAAAGGGGTCTTCAGATAACTACATACCATGCGATCCGTCAGGCAGTCGACCACCTCATCAAGGTATCTTGCCACAAGAGCATCGTTCGCCGCCAGGTGGTTCGTGCCGCCCGTAAATAGGATGGTGCTCGCGAGTAGACAATTCTTGACACAAGTGAGGGATGTTGGCACCTCTCGCTTCTGCGCGTTAAGGTAAATCGAAAGGAATCGGCGTAGGCAACCCTGCAGCTGTACATCCGTGGGTGACGGGCCGCTGCCGTCCTCGCCGCTGCTCGCCCTGCGGGATTTTGTCATACTCGCGACGAAGCGCTTGAGGGTGGGTAGCGACTGCGGAACGATGACCTCCTGACATCCGGGAGTCGCAAGGATGGTAGCCAGGATGTGAATGATACAGGCGTGAAGGTCGGTCTTGATGATGGAGGGGAAGACTTCGGCAGCATCAACGAGCGCATTTAGGGATGAGCGGATGAGAAGCACGGCTTCCTCAGTCATCTGGTGACGGCCGGGCTGGTTTGCCTCTGTGAGGTTGGGGAGCAGGCCAGCTAGGACCAGGACGATGATGCGTGTGAGCTCGAAAAGCTGATCAATGTCGTCTGACAGATCACCGTCATCGCCAGAGTCCTTCTTGCGTGCCGAGGGGTGGGAAACGCAGAGTGCCCTTGCAATCTCTACAATGACGCCTTGCACGTCGAGTCCTTCTGTCAACACCAGTCTATCAAGCAAATCCATAGTCTCCGAGAAGATTGCCTCTCTGTAAATCGCATGACCAGATACACTCGGGTGGAGAATCTTCTTGAGGGCCTGCAGAATGGCCAGGTTCTGCTCTTGGGTGGCCAACGAGTCACTTTGACCAGGGCGCGTAGCTAGAGCCTCGAATGCGATTCCGAACAGGACGAAAAAGAACGCGACCGGCTCGTCGCGGTAGTTGATGTCAGGTCCCTTGGTGTGACCGTTCGTGCTCAGCCCCTCAGACTCCTTTCCATCGAGAGCATCAAACACAAACTCGCTGTCTTGTTCGATCAAGCTCGCAATAGCGTCGACAAGTTTAAGCCAGGACTCTTGATAGAACTTGAGCAGAGTCTCTCTGTTCAGAGCTGCGTAAATAGTATCGAGACTGCCAGACAATGAAGGGGGTCCAAGTGTCATTGAAATGTCAGGCTCGAAGCGCAACCGGGCAAACTCCCGAAGCGACTCCAGCCACAGCGGCGTCAATGTTCCAATGTGAGGCTTCAGCACATCGAGCAGGTACTTCTGCTCCGAGCTGGCCACCTGTAGCTCTGCCCAGGCCGAGAAGACGGACATCTTGACCATTACTTGCGCATTGGAGCTGAGGCCCTTCAGCTCGCCAATGCCAGCATTCTCGTTCTCCTTGGAGAAATTCTCCAGAGCAGAAACCAGAGTCTTGAGGATGCGACCCATTCTATCAACATCCGTAACGATGCCCGTGGCGATGAAGCCGGCACAGACGTTGACAGCCTCAGAAGCGAGCTCAGGAGACGAGTCCGCGGCGAAGGCAGGTGTGAGCGCGGAACTGATTTGGGCCTGGTACTGCTCGAGAAGCATGGCCTCATCAAAGTCAGGGTCAGGCGTCCTTCCAAACATCTTGAGGACTGCTCCGATGATCTTGAGACCCCATACGCGTAGCTCCAGGACGCTAGACGTGGACGCAGAGAAGGCCATGCGGACGACATCACCAATCCTATTCTGGAGCGCTACCTGCGCAGCGGACTCGCCGTTCGTCATCACGTCCTTCGCAATGAGGACAAACATATCGTTGATGCAGCTGATGGCAAACGTCGTAACTTGCCATCGGAGAGGCTCGACTTCAGCACCGGCCTTGTTATCTTGATCATCTTTCGCGGTACCTGCAAAGCCAGCCACTTCTTCGTCTTGTAGATCCGGCAATCCGCCCGTCTTCTTGGGCCCGACGTCGGACTCTTCCTTGGCCTTGGCCCTAGTCATCTTGAGCACTGTCTGGAATCTTTGAAGCCAGAGGCCGGTATCAGTCAGACAAGTCTGTCGCATCCAATTCCTCAGGATGTTTCTGATACCATCATGTGTTGGCGCGGTATCAAGCACCAGCCACAGGTGATCTTCAAAGCCCTTCTCAGCAGCGTTGATCACGTCATTGGGGTTTCTCTTCATGATGTTGTATAAGCCATCGACGGCGACGTCGCGCAAGATCGGGTACTCCGATCTGAGATACCTCTGAAGTAACTTGACGTAGTCCTCAAAATGCATGTAGCCTGGCGCGTAGAGTGACAGGTGCTCAAAACAGCTCAGCGTGGCACGCTGCACCAGCAAGTCATCCTCCTCTTGAAGTTGGTTGACCAGGTTAAGGATAAGCTCTCTCGATTTGGTCGAGTCTTGCAGATCTGGACCCAGAACATTGATGAGAGAGTCTACGCATCGTGTGATGGCGGCAGGGGTGGAGAGTTCCATTTCGAGGTTCATCGTAATGGCAGACGAGATTTCCGGGTGGTGCGTATCAGAGACGTAGAGTTGCGCCAGCATTCCGAGCGTGCTAGGCACATATCCGGCAAAGCTTAGTCCAGCCGCATCTGATGCCAGTGCGAGCGCCTCCAGGGCCCAGAAATGGACGGTGGGATGAGGATCATTGCAGAGAGACATGAGAATACCGAGAATAGTTTTCAAGTGGTAGCCCGCCGCCATGCCACCGACCTTGGTTTGAATGGATCCGAGTGCCATGGCGCAGCCAGCTCGAGCGCTGGGCTCTCGGTTACTGACGATGGTGTCGACAAGGTACTTAATTTCGTGGTTGGTGAAGGCGTTACCGCAGGCATTGCAAAGCCTAGCAACCGCAGCATACCCAACGCTCCGGACATATTGGTCCCCATCAATAACGAAATCCCGCAGCATATCCTGTAGGAGCCTCTCCACGGCCAAATTGGTGACATTTCCAGGCGAAGATTGAGTCTCCTTCACCGCCACGCGCAACGTCGACAAGATGGCAACTGAGACATTGACATTCATAGCCGCCTTCCTTCCCGGGTCTCTCAGAAGGGGACCAGCCGACATGAAGGTTCTGACCTGCTCAAGCACACTCTCTTGTACCTTAGGGGGCGTGAGGGGGAACACGAACGCGAACAGCTGGATAGCCATATTGATGACCTCCGTAGCTGGTGGGTCTGGATTCGTCGCCTCCGAGGCAGTGTCGCCGACGTACAAAAGAGATGCGTCATGTTCTAAAGTGCCGCAAACTGGCGACAACAATAATCTGTCAATGGCCTCCTCTGGGGTATCCTGTTCCAAGGGCGTTCCCTCTATCGAGTTGTCCTGCTGGCCAGGCAGGCTCTTGATTTTGAATCCGGAAATGAGACCTGTAATCCCGAACCCAGAGTTGTCGCCGACATCCCAAACAGTCTCGAACGTGGCCGCGGCATTGGCAATTGATGCACTGAGGGAGTTGACCGAGTAGTTTTCGGGGTCCGCAAACAGCGATATCGCGATTGTGAGGAGGTTGGATTGCAAAAGGGCCTCACTGCCACCAGCCGGGCTAAGGTTGACCAGCTTGATGTAGCATTGCAGAACCCGACGCTGCACCATCATATCGAGATCGTGAAGCTGCAATGCCGGCGTCAGCCTCTGCGCCACATCGTCGGTAGTCTTTCTCGCAGGCAGCGTTCGCAAGAATGCGGACGTGTTTTGGAGCATCGTTGCTATGCGTTTGGAGACATCGACTGTCAACAAGCGGTTGTTGAATTGCAGAAACGAGAGAATAGACCCCAGGGCACACTCTCTGACGTGGGTTAGGAAAGAAGCTTCTAAGAAACTCCGGTGCGCAGTGTTGTCTTTTGACAATGGCTTCGGAAGCGCATTCTTCCACAGAAGGAGCAACTGAGAAAGGTGAATCTTGACAAAATTCGGTCCGAGCGACATCAAACCACCGATGAGAATCCAGGCGACCTGGATTTGAGTACTCGAGACCCTCAACTCAGACTGACCGCTCGACTTCAGCAAGTTGGTGGCCATGGTCAGAACACGGCTGTTGATGTCAACGGAACCATGCAGAGGTCGCGCGGGGCTGGCACTTAGTGTTGCCGCCAAACCGTGGGCGAATCCTACGCATCGTCGAGGAGAGTTGCGGCCACTCGTCAATAGAGCTAGTTCTCTACTCAAACTGTTCATGCAAACCGACAAGCAGGGCAGGAGTTGCTGCGGGCAAGCCAGAACAAAAGCCTTCATACACGCCGAGGCATGCACCTGGACTGAATAGCTGGGGTGCTGGAGAACCTGCAAGAGGCCATCGCGGCAAGACTCGGCAAAGTTGTTGGCAGCGGATCCCAAGTTATTGATCAGCGCTGCCACAGCGCCGAGGGCGGCGATGAGAGTATGCTTCGACGGCTCGGGCCGCTCCGTCAGGGCTTGGGGATAGTTCTTCAGAATGTCATTGATAATCGACTTTGCCGCCGCAGTCTGCCCAGATTCGCCCAAGATCTTCTTTCCAATGATGTCCTGGAGGATTGTATCAACGATGCGCCTCGAGATGAGAAGACGGTAACGGTTGTTGAGAATATTAGGCGCTCCCAAAATATCAATCGTCAAGCTTTCGAGGATCCTGAGGTAGTTCGCCTCCACAGTCTTCTCGCCAAGTTTTCTAAGCACCTTGCCGTAACAGACGCCGATCGCGGCTCTCGCCCTGTTGGACGTCGGCATCTTGGCATACTGCGTGGATAGTATCTTGCCAATCTCCGCCAGAGACAGCGCAAGATCCTGCGTCCTCTTTCCACCAGGGGCAGGGCTTCCAGGCCGCGACGTCGGCAGGTCGTCCTCGTCCGCAACAATGCTGGCTGCTGTACCTGTGCGCTTGAGGGGCTTTTTGGAAAACCTCTTGGACGCCTTTGATGTCATGGGAGCGCCTTCCGCCACTCCAGCCTCTGAGTACCCGCGGACCATGGCCTCGGCCAGCGCTTCCGCGGCTGCGTGCCTCACTTGCGATGACGATGAATCAACGACCTTCCAGATGGCAGCCTGCAGTTTCTCAAAGTCGCTAGAGTTCTCAAAGTACGGTGTGTGCCGAACCAGGGCTCTCAGGCAGCGGCACGCCGAAACGATGACGAGTGAGCCCTTGTCGCTAGTGCCGTAGCTGCGCGACTGCTTGAAGATATCCCTGGCGACGTTCTCGTCCACGCTTCCCTCCACCATTTTCACAATCTTGGCCAGGGACACAAAGACCGCAGCACGGAGGCCAGCATTGCTGGATGACGACTTGAGCAGCTTGATGAGCGTAGCGCAGGCCAACTGGTGAAGGCCTATGGCACTGTCACCGGCGGATACATAGACGTCTCCCAGGCACGCGACAGCAGCGTGCTTCGTGCGCGGGCCGGCGTCAGCCTTGGACTTGGCGCCTGAGATGATGCCAATTAGATCATTGATAGTCTCAAAGAGGAGCTTCCTGTCGCCATGGCCAAAGATGTGGGCGAGGCACTTTCCCAGGTTGTTTCTGACGACTCGGCTCGGCTGCGGCGAGGGAAGGTTGATGATCTGGAAGATCTCCTTCTTGAGGTAGAACTGCTGGGCGGTGCAGTCGTCGGCGGGGAGGCTGAGGACGTGCTTGGAGAGTGTCGAGACAAAGGTCAGGAGGAAAAGCTCCTGTTGTTCGGCGGGGAGGGACTGCAGCTTCGAAACGTCGAGCTCGGGGGTCGATGTCGCTGACGAGTCTGCCGCGGTAGCTGTCGTTGCGGCTGGGGGCGGTTGTGGTTGTGGTGGTCCCGATGCAGCTGTCGATGGCCTGGGCGAGGCAGCTGCTTGCGCGTGGTCCCCGTTGGAGCCATTGGGGGCTCCTGTCGACGACATTGGGGACGACGGGGAGGTTGTGTGTGAAGTTACGCCGTCGAGCGCACACACTTGGGGGGGGGTTCTGGTGTTTTGTTCAATGGATGCTGTTGTTCCCTTTTCGTCGGATGTGTTGTCGAAGGGTGGGTTATTGGGGACAGGTTGAGGGACAGGACAGGCATGCGGTCAGGTACAGGATGGTTCAAGGTGAGCCCCATGGAATTAGGGGCGGCTACCCCCCGGCGGGTCTGTCCCAAGCTCTCCATCAGGGGGGAACGAGAGCCATGACATATCACTTTGAGGCACCAGCTGTGGCTCAGCCGTACCACCTCAAAGTGTGAATTGTCAAAAGTCAAGGGTTTAACCAATAAGCAGCCACACATCAGACGGACCGGATGGGTCCACTTAATTTTCGAGGAAGCTCCGAGCTCTCAATCGCTCCCGCCCGTCTGTGTGGCAGAAAGTGTGTTCCGGTCAGAAACATGACATGAACCAGACAAGACATTGAAAGCTCCAGACTTTGGCCGCGAATCCGTTCTAGAGAACCCATAACCTACCGGCGAGATCGCCGCATATACCCTTCCGTTATCAACTATGCGCCCGTTCGCCTCCGGCCCCGTCCGGACCATCGCATCGCGCATCGCGGTCGCCGTCCCTCGAACCGCCATCCCAAGACCTCGAGCTCAGCCCACCACCACAACGTTCTGCTGCCAATGCCTGCGTCCGCTCTCGACGACGCCCGTCGCATTGAGCGGGCACAACAAGTGGTCCAAGATCAAGCACAAGAAGGGCGCCGCCGACGCGCAAAAGAACAACATGCGCAGCCAGCACTCCAAGACGATTGCCCTCTACTCTAGGCGTGCGTCCCACGTTGCACCACCGGCCCTTGCATCGCAAAAGCTTACGATTGCCACGTAGTACACGGAACCGACAACAACCCTCAACTCGTCACAGCAGTCGCAAATGCGAAGAAAGGTACCCCCTTCACAAAAACGAACCCGCATTCGTCCACAGAGCACACAAATTAGCTAACCCTCTGTCCAAGACGGCGTCCCCAAAGCCGTAATTGACTCCGCCATCGCACGAGGTCAAGGCCGCTCCGCCTCAGGCGCCTCCCTCGAATCCCTCACCCTCGAAGCCATCCTCCCGCCCGGCGTCGCCCTCATAATCGAAGTCGAGACCGAGAGCAAGGCCCGCTCCCTCCAAGACCTCAAAGTCCTCGTCAAGAAACACAAGGGCACCGCCAACGCCGCCACTTTCTTCTTCACCCGCCTAGGCCGCGTCGTCTTTGCCGCAAAGGAAGGTGGTGCCCCCGTGGGTATCGACGACATTATGGACGACGCCATCGAGTGCGGCGCCGAGGACCTCGAGGCCGACGAGGAGGGCAACCTTGTCGTCTGGACGCAACCCAACATGACCAATGCCGTCGTCAATGGTGTGGGCCCCAAGTTTGAGCTCGAGCTGCTCAGCTCCGAAATCATCTGGAACGCAAACGAGGACACAAAGGTCAAGATTGACGAAGGACTCGAAGCCACGACGCTAAGCGAGCTTTTGGCCGCGCTACAGGAGTTCCCCGAGGTGCAGGCCGTGTACGGCAACCCCACGCGGGGCGACATCCCGGAGGAGCAGTGGTCCGGCATCGAGGAGAACCTCGACTCGTAGATGTTGGGACTTATAGGCCCGACTCTTCGATATTGATGTACATTTGTCGTAGGATACCATATTTTCGTGTACAACATGTAGAAAAAAAAACATAATACAAGTAGTGATAGAATCCTCAGAGGGGCGTTGTCGGGGGTGCAACCCGAGAATCCGAATCAACCCCCAGGAATGATATCCTTTCCGCCCAAAACTCCGCGTTAAATCGCATGACAAATTTCCCAAAGCCCAAGAACGTTCTTCTTTTGACCGCCCAAAACGCCTATATGATACAGCGCAAAATCTCGATCCGTTCGGACCCCTTCTCAAATGTTGAGTCCCGGGCGTGAATCGAAATCAAAATGTGCCTCTTTTCCGTCCATGAGTGACTAAACACCCTCATGACTGCTCCGCGTTCGAAGCCGCGGGGTTCTGCGCAGCCTGCGCAGCCTCCCTCTCCCTCTTGATCTCGTCAAACGCCCGCTGTCTCTTGGCCAGACGAATGTACTCGCTCTTGATCTCGTCGCGGTCAAAGGGGATCTTGTGCGAGTGCTCGGCCTTGGGCCAGAATTCGGGCACCGCGAATCGGTTGTCGAGGTTCGTGCCAAAGTAGTACATGACGCCGATCGGGAACATGACATACATGCCAAACTGTTGTGGTGGTGGCGCCATGTCAGTCAAGAGGTCTCTGAAGTCGTTGTGCAGGACGGGATCAATGGGGACAAGAACTCAATTAAATCTCACCTTGAAAACTTCGAGATTAAGGCCGCCCATTATGACTGTTTTGCGTGGTGATCGTGGGTTGTGGTGGTTGTGCAATTGGGAGTCGATGACGATGGCAAAGTTGACTCGCGGGATGATGGGATGGGAGCTCTTGCATTTGGCCCCAGCTGCACCACCTGGGAATCATCTGCAGCGGGATTGGACGCGCCCGGGGATTGGGCGGGAGAGTCGGAGGCTCGGCGCAGGTTTTTTCCACTTGCTCAGGTCCCGTCCGGGCTTTGGTGTGGGTCCCAAACAGCCCGATCTGACAGAGCCCGAGAGGAACCTCAACGCCGTGACCAGAACGAGGGTTGAGCCGACATCCACCCTTCACCATTCCATCGAATCAAGCAGTGCGAATGTATCCTCCTGTCTCTTTTCAACAGCCCGTAGGCGTTTGTTTTGTGGTTTATAAACTACCATGATGCGGGTATGCCATGTACGAATGATGCCTGTGCCGCCGTCCTAGACCTTCCAAACCATCCTGCCAAAGGCCTCGGCATGCCACACCCTCCTAGTTGCCCAGCCATAATGCATCTAAACGCCGAAGCTTAGTCTATGTACAGACTTCCGGAACTCTACAATTGCCCCATACCCGTAACATATACATAAACGGAGGGAAAAGAGCGCAGTGACGCGTTACCCTTATTGAGGTCGCTGCGCTGCTGCCCGTCTCTGACTCTGTGCTTCCTCCATCATCATTCGTTCCGTCAGACTTCGAGGAGTTCCCGAAAACAATGCCTGCCCGACACTGGCACGGTAACTGCTGAGATCCCCGTCGTCAACGCCGCTGCGTCCGTCCAGTCCTCCGATGAAGCTGCTGACATCGCCGAGCGATGCTGCCTGTTGGTATACATCAGGATTCTTCACAACAGGCATGATAACAGGGCGGCCTCTGAAAGATCCAACCGAGCCTGAAATGAGATGTGCCGGAATCGCTGGCTCAACTGGCTTCGGGATAGACACAGCAGGCGAGGTCGAGTATAGGGTCTGGGTAACTGGCCCATTCGACTCAGCTTCTTCCTCTTCCTCTTCTTCATCCTCCTCCTCCTGTATCGGAGCTGGTCGAGCTCGGGGCTTTGGTGGCGCACTGAGTCCTTCGAAATGGAACATATCATCGTCGTCATCGTCGTCGTCCAGCCCATCGTTTTGTGTCACCAACTTATCCTCGTTGTGCGACTCTGACTTGTCTCGAGTAGGGCTGTAAGGCGCAGTGGCCGTTCTAGTTGGTGAGCGTGATAACGGTGAAAGAATTGCTTTCTTGTTGGCAAAGGACTTTGGCTTTGCCATGGCGAGGAAGCCGTCATCCGAAGAGCTGCCGTCGCTGTCCTCATCATCATCCCTCCGGCTGACTCTCTCCGGAGAAGCAGACCGCAATGGTTCGGGGGTTCGTTTGCGCTCGACCAAGGTGGTTTTTGGTGGTGATTGAGGTTTCGGGAGTGTTCCGATACTGTCGCTCGGTTGCAATGACGTTTCTGAATCCGATGTTGCCATACTACCATTTTCCTTATCCTGGGCTTCGGCATTTACAACGGTCCAAACTGTATTAGCATCCAAGGGAGCTCGAGAAAGAGCGCGAAGTGCTTGTGAAGAAGAGACTTTCTTTGGCGGCGGGCCGCTGTCGTCTTCGTCTGGGCCCAGCAAGGATTCGACGCTCATTGACTCATCTTCTGGTGGAGGCGGTGACCTCGAGTTGGCAAGGGTGTGCGACTGTACGAGGGACGGCTCCGATGACTGGGGTGAGGCTGTAGGCAGCACCTCTCCTCCTTCGAACTCGAAGCGCACTCGCCTAGGGCTGGCAGGTGGCTTGATTCCACTCGAGCTTCTTCTCAAGGCGCTGCGGCGCACCTTGGACTCGCTCTGCTCCGAAGCTCCAGAAGACGTCGTGTCATCAGTCGCCCGGCGTTCGTGGTTCGGCCTCTCAGGCGTCTGGGTCGCGGCGACCGACACCTGGATCGCAGGCTGCTCCCGAGTCTGACTGGACTTGCGACGACCCATGTCGTCTTGCGTAGTAGTAGCAGCAGAGGTTGAAGCTGGCAAGAGGATTGGTGACTGATTTGCTGCCGGAGCAGGAGTCTCGTGTGAGCTATCCAGCAGGGGCAGATAGCTTGGGGTGAAGAGACCGTGGAAACCCCTATCCCTTTCCCGATCATAAACGCTGTCGGGTGAGGTTAGGGCAGCGGTGCCGGCATAGGGAAGGACGGATGGGGGCGTAGACGTGGATGTGGACGTAGAGGTGGACGATGGCGGCGGAGGTTCGCGGGGGTTGCCGGGATTGCTGTGGCCTTCGGTGAGGTTTTCGGTATCGTTGATAGACGGTGGTGGCGGCGGTGAGTCAGGCAGGTCAGTTTCTCGCAGGGGAGTTGTGAGACTCTGGCCGAGAGCAGGGCGTAGAGCTGAGTAGTTGTCGAAGGAAGCGGCAACTTGACGAGCAACCTCGGCTTTGGTGTGTTGTGGGATGTTTTGGAGCAGTTGGTGGGAGTATCTATGGAACTCGAGGGCCATGTCTTGGCGGTAGGCTGCAACCTTGTGGTCGAGGTCGGCTAGCTTCTGATGCAGGTCTCCGATGAGCCTCGTCGCATCGTCCATGTCAACCATGTCGCTCAAGGCCGGCAGAGGCAGCAACAGCAACTGCAAGACGGAGAGTGCCAGTGACAGCGGTAGCGGTAGCGGCGACTAGGGGATAGACCGATACCTAGAGGAACGAGGGTCAGGAATCGGGGCGTGGAGGTGGGCCAATGGGTTCCTGGGCGTGGGCATGACGCAAGGCGTCTGGGTCGAGGTTGCGGCGAAATGGTCGGCGGCGTCCAATGTTTGTTCGGGATGGGCGATTTACGGTTGCGTCCAGACCACAGGCACAGAGGCACAGGCGCACAGGCGCACAGGCGCAAAGGGTGTTGACAGAGACACACTGGGGTGGGCGGCGGCGGAAGGAGAGAAAGAGGTTCAGGTTGCAGATGAACGCGTTTGGGGAATGTTTCTCTGTGTGCGAATGTGTGTGGTTGTGTGGTGTGCGGTGCTCTGTGTGTGTGTGCGTGTGTGTCTCTCTTCCCCGCGGAGAGAGATGATCAATAGGAAAGTCGGGGGCCCGGGGAGGGGTGTGTGGATTGGATTGTGGTCTCGGATCAGGCCAGAATCTGAGGTAAATAGAAAAGATTAGATAAAAACCTGCCAGGACTGGGCAAGACAACAACCTGGACTGGACAAGTCAATCCAAGCGAGACCCAAAGGTAAGACCAGACTGGAGGGATACTGCGTAGGTGCCTTGTCTGCGGGAGTTTGTGCAGAAAGACACGAGAGATGAATTGTGCGTGGGGAGTCAAGCGCGTGGTGGGTGTGCGTGTGTTGTGTGTGTGGTCGGTCCAAAGCGGCCGATGTGCAAATGTGCAAATCCAATGTGCGATGGATGTGGGTTAATTCTTTTGGGCGGTATCCGTACAGGAGCAGGACCCGGGAGTGCCAATCTGCAAGTATCTCTGTGGTGGTTGTGGCGGGAATATGTACTTGTGAGGCCTAGAACACCCTCAAAGATGGTGTCCCCGATCCCCGCTGTCTGGATTTTGGGTCGGGTCGGATGCGTGGTTCACCATCGAAAAGGAAGACGTGGGACATGGCCTTTTGGGAGGTTCCGCCCCTCTGTCTCCCCCCCGTCTCTCTGCAATGGAAAGCCAAATGGAATCTTTTTGGGTGGGCGCGCGCGCGGGCTTCCGATTCTTGGAATCTCGGGGTGGGCGGCAGGTACGTACCGGCATTGCCAAGCAGACAGGGGTGATTAAGGCAGGTAGCCCCCCCCTTCCTCTTCTCCTTCCCCTTGCCCTCCCACGCCTGCCTCGTCCCTTACAACCTACTGCAGTAAGTCCCCTCTAAGTTGGAAAGAGTCAAGCCTTGCAGTCGCTCTTGCCTCTCAAGAGTCAAGCCCGGGGCATGAAAACCCCTCAGAGAGCTGGTTGTCTGCCGGGCTGCTTCTTTCTCGGTGCTGATGGTCTGCGCCTGCTTTCGTATTATGCAATACTGATCCCACGCATCGTTTGACCCTCGACGTTGGACGTTGGACGCCTCATGTCATTCGGGTGTCAACGGCGCTTTCCTCACCGAACCATACATCGAATTGCTTCTTGAAGACAGGCACGTGGCTATTCTCCCCCAGAACATGTTTAATTTGCTCATTGCTTTTTCTCTTTTCTCATCTCAAACCACGCAACCTGGGAGTCGGAACCCGGCAGCTGCAGGCACTTTGTGCTACTTACATGACCGGACCTGAGAGTCTGAGAGTCTGAACGGTTGAATGCCTAGTCCAACTCCATCAGACTCCATCCACCGTCGGCCACCCCGTCCCGTCTCGCTGCATTCTACCCTAGCACTGACATGCATATGGAAATCTCTTCATGTGCCTTTCTATCACTCAGTTATGCCATGAGCTGTCTTCTCTGTCACACCTCACTGGTCCGACAGGCTCGTGTTCTGGCTCCTACCAAGTCGCATTAGGTTTTCAGTGGTTCAAGCCTCCCAAAAACCGCCGATCCCCGTTCAGCATCAGACTTGGACTAAGTACTCTCAGCTCCGCAATGGCACTGCGCTGGCCATGACATTGGCACTCTGACCTGACAATCCATCAAGAAGGCCAAAAGCTCAACTCAATCCATAGCCTAGCAGCAACTGTCGCGACGATTGCTGCAACCCTCGAGCTAACAACCGATCTCGGCACCCGGCAATGCCCTTCTCAACGTCTACTCACGAATCCGCAATCAATCAAAGCCTCTTGTGGCTTGTCGTGTATTGCGGCCATGCTTGGGCATGATGGGCGGTTACGAACTGTGGGTCATTCCATGACACTTACACGCGCTTACAGGTCACCCTCTCGAGACGGCCGCTCACAAACACAAATCGCAAGTTGCCAAACTGCTCCAGCAAACTATTATGCAGTATCCCCGAGAACGACATCAATTTGGCTCTAGCTTTCGCTGATAACGCGGGGTCTGTTTTGGATGAAGTTGTGTTTGACTTATCTTGCCTATCCTTCAGACGAGAAGCCGCGCAACACCCCTCCAACACAAAGAAGAGCGACGTCCATTGGCAGGCTTCACCGTTGTACAACTCGAAAAAACGAGGGGGCACATCGACGTCAAAGGTCATTGACGAAGAAAGGCCCCACGACGGGACAAGGTCGCCAGCATGGATGGGGGTGAGAAGGTGGGAAGCATAGAATTTGACTTTCCGACATACTTTCCTAGACACCTCCGCTGGTACATACAGTAGATAAGGTGGCATTCTTGGGCGACGTAGTGTTGCGCCGTGCCGCCCTGCTCAGGTTCGTTGGCGAGCAAGTGGTGCCAAGTGGTTGCCTCGGGCAAGGGAACCTCCCACGTCGAGACTCGAACACCCCCGTGGCCCTCCCCTCCTTCACCCCCGCCGGACGTTGGCCTTCTTTCCTTGACCGAGTCCGGCTCTTAGGGTGTCACGCGGCCGTCACCCCCGCGGCGCATGACTGGCCGCCCCTCTCACCGGTCCCGGAACCCCGTGACTTGTCCTCCACGGGGACATCGGGCTCCACGACTGTCACGAGATCCCCAAAGCTGAAAAAAACAGACTTTGAGGTTTTTTTCCCTTGCCTTGCCTTTCGGACTTATTGATGACTCGCATTTCTCAACAGCGGTCCCACTTCATCCCACCCTTGCCTGTACCTCTTTTCCAATTTATTTTACGCGGGTGGTGATGCAATGCTCTCTCGCTTACACGGCAATGTATGGACTTTTGCTGCTCGCATTGCGCATTGAGTATTTGGGGGCGCAGGGTGGGAAAACCTCATGGCCTTGGTCACACCGAGAAATGCCTAGTTAATATGCGAGTGCAACGTCTCAGTGGCGGGTGCTTATGGCGGTGTATCTACCTATAAGAGATGGAGTTAAAACACCAATGGGAAAGCCCACGCCACACAACGAGACGAAACATCCCAATTGCCGGGTGTGAGCAGTCATGTTTCCTCCTTTGCCCAGGCCCGTTTTGCTCTGCTCGCGCCGCCTGATCAACGTCTGTATGTCTCTTCCGTGCCTAGGTACTGCAGAAAAAAAGGTCCCGTCTGGCCGCTCTAGAACGGAGAGTTTCCTAGGCGGGCACCGCCGCTCTCCCGCTGTCAACCGCTGCACGGTGCGGTCATACCTACCTGTCCTGACCTGGGGCCTTTATGAGCCTTTCCCGCGTGCTATCGTGTTACGTACCGCAGCCGCTGCCGTGTTCTCAACGGCTTTGCCTGCAAGGGTTATCCGGGGACGCGGCCTCTTCGGCCGCCGGACGCTCGGAACCGACCGAATTGAGTCCCGTTGGTGTTTGTTATGTCATATTGGCCGGTCTTTGTTTATCTGCTTTCATTGATGACATTCTCACTAAGGTGAGAAGGCATCGAGCGATTGATAGTGAAAGCAGTCTCATGAAAATTGCTTCGGCTTCCGAGGTTTGTTTATAGGCACCTGGGAGTTGTAAGACAGTAAGGTTGGTAGCCACGTGCCGTACCTTACATACACTTACTTCGCCGGCTGCAGCCAGGTACGCTCGAACCGGAGATTGTTTTTTGATGATACTTTGATAACTACCGACGTTGGCGACGAAGAATTCATCCACTGAGTAAAGCAAGGGAGACCAGACACGTAATAGCTCGTGTGTAAATGCTCGCTGCTTATCACCGCAGTCTAGCGGATGAGAGACAATTTCCAACCCTCAGAGTGGTTGTCATTGCCGCTCGATCAATGGGCTTCATCACATCTGCGCAGTGTTTCCTTGTTCATACATTTTATTCCTATCAGAATCCTATCTCGGTGCCTAAGCAGGCGGTTGCCCCATAGCCCCTCAGAATCTTCATACCGAGACCTAGCGTGCTTTGATCGAAGAGCAAGTATCATCAAGCAACAAGTCCGAGTACCCATATCCCGCAATCCATAGGGTCAAAAGACAGATTCCAATGTCACATCCCTTGCAAGGTCAATAATCCCGTGATCAATCACTCATATCTTCATCGGGCCGGTATTCGTCGTCACTGCCATCTCCCATGTCGAGCTCAAGATCGATGGGCTCATGGACGACGATTTCCTCCTCGATAGGATCCAGGGCGGCATTCAGCTTCATGTAAAAGTCACGGAGCACGGGGCTCAAGATCTTTCGGGCGCGTAAGTCAGCCGTGGTAGCCACCTCTCCAATCAGGCCAATGTAGTCCTCCTGCATGGCGTTCACAACTCCATTCGTGTCGTCGGGGATTGTCTTTTCAAGGGTGCTCAGCATTGTGTTGGCGGCCTTCTCCACATCTCCGGCGGCGGTTTTGAACATGGTAGACTTCTGGGACTCGACATGTTCCTTCATGAGGTCTTTCATTAGAAGGAAGGATCCGGTTCCTGTGGAGTTGAGCTCGGTTAGCTTGATGTCTGTATGCCTCCAAGAATTCGCAACGCTCACCTCTCAGGTCGACGCAGCCTTGGTAGGCTTCATTCATGGCTCGCTGAACAACAGGGCCGAAAAGACGATTGGCATCCTTTTGTGCGGTCTTGACCAGCTTTTGGTGCTCATTAGCTATATGAGCGAGCTTCTCCTTCTGTGCGGCCAGAATCACGACGAGGAAGCCGTTCACTAAATCGTTGTTCTCGACAAGAAACCGTCTGTCCTTCATGCGCTCGTGGAACGAGTTAATCAGCTGCTTGGAAGACGCGGCAAGTGTCGCAATCTTCTCAGGCAAGCGGCCATTGAAGGCCGAGTCCCACTCCTGGGCAGTATAATTCTTCATAGGCTTGAGAAGATCTGCTGCATATTAGATTCCCTCGGTTCAGACAAATCATATTAGACAGAGCTTACCCTCGTTGAAGTCACGGGCACCCGCTGCGCCTTTGAATACGCCACTGCTTTACGTTAGAGCCACGCTTCTTAAAGGGGGTTGTCACGAGGCAGGACTTACTAGCGACGGCAAGTAGCCTTACAGGTTCCATAGCGAAGACCTCCGGCATCGTGCTTCGCACCCCAGCCTTCGGCAGTAGTAACGGCCTTGTCAGAGGCTTTCACGGCACCCTTGCCGGTCTTCTTCAGGACCTTCACCTTAACGACTGACTTGCAATCCTCCATGCACTTTGTAACAGCCTCACCGAGGGCCTGGAGACATAGTTAGTAATGTTTCAATGGCTTGCAGTATGATCGCTTTCGCGGGTACCTTTCCTAGCTTGGTCAAAGCAACTCCCAAGCTCTGAGTCTCCTGCTTCTTCTCATTTTCGGAGAGCTTGAGGTTGGAGACGTCCCCTGCAAAAAAGAGGTCGAGGGCCCCCAGAAGACGGCATATCTCGCTGAGATGATGGCGAAAGTGGCTAGCCTGGATAGCCGCGGCCTGCTCGAGGGTGTAGTCACGAAGACCAGGAACCCCAGTATCATCGAGAGAAGTGAAGCCTACAACACGATGGTCTTTCTTCATCCTTCCTCTCAACTGCTGGTAGCCCCGACTGCTGATGCAGAAGACTGGTAAAACTCTACCAATCTGTTCATAATCGGGGCTCACGACCTCAACCTGCTGGCGAGTTCGCATCTCTCCCTCCTGTTCGGCGAGAAGCTCTTCATCAAACCTGTAAATCAGACATTTTTGTTAGTGATGCCCTTCTTGGATGACGTCCGTATGAATACGTACTCCTTCAGACCAAACGCAAAGTCCTCCTTGATCGCCTGGCGGGAGTAATCATTGCGTCCTTGGATGCAGTAGCGGTACATCTGGATCTTCACAGCCGAACGCTGCTTGCTGAGGTCCCTGATGTCCTTCTTGATCTGCGTCATCTGCCGAGTAATCTTCTTCCGCTCCTCCCTGGCAGCCTTCTTCGACGCCTTCAGCTCTTCAAGCTTGTTGCGCGTCTCCTCGATTGAAAAAGGCTCAGGGCGACCCTCCAAGTCATCGTCGTCAGACTCAACAGCATCGAGATCCGAGTCATCACTGCTTTCGTCAGTGTCGCTTTGACCAGGCTC
The DNA here is from genome assembly GCF_030869225.1 of Colletotrichum abscissum. Taxonomy (NCBI): domain Eukaryota; kingdom Fungi; phylum Ascomycota; class Sordariomycetes; order Glomerellales; family Glomerellaceae; genus Colletotrichum; species Colletotrichum abscissum. The sequence continues at coordinate 907,926 of NW_026849987.1, read as the reverse complement.
TTTCTTCACCTTCTTGGCAATTGCAGGCTCTTTCTCACGCTGAGGTCGAGAACGCTTCCTCTTGCGGGGAGATTCCATGGGAGCAAAGGTCGTATGCCCTTTGGAAACCTGTCTGTAAAGTCCATGCCAAGTATCAAAGTCATTGCCGATGATGCTGTACTTCTCCTGAGCGCTCGCTTTCTGGAGCTCAAGGCTTTTGAGTTCGCCCCTCTTGCGCTCGATTTCACTCTCCATTCCAATTTTGCGCTCTTGCTCCTTCGCGATGAGGTCTACAATGCTAAGACTCAGGGCCGCTTCATCCAGGGAAATGTCGTCTGCTTTGGTACAGATGAAGGTGATGTTGTTGTGCGCGCCATCGTATTTGAGCTGTTGCTTGAAGTTGTCGCCCATCAACGTACAGCGACTGCCGCGCGAGTAGCATTCGAGTCGCGTCCTCCAGGCTATTTTAGTGTCAGTAGCAATATCAACGTAGAGGTTTGTATCCACGTACCAAATCCACAATGACTACTCCGGTAGAAACGACCTCTGACTTCAGGAAGACCCGCACGACCTTGATGAGGGGCCAGTAGGCCATCTCCAGCTCCTCAGGTTCAGCACCATCGCCTTCCGTGCGAGATTTGTTTCGCTTCTTCTCCGATTCCACGAAGGCCGAGATTCCGGCGTAAAAAGGAGCGCACTCTGCTTCTTCAATCACCTTGGTCTTGCCAATCACCTCTCGCACCTTGACAAAATTGGCAAGAACAACAGGATCGACATCTCTGAGTTGCATATCAGTATGCTGTGGGTAGGCGGCCTTCAGAATGGAATATGCGATCCCAGCGTCGCTGTCCGCATTCTTGATGTCCGGAGAGAGCTTGCCCCTGTTGTCAAGGATGTCGCGGTGAAGGGCAACGACCTCAGCAGTCCCCTCAGCCTGAGTAACGAGCTCAATCTCGGCGCGATACTTCTTGGCAGTATCATTGGAGCCGTTGCACGAAATCTTGGCAACGGCGACCGTACAGGTCCGCATACAGTTGGTGAGAGGAACTCTTTCCTCGTCCAGGATAGCATTCATGGCAGTGCTCTTGCCGGATTCAGGACTTCTCAGAACACCAATGACGAATTGCGGCCTGGTTAATTCTTTCCCAAAAAGCACCATGCAAAACCTCGCGGGCTTCTGCCTTCCCTGATGAGAATTCAAAAGTCCTCTGCTTTCTTTGCATACGCACCTTGACTACAAACTCAAATCCCACTTCCTTTCTCTTTGCACATTACCTGAGAACGAACAACCTACGCACTCCGTCAAGGTAAGCTATCTCCGCAAAATAGCATTTCACAGATTGACTCACGCTTTTTCTTTCTTTCGGAGATCACTTGCTGACTATTATTTGAAGATTCTCAGTATGTCTTCACCGAAGAAGAAACACAATCGACGCAAGTCTCTTCGCGATCTATTCGACCTTGAAATCCCCCGACCCAATAGAACGAACAATCATGCGCCAACACCTCCACTCCACCATATCAAGAGGCTGGCCGGTGAGATCATCTGGGAATGATAATGATCAGAATGAGAAGTCAGAAACTCTTTCTATGACGATCAGAGCCGATGACGTTTATCTACAATATTCAAGCGACGATAATCCAAAGAAGCTGTTCGAAAAAGCTTCAAACTGGCTTCTAGCAATACAAGAGAATTCAGCAGAGAACGATCATGCAGATACGATACTCAAAGAGACACACGAAGCGATAATTCGTGCTATCTTTGGCTCTAACATGATTGAGAGAGCTGGTCTTGGCTGGGATATCACAGTTCACCTCTGCCGAAAGATCTTCTCCGGCGAAGATGTCACCGACATTCCTGAGCGTACTCCTGAGTACGAAAGCGAATTGCTGGAGATGTATCGAAAAGAAGGCAATCTCAAGGACATGCCGGCGCAGTATGTTCTCCGCGGACGAAGAGAAATCATTCAGCACGCGCGCGCTTTTCAATACCTCATACATACATTTGTCGTATTGCGAGAAGATCTCACCGAGGAGATCATCAAAGAAACACATCGAATCCTCACCAAGGGTATCCCAAACGTCCAAGAGGGCATGGATGACGTTGCACCTGAGAAATATGGTGGCATCTATCGGGATGTTGCAGTTGGAGCTGGCTCGACAATGTTCACAGTTCCTCAATTCGTGCCGCGCAAGATGAAAGAGTTCTGCGAGAAACTCAAGGAAGATATCTCACTCGCCGAAACACGAGGCTTCATCGACCCGTTCTCTATAGCTTCAAAGTACTCACTGGAATTTGTCCAAATTCACCCATTCCAAGATGGCAATGGCAGAACTTGCCGTATGATACTCAATGCAATTCTCTGCAGATATGCAGGTATCATTGTTCCCATCGGCGAGCAAGGAGAAGAGAGGAGCGAGTATATGGCGATAAAGCGAAATGCGAGCGAAAACATGGATGGACATGGCCCATACGCTCTTTTCGTGCTTACCAGAGCCGTTACACGCCTGCGAGAACTGAAGAAGAAGATGGCTGGTAAAGGAAGAAGAAAATGAGCTGTGTGTTCGGGGAGTCTGAAATCCATTTCATGGATTCAGTTAAGCTGGGGGAGCTGGAGTTCTAAGAAGTTATGAGACAGAAAGTTACTGCATCGTTTGAGATGCGCCGACGACTCGGCTTGGGAGGGAAACATCACTCTTAAACACATACCTAGCTGATAATCAGGCTGCCTGAATTCAAAGTTACCTAGTTTTTTCATGTCCTTGAGAAATTGTAAAATGTGAGGCGTGTTACTTTATTCAGGCTACTGACATCTCATTGGTTTATCCAGGTATCCTAAGCAAAAGGAGAGAGACAGCCACGAAGATAGTTGTACCGGTCATGCAAGCAATGCATGATTTCTCACTTGTAACTCGGGATTTAACTAAGGTAGCTTGCCACTGGTACTTGCGATAATATTGGCGGGAGAACACAGTAATATACGCGCCGTATGTACGTAAGGGCAGGGGCTTCATTTCATTTGGCACGGAAGTCCTCCAGAATATGATTGGGATAAAAGTTCCAAATATTCTTGTTGAATAGGCTCGATCCATCAGACATAAGTGGTGGGATAAATGCACGGAGTAATTAACTCATGCTTCGCTGTGCAAAATACAGCAAGGCGTGTCGTCGGAGTTGGGCCGCTTTCCTCGGTGAAGGAGGTCCGGATGGTGGGGCCGGGGTATCAGGGGTTCAGCCCCCACCGCCTTCCTCATTAGCCAGCCCGTGCCTCCTAGTCGAATCGTGGAAGCTCCAACACCTACGTGCTTTAGCTCAGCTTTCCCAGCCCTGTCCAACGCGCCTTCCTTACCAAGACCGAACCTGGTTATCAGCTACAAAACTTCCTACAAGCATTTCCCGCCCGCCGCGCGCATCCCACGATACTCACACAAGAACACACACATAGGGACGACAGCCATAATGTCGACAATTACAACCACGGCCCTGCAATCGGGCCACGCGCCCATCATCCCCCTCTCCTTCAACTCAAACCAACCAGACACGATCCGCCTCTACCCGCTCTCCAACTATACCTTCGGCGTCAAGGAGACCCAGCCCGAGGAGGACCCCTCCGTCATCGCCCGCCTCAAGCGCCTCGAGGAGCACTACACCCAGCACGGCATGCGCCGCACCTGCGAGGGCATCCTCGTCTGCCACGAGCACAACCACCCGCACATCCTCATGCTGCAAATCGCAAACGCCTTCTTCAAGCTCCCCGGAGACTACCTCCGCCCCGAGGACGACGAGGTTGAAGGGTTCAAGGCCCGCCTCGATGAGCGCCTCGCCCCCGTCGGCCGCATCGGCGAGGGCGAGGAGCCCGCTGACTGGCAGGTTGGCGACTGCCTGGCCCAGTGGTGGCGGCCCAACTTTGAGACCTTCATGTACCCCTTTGTTCCGGCGCATGTGACTCGGCCAAAGGAATGCAAGAAGCTTTACTTTATCCAGTTGCCCAAGAGCAGTATGTTAATGAAAACCCTTGACAGCAACAGCAGCAACACTTTTTGCTAACCCATGTCCCCCAACAGAGGTGCTCAGCGTCCCCAAGAACATGAAACTCCTCGCAGTCCCCCTCTTCGAGCTCTACGACAACACGGCGAGATACGGCCCCCAGCTCTCGGCGATCCCCCACCTCCTCAGCAGATACAACTTTGAGTTCGTCGACGAGAACGGCAACATCGTCGCTGCTACGCCCGGCGCGAGTGCACCGGAAGGGTACGTTCCGAGAACAAAGGTGTTGGCGAGCGGCGACGACACGGACATGCAGGAGGCCAAGGGAGACGAAGAAGAGAACGGCGAGCAGCAGCAGCAGCAGCAGTAAGAGTTGCGGGTCGCGCGAATCGCGGACACAGAAAGGGAGGAAGGGCTTCTCACGAAAAGGGATCAGGGGCGAGGCGTTTTGGCGTAGGTCACAAAAGTGCCATAAGTAGACCGGTAGGACTGTACAACAGGTTTGACGCGATATTTGCGTCGATCGACACCACATAGAATGGTATTCATTGTTTGGAAGTGGGATTGGTGACGTTTTTTTTTCCATTCCATGTTCTCAGTCTATCTGCATAACACCTAAGAAACTCACGCCTTGGGCTCTCCCTGGATGGTGGCCACCAGGCGGCGCTGGTGCTTGCTGGCCCTGAACTCCAGGTACCAGATTCCTTGCCAGGTTCCGGTAGCCTAGACAATGTAAGTGAGCCGGAAATCCACCATTTCGACTTTTCCTGTGATCAGACTTACCAACTTGCCATCCTTGATCGGGATGGTAACACTCGCGCCAACGAGAGCGCTCTTGATGTGAGCCTGTGTGTGACACATGACATCAGATCACCACACTGTAGCACCGAAAGATTAAAAAGAAACCAAACTCACCGGCATGTCATCGGGACCCTCGGCGCTGTGACGGTACAGCTCCTGGCCCTTGGGCCCCGCCTCGGGCGCGATGCGGTCCAGCGCGTCGCTCATGTCGGCGCGGACGTCGTCGTCCCAGTTCTCGTTGAGGCTGAGGGCGCAGCTCGTGTGCTGGACAAACAGGTGGAGGATGCCGACCTTGTAGTTCTTGAGCTCCGGGAGGGCGCCGACGATCTCGTCCGTGATGAGGTAGGAGCCGCGCGAGCGGGCGGGCAGGGAGAACTGCTTTTGGAACCAGGAGCCCGTCATGGTTGTTGTAGTTGGTGGGGTATGACGTGGGGGTTTTGAGCTGCTGCTGCTGCTGCTACTCGTTGAGAATGCGTAGCCTAGGGCTGTAAGAGGCAGGTTCCAGAGAAAGTGAAATAGGTTTGGGAAGAGGCAGATAATGATGAAGCAGAGGATGAGTAGGGTCGTCGTCTGTGAGGTTTGGGTACGGTTGGTTTGTGGTGTCGTCGGAGACATTGTGGTCGTGCTTGGAGTGTGGAAAATGATGCGGGCGCCGCGCTGGTCTCCAATCTGGTGGGGCAGGTTTGATGGATAAAGTGAGGTCAGATTACCTTGGGAAAGCAGCAGATTGGACGATTCCGGAGAGAGGTACGGTACTGCACGCAAAGATGCAGGAAGTAATACTACCATGACCTCGGGCCCTTTGGGTTGTTGAGCAAAGCAAATTGTTTGAAAATCATTGACAACGGTTTCTGATTTTCGTATTGGATTCTGTGTCCCGTCGCCTTATTGGAGTGAATCAATGCCCATGGAAGTTGATGGTGCAGCAAAACATGGTAAAATCCAAGGCACTTTCTGCAGTGCACCACGACGAATGTTAAACTGTGTCATGTCGCTGTCCAGCAACCTCTTCTAATGCATCTTTCAAAAACATAACTAACTCTTGGGACGGCCAAGAAAGCCATGAGTCTCCATGACAAACCGCATTTGCCATCTCATCAACGTCCTTCTCACGATGCCGGTAAATTAAACAGCGAACGTCCACACCGTCAAGCCATTTGGACCCCCGATGCTTCGAGAGAGCGGTCATTCTGCACCACACCAACGCCTCAGAACCCGAAAACTCAACCATCTGCTCATCTTTGAATGAAAATTGTGAAATTGGTTTAACCCGAAGCAACTCTGATCCTGCTATATCTACACAGCCCACGGCTTCCAGCCCGTCGCACAGCACATGGTGTCTAATCGCTCTCTCTTTTCGTCCCAAAGCTGGCGACCCCTTGCCGCTATTGCTCATGCCGTTGCCGTAGCCAAACACTCCCGTTCCACCATCCACAGCTATTGCCGGCTCTATGCGAGGGGGTACGAGGTCTCGGGGAGGGATTCGAGGTGCTTGCGGTGGTGCTCGTTGGCCTAGTCGTTGCATCAATTAGCTCCCCCATTGTTCGACTCGTTGCGGTGTACAGATAGCAGGATATGTCGGATCCAACTTACAAAAGGGAGACCGCAGTAGTTGCAGCTCGAAATCTCCGGCTTGTCAGTGTTGATAAAGATTCTAGGGTGACCAGACGGTCCGCCGCCGCCATCGCACGCCACGACGCGGGCGTGAGTCCACCGGACGGGCTCCTTGTGAACGAGCTCCATCGCGGAGTGAGGTTGTGGCTACAAATGTCGTCGAGACACACGTCAGTTCCTGATTCTTGATAGAATTCCCAACCCTCTTCAGCAGCTGAATCTCCAACAATTGACTCTCCAAGCCATTCGACTCCTCATCCTCCATCGTCCTCACATCTCTTCAACCCTCTCCACTCAGTCCCAGGGGTCGCAGGCGTCGCTTAGCTCACCTGGAGAGCGAAATCAGTCTGCTCGAACCGCGGACCAGTCATGGCCTCGGCGCGGGGCTTTTGGCTGCGCGACCAGACAAGCGACCGGTTCGGCGCCTGTCCGACCGTCTCGGGGACGGTGTTGTCGGCGACCTGGGGCGTCGCGGCCTCGTTCTTCTCGACGACGGCGGGTCTCTCGGTCGTGCGGACCGTCGTCGACACACTAAACGGTCTCGAGGCGACGCGGAGCTGCCGCGACAGGGCGCTCGTCGCTGCTCGTCTGGATGCCGACAACATGGCTTCGGTGTGCTGTGCTCAATTGAGTGGTGGGGATTCGCTTCGGATTCGAGAGCGGCGGTCGTCAATTCGATTCCGGTCCTGGCTTTCAACCTACTCTCGGGTTTCTGGGGATAGCTTGGTGTTCGCGGAACCATTTGATTACACCTGCTGTCATTCGTCGGGAAGAACTGATGCCCCGTCGACCGAGTTGCAGACCCACCCAGGGAGCACGGACCTGACGGTCAGTCTGGTAGGTACTGGGCAATCAAGCCAGTACTTTTGAATTTCACTCACACCCAAGTACCCTAGAATACGAATTTTGAGTCGGCCATGCCTGTCAGTGAACAGCTACTCCAAAGCAATATTCTCAAAAACACATGATTTACATGAAGGATATACAGCCAGTTTTGTTAAGGATTTGTCATATCTCTTAAAGCATAACATGATAATCAAAAGTCATACACACGTGCCGTCATGCAACCGATACTCCAATAGAAACCAACGAGGCTATGGAAGACTAGCCTCGTATATGCCAGGGCATGAGGGGGACTCTATCTCTATTTACGCCTCATTGTATCCTTTCTGCTTTTGTTTTGTGTAATGCATCCCTCCTCCCATGAACCAACCCCCCCCGATACTTGTTCATAGCCACATGGACACATTGGCTGTGCTCGCGTCTTGGTATACGTCCAGGCGTCTCTTCATTTCTCCCTGCAAAGCCGAAGCGGGCAACAGGATTCTTCTCGAATTCACAATACGTCGCAATCATCTAGCGATCCATCGGCAAGAACTAGCGTGACCGAGTAGTCTGTCCATGCGCCTCTGCGTCGTCGTCAAGGTGGATCTCGGCTGCCTCTGTGGAAGCGGTATCGTTATCAGCAGCTGGCACAGAGATGACCTCTGCATTGTTCTGACGGGCCCATGCGGCGGTCTGGATCTCTGACAGACCAACCTGAGCGCCAAAGTCGGGCGGCGGAGGCGCCTCATCATGGGCGGTCTCGTAATCTCCCATGGTCTCATCGAACTGCATATCAGTGTCGTTGCCGACTTCGCGCTCGTCTGACGAGTCTGGTTGTGCGTCGTCGCTACCGTAGCCGTCCAGACCAAGGGAGTTGTTGGTTCCATCAGCGGAACCCAAGGAATTCCAGTTCCAGCCCTGCGTAGCTGAGAACGCAGTCGAGTCTCCGTTGTAGTCCGTCATGCCGATGCCCTCATCCTCAATGCTGTTTTGAATGTTCTCGCTACCAACGTTGGTGCTGGAGCTACCCTCATAAGGTGGCAAATCATCCTCTGCACCCAGGTTGGCCGTGGACATTGTGTTACTAGCCAAACCACGATTTCCGCGCGGGTGAGTTGCTTCGGCTCCGATCCCAAGTCTCGACGATCCAGTTAGGGAGGAGCCCCCGACGAGACGTTGATCTTCCCCCGAATCGGTATCCTCTTCATCGTCGTCTTCTCCATCCTTGTCGAACTTGTCGAAGATCTCCTTGAAGCGAGGGCCGCCCAACGGGCCCTCGGACCGACGCCGGTAGAAGAGCAGGTAGGCCGCTCTAGTAACGACGCTCTCAGGCGAAGTCTTGCTGGCCGAGGTATCTGGAAAATGGTGAGTACGAGAAGTCATGTTTTGCAAAGGGTCAACCTACCATTGTAGTTGTACCACTGGCCGTCAACAAAGTTTCGCCCGTAAGCAGTGTAGTGGCCACCGCCGAGACCACCAAAGTGATCGTCGACCGCGATGAGGTCGTAGATCTCTTCCTTGCCCGTCTCCTGGCAGAGGACACGCTTGTGAAGATCGAGACCCTCGATGGGGAAGTCAACCAAAACGTCCAGCTTGTCGCGGCGCCAGCCAGCACTGCTAAACCGCTTCAGGTGGACAACGAGGATGTCTGGCGTCTTCCAGAGATCGAACTTCTTGCTAGCACGTCGATGCTCCTTGCAGCGTGGACAATACCACATGTCCTGCTCAGACAAGACTTCGGCCTTCTCGAACTCATCCAAGCACTCCTCAAGGGTAATGCCCTGCTTCTTGCGAGCCATCCGCGACTTACGCTTCTGTTCCAAGATGGGGTCCTTGAGCTCCTCTGGCTCGGTAAAGGTCTTTGAGCCGCGGTTGTCGTCAGTGTCGCGCAGTGACTCCTTGCCAAAGACCAAGTCCCAAGTTTCCTCGGACCAATCGACGACAATGCCCTCATCCAGACGGACGAGCGGGCCACCGCGAATATCGTCCTCAGGCGATGGTTGAGGCTCAACGTCGACCACGTGGAACGATTGCTCTTTGCTGTTCCGCGAGTCTCTGTTGCGGCGTTTGCCGCCCCTCTTTCCGTAGGTCTTGTTGCCCTTGTTATTCTTTCGGCGAGCTCCACCGACCTTGTGGTTGCCCCTTCCTCGGTTCATCGGCTGGGTAACGTTAGCTTTTGCCGCTTCCTCTGCTGTCGCTCGCCCGGTGATTACATACCTTGATAACGCGAACTGGCTCGTCCTCTTCCGACTCATCCGCCATGCGGGTCTGCTCCTCGACCGACTGCGGTGTGGTCTCTTCGCTGACACTCTCGTGCTCACTATCTGCACCGTTGGTGGAGCCAGGGCTGTTCGAGTCTTCGTTGGGGAGTTCCGGGGCGCGAGAAGACAGGAGACGAAAGTTCTTATTGTCGTCCACCGTATTCCAGCCCACAGGCAACCCATAGTCGTTACTCTCGCCAAAGAAGCTGAGCTCAAACAGGTTCTGGAGGTGAGGCGGAAGGTACTCCTTGGGACTCGCCCACTTCGGGCGGCGAACGTTGAACTGCTTCAGGGTAGGTCGCCGGGTCTGCTGTTGCTCGCCTGCGCCGACAGAAACGTTCACCAAGTCATCCTCGCCTTCTACCGAGTTAGAGACAACCTTACTGTCTCCTGAGGAATCGGCATCTGATTGGGATGTGATGACCATGTCCGCTTCGGTGCTTTCGTCGGTTTCTTCAAACTCGGACCAGGTAGAGAACGTTGCCACCTTTTCCAAAACCTTGCGACGAATGGCATCCTCATTCCGGGACTAGAATGCTGTCAGTTTCACACAAGAGTCGCAAGAATCAGTGTTCAGCTTACCTCCTCAGGCGTAACAACGATGAAGTGAGGGGGTGCTGCAATATCGTCCCCCCTCAATCTGTAAGTGTTGCCCGTCTTCTTGCGGTGAAGAACAGGGACCAGCAAACGCTCAGTGCGTGGGTCAACCCAAGGCTCATCGCTGATCTCTAGCATCGACCTGGGCGTACCCATCTTCTTCTGCTTAGGGGGGTAGTTGGTCGGCGACGATTCCAGCTCATGGAAGGCAGGTATATCGTTGGACTGGATCTCTTCTGAAACCGAGGTGGCATCGGAGTAGACCTTGAAGAACTTGCCCTTGAACTCTTCTGCTCCCATCAACAACTCCACAGGCACACCCGTCTTATCTGAGAGCGCTTTCTTCAACAACTCGATGGCGCTGTGCTTCGGGAGCTCAACCTCAAACTTCACAGGCACGTCGTTGAGCGGGTAGAACTTGACAGGCCGGCTCCACATGTCCTCCATGGGCAGCGGCAAAGTCAGGTTGTTGAAGGGGTCGAAAGTGATGCTAATCTTGTCGCACGTCGGGCACTTGAGAGTGGACTTGTACAAGCCAGTGAAGAGGTCTGCGATGACGGAGTCGTCGCGCTTCCGAGTGATATCCCATACCTCCTCAGCCATCTTACGAATGGCCTCCTCGTCACCGATCATGTCGTCTGTCGAGTCCGGCTTCTCAATGTAAGGTTTCTTATGAATACGACTGAGGTCCTCTTGCAGCGCGTCGAGGAGGAAACCGAGGAACTCTTGGGTATCTTGTTGACCCCAGCCTTGGAAGGTGGCGCGAGCACGACCTACTGTGTTCTTGAAGTCGCGGGGACTGACTGCACCTCTCGACTCATTGTAAATCTCCTTGAGAAGTCCACCGTAAGCCATGGCCACCTGTCCTTTGTATCCAAGAGGGTTTCCCTTGTTGAGCTCCTCTTTGTACTTGTCCGTCAAGAAGTATTTTGTCAATTCCTCTACGCTGCGGACGCACTGCAGGGCCGAGTTCATATAGCATGTGTTTCCAAGATTCTGAAGACCTACGGCGCCTAAGCCCCGGCCAGGTTTCTTCTTCTGCTGGGTACGGCCTCTGGTAACGGGCCCTTGAGGAGCAGGGCTGCTTCTTCCACTGCTGGTGGCCTTCAGGCTCGTGGCAGAGCCTCTAGATGCCAGAACCTTGTCATTCTTGCCATTCTTGAAGTAGGTTGAGACCCATGCGTTCTTCGCAATTTCTTCATCAATCACAAGGGTCATGTCTTGCATCAGTCCGTGGACCGAGAGGGGAGAGTTGCCGTTGTAGTTGGGGTTGGTAGTGTGGTCCACCGCAGAGACTACCTGTCGGTCTCCGCCGTTGACCTTTGTGAAGCTAGGCACCTCCACGAGCATACGTTGCCAGGGGCCCGACGAGCTCTCGCCGTCCTTGTCCGGGTTTGGAGAATCGGGCGGTGTGAGGGCAGACCGGGGTGACGACTCTTGCGCCTCGGGCTGTTGAGTAAGCTGCCATACCCGCATCTTACGATCCAGAGGGACACCGGTGAGCTCCTTCAGCTCCTTGTAGAATGGGTGGTAGGGTGTGGTGGCACTCCGGGCCAGGACGAGGGGCTCCTTGCTCTTCAGCTCGTCCTTAATTTTGAAAGGGCTTGCCATGGACCAAAGTCTGTGGATTGTGAAGACGGGCGGGTTCAGCTCGAACATGACGTTCTTTTCGCTCGTCGAGTCGGGCGCCGCGTTGATAGCACTGCGCACAATGGGCTTCTGTCCCTCGCCGACGCCATACCACTCCGAGACGAGCGTCCAGGCGTCTTCCGGGAAGAGCTCGCACTCCTCCATGCCAGTACCAGGCTTCATCCGGACAAAGTCGTCACCGCTGGGCTGGGACAGAACCTCGAGAATGAGATCGGAGTTATCCACAGGGCCTAGCGGCTTGTCTGTCGTCTCTTTCTTGGCAAACTTGGGGTCTCCGCCAAGCGCCAAAGCCTTTTCTACCCATGATCTCGACACAACGTATGCGACATCGCCAATTTTCGGGGGTTCGTCGTTGAAAGCCTTGAGGAGGGTCTGAATGGTCTTGATTTGATCCTCGAGAGGGGGGAGATCTGCCGGAAAACCCTTGGTCAGCGAAAAGCCATCTTTGTATTCTCACAACCGTAGATACTCGTACCCTTGTCATTGGATTTTTTGGATGCTCCCTTGGCAACATTATCGGGCAAGTCGATACTCATGGCCCTAGGCAAGTGTGTATTGGAAGAAGTTGGGGCTGACTCGGCATCCTCGGCTGACTGTTGCTGCTGCTGCTGGTTGGTGGAGGCCATCTCCACGTCCTCCTCCTTCATACTGACATCGGCGTCGGGATCCATGCTGGAGGCTCTTCGTTTCAAGGGAGAGGAGGAACGCTGGTGAGGGTTGGCATCACTGGTCATGATGGCGCGGCGGGAAACGTTGAAGGGAGACCGGCTTCTGGCTGAATGAGACGTCAGCGCAGTGCCAGTCTCTGTGCCAGAAATATCGCCTCCTCGGTCGCTGTCAATGGACAGGTCGGCAACACCACAAGGTGATGAGGCGGCTGTGCTTGAAGCGTACTCGGCAGAGACGTGGGAACCGGTCTGCAGGCGCGCAGGTAGGCTTGATGCTGGGTACGAGTCGCCTCGAAGGTAGGTAGGGGTCGACAGGCCGTCGGTGGAGTGGGCGGCAGAGAAGGAGAAGGCTGGATCGTCGTTTGGCTCGCACGACGGCAGGACGGTGTCGGGAGAAGATGGATTAGATGTGTCGTCGGTGCGCGTCTGATTGCGAGAGATCTTTCTCTTCTTTGAGGAAGACGTGGTGAAGGTGAGCTGCCTGTGCAGCTCCGGAGTGGCAGCGGGGGAAACTTGGGTGCGGTGACAGAGGGCGGGAGAGGGCGTATTGCATGTGTGGTGCAGCCAGATCCAGGACCAGATTCGGGTTCACAAGAGGATCCGGTTCGATTCGAGGCTCAGGCCAGCAGTACTGGACCTCGTGGGGAAGAATCGACGGTACCTCGGGCACTGTAATCCTGTGAGGTAAGGTAGGGCAAGCTGCAAAGCCGATGGGGGTGTGCAGGTGCAGGTGCAAGTGCAAGTGCAGTGGCAGGTCCTGTCGGGGAGAAAAGAGAATTAATTACTCCGTACAGCTGAGGACGTCCAGACACAGACAGACGACTGCACTTTTGGGGGTGGGCTGTGGGGTGGAGAGAAGAAAATGGGAGGGTCCGATGGAATGAGATGCAGACAGTGGAAGAGGGTAAGGTGACTCGTGAGGGCAGCGGGCAGCAATTGGATCTGGATCTAATTGCAGCTGGAGGGCAAGAGCTGTGCTGTGTTTTGCTGTGCTGTGCTGTGCCGTGCTGTAAATGCGCTGTGCTGGTCCAGTCTAGGTCGGTGTCCCGGTGTGGGTGTGTAAAGGGAACGTGAGCTGGTGACAGGAGGGTGAACGGATGTGGGTGTGTTTGACTTGGGGCAGATTAGAGATGCCCCAGTCCAATGCCTTCTGTCTCTACTTTATGACCTAAGGAAGGCAAGAGGGATGGGAAAGAGCGAGGAAGAGTGGTAAAAGAGACTAAACGAATTGAACCGAGAGAGAGGTGCGTGGTTTGAAAGGTCCGAGGTGTCACTCAGACAAGTCACAGTCTATCTAGGTACTTGTCCCTACTTTGCATAGCAAGTTTTTACCAACAGAACTGCCATACTGCATATACACAGATACAAAGCAAGCAACGCTGCTGCTTTTATTTCACAAGGTACTTCCTTAGTAGTGCAACATCCATTTCCCTGGGCTGTTGGGGGAGCCTACCTGCCAGTCCAATGCTACAAATACAGTAAAGGCAACAAATTCTGAATGCGGACTTTGGGGTTTTAGTCAGTGCGGGACAGAGACTTGACGCACGAGTTTAGACCATTTCCACCACCCCCAAAGCATCTCAGCTCGCCCCCCCCCCCCCTTCTCTCTCTCTCTTTTTCTGTTTTCTATATTGGTCTAGGATCGGGGGGTGGCCTGGCCTGACCCGACCCGTGCTGACCTGACGATTGGACGAATGACTTGCCAAGGCATCCAGAGTGCGACTGCGGCTTGGAGGCTCTTTCTAGGAGGAAGTGGTGGATGTCATTAGACATATTTCAGTCCCTTCCCTTCGTCTGAATAAATGCTCTCTGTTGGCAAAATCCTGGCCAGCTTCAAGGTACCACCAGCTCAGATTCTTCCTATCACCTAGCTTAGTATCGGCTCTGCTTGCCCTGACCAAGACCAAATGAGATGTCCCGTCTATTTGTATAACTACTCGTAGGGAGTACACAGCCAAGGGCAAAAGAGCAGGATTCCTCATGCCAACTCCAATTCGTCCAAAATGGGACCAAAGAAACCTCACAAAATTTTCGATTCCCCCCACTGAGACCTTCAACACTTTGGGGGGGGGGGGGGGGGGTAGGAAAAAAGGAAAGAGACGGTCAAGAAACTTCCAGGGAAGGCACATATTCTACATTGGAGAAAGAGGGGACCGTGTATGGTGAGAGGGGCAGAAAGAAAAGCAGGACAAAAAAAAAACAAGTCTTTTTTCAGATTCCCCCCGATCTTGTGCTCCTTCCTGCAAGTTCAGCCCACTATCCATCCATCCCCACACTCTAAGTACCTTGTTATCGAAGAAAGTTAATTCTTTCTGAGTCACAAGTACAAGAATACAGTTTTAATAAAACAGTATAGTGCCCACCCAGCACTTGAATTGAGATGCTTTTTCAAGCTTGCAACTCAACTTCCCGTAGGAAAGGAAGGAATTGACGACCATTGACTGCAACGTCCGTTTTTTGAGAAAAATCAGTTCCACACGAATCTCGAGTCCAAGCGCCTTCAGCCCCCCACCATGCATCCCCATCCCACCTGACGTCAGCTCAACCAGCACTTTCATCGTCTCGGAAAGAGCATACCTCACTGACAGTGATCTGCTGCCCATAGTCCCATACTTTCAGGTAGGCTATGTAAATAGGTACTATCATGCATGAAGTCCAACTTGTTCACCATGTCCTACTACGTATACATACATTCTCATTTTCCATCAACCCAGCCAGAGATACACTCGAGCACTCGCCACTTTCTTGTCCATAGCTGACTCGTGCAGTCTGCTCCTTAAGCAGGGCTCACTCGGTAGTTGTTACCCGGAGTAATCATCACATCCCGTGAAAGTTCCATAGGGATAGCATGCGAGAACTTGACTTTTTCTATTCGACCTCGCTTTCGCCAAAGCTATTTCAGGCAGCAATGGGAGAAGGCAGTCTTCCTTTCCGTTTGTCTATGTGGACAGACGGAACCGGGGGCTTTAAGAGCTATTAGGGTTCTATACTATGTCGTGAAGCCTCATAACATCATGCTCCCTATATTCCATCCATGATTGCCTGTACACCCCGGGACCGAATCCGACAGCTATGTCTCTCCAAACTCTTGTTCGACTGAAGACAACGTGGCGTGACCTGAGTCCGTTGTCTCTCTAGCAAATGCGTCTTAAAAAACAACTACCGAAAGTCTCAACGCCGCCTGTGTGTGTACTTGACCATGTATGCGTGAACATCTTAAACAGACTTCATCCTCTTCTCTCTCCTCACAGCTTGGCATCAGTGTCTTCGTACTCGGTCAAATCCTTGGCAGGTCGCGCACCACTAGTCGCAACAAGGCTGGCTCGGAAACTGCGAACGTCTTCGATAACGACTGGTGGAGAATCACTTGACGGCAGTGACTCTTCTTCTTTACTGACGCCATTGACCTTGGCCTCGGCACCCTCCTTGGCCGGTGCCGTAGCCTGTGCGCGCAAGTGCACCGAGAGCTTTGCCCGCGTTGCCGATCCGGGCTTGATGTACGTCTGGAAGAACTCCAACATGTCGGCCTTGGTGAGCGTCTTGATGTGGGCAGCGTCTTCTTGAGCTGTTGTGATAACGTCAGCACTTTCCTTATTCCTACATTTATCTTGGGCAACTTACGGAGCTCGAAGTCGTAATATTCACTGGCAATCTGGGCCCAGTGTCTGCTACTCTCCTGGTCCAGATTCTTCAACTTCTCGAGCCTCCGGACAATTAGACTGCGTTTGTGACCCTCAAAGTCTGCCTCAGACATGTTGTCCAACGTGTTGGAGAACAGGTTGAGGAAGGCCTCGATTCTCGATTCAAGGTACTCGGGTGTCCGTTCACTTTGAATGATAAACCTGAAGCCGTACGTGGTAGAGAAGCTTCGAACTCCACTAAAGACGACATAACCGAGCTGCTCCTTCGTTCGCAGCTGGTCAAAGGCTGGCTCGTGAGCCATTTGGTCTAGCAACATCGTCTTGGCTCGTACCATTCTATCGCCCTTGTCGCCGACATAGAGCCAAACTTCGATGCAGTGGTTGACATTGGCCGGATCCTTGAGCGTCTTCTTGTATACGTAGTTCGATCCAGGGGGGATAACCAATGACCGAATCACTGGCCACTGGGGTCGCGGAAGGACGCGAGGCTTCAAGATGGTTTCAATCATGTCGGTGAGCTTGAGAGCGTCCTCCTTGTACAAATTGCCGTGGACATAAGACTCAATGTGGACCTGCGAAAGCATCTGCTTCTTGAACTGCCGGACGTCCTCAGCCGTAATGTTAGGCAGCTCAGCCAGGTATTCCTCCACAACATAGTCGCGCTCAGAGTTCAACCACGTTGTGTAGTCAGAGACCTGGCTGAACGGCTGCTGTAGCTCCCAGTTGTTGTATCCACGATTCAGGCGCTCCTTGATAATGTCGAATCTCTCGTCTCTGATCTTCAGATCCCTGATCGTGATCAAAACCTGCTCCAGGAGTACCGCCAGCTTGTCATTGTACCCGCTTAGGTCAAGGAACAGGCCTCTGGCGTCGAGCGAGACGCTGTACTGCAGGCCTGCAAGCTCGGCATCGTACGAGTACGCCTCCAACGCATCGCGTACCAGATCGGTGAAGAACCTTGCCTTGACAGCATTCTCCGCGGTAGAGTAGATATTGGGGTTGCGACAGCTGATGACCAAGTTGGCCTTGGGCACCCAAAAGGTGTCATCCTTCTTGAACCACGTCCGAGCGAGGCCATCACTTCGGACGACACGCGGCGACAGAGCCGGCTCCTTGACCTCCTTCTTCTCGACCTCGAGCTTCGTAGGGATGAAGTTGTTCTTGTGAGGAAGATGAAGCTCGGAAAGTCTCTCCGACGCAGGGCTTGAGACGGCCTTCTTGATCTCGGCCATGAAGTCCTCGGGGATCTTTTCGTGGCGGTATTCGGTACCGTACCACTTCTCCTTCTGATTCCAGTCACCGGGAAACTTTTGTGACACAATAGTCATACGGAAGTTGTCTGGTCTCAAGCACGCCAAGGCCTTTTCGATCAAACCAGAATCAAACTTCCTCAACCGACTGTATCCGCTGAGTAGCCATTCCCGCGGAAGAGGCTTCTGCATGACAGAGCTGATCTTGCTCGTGAATCGGCTTGCTGGAGTCTTTTGCTTGAATTTGAAGTCGACGTCGGCCATGCCCTTCTGTTCGTCAAAGATCCATTCCTGGGGTGGGGCCTCCTGGAGAAGCGCAACATATTGAAAGAAGACCTTGACAATCTCCTTGTAGTTTTTGAGACCCTGTAGCGTACGTCAGCATTCGAGGTGGGGGAGTGTCAAAGCGGTGGTCATCTCATTGCAGGGCTTACCTCCTCTGTCAGGCGAATCTGACAGTCGAAAATACCAGGAGAACCCGGACAGACGGGGTAAGCACCGGCACTCAAGCCATTGGCCCAGCCCTTTTCCTTGACGTAGGCCATGATGCTACCAGGGCCCTCGTGACCGATCAGGTGGCTCACGTAGCGACTGGGTTGCGACTCGTACATCTTTTCCTCGTCGAGGAAAGGGAAGAAGAGGTTCAGCTCGCGAGAGTCCATGACAGGCTTAGCAAAGACTTGCATACCCAGCTCACTCTCGCGGAAGGGCACCTCAGCCTCCCACCTATTGGGCGCTAGGTCCTTGTTGGGGACTCCGGAGAAGAACTCGGCAACCCATGTCTCGAGAACATCCAAAGGCTCTCTTCCCAGAACCACCAACTTCATACGGTTTGCCGAGTAGTGCTTGTCGTGAAACTCCATAAACTTTGCGCGGACATTGACACCCTTGGACTCTGGGTCTTCCTTGAGAACCTCGAGATTGCCGGTCGAGAAGTGGCAAAATGGATGCTTCGGGTTGGAAAGAGACTTCTCCAGCTGGTGGAGTCGCCATTGGTCATTCTGCAGGTTCTTCTTGTTTTCCGAGTCCACCGCGCGCAGCTCACGATCGAGGGTCGACTCGAGGAACAGGGGCTCAATGAAGAATTGCGCAAAGCGATCGAGTGCTCCCTTAAAGGGCGAGGGGTTCTCGGCTGTTGGCTCCTGATCGTTGGCAGGCTTTGCAGAGACGTCGAAGAAGTAGTTAGTCGAGGTTGCGCCAGTGTAAGCGTTGGAGCTGCCCGAGTTGTTGGAGAGGTACTGCGAGTATTCGTTTTCTATGGGAAACTTCTTGGTACCCATGAACAGTAACTGCGTATGCAAGTGTCAGCGTGACCGAGAGCGGAAAAGAGGTTGAGGGTGCGGATAGGGAGATTCTGTGTCTAGGCAGAGTCTCGGGGAGGGGGCCGTACATGTTCGACGGCGTGGGCCATTCCTGGCATTTCCTCCTCGTCGCTGAAGTTTCCAACATTGCAGTCTAGGGCGGCGCTGGCCTTGTCGGTCTCCGGGTCATGTACCAGCAAGGCCTCGAGCTTGTTGGACAACCTCACGACTCGGTAGGTCCGATCGTCGAGGGAGGGGGTCTCGAGGTGATCCGTCACCCGTTCGACGGATTGGGGCCTAGGCTCGCGGTGAGGTATAGCTGAGCCGGCCGGAAGCCCGGCGGCAGCGGTATCGGTGTTGGGCATGGCAACGATCTGCTTGCCGTGATTTATGTGAGATGAGATGGTGGGTTTGCTACTGATGGAGCGGGAGGTTGTATAAGAACGGAACGAGATGGTGGTGTAGGTGGGCGACTTTTCAGAGCAGAAGGTACGGCACGGGGCTGCAGCAAGACGGTTCGGGAGACGACTGCTGATGGCCTGGCACGTTGTAAGAGACAAAAGCTCAGGGCGTGTATGCTTAGTGGGGGAGGAACGCCACTTTTGAAGTAAGAGAGAGAGGGACAGGGACGTGGACGTGGACGCGGACGTGGATGATGTCGGGCGGTTGTGGATTTGTCGCAGGCTCTGGCGCGGGCTCAGGTTGGAGGCTACGGGACGCAACATGCAGCAGATGCAGCCAGGACGGGAGAACTGGAGAAATAGAGAGAGCAAGGTAAGGTGAGTTAG
Organism: Colletotrichum abscissum; assembly: GCF_030869225.1. Lineage (NCBI taxonomy): Eukaryota > Fungi > Ascomycota > Sordariomycetes > Glomerellales > Glomerellaceae > Colletotrichum > Colletotrichum abscissum. The sequence goes on along the minus strand of NW_026849987.1, from coordinate 888,563 downwards.
GGCTGAGGGGTAAAATATGCAAACAAGTCGAAAAGAAGAAGAAAGAAGGAAGAAAAAAAGGAGCTGCAAATAGGAGGCGGTATGTAGAGAGTATGTAGGTAAGGTAAGGTAAGGTACGGATGGATACAAGTCGGTTGGTTTGTTGGTGCGAGTGCGAGTGAGTGAAAAGTGTCAAGACTCAAACCTGGAGGTACAAGTAAGAATACCTTGGGTAACTGAGGTACGCTACCTTGCGTAGGCAACGGAACACAGTCAGTGGAGGTACTTTAGCCGTGGGACCGGGGATGGGGACGGAGTACCTCAGCAGTCAGTTGCAGTCAGTCGCAATCGCAGAGGACCAAAGATGGGAGAGGATGAGGGGAGTTGCGACTGGGGGCGGCCGGGAAGATGCTGGCGGGTTGGCTTGCTGTGCGTGCAGTGCGTGCAGCGCAGATGCAGGCGGGGGGAGCAACGAGAACCTACCTTGAGCAGGTGCAGTGGATGTGCAGCTAAGGTGCAGGGAATCGGAAGGAAAGAGCGGAAACGTTTGGCGCAAGTTGCGCCTTCCAATGACACAGGGCATCCACTGTTAGCACTCGCCGCAACTTGCAATGGAACAGCGCTGACCGGTGTGCAGGCACCCAGGCAGTGACCAGTCAGCAAGACTTCCAGTACTTTCGAGGGTCCAGTCTAGGTACCATAGGTACTTGAGCTGGGGTGGAAGGAGGGGAGGGGGCCCACCGGGGGGAGAAGAAAGCGAGGCGAGATGGGGGAAAGACTCGAAATCTGTCTTTCGAGCTGCTGCTGCTGCTGCTACAGACGACACCTCACATCTCACTCATCTGACGCGAATGATGCGACGACTCATGCCGACTGGGCAGCGGCGACAAGTGAATGGACAGGCCACAACTACATGCAACAGCAGTTACAACTGACAAGCAAGCAGAACGAGCATCCCCAAGACTGAGCAACACAACCTCAAGGCTCACCATGAAGCACACTACCACTACCAACACCAACACCAACACCACCATCACCGCCGCCACCGGCAATCTCAGATTCAGAACCAAAGAAAGGGACCGTGCCCACTTACCTGTGGAGACGCAGGGCGACGCCACGACGCTACCGCCGTACGACCCAAGGTACCGACCAGACGGAATTTGGAAGCCATGGACGGAAGCGGACACTCTGCTTGCTGATCTTTGAGTCTGGGCAAACCCGGCAAACCAGCCTACGGTTATACTATGCTGCTCTGCTGGGAAGGTAGCACTCGTCAGTCAGACCTACCTACTTCGCCAGGCAGGTAGGCTTGCGTAAGGTATCATGGCGGCAGTGGCAGCGGCAGCGGCAGTCCATTGTCCAGTGGTTACAGTCACTCACCATCGTCTCCGCTTCCGCCTCCGCCTTACCTTTGAACCTGATATTCGGTTCGCGGTGACGGAACCGCGGTTCTAGCTGGAGAATAGCATGGAAAAGCCGGAGAAGACGGCTCCAGCGGGATCATGTTCACAAGGTGCGACAACCGGGCTGCTGCTGGTGGTGCTACTGGGTTGGCGTTGTTGCAACAAATGTGCTGGGCCCATTTTTTGCTACAGCTGAATGATTTGATAACATGATGTTGATGACGGCTTGTTGATGGAGACTGCGGAAGACCCGAAGGTGTGGGCTGCCGTCTCTGAAACATCCGCCTACTGCCGTTCCCGTTCCGTCTACCACTGTCGAGGTATCCAAGGTGCGAAGATGGGCGGGCAAGGCGGGATCTTTGGAAAGCTGGAATGTTCTGAGCCCATTGCCCTAGGAACGTATCCGTAATCAATGCCGCTCGCAAAGCTGACGCAAAGCCCCTGCTTGATCCCATGGCCTAATCGCATTCCTCCTGGAGTCGGGCGCGGGATGTGCTCAGGTTCAGCTGTACCAGTAGCTGGCTGTGAAGCATGACATCTGATATATGTGTCAGACCTATTGTCGGGCCTTTGACTTACATCCCCGTCATCTGCCCTCTTGGCAGCAAAAAGACGAGAAATACGAGAGTCATTTCAGACAAGAGATCAACATGGACGCGTCCAGTTGGAACTGTTCCTGAGTAGGAAGCCGTGAAAGCCTCAATTCCATCACACCCTCCCTCTTGGGGTATTATGGCCTTGTCGCTGGGTTACCCCAGCCGCCTATGGCTCCACGTGGGAAAAGAGGCGGTTGTCAGGTTCCTTTGAAACGAGGCACACACAGTTGTTCGGCGAGAAAAGCCAGCGCAGCTGATTAATGGCACACAAGGAGCCAGCAACCCGGTGCTATATGAGCCGCATCTTAATTTTAGAGGTTGGAGAATGGAAAAGACACAAACATCGGTCTCCATATCCGTACACCAGAATGTAGGATGCAACTACTAGGCCCAGTGCAGCTACTGCGCAAAGGCCCAGTAGTCAGTCCCCTAACCCCCTGGTGCCCAGGCTGCAAAGCAATGTCGCCGTCTTTGGGTTGCAGGACGGCAAAGTGTTGCGTCGGTCATCGGGTGGCTTGCTTCCAATGATTTCGCGTCTTATCCCTCTTTCACCTGCCCAACTACGGTAGGGCAAGCGTGGCCATCCCAATTTCGCCGCGGGTCTTTGGCGGTGGTGGGATCATTTGATATCGAAACCGAATGATATCGACAATCCCTTGGGGGTATCTTTTGGGCCTGTGGACGCGGGGCGGCGGGAGCGGACCGGCCTGGGGAAGTAAGGGACGGGCGGCGACAAGGGGGACCTTTGAGCTGCCGCGGCACCGCGGTCACCGGTGTAACTATCGAGCAATGCTATACGGATACAGGGGTCGTTTTCGGGTTATTCTTTCCAGCATGCCGACCACCGCCCTCTCGATATTGACTGGTTGCTGTTACGAATACTGCTGCTCGCCTCGTTGAGGTTGTCTTCTGTTGGGGGTCACTTGATGATCTTGCTCTCGCTCTACCGTGGTTCACCGAAGGCTTCTTCTGCAGAAGAAGCAATGGGCGCGGGTGGTAAACTCGGGCTGGCCCGCTGTCTCTGGTAATTTCCCCTGATAATCTGTTCTCGCCCTGCGGTCGATTTTGTTCTTTCTTGTTCTCGATCCCACCCTCCTCGGCCAAGGTGCCATTCGGATGTCGACCGTTGCGCGGGATGGGAAAGTTGATGCTCAAATGCAAGAATACGTGGCGATGTTAGGGGTACAGATTGTCCGGCCGGGCTACGGAGTACTCCTCGAAAGCCTCGCAAAAGGGACCATGGTCCATGTTTCTGAGGTTCTCCCTTCCCCTGTTAAATCCCGTCAGCCCCAGTTGGGTTTGTTGGCTGATGAGCAAAGATCAAGGGCAAGGCGGTGACAAGGGAAACAGAGCCCCTGTGCCCGTAGTCGGATGTAGCAGTTTTCGGGTGCCAATCGCCGAAGAAGAAAAACTGGCGAGACAGGCGGACAGGGGGTGGGCATGCGAATGTTTCGCCGTTCGGGGAGAAAACATACAACCCCCCTTGTCTTGCGTCTTTCCCGGCAATCTGGTTGCGTTTTGGGTTCCCAGGGCCGTCAGCACCGTTCGGAGTACTGCAAAACACCTAGGAAAGCTCAGACTTGGTTGGCTCGCGGCGATGTCAACTTGAAAGTACTAGAGCCCGAACAACGTCGAGATAAGCAAAACTGCGCGGGTTGTAAGCAACTTGCAAAGTAGTCAGTCCAGCTCGTCGGTTTATCCTTCCATCAGGGGTGCAATTTGGATACAGACCCGAGTGAAAGAGGGGTCGTCGGCAACTTACAGTCATGGTTCAAGATCCCATGTTCCATACCCATGAAGCTCCAAACTTGGATCGCCAGGACTGTTTGTTGGGAATACTCAAGCCAGTATCGTGTAATACTGCTGTCAGCACCACCTAGGTCAAGGTGATATTCCTCGTCAACCCAATCGCCCACACCAGGCAAGGGCCCACCGTGGGAGACCATACCAGTATCCTGCGGACATTGTGCATGGATGGAGCCATCGTGGTAGTGTGGTGCTGCTGTTCGCATTGGACGAACCTAGTCTGCCACACTATCTTGCTCACATGCTTCTTAGGATACATAAGAGGCGATCGCCTGGATCTATTGGTATGACAATCCACAATCACTCACATCTCGATTGGAGCAACAGATACCAGCACACGTGTGCCATGAGAGCCTTGACAGATTAGTGAGCATTCGCTATGCAGCCTCAAACTGTGGGCGGCGATTCGGATTCGATCCGCCTGGCGGGATGCCATGCCACTCCCATGCATGGCCGACTGGATTTCTCGGCATACCTACAGTCGCTCTGGCCGGTTTTGACAGACAGCAGACATGGCGTTGATTGTTGATCTTATATCGACCCTACAGCCTCCCCACCTGCATCTTTGTAGGGAATCTGAACTTTACGGGTATCCTGATCGCGCAACCCACATTCCGTGTTGATACCGACACGTTAATATGGGATCATCAAAACAGAAGCTGTAAGTATTCGTACTGTGCAGGTTCAATAATCTTCCCGGTGCCTCAAGCAAGCGATCCGCGGGTGGCCAAACAAGCTGTGTTCAGAAATCCACAGAAGTCGAAACTGCATACCATCCATGATCAGTGTCCGCTAACAGAAACAGACCATGTAACCATGGCCCCACCCTCGCTTCCACGAGTGAGTCTTCCACAGCTGTGCTGACCATCAAACCTTATGGGCGCCAATGACTTTGAGATCCCCCGATTCCATAACCGATTCGTTGCACTTCTCCGGATAACAGGAAAGGCGAGCTGAGCGAACTGGCGGGCGTCGGACGTAACTCCGAGGGCAGTCGATTCGACCAAGCCGTCTATTGTTTCTCGGTACGGATACTCAAGTGCGCGAGTACATTTTCTGGTCCGTCGTTCTGGATCGGCGAGTCATTCCGTCTTCCCGGGCGCCCACTTTGGGTATTTGTTGAACCCGCAACGAGCACGACCCGGCTTGTCCCTCTTGCAGACCGCCGCCCGTCAATAACTGACCGCTGCTGAACCATGTCACCTTTTACTCCTCTCCTCACGTCTGACGTTGAGTCCCTCTTCTCAACCCCTCTTCACTGCGAAAATAATAAGGCCCAGTCGCCTAGTTCCCAAGCAAGTGTGCGGCTGCGCTATCCACAATAGGGAGATACGGCCGTCCCTTGTCCAGGTCTGACGATATTCCACACATTCGGACCTAGGTACCTAGGTACCTTGCGGGGATGTTGGACTACCATCCTCTCCTCGCCCTCGAAGCCCGGCCTGTCATGACGATCGCGACCCGAACTTGGTTTCGCAAAGGTGAACAGTTATGAACGAATTTAAGGAACCTCGAGCAGAGCCGATTCGAGGTTTGTAGTTCAAAATACGGAGAGCTGCAGCCAAAATTGAACGCCATTGGGCCAAAAGAAACCTACCTCCTCTCGCCGTTGTCCCTCTCAAAGTGGCAACCCTAAAGAGGCCGTGTTTCTAGCCCTGGCTATGATAACGATCGTTAACTGCAACTTGGATTGCAACCTGTACTAAGGTTTCCGCCGTTTCAGTGGCACTTGACCATCGAGCTGATTTGCCGATCAAGATCCTTTGCATCGGTTTAGCATCAAGTAGATGTATATTCCCAAGCCGTGATTGTCCATATGCAGCGACAGTGTTTTCCATACTTTGCGATGGGGATTACCATTCGACACCAATGTTACGAAAATGGCTCCTGGGGACTCGAGCGTTGACTTTTTGCGACGATCAGCGTGTCCATAACACGGTAATGGCTCTCAAGGAGGGTCGCAGCTATGGCTGGGTCACCAGCGGCATATCCTTGGAGTACCCTACACAGCAGATGTAAGCTTGTTTATGCGATAATAACATGATCCCGCGATCCCTTTGTACATGAGATTCGGTAGAGAAGAGATGGAGAGTTTTTGCGGGCGAAAGCATGTCACCCCACCATCCAAAGTTCGAGTGTCCCGGGGCGCCGGCTGGTAACCCCCAGAGTTCCCGCTGTGCCGTTTTGGGTGAGCCGCTTTGAACCACGTAGGAGATCGACATCTCACACGCGGGCTTCTTTCCCGTGTCCGAGGAGGCTAAGAAACGAAAGGTCGGCCGATGCATTAGATTCTCATCGAGATGTAGGAAAACGTGTCGACAGGGCTTCTGTTCGCCTCATCATCGGCAATTGTGGTTGTTTTGCCCGGCTGCCATCCCCAAAAAGACGATTGACGAAGGGGGCAGATTGTGTTCCAAACCGGGCAAACGCGCCTGTTTCGCGGACCTTGATTTCTTGTCAGTATATGTGCAGACGGTAAGGCAGCTGTGTGTAGCCTGGCGCCTGGCTCTGGAGACAGCTCATGCCGTCTATCATTCAAGTTGATCAGCTTCTGAAGCTCAAGACGTTTAGATCAAACAGACCGAGCCAGTTCGTTGGCACCAAGGCCATTGTTCGGCCATATTCGATGCGCAAAAACAGGAGATTGGGTTGGTGGTCATTTCTTTTCCATTCAGGTTGCCGGTCCATGTCGGGCTTTCGTAGCCCGGCGCGGGAGGCAGTGCGTATCTACGTGTTGCATTGATCGAATGTCCGCTCAGCAGGATTCTTCTGTCAATCCCATAACCAATTTCCTCCGTGATCTCTCGCAAGGCGAGAGCCCGCTGTGGGATCGACAAAAAATTTGCTCCTATTTCGCGAAGCCGGAATAGAAGAACCGGTCAGCAAGCCAAATCCGGGCACGAGGGGTATCTTGAAAATAAAAAAGCACGCTTGGTAAGACAGAGGTTCATCGTGATCTATCAAACGACTTCCGCTTGCCTCCTCGTCGCTGTGGGCAGTCGGCGGCCCTGTGCCCCGGCTTGTTGCAGTTGTGGCAGTTGAAGGGCGCGTTCGGTTTTCCTGCTCCGGAGAAGCCGCCTGTAGCACCGCCGGAGATAGATGCCAGCTTATTTAATTTGACTTCCTTCTTCATTCTCTTCTCCCGGAATTCCTTGGCCTTCATAGACTCGCTTGATTTCTTCGCTTGTAGATTGACCCTTGTGCGCCCCTGGCCGCCAGACGCGAGGCCTTTTACGGCTTTCGGGGGTGTTTTAATCGAAGCATCTTCGTCGCTTGAGGAGGCTTCATCTTCGTCACTGGATTCATTACTGGAGTCGTCGGAATCGCTAGAGCCCTCGGAGTCGCTCGACTCGGGCTTCGTCTTTTTGGGTGTCTCCTTCTTGGCATCCTGGCACGAGTTAGCTAGGTTATCGCAAGACCTATGGTTTTGGCATTACCTTAGTAGCCTTCTTTCTGTTACTTTCAATTTTCATCCTCCCAACCTGTGCAGTGGCAGTGGCTGCGGCTTCCTCCTCTCCATCGGCAACATCGATATCCGCGTATCCTACATAAACAATGTTCGGCGGCGCATTCTCTGTCTCGGTGGACTTGCCCCAAGCACCATCAAGAACCCAGTGCGTGTCTGCAAGCTCTGCTCTAGACGCCTCTAATGCCGACAAGCGCTTAGCTTCTTGTTGCTTCAGAGCCGCCTGAACGGCTGTTTGATCGAAGGAGTGAAAGTCGCCGGTGAGGGGCGAGTTTTGGAACTTGCGCCGCTTAGATGAGGGCTCTTCGGGAGAAGGTTCCGGCGTAGCATCCGAGGCAGCAGCTCTTTGCATGAACTTCATCGTCAACAGACGAGAGGATATACCTCTACCCGGAGGTGTTTCGGGGACCATGTTGGTGCTCGGCGGCATTATGGCAATCTGCCTCGGGAGTTCGCTAAGATTAGTTGGGATACAAATGAGTATAATGTGACAATTTTAATTGTTCAACGAGTGTTAGAGTCCAAGGATCGTGCTTCTGGGCTGTGTCGGGAGTCAAGAGTAGTATGATGAAGTCAGCTTGGGCTGTGGTACGCAAAAGTTGGAAAGAACCAAAATTCTGGTATTCTGCCGTGGTACATGCAAATGCGCGGCCACACCGCCCGCATCACACGTCTGGTCCGTGCACATAACTTCATGGGACCCCGCCGTGCCTGCTTCAACTTTCTCAAGTACGAACATATAAACCGAAAGTAAGGCAGTTGAGATTCTTTGAACCTTCCTCAGAGAATTCTCGCTGTCTTGGCCTCACGTCTCTGATTCTCACTACTGGATTTTGCTCTTATTACATCCCTTATCCTGCTATTCTCATATCTTGGACGCTTGCTCTCGCTGTTGTTCTCTCAATCTGCCAAGTCTCTCTGAGGTCATCTCAAAACACTCTGGTAAACCGGTATCCCGCCATGTTCCACCCAGTATCATCTTTGCAAGGCCCGACGCACACGTAAAGATTCTCGCCATCCCTATGGAACCATAAATTCAGAGATTGGGCATTTTACGGGAACGATTGATCACTCACCATGTCCATTGAAGCCGGCACAAACCCATTGTCCTGGGGAGCCATCAACCCTCCCGATAAAAGGCACCATGTCGGGCGTCATGCCAATGATACCTGTCCATGTGTGCTGGAGTCCCTCACCGTGGCGCAACTTCTCTGGTCTACATTCTGGTAGACAGTCTTGGAAGTTGGCAACGGCATCATCGCGAATTTCCGTGCTAAACTCGCTGTCGTCGGCTGTCTGTCTTTCCGCATACGCCGCTTGACTGACTTTGGGGCTTGCCGAGGCGGACCCGAGGATGATGATGCCGTCTGAACGGCGTTGATTGACCGAGTAGAACCAACGCAGGCCCCTACGCAGGGAGATGGTGCTCTGCAGCACCTTGCTGCCGGTGAGAGCCACAGGTGGTACGAAAGCATGGGCCTGCGCGCGCTCTGGTGTGACGAGGGACGATAGCTGCGGCAGCAAATGTGGTGCGAAGGCATTGGTGCAGTGAATGACTGTTGGCGTCGTTACAGTACCTCGTGGCGTATTGACATCCCAGAGAATCTGCTCTGCGCCAGATGATGATGGTGTCACCGAGATTGCTGGGCAATGGGTCAGGAACTGCACGCCTTTGCCAATACATTGGGCCAGGAGCCATTGGGCCAGTTTGGCAGGATGGCCAGAACCTGCTGGCCATTCGTAGGCGCATAGAGCTTGCGGGACGCCTGTTTTTTCTCGAGCTTCCGCGGCAGGGTAAAACTTGATGTGAGAAACGTCGCCGCCAGCACTCTGGTATGCCTCGAAGCTCTTGGCATTATGGTCTGCAAATTCCTGAGTCAGGCAAACGTCAAAGGTGGTCGTCGGGACAAAATCGAACGGCACGTTGTACTTCTTTACGAAGTTGTCGACTGCAAGAAACACGGTCCTCTCATTGGCGATAATCTTCAGGGCCTGCTCCTCGCCGTGGAATGATTTGTAGGCTGTGAAACCGCGAAAGGCGTCTGGTCGGATATGCCCTGCATTGCGAGAGCTGGCGCCGCCGGCTGCTTCCCTTGCTTCCAGTATGACGATGTCTGGTCCTGTTACACCACCCTCGACCAACTTAAAGGCTGTTAGTGCGCCGGAGATTCCTGAGCCGATAATGACGTATTTCGCGGTTCTCGGTACGAGAGCTTCATCGTTGTAATTGAGGTAAGGGTATGACCTGGTTGTCTGTTGCCAGAACGATAGGCACGGATTGGTAACGGGAAGGCCAGTCATCATGAGTTGACTCTTTAGGGTAAGCAACTGTGGTTGACTTTGTCGAGCATACATCGCTACCCGCGTATGGAACACCTCGCCTTATTAAGATGAGTTCATCGTGAGCGGACAGCCTCCACTGATGCTTAGACACTCTCTTTCGAACCTGCCTTCGGCCTTGTAAAACCGGTAGGAGATGTCCGCGAGTCGATCCCCTTGGGTGAGATAAGCCTGGCGATAGCCATGATTCAACCTTTGCTCAAATCTGAGAGGTGTGTTGTTTGTAGCAATTTGTCGGGTACGTACAGGTGGGGACGAAGTCGGAGGCCCTTCCGATCCTCTGGCGGCGAACATCGCTCCGCTCCCGCACCGATGGGGCCACAACCTCTCAACCCATTTCATGTCTCAAACCGAATATGGCAACTCGATGCATCAGCTACTGCAAGTAGATGCGCACAGATTACCCTTTTGTGATACAATCACAGTGGTCCGATCTACTTTGTGACAAGGGCATGGAAAACCTGAAGAAGGATCACGGCTCATAGTAAAACGAGTAGCCAAGTCGTCACGTTGGGTATTTGTGTCTCTCAAAGGCACTCGTCTGCCGCGAACCGGCAAAGTACAATAAGCAGGAAGTCGAGAGAAGCAATTTAGGTAACAAGAGGCAAAACTGGATGACTGCTTATCAGCTTACCAGCCCCGGGGTATCTGCGGTCGTCGGAGGACCCGCCGCTCATCGAGCGGCCAAGGCCGCTCCAATAAGAGTTCGGCCCGCGTTTGAGCACCGGCATCCCTCCCCCTCCTTCCCGAACCTATCTCCAGGTCCCAGCAAAACTGCAACGTCTGCCTATCAGATGATAACGGAACTTCTGCAACTTGAGCCGGGGTCGGGGGTAGGCCAGTGAGATAGACAGTTTTGACAAAACATGGGGTAATATAGTGCCGGGAAAGCTTCCTTGTCTTATCTGGAAACCGCGTCCCGTTGGGTAGGGCAGAGACAGAGAGAGAGATGTGACGATCCACGCCCTATATAGACCTGGCGGGAGCACATTGTGCCTGCTATCATGCAGCGGTGTTCTTTGTGATGCCCTCCGTTCAAGGACATTAGAAATCTTTGCATAGCCAATCGACAACATGATTTTTGGCAGCCTTGCCTTCGCGGCTCGCCATGAGCGAACGGCAGAGGAGAGGAAGCTGGTTAGGAGACTGGACATATTCTTGATGACTTTTGGTTGCATTTCGCAGGGTGAGTAGTTACGAAGATCCTTCATTTATGAGACCTGAGCTAACTCAACTTTCTAGTCATCAAATGTAAGTGATAGAACAACCTGGATTCAAGGGTAAGGGGCGGTCTGGTTAACGCTGATGTCAAGACCTTGACCAGACGAACATCAGCAACGCATACGTCTCTGGCATGAAAGAGGACCTCAACCTCTACGGCAACGAGCTCAACTAGTACGTCCAACCCCCCAAGAGCTACACTTCAGGACTCTCAACGCCAACCGACCTCTCATCTCAGCTTCACAACGTACTTCAACGTCGCCTACTGCATCATGCTCATCCCCTCCCAAATCATACTAACTTACGTACGACCGAGCTACTGGCTCTCTGGCCTCGAGGTTCTATGGGGTATCATCACAGGCATGATCGCCCTCACCAAGAACGCGCAACAAGTCTACGCGCTCCGCGTCCTGCTCGGCCTCTGCGAGAGCAGTGCCTGGCCCGGCATGATGACGCTGCTGATGCACTGGTACACCCCGTCCGAGTTGGCCAAGCGAATGGGATTCTACCACTCGTGTCAGGCGGTGGGCTCCATGATGTCGGGCGCGCTGCAAGTTGCCATTAGGAGCTCCATGCATGGGCTACACGGTATGGCCGGCTGGCGCTGGCTTTTCGTTGTGAATGCCATCATGACCGTGTGCGTCGGCGCTGCGGGCTTCTTCCTTCTTCCCGACACACCTAACAACCCCAACCCCCGCGCGTTCTGGTTTAAGAAGGGACACGCCGAGCTTGCTATGGAACGATTGGAGCGCCATGGTAAAGCAGAGCCCAAGAAGATGACATGGGCCGCTGCCAGGTTCGATGACCCCCCGATCCATCTTTTCAGCCGGTGACAGAGGGCTGACTAGGAACAGGCGTGCATTCAAGAGTTGGGTAATCTACTTTGTACCCGTCCTGTACATTGCGACTGTCCTCTTGTCGTATGGCAATAACTATTTCGGCCTGTTCCTGAAGGCTTTGAAGAATCCGGATGGGACCCCCAGGTGGTCGACGTCCGAGGTGAACGCCATTCCCATTGGTGGAAGTGCGATCAACGTGGTGTTCGGTATGTGTGAAATCCTTTGAAATCCGAAAGAAGAGCCGAGACTGATATGAGTTACAGTCTGGATCTGGGCAATCTTGTCGGACTTGTTCATGACACGATGGACTCTCATCGTTGTTCAGGGTAAGCATCGCCTCACACCCCCCTCTACTAGGACAAATCCTGTCTGACAACTTACACAGCTGTAATTGGCATTGCATGCTGTATCGCGATGAGCGTCTGGTCCTCACACCCAACCACGACACCGCTAGCCACGGCATACGCGTCCAACTTCATCCTCTTCACGGCAATGGGCACCGCGCCTCTCATCTTCGCATGGCTGGCCGACATTCTACCCCATGACCCCGAGGCGCGGACTCTCATCGTTGGAGTTGCCATTGCGGGATACTACGCCATCTCCGCCTGGTCGCAGGTTCTGGTATGGCCGGCCACTCAGGCACCATACTGTAAGTTTATTTCATCAGCCCAAACGCACAACGATCATTGCTCTGACCAGAAACAGACAAGTATGCATGGCAGTCAGCTATTGCCATCGGTGTTCTTGTCATTATCATGACATGTGTGCTTCGTTACATTGATGCAAAGCATCTCGAGTATGTTCATCCACCTACTCGATACCTAAGACAGCTTCTAACGACTCATGTAGGCCCAAGAGAGAGCAGTTCAGAGCCACTGTTATTGAGGCCGCCGAGGCGGGTGATAGGGACGCAGCGGATTCGATCGCTCGCGATTCCGTCGACCGGAAAGTGAAGTCGGCTGCTATTGTGCCGGAAGTCTGAGTTCGTGTCACTTGCCGGACTCGGGTAATCTCTAGACACTGGAACTCGTGGTCCCCTTAATGGATGTTGACTCACTGTACTCTGATATCAGTGGCCACAGATAAACTTGCAGTAATCAAATGGTAAAGATACATTCGACTCAGATAGATTTGAAGTTTTGGATTTTCTCTACCGCCATTGGGCATCATATACAGCCAACGTTTGGTATCATCACCTCGTTTTACTTACGGCATCAAATTCAATGATAGCTTGCTTCCTCGAGGACTAGAAATTTGCCAATAGATTACCACGAATGGCCGCCGTCATTGACCCATGCTCGTGATCTCCCCCTTTTGGTCTCAAAATTAATTCAGAGGCTCTCACATTCGTCACTTGGATCTGTTCGAGTTCAGGCTCTCCAGTGTACCCAGTTGAATCACCAAAGAGACAATAGGGGTTTCTGATCTATCAGATGAAAATATTAACCGTACTGGTCGTATTCTATATAGCTATCCTGGAGTACTTCAACCTACTTGAACATACGAATCCCTGTCCGATCGTTCGGTCATAAAGTCCCCTCTTGTTCCTGTTGGCAAAATGAGGCCCTTCGTGTTCATTTTCCACAGAAGTCAATGTGCGAAAGACCAAAGGCATTGATCTTATCAGTGCGCGTTCTCAGTACTTACTTAGCGCTTGATATTCTGATTCCCATAGAAAAAAACCGAACTTCAGGTCTTCAGTCATAAGCCTGCGGCCGACCGTTGAATCCTACACGGGGAGAAGAAGAAGGAACGACGCTGCGAGCCTCAAGTTACGCGATCCCTGTTTTGCCAACGGTCATAGTTGCCTCCAGGTGTATGCAAAAGCTCACCGCCACCGTCACATAGCAATGCTCATTGAGCGTACGCCAATACCCAAGCAAAACATCACAGACCGATAAAAAGGAAAGAGGGAAGGGATGGTGATGACTGACCTTATGATTCACGCTCCTGGCCAGAGTTTAACAGCGCGCGCCTCGGTCAACCCAGTCTCTGACTTCATTGGAGTATTTGTTTATCTAATCACTCGACCACCTCGCACACAGCTTGACCTGACCTCGCCGATCTAGACGGGCGCTGCTGTGCTGGTGATAGGAATGGTGATTAGACCCCTTAAGTAGGTCGGAACGTCACCTGGACAACTGTCTCGAGGAAGGAGGGACGTTCATATGGGAAAGTGCAAGGCGGCAGTTACCGGTAGGGGAGCAGTGATTGCCAGGCGCAGTTCTCACGGCACCAGGTTGACCAAATAGATTCTCTAGCTTTCGCCACTGAGACAAACTTCATTGTGATATTCTATAAAAATCTAGAATAATAGAATCTACCTATAAGTATCGTCATCATACAACGTGAAAACAATTGAGCTCCATCCATATTCTTAACCTTCAAGAGGAATGTAAGGAATTATGCTGCCATCGAGATCGAATACACCGAAGAATATCCTCAACTTCAAGTAAGGCCTTTGGTTCATTTATTTGACTGTCTACGCGGGCATTTCAGCTCGCATCGTTTCTCTGATAATAAGGTAGATTTCTTCATGCCGAGATAGCTAGCAGCTCATAATCGCCCATAGCCTAGCGTCGAGCAGGCAGGCAGTCCTGATACTCTAGGAAACATCGACAGAATTTGTAGCTGATAGAACAAGCAGAAAGGTATTGAATGTGTTCAGGACGTGTTACTGTTATGCCGCTTTGTAGCTGACCCGGACGTTCGTAAAGTAGCTGTCTCATGCGAAGTATTCCTCCTAGTACGTTCAAGGGCGGCGAGGTTCATGTAAACTATGTTGATATCATCTTTAATCACCAAGATGAAACTGTCTATACGGAAATGCCTGGATAAAGGTGACGATCAAGGCCTTTTAGCACCTACTGTGTTAACAGATATCAATCAAGTCGCGATCGCACTTTTCTTTCGAACCCTATTGTCAGACGAGCTTCGGGTCGTCCCAAGAGTAATGATACGGATTCATGTTGTTGTTCACCCAAACTTGAGAGTTTCACTACTGATTGAACGACGATGTTCGATGACGGAGCGACCTTACTGGTAACAGCTGCCCGATTGAAGCTCGGTTTCAAGATGATGATTACACTAAAATAAAATTGACCAAGTCTAGTCCCAAAACTTCGTTTTTGTGGCCTTTGGCCCGTCGACCTCTTCAAGACGTGCATGGAATAGTATTCGAGGGGGTTTCTCGGCAACAGTAAGCTAATACACATGCTTCCCGTTCCGTCGAAGACGGCAAACTTCAAAACTTCGAACAACGTAGGCAGAAAAGTTCGGTCTCAGTGCCCTTACTCATACTTGCTAAACCCTACCCGCCTTCGAGGCCTACTACATCTTGCCACCTAGAAGCGTATTTCTAGCCTCCCTTCGCTATCTTTAGCGTATTCAAACCATATTATACGTGAAGCAAGGAACAATAGTGATCTCTAGCTTATGAATTGCTCTTAGCAGTACCATGTATCGATCATCTGTTCTATACTCAATATAGCAAGCTTGAGAACCCGAGACGAACCTGTGGAGGTGGTCCGAAGACAATGTTGGACATTGGATTTATGAAGACCAATAGACGTTGTGACTTGAGCCAAGGTTCATTTCTCCCATGGTAACCTTCCCTTTGTACGAGATTCTGACCCGTTGCCACGTGTCTAGTTACCATCTCCTCAACATCCAAGTTCTCTTCTTCTGAGTACGCCTGCCTTCTCTGTTGAATCCGACGAGGCGGACGAGGGAGGTAGAATGATCTATTCTCTATGTATGATAATTTACAATGGTCTTTCTAATCGTAAGTAGGGAAATTTCCTTTCAACACCTATGTTCTGTTTAGTGAATTCACCCTCCTCATGAATTCTTACCCGGAGACCGATGATCAATGGCTGGACAGCAGGGCTCTGGCCGGCCATGGGCCGACTACTCATCCATTGTCGTTGCCAACAGAAAACAGTTTCAAGTGCGGCAGCCACGATGGCCTCTGATGGGCCATATGCTGGCAGGCGTAAACTCGTCTACCATGTAGAGCCCCATCTCAGTCGCACTACAACTGGTCCGGAAAGTCACCGGCCACGATTACCCATCCGGAGTCCATCAATAACGACATGGAACATTCTCCCTAAATCGCTCTTGCAACTCATCATTCATCCTCAAAAGACGAAACTCGGCTTCGCCGCTACATCGACCTTTTTGTACGACAAGAGCCCAAACCACCGCAAAAGTCGGCCCGGCTTCTTCGACGATTCACCAAACCCCAACCCTCACCGTCTACCGGCTACCGGCACGATGGACGATTAGATGTAACAAGAGCACTCAAACATAAAGAAGGGGGAAAAAAAAGGGACACTCAGATCATCAAGCGGATCTACCCCACCGTCAAGCAAAGCACTCACTTCATGCGCTTTTCCGGTGTGAATACTCCGGTGAGCCACTCACCTCGACAACATGTTTGCGGGACGCAAACCAGGCCCCCAATGTAGCGGGGGAAAATATCGCACACGCGAGGTGATGAAGAGAATTTTATCCCTTGCAAAGCGAAAAGGGAGAAAATTTCTCCCGTTGGTTTTCCTCTTGGCCCAGCGTCTCACGAGTGCTTCCAGATCTCGAGCACTGATCACACCCGTTCATGCTTACACCATGTTGACTAAAGACCGGTCTGTACAAAAAAAAAAAAAACACCTAACAAACCAACGAGCAAACTTGGGGCGACGAACACGAACCACCACGCGGCACCGACGACTTCTTCCAAAACCCCCGGGCCTCCCGTCCGTATGTGAAAAAAAAAGAGAGAAAGAGGATCCTAGCACAATCGATCTATTCGTGACCGCGTTCTCGCCTACAGAGGTTTATCTGAACTACTAACCGATCCCCCGAAGGACGGGAAGAACTTAAGAAGGAGTGGCGTGGGGGAGGGATGGGGTCATGGAACCGAAGAAGACAGAGATCAGGGGTTTGAGAGCAAGGCCCCCTTCCTCTCTCTCTTTTCTTTCTTTCTCGGAATCTGCGCCGTGAACCCCCCAGTCCTTCTCAAACGAACAGGTCCCGAAACCTCTTTCGGAGGGGCCGTGGAATTTGGGAACCCTTTAAGTCTATCTTATATGAATCTACCCATAATTTGAAGGAGAAAAAGTAATCCGTCGCGTCGTGATGTGGAATCCTGGCGCGGGCGGCGATGAGCAACAGTGAGGCTAGGCCAGATAGCTCTGCACCTCGCATCTTGCATGCAACGCGCTAGGTGCTGCTGGTATACCCAGGACTAGGCCACCCGAATCCGAGGACCCCAGGTTTCGACATCATTTGACCTTTTTTTCAACAACTTTGACGAACAAGCTAATGTAAAGACAAGAGGTAAGTGCAACAGTGGGCAGAAAAAGTGAAGGAGAGGGGGATATAGAAAGGGAGCATGCGAGCATGAGACGTTTGATCGGATGTGCCATCCATAGTTAGGGCGATCTTATCAAGGCGGGTTTCTAATTGAGGGACGGGACTTTGTTCCAACTTTGCAGTACTCTTTTTTCTCTCTGCTTGGACCGAAGCACGGACGATAGGCCACTTTACAAGCATAATCAACCGAACAGGCCTTCTTTGAAGCCCGCTTCTTTCGAGTGAATGAACTCGGAGGAGGATCTCAATCAAGTGCGGCGGAGTTCTCTTACGCGACAGGGCTGGGTTGTTGGTCGCCGGCTGTGGCTTCGGACAAGACTCCGAGTTGCAAAACCATGGGATGTTCGTGGTAAGTAAGCTTTGGTGCCAGCGGGGGTCTGGATGGGCTCCAGGTGCTGTAAGTGTATCAGTACGGGAAGCGTGGACAGGCAGGGCTGAAACGAGACTACGGGCGATGAACCGTCAGTACGGGATATTCTCCCTCGACTACGAATCAGTTCTGAGGGTCCTTGAATGACCTCGGCATCTGTTCGCTGGACATGCAAGGCTCATGTCGCTTTGCCAGGTTTGAAAAGCGTAAGCGCAACTTTGAAGACCTGACACTACCTAAAGTATGTTGTCAATCATATCACATTTCGCACCTGTCCACTCGAGGAATTTCCTTTGATGGCCACGCGACCAGCTGTGAATACCGAGGCATGCGAGGGTGTGGGATAACGGGGATTTTGACCAGCCCGCCTGGGGAGGAAGCAAGCATTCTGAATGGGTGATTTCTATCAAAATTAGCATGGGTGATGGCGATATCTGCCTGCCCTATCAGTAGTATGTAGCGAATGGTGATCAGCGTGCAGGAACAAGGCGCGCACGTTCTCAGGATGGTGCGATGCGCCGAAGTCATGTCCAGTAAGGGGCGGGGGGGGGGGGGGGGGGGGGGGGGGAGGGGGGGGGGGGGGGGGGGTGCCCCAGGGAGAGGGTGGGGGGGGTGCGGGGGGGGGGGGGGCGGGGGGGGGGGGGGGGGGGGGGGGGGGGGGGGGGGGCGTGGGGGGGGGGGGGGGGTGGGGGGGGGGGGGGGGGCAGAAGGGATCCGGTGCTGGGTGAGAAGCTAGCCCCGAAGCTCATAGTCGTGAGTACCGACCTGGTCAATTTGGAGAGTACCATCAAGCATCGGGCGAGACGACCATTCACAGAAGAGAAGTGTAAGACGGAAGTTTGATGTGATCACGAGTCGTCCAAGTGAGGCTCTTAATCAGGTCTTTTGCCACTATTGCAAGAAAGGCAAGGTAGTCAGGATGCCTGACTCTCGTTACATCCTCCTCCTCGGTATCGTGGACGGTGATTGTGAGAGGTGCGGGAGACGGACGACAGCATTTCGGCCGGCAGAAGATGGCTTTCGGAGGGCGCGGGCGCAGGCGCAGATCTGCGGGCGCGGGATTGAGGCCGACCCAGTCTCGGAAGTGAAATCTACGGCCGGGCATCTGAGTAGGCGGGGAACCGGTGTCATGTCAATTTGTTGGCAACTCATGTAAGTCATTGATTTAGGAGTCTCATGACTCTGCACAATCGTAGGACCTGCAGGCAGTACAGCTTGTGCCTCTAGTGTCTACAGTAGAATCAAAAGAAACACTATCGAGAAGCATTCGAAGTCGAAACGGCGATGGGTTACTTTAGGCCCCCAAAAGCCGAAGTAAGGCAATCTAGGGATAACATGTCGGGTGGTCGGATTGACACCGTTGTATCCCTACTAAGGTAGAGAGAGTGAGGGGGTTGCAAGGGGATGAATGCAACCACTTCCTTTCTCTATAGAGTATAGACTGCTCTGTCTTCCACAGACGTACCAACCACATCGGCCAGCGATGAGTCGGAGGGGTTGGAAGATCCCATCTTTGGGGGCGGGTTGAGTTTCTATTGGTAAGTGGGCAAGAGCTGAGATGAACCATGGTTGCAGGGGCGATACGACTGAAGTTGCACGTGGTGGCTGGAAAAAGGTGAAAGGAACCAGCCCGCCTTGCTCGCGGACGATCAGGAGACTATTCGCCCCAGACAGCGAGATTCCTTCCACGGCGAACCATCGTAGGAGCCCAAGAGCTTTGACCGAGGAGCTGAAGCCATCCCCCACTATGGACAAATCCCCGGAGGACTCGGCGGCTTGCTGCTTGCACACTCAAGCAGCCAGTAGCATGGATTTGCCAAGGGTGCAGAATATAGGTGAAATGATCTGGATAGATGGACAACAGAATAGCTCATAGTATGCGTAAATATCACTGGCTTGACCTCAAGGCCAGGGAGACGGATAAGAGAGAGAAGCTATAACTCTATAGGAAGGTCGACGAGATGCACAGGCATCGCCTGCAAGCCAAGGAACAAGACTCACCGAGCGCAGCGGTGTCGGTCAAGATTCTGCCGTCAAAGATGGGAAGAACTCAAATGCATCGGCCCATCGTTTTCATATTCGGTATCGTTTTCAACCCCTCTGTTTTGGTCGCAAACGGTACAGTCCCTTCCCACTCTACCATCATAAGAAGGGTTGGGTAAGGCCAAATGGGCCCATCTGGCCTTGTGCGTCGTGGGTGGCAGGCTTAGAAGCGAAACGTGACACGTTGGCTTCGAACGAAGCATACGCAGCAGTGTCTCCCATCAGCCCTCTCTGCAAAAGCAGACCTCGGATACCGGAGTTTCGCCGACGTGCAGGTAAGAAGGGGAACTTCGGTCATCCCCCGGAAACTATCAGCGAGGCAGTAACCCCGTCACGGCCATGTCTGTGGGAACGATTGCAGTAGCCCATTGCGAGGTTGAGTGGTGATGGGAATCCTTCCCTCTTGATTGGAAGTTGGGACAAATGTGACCAAGTATTTCTGGTCCAACCATGAAAGGAAAGCGAGAGGACAGAGCTCTACTCTGAACAGCATGTACCCAGTTGTGGGAACATCAAATCTCGGCGGTGCAGGCTCTGAGGAGGAGGGCCTCGACTGACTACACTACTGCAGATAGCTGCGGGTTTGCAGCCGCAGTTGCACGGAATGTCCTTGCAGTCTGGTACTCGTCCGCGGACGTGCGAGATAAGCGGTAGATTCCCTGCCGTCTGATTACCGCGTCGAGCCACTTCGCATCATGTTGAACGTTCTTCTTGAGTCAATATGTTGCTGATGTTGAGCCAGGCAACGGCGCTCGTCACGAAGAAACAACCTGAGAATGCGCGTAGGCTTTGTCGACTCCTGCTGGTGTATTGGATGAGGTGTGTGTGTGAAAGTGGGATGGGTTGAACGCTCAGCCAGCCACGACGAGCTCTGGCAGGGCGGGACAGGGTAAACTCGGGCGTACGACAGGCCAGGGACCAGTCAGGTATGCGGAGTCCACAGGGAAACAAAAACGATAGTCGTATGGATGCGGGTACAGAGTGAGGCTTCTTTTTGTTCTTTCTCCGTCTCTCCATTACTTCTGGAAGACACGAAGAAGGAATGGATCATGGATCATCGGCGATATTGCGACATGTGGGTAACAATCTGCGATCAGGGCAAGCACAGGCACAGGCCTACGGGCCTTGTTTGCCATGATTGCTATGTGCTGAGAGGAGTGGGCAACATGTGGATTCCTTGCGTGGCAGGCTGGACCCAGCTCGCACGAGGAGAGGATCGGCAGTGCGAGTCGTGAGCTTCTCAAGAACGACCCTTTTGGCCAGGGAGATGGATGGGCATCTTCCTACAGATACCCGCCGGTACCAAGGATGAGATCTCGGGAGAAGAGTTGACCAGGGCGTAACGGCGATAAACACAATCAACGGCTGATTGAGCGGTGCGCATTGGGCAACTACACGTAGAGAGTGTTTGAGTGTGTATAGATGTCATGGCGATCTTTGGTTGCAGAGTTGAAGCGAAAACCGAAGTAGTTGTGGCGGACAGAACCCAGCGCATGCAGCGTCAGTAATGACGGCGACTTGAGACGAGAGCGTCTACCTTGAAGGCACAGGTGGGTACTTGAGAGGGGTACGACGGAATAGACTGCGACAATCGACCAAAGACGGAGGGAACTGGGCAAGCTAGCTGGCCTAGAGGGCAATATGTGTTAGAAGTGTTCGGATGCGGTGGTTAGGAACGAGATGGCATGGAAGACAAGATACCTACTACTGCGCTGTATAGCAGGGAGTTGGAGTTCTCAAATTTGCAACCTGGGAGACCACAAAATGCCATGTGCGTGGAGCACTGGAAGCCCAAGTTACCGACCTGGTGGGCTGAAATGTGGTATTGAATCCTGCTTTCGCTTCCCTGGCCAGAGGTTCCGCATTCCATTCAGGTTGATTGGGGGATGCAGCAGAAGAACCCCAAGATGGTTCAGGACGGTTCTTTGGGGCTTTTTGCACAGTGGCAGACTCATACAGGGTCCAACCAGGGGGCGTTGGAGGTCGGATGTCGTGGGATATCGCATGCAGCGCTCCGTATCCGTAGCTACCTTGAGTTAGGTATCTACATGGTAGGTAAAAGATAGACAGCGCTTACGAATGACCGACGTGCATTTGGACGCTGGAGTTCTGGACCAACCTTTCGGCTCCCTCTGAGAAATTCCATCTGCGTGCTTGGTGCTTGCTTGCCTGTATGCTCTGAAGTTTGACAGTGACACCCGCGCGGCGACCGCACGGAGGGGAAGGAGGACGACTCAATGCTTGCTCATTCTCGTGCGTTCCCAGCAGTCGGGCTGGGTGCGTATGTGCGTACCTGGGCCATGCCACCCGTCTGCCTGGTTGCTGAGTTGAGGGTTGGGGAATTGAGGTTAAGGGTTGAGTCATATAAGGTAGGTAGGTAGGTATCTTCACTCCCGTCTCCTGCATCTGTTGTACAAGGTGGGAATGGAAGCCACGACCCGGATTGCGAGACTTTTGGGTTCGTCACCTTGAGAACCTTCCGATGATCGACCTTAGTCACCGAGGTAGGTAGGTGGCTTGCCTGTGCACCTGCCCGAGGTGCGTCGAAAAATTGCTATGCGATCGTGGCTGTTGAAGTCGGGTCTCGAGGGTCGAGGAACGCGTCTCAGAACGGCAGGCACGCCTCGCAGCTCGCAGGCGGGTTCAAAATGGAAGCAGCCACCAAGGCGTCATCCAGCAGATGGTTGCGCCAGTCAGAGACGGCGGCGGGCGGGAAGGTGGGTGCCGGTGTGCCACGGCGCAGACGCTCAGGTGCTTCTTTCCACCCCTCGTGCCCTTCCCTTCTTGCCTACCTTACCTGGGTGCTTCTTACCTGACTTTGGGGGGAGAAGGGTGGGAGCCTGAGGTAGTACCCGCGACTTGGAGAGGTACCGCGATACCTCGACCTAGAGAGGCACCTTGCCTTACATGGATTTCCTGCCTGAGGCACAGAACATAGCAGAGAGGTGGTCGACGGGATTGGTCAAGGTACCGGGGTACGGATGCGCTACCTTCCACCTTCCACCTTCCACGGACGCCGACCCCCTCCCCCTGCCCTTGCTTTTGACGTGCTTCTCCCCTGCAAACCCTGTTCCCAGTGGTTCCAGTCGCCATCCCCGGTGCGCCCCTCGACTGCATGGCAAAGTGGCTCCGAAGAAGGCTTCGTGGGCTTCCACACTTTCGATCGATGTTCGAGAAGGCGGCCAGAAGAGTGGACGCAGGACCCTGTCCCTTTCCCCCGCCGCTGGCCCCTTGCCTGCTCGTCGCTGCCCTGCTGGCCCCCCTCACACACATGAGATAAGCACCACCAGCCCGAAAACTGCAGCGGCCGATCAGTGATGCATTGCCTCGCACTACAATCTCACCAACTACGTCGACCTTACCACGGCCAATCCATTCGCCCATCCATTTCATATTATCCCTCCATCAAGGAATCAGATGAGTCCATCACCACCAGTCGCTCCTCCAATGTTAAAAAGCTGACACGCTCATAGCTTTCTGGAGTGAACACAAGGCGAGAGTTTGACGACCATCGGCACCTACCCACAGGAATGGATACGCAGGTTGGTCAGCCACTGCGGGACAAGGTACCCTTCTGCAAGTATCTTCTCCCCCCCCCCTCCGTCATCGTCCCATGCCTGCCAGGGGCTTAGGCTTGTCTGAATCCAGATCTGACATTCTGATTCCGACGGGCACTGACATTCTGAGTCCGACAAAGTATTCCCTCCGCCTTGCCTTGCACCCCAGGCCCTGACCTGAGCCGACTCTACGCTGCTACAGCCTACGGACACTACTAGCACTTGATTTCCGGCCGGCCAGCTGCCTACCAGGCTATTCAGCACGAGCGCTAGCCGTCCGGCACCTTCGCTCTGTGCGTCTCAGCGCGAGATGCCTATCAGATAACTCGGTCGAATAGGTCTCTAATTGTCCGCTTTGTCCTTGGCCCGCATTCATCGTATTTTCACTCACGCTCCGTGCCTTCGATCTGTTTTTGTTGTCGACTTTTGGTCCGAGTCGAATCGCGTTGATATTTAGTACCTGCGCAGGACAACTCCATGCTCGGCACGGCGATACATGCTTTGCAGAATACAGTCAACACGAACAAGGGTCGGATCTAGAGCTGCCCGTCTTGGCATGCCGTTGTTTGTGACGAATCTTGGGCCGGAGGGAATGCTTCTGTTGCATCTGCGCCAGATTCTTAAGCGAGAAGAAAAGGGCAGAGACAGAACCGTCACCAGAGAGACTTGTTCCCAATAAGCGCCCCTTTCTTGACTCCAAGCTAAGGTAAGGTATCTGTGGTCTGAAGCATGTCGCTTGGAAGCCCAGCCGTGCCCTGGCTCATCTGGCGTTGCAGTCACATTCAACACTCCCGTCTCGAGGCCGCAGTGAACCTAGGCTCTTTCCTTCTTTTCTCACTCACGAAACTAGGATCGGGATTGAAAACCAGCACGGAATTATGTAATGTTTGGTCCGAGCTGAGCTATTTGGGCTGGAGATGTCTCTGTCTTCACCTCTCCTACTCCGGCGTTACTGGGTCAATCACCTACTGGAGTTTCGACTGGACATATTTCCTTCTCTTTCCATTCTTTCTGTCCCTATTCTGGGAAAAGAGCAACAAGCAGATGCCTGGGTTGTCATATGGGTTACCGGCATGCTTTTCTTTTGGCGCTTTTCTCTGCTTCCATCCACTCCTCCCAAGTTCGCAGCGCCGAGCAATCCTTGGCTCTGGAAGACAGGCGCAACTTACGCTAAAGTAAAAGAGGCCACGCCAGACCTGATTCGAAGTGACCTCGTCCTCTGAGTGTAGGCAAGTAAGGTACAGTGTAAGATGTCCGTACCTTGTGGGGAGAAAAGACTCGGGCTTCCATTCCTTCCGTCATCATGGAAGGCTACAGGTATATGGTGCACTCCACACACGAAGCATACCAACTTGCACCATACACCTCACCGGATTCACACCTTCCACACACCTCCGAGTCCCAGTTGCCTGTCATTGGATTGCTTACAACCGCCACCATCTACTCTTTCTGCTCCTATGTCAATCTGAGCCGCATTCGCAATTTCCTCACCTGTTTCTCGCCTCGTTTCTTTTGGCTAGTCCGTTTGCTTCTCCAGAAAAATCTCACAGACACTGGACCGGAGCGCTACATTTCCTTGACATGATATCTCATGTTCCTTGGTACGTCTGCGTGGCCCGGTAGATAGACTGCCGGCAAAGAGAAGATGACGAAAAAAGAGCTCCCATTCTTCAGAAACTGGACTAGAGAAATAAAAAAGACGCCAACACCACAAACACTCTTAGTGCCGAGGACTCAGTCGCCTCCCCCACCTCACTTACTCATTCGATCAAACTTTACGTCGCCACTTCAGGGCACAAGAAGAAAAGACTCTGTCTGTGGTGAGTGCATGTTACCATGCTAGCCCGGAGTCAAGTTACACTCCTCTAGCTTTTCCATAGTTTAGAGAGCTTCGAGTTCTGTTTCTTGTTCTCTCCCGCCTTGCTTTGTTGGGCAAAGTATGTAATACTTGCGATCCCGTTCTGTCACCGGAAACTGGGTGCCTAGGGTATGTTAGGTAGGGTGATGGGAGGGCATGCACGGCCTACACTCTGTAGTCGGTACAATGACCTCCCAACTCATGGTAAACTAGGGTCTCGTGAGTTGGTCTCTCAGGTGCCTTGCCGTTGCTGAGAGATGGCAATTATTACAATGGTGACTGTGAGGTATGCACTGAGGTGAGGTGGAAGGGGAAAGGCACAGGCAAAGCAAGGTGCCTTGTACTCGATAACGTACATTACTTTACCTGGCCTTCTCGATCTCGGCAGTCTTTTTTCCCGTCCTTTTTTTTTTTTTCCATTTCGCAAGCAGCAATTTTTAGGGCCAACTTGGGAGTACGCTCTCATCCACTGGAAGTACGGAGTACCTGCTGCGTGGTGCGTACGCCCATGGTGCCCTTTTCTGCCCACCTACCCACCCAACCCATACACCCTCCACACCTCACATGCACACCACACATTCCCAGTGCCTGCTGCTGCTGCTGCTGCTTGCTACCTATTGTGTGCTTCTACTGCTGGTGCTGGTGCTAGGTACTTACTGACCTTGCCCGAGGCTGCTTGCCGCAACCTGCACCGCACCCGCACCCGCACCCGCAACTGCAACTGCAACCACCTCTCAGGGCAGAGCCTGGGGCTGTCTCTCTCGTCTCTCCCGTTGTCTCTCCTCCCGTCCCCGTCTGGGCTGTCTGTCTCCCACTCACTCGAGGCCCTCTTTCGCACCCGGTACATCCACCCACCCCCCCTTGCGTTGCTTAACAATTTCGTACTCGACCCGGTCCATTGTACTTTCGTACTCTCCTCCCAGTCCCAGTCCTCCAAGGACCCAAACTCCAATCCTCCCCGTCCCAGCTGGCCGCCCAGTCGCCCTCTTTCCTTTCTTCCCACTTCACGCCCGTTCGTCCCAGCCCTTGTTGTACGTAGCCTACCCTTCATGATATCACGTACACTTGTCGTCGCTTCCCTCTTGTGCTCCGCTTCTCTGTCGCCCAATTCTGCAATCTTTTCCTCCTCTCATTCTCCTCCTATGCCAGACTGACCAGGAAAAAAAGACTTTGCTCGTTATCAACAGCGCCAGCATACCGAAGCCTCCACCCTTCGTCTCGAGTACATACGAACTTTCCGCGCGACGGTACCCGCAACTGCGAAACGACAAATCCCCCCTCTCTCGATCGCCCCTACTCACACAAAAACCCAAAAGGATCCGTACACGCCTCGACTTTAGGAACAAACATCACGTCCATGATCTCGGCCAATCCGATTTCGTGCGACTACCATCGATGCCAATCCTGGTGACCGTCGGAACCACCGCGCTACCGCTGCTTCCTCGCCCGCACTTGGTGAAGTACCATTCATGAGATTCCTGGTCGACACCCCGATCACATCTTGCCTTCCAATCTCGACGACTTTATCACGAAGCCTGCTTCATTGAATCATTCGTTGCGCATTGCCCATCTACCTGGACACCGAAGGCGTTGCGCCACCGTGCTGCTTCTCGACAGGACTGGGTCGCCGTCCTCGACTTGTCCCGCTGCGAAAGCTCAAGAATTGCAAGTTTGATCAATCGCATCGTTACGCTCGTAGATCTTCTTTGCCCTTGTGGCCAGAGCGCTCCGGTCGCGAGACTGGTTGCTCCCTAAAGCCATGATGGACAATGCCACTTGCCATGTCGTCTACGTGAACCGCCAGGTTCGCCAGGACAGGCTTATCCGACCTAATACGCAAAATGATCAGCCATTAGACGCTGCCGACTCCGTCGTGCAGGAGGATGATGATATTCAGAAGGATGCAGATCTGCTACTGGACACTTTTGGAGAAGGTAGGCTCAGACTGAATATCATACACTCGTGGCATCGTGTACTAATTATATGTTCAGTTTATCTTTGTTCCACAGGCTCGGCCTGCATATCTACCCTCTTCCAGCTTTCGGACGAGTCTATGATGGACCTTACGCCAACTCTGGTTCTAATTGATGTGCCCCACGACGAACGGCTACCCAGAATCCGGTCTCGGTCTAGATCACCATCGCCGCACTCCCGCCCGACTACCGCTGACATAAACATTCACACTCCCGAGGAGGATGTCTACGGCCTCAAATTGCTGCAAAGGATCATGACCGAGTCGCATCTGCGCAGCTTATCAAAGCTGATCGTGCCGATACCCATTGTGAGCTTTTCGCCTACCGAATATGGTAGCGCAACGATTCCGGCTAGCGACGATGCGAAACCCAAGTCTTCGGCGTCAGTGGACCGACGCCTGATCATTCGGTGCCTAGACCTAGGAGCCGTGGACGTCATCATCAGCCCTTTACACCTCAAATGCATCACGAGTCTCGAGATCCATGCTTATCGGGCGCATAAGGATGCGGCCCGTGAACAGCAGGAAATGCTCGAAGTACGGCGCGGCAGAAAACGGTCATGGGTTGGGGTGAACGAGGAGAAACCGTTTTCCTACCTCAGGGAAGCCATGGTATCCGGTCTCATGAGGGGCATCTGTCGGTCAGGCGCGGATTCTGACGACGATCGGATCTCCAACGTTAGCATTGCCGTTTCCACCGATCGCCAAGCCGCTGTCGCTGCCGCCGTTGGTCAGTGGCACTTTTGCGCGCACAGTTTCACAGATGACGAGCTCCTTGTTGCGGCCATGGTGATGTTCAAGCATGCCTTGACAATGCCCGAGTTGGATCGCTGGCGGATACCGACAGGTGAGTACATTGCGCCTACATAAGCCATGCGCGGACGGCTGCTGACGATTTGACTAGACCAACTCATAAGCTTTCTGGTCGCTTGCCGGGCTGCATACAACAATTTTGTCCCTTATCATAACTTCCGCCATGTTGTTGATGTTCTACAGGCTACTTTTCACTTCCTGGTTCGTGTTGGTATTCTTGCGCCATATCCCGCCGATCCCTTGGTGGATCAAGATCCACCGCAGAGCTCCCCAATGGCAAAGCTGCTCCATCCGTTTGACGGCTTGACGCTTTTGATTACGGCAATCGGACATGATGTAGGCCACCCAGGTGTCAACAACGGATTTTTGGTCACTCTCAATGCCCCTCTGGCACAGTTGTACAATGATCGATCCGTGCTCGAGTCGTTCCATTGCGCCGCCTACTCACAGATCCTTCGGCGATATTGGCCAAGCGCTTTCGAAGATACCAAGATGCGGCACCTTATGATCAGCTCCATCCTTGCCACGGACATGGGCCTGCACTTTGATTACATGAAAAGGCTCGGAGATACCCAGGACAAACTGGACGTCGACAACACAACTGATGGTTGGAATGGTCGTATGCAAGAGGAGCAAAAGGCTCTCGTATGTTCACTTCTCATCAAGTGTGCAGACATCAGCAACGTGGTCAGTAGTTCACAATTTCTCGTGTTCAAGTTCGACTACTAACCCAACGGCTTATAGGCAAGGAAGCACGAGACCGCACTGAAGTGGATGTACATTCTTTCGGACGAGTTCTCTCGACAAGCTTCCATGGAGAGTGAGCTAGAAATTACGTCGTCTCTCCTGTCGCCTCCGAAGAAGGACTTGATCTCACTGTCTAAGGCCCAGCTGAGCTTCATGAACCTATTCGCCATCCCCCTTTTCCAGGGAGTGGCGGACATTTTGCCAGCAATGAAATACACAGTTGACGAGCTCGAAATCAATAAAGGTCTTTTCGAGCAACGGATCAGGGAAGAGCAGGCGAAGGAGGATCCTATCCGCAAGAGACTTTTGCGCAACGACGGCGCCTTCTCCCCACGAACTATGAGTTTGGCCGGCGGGCCTGAAGGAAGCAGAGACTCCATGACCCCGCGGGTGACGACGCCTCTGACCGAGCTTACTATGCCGCCCCCGCTGCTTGACGACTTGAAGCAGGAAGATGATGGGCTGTCCCAGGAGCCAGCGGGCTCGGAGCACACGACAGCGCTCATCACTGATATGTCGGAGCCGGAGGACCCTAAGGAGGTGAACGGCATCGTGACGTCTTTTGATTCCGTGGCGGACTTTGCAGCAAGCGATCCATTCCACTGCAGGGACAGGGCTAGTAGTTCGCCGGACAATCATCACGGCCATAACGGCAAGCAGCGGTGCAGCGAGACGACGGACGGCAGCACTACGGGCCCGTACACTGGGGACTGGGCCTCACAGGCAACGAGTGCCACCACCGGCAAGATGCCTCTGTCGCCGAGCACTCAAGGCACTAGCATTGTCAGCAGAGAGTCGACGGAGCAGCTTCCAGGCGTACCCACGATCTCGGAGCCAAAGCCATTCGCCGAAGTCAAGCCCGAATCTACGTTCCTGGATCACGACGCCAACGGACCTCACTACGACGCCAACGGCTCTCACTTGTCGAACGGGTCTTTGGGCAAAACAGAAGGCGGCAAGGTTGTGAAGAAGAAATCTAGTAGATTCCGCATGAATGCCTTCCAGTTCTTTCGGCGGAACCGAGCGTCGAGCCCGTCCATGTCAGCGGCCGACGCAGCTACCTGATAAACCAGGGATTTTGAGCGAGACGAGCCGATTCTGGCATCTACATTCGAATGGTGCGGCACAGGCACAGGAAAGCTACGACTGTGGTGGCTCACGCAGATTTCCCAGCGATCGATATACCCGAGCCACCACAGAGTTGTTAATCTAATCGCGATCCGAGATGACAGGAGCAGCGCCACAGTCGAACAAAAGAATTGTAAAGCACAGTATACGGAACTCGCAAGTTATGTACAGTATGGGGATGGAGTTAATGCGTATTGGGTGTTTGAGTGCTTCGCCTACATTGGCGGCGATAACGAGGGGAATACGGCCGCGCAAGTCATGAGCTGGATGGCAAAGCCTACGACATTGCTCTTCCGGGGTCTCGACCGCCTGCTCATAAGCAGGCCGGGTGGGAGGCGGCGTTCTGGGCAAGTCGGCAGGTTGTGACGATTTCAGCTTTGGGACAGTCAACAAACGGTCTGATATTGGGCAACAATGGCGGCAATGCCATATTTTGGTCTGGCGAGTGAGTGCTATCGGACCATGGAATGGATGGAAGGAGTACGTATGTGAAGGCATACGGCTAGACATAGCCGACAGCCCACAGTAGATGATAGCAAATTCTAACAAGTTCACTATGATGGCGAATCGACCCTACCGGTGCATGCCGAGATGTCAGGAAAGGGGACGTTGCCAG
Organism: Colletotrichum abscissum; assembly: GCF_030869225.1. Taxonomy (NCBI): domain Eukaryota; kingdom Fungi; phylum Ascomycota; class Sordariomycetes; order Glomerellales; family Glomerellaceae; genus Colletotrichum; species Colletotrichum abscissum. The sequence goes on along the minus strand of NW_026849987.1, from coordinate 858,436 downwards.
TGCCGCGATTGCTACGACTCGTTTCTAGACAGAGTCTGGTGGATATGAGGATGAATGTCGAAGTACATTCGTGAAGTTGAATCCTGACGGTAAAGTACCTAGGTCTGCGTTGAGACCCTTTCAGTCGATCGGGCGAAACGGCATGGCATTGGTGGATGGATGGGTGGGTATCTGGACGGCCGAAGAGGTTCTCGCACATATCAGGGAAGGATCCACCTACATGAAGTCATGTCTTGGCCGCGACGAAGGATGGCTTACTGGACTGACACAAACTACGAATATAGTGAGGCACGTATTCAGAGGAAGGAAGACGAATGGCCTAAAGGCTAGTAGGCTAGTATTCAGAAGTGGGCGAGTATAGCGCCCGTAAGCAGCACACAAGACATTTGGCAAGCGAAATTCAGTTGCAGTTCGCTGGCGATTGACTGAAGCCGCGCCGGCAGCATTGAGAAACAGTTCCAACGCACTGAAAAGTAATGGGTTGTGGCAGGCGTGGGTAGCGGCGGCTGAATGAGGCAAAATTGCGAAAGGTCTACGGAGTAGTACGAACACCATCTTCCTTCTTTCAAAGTTCCTCGATACACCGACAACACCGACAACACCGCCAGCTCGAAGATGGACTTGTTACTGGGGCGTCCGGTCTTGCAGTTTGCGTTTGGAGCGTTAATGGTGGGTTTCGCTAGACGTGAGATCCCTCCCGTTTGGTTTGGAATGGCTACCTTAAGCCGGGCGAATGGGATGGTGGCATCAGCTTATCAGCGAGGAAGAATTATGGAACCTCCGCAGCAAAAGGTCCCAGGTCCAGGCACAGGTTCCTGGCCGTGGGATTGTGAGGTGGTGCCTGAGGTGATTGCCAAGCGGTACGGCGGTACCTGACATGACGCAGACGAAGCAGGGCTGGCGAAGAGCGAGGAACGGCGAGGAAACGTACCGGCTTATCAGATTGCTGTGCATCGATGAGTTAGAGTCTGTTAGCAGATCTGCAACAGGCAGGTTCCCTTCTCTAGCGTCCGAGGCGCGGGGATCAGGTGGACAGTGTTTCCCGACTATCGTTTGGCCAACCCTTGAGGAGCTCACGAGCCAGTCGTTTCTCTGCATTGTGAGCTGGAGCTCCCCACAGCAACCTGTGCATTGAGGGTGGTCCACGCGGTTTGTGTAGGTATCCGTATCCGTAGAGCTGTTGCTTGAGTTGTGTCGTTGCCATTGCTGTTGCGAGCCTGCGACAGCGGTGGCGCGACCCAGCTCGGCCAACGCACCCCAGCCCCGATGGCAGCAGCAGTGACAAGCTGTGCACCTCTGCTCTCTGGGTCTCCCCCCACCCCCAAGCACCCAGAGTATGCGGCAGAGCACCCAGCCAACCCGCCCGCCTCCGTCATGTTTCATTTATTACGTCCGCGAGCTTCCTGCCTGTCGCCTGTCACACTTCCTCCGAGCTCCCTCTTCCTCTCATTCTCTTTCAACCTCCCATCTACAACCTCCTCTCCCTCCGCCATCTCTACTTTCTTCCCCTTCCCATAGTCATCTCATTTCATCTTATCTGATTTCGATTCCATCGTCAGTGCTCCATCAATCGAGTTGACTGCCCATCATGAGGTTCTCAACCTCCGCCCTCGTCCTCGGCGCGGCCTCCACCGCCCTCGCCTTGGACCAGCAGGTCCTTGGCGGCCAGGACAGCCCTTTTGACTCCATTAAGACCACCGGCGAGAACTGGCTCTCGGCTTTCGAGGACAAGTTCGGCAAGATGACCTCCGAGGCCAAGGCCGTTTGGGACGAGATCACCCTCCTCGCTCCCGAGGCCGTCGAGTCCTTCAAGAAGACCGCCCAGGCCACCAAGCCCAAGCCTCACCACCGCAAGTCCGATAAGAAGTGGGACCACGTTGTCAAGGGCGCCGATGTCCAAGGCATGTGGGTTGAGAAGGATGGCGAGAAGCACCGCAAGATTGGCGGTGACCTCAAGAACTTCAACCTTCGCGCCAAGAAGGTCGACCCCTCCGCTCTCGGCGTCGACAAGGTCAAGCAGTACAGCGGATACCTCGATGATGAGGAGAACGACAAGCATCTCTTCTACTGTAAGCCAGCCCGCTCGATACATTGTATTGTATATGTCCGTTTGGAGCCGTTTCTAACCTTATTGCAGGGTTCTTCGAGTCTCGCAATGACCCCAAGAACGACCCCGTCGTCCTTTGGCTCAATGGTGGCCCTGGCTGCTCTTCCCTGACTGGTCTTTTCATGGAGCTCGGCCCCGCTTCCATCGACAAGAAGCTCAAGATTGTCAACAACGAGTGGTCGTGGAACAACAACGCCTCCGTCATCTTCCTTGACCAGCCCGTCAACGTCGGCTACTCCTACTCTGGTTCCTCCGTCTCCAACACGGTCGCTGCCGGCAAGGACGTCTACGCTCTTATGTCCCTCTTCTTCCACCAGTTCCCCGAGTACGCCAAGCAGGACTTCCACATTGCTGGCGAGTCGTACGCCGGCCACTACATCCCCGTCTTCGCCTCTGAAATCCTCTCCCACGAGGACCGCAACATCAACCTCAAGAGTGTCCTGATCGGCAACGGTCTCACCGACGGCTGGACCCAGTACGGATACTACCGCCCCATGGCTTGCGGTGAGGGTGGCTACAAGGCTGTTCTCGACGAGGGCGAGTGCCAGGCCATGGACAACGCTCTCCCCCGTTGCCAAAGCCTGATCAAGAACTGCTACGACTCTGGCAGCGTCTGGTCTTGCGTTCCCGCCAGCATCTACTGCAACAACGCCCTCATCGGCCCCTACCAGCGCACCGGCCAGAACGTCTACGATATCCGTGGCAAGTGCGAGGACAGCAGCAACCTCTGCTACTCTGCCCTTGGCTGGATCAGTGAGTACCTCAACCAGGATGAGGTCAAGGAGGCCCTCGGTGCTGAGGTCGACAGCTACGACAGCTGCAACTTTGACATCAACCGTAACTTCCTCTTCGCCGGTGACTGGTTCCAACCCTTCCACCGCATCGTTCCTGGCCTCCTCGAGAAGATCCCCGTTCTCATCTACGCTGGCGATGCTGACTACATCTGCAACTGGCTCGGCAACCGTGCCTGGACCGAGGCTCTTGAGTGGCCTGGCCAGAAGAGCTTCAACAAGGCCGAGGTCAAGGGTCTTACCGTTGGTAAGGGTGAGGAGTACGGAAAGGTCAAGTCCAGCGGCAACTTCACCTTCATGCAGTTGTACGGCGCCGGACACATGGTCCCCATGGACCAGCCCGAGGCCTCGTCGGACTTCTTCAACCGCTGGCTTGGCGGTGAGTGGGTTGCATAAATGCACTCACGGTAATGAGCAATGTACGAAACGAAGATTGAATAGCGTATGGAATGCTGTTGTAGCAGTGAACGCTCGGATTGGTTCGTAGTACAATACTGGGCATATTGGAGTTTGTCAATACGGGAGGACCCAGTCGTCCGGTTTACCGATAGCGCCAGTTTAAGCCCGGCGCAATAGAATCTAGTTATGCTGTTAGAATATGACTCTTTTTTCCGTAAACTTTCAAGGTATCCTGTTCTGATGGTGCTGTTTGAACGGTTCCGTCTCTACCAACCATGTTGTCCTGCAGCTGTAACGGAGATGAGTCGAAATGACAGTATTAGTCACCGGCGCCTTCTGTGCCTTAGCTGCAGAATTCCTGGCTCGGTATCCGCTAAAACAACGTCAGACCAGCCCAGCACCTGCCGTAAATATATTTCACCACCTGCTGCCCCTCCTCGCAGCTGCACCACATCAATACTTTACCCCGCCAAAACTTTTCTGGCCGACGGCTGCCTCCAACCTCACCGAACAACAACGAACCCAAGTAACTATCTCTCTCGTCGTCGCAAACAACCACATACGGTCGCGAAGGACCATCCTACACACGATTCTCCATACTTCAAAGAGTTATCGAAAGGCGACCACTCCACAACCGCCACAATGTCGCGGATGATCAACCAACCCTCGAACCAGATCAAGCTGACCAACGTGTCCATGGTCCGCCTGAAGAAGGGCAAGAAGCGCTTCGAGATTGCGTGCTACAAGAACAAGGTCATGGAGTGGCGGTCCGGCATCGAAACGGACCTCGACAACGTGCTGCAGATCCCCAACGTGTTCCTCAACGTCTCCAAGGGCCAGACGGCGCCCAAAGAAGACCTGGAAAAGGCGTTTGGCAAGGGCAAGAGCACGGACGATATCGTGCTGGAGATATTGAAGAAGGGAGAGATGCAGGTGGGCGGGAAGGAGAGGGCGGAGCAGACGGAACGGGTGCATAACGAGGTGATTGGGATCGTGGCAAGTCGGCTGGTGGATCCGAGGACGAAGAGGGTGTATACGACGGGCATGATTGAGAAGGCGCTCGATATGCTGAGCTCTGCGGCACACGGGGATGGAGACGATGCGCCTGGTAAGAAGGGCGCTGCTGGCGGCGGATCCAAGACAGCGAGCGGCGCGGGGACGCCGGCGGGCGGGGAGGAGGGCGAGGCGAAGCCCCGCGAGAAGGGGTTCCACTGGACGGGCGTGACGACGACCAAGTCGGCCAAGTCGCAGGCTCTCGAGGCGATGAAGGCGCTGATTGCGGCGCAGCCTATCCCCGTGCAGAGGGCGCGGATGAGGCTGCGCGTGACGTGCGCGACGAGCGTGCTGAAGCAGGCTGTCAAGGAGAAGCCTGCTGCTGGTGGCAAGAAGGGAGGCGACGACGCCGACGGAGACGAACCGAAGCAGAAGCCCGGCACGGTCAAGGATCGGATTCTGGGGTTCGTGGAGCAGGTTGAGAGCCAGGACGTGCTGGGGAGCGAGTGGGAGGTTGTCGGGTTCGTGGAGCCTGGCGCGTTCAAGGGACTGGGGGATTTCATCGCGGGTGAGACGAAGGGGATGGGTAGGGTTGAGGTTTTGGATATGGCTGTTATTCATGAGGATTGAAAAAAAAGCTGGACGGGCCGATGTGGTGTTCTTGTCGATATACCCCCTTTCTAGACCGAGAAGGGTTTTCGTAGATTCATGATGAAAAGTAGATTTCGCGACATGATCAAATATCATCATCGGCCGTGCCCTGTGTGAGCGTACCTGACAGAGTGAGGTTGTTCATTCACCAACACCATACGTACCTAGCTAGCTAGCTAGACATGGTGAATCCCAGCCGGCTCGGCAAAGGTAACAGACAAAAAGCCGAAAAGAAAGCCGGCTCGAACTCGTGGCCTCTCGATCTTGAAGCCCCGGTAGGCAGGCAGGTAGGGCGGGAGGTACCTCGAGGGACCCCCTGCATCAGTAGTATCCATCTTGGGAGATGATGCATCACCCCGTCACCAAGATTACTAGTCACGAAGATGCACACAAAAAGGGAAGCTGCCCGCCATGGCGTCACATCTGGTACTGCTCACCACTCAAGGCTGCCCATCTATGCACTCTAAGGGTAGAGTGGTAAAGGCACAATCATACCGTTCGGCCGTCGTCGACAACGGTCGGGAGGACTTTTGGTCACTATGAGGGTATCGGCGTCGCCCCTCCTTCCTTCCGCTGCACTTTATTACCTCCGTGGCATTGTTTGCATACACCTTGTGGTCTATCTCTTGTTGCTCGCCTTGTCCCCTAAGCATGTGTGGACCTACGGCTACACAGCACACTAGCATATGGACTCCGTCAGGTCAGTCAGTGTTGATGGTTTCACCTCACTCTACTGCGCTGGATTAGGTTGGCCCTCATGCTCTTTTGCGAAGACGGCTGGTTCATTCCCATCGTTTCATTATTGCCACCCCATTTCTAGCTGCACATCGCGACAAGAGCTTGGCCTTGGTGGAATGTATGGGCGTCAGCATGCACGCCTGCCATGACTGACGAAGAAGCCATCTTGAAGATGAAGTCAGACCCGAGCCGGATCGGCTGGGGTTCGGGCTTTCCGTGTGGAGTTGAGGCTCCGTGGTTTCTGCCTCCACACGGAGCAGGACGCTGGATCCGCTTCGCTTGGAAGTCGCACAGGTTTTTTGAATTGACAGCCTTTCGGGTGGCATTTGGCACATGGTATGTCACTATGATTTACACCGTTCTATGCCGAGGAGTAAATGGCCTTCATAGTCATCTCCCAGCAAGTCACCATTGCGATTGATGGCTTCTCTGCCACTCTCGAAAAGTTTAAACCTTGTCATTTTGTGTATCGTGTGTGTAGAAAATCACGTCACGTCGTCACCCAGAAACGCCGTGTACTTTTTTAGCTTTTTGTTGTTTTGGTATGATGGAACTCTTTCCGATTCGTTATCTAGAGACGCCACCATCCTGCGCAGAATAGCAATCCCCTTGTTGTAATGCAGCAGTAGAGTATCATCACGAGTGATGAGATGGAGAGAAAACCAGCCGTATCACGCCGCCTATTGTTCCTTGCCACCGCACGACCCAAATTTTCATCATCAGAAGCCACACGCTTAACCACCCTTCTTCTTGGACACACCGACCGTACGGCCGCGGCGGCCGGTGGTCTTGGTGTGCTGACCGCGGACGCGGAGACCCCAGTAGTGACGGAGACCGCGGTGGGCGCGGATCTTCTTGAGGCGCTCGAGATCGTCGCGGAGCTTGGAGGCGACGCCGTTGGCGAGGATCTGGCTGTCCTTGCCGTCGACGATGTCGCGCTGTCTGTTGAGGAACCACGAGGGGATCTTGTACTGGGTGGGGTTCTGGATGATGGTGACGATACGCTCGAGCTCTTCGGAGGTGAGCTCACCGGCGCGCTTGTTCAGGTCGACTGTAGTTGGGAATTCGTTAGTCTTCTCGTGTCCTCCTTTGATGTTTCGACCTTCCTCTCTCCATTCCTAGCACCATGAATGCAGTCCTCGTGTGTGGATTCTGCTGGCGGAGGGAACGGGGAAAAGGGTAGGGCTTTCTCGTAGACGTACCATCGGCCTTCTTGCACACAATGTTGGAGTAACGACGACCGACACCACCAATCTTGGTGAGCGCGTACATGACCTTTTCCTGACCACGAACGTTGGTGTCTGCGAGCAACGGTTAGCCATCTCCCATTTCCTCTCTCCAATTCTCGTGTCGGGGTTTCTCGAATGTCATGTCGGGGTGATCGGTGCGGTGCGTGTAGTAGGGCTTGCTGTTGTCGATGCGGAAGGAGTATACATACTCAGAAGACGGAGAATGAACTGGAAGTTCGCTGTACCAAAACAGTTAGCATCGCCATTCCGTAAACTTGCTCTCTCTCGAGAAAAACAATCCAAATTATTCTTCGAGAGGCAAGAGGGGCGCTGGGATAGACGAACACTTCTCCCCGGAGACGAGCGACATGCTGGGCAACTGTCGTACGAAGGCTGCTCCTAGATGTCGATGGTTGATGGCTGACGAACAGATTCGGTCAGGTGTGATAGACTCTCGAGAGTGGGTGAAAGGAAATTTGCGAGTTTGGCGGTGGGCTTCGCTTACCCTATGGTCACGTGTACTTGGAGCGCACGCTCTTCGCCTCACGGCTGGGAAATTTTTCGGCGGGGACGGGTGACTAAGCCGCTTTCGTGGGCAGCGGTTGGCTGTGACCCGGCAGCGACCCCTCGCTCTCGAGACGCTAGCATCCACTTGATGCGAGAAAGCATGCAGGGGTCGTTTTCGATTGGTCGGGGTCTCTTTGGAGAAATCCAATGCCTCCAGTGCTCGACTCTCGTGAGCCCACAAATTTGAACGAGCTCAACCGACGACATTCGATGGCAGTGGTGAACTTATTCTTTACGCCCGAAGTTGCTGGGACTTGAGCTTCTTTTGAGCTTTGATGGTCTATTACTTCCGGTGTAGTTGGCAATCGACACAAGTATCCTGTCGTAGAGCGCCCCTCCCGGATGTTGCTCCTTTCACTAGGTATCGTCCATCAAACTCTACCTTACACGAAAGTCGCGGACATACAGCCCTTGAAAAAATTACCCAGGTAATCGTAGTATGGTGTCTTTCGTCCTGATACTGTTTTACTCGCACTCAACAAGTTGATACAAGAGATGCCGCGGCCTTGTGTCTCTAGCACCCTTGACTACTAGGTACTATGTAATCAAGAGCTTGCGATGAACTTGTTTTCCTTTCACATTTTCCGAGGCTTGAGATTACTCGGAATTACACACAACACATCCTGTCATGGAGCTTGTTACAGTGTAATTCAACAGCGAGATACTTTCGATCTATGAAGCCTTCATTATCATCAACGCCCGTCATGATCCAAATAGACGCAGCCAGCCACCCAACCTGCTCAAGCCCTGCCCTCAACTCCAGAACACCCCCCATTCCCAAGTCTCATCAATCTGTCCACTCACACTATCACGCCGCGGGCGCCGCCGCCACTGGGGCCGCGGGCGAGTCAGCAGGTTGCGCCTGATTCGCGCCAGCAGCAACCGCCGCAGGTGGAGCCGGAGCCGGCTGTGTAGCGCTCTGGCCCCCGGGACTCGTTCCCACAATCACCACTCCGGGCCCAGTGTTTCCTTGAGCAGCCGGAGCAGCCGCCGGCGCCGAAGCCGGCGTCACCGCTTGTGGGGGCGTGCCGGGATTCTTTCCAAACTGCACCGGGGCAATGGCCTGGTTGGCTCCGTCGACGATGGCTGCTCCCGGCTGTGCTGCCGGAGCATTCTGCGACGCCGGCGGCGGCGCTGCTACTTGAGCGGGAGGCTGTGCAGCAACGGGAGCGGCAGCTGGAGCAGCGACGGGAGCAGGTTGTCCCTGGTTCGCGCCGACCGCGATACTTCCCAGGTTCTGTCCGCCTTGCTGACCCTGAGCCTGAGCCGGAGGCGGCGGCGGCGTCGCGACCTGCGCTGGAGGTTGAGCTGCTGCTGCCGGAGGTGGCTGTATTCCTCCCTGGTTCGCTCCGACGGCAATGCTTCCCAGATTTTGGCCTTGACCCTGAGCCTGAGCAGGAGGCGGCGGTGGTGCTTGCGCCGTGTTGTTGCCCCTGTTCCCATTGAAGATGCCCAGCCCGGACAACCCGGCCAGCTGTGCGGCGGCAATCTGCTCAAAGCTCGAAAAGATCTGTGCCGCGGCCCCGGCTAGTGCCGGGTTTCCGTTGGCAGCGTTGGCGGCAGACGTCGCGCAATCAGTCAAGAATGTCCCCGCGTTCTGGACAAAGAGGCCCTGTTGCTGCGGCAGGATTATAGCGGCGGGATCCGGAACCGAGAGCAGCTGCGGCGCCTGCGTGCCTGCGGGGAGGATGATGCTCTGGCCTACCTGGCCAAAGGGGGCTGCCTGGTTGAAGGCTGCGAGACTGAGAGTGTTATCGGCGGGGGCGGACCCAACGGCTTGGGCGCTGAAGTCGGACGTGTTGGATCCAGCAGACGAAGATGAGTCCTCGAGTTGCACGCGGGCGGCGCCAAAGGCGTTCGCTTGGGCTGATGCTGCCTGCGGTGTCGAGATTTCCAGGTTGGTCGGGTCTGTTACCATGACGAGCGTCTGTTTCCCTGCCTGCCCGTTGTCTGCGAGGAGCTGGTTGACAAGGTATCGCTTGTTCTGTTGCCCCTGATTTCTATTGTCGACTAGGCCGGTGACAGTGACGATAATGGTGTTCTTTGGTCAAAGTCAGTCTTGCCCTGATAGGTTGCTGTATACCTGTTGCCAGTTGTATCAAGGCGGTATAGTGCAGAACAAGGGTAGACTCACCGCCTGAGGAAATTGTGCCTTGAAATGATTAATCCGGATGTTGTCCTTGACGGTCTGCAGCTGCGTCGCAAGTGCGAGCTGAGACTGTACCAATGCAGCGAGCTCTCTCTCGTTCTGCCTTTGCAGCTGATTGATCGTGTCGAGGTTCTCCTGGACGACGATGATATTGGGCTTGATGATGTTTTGGATAATGTTGACATCGCCATTGTTCTTGTTGTTGTTATTATTATTGTTGTTGTTCTTGCCGTTGTTATCATTGTTATTGTTGCCTTTGGCATTGTTCTTGGCCTGATTTTGATTCTGGTTCTGGTTCTGGTTCTGGTTTTGTCCTTGCCCCCTGTCCACGGCTTTTGCATCCTGAGCAGGCGCTGGAAGACATGACGGTCAGCATGACTATTCAAGCCAGGTGAGATGAAGTCGAGACCTACCCGCCACAGCCAACGAACTAAACGCCGCCAGGGCAGCAATAACGTGCTTGAGATGCATAGCTTGCTTCAAAGTCCACACAACTAATTAGGATTTACAAAACGAAATGGGGGTAGCAGTGAGTGTTCAAGGCACAGCCGACTCGAAGAGTGAGAATTATGAATCGTAAAGGATCGTAGGGATTTGAATAAGAGGAGAATTAAAAGTGGCCGCTGGGGCTCACGGAGAAGAGAGAGAAAGGCAGATCGAGGGAAAGTGAACGCGAAGGGGTGCCAAGAGATCTACTCTATCGGAGCATAGTCTGTTGATCTCTTCTGATCGGTTACAACGCAGAGAAGGAGAATAGAAACTGGATGCTGGTGGACTGCATATGTATATTAACCTTATTCCTGCCCACCTTTCTCACCACCCGAAGAAAACAGCTTCATGGTCATGCTCGCCCTTTGTCGATGAATCTCTTCTGCTGCCGGGAGCTGCGTTTCCCGTGGTTGGTATGGGATGCCCTGAAGGCGGAACTGAGGAACAGGGAGGGGCCTCTGAGTTGTAGATGGACAGGATGACAGATCTGGTAGACATTCGTCTCGTCGTAAAACTCCCGAACCCTTGCCCCCGGTCCCACAAGTAAGTAAAGCCGCAGTTATGAAAAGAAGAACGCACGATAGTGGCTTCAGAGTCAGGGGCATTAGTGATCTCGAGGCAAAAAGGGAAGGGTGTCCTGGTCCCAGAGAGGGGTAATGGAACCCAAAGCCAGGACGACTCTAGTAGGAAAATGGGAGGAAAACCAGCCTCACCTGCCATCCAACCTTGACAACAGCTTGACATGCCCGTACGCCGGTTGTATGCCGCCTCAACCGTCCCATGCCGCACCTGTCAAAGCAGCCATCATCCCATCGAAGAAAGGGACAAGGCTCGGTCCTTCAGCCACCAATCACATCGCCGCCCTCTACGACCCTGGGCGGGTTTGCGACCCCACGCGAAACAGTATCGGAGAAGAGCCTCAAGAGACAGGAGAGAGTCCGAGAGGAGAGGAGGGGTTGTGCTCCATTCCGAATTTCCTCTTGCCATATGCGAGTCAGCATGGGAAGGGTGTCACGTCAATGCGTAAAGTTTGGCAACTCGTCGCGAGTGATGCTGGTGACCATCTGTAAATCTCCGTAGCCTTGCACTCATCATGATCAACCGCCAAGTAAAGATCGCATCCAGGTAGGAAGCAAGCCGCAATTTCGAGAACTTGAAGATCTCAAAAAGCGTTGAGAATGCACTGGAAGATCTCTAGACTCATCCGTGACTCTTTCAAATGTCATCCGGTAACACCATCCCGAATCGGAGAATTAGGTGGTCTTTTTGAGTTAGGCTCGAGCCGACGCAGATGCCAAGTCCTAAGTCAAAGCATAAATGCTTTCCGTTTGGGCCGATGACAGCTTGGCTAACGGGGAGCCGAAGCTTGTTTTCAAGAGACCACATTGGAGTTTGATCCATGTGTGGGTAGATGGAGCAGACTCGAAACACACAACTCAAGCCCCTCATCCCTGTCACTGTTTAGTAAAGCATACCACTTCAATGCGACTCACTGATAGACGACAAGTAAGTGTATCATCTGCAACTCTGCAGCGTTTCCTCGTGTAGTCATTTATACAGAAAGTCTGCCTTGCGTCATTCCGGGTAGAGGGAACATTCGGTTCCAACCCGGGATTGTCGTACAATGCCCATCATACACCATAAGTCATATTACCAAGCCACAGTAAGGCCAGGAAGCCTACAAACTTCAGTCGTAAGGCGCTGTTTGACGCAACGGTGCCTTTCGTTCTTCCTCTTTCTGTCGCCTCTTCCATGGCTGCCGCCGAACGCCATGGAACAGGACTTGTCTTACCGTCCTTAACCGGTAAGGTGCGACCCAACGAGACTTCTCCGGCCTGCTTCCCTTCCTCTACTCCCGTCAAACCCTTAACAATGCGGAGAGTGGCACGCTGGCAATTGTTGCATGCCCAAAGGAAGACAATAGCAATGATTGTTACTTCAGCTGCTCTCGGTAGACGGCCTCCGCTTCCAATCCTCAAAACCCCAGCTCCGTCACTCGCAAGCCATATGTGATGGTGCAAAATGTAGGCTTCAAGCGACATTCTTCCAAGAGCTGCCGCAGGCGGGATTTGAAGGTCTCGCAACTTCCGTAAAGAGTTTCTCGTAATTATGGCCGACAGCACAAACCAGGGGCTCGTGTACGGATGGTAGGTGTCGTAAGACTGGTTATTGTGGTATACCTCGGCGATGAACGCAAGGATGATGAAAACAATGAGATACGCAATGGCGAAAATGAGCATTATCGGCTTCACCGGAATCGCGTCTTGTTCTGGGTATGTGATTTCCAACAACCCGCGGTCAAGTGCGTTGTTGATCTTTTCAAAGAGAGCTTCGGCGTTGATGCCATGCTGGCGACGCCTGAGAACCGAGACTCGGTGCGTCGCAGCCGCCGTAAGTATACCAAAGTAAGGGATAAAGCGGTCCATGGCGAAGTGGGCGCGCAGGGGATTTACGTCCCAGTAAATCCCACAAGCCCGTTTGAGAATTGACAGAAAACGCTCAGGTGTACGGGTGCTTTGTACCAAGTACGAAGTCCAGGCAGCAAACACAACAACCTTTACAAAGAATGCAACAGGATTGCTGTTGAACTTCTTAAAGCAAGCCAGCGTTGCATAGATGACTGCAAACCAAAACGTCAATAGTGGCACAGTGTAAATGATCCATTCGCTTGATACCATGAACGCGATCGAGCAGGTCAGCAGATTCAGCCGACCTAACACATATGCGACCCTGCGTAACGAAAAGTCTTCGGTGCGGAGGAAGTACATCGTGTGACCGTAGCTGAACAAAAAGATGAATGTCGCCATGAGGAACTTGTGTACCTTATACATCGCCAAGGACTCGGATGCGTTGTGGTACTTATACAGTAGAACGAATGCCAGCATCCAGCCTCTCCACTCGTCTGTTTGCTCTCGTGATAGAAAGGACGTCGTAGTGAGTCCTTTCGCCGACGACAAGACAGGTGCCTTGAAACGAATTGACAGCGCTGCGAAAATAACTAGGCCAACCAAAGGTGATATAAAGTCGGGTATGTCAAAGTACTTGTCCTGCTTCGCGAAGATGTGAGTTCGGTCGGCGATAAGGCAGTATACCGCAACGATCAGTATGGTAGCCAACGCCAGAAGAGTATCCATGAAGCGGGACGTTCGTGCAGACGGAAAAGCATCCTGCTGCCGACTCAAAAACAGGATTGGCATTGTTAGTACATTGAGGCCAAGTAGCAAAAGCTGAATCCGACGAAGAGGGGAATACGGCACACAGCAGGTGATCTGGTTGGCGTATCCTCGTCTAATCAGACCGGCATTGCAGTGGGCATTGAGGACGACATCCAGTTTTCTCTCCGCCACGATGTCGACCGAATGTATACCATCCTCAAGCATAGCGTCGTCGTGTCCCTCGGTCATGCTATTGTAGGCCCTTGCGATGTGTGATTTTTCGTTCAGCTCCAGGTGATCCAGGTTCCAATTCATGGCGTCAATCCTCCTAGGAGTGATGGCTCGCGCGCGGGACGCGGTAAGCATATCGTAGGCTGGAACAGGCACGGGTGCCATAAGGACATGGTTAGAAAGCTCTGCAAAGGCTGACTGTGAGTTGCTCTGAGGGTACACCATCAATTCGTCGATACTCTTATGCAGGTACGGCATAAGGACGTTGATGCCTTCTCTGAAGAGCTCCAAGTACCGGTCACCGCCCTGACGGGCCGCCCATAGACCTGGAGTGCCGAGAACGATGAGCGCTGGTGAACCTCTTCCTTCTTGTCGAACAAGTTTCTCGTAATCGGCGGATCCGGGACGGTCCCGAAATCGAGCCAATTGGCTATGGAGACTCGTGGAGTTGAGCCAAGGGTCCCAGATAAACTCCAATCTGACGCCTTCAACATCCATTGTGAGGTTTTGATGTTTGTCGTCCGACACGGCGAAGTCAAGAATGGCTTTCTCGGCGACGTGATGGTCAAGTCGGGTCATGGCAGCAAAGTAGAGCTGGCGCATAGTCGAGTCTCCCATGATAACTAGGTGACGACCTGCGAAGCAATCCGAGACATCCTCGCGGGACATCTCGCGCATTCTGCAATTGTCAGGCTCCCATTTCGAAAAGACGTCTCTCGGCAACTTTGAGCCGGGCCGCGAGCGCCAGGTGCCGTTGGAGAGCAAAGCGTTGCACTTGTAGGGATCATGTTGGCCTGCATCTCGTGTCAGCTTCTTGACTCAGCTTAAGCTTGTCCACGACCCTAATTTGGTGGGGCAGCTGGAGAATGGAACTGCTTTAATCGTACCGAATACGAAATACTGGTAGACGACTGAGAGAAGCAGTATTAAGAGGGAAACCCGCGGTATGGTCCGGAGAAAGAAGGGCGAGCTCCCGGCAGAGGAAGCTAACCTTTGAATGCTGCGAATCATTGGGGGCTAGGAGGGACAAAAAGGAACCACCCGATAAGGTACAGCGCGCGATCTCAATGCTCCGACTGGTGGTGGCGGTTGCAGCTGGCGGGAAACCGCATTTCTCTTCCGCCTAGTGGAATGCTCCCCGGACTGTTCAGGGACGTGTTGAAGAACAGAACAGAAGAAGACTCGCGATGTTACAAAACCGAAAGAGAGCACTACGAAAGTAGAGTAGTAGAACGCGAGTTGAGGTAGAAGGGGAGGTTCGGAGAGGAACAGTCAAGCGGCGAAGGACCCAAGAAAGGAATCGGACTGATTGTCAACCCCATCAGACGCGCATGCGAGCGCGGCTGCCATTTCCCTTATAATGCCAGCAACGGTCGAGGCCAAGAACTGAACGGATGACAGGGCTGGCGCTGCCAAGGTGCCGCTACGGAAAGGGACCCGTCCATGGTCTTGGGATGTCATTCCTCAGCCTGTGACCTGTCAGCCTGGAGGGAAGGGAGTGGAGGGAATCCGCGGAAAGGGGAAGGCAGTCACGCGTACGCCGCATCTACGCAGACTCCAGAGCGGCAGAGCACATTGCATTGGCACATTAGGCCCTGGGGAAATCGATAAAAGATGGACGGGGGGTTGCACTTGGTGGGAATCACCGTCAGCAAGCGAGCTGTTGGTGACTGCTCAGATGGGATGGACGGGCAGCCGTGAGATAACAGGCCAGGCACCCCCCTTCCGTGATCCCTGCTGGATGTCGACGACGCACCTTCTTTTGGCAAGCCAACACGCGACATTGTGGGGGAGACTCCGAGAGAGAGAAGCACGAACCCGAGCACCGTCATTCTGCTCGCCTATTTGGCACCGTGTGGGATGCTCATAATCCCGCTATTGCCGCCAATGATTTGTTATCAATCAATCACCCAACCCGCTGGTCGCTTTGGGACTCTGGGAGTTTTGTGGGCCAGGGAACACAGTGTGGTCCACTTGTGTTGGCCAGTGCAGCCACGCTGACGGCCAAGAAGGCGCACCGCCTATATTTTCTCTCGGCTCGAATTTTTTTTTCCTTCTCTTCATTCGTCCATCTTCCCGTCGGACACCGTTTACAGTCGGCCAAACATATGCCGTTGCAAACGGCGGCACAACTCTCGATACTCGAGAAAGTGAAGTACTCGAGCACTGCCAGTCACTCCATGGTGTTTATCCTTCATTCGGAGCATATCAGGCTGCTGCAAGAACTGCAAGAACAGAGGTAGGTCAGAGCAAGGAAGCTTCCGCCAGTCACGGAACGCATCACATACATGCAAACTTGATGCCGTCTTTTGCCATAGCTCGATCAGTTCAGCCGTCTCGTCTTCTGATCTTGAGCCGGATACACCACGCCTTGCGCGTGGTAGTATGAGACAAGATCGAACCCCAGGCAATGTTCTTTGAGTACGTAACCTTCTGATTCCATGTGAAGGCTTGCGTAATTTATCTGTTGTCACACCTCTCAGTCTTGGCGCTCTTTTTCATGTAGAGATCGTTTCCATTTCGTGCGCGTATCTACCTCTCTACCTAAGAGGCAAAAAGAAAACTTTTGGTAAAGGCAAATTTCAAAAGCAAAACATTCGGTCCCGTTCGTTCCCGTTCCATAATCTCAAGAAAGCCGCCAGCCCGATCGCATGCTGCTTCGCTTGAGTCTTGACTCCCTACTCACATCCCGTAAAACCCTGATACACGTGAGACCAATCCGCAATCCTCACTGAATGTACGTTGCCCGAGTGCCAAGAGGGCGGGGAGTGGGCTGCTTCGTCTGCTTGACATTTGCCTCCAGAGCCGATAACAGACCCTGACGGTCGAACTCGGTCAGCTGAAGCTTCTGCGCAGTCTGAATATGCTGAACGTCAACTTTCAAGATGTCTCGGATGGCAAGAAGCTCGTCAGAGCCCAGGCTGTCCGTGATACGCTTGGTCTTGTAGTTCAAGAGGAAGTGGTTGCTCATCATCTCCTCACGCTTGTTGAAGATGGCAGTCGTGGCCTTGGAAATTTTGATTGTCACCTCCTTGAGGTTGGGGCACTTGGCCAGCTTGAGGAACGCCGAGTCAGACTGAGGACCGCACCAGTGAATCTCAACCTTGCGCAGGTGGTCGAACAGGTTGCTGTTGGTGTTCAGGTGGCCAAGAAGCTCGCAGCAGCAGGCAAAGTACTGAGTCTGTTCGCCGTAATAAATCTGATAGAACTCATCTCTCAGGGCTGCTCCCAAAGTCTTGTACATTTTGAACTGTTGCTTCGCCATGTGTCCCCACAACTTTGCCTCAGGGTTGGCACAGTTGCAGCGGTACTTGTCTTGGATGCGCTTGAGGGCAGGCATTCTGCAGGCCTTGGAGCTGGTCTCAACGACCATGTGAAGCACACGTGCTCGAATCTCACGGGGCAACTTCATGAACGGGAAGACGGTAGGAGAGGGGCGGTCTGCAATACAGGAGTTAGTTACTCTATGGACTTTTCCATTCCGATGTACCCATAACAATCTCTGAAAGAACATCAACGTCGTTGAGTTCATGAAGCACTTACTGGCAATCTCCAAGACTTCGGTGCACATATGAATGAGCAGGGCGCATTCTCTTGTCTCGTCTTGCTTGTTCTTTTTCTGCTTTGTCATTCTCTCGGTACACTTTCGGATAGTGTCGATCATGGCCTGACGTCTCTTGGAGCTCAGACGAAGCATCCGGCCGAGCTCAGCCATGTCAATGGTCCCTGTTTTGGTGTCTTCCAGAGCTTGCAGCATCACCTGAGTGTTGTGGCACAGGTCGAAGCGCTTGTGGATGTTGCGACACTTCAAGACGAACCACGAGTCCATGCCCAAGACCATCTTGACGGTATGCTTGTAATTCTCTTTCTTTCCTTAGGTACGATATCTGACAGTCAAGACGCGCTTGGTGAACGCTTTGACGATATATGCTCGGTGCAGTAAGCCAGGTATCGGGACGCTAGAGATATATGGTCGGAAAGAAACGGTCTCAAGTCTGATGAGGGCTCTGACTGTTGTCGCTTCTAAAATGAAGTGATCTAGCGTTCGAATGGACCGCGTGGAAGTTATGGTGGATGGCCGGTTCGATGTGATTCAGGTATGCGCTAATATCAAGCGAAGAAGAAACGCGGAGATGTCGATGTACGGTTCTAAGGTGTGTTGGGTAGGAAGAGGCGTCTTTGATGGGAAGAGGGCTGGGGAATATTGCAGATTCAAGTAGTCCAGGACTGATGAACTGTGCTTTGCGACTCTCGTGAACTTGGATAGCTGCTAATGGAGGATTTGTCGATTATTGCTCCTGCGTGATGACGACGCACAACTCGTGGTGCTTATCAAATCGACCTGCGGCTTCAGTATCAGTAAAAGAGCAGAGGGTTTTGGGATATGATCGAGATGAACTGTAGGCTGCGATATGAGGGTTTCCTCGCAGAGTGATGACGGTTAAGCGTATATAAAAATTGAGAGTCGTGAGAAAACAAATGCCAACACGTAATCCAAGAACTTACCTGTTTGTAGTGCGTGAGAGGGTAAGAAAGACGAGAAGACGAAAGTTTGGTGCTTCCAGTCGGTCGGGAGAATGGGTGTGAAGGGAAAGGGATATAACAAAGCTCAAGGGCTTAGAAGATATAAAGTAGTGTGAGCTCTGGTGATGTGAGTCGTCAAGTAGAAAAGTGCGCAGGCAATACCCCGGTCGGTGAGGTATGAAGAAGGGAAGAGTTGCTCAAGGGTCGCGGACTGTGAACATGTGATGTGATGCGAGCCCGGTATGGCAAGGAAATATTGCAGAAAAGGGTCTTGTCGATACCTAAGTTTGAGAGGTATGGAGGGGGAAGGGTTGCTGAAAGATCTCAGGCGGTGGATATAAGCCCCGTGAGGTGACGTGAGGCGCGTGAGCGGAAGGGTCAAATAAGATCGTTCAAAGGAGGGCTGAGGAAGGTACGAACGAGACTGTTAGAGGTGTAGCCTGTGCACTCAGTTATCGGTGAGGTACGAAGTGGGAAGAAACTTCTCAGAGCTCCCAGGTGTAGTTGTTTTGATACACGCCCGTGAGTGAGATGTGTGTATGCAAAAGGTACCAACGAGACCTTCGAGAGGATGTAGAGGCTCGCGTATCGTGGGTGCTCAGCTGTTGTTCGAGTATGAAGACTCAATGGATTCCTTAAAGGGTCCGAGGACGTATGGACGTGGCCGTGAAGTGAGGTGTGCCTGCTGTAGGTCTGGCAGCTGCGAATGAGGGCGGTCAAGCAGAGAGCAGAAAGAGGCAAGTGTGGTCCTGAACGCTCAGAGGTCCATGAGATACGAATGGGCAAGTAATCCCTCAGGGGTCCTGGTTGAGTATGTGTGATATGAGTGTAAGGTGCGATTTGTATGTGCACATGGGACAAGCGGGAAGAGGGGGTGTTCGGTGTAGGGTGTAGAAGGTAAATGGACTTTTGCTCTTCCTTGTTGCAGAAGAAGAGGGAGAAGACAATCCTTGTTTCTATGCTTTTGTCATTGAATTGTTAAAGTGTAGGTGATGAATGCCTTTGGGTGGGGGAAGATGTAGTGGTTCAGTTGGGACAGGATGCGATGTTTTCTTAGCAGGCACAGTGAGGTCGACTAAACGGCAGGCACGATGGAGTCGCTTATTCAGGAAGGCAGGTCCCCTGCAGTGGGATCGATCTAGGAAGGTGCAGATAATCAAAGGCGGTCCAGCTGTGTGGGATGTTCTGTGTATCAGTTTGTCAACATAAGAGAAGGCTACATAGACTGAATGCGACGTAGTGTGGTTCTCTCCCCACATGAGGCTTAAGTCGACTACACTACTAAATGCTGTCCGAAGTGTCATTTCGAGGGAAGACAACAGGTTGCCCAGGGGCCAGTGGAATCACTATGTCTTTAAGTCAAGTTTATACGGATCCCGAGTGATGTATAAGAGGAGCTCTTCAACGATAACGGGCTCAGTGACATACTATCAAGGCTGTTTGACATCTATTAAGGTATGTGCAAGATTTGGTGGCATATTTCAGGCCATAGCGAGTTCCAATTTACGCCTAACATATGTTGTAAGCGGTTTAATTCATATCCTCAAATCTAACTTAGGTTCAAGAGATGTTTAACTCTCCATCACTGAATGTGGCGCGATATACTTGGGATCCATTGCAGATATCCAACGTAACGTTGTTGCTAAATAGGTGATTTAGGTGCCGAAAGAATCAGCAACACGATGGAAGTCATGATCTCAAAACATTATGCCGACTTGCTCAATTGAAACAAACTCGTCTTAAATATAATGCCTGTCCTTGTGGTTTTGTACGAAGAGTGGTCACGAGTGTCGTATCTGGAAAGCCTCAGGGGATGGAAACGTGATGTGCTTCCATTCCCAAACCGACAGCCTTTCTCAACAAGTCAACAAACCTTGTGTATTACTTTGACAACAAGCAAAATACTACAATCACCGGAAATCACCTCGCTGCTGACAAAACTATGGAAAACTCGACATCAGGTTGTGGATGACGTATCGCAAATGTAGGTAGGACTGCGGCAACAATTATTAGAGCTACCAAGAGCTGGATACACGCTCTCATTCCTAGCTTCCCAAGAAACCCCATTTAAGTGGCAACATGTCACGAAGATTCATTCAATTGACAACAAAAGCAACGGTGACATGACTGGCAAGCGAGGCGATTCCGAGAATAGTCTAGACAGTGCGATCCTTTGTTAACTAATGGTGGGGCGACATGTCGAGCTTTATTCCAAATAGTACGGACATCAAGACTCATATCCTTTGTCCAAGTCTCTTAGGTCACCGGTGCAATAAATTGCCACTTGAAACGATGTGTTATCAATAGAGTAGAATTTCTCGTGTGTATCGTCGGTTTCGAGGTGGAGTAGTCCTTGCCTCAGTGCCATCTTGTTATATCCAAGTCAAGCATTGTTGCCATATTCATACAGTAACTCAGTTGCCATTCCCAATCCAAGTTCCCCATTATCATGTAAAAATCAAGAACTAAGGCTCGAACACAACGGCCATGGTGACCTTTTCTCCCCCCCAAATTTCAACCCCAAACTCCAAGGCGATGCCGGAAAAGGACGCTTCGAGACGTCGAAATCGGTTGTCTCTCGATACCCAATATGGGAAATAAAAGTGTCTCAGATGAGAACGGTCGAGAACCCCTCGGGCCGAGAACCTCAAGACCTCTCATCCTCTTCCGGGACGGACCGGAACTGACTCTCGCGAGGCAAGGGGTTCATCCGGAGCGGGCTGTCATCCACGTCCACGCTGTTGTGGCGTGATGTGCCGGGGCTGACGTTGATGCTGTAGTAACTCGACCGCGCATCGCGGCTCATCGGGCGCTGGCCCTTTCCGAATGTCATGGTGAAGCCGTTGAGAATCTCCTGGTGTCTGAGGTTGGTCTCGTTGAAGGGCCTCTCGCGCGGATCGGCCTCCTTCTCCTTGATGGCAGTCTTCTTCTTTGGCTTCTCTTCCTTTGCTGAGCGCCATCCAAATGTCTTTGCGAGGCGGAGAGCTGGGGACTTTGGGTCTGAGCTGGTACGCTCTCCCTGGCTAGGCTCGGAGATGGACTTGCGGCGGCGGAAGTGATCGCGGATGGCCATTACGAAAGTCTTGATGATATGTATGTAGAGCTATTGACGAAGTGGATGATGGAAAGGCAGAAGATGATAACGGTGGCTGATCCTTTAAGAAACTGCTTGACAGGATGCCTGATATATTTGGTGATATGTTTGGACCGGTGAAGACTGGTATTGAAGATGTGTGGTATGGCTCTGGATTGGCGTTGTAGGCTGTTGGTTTGTCTGAGTGAATTAAAAGAGGAGAATAATGGTAGGGGAGCCCGATGGTATTTATCCAGGGGTGACAAAGGCCAAACGACTTGGCAGCATGGGAGGGGAACGGATGTGGCGATCCCAAAGAATAGCACCGTTGGAAGGACCCAAGATGGTGGGATCCGTGTCGCTCAAAGGACCTTTCCAGGACCCTGCATCGTTGGGGTTGCTCGCTAGCCGCTGCTTTCACGACCCGTGAGGCCATATGCAGGGCAGCGTCCAAATGGACTAACAACGCGCTGGGTAGGAGTGGCAAGGCACCACTCACACCATACGGGCCGGAGATCGACTCTCCAGGCCGATGCTACCTTACGTGCTCAAGATGGAAGGCTTCTTGGATGGCGCAGCGTCCGCCTCCGGCTGGATGCGGGGGTCTTCTTCAAATGCGGGGCGACGTCATTCCAAAAACACATGTTCTGGTATCCTAACCATTGCTCTTGGAGAAGCTCCCTCGCCTTGGCCGATAGTAATGCCACCGGATTCCGATGTTTCCTGCTCTCCTTGGACCCAGATGATCTTCAACGTGGCGGGGTTGAGGTCTTCGACGGTCTCGACCCGATCTCTAAACTCATTGTTCTGCATTCTGGCCGTCCCAAAATGTCTTCTTTGAGAAAACCGACCCGTCCCCGATGGTACCGGCCAGGCCGGTTAGCGCTGCAGGCCTGGATTCCCGCCATGTCTCACTTAGTCTCAGGTACTCTAAACTCAATAGAATCGTAAGCAGCAATTCTCGGGCTCAAAGATCAAACAACTACCCGCGCGTGTGCGTCGAAAGGACATCAATTGGTGCACTCTATCTCCAAAGACCTAGCCATTTCCGGAACGCCGCTACCAACGCAGTGACAACCGCCGGGCTGCTGCCAGAACCCATTCTGGCTGTCTTCGAGTCTGCCTAGTACCGAATCGAGCCAATTTAGATGAGCAGAAGGGGATACCAGCTTAGACAAAGAAGAACCTTGTGTGTGCGCTACCAAGAGTGCGCGAGAATTCGAGTACCCCTGCTGATCAAACATGGCTCATCGAGATGTGCACTCGGCTCCAAAAACACCAGCGCTGCTAGATCCAAGGCCTCCCAGAGCTGTGAGACCCCAGGCCAACGCTGCAGATTCCCAGTCCATATCCTCATCGGGCAGTTCGTCGCCTTCGACAGCAGTGCGGCTTTCCGCAGGACTCGGCTCGTACGCATATTCTGGTGCCTCTTCGGGGTTTGCCGTACGCTTCAGGGTACGGCCTTGACGAGTGCTTCTAGACGAAGGTGTCTCTGAAATTGTCATCTCTGCAGACTTATTTTTTTCTGCATGTTGATTGCCCCTGCGTCGCGTGGAGACTGTGTTGGTGTGGCTGGACGATTCCGATTCCGGCTTTGTTTTGTCACTTCCTCCCAGTAGTCTGGGTGGTGGCTTTGCCTTCGATAAATCGTTCGGAGCGAATGGAGTAGAGGCAGCTAGAATGTCATTTACATCCAGCACACGTGTAGCCGCCCATAACCCTTGGCTGAGTCCGCTGAGCAAAACGTCCCATGCCACAGCAGCTACAACAGGATGGTCGGATGCCGATCCCAAGACTTTCCCCAGCGCCGTTGTTGTACGCTCCCACGTCGAGCGTTTCTCTGTGTCAAAAGGCAGGAACCGGCTATGACGATGATAGTGGGCATTTGGCGCATTGTAAAGCAAAGCAAGCGCGGTGCCTTTGACGTGGAAGGCAAAACTTGCTGTGGACACAAAGCGAAAGAGTTCAGTGAATATGCCGTATGCTCCGTGAGGATCAGAGTATACTGTGCCCCAACTAGCTGGAATGACAGCGGGAATGACAATGGGGCCAAAGGTCAGAAGTCGCCCAAAGATTGCGATCCGGGCAAATGTCGCTGTGCCTGTTGTCGACGGAGCCCAGTATATCAGAACGTATGTAAAGCAGAACGATGCCAAGAGCAAGGCCGGGTGTGGCGTCCAATTGATAGGCTTCACAGGCAGTAATCTCTCGCGCAGGCGTCCTAGTGCAGAGGCGGGATGTCTGTCGTCTGCAGTGGTGGTCGGGGCAGGAGTAAGAAGCAGTGCGAGATAGAAGAGGTTCTGGGCGAACGAGAGGCTGACGAGATGTGCTAATCCGAGGTAGGCCCAGACAGAAGGGATTCTTCTTCGTGTGCCTTCGACTGCCAACAGCAAGCTCCATGAGACCGTTGCGAGTTCGATTTGCTGGCCCCACCAGAACCGCCGAGCTTTCTCGGCGATGATCTCGAGAGCGTCCAGGTGGATTGGAGTGTCACTTAGCCAGCGGCCAATGAAGACTTGAGTCGCAGTTTCGTTGGGGATGACTCCATGATCGCCATAGAAGCTAAGGTATCATGAGTAAGCCAGACAAAGAAAGCGCAGAAGACGAAACAAACCGAACTGGAGCTTCAACTCCACGCTGATCTGCCCAGACGCGATATGAAAGTTTCGCATAGCTTGAGGCCCAGTAACTTGCAAAAGACAAGCTAATGAGTGCCAAACTTGCGAACAACGGCGCAAGAGCTGAACGGCGAACAAGTCTTGCTCTTGTTCCTTGAGATGGCGGCAAGTGCTGATACGAGCTGTACAGACTTCGAGCGACAGTGGTGCCGAGAATTGCCACTGCAAGCGCATGGCCAGCCACCAAGCTCAAAGGCAGGTACCTGAATATCACGTTAGGATCGCTGGCTTTCATTTCGATGATCAAACACACTTCACTTCCGGTTCCAAGGGCACCGGCGCCATGTTTGTTTCGGTGAAATGGCTAGACGACTGATGCTGATTATGGTGTTGTTACAGGATGGTCAGCCACTTTGAAAAGTGCACCGAGGTGAGTGATATCGACCTCGGGGGTCAAACGATGTAGGTGCGGCGCGCGTCATCATAGCACACACTTGGGCGCGTTCCTTGGAAGCTCACTCGACAGCCTTTGCCTGCTGCTGTTAATCACAGCGTCGGTATGAGGTGTACAACTACCTCCATTCGGGCAAGATGTGCTGTGTCGTCATGGTAGCGGTACCATGCTGCCAGGTAGACAGGGGCCCAGGGCGTCTGGCGGGAAGTGGAGTTCCAGGACCTGAACTGCACGTCAAGCACAGACCAGCGTGAGCCGGAGAAACAGAAACGGCGGCAGGGCTAGCGCGGGCAGGACTGCGACCAGCCCCACACCTCACCAACCATAAAAATCTCTTCTTGTGAGGCAGCCTCTCTTGTCTTCTCTTTTCCTCTTTACTACAATCCGGATCAAATTTACATCGACATATGTTTTTGGTCTGTATGGCGGCTCCGCTATGCGGCTTGCTGAGGGTTGTCCTGTTCTCCTTGGACTTTCTTCCGTTCCCGGCCTCCTAAAGTAAATCCTATGTGAACACCTTTCCTTATCAGCCGAGTATGACGACTCTTTCTGGTATTTGACTGTGGGGTGGTCTCAACATCCTTTTGTAAAGGAACCTGAATTATTAAAACGGAACCCGTAGTGCGGAACGTCTCGTTCGTGTTCCTACCGACCTGAAACCTGTGCGCAGAAGAGCCATATGGGCTAAGAGAGCCGCTGTTCCTCCACATGCCGATGCCTCGCAAAACCTGGTTAAACCACGGTCTTTTACCAGTTACCTCGTCAATTACGGAATCCTCCGTCTAAAACATCGGCCGGGGATCTCAGTAGTGACTTACGCGCACGACAGGCGGATCGATCTACAAACCGACGTCAAGATTTGCGCCTACGACGCTGTCGTGTGTTTGCACGGTTGCTGTCGGTTTAGGGACGGCGTCAGGCTGCTACCTTTCAATTCCTGAACCATAGAAGCAGAGGCCTCATACGACTGTCCAACACGAACGGTCATCCTCCGCCAAAACTGACATGGGAGCGAGCGGGTCCGTCTCTATGGCAGCTATTATCACGCCTTCAAGTTGTCAGACGTAGTTGGTGCCTCGGCCTCCGCGACCATTCTTCCAGACCAGGAATATGAGGACAATAGTTGTCAGCGCGAACCCGAACGTCACAAACTGCATAGCCTGGTCTGCGGTTGACTTCCTGCACCTCTCTAACAAGACATTTTCGGTCATGCCAGGTGCCAAATACCACTGTCCATCCTGCTTGAATTTTCCACCGTTGATGATATCGTTGTTCCCAATGGCTTTCCAATGCTTTTCGTCACATGCAACACCGTGTAACCCAATTGCGAAAGCCTGCCATGTTGTTAATAGCAAGTACATGGTATGATCATCGATGGACTTACTATACCACCGCCCAGGAGTAAGACCCCACTCAAGGCGTCCGCGGCTATCACTACGAGAGCCGGAATGGCGTCTATGAAAACAGCTACCAAGCCCAGCACGGCGACGGCTAATCCAAAGCCGCCAGTAAATGTGCTGTATTTGGTAGTCGTGGGAGCGTCGCCAATCTTCTGTCCCTTGACGAGGTCGATAGATAGCCCGAGGACAACGATAGCCATGATACCCTGAGGGACGCGCAGTGTTAGCTCAACTTAATTTCCAGGGTTTACTGAACGAGACGAGTGTATTATCGCAGACCTGAAGAGCCCAAACGCCCATGCTGATGAGGTTCAGCATCTTCTTAGCTGAAGACTATACTTCGTTTAGAATGTAAGTGACGTGCTTCTGCACGAATGATAATCTTTTTGCTATACGAGATATGATAATAATGCGAGGCAGACAACAAAAATCCGTAACGAAGAGTACGACAAAGTAAAAGGCGATAGATACCTCGCTTATATAGTATGCTCATTCAAAAACGAGGACAGCCCTTGGGTAACTGTGTCACTAGAAGCAGCAGGCAATCAACGACCAAAAATGATCTTTAATCGGTCCCAAGACGGCGCAGTAAGGCGTTTTTTGTTCTGCTCCCGTTTCTAAGTGACACATAGATGAATTTCCTGCATGTTTGCGCCGCTGGACGAGTCACAACGACTTCTCATCGGCTACTTGCATATCAGGCAGGCTGCTTTGCCAGCTTCTGCCCGGTACTACTCTCCAATCATCGTACTACAGGGCTCCCTCCCTCTCATTTTAGGGCATACAGTCTGGCTCAGGCCTGGGCCTCACAGGCTACAGCAGGCAACAAAAAAACCGAAGAGGCAGTGAGTCAGTTCCGAGACTGATCCTACAGAGTCTTGCCCTCGAGAGCATCGAATCAGGTTCCACCATACAAATGTAGTTCAGCAAGAATTGGTTCGGAAAGAAGTAGCCAAGGGAGTGGGCCACCGCTTCGCAAGAAAGAGCAGATACGACCTCGCTTTTGCTGGTATGACATGTTGTTGTTTGCCTGTCTAATTCTGGAAACACTATCTCGGGCGCCTACTCAGATCGTTACCTCACCTTGAGTGGACCCTCCCCATGCCAGTACCTGTGGGCACCGCCTTTACAGGCTGCTCCAGCTTCGGGGCAAATGAAGGATATTGGTGTATTACCTGACGTGCCAGCACCAGTGTAGTCGACTTTCTGGCGACTGCTGACTCATCACACGAAGGTTAAAAGAACTGCGGCGATGAGGTAAGCCGGAGAATCTGGACTTGAGCTTTCCGAAAGATGGCCGGATAAGTGGAGTCCATCTGAATGTGCCAATGCAACTGTATCCGTCACTTTCCACTGCCTTTCTGAACGCACGGGCCAAGTCGCGATTGGTCTGCCCAAATTTTTTCGACAGCTTCCATCATCGGCCTGCAAGCCCACATCTCCTGTCCACTGTCCAACTCCGATCCCCGGCTTCATTCATCCGCCACGTCCACAACCTTCACCATGTCGTCGCTTTGGGATACCCTTTCTGGTCGCAAGTCCTCTCAGAAGGACGCCGGTGCTTCCCAGTCTTCACCGGCCCCCGAACCTACAACCACCTTCCAGAACACCCCAGCACAGTTCGACCCTTCAGCAGGATCTGGCGTCGAGTCTTTCCTTCAGAGCTCATCCTTTGCCGACCCCGCGCAACTACACCCCCTCTCTGGACTGAACAAGGACACACTCGAATACCTTTCTCTCGAAGATGCGGCTCTGGCGGATGTCCCTGGCCAGTCTGCCCTCCCCTCCCGAGGCTTCACCGATGACCTTTGCTACGGAACGGGAGTCACATACTTGGCAGCCTTGTCGATAGGAGGAGCCTGGGGACTGCAAGAGGGTCTGAGGAGATCAGCCAACCAGCCGCCGAAGCTACGACTTAACTCAGTGCTTAACGCCGTCACTCGCCGTGGCCCCTTCCTGGGTAACTCCGCTGGTGTCGTTGCCATTACCTACAACTTTTTCAACGCGGGTATCGGCTACTTCAGGGGAAAGCACGACTCTGCCAACACGATCTTGGCTGGCGCTTTTAGTGGAATGGTTTTCAAGAGCACAAGGGGTGTGCGGCCCATGTTGATTTCCGGTGGTGTTGTGGCCTCCGTGGCCGGTGCCTGGGCTGTAAGTTGCCGCCTTCACAAGTATATTGGCGTCGCATATCTAATCGTTTTCGCAGGTTGTCCGCAGTACTTTCTTCTCTGCCCCCGAGCCTATTACTTCCGAGCATGCCACCTTGTAATTTACGACATAACCTGACGAATTGTCCCCGTTGAAACCCGCCAGTAATGATTATTCATTATGCCCATGGATCACGTTGGATCTGTGGACGATGATGCTCGCCATTGCGAGCTTCTTCTATCTGTTGTTTGAGTAAGGAAATTTAGAGCGCCTTAGAGGAGTCTTGGGCATTGTGACGGACGATCTCTCCTCAAGTGGACCCGTGTACAGTATTTAGGAAGGAGCATTAGAAGACCGCATCACTGGGTGGAAGTGGGCGTTCGGTACCTGTCAAAAAAAGAACAACATTACACGTTCCTTCTACGTCCAAGTGTCCTAGACGGTTGTTGCCATATTGGACTGGCCTGCCAGCCTGATGGCAATGGAAGAGACGTCCTGAGCAGCATCTAACTAGTACAGGCTCTCCTCAGGCTGCCGATCGCCTTTCATCGCTACCCCCATACCGCAGGAAAACATAAGCATGGAGATGCAGCAGGCTAGATACCATTTCTATTATGTCTGCTTCACCTGAAATCGCGTGATAGACTCGACGTGAAGTTATTTTTCACTATCAGCTACGGTCACGACCGCGGAAGATGAAGACATCCGCAACTCGCGACAAGCTTGATCGATCTTGAGCTGGACAATATACAAGCTAGAGCGAAGCATCTCGATCGCGCTACATCTGATATAGGTTCAATAGGGGTTCACGTATACAACGAAGTCGGTGGACAACGCTTTCTTCCCTACGATACCTCGTCGCCACTACCTAGAGAAACAAGCTATCTCCCCGAATCTCTCAGCGTCCGAGAACACGGTCTCCAACGATTCGGTCGTTGTCGTATGATGGGCTGGTGGTCTTGTACGAATGTTTGTCGCAGGAGATCGGCGAGACCGATGAGACCGACGATGCCTACGGTGCCTACGATTAAGCTCGCAGCGATGATGGTACTGAAGGTCTTAGTCCTCCAAGCGAGCTCGATGACATTGGAAACCACAAGCGGGCATTGCATCTCTTCCTGAGGAAAAGGTTCAAAAATATCCGTAACTTTCGTTGTGAAAAACCCTGCTGACTTCCATTTCTTAGATCCAGGAAGTTTCCCGAGTAAAAATGTTTTGCCTGAGTAATTCCTCTCTGATCGACAGCGAGTCCTCCCACGTCGTATTGATATACCTTGACAGGAATGGCGGCTCGATCCTCCAGAAGTCGTCCTGGCCGGTGTGGACCGACTTCGAAGCTTTCATCAAAACAATGTCTGTGTATGATTACGAGGCCACCATCAAACGGGGCGGTAGCGTGGAGAACATCAAGTAAACTTTCCTACAAAAAGTCGGCGACTTTATGATATCAAAGCCGGATCCGCATCCCCCCAAAATCGCCATCGCCAGGACGTATCCGACCTGGTTCAATCATCTTGGCACGATGAATGATACGTGGAGTTACGCGAGGATCGACGCCCAACAAAGTATTGACATTGCAGTGAACTAGAAGGCCTCGCATGACCTTGGTGGCAAAGATGCCTTTGATACGATGAATAGATTAGGAGAAGCAGAAGAAAATACAGTTGGCTTGGTCAAGGTAAGTCAGGCACATCGCGTTTCGGGTCGAAGACTTGGGATTAACCGCTCATTAGCTGTGGCAGCGCAAATCGATCAAGCAGCTGCCCGAAATCCTGCAACTGGTCGGCCAACCTTTGCTTGCGCCTCTGGCATCAATGTTCGCTGCAAACGGCTTCTTTCCTCATGACATTGACAGACTGTTGGAATCTTCTTTTGACGGAGGTATTGAAGACAATGATTGGCCTGAGGATTTCCGCTGATGGATTTTGCGCGTTGTTCTTGTTCGCTCGCCCCATGGTAGCTCAGCCACGTGTTGACGCGAGTATCGATTGTGCTTCGGAGTTGGATATTCGTATGTCTTGGCCAGTTTGGCACCTGCGTTTCTGTCTTTTTATATTGCCGTGAGGCTCACATTGATAATTAATGAACTGCGTTGTCGCATTGCATCCGCTATGTACCCGATATCAATTCCAAGGAAGATGCGGTCTTCTTTCAATATCAAGGCATGCAAAAGGGCCAGATTTATCATCAGTGATTACCATCCCAAGCGCCATTCGAGATCAAGGACCTAGAAACCGCCTCTGGAACGAACCTGTCGCAATCGATTGCTGCTTAAAACCCCACTCCCGACTGACTTCATCTTTCACTCCTACCACCACCGTCCTCGGACCCGAATCCTCAAGCAACATTATTGCACACTATTCGAATCTTCCCGACTGCTCGTCTTCCAGGCAACGTCAACATGTGCGGATTTTGGCCTTTCTCGAAGGCACACTACGACAACGAGGATCCGCCACTTGTCTATCGCCTTGGCTGGGATGGCCAGAGATACGCTATAGATGTTGTAAGTAGAATGTCTCTTGGATACCTTTTGCTTTCTTTACCCTCTCTTGCAATCCCAACCATTGCCGTTATTTCCCTCCGTTTTTCTAGTAAGCCCCCGGAAGATCATGCAATGACCTGCCCCCTTTTCTTGTCTTTCGGCCTCAGAGACAAAGAGCCGGCCAAGACATCACTGGAGCGGGTCATTGGTATACCAAAAGCTTCAAGCCGCAGTGGATCTTCATGCGGCTGGGTGAAGAGATCTGGCTGAGTTCTCGCCTTGGACCGCTCTTCAGATCTCTTCTCCTTCACATCTCTTTGATCAGCCTCATTTTCTATCAATTCACCCAAGACTGTGATGAGGTGAGAAGTCTCAGGTCATCAAAGCCCTCCATCGATAAAGGAGTCTCGTCTCCTGGCATTTGGTCTCTACCCCTGGATTTCCGAGTTTGATACACCAATCGAAACAAAAACGACCTCGATACTCTAGAAACAAGGATTCGGCGTCGAGTTCAATATATAATCGAGTCCAGCAAATCCGCCATGAAGTCTCCCAAGAGCAAGTCGACTGCCAATACCACCGGCCCGCGGCAGGTGCGCTTCACGGAGGACCGCAGCAACCCAGGTGCCTCCTTCCCCGTTACCCAGGGAACCGACACCTCGACCGCTCCTGCCTTCAATACCCACGAAAGCGACGTGGGTGAAGACAGCGGTGTTTTCCTCCACACCTCAACCAATCCCTCTGCCTCAGTCAATCTTGGCCATCACTTTCCTCCCACACCCTTCGGTCAGGCTGCTCACCCACACCTCAACCCTTTCATACCCTCCACCTTGCACCCCGCCTACATCTCCGAGACCAACTCGTTCGCGCCTTTCGGTAAATTCAACCCGTACGGACTTACCGCGCCTCCCTACGTCAACATGGCCGACTACCAGAACGTCGCTCCGCCTACTAGTGGCCTTCACTTCCAGCCGCCGGTTCCCGACACCACCTACGGCCCCATGCAGCACGTTTACGTGCCTCGCTTCGACAACGGAATGCCTCCAGTCTATCACGTCGGTCTCCCTCATGCTCAGGCTCTGCCAGTGGCCTCTTTTGTTGCCCCGAAGCCTACTCCAGTTCTGCTTGGCGCACCTCTTGTTGTTGTTCATTATTATGCAAGTGCCCAGCGCACATACGCTGCGATTGCTTCCTGAGCCGAGCGGCTTGTGTGATTCATCGGGCACCTGGATTTCTTTGCTTCATCTAGCCGCCTCATTTTCATCTCACTAAGCTCACCCAAGGTTTCGAGAAATAGTTTGCTGACTTGAGATTGTAGCAGTCCCCCACCAACAACATCACCTACATTGGCCAGGCCCCCCCTCAGCCTCCCATCATCATGGCCCAACAGCCTGCTATGCACGCGGGCATGAGCATGCACCCTCCGATCATGCTTCAGGCTCCTCCCGCCGGTTTTAGTGGCCCTCCCATGTTCCAGGGTGCCCACATGGGTATGAATATGCCTCCCAACATGGGCGGAGGTGGAATGCCCGTCTTCCCAGGTAATACCAATCTTCCTCCGGACGTCACTGGATATGGCAAGACCGCTGGAGAGGTCGCCATGGAGCAGGCCCAGTTTGCCTATTCCAATGGTCTCTTCGAGCCCCAGGACTTCAAGCCTGCGGACGATGACCCATCCCGCTACTATCCCGTTCGAGAGGTTGATGGTAACTGGACCCAGCGCAATCGTTTCACTATTGACAACCTTGGCGATTGCCGTTGGTATGTCACCAACGAGGGCTACTTC
Organism: Colletotrichum abscissum; assembly: GCF_030869225.1. Taxonomy (NCBI): domain Eukaryota; kingdom Fungi; phylum Ascomycota; class Sordariomycetes; order Glomerellales; family Glomerellaceae; genus Colletotrichum; species Colletotrichum abscissum. The sequence continues at coordinate 826,449 of NW_026849987.1, read as the reverse complement.
TACGCCGTCCGTTTGCCCAACTGAAGTATTCCTTCATCATAGGTATTTCACCTCAATTAGAAGGAAACGAGATGAATTGCTAACGTTCCAAACAGCGTCAACGGGCAGCGAGATGATTTGGAAGATCTTGGGGTGAATGATGAAACGGAGAAGATGCCCTCGTGAGTATGCGAAAAGGAATGAGGAGGCCCCCATGTCTGATCATAGCAGATGATTCAACTTTCCGGCAACTTGCCCTTCAGACCCCTCTAATCCGTCATTGGCCCTCAGACCGTCAGGTAAGGCATGCAATCTATGGCAAAGCTACAACAACTGACAAGATATTAGGACGATCATTAGAGCAGATAATCTGTCTGCTTTAAGGAGTTGTCCACGTCATTCGCCCAAGGACAATACGGATACCAGATTGGGCTGAATGGGATGAAAGGGAGAGGAGGATAAAGTCAATGGTTTCCTATGTCGACATGCCAGAGAATGCTCTCGCCCAGGCCGCCAAAGTTGCGGTTAAGGTCGAAATTGGAGGCAGCTTTCAATGCGTGGCTTGGAAGTAGACCAATATTTCTATTCCTGGGGTCGTTTGACGATGGCTCGGAAGAGGGTGGATGCCTCAACCTGAACCTAGGTAGATTGCGAATCCCATAAGAGTGATTTCGAGACGCCACATTTGCCTGATTATTTTGCATGCGTGAAAACTCAAAGCGATACGAATGAGTGGGTTTATTTAGCTGTAAAGAAGTCTGTAAGGTATGATTGAGCGTGACAGGGAATTTTTTCTCTCTGAATTTGAGATCATGATGTCCAAAGAGAATTGGAGCCTTTCTTTTTTGCCTACTATTATTTGTACTCTTATTGGATGATTGGCATGTGATTTACTTTCAGAGTCCAGTAGTACTGGCTACCTAAAGTAGGTGATTTACTTTGGGCAGGTACAGAAGTCGGGCAGTTCCTTCCAATGCGGGCGAGGTAGTCACTCTGACCTGGCTTCACCTACCTTCGTATTCAGGATTCACCTCCTTTTGCATCCAATGAACCCATCAATGCAGAGATACCACCCCAATTCTGTGCTTTCCCTTCCTGAAAGTTCTCTAGAAAGAAACTAGTCGAAGGCGGATTCCGCAATATTCGTTGACGATCGGGCTGCATCCACAGTACAGAACCTCCCACTGACAGCATCTCGGTAGTCAACCTCCACCATGACGCGTAACGCCCGCAGCTCTACTCTCTGCGAGTGGGCCCTTGGCGTCAGCGTCGAGGAATACTGCAACTCTATTGAAAGGCGCAGACGCAAGAAGTCCAGCAGCAGACAGCGGATCTGCGTCGAGATTTCCACCGACGACGAATCCGAGGAGGATACGGTCAAGATCACATACCCGCGCGCCAATCGCAGCAAGGACTCTTCGGGACCCGGCTCCAAGAAGGTCCGTTTTGAACAGGCCTCGTCAAAGCCTGCGCTGAAGGCTGTGGACGCAGAAGCTAAGTCCAAAGGTGATACCAACATCCAGTGCGGGCATGAGTATCGAAATTCATCAGGAGAAGACGAAACTAACCACGGAGGAAGCAGACATGAAGAAATCGGAGAAGACAGATGACACATCCGAATCTGAGTCGGAAGCTAAGTCGAAGAAGAAGAAGAGAGGTGCCAAGGCAGCTATGAAGAAGGTAGTGGATTCTTCGTCCGAAAGTGAGACAGATGAGACTGAGGAGGAGACGCCGGCACCTCTCAAGAAGAAGAGACAAGAAAAGACGAAGGACAATGTCAAAAAGTCATCTAAGACGAAGGAAAGCGCCGTTCCAGCCGATACCGAGCCCAACAACGTCGGTCCTACAGTCAAGAAAGCCCGAAGCAAGAATGGAGGAGGGAAGACGAACGAGACCAAGAAAGTCGACAAGCCTCAGAAAGTAATGCCCAAGGCGGCGTTGTCTCCTCACCTACGCCGACCCAATCTCATAATGCCCATTCGCGCGGAGGTCATTCAAGTTGAGCATACCATTGAGGGCGTCGAAGATCCTCGACCCAACGCATTCCACGACCCTCAGCACGGCGTTGTCCGAGTCTATCATGGACCAGCCTACGGCAATCCTTACGGCTTGCTCTATCCTGCTCGCGATCCAAACAATGCTCCTTTGCCGATGGGCGTCCCCCATCCTCTGCAGAACCCCTATTTTTACGGTTTCGCCAATCCCTCAAACCCCGGAGACAACCACTTCAAGGGCCAGTCTCCCTGGGGCTCTATGCCCGTCACTTGTATGCCTGGAGGACCGCCAGTCATGGCAGCAGTCGACCCGATGCAGATGGGAATGCAGATGCCGCCGTGGTGGGGTCCCTCGTCTCCTAAAGGTCTTTCTCCAAAGGGATCTCCGAAGCATGTTATGTCGGGGGCCATTCCAGCAGACGCAGCATCGACGACAGGTGCCAAGAATAAGGAACAAGGATGGGATACCAACGTTGGTCCTCAACAAACCAAGGCTGCTTCGCCTCTGGCAAAGGTAGCGAGTCCCAATAACGTGGCTCCTGCTTCTCCTATCAACATCAATTTGACAGTGAATCCAAATACACCATGGGCTGCATTTGCTAGCGACCTCAGCAAAAAGTCTACTCCTAACAAAAATGGATCGCAAAATGGAAGCAAAAATTCCTGGGGATCGAAGAAGAGCACAGACTGGCAGCCCCTGGGCAGTGGCCAGCATCCTGATCTTGCTTGGGGCAACACTCCCACAAAAAGCCAGGGAAGCAACAATTGGAGCAACAAGGGAAGTAACAAGGGAAGCAACTCGGGCTGGACGAAGATTGGGGATGCGAACAATGATTCTTGGGGAGCGACTGGAGGCAGTGGAAGCAATAGTGGGTGGAACACCACGAATACTGCTCAGGCCAATGATGCTTGGGGAACACCCGGCAACACTCAAAGCAACGATGCCCAGACAACTTCTGGTGGCGACGGCTGGACGGCGATGAATGGTAACACTTGGGACAATACCGACAATACGAATAAGGATGGATGGGGAACCTCCAATGACCAGTCAGCCGATGCCTGGGCTAAGTCTGGAGGCGACTACAGCAACAACTGGGGAACCGGATCGAATCATTCCAACTCGAAGAAGTCAAATAAAAGCCAAAATGGCAATGGAAGCAATCGAGGCACTAGCGGTCAAGCCAAGGCTGCTACGGACTGGGATGGCCAGGGAAACAATGTTGGCTACTCAGGATCGGAGCGTAAAGTGTCAAACAACTCGAACAAGTCTAGCAAGTCGAAGAAGACTTCACCACCGCCGCCCTCAACCAATGCTGGCTGGGACAACAACGCTGGGCCTTCGACCAACAGTCCCGTTGGTAACTCATCCAACAAGGGCAACGGAAATGAGAAGAGCTCAAGGAATGCGTCCAAGGGCGATGCGTGGGCGACTGCCAGCAACTCGGCCTGGACTACATACAACAACGCTGGCCCAACGACCAACAATAGCCCCCACAATTCCCACTCGTCGAAGAAGAGCTCGGGAAGCAAGAGGGAAAAGACTGATCAATGGGTTTCGGCTGGCGGCGGTGCCGGATGGGGCCCCGAGACCACGAGCGGCGAAGTCAACTACGGCCCGACGGCGACCGAGATGAGTAAGACTTCGAGCAGCAGCAAGAGTATGCCAGGCGCCTGGGACACCAACGTCCCTCCTTGGGGAGATCCGACTTTGGCGCAATCGACAGGCGGTGCGGCAGACCAATGGTAGAGGTGATTATGGCGAAGCCGAGCTCAGGGGGAGCTCTTGAATGATACCGCAGCAGTAGAAGCGGAAGGGTGGTCGGCTGGCGGGAGGTATTTGACAGCAGCTGGTAGAATTTTTTGGAACCGACAGATCTTGGTGATCTGCACATATTGGGGCGTTTTCCCCAATAAGGAGGTTGTGGACTTTGGCGAATGCATTATTTGACAATGACTTGGGAGGGGAAGGGGGGGAGTCTGCGGGTTGAAGAGACATTGAGTTTTACGAGCCTAGACTGTTTTACCCGCACGGGAGGCGCGCGGGGCGTTGCAGCTTTCACCCGAGTTCTACATCAGCTGGAGGACAAAAAGCTTGGCACCAGAAATTGACGTAGATAGATCAAGAAACATTGAAACAAAGGTGCCGGTCAAAGAGTGAGAGTGGATGATTTGCCAATGGCTGCAGTCTACAAGATGTGTGCTACCTAAGTACCGACATCCCGTCCACCGACGAGAGATGTTCCAGGTTAAGGGAAACGCTCAGTCGCCGAATGGAGATGGGAACCGAGGGGAAAGAAAACGAGCGGACTGTTCTGGCAACGCTGCCCAGAAAAGATATGCGAATTCAAAGTTAATGTTGGGCACGAAAAGTCATTGACTCCGAAATGCCAATGACGTCTCCCAATTTCTCCGTCAGATGCGCATTTACTCGTCCTCCTCGCTAGACTCCTCCTCCGAGGCCTCCTCGAGCCACTTGATGAAGGGCTCGGCGGCCTTGCGGACCTTCTTGGAGGTGGCCAGGTCGGTGTACTTCTTGCTGGCCTTGGTACCCCACTTGACGGCGACCTCCTCGCTGAGGAGATCGTGGTTGTAGTACAACTGGAGGATCTTGACAACTTTGTCAAAGATGTCGGGGTGCTCCTTGGCGAGCTGGCCAATGAGGCGCTCAGTACCACCGAGGAGAGCCTTCTCGTGGCGCTCAGAGGTAACAAACTAGGAGATGAAGTGAGTCAAGGGGTCATGAGCCATTGGTCCAAACGATGTGAACATACCTGCTTCATCATGCCGGCGCGCTTGGGGATCTGGGCGAGAATGTTCTCGTCGAAGATGGTCTGCACCAGAACCAAAACGGAGCGGTGCTTGGTCTCGATACCAAGCTCCTTGGCCTTGACAAAGATGTCAATCGAGTCGACCTTGTCGACACTGCCCTTAGCAGTGGCCTCGTCCTGGATCCAGGTGCCAAACTCGTCGTAGACGGTGCTGCCAGAGGCCTCGCCATCCTCGTCTTCGTCATCGCCCATGTTGAGCTTCTGCTTGAACTCGCCGGGGAGCTGAGCCTGACGGGCCTTGACGGCCTCCTCGCTCATGTCGACGGCCCACTCGTGCTCCTGGGTCTCAAACTGGTCAATCTCGGGAGCCTCCTTCTTCATCTTCTCCAACTCGTCATCACTACCAACATCCTGGTCGTCGGCGTCGTTGGAGCCGTTGTCGGATCCTTCTCCGCCGCTTCCGCTTCCCTGTCCGTTCTCCTTGGTACCGTTGGCCTTCGCGCGGCGGGCAGCCTTGCGCTCGGCCTTGTCCTTCTTGCCCTTCTTCGGCTGGTTCTTCAGGATATAACCGCTAAGCTTCAGACGGAGGTCGACCTCGGAACGCTGACCACAGGCCTTGCAGTCGAGGAGGATGCGACCGTCTTTGATGTTGACGTCGGTCTCGGGGTTCTTGCACTTCTTGCAGAGAACGAAACGGTTGATGAAGCCATCGAGGTGGTCTTGCAGCTTAGCGGCGTTGTGGGAACCGTTGATAATCCAGCGGTCGTCGGCGGGGTCAACGTTGGTCTGGGCACCGAGCTCGAAGCCGAAGTACTTGATGACATAGGCACCGGGACGGGCGAGAGACTGGGCGACGCTGCTCAAGTTGACGACAACGGTCTTGATACCGTTGCCCTTGCCCTCAATCTTGGTGACGATCTTTTCCATCTTGTAGCGATAGAAAGCGTCCTTGACGTCGCGACGAACGTTGATGAGGGAAGCCATGATTGCGATATTGGTAGTAGGTGGACTGAAGAAGAGTCTTGGAAGAGTATTTTTGATTTAGGAGGGTTGATTGGATCTGGAGTTAAAAGGCTCGGGATGCGAAGCTGGTAGTGCTGTCGTTTGGACGGGCGGGTAGCATGAAGAAGCCGGAGGTCGTGATAGTATAGGATCGACTGATTGGCGAGGAAGCTGGTAAGGGAGCAAGAAGGCGGACTCAATGCTCAAGGGTTCTTTTGATGAACATAGGGTAAAGCGAGACTAGATCGTCTTTGCTGTCGAGAATTCATGAACTCCTCTGGGTTCGGAGATTTCAGCCAACGGAACTGATGTTGGGGCTACAAGGTTTCGCTATGCGAAATGATTGCAGCTTGGGGACGAAGTGTCTGAAGACGGTGGTATTGTCGTGCTGATACATAAACTGCTATGTGGCTTGTACCGCGTGAGGGTGGTGTTGTATGTTCAACTCTCGCGGAAGAAGACTCGGTGGTCGGGAACGCGGCGAGAGAGGATGCTACTGGCGATTGTTGACGATACTGTGGTTGTTTATGGCGAGGTGTTGGGTGGTGGTGGTGGAAAGTGGCGACGTTCTCAGGAGAGAGAGGGGTGGAGGTGGGAAGAGGTTTTGTACGCTTTGGAAGATTTTACCGCGGAGGACGCGAGGATGCAGAGATGCCTAAGCAGGGCGGTGAACTGCGATTGCGAAAAGGTGGGTTTAAGATAATTGCGAGATGTGCTCGAATGGATCTCCGAGCGGAGGGTTTTGTGCGTTTTTTTTCTTGTGGGTGGTGGGAAGAGGAGAAAACGGAGATGACTGGGCAGTGAGCGCAGAGTTTTGGAAAAGGCTGAGGTGGAGTCGGAGGTGGTGGCCTTCTTGGTGGTAGTACGGAGTAGAGGTGGCGGCGGCAGGACAGGAAGTTCGGAAACACATGAAAAGTCCCAGAAAGAAATGCCTAGAATGAAAATACAAATCCCTAGGAATAATAAAGTGGACCTCCCTTAGAGCGCTTGCCTACGAATTCATCGCCTCCCCAGCACCTCCTTCACTAAGGCGCCCCCCCAAAGGACACTCAAGGTTTGGGCGCTGGGGGCGGCGGGGAATCTGGCGGGCTGGCTGGCCCTTGCCTCGTGCCTGTCAGAGTTGCGCCACCACTCAAAGAACCCCCTGGAGCCGTTCTGTCAGACATGGACCTCAGAACAACCAGCGAGCCTTAAATCCGAGTTTGAGGTTGTCGTTCGCTCGTTCGCCTGCCCCGCGGCACCACCGGGCCAGTCCAGTGTCCAGGATGCAACACGCAGCTGGGCAGCCAGTTCCACTTGCTGCCTTGCGTGTTTCCCGACCTTTCTTTGAACTTTGGCCTCAATTTTTTTCGTTGCTGTGCTATGTGTCGTCTTACATCATGGCACCCAAAGTAGGCATTTGGATATTACAAGGCATCGAGACAACAGCGACCCCAATTATCTTGCCTTCTCTTCCTCTCTCTGTGCTCTTTGCACCCTCAAGAGTGTTTCATACTCGTTTGTTTCTCTCATGATTATTTCAACACCTCCTGCCTTCATCAGGCAATACTTGAGACAGCGAAGGGATGGGAAAGCCTAAAGGCCTGGCGCCGTTTCCTGGTTCCATTGGCATTTTAAAGGGGGAAACCCGCGACGGCTCCGCGCCGGGCACGGGCCAATCAACGGTCTTTCCCGCTTTTCGAGAAAGCGCAATTCGCACCGCAATTGTGCGGGAAAGGTCAAGGAAGCTTTCCAAAGGATCCGGGGCAGCACGTAGCAGCGCAAGCAGAGGGACGGGCAACATAAAACTAAAAATAAGCGACAAAAGAGAATACCTAGCCGAGTAGGCACACCTAACATGGGTTTTAGGAATTCCCCGTTTCGCCATCAGGTGGATCCAGTCTCTGCAGCATGCAGCCTACCGTTCGCCATTGCTTTTGCTCGCTCGCCTCGCCTAACGCCGGCTCACAAAGCCGAGCCAGTCGTTGCCATGCAAGTCATCACTCGACTTGCAGTTTGCCTTGGCCAAGCAAGCTATGGATGGATGTATTCAAAAAGCAGGGCAGTTGGCAGCGGAAAGCCTGGCTTGTCCACGTATGCAGTAAATGTGTGTGGTCCCAGTGAACTCCCAAGCAAGACCACACAGGGACGCTACACAACGACGTACATACATTCATGAATCACCACGAAATCTTTCTGGCACGATGTGACTTGGTATTGGCCCTCTAGGTCTATAGGGACCATGCCTACCCAACCACATTTGCCAAGCTGTCTCGTTTATCGAGGCACGTTTTTTTTTTTACTGATTCAGCATTCCTGCCCCAGAACCCAGATGCCACAAACGCTACCTACCCGTGCTCCAGTACCGGAATGATCAAACACTCACAGAAACGCCCAGACGCGATGTGCCAACAATGCCGTCCATACCCTTCGCGCCAAATGCAACACACACTATGCAACCTTTGAAATCCTCCCGTTCCTCCCATCGAGAACCCCATCATTCCCGCTTCTCGCCAACGGGAACAAACTGCAGCAAACACTTTTGCCCTAGGGGTCGCGAGGAGATGAGCTGGTCCGACATGGCCATCGACTCTTCCGCCATTGACGTCTCAGGAAGCGTCGTGTAACGGGTGTAAATATCCGTCAACAGAGTCTTCATCTCGGCGAGCGCCAGACTTGGTGGTGCTTTGTTAGCAGATGGGATCTCATTGTGGATGGATTATGGGGGTTACTCACTGCTTGCCAACACATCCCCGGCCTCCGTTGGCAAACGCAAACATGAGCCGCTTCCTCTCAGCGTCACCCGTTGGCTCCATCCACCGATCAGGGTTGAACAAGTCTGGCTCCGGGAACACTTCCTCGTTGATGCGGTGAATGGAATACGCCTGGCAGCTGACTGTAGTCTTCCCCGGGATGGCATACCCGTCAATCACCCGCCCGCCCTGGGGCACATAACGCGGCAGGGACATCGGGATAGCTGGGAAGCACCGCAACCCTTCCTGCACAATGGCATCGAGGAACGGCAACTTGTCGAACGCGACCCCCGGGTTCTCCCTCAGCTCGCGTCGCAGCGTCTCCTGAAAACGCAGCGACCGCGGCTGCGAGAGCTCCCACATGAGAAAGCACAGCCCGTCGCCCGTCGTGTCGATGCCTGCCGCCATGTGGTCGAGGCACTCGCCCGCCACGTCGAGCTGGTCCAGTCCCTGGCCCGCCTTGTCGTGGAGCCGGCTCAGGAGCGTGAAGGCCGCCGGGTCGGGCTTTTTGCTGGACTCGATGACAAAGGTGTCGGCGAGGGGCGTCTCGCGGGGCTTGGCGAAGAAGTACAGGAATCGAGAGAGGAGCTTGTGCAGCGCGGGACTATAGTGCTGAACAAGGCGGTCTGTGTTATCGTCAGTCTACCTTGGGTACATTCAGCAGGCATGTTGGGCTGTGTACTCACTTTGCAGGCTGTCGTCAGCAGCAACCTGGTGCATCATTTCCTCGTCCGCCTCGTCCTCGAGGCAATTACTGCCGTACGGATGGAACAGGTGATGTGTGACGCAATCACAGGCGTATGAGTGAAGACTCATCTGCAAACGCAGTCAGGCAACCGTCCAGAGAGTTGAAACGGGGTCTACGTACGAATATGTCGTGGCTCTTGCCAACGGACTTCTCGCACAACTTGATAAACTTTTGTGACCTCTCCTGAATTCCGCCTAGAGGTACAGGTCGCAGGACGTTACTGTTTGCGTAGCGGTCCGCAATTATTCTCTTGCGCTTCGCATGCTAGAACAAATGTTGTAAGTTGCTATTCTACCCCAGACTGGAGTTTCATCCGGGGGGGCTTTACATCTTCCTTGTTCAACGTTGTGAACATAGTCCTAGTACTGTAAGCTTTCTGCTTTACCCAACCAACATAAGTTTGCCTTCCATACCTTCGTCCATAGACTTTGAACAAGTCATAAAACTCCGTCTTGTCATAACCGCTGCCTCCAGAGCAGTAAATTTCTTTGACGGCTTCGTACGATGTAAATGAGACCTCGTCTGGTGCGACTCGGACAACCGGTCCATATTGCTGGTGGAGCGCATGGATGTACTTCGTCCTGGTTGCTTGTAGTTCATGCCATTTCAGAATGAGGGAAGTGAAGGCGGATATCCTCGGGCCGGGAACTTTCCACAACGGGGACAGGACGCAGCGAATGACATACGTCAAAGCTAGGACAGAGAATGCTGCTCCCAAAAAGACGGGAGAAAGGAGTAACATGTCGCAGGCCTTTCACTATTACACCATGATACGTACGTAGTTGTTCTGAAAAGTGGCAAAATGAGTCAAAGGTTCGGGGCGTAAGGTAGGTCTCTCGAATCATGGGTGACGCCGGTTCCTCTTATCAGCTCCGTTCCGGGCCCCGATAGCGTTGGTCAATCAGAGGGTTTCGATTCGTAAATGACCAGTCGAGCGCCGGCGCCGATAGGGTGCTTTAGCCCGAGAACGGGGCGGTCTGGCAAGCGCAACCTACTGAGGGACCCCAAATGAGACGTGAGGGGCAGGGCGTCAACACTGATTACCCCTCCATAACTCGACAGCCTGTGAGGAAAGGCTCGACATGGATGCGTCGGGAAAGACTTCACAAGGTATTCTCGTGAAGCAGGAATTCGGTACGGTATCAGATATTTGATTTTCAACTCATGTTTTTCTACGCCATCACCGCCGGGGTCCAACATCACCTCGTGAGACGCACAACGCCTCGCCGATCGCCACCTCGTACTAATACACCCGGTTCAAAACTCGCCCACCAAGCAAACCTCGAAGCAAGACTCAAAAAAGTGCAGGTAAACTCCCCTCCTCCATCTCTCACAGCTCTCCCTTAGTGCCCTGCTTCGACTTGTCATTCGAATTGCCCCCAAACAAGCCGGTCAACCAAGACATACCGGGAATCGACACAGTGCCTGCCGGGGGATACTCCTTGCCGTTGACGGTGACCTTGGGCGTGCAGGTGCACCACTGTTCCTCGGGGACGCTGCTCAGCGCCGACGGGATGTGTTGGCCGCAGCCCCGCCAGGTTGCCTTTGCTATTGGATACTTTTAGTTTTCATGAAACTACACGGAATGTTACGAGACTGGGGTTGTCGTCTTACAGCAAGTCGAGCAGGTGACTCCGAAGCACATTGTGGATGAAAGTAAAGGTGTTGGTGAAAGGGAGATGTCGGTGCGGGTATCAAGTTCAAAGGGTCGACAGTATGTTGTGTACGAGTTGATCCGAACGAAGCTGGAAGTCAAGATGGTGTTTTGAGATAGTCTTTTTGAATGTTGACCAATGTGATAAGGGCTGGTCTAGCTACGAGCTCACCTGGGATTAAGTATTCGCGGTGTCCGTGATAGCATAATCCACCCACTTGGGGTCGGCGACCTGCATTGAGCATCGTCACGGGCGCAGTGACCCCGATGAAGTGGGTCTCGGAGGGGTATCGCCGACCTCGCTCCCTATTCCGGGGAAGTGGGGTGCTGTCAATGGAACTCGGGCTTGCTCACATAAGGCACTTTGGAAGCTTCCGACCGAGCTGAGACCGGTATTTGTTTAGTCATCTCGTGTAACACGTTCGAACCAATCTCGGGAATGTTGCTCGTTAAATGTATTTGGCCATGAATGAAGACAAATATCCCCTCTCAACTAAGGTAAGGTATGCTGAGGCTCATGCGGTCCGTCCCGAGTCTGACTTCATACTTGCTGGATGAACTGAGCCACACGTTCTGCAAGCCACTGCTGGGATTCCAGGTTCTTCACAGTGTGGCTTGCTCCGGGAATCAAGCCAGACAGCTCGTGGACATTGGAGTTTGTCTTCTTCCACAGGTCGATCAAAGCTTGCTTATCGATTTTGGCTGGCACGAACTCATCCTCTGCAGAGTGTAGCACCATGACGGGCTGCTGGAAACGATTCCAGACCTCGGAGACGAACGACTCTTTGAGGTCGGAGGAGAAGTAATCATCGTCGCCCCTGTGATGAATATCAGTATTTCATTCACCTCACCCCGGAGATGGAGTATCATAGCTACTTACCCCTTAGCCGCCAGAGAGTGCCAACGGTAGGCCGTCATAGGTGTCGAGAAAAAGCTTGGTACTAGATCTTTGGGCATCGCTTCGGCCTCCTTTCCAGTGGAAATCAGCCCCTCTGCGTGCTCTAGGCTCTTCTTCAACCAGTCAGGTTTGACAAAGTCTTCAATAGACTCCCGGTCAGATGCAGGACCTTGCATGATGAAGCCATCGACAGGGTCCTCCTTGTGCTTGGTATACTCCATACAGTCCTACCAAGGTTAGTTGGGTCCTGTAAATGTTCGAGGCTACTACAACGGTATACCTGGCATCCAGTTGAGTGGCCCATAAGGACAATCTTTTTCTTTCCGATACCTCGGAGATACCTCACCAGCGCCGAGATATCCTCAACATCGTTCTTCAAGCTCGAAAAGCCGTAGCCAGAAAAGGAGCTCCTCATCCGAATCTCAAACACAGACCAGTCTTGTGCCGCTGTCTCAAGATGCTTGGCTATGGCCTTGGTGTAGCCAACAGTATGAGGTCCATCTGCGAGGCCTCCTATGAAGAGAAGGGCGTTTGATGCTCCAGATGGGCCGATCTCATAAGCGCTAGAGTGGGAGGTTCGGGAATCGAAAGGATGCACCGTGCAAGAGAAAGGAGCCGGGGCCATGGCGAGTTACTGAGGCCCTTTCGGACAAAGACAGGCTGTTCGTCAAGATTCGGTCGTAGTTTCAGCGGAAGGCTCCTTTCGTGACTGCTGATCAGAAATTCAGAGAGTCTTGCGATGTTGTTGCGTCCTCAAATGAATTATTGAAATTGACGTAACCTAGTGGAGGGGGAAGCGCTCTGGTGGGGGCTGCTCTGATGTGCTGTTGCGGGGCTGCCAGCTTCCCTTTTAGCGAGCCAAAACCACCAAAGGCCCTGAACAATCGGCTGTTAGTGGGGCTCATCACCGAGGGACGTCGAAAGGAAGCCACCCGATTGGGCCTACTTTAGGAAGGTATGTACTTCGTACCGTCAATCTTTCTCAGGATAGGTAGTCATCTCAGGCAGGCGTTTCCTCCGTCAAAGTTGGGTTGCGAAGTGAACGACAGAGCCTCCACATTCAACTACCAGTAGACACGCGAATCCTCACCACTCTCTCTTCAATATCACGCCAGTCATATTCTCGAAAACCGCGACGATAGGCTTTTCTAGATCAGATACGTCTCCGCCGTTAAGTTACGCGCCGCTGGAGGCTGGCGTGGAATACCTGCCCTCTGCCTCGTAATGGCGACCAGTCCCGCCAATGCAAACCCAGCCCGGAATGAGTTCTTTCAGCAGGTTCGTATACCTTGGGACGTATAGATCATATGCTGACCAATTCAATCAGCTCAAACCATGCTGTGTCTCAATTAGTCAGCTAGCAATCCGACAACAAGGAGATTCGTCCTCCTTCAAACGACTCTCCGAGTTGACTGACGAGTTGTACCACATTCTCAACGACCAAGTCAATAGAGATGCCAACGTTCTGGATTCAAAGCTTGCCGACTACGTCTTTTTCCCGCTCTCTCATGTCTTCCGCAGTCACGATCAATACCCCAAGCGCCTAATCGAGCTCGCCATCAAGTGCCTTACCGTTATCATTATTCACGGCTGGAAGTCCAACATCTCGCCCCAGATCTTGCAGCAGCTCCTGATACTTCTCACTTTCATCGTTGGAGGAGTACCTGGCCGCGAGAGAGAGCACAATGTGCCCGAGGAAACCGAGCTTGAATCGCTTAGAGCATTAACTGCCTTGCTTACTGTGGCTGGAACGTCCAGCACAGCAGCAACAGCTCTGACCGAGGAGAGATTGGTGCCAACTCTGGGCCATACCATCACGGTAATTCTGGGATGCGTAGCGGATGGAAGAACGTCAGCTATTCAGCTCGAAGCTCTGCGTATCCTGAACTGCTTCTACACGAGCATCAAGGACCATGCCGCACTTGCGTCGTTCATTCCGGGCATCGTCTCTAGCCTGACAAAACTTCTTTCCAAACCCCAGGGAGAGAAGACGCGCGTCTTGGTCGGTTCCATACAGTCGTTGGGACTGGTGCTAGTAAAAGTTCTTGGCGATGTCAGGACCCGGAGCATCATCGCAAGACTGAACTCGGATACTCCACCGGAGGCCGAACAAGGGGGTGTACTGAGCCTATCATGGCTCAACGCGACAAAATCACAGATCAAGCTGGCTTTGGCAACAGTCTTGAAACTCCGAATAAGCGATAATACAGACGTACGCGAGGCGCTGCTGGCATTCTGTCTTGGACTTCTCGACGAATGTCACACCTCCCTGGAAAATTGCTCTTCCGTACTGGTGGAGACAGCCATGGTCATCTCACCAACACATCCAACGACGTCTTTGACCGGTACAAGTCTGCAAGATTTGGCCATCATATATCCTGAACTTGGCGAGACCGTGAAGGTCACATGTTACAATTGGATCACCAGCTTGCCCAGGATCATGCAGTCTGCCGACGAAAGCAAGAAACAGGCCGCCGTCCAGAATTTGATGAAGGGTATGGCTCTTGTCAGTAGCCTTCAGTTGGATTCTTCACTATTGGACGAGTCAATAGCGGCGGCTCTAAGGGACAGTGTCACATCTCTCATAACCGGAGCGAAGCCTAGCAAGATCCTGGATGAAACAACGCCGGACGCTTCATGGTACAACCAAGATATTGTGAGAATAGGAGACACTCCAAAACAATATTCAAATGTGCTGTTGGGCGAGGAGAGTCAGACTGGAACAAGGTCAGCTATGATTGACTTGCTTTCCAACGTCGGGCCAGCCTCGCAGCAGACCAGGCTTGCTGCCGAAATGCTGGATCACGCCAGGGACTCGTCAGGCGATTCTCAGATAGCCTCTTTCTGGCTGAGCTTTGAACTCCTCAAGACCGCCTTTTCTCGTTCCAACGAGCTCGACGATCTCCTGGACTTCTCTTCACTGGGTTCTGGGGGCGAGTGTTCCGAATCCACCTTTCAGGAATTGTATGCATTCGCCGTCGTTTTGCTCGACTCACACTCTGAGCTGGCCGAGATCGACTGGAGGCTAGAGGCCACAGCACTTGAAGTAACCGCCTTCGCAGCATCTCGATCAGGCGAAGCCTTCAGACCAGAACTCATTGACGTGCTATATCCTACAACAGCCTTCCTTGGCTCTGCGAGCTCACAACTAAGAGAGCATGCAATCACGACCTTGAACGTTCTTGCTGTATCGTGTGGGTACACGAGCGTCTCCGAATTAATCATCGAGAACGTCGACTATATGATCAACTCTGTCTCGCTGCGGCTCAACACGTTCGATATATCGCCGGCGTCCACGAAGGTGTTGGTGATGATCACTCGCCTAACCGGGTCGCGACTGCTGCCGTACCTCGACGACGTTGTGGCCTCCATTTTCGCAGCCTTAGACAACTACCATGGGTACCCGGTATTTGTTGAAAGTCTGTTTGCAGTGCTCAAGGAGGTTGTAGAACAAGGCGTGAAGTCTGACAGACTTCTTCTGGAGGGCCGACAAAATGGACCAGAGAGTCACAAGAAGGCTGCCGGCAGTCATGTCACAATTGACGACATTGTCAATTTATTGAAGAGACGACGGGAAAGAGAGACTGAAGCCTTGATCGACGATGTGACCGACGAAACTAACAACAGTCATCCTCAAGAGCCTTGGGGTGCGCAGGACCAGAAACCCAAAGACGGCGGGGAAGAAGGAATTGACGAGGACGCTGCAAACAACCAAGTCGAAAAGGAGAAACCACCCAAGACACCAACGTATACCCTACTGGAGAAGATCGCCGGCTTGACACAGCACTATCTTACTTCACCCAGCCCTACGCTGCGAAAGTCGTTGCTCGACCTACTGGCCACCGTATCTCCAGCTCTTTCAGGCGACGAAGACTCTTTTTTGCCGCTGATCAATGCTGTATGGCCGGTGGTGATCACCCGAATCTACGACGAGGAGGCGTTTGTGACCATTTCAGCCTGCGATGCCCTCTGTGCGCTCTCCGCCACCGCCGGAGACTTTCTAGCCTCCAGAATCAAGACAGAGTGGTGGGACGGGCTGGGAAAGTGGTGTCGAAAGAAAAAGCTAGAGGCTATCCAGTCTCGAGGTAAGGGTAGTACGCACCGAGAGAGTACCAGGCCAGGCCAGGCCGCCGGGACTACGAGTCAGAGAATCGTCATTCCCGTCATGACAGGAAGCGATCGGCTAAGCTATCAATCTGCAGAGATAACGAAAGGCTCGGTATCAGGCGGCTTGGGCAAATTCGCTCAATCTGCACAGATCTGGGATTCCGTGATTCGCATGTTGACAGCTATCGCTTCACATGTCCGCCTTGACGCCGAGATATTCGACGAAGTGCTGGATCTGTTGAGCGAAGCACTTAGCCAAAACGTTGAAGCACGTCGCGCCTTGGAAGCTGTCAATGGTGATGCAGTCTGGCTAGCCATGTACCAGCAGGGACAGGTCAAGGCCCCAAGTCTACCCAGACTAAACGGCGTGACTTTTGCATCCTTGACGACGCTGAGCTGAAGCTCGCCTCGCATGCATCTCAGCCCTCACGACGGGTAGCTACGGATACGCAGAAAGCTCTAGCCTCCAAGTTGTGAATCGTTCGATGGGAGCTGCAAGATCACATGGTAGCAACTATTATCCAACCACCACCAATAGGAACACAACCGCGGGCTTAATGGAAGCTAGAAGTGCGCTAGAATCATTTTGGTCTACAGAAAGTCCAGATTGGCCCCGGGATGGCTTCCACTGCATGACAACGATCACAGGTCGGGGCTGGAGCTGAAGATGTGACAGCTCTGAGCTGCATGGCACCACGGGAAGCATGTTCGGGCGACCTTGGCGACCTTGGCGCCTCAGGACCAGGACGCCCGATAGCTGCACAGAGAACGCGTAGTACATAGATTGCCGTCTGACGCGGGGTTGCGCACCATTCCCATCTTCTCGGCGAGTCCGGCCACTGCGACAACAGGGGGCAGAGCTGATAACACTCTGAATGGATCCGTGATCCGACATGATAGGAAGTAGAGACGGATCAGCGAGATACGAGCGCTTTGCTCGATGATTACAGCGCTCAGGTGCCGCCAACCGTGATTGACGAGCGAAACAACACACCTTCACAATAACTACATACCTAGACACTTTCTCACCAAAGGTGCCAAATTTGCGCAAAGATCAAGTGTTCCATAGCCCTTGTTTCAATTCGGGACGAAGGGGGGCCACGCGAACATGACTTCCGGGGGGATGCCTGGAGGTTTCTGCAGAGAGCGAAATGAGGGCGTCTACCCCAGATCCCCACGACACTCGATTTACACTACGCAGTAAGGGCAGAGTACTCCGTAACCGAGAGGCAATTGACGGTTCGGTGACAAAATGACACATTCCTCTTCAGGAAGAAGGCATCATCCTTCGCGGGAACGGTCCTACCAGATGCAGTATCGGTCACCTGCACCAAGGCTAGAAACCGCACGCTTCACCGGATCGTCTGGGCGCGATTTCGAGCAAAAGTGCTGCAGCAGAATGGGGGCGGGGCGATGGAGAGGAAGTGCGGGTGGTCAAGAAACTAAGACTAATTAATTACCAAGACTCCAAAAGATGCCCTCAAATGCTTGGCCTCAAGCCGGCCAATGATATCTTCAAGTTCAGTTGTCGCCAAAGCTTGATTTGTCTCGGCGTCCAAGGGACCAAGAACCTCAGGCGACGATCACCTCGATTTCCATCCTGTCGGATCACTTCTTGCCACCTCTTCACATTGGAAGGGCTGCCCATCTCATCGCGATAACACAAATCGTATGCTGTCAATTGTTATTTGAGATTGCGACGGACACGAGCATTGCGATTACTAGTTGCGCTGGTCCCGAGTCAGATCATGGCGCCATACCCGTTCGCATCGGGGGGACGCTACGCCTCACCTGCTTGCTATCCAATGAACAGGGGCTTTTGGTCAGTCATCTGGCCCCCGGGTCTAAATGGGACAGTCTTCTAGAACAAAATGAGCCTGACGACAGGAATGCGGCAATTATTTGCCAGATAGTGGCGGCGCCATGCAACCTTTTACTCGGTCGTTCGTCTGTTGGCGTACGAAGATCGCGTGCCTAGGACTTTACCACTATCCAACAGAGATGCTCTTCGCACTTCTTCGGACTGTCTAACTACTTGTTGTCTAGAGGCCGAAGCCAATAGCACTGCCGTTTTGAAGCCACGACGACGGCAGTCGCTGTACTCGAAGTCAATTGAATAATACCACCGACTATTTGGAACGCCAAAGGAGCGCCAACAAGATGACAGCTAGGCACGACAAAAGATCCAGGAACGAAAAGCCGAATATACAGAAGCAAAGCTTGCTGAAGCATGCCACCCTTAAGCCTGAAGCCTTGGGCTTGGAGCTCTCATATACCTTGATGACAACCTTTTGCTTACCTTCCTTATCTGTACCACTACAATTCGCACCCAGCTTATCACAGGTGCAGGGGTATGGAACAAGGGATGGCTGGTCTCAGGAAGCTGGGGAGGCCCGCCGGGGGTATGATTGACCCTAGAGTATCGCCGAGGAAGCCAAGATATCAAACTCGCTTGAGCCAATCACGACGACCACTATCTACTCGACCTCACTTACCAATTGGTGTAAGCTTCGCCCGAAAACCAGGCTAACACGAATGGGCTTGCCCTTGTCGAGCAATACGCATGCCGTGCCGGGTGACAATGGGACCACCCCCAGGCTCGCTCCCATCTCGAGGGTCTTAAACCAATCTGCTTTGGCTCTAGTACCGTTGGGGCCAACTGTCTTATCATCGGTGAAAGCTTGTCCTGTCCACCTCCTCCGAGATGTCTAGGGTCTAGGCCTCACGTACGACCTGCCATCCATGCGGAAGAACGGGACTAGGAGGACGGCGTTGCCGGGGACTGGTAGGCCAGAGTCCTGACCCCATGGCACTGGTACACTCCTGTTGCACCCAAGCTGGCCCAGGGGGAGAGACAGAGTGCGCGGCATCAAACGCTGATACCCGATTGCCTGTCCATCAAACTGAAGAATACCTGCCTACCTTGTCTTGCTATTCTGTGTGTATATATACCGGGGCCTCTTGGCGCCAACCCTCGCTGTATAGGTTGCATTCTTCGTTACCTCGTTTCTCTCCAAAACCAACAACGAGCTCGAGGAGCCAGATTCACTTGGTATCAGTCCTCAAGATGTCGCACCAACCTACTGTTGTCGATGACGACAAGCACTACACCAAGGACCCTGTTGTGAACAGCAATGGCAGCTACGGGGGATCTCACGATGAGGAGGTTGGAGTTGTCACAAAGGGCGAGCCCCTCCAGCGAAACCTGAAGAATAGACACATGCAGATGATCGCCATCGGTAAGCTTCACCATACTCCCTTGTTCTTCTCGGGCCCTCGCAGTTTTACTGACTCTGTACTGCAGGCGGTGCTATTGGTGCCGGTCTTTTCGTCGGTTCTGGTGGTGCTCTTCGAAGTGGTGGCCCTGCCGCCTTGGTAAGAGGTCATCGACAGTGCATTGGAAATTTCAAGACTGACGAAAGGAATGATAGATTATCGGTTACATGATTGTCGGATTCATGTTGATGCTTACTACCCAGGCCCTCGCTGAGATGGCTGTCTTGTATCCCGTTAACGGTGCCTTCTACACATACGTCTGCCGATTCGTCGACCCTTCCTGGTGAGTATACACACATCGCCTCGTTAGCCGACCCGGAAGGCGCTTTTTCTAACATGTACACCAGGGGTTTTGCCATGGGTTGGGATTATGCTATCGCTTGGTTGACCGTATTGCCCTTCGAACTCGTTGCCGCCAGTATCACCATCAAGTTCTGGCGCGATGACCTCAACATGGGCATCTGGGTTGCTGTCTTCCTCGTCGTTCTCGGCATTATCCAAATCTTCGGCGTCCGCGGATACGGAGAGGTCGAATTCGTTCTCAGTCTTATCAAGATTGCCGCCTGCATCGGCTTCATCATCCTCGGTATCGTCATCAACTGCGGTGGCGTCGGCGACAAGGGCTACCTCGGTGCCAAGTACTGGCACGACCCTGGTGCGTTCCAGAACGGCTTCAACGGTTTTGCTGGTGTCTTTGTTGTTGCTGCTTTCGCCTTCGGTGGTACTGAGCTCGTCGGTCTTGCTGCCGCTGAGTCCGACAACCCGCGCAAGGCCATCCCCATGGCTAGCAAGCAGGTCTTCTGGCGTATTGCATTCTTCTACATTGTCAACCTCTTCATCCTTGGCCTCATTGTCCCGGCCAACGACCCCCGCCTCTTGGGTTCCTCCGGCGCCAACACCAAGGCCTCCCCCTTCGTCCTTGCCATCCAGGATGCCGGCATCAAGGTCCTTCCCTCCATCTTCAACGCCGTCATTACCATTGCCGTCATCTCCGTTGCCAACAGCTGCACTTTCGGTTCCACCCGCACGATGCAGGCCATGGCCGAGCGCGGCATGGCTCCTCGCTTCCTCGCCTACGTCGACAAGCAGGGCCGTCCCCTCTGGTGCGTCCTGATCCAGATCGCCTTTGGTCTCCTCGCCTTCATCGGAGAGTCCGCCGACAGCAGCACCGTCTTCGGCTGGCTCCTCGCTCTCTCTGGTCTCTCCTACTTCTTCGTTTGGGGCTCCATCTGCCTGGCCCACGTCCGCATGCGCATGGCCTGGAAGGTCCAGGGATTCACCCTCGACCAGATCCCCTACAAGAATCCCTGGGGCGTCTGGGGCAGCGCCGTCGGCCTGTTCCTCAACATCATCTGCCTCATCGCCACCTTCTACAATGCTCTCTACGTAAGTTTTCCTTCTCTTTCCCAAAACCTTTGCCATGAATCACATTGCTAACGTTCTCCTTATTACAGCCCTCTCCCAACGCACAGCCCGATGCCACGGCCTTCTTCCAGGCCTACCTCGCCGCCCCGATCGTTCTCTTCCTCTATCTCCTCTGGAAGCTTATCTCCCGCGACTGGCGCCTCTACGTGCCCCTCCGCGAGGTCGACCTCAAGTCAGGCGTCGTCCTCGCCGACCCCTCCGACGAGCCCGCGGAAGTCAAGACCTGGGCCAACCTCCCCAAGCGGGTGGCTCGTGCCTTGTTCTAGACGGGTGTAACACATCCAAGAGATGGCACAAGTTGCTCCTCTCCTATGTTGGAGAGGTGGCTTGTAGATAAAGCATGGTTGTGGGATATTTGAAAAGGAGGCGAAACTTTGCATAGAGCGTACAAACACTAGAAAAGTACTGCTTTGAGGATGGGAGACGTCATTATTATACCTTAAAGATACCAATGTTGAATTTTTACTTTTAAAAGATCGTCCAAGTTATCTCTGTGAACAGTTATCTGCATGACTTGAAAAGTTCTTGATCAGAATAATTCAGTACAAAAGGGACACGGTATGACGTTGAGCCTCACTCCCCAGAATTGTACAAAGGTCTCAGGGCTACACCGACAGTTGACGCCCTGCCGGAGAATTCACGTGCAAGGGAACGGACGTAAAAGCAAACAAATATTGGGGCCAAGAGTCATGATGCAACTGTTTTCTTCAACTATGAGACGTCTCCAGCAATCATATGTACAAGAAAGTGCTCTATTGGAAGGGAGGGGGCCTCGACTCAGCACAGCGCTGTTCGCGCCATGAAAGATAAAATCCAGGAATCGTGGCGATCCATGCGCTCGCTTGGCCAGTGTGTACATTCAATTCTAAAGAGCCAAAACCATCTCCGTCTCTATAACGGCCTGGCAGATGTTGTAACCAGCTAAACCAAGCCTCTCTATCTACTAGTTCGCTGCTCGCCCGCCTCCGCCGCGAGATCTCTCTCCACCATCTCGATCGAGCCCAAGCTAGGGAAACGCTTTGAGAAATCCTGAACGTAGTCATCCTTCTCCTTGGCAGACATCTCCAACACCGGTCGTCCGGGCAGTCCCACGCCTACGAGATGCTCAGAAGACATAGATTGCGAAGGGTGGGGCTGCTTCGGCGGCGAGCCTGGTCTACCACCGGTCGGCAAGCTATTCAGGTGCATTGGCTTCCGAGGTGCAACTGGCCTTGGCCCCGGTGTAGACCGTCCGGGTGTTGGAACCGGCTCGTTTGCGGAGGGCCGTACTTTGTTAACCATCACATCTGAGGAGTTTGACGGCGTCATGGGGCGAGGTTTGGCGCCGCCCACTGGCTTCCTAGGGATATCGGGAAGCTGCTTGTCCCTGCTAGTGGGCGAGGATGTGTCTGTGTAGATGCCGTACCCCTGAGCAGTGCGCGGAACTTGGACTGAAGACTTCTGGCCCTCACTTAGCAGATTTTGAACCCTGTTTTGGATACTGACAGCCCGAGAGACGCCTCCTATGCTCTTTGGCAGCGATCCGGGACCGCCGGAACCTGGTGCTTGGTTGGTGAATCTTTGGCGATATTCCGCTGCAGCCGCTTCAACACGACGTTCTTCCTCTTCAAGGCGCAAACGCTCCACCTCACGTCTCATTGCCGGTGTCATATCCTCAGTCTCCTCCAGGCCTTTACCATCATCGGTTCGGCCATCGGTGGCTTCCGATCCCTCAATGGGGTCCAATGCACTACCCCGCTCGAGCTGCTTGAGTGGCGACGGAGTCCGAGCCGGTGGTGGTGCTTGGTTTCCCTCGAAACGTTTGAATGCATCTCCAAATTTGCCAGCAAACATACTCTTCGTACCGGATAAAGAGCTAAGACTTCCGCGTTTGCCATGCTTGGAGTGCCAGTCTCGCTTCTTCGAGTCTGACTCTTCCATACTGCGCAGGAAGTCCACATTGGACTCGATAGGGGCTTCCTCTTCCGGCTCTGCTACTGCAGGAGATGGCACCCTCTCGGGGAACTTGGGGGACATGAGACCGGGAGAAGGAAGAGGCTTCGAGGAGCCTTCTTTCTCTCGCAGAAAATCTAGATTTGATTCTAAATGAGTGCTTACGGGGCGCGGGCGTCCGTCAATGGATCTTCTCGACTGGGCACTCGCATCGAGCAGCTCCATACTTGGCCGACCTCCTTCAAGCGACGGTCGAGAAGATGATGGATGTCGCACATGCGTTGGGCGCAGCTGATATGAGGGAGCGCGAGGCAGCGACCCCTCTTCGTTCCCTGGGCGCAACGGTAGAGCCTGGTCTTGCTGACGGGGAAGGCTCGTAGACCGGTGATGATCTGTCGCAGGTACCTTCCACACGGGCATCGCTTGCGGAGGCTTGTGTTCAGGTGGAGGTGAAGCTGTCATTGTCCCAGTTGACACATATCTCGACGGCTGTGGCTGAGGCTGATACTGCGGCTTGGTCTGTGAAGAGATCGCCTGCAGTTCTGGGTTCTTATTAATGATGGCGTGCGCTCTACTCATCTCCGTTGGCTTTGGAGGAGCAGATGCTGTCTTGGTGAGTCCCACCGTACCTGGGGGAGGCGACTTGACCGTTGGCGGCGGGTAGGAAGCAGTGACTGCCGGTGCGACAGTTCTCGGTCTGGCCTGTTCTTGGTGCTTCGGCGGGGAATGGGATGTCGGGAACTGATCCGCCGACCTGTCGGCAGACCTCGGGACCGGGACTCTCTGCTGCTGTGCTGGGGGCGGTGTATGGGAGTCGAAGTTGAACTTTGTACCATGCTCGTGGAGGATGGAGAATTGATCAACGGGCGGGAATCTAGACGCAAATTCATCCACATCCCCCGCCATAGCTGCGGATGGCGCCGCCGCCGCAGCACTGGTAGCGGGCGCATCTAGAGCGGCAAAAGGGTCTCCGTTTGTCACTCTCATAGGAGACGGGCTTGGTTTAGCCGCCTGGGAAGGCTGAGGTTGTTGGTTAGCGGCCGGCAGCCTTCCTCTTCTCATAGGAACAATATCGGGAATGGCCTCCTGCTGCTGAGCAGGCGGGGAGAAGACGGCGCCGACTTTTTGTTGGGGCTTCTCCGTAGCAGAGGGTCTGCTCTGTTGAGTTGAGGGCTGCTTTCCGGCATAGATCTGTGCAAATGTCAGTCACATGGCCATGATGCCTGTGAAACAAGGTTCCTACATCATGAATCGGAACATCACGTCCTTGCATCGCACATCCCTCACGGAGGACCTGGTAGATGTTTGGTCTTGCCTGAGGACTCTCGCGCAGCATGGATGCTACTTCTGTTAGTTATCATGACGTGGCCAGTGTCTCTTATTACTCACCAATAAGTTTCTTCAGCCGGTCTGAGAATACAGGGTAGCTGGGATACTTGAAGCTCGCGTTAAGAATGGCCAGCTGTCCCTGGTCCTCGAAAGGTGTTGTATAGTAGCACAACTTATACAAGAGAACGCCCAAAGCCCAAATATCCGACTTCTCGTCGATGGGCTGTTTTCGGTAGACGTCAACCATCTCTGGACTTCTGTACTGCATGGTGGTATGCTTCTGCACATCCTCGTCTAGAAGTCTGCATTCGACAACGGTCTGGGGCGCGGGTTTCGGCGGAGCAGCAGATCCAAAATCGCAAAGCTTGAAACGCTTCTGTGAACCATTGCTCAGGATCAAAACGTTTTCGACTTTCAAGTCCCGATGAAGTAGCGGTGGCTTGAGGTAGTGCATACAGGCGACACCTTCTGTTATATCGGTAAAAATGTGGAGGATCTCGGGTTCGGTCAAGCGGTGTTGTAAACGGGTGTTCATGAAGTCGATGAGTCCGCCTCCATTGCAGAATTCCATGAGTAGAAACACCTCGTATCCCCCTCCTCGCATTTCAGATGCATGGGAATCGATGTATGTGACGATAGGGCGATGGCCCTTGAGCCTCTTCATAGTCTCGACCTCGATTCGCATGCTGCGCAGAGCCTCCTTATCGGGAACGGCGACTCTTTTCAAGACAGCCATGTCGGTGCCATCGACAGCTTTCGGAAGCTTTACCAGATAAACGTGTGCGAAGCCTCCCTCGGATAGGTATTTCTGGATTACTACCCTGTGACCTCCGACCTGTATCTTCGTTCCGGGCGTGAAGGTGCCGGCAGGCGCCGCGGCCACAGAGGCAGGCATTGGGGCGCCATAGGTGGCAGGGTGAGCAGCTCGAGGAGCCGCAGCGGGCATATGATGGCCGTAGGATGCCATGTCGGCCAGATGGCTTCGAAAAAGTGTTGTCGGTAGTTAATGTGGCCGTTCGGAGGATTCAGCCAGGCCGAGGATGTCGTGGGTCAGCGGGAGGAGGTTGAGGTCGAGGTCGGTGAGATGCTGGACGGTGAGAAAGCACGGGAGTAACAGAAGAGCGAAAGTGACATTGACGAGCGTTTGCGACCCGAGCAAGGAACAATTAAGCCATTCTTAGGTGCCGATGGTATCGATGGTGTATATTGGTGTCTTGGAGGAGTTGGTTCTAGGTTGCCATTCAGCTGGACCTGAACTTGGACATGCGTAGTGCGTAGTTCGCAGGTATGGAGTGTCCCTCGGTCGCTGTTAGTGGTGGAGCGCTGGCATTAAGGCCTTGGGAAGTAACCAAGACACTGGCACACCCTGTTCCATGTTTCGCAATGCAGTCGGGGAAGTGTCGGGTAAATGCACCGGACATGTTGTCATTGGCTGAGCAGCTGGGCCAGAGAGGCATGCCAGGCGGCACCAAGTGTGAGGCTCGTCTGATCCCGTAAACGTTCAGGCAGAGATCCAAGTTCGTTGGTGGGGTAGATTCAGCTACTTCCATCTTACCCATGTCGTCTTATCGATATCAGATAACGATAAGATAATTTATCGATTCGATAATTTTTTTTGGTCCTTGCCTGGGTCTCGAGCCGCTTTGCGCTGCAGAGCTGCAACTTTTTTAATCTGATCTTGCACGCTAGAAAACTTACGCAGGCCCAACGGAACGACGACGAAGATAATCAAAATGGTTACCAAAAGAAAGAGAGTCGAGATCGTGGATGCGACTCCCGCATCCAAGGCAGCACCCTCGAAGAAGACCAAAGCAAGCACCAATGGCTCTATCTCTAAGCCGTCAAAGGCGTCTAAGGCGAAGAAATCAACAACTGTGACGGGCCCCGCCGAAGAGGTGACGATACAGATTGTCACCGGCTCCTACGACCGAGTTCTCCATGGCGTTACTGCGACAGTCAAGCCAGAGGGTAAGGTCGAGTTCGCTGACACTTTCCTATTCTCTGCGCACACCTCGGCCATCCGCTGCATCGCCCTATCCCCTCTCTCAGCACCCATCCCCGGCCAAGGCCAGAAGGTCCTTTTGGCGTCTGGCGGCACCGACGAGCGCATCAACCTCTACAACCTTTCGGCGCATCCCCCGAACCGCAAGAACCAGGACGCCCTCTCCGCCGTCTCCGCTCGCCCTATTCTCGAGAACCCCAAGAACAGAGAACTGGGAACGTTACTACACCACTCGTCGAGCATCACCAAGCTATCATTCCCCACCCGATCGAAGCTGCTTTCCTCGAGCGAGGATTCCACAATTGCCGTCGCGAGAACGAGGGATTGGTCCGTCTTGTCGACTATCAAGGCACCGATAGCCCAGGCCTCGGGCAGACCCAGCGGTGACACCGCGCCCTTTGGCGGCGCGCCATCCGGTGTCAACGACTTCGCCATTCACCCCAGCATGAAGTTGATGATCAGCGTCAGCAAGGGCGAGCGGTGTATGCGACTGTGGAATCTTGTCACTGGCAAGAAGGCCGGTGTCCTGAACTTCAATCGCAGCATGTTGCAGGAGGTTGGAGAAGGAAGACATTCTACGGGAGAGGGACGGAGAGTAGTTTGGGGAAAGACAGAGGATGAGGACGAATTCGCGGTTGGGTTCGACCGAGACGTTATCGTCTTTGGCATGGACAGTGTCCCCAAATGCCGTGTCATGCCCGACACGCGGACAAAGATTCACGACCTCTCCTACATCACCGTCGACGGCGAATCCGAGTCAAGCCTATTGACGGTGTGCACCGAGGATGGACGGGTCTTGTTCTTCTCTACCAAGGCTGGCGACTTGAAGAAGCCCGAATCAGAAGACAAGACCCTGTCGAGCGCCAAGTTGGTCGCTCAGATCGGGGGCAAGGACGACGGTGTTGTTGGCCGCATCAAAGACACAGCCATTCTGCAAATCCAGGAGGGTGATTCCACGGCACTGCTGGTGGTTGCTGGCAGCAGTGATGGCAAGTTGCGAGTCTGGAAGATTGGCGCAAAGGAACTCGCCGCCGGGAAGGGCGAGAAGGCTGGCAAATTGTTGGGAACTTACAGCACAAACAACCGCATCACATGCGTAGCGGCATTCACGATGATCCCTCGGCCAGAGGGAGTGGAGGAGAGCGAGGACGAGGTGGATGAGGATTCTGACGAGTCTGAGGATGACGACGATGAAGAGTAAACTACAGCAACTGTGCAATAGCAATGATAATCCAAGATATCCGTGTGACAGCAATTATCGCGTCGATTCCAGCCCCTCGGGCATTGTAGAGGTCCATTCCGACCGAAGAGGAGTGTGGATTTCAAACGGCGGTCGGAGAGACGGCTCCGACTTACCGTTACCAGGCGTCGGGTCGTTGGTTTCTCAAACTGGCCTGTGCGGCAATCCGCTGATCGGCATCAAACGTGTCTCGTATTAGTCTGCAGATTGCATGCCAATCCCCAGTTCTGTTCTTTGGCACGGGCGTTTACAACTACTGCGGAGGTGCGTCGACGGCCTCGATGGGTTGAAGGTCCGAGGGTTTGATCTTGACTACGGCTTCAGATCAAAGTTTGGTGGTGATGGACCATGAGGGCGTGGTAGGCTAAGAAGTCCGAGATATTTGCAGAACGGGCTGACTACTTTAATTAGTGTAATATGGGGAATGGGCGGAATTGACAAGACATGTGCCGAATCTAGAGACACGAGAAAGTAAGGAATACCACGCGTGTCAAGTGTCGTGTTCAAAGTTTTCTTCACAGGCGTGGCTTCGAGCGTGCAACGTCTGAGTAACGGGTGATATAACTCGGATTTCTTGTCTGTGTCTCTGAAAATGGTGACTCGAAATGGCACGAGGGTTGATAGCCGGCAAGACATTAGACCCCGACGGTCCACGGGAAGCAAGGCTATCGCCGTCTTCCCGCTCCCCCCCCCCCCCCCCCCCCCCCCCCCCTCGCCTCCGCCCTCCTCCCCCCCCCTGTTTCAGGCCCTGTTCGGGGTTTTGTCAACAAATTGGTCCTTTCTCTACAACCACACTTACCCCTTATATTTTCCCTTTTTCCCCCTCTCCGCCCCCCTCCCCTCCCCCCCCCCCCCCCCCCCTGGGCCCCTTTGGACCTTCGGTACCTACCTTGCCCTGATTGAGAGTCCTGCTGGGCTTAAGTCTAACAATTGCGTCTTAGTCATGACTCAAACTTGCGACTTTTCATCTTCATTGTATCCCCCCTTCGTTCTCCTGGAATTTGATCAAGGAACATGTCTGAATACGCGGACTGCTCGGAAACGGTCAATAGCCCCTCTTCACGCGGAGTACCAAGCATTAGCTAAGCTGGCAGGGAGGTAAGGGTGGCGTTCGGTCACGCTTGCAAGGGTGTTCTCGCGGCTCTTACCAAGTACATACTGTGGTAGACTATGCCAGGACAGTGTGGAGAGGAAGTCCAGTTCTCAGGTGAAGGAAAGAGCGGAGAGCTAGCTGGTACTGTCACGGGATCGCACCGGTGGGTTTTGGAGGCACTGGAGGGGAAAGAAACGCGGTCAGCCGCTTCCACTTTGTGTACCGGTCTGGCTGGCCGGGAGCGATCAGCGCTGTGGTGTAGCTTGGTGCGCCTGCGAAACGGGGTGACGGGCTAGCAGAGTGTGGGGTAGCGGCGAATCAGCAGGTCAAGAATGTCATTTCAAGAGCCCAATTCTGGTGTCGAGGGGACCTTCCGCGCCTGCTGCACGCTCCTTGCACCCAGTCATGTGGCTCCACTAGGACACACAGCTTTTGCACGCAGTTGGGGCTTGGCGGACCTGGAGTCCCCTAGCTTCCCGGCTCATACGCCCGGGCATGCTTCTTTTCGCTGCTCACCAATCCGAGGGATGCCAATGCTCAACAGCGGGGGGAAAGACTGTTTAATTGTGTGCAGGTACGAAAAGGTGTGTGTAAAAACTGCAGAATTTTTTGGCAAGCTACCTTCCGGTCTCCAGTCCGTTTGGTCACTGTGGTCACGCAGCATATCAGCATCAGCACCACCTCAGTGTAATGTACACTATCAACGATTGCAACGGCGATCCAGTCAACGGCAGGTGAGGTGCATATGCATGCAGATTCCAGAGAGGAGAAGGCAATGCAAGCCTCACACGTTGGAGGTGACTAAAATGCCGTAGGTAGGTATGGATGCAGAACAGAGAGGTATGTATGTTGCGGTACAGGCAAGCCGCAAAGACATGGGTAGGTCTCCATAGCTAAGGTACTCCCTCCGAAAGTACCCCAGGTACGAGGCAAGGTACGAATATACATTTACAACCTACAGAACGAGTATCCGCACTCCAAATAAAATGTACTTCGTCCCTGCAAAATAGGCACCTCAATGCCAAATGTGAAAAGTCCAGACATGTGAATATTACTCTATTTTCCCAGTCACCTCCACTCCCCTCTTCTCACTTTTCTCTCCTGCTCGTAACTCCCATGCAACCTCTTCCAACCTGCTTGTCCGTTGCTGTTTATTCACTAAGCCACACAACGCAGAGACCACACCACCATCACGCTGTGATTCCCCTCTTCTCGTCTGTTGCCCGCATCTGTTTTACCGTTCGTGTCTCGTCCTTGGTCGTAGCCGTCGTCGTCCCGGACCAGAGACGCGCATAAAGAAACACGCCAGTATTCCTACCGACCTTACATGCGGCAGACTCACGGCCGCTAAGAACAGACCCTCACGCCTTGCTTACTCTCGTCTGCCACGGACGCCAGCAAGCCACAGCGAACTGACCTCTAAGAGATGATGCCGCCGTCGCCGCCTCCTTCACTCCCGTCACCCTAACCTACCGCCTTGTGCCCATTTTCGTCACTCCCGTCTGTTTATAGCTGGTCGTCTCGACTGCTTTCTTTCCCCGATACAGGCACATTGGTTCTTTCCTCTCTCCGCCGTCCCTCCACTCCACCCACCGCCAACTCCCACGACATCCTGTGGCAGGGTTGTCTTGCATCAGCTCCTCCGAGCCAACTCAACCTAGACCTCTCACGCGCCACGCTCAGCCGTCGTATTTCCCAACAAAATATACGACCCTGGCTGCTTATAGTACTACACAACCTCGACTCTTCCAATCTTCCTCGACCTACCTCTGTTCGTCCGAATTTCTCATCATCTTAGCTCAAGGCAAACTCCATAGCCCACGTGAGGCGAGACACTTGCCTCCTCGTCTGAACTTAACCTGTGACGACAACAACACCTTCCACACAGTCGAATGCGGGGACCGTCTGGGCACTCTTATACGTAGACATTGAACCTCGCTGCCATCCGGAGCCCGAGCCTGCACCCTCGCTTTTATTGTGAGCACATAATTGAGCCCTACACCCTCTCGCCGACTAGCTCTCTGACTGATTGTGTCCTATAGTCTCCAACGCCTCCCTCTCTTCCCCGCTACTCCACGAACTACAAACATGTCCGACGACGGCCCCCGTCTTATAAGGCCTATCCCTCGCCGTCCCTTCGAACTAAATCACATTGCTCCGACTCCTCCAGAAGACAACTCGTCTTCCCCCAGTCCGAACCCTGAATTCGATTTGTCGAGACTGCACAATGCCCAAACAACGTCTTCAGAGTCCGGCTCCATACCTCGCGCCCAGTCGGTACTTAACATGACCGCATCGACGCTGTTTGGGATCTACTCGCCAACCACATACGGCAGAGACTCGCGAGATGAGCCGGATACCCCCTGGGGTACTGGTGCGCAAACACCTATCAAGAGGGACAATGTTGACGACACCACATTCGAGCTCATGAAG
The DNA here is from genome assembly GCF_030869225.1 of Colletotrichum abscissum. Lineage (NCBI taxonomy): Eukaryota > Fungi > Ascomycota > Sordariomycetes > Glomerellales > Glomerellaceae > Colletotrichum > Colletotrichum abscissum. The sequence continues at coordinate 795,837 of NW_026849987.1, read as the reverse complement.
GATCGCTCCAATCTGTTGCGTCGCCGGCCCTCGTATCGAAGTGGAGCGAAGACTCCGCCTCCCTCAACAACAACCACGGCCCTGTTCAACCTGTCCCGCATTGCACTTCTCTTTGTGATTGGTATGGGATACGGACTAATGGTCACGAGGTTGCAAAATGAGCACAGATTCTCATCGTTCCAGGTCGACAGTATGATGAAGCCCGGCTATGACTGGCAGTATCTTACATTATGGGGCTTGTCTGGCGTTGGCCTAGGCGGCCTCCTCCCTTGGTTCGATGGCGTATGGGAGGATACGTTTGGAAAGGAGGAGGTAGTTTTGGAGGAGACGAACGGCAGCCCACCACCAGAAGATGTCAGCCCTGTAAAGGACTGGGCTGTGGTTGTCCGCAGCATAGGCGCTTTTGTTGGCATTGTATTCGCCATTGTAAGTGTATCCGTGTGTAAGTGAGTTTCGAATTGGAAAAATTAACAATGGGCAGCGAAAACTTCCCTGGGCATCTACCCTCCAGGTGTCTCTCACTTTGGCGCTGGTTAACCCGTTTCTGTGGTATTTGATCGACCGTTCGAAACCTGGGTTTCTGCTTTCGGCCGCTGTGGGCTTGGCGGGATCGGCTGTACTCCTCGGCATCAACCCAGATGTGATGCCTACACCATCATCTCTGACCTACCGGAACGAGTCGGAGCGGGCCTACTCGGAGCCCATCGCTCTCGGTGGGCTCGCCAGCCAAGAAACTATTGAGACGGGCATTTGGATGCTCAGTGTTTTGTTCTGCAGCTGCGTTTGCTTTGGCAACATTGGCAGACGATTGGCGTTGAACAAGTCGGCGTCTGCGCGTGGCCGATGGGCTGGTACCAGATGACAAGATCGTCTGTCATGATGGAAACTGTATCATTTCGGGTCATGAGTGTTTCCTAAGCTTTGTATTCTTGGAAAGGTTGGAATCGGTTAAAAGGGGGCATATCCGTATGGATACGAATATCCATTCCAGGGGTGTATTCTGAACTGTATTTGGTATAAATAGCGTAATGATATTCCCAGCGTCGAGAAATGCTGCTTTGCTAAGCGGCTGTCGCTGGTAATAAACCATGCATTGCCCCGGTGCACCTTTTCGTGTTTGAGACCACGACACTAGGATTCCAACTCATATCATCACACTGATGCTGCCATCATCCATCCTGTCGTCCGTCGAATGCACAGAAAAAAGAGTGAATAAGCCATCTGATCTCGATGTATCATTTTCCAACGTGTATGAAGCCGACTTCGTACCAGTCAGGTTTGACTGCAGTATTCCTCTGAAGTGGGCTCTTCGTCTCACTGTTTGGTGTATCCTTCTACTTTTCCCGCATTTGCCTCTAATTGCAGTAATTTCAATTTTTCCCAATATTTTCAAGCTTCTTGACGGCAAACCCGGCCAATGTCAAATCAATCTCTTTCGCTTCTTTTTGCCTTTTCAATGTGTGTCGACGATGTAACCCCTTTCCTTCTTCCAAGTCCATACCACCGTTTTTGTTTTTCTTTTCTTTCAGATAGCCTGCTTCAAGACATCGACAACCGCCTGCGATCTCGAAGCAATATCGTTGCCGTAATCCACCTGCGGGAGACCAATCATGGTGAGCAGCTTCGGGTTGGCAATCATTTCGTTGACCGTCGCCGATCGGCCGCAGACGTCGACAAAGGACTCGGCGGCTGCGTCGGGGCCGCTGCGACCTGGTACGCCTGGGAGTGTTACTCTCCATGTCAGCGATTCGGGCTCCTCTTTTTTTCTTGGTCCCCCCCCCCCCTCCTCCTTATCCGTTTCCGTACTCCTCCCACACTCCAACTTCTCCGTGCCGCCGGCCTGGTCCCCGCGCGCGCGCACTTGCGCCGCTCGGAGGGGGGGGGGGGGGGTGGGCTCGGGTACGGGGTCCGACAATACATCTCTTTCCGACCTCAATTAAAGGTCGACAAGAAAAGGGACAACACGTGCAGGGACTGGAGGCGGGCGTCATGGCATTTCAACAAACAAAAATGGTCCTAACCGATATCTTGCTGAGGGATCTGCTCCGGATACCGCACGGGCTCGCCGTCGCGGATGTGGTCGAGCTCCGTCATGATGTACCGGGAGCGGTTGACATAGTCCCAGACGTGGAAAAGACCCTTGTGGGGGTTCGGCGGGCTCCAGGCCGGGTGGGCCTCGATGGCGTCGATGAGCTCCGTGAACTTTTCAATGATTTTGGCGCGGTGCTCGGGGGAGGGGAGGCTGAGGGAAGACATGATGGGTAGATAGGGAAGACGTAGGGGGAAGTATGTTCAACGCTGATGTGGAAAGCGAAGCAAGCGGGAGGAGAAGAGCTGCGGTGTAGGATAAGTAAAGCTGTTGAATATGAGAGTTCCAGACTTGGCTTTGGATAGAAAGCTATAGCAAAGATACTAGAGTCCGCAAATGTCGGTCAATTGGTAGAGTAAAGAAAAGAAGAAGTGGGAGAGAATTGGGAGGAAAAATCCTCCGAAAGCTTCCTCAATGTCAACAAACTGTCACATGGAAAGTTTCCTCTTCTGTGAGTTGTCGGTGAGGGTAAGCAAGGGTTTGGAACGCGTTGCCGCGTTATTGTGGCATGTTTTCCAATCGCACAGACTCGGCTGGGCAACCAAAAGGCAGAAGAAAGCCACAGCTTCAACTCGAATTAGGTTGCGTTTTTTTGGCTGATGAGGGGAAGAATAGCGAGTGGGGTTCAAATGGCGGCATCTACCCTTGAGATGGGTAGAATGGAGGGGTTCGAGGGGTTGATGGGCAAACATGGGGTCAAATGGCTGGTACAGAACCGAAGATCTGCTCTGAAACTGGAAGCTCAGTTGCTGAGTCCATATGACGATCTCGTTACAGACAAGAAAGGTAAGGTAGGTTGCGTGGTTACACAGAGACTAACATCATACAGTATATGCAACATGGTATTAGCCACGAAGCCGACTGGTTCCCAATTTCTTAGAGAACCTCGGCGCCTAGTTCGTGCATGCCTTGGTACTTCTCTTTTTCTCTCATGGTACCGAGACATTGTTCTCTTCTGGCCGAGCTATGCAGATTTTCCGACCAAGGAGATGAAAGTTTGTGGTGTAACAATAGTAGTCTTACAGCAACTTACGCCCGCAGTGATAGTGATTACTTGTCACATATATTATCCCCAGTGGCTGAGGATTTTAGTCGACAACGCCCAATGAGAAGCTAAAACTGCGGAACAGTTGAAGGATGTGATACTCGATAGATTTTCGCCTCGCACTTCTATTCCGGGCATAGGTGTAGTGCGAATTGCGCTACTCTAGAGTCGAACTCGAGCCATCAAACGACTCTCGTTGCCTCGTAAGGTAGTAGCGCGTCTAACATGCACTTAGTACTGGCAAGTCAGGCTCCGCGGTCCCGGCAACATTGACTATCTGTGAGGTGAAGATGGCTGGCGGCGGCAACGGCCACGCAAGACGTCTGTGGCCAGGGACAGGCGCAAGACCGGCTTGCAGAGTAGCAACCGCAGAAAAGCTCAACAGCTGGCTAGTGCGCAGGAAGCGAGCGGTATGTGAGTAGCCTCATGACTTTACGCCACTACATTGCTTGAGCAAGGCTGAATCGAGATCCTGCTGTCTGCGTTCTTCGACCAAAGAGGCTAGTTGTTCGGGGCACTACTCACATTTGTTAGGCTTCGTGAGCGATGAGCAGCCCCATTGTCTAGCTGCGATCAGTCAAGAGTCAAGACCCGAGGCTGACGACTAGTAAGCAGGACCAGGACTAGGAATTTTTGGGAATCGAGGACTAGGTCTAGGGCCAATGAGGACTTGCCAGAGCTGAAACCGAGTTGGGCAAAAAGTCATGTTGCAGATGCTCATGAGACTGAGAGGGAGACATCCGAGACACGGTCGCCCGAAGGATAAGTCAGTTCTGCGCTTCTCAGACCTAATAGGGCGACTTATTGCCTAGATTGCCGAGAAGAAAATAGCCAACAAGTCCAGAACTTCAATGTTGAGCGAGAGGTACAGAAAGCAGCGGGCGTGCAAGGCAGGGGCGAAAAGTAGCCAAAGTGTCATGACGCACTGGATCTGAGAAGCTGAGCTGCATCTGAGTGGGCGCGGCAGCGAACAAGGCGCTGGAAAAAACGCTGGACCCTGGCTTGCCCGGGCATGTTTGCGCTGTCTTGGGTACGTGCAGGCGCTAGCGCCGATTGCCGGCCACAATAGAACGGAGCGGGATCGTTAAAAGCAGTTGCGATCACTTTCCAGAAGGCTCATCTTCGTCCGACTCAAGCATCGAGGTGGGAGGAAAAAACGCAGTTTTGTGTGGGAATACGGGCCACAGGCACATTGTTGCCTCCAGTTTCCCTGATGAGAGACAGAGGCGTCCGCCCAGCGGTACTCGCGAAGTCGCGGTACTTGTCGGCATGGATGAAGCGTGGTGAATGGCCATGCTTGCTGATGTCAGGGTCCTGGGTCTCGTCCGCATCGAGATCTGGCTACGAATACCTAGGTACGTGGTATTATTTTGCGGTGTGGCAGTTGTACTCGCAAGTTGCCGGCCACAGTGGTATTTCGGGTTTTGGCCTTTCGGAAATTGTTGGTTGGACGGTTTGGGGAGATGGAGAGTCCCTTGCAGATTTACGGTTACTGAATCTTTTCCCACGACATACGAGAGATTGCTTGTGTCTTGCCGCAAAGTCGATAGATCGCCTACCCTGCAATACATCCCGGCCGGGATTCGGACCAGAACAGACAAGAGCAGACGGGAGGGACTCGTGGAGGCGGGCCATCCTCCGAACATCACGTGGCATGTGTTGTCTCATGTCTTGCTGAGGTAAGCAGTCCCGACAGCGCGTGTGCACCTTCCAGCAAGCCCGCAGAACAGATATCCAAAAGAGGGGCAACAAGATGCTGAATTGCGTCATACCACAGGTCCGTATCTCTGTAAACCTGCAAGTACCAATTGACAGTGTCCAACAGCAAAACTCATATAACACAAGGCAGGTTGTCTAGGTTCTAAGGCTCCCTCGAAACAAATCAGGCAGTCGACCCCTCCATCAATTCGAGGCAAGAGGCAAAAACGCCCCGATCAAGCGTCTTTGAGCACATGAGATGAGCTGAAGATCTAGGACATCTACCGAGTTTAAATGTGCGTAAACACTGCTCCACAAATATCACAGAGTTTCCAGCTACTGGGAATTGCAGATCAGAAGAACAGTTAGTGCCGGTAAAAACCAAAGGCAGCTCGTAGCTCCAAGGTAAGGCAAGCCCACAGTCGATCAGCCCGCCGTGCAGCCGTTGAGAAGGGAAAATCTAGAAAGAAAATGCACTAGGCACGGAGAACAAAAACTGATTGAGCCGTGTTGTCCCAATCGGTCTCCCGTTCTCGCACTCACGCTTCAGGTTCTCTCGCCCGTCTCTATTGGACCCCGTGGTGTCCAAGACTCCAAGTGTCGTCACAACTAGCCTAGAAATTTGGCTACTGACAACAGCCCGCTAAACCCTTTTCCGACTAGACGCAAGGGGCCCTGTTCAGGGCATCTGGGAAAGAGCCACAAGAGCCCGCCCATGCGTCGTCGCCTGCCGCGAACTTCGCAACTTGTACCGGTACTTGACATGACCTTGGAATCTCGACAAGGACCGCCGGGCCTGGCGCTGTCCGGGGGCGGCTCTCTTGCTGCTTCCTCTCATTGTTCTTTCCTGCTTGTTGCTGAGATGTCGCTCCCATGGCTCCCCAATCGTAGCCCACCTCTGCCTTTCTCTCCAATTTCATTGACCTCATTGCACGGCCACACCATCCCCCGAACGCACCCCTCCTAAACCGTCCAGCCGCCCAGCGAATTGGTAACTCGACGTTAAATGTATGACGCCTGCCAGTTGTTATCCACCATCATTACCTTCGCGCCCCCAAACGTACTCTTTCTATGCGACAGACACTGGCTTGGTACATGCATCCCGCCAGTTCTCCAGCTTCTAGCTCCGGCCCTCGGTCTACTAGCTTTGCCGGTCTCTCTTCACCTGTCCGCTTTTGATCTCGTTCAGGCGCATCATGAGATCCGCTCGTTTCTGGAACCTCTGCAGCCCTGGTGATCCCGCATATATGACCCCTGGTCACTGTCCCCCCGTCTCTTTCTTGCTGGATCTTACATACGCTCAGGTGGCTACACGAAATACATAGCCATCCTCCACCACTCGACTTCGGCGGCGCTTCGTTTAACTATCTCGACTCACCGACGACACGTCCATTATACACCACGAGAGCAGGATTGTGCTAGGGAAGAAAAGGTCATTTACGAAACGAACCGGTCGCAAACTCATACAGACATCTACCTAAGCTGTGCCAGCACCGAGCTGGTGGAGACGGCTTCATGTCCTCCGACCAACCCCGAGTCGTCGAGAGCAGACCATCGGCCCTCACGTCCAACCCGGTACACGAAGCCGAGGACGAAAAGGATCATGGCACTGTCGAACGGCCACTGGAGGGCGACCAAATTCGAGGAGTCATTCGCCTGATACAATGCCGAAAATGCTCCCACCTTCTCCAAGAGCCAATTACACTTCCTTGCGGTCGAAGCCTCTGTAAACAATGTGTCCCAGAAACACACACTCGAGAAAATATATCATATCCCGCCACGCCAAATAGATTACAAGGCTTTGAATGCCCTTATGTGGAATGTGGGAAGAACCATGCCGTGGGCGACTGTGGCGTTGATGTCATCCTCACCAAGGCAGTCAACAACTTCAAGTTTGAGATGGAGAAGGCGAAAGAGACGAGCACCAAAGCCGAGATCTCCACGCATGTCATCATCAACAGTTCAGGTGCTGGGCAGTCAGATATGAGGGACGACAACGCAGAAGTGGCGAGGGTTGTGAAAGGAGGCCCCCTGCTCGCAGTCTATACGTTGGCAGATACAGGCGAGTTGGACTACAACTCAGCCGTCACTTTTGCCGAAGTCTCGTCACTCGGAGATGAGGCTACATCAATCGACTCAAGGACATTTTCTAAAGTAAAGGAATCTGTACGCACGGAAATGGACTGCCAGGTTTGCTATGCCTTGTTCTACGACCCTCTCACGACAGTTTGCGGCCACACTTTCTGTCGATCGTGCTTACACCGCGTGTTGGACCACTCCTCCTACTGTCCGATTTGTCGACGAGGGTTGTCAGTTAGCCCTCTGCTATACCAGGAGTCATGCCCATCAAATGAGAGTCTGAAAACCATCATTCAGACTTTTTGGGCCGATGCCGTTCTCACAAGAGGCGATGCTTTGGCGGCGGAAGCAATGAACAGACATCGGGAGTTTGATATTCCTATTTTTGTCTGCACATTGTCGTTTCCAATGATGCCGACCTTTCTCCATGTCTTTGAGCCGCGCTATCGCCTGATGATACGCCGAGCTTTGGAGGGCGACCGAACTTTCGGCATGGTGCTACCTCAACGACCCCGGACAGCCAACGACACACACTTTGTACAATACGGAACCCTCTTACGCATTGTGAACGCCGAGTACTTTGCAGACGGCAGGAGCCTGATCGAGACATCTGGCATATCACGCTTTAGAATAACCAGACATGGCATTTTGGATGGATATTTGGTGGGGAAAATTGAACGGATTGACGACATATCGATCGCGGAGGAAGAAGATCTAGAGGCAACTGAGACACAACAAGCTCTAGAAAGATACGAAAGCGCAGCCACACATCAGAGCGAAGACTCGAGTTTGCCGAGGCCACTTACGACTACCCCCGAGGATCTCTCAACAATGCCAACTAGCGACCTTCTGTCCTTGGGTGTTTCCTTTGTGCAGAGAATGAGGCAACAAAGCGTGCCGTGGCTGGCACAACGAATGCTGGCTATTTATGGGGAATGCCCCAACGATCCGGCACTTTTTCCTTGGTGGTTTGCTAGCATCCTGCCAGCTAAGGAATACGAGAAGTACAAACTTTTGGAAACACGAAGCGTCAGAGAGCGACTCAAGATCTGCTGCGGCTGGATTTTGGAATGGGAGTCAAGCAGGTGGTGAGTAATCCCTGCCCGATGCTTTCTTCTTTTGCGCCCTTTTGTTTGGAGTTTTTCCGCACCGATTCAGACGCTCTGTAAGGGTTCTTTTATAGAGACTCGGTGTGGATGTCATTGTTGCCCCCGTTTGCTTGTTATTAGACAATTAAACAGACGGGCTAAGGTGCAGAAACTTTCAGGAGGGCCCTTATTGACGGCCGCTCAGGTCCCTCTCAGACTGCAGAATCTTCTGATGCTGGGGACTAGCTCAGCTACGGGCGCCGAAGGCCTCGCCCAAGAGACATGAATTGAAATTGGCCACGAGGAAGTTGAGGTTTTGGCCTACGAGGGTTGACTTATCGACTACAAGGCTCCCTCTCCACTGGGGTGTCAGGATGCGGGGGTGGCAGTTGTCGTAAATTTCTCGCATTTGCATGGCAGCATTGGGCATGTACTAGGAATCCTTCACGGCATTATATCACGACACAATACAGATACCAAATTGGCCTATGTAGGTATACTAGAGAACCATGTCAAACAGAAGTTGAAGAATGCAAATTCGCTCATATTTCCGACGTATGCAAGTTAAAATCGATATCTAGCTGTTATCTTACCCAGGGCAGCCTCGAAGGTAACAGCTTTGTTGATGATTCTCATGCTTCGTCAGATACCCCCAATGTAACCAGGGATATATGCTCAGCAAGTGCCACCACGGGAGGGATGTTCTCCAGAGGGGACATTGGCACCTTCATTCATACTAGACAAGCCTACGACCGTCCGTGACTTCCTCAAAATATTTGGTCGTCGTTCACTTCAGACTACAACCTTCACACCTCCATCCTCCTTTGCCACAACACGACCGATTTTGCCATCTTTCAAGCAACTGTCTTTCCGTCATCATTCACCACTTATTATTATCACCTCAGAATGAATTCCACCGCTTCAAGGACACATTCAACGATAAGCGCTTCGGCAAGGAAGCCAGGAATGATTGAATCAACGCCGTAGCAGCTGTACCCAAAGATACAGAGATGCAGAGATAGACGACTGGGAGCAGGACAGCGCACAGCGGACATCAATGAAGGCTGGTGCGTCCGAGTTGGCCGGAAACGGTGCGGAACTGGAAACCATAGATGACTTTGCCAAGAAACCAGTGTTGTAGAGTGGGCATTCAATGTCGGCCTCTTGCTCTGCTGCTAGTTATCCTTTCTGTTTGAATGGTGCTGGTCTTCAATGCCTTTGTAAATTACTTCAGTAGAAACTGACAACAATGACTAAAGTGACTGTGCTCGCAATGAAGGTAACAACCAAATCACAATTCAGACGCTTGATTCGAGGTAAACGAGATGCGCACCCCGCCGTGATCAAGCTTCCGTCAAAGGCTAGGTCTGTTGAGAGATCCCCGTCTTTCATTCGGACAAAAAACAGCCTATACGTGAGATAGTCACTAGGACGCAAGAATAATGTCATAACTATAGATTGGCTCGGCTCTTCAGTCTCCTTACACAATGCTTTGACTTGGAGTTTTGCAAGAACGTTCTCCGCTTGGGAAATCTCCGAGCAATGGCTAGCTCAAAGGGTCTTTCTAGTGGCCTATGACACTCGCGGTGCGTGGATGTAGCCAAGTCGACTTTCTAAAATGGGCAACTTCTACTCCCCGTGCTTGGGCGTCAAACATGACGCCTTTAAGCATCCATGACGCCTCATAAATAGCAAGAAAAGCGAGCCCGAGCAATGTCGGCTGGCACAAATAATTCGAAGGTACCCCGAATTTACTGAATTCCAAAAAAGGCATCGTCAAACTTGCCGTGCTCCATTTCTGTCATGTCTCCAAAAAACATATCATCGAAGCTGTTACCATCGCCCCCGTCGCCGCCCATGTTCATATCGAGGTCCATGTTCTCCATGCTTGTATTCCCATCGAGGTTGAACAGATCGTCGATGTTCGTGGACTCCTGCTTCTCCATCTTGGCTTCCACCGGCTTCTCTTGGCTAGCTGCCGACGCTGTTGCTCCTGCCGAGGCTGGCGGGGCTGCACCAGTCTCTTGTTTCGTAGCGCTATCTGGAGGAAGGAGATTATCGAGCGACAAGAGGTCGCCGCCTATGTCTCCGGAGCCGAATGATATGTCCATGGCCGCATCCTGTACCTGGGCTTGGTCTGGTGCCTCGTTGCTGGGTGGCGCCAAACTGAAGGTCATATCCGTGAAATGGAACTCTGGGTTGTTGCCCTCAGTACCGCCTCCAGAGTCGTCACCAAGACCAAACAAGTCATCCATGGGCGCCTCTGGGGCACCTGAAGGCTGAGGTTGCGAACTTGGCGGCTCGGTCTTAAACTCCTGCTTGATCTCGCCCATAGGGGCCATCATAGCCGGTGGTGCAGCAGGTGGTGCTGGTGTCATCTCCTGCTTCACTTGGGGACTGGGTTCGGGCGCTGGCTGGAAGCCGACGCCCATGTCAGGGAACGGAGCCATTGATGGTGCTGTGCTTGGTTCTGCGGGAACCCTCTGCGGACCCGTAGCCTCCGTGGTCTTGGGTTCATTCTCAGGAGGCGTTGGCTCTCGAGACGAAGAGTCGAGGTCGATGGCCATGGGTGATTTGCTCTGCGCCTCGACTGGCGCAGGCTGTTCCACCGGTTGTCTTGCCTGCTGAAAACGATCCAAATCTCTTTGTAGGGCAGCCTTGGCCCGTATCTGCCGTCGGTGTTACTACTAGACGCAAGAAAGGGACCTCACTTGAGTGACTTACTATCTCGCTCTCCAAATCATCCAGTTTCCAGTGGAAGCTCTCGATGATCTCTGGCATCTTTGTTTGTAAAGAGGCTTGGGCCTGGAATTGATGCCTGCCATCTTTGCTAAGAGACTTCAGTGCCTTGCCTGTCTGGACCAGCTGCGGATATGATCAGCCATTACAGTCACGTATTTGAAATTACCAAACTTTACATACCACATCGTTTATAAGTCCATGCAGTGCTTCCGCAGAGTCAGAAGTCGCCGCCTTCGAGTTTGCCATTGCAGCGACGTGACGCCGCTGGCTATGAGTTCAATGGTCAAATATTCTACGAGCTGCTCGCGTTTTCGAGTGCGTAGGATCGATATGCCAAGTCGAAATGCCGCGACACAGTAATAGGTGACAGTCGGCCATTCAAGGGGATGTGTCAAACTTGATATTATGAGGTCGAAGAGACTGAGAGAGGCCAGGCGTTTCCGTAAGCGTCGATTATGTGAACTCTTCGGCAGTGGAGAGAGTGAGAGAGAATGGAACCGTCGAAGCTACCTTATTGAACCGATTTGATGGGATGATTGAAGTTGATTTGGTAAAAGTAAATCGCTGGATCGTTGCTGAAGTTGCAGTCGATTCTTCGACAACCAACCAAACACCAATGTTTGACGTCTGAATCAGCCAGGTTCCCAGCCTTCCTCTCCGATGAGCCGGTACGTACCTGCGGTGAGTTTAGGTAGGTAGATTCTCTGTCGTCGACTGGAAGGCGAGACTGGAGCCCGGGCGCATAGCTCGACCAATCAGACACATTAGGAAGCTCAACCAATGAACAGCCGAAGCGCACATGCGGGTTGCTGTGGCCATGCAGTTGCGCCACGCCCACAGCAATCACAGCTCCTAGCGCCAACGACCTGAGGAAGGAACATTGAATGCACTGTGAGCCCCGGAAGTAACCCCGCACCTGCCATACGGCACGGGGTGAGCGCAAGACAAGCAGGCGGTAGTAGGTCACTTTCCCCTCTGTCTCTGGCTCTGGTTCCACCTTTTCCTCCATGCATCAGATCACGACCAACGTGGAATCTTGGGACGAAGTCGACTGAGAGGGTGTTCTTCAGTTGAAACTCGATTGCGTCGGACGGAAGACTCGTCGAGGGCCGTAAGCCCCTGCGAGGAGCTCTGATCGACGAGAGTCTGGTCTGTCTACGTATGCGTACCTTCAATGTTTGGAGAGGCACAAGCTACCTTGGTCTGTCAACACTTATCTTGCTGATATTGGGTCCCCAGACGGTGACTTGGATTCCCTTCCACGCTCAGTAACAACCAGGCCACATGCGGAAGAGAGGTTCCCTGATCTCTCGGAGGACGTTGTTGCGGATGCGGAAGACAAGGGCAAAGCCCACCGTCGGAGGTATGGGTAACCCTATTGCCGCCGCCGGTGAGCTAACCCAGGACATCGTTCGTCCCATCGTGCCGGGAGCCCTCCTCCCGGGAAATTGGTTGCGTCCTGCAACAACAAGTTTCGTAACCCACATGCCCGGTCATTGATGCCCGGAACTCTAGCGTCTTGGGGGTCCTTATGCATGCTGAAGCTTGCTGTGACTTTACATAATGTAGGTAAGAGAATGTCTAGCTGTGAGACATCCCGAGCCACCAAATAATCAGTGATGATGAGCCTGATGATATGAAGTCGGTTGTCGGTCAGTCGGTCTTGAAAAGCGGAATGGATCCTTATTCTAGTCCATGTACCGAGGAGAACCCCCGACAGTCTGTTCTTGATTGTGTGCTTGCAACAGGTTGAGCATTGATGTTGTGGTCCGCCAAAGCTAAATGCTTATATTCCATGGTTGAGGCTGTTAGTGCCGCCCCCAATCGCGACTTGGCGTGAGGCATGAGATGAAATTCTGGGAGGCTCAGTCGTCTATTGAAGGGAAAGTGCTAGTACAGCTGGTAATTTATTTACTATGCATGCGGCAGGTGAGCCTGAAAGACGCTTAAACAGGGAGTGCGCCGAGGCATAGCTGGGATATCCTTTCCTTTAGGCACATCATTTGGCACGGTGATCAGTCATGATTTCTGCATTGAGACTCAAGGCTTAGAATCCTTCCTATGGCGACACGTTTGCTACCATTATCCAACTCCCAGGTCAGGGCCCCCATTGAATCGAGTTCTATTTGTTTGCACTGGCTTTTTCACCTTGGTGGGAGCTCATCTTACATGGCCTGTTGGCAGCCGCAAATTTCATTTCACTGCTACGCATTTGTAACTACGTTCATCCACGTCCAATCGAGAGTGTGATCAATGCAGCCTATATGTGCATCTTTCTATGACCGACTCTCAGGTTCAATGAGTGATCCATTGATTCAGGAAATGTCAAAACCAAGCGCCCGTCCTGTCTAGCTCTGACAGGGCCTGTCCCGCCTCCCGCGACTCCCGTCTGGCGCAGAAAGTTGAATTGGCCATCCAATGTCTGTGATGGTGCAATGCTCAAACTTCCACGTCGTCAGCGGCCGTCCCAGGCTTCGCTCCTTGCCCAAGCAAGTTTAGCGCAAGTCGCTTAAGCATCTACCTGTTGCAGCAACACCCCTTTTTTGTTTCTTGCTGCCATCCCATCTCTCCCGTTTCCCCTCACTCTGCAAGCCCTGACCAAGCAGAAGGCTCACCCGTTGGTTCAAGGTAAAGAAGGTTGAGCGAGTACCGAGTGTGAATCAGGTGCAGCTAAGCTAAGACTCGCAAGTACTCGACACCAGATGACAGCACGTAACTGAGGGTAGGTGTCCGTACCTTAGGTAGCGGGAAATGTGGATGTGCTCGAATTACAAGAATAAAAAGAAGAAGGGTATCCGTAGAATAGGTAGCCCGCTGCCCGCCCCTCTCGCGCCGGGGACCAGCTACAGCCACCCGTATCTTAGTAGCACCACCCTTGGCCGACTGGGGATAGTGCGCAGCTGTACCCAGTGGAAAGGCACGGCTGGACAAGCAACAGCCTGGCACAGGGTTCGACGGAGACCTTCAACAGGCCAATCCCAGGGTCTGGGACAAGCGGTGGGCGCCGAATGGGTTGCCCTTGTTGCTTTGCTGGCGAGGTGAGCCTGGTGAGGCAACAGTGAACGACGCATGTACATTTCTGTAGAAGCTTTGCAGCAACGCGCAGCAATTGGCACCCCAAATTATACATGGACAAAATGTAAAAAAGAAAAAAAGGCAAGTGGAGATGCCTTGGATGTGGATTGCCCTCCTACCTTGACACCCTGTATAGATTGGGTACAAAGGTAGGTACGAAACTGCCTCCCAACATAGAGGTAAATGAGGGCAAAGCTCCAACTGAACCCATTCTGCACCGGCCTCTATCTGCCTTTGCTGAGCTGCACTGGACAGGACGAGACCACATCTCACTGGACGACAACCTGCATCTCCCCTACCTACCCTACCATCTTACCTTACTTAGCACTATGTACGGTGCCAGGGTGCCGCAGGCTGTGCGAATTTCGTTTCTGGTCTCGCCATGATCAAATGTCCCCCCCTCATCCGCCCTCCTTCTTCTCCCTCCTTCCATCTGCTCCCCTCTCCCCTCCCCATCGCAGATTCTCCTCTCCACGTCTTCAGGAAACGTTTCTCTCTCCTCTCTCCTGTCGTCTCCTCTCTCTCTCTCTCTCTCTCTCCTCTCGGACCGGGTTTTGTTGTGATTCCTTTCAGGGGGTTCCAGTCCTCTTTTCACGCCTGTTTCCTTGGTGCTCGCCTCCGCTTATCATTTCGAGTCTCCTGTCATCTCATCTACAGCACTGCACAGTACACTACTTTGGAGCTTCTCTCGGCATCTCTCTTATCATTCGCCCTTCCCCTTGTCTCTCTATCCGCTCAAGCGTCTCTCTTGTCACGTTGGGTCGACGTCCATTTTGCCTGCCAGTACCGTCCCCACGTCCACAATTTTTCCTGTCGACTTTCGGTTCGTTGCCTTCCTCTTCCAAGGTCAAGTCACATCGTTCCATTCTCGACTTCGACTGCCTCTACCGATAGATCGCAAAGAACAGATCCAAGGAAAAAAAGACTCGACATCGTCCTAGCCGCCCTCGGCTAAGACATCCTAATTGTGTCCGCCACTTTTTTCCCTCTCTCATACTTATTCTCTCTCGCGCGCGCGCACTCTCCCCGCCTCCCGCTTCCCGCTCTTTTAGCCTCGTTGCTCGCTTGCTTGCTTGCTTTGCTGTGAGCTTCTAGGGTCACGTCAGTCTAGGGACAAGTTTTCAGTACTACTTCCTCCCACACTTCTACTCACGCCACAATCAACAAGCTCCAAGCAGTCGGTTGCTTCTCGAACCTCGCTACCGTTCTAAGACAATCTTAGTCGAGCGTCGCATCTTGCAAGCAAAGTCTAGAGCTATATTGGTCTAGCTACCTGCCACGCTGTCTCTCATATCGTCATTAGCAGTCGACGAATTCTCAAGTTTCGAAATCCACTCGTCACACAATCGACTCCTAGTACCAATAACCGACGCAATGGCGGACAACGGACCTGCTTCGAACGCTGCGCAGCTGCCCCCTCCTCCCCAGCCGAATGCTGGAGCTCCAGGCTACGAGAACGGCCAGAATGGCCAGTCAAACCCGGCGCACATGCCCCCGCCTCCCCTCCATATTCCGCAGAACAACAACCCGATTCCGACCGCCATTACCTCGCCCATGTCTGGTGTCGATAAGGTTATGTCGCCCGGTAGCGCTGGGGGATTCGGCCGCCGTGCTGCTCCCGAACCTAACAAGCGGGCGCTGTACGTCGGAGGCTTGGATCAACGTGTTACCGAGGATGTCTTGCGTCAGATCTTCGAGACTACTGGTCACGTTCAGAATGTCAAGATCATCCCCGACAAGAATGTGCGTATACTGTTGCCATATAAAACTTTCCATGAGGATGCTATTGGTATCTACATGTCCATGTGATCCACGATATAGCTGACCGTGTATCGACAGGCTAAGGGCTACAACTATGGATTCGTTGAGTACGATGATCCCGGTGCGGCCGAGCGCGCTATGCAGACCTTGAATGGAAGACGTGTGCACCAATCCGTACGAGAACCTTCCTCTGATGTTGCGAATCGAAGTTGACAATTTGTTAGGAAATCCGCGTCAATTGGGCTTACCAGTCCAACACCTCAAGCAAGGAGGACACCTCCAACCACTTCCACATCTTCGTTGGCGACCTTAGCAACGAAGTCAACGACGAGGTTCTGACCCAGGCGTTCTCTGCCTTTGGCTCCGTATCCGAAGCTCGTGTCATGTGGGACATGAAGACTGGCCGATCTCGTGGATACGGTTTCGTCGCTTTCAGGGACCGCCCGGACGCCGAGAAGGCACTCAGCTCCATGGATGGAGAGTGGCTTGGCTCGCGCGCCATCCGCTGCAACTGGGCAAACCAAAAGGGTCAGCCGTCTATTGCGCAGCAGCAGGCGATGCAGGCTATGGGCCTGACGCCCACGACACCTTTTGGCCACCACCAGTTCCCAGCTCATGGTGTCGCCAGCTACGAGGTTGTCCTTGCCCAGACGCCGTCGTGGCAAACGACGTGCTATGTTGGCAACTTGACTCCTTACACCACGCCAAACGACGTTGTCCCCCTGTTCCAAAACTTTGGCTTTGTGGTTGAGTCTCGATTCCAGGCGGACCGAGGATTTGCATTCATTAAGATGGATAGCCACGAGAGCGCGGCTATGGCAATCTGCCAGATGAACGGCTATAATGTTAATGGACGCCCCTTGAAGTGCAGCGTGAGTTTACCCCAAAGCCAATTGCTGGAGAATACGCACTGACTTTTTCCTGTGCGAAGTGGGGCAAGGACAAGACCCCGAACCCTCAGGGCGGCGCCGCCGCCGGCTTCGACCCCTCGCAGCAGGCGTACAGCCCGCAAAGCGCCGCTTCCGGACCCGGAGGTTACCCCGGTACCCCGACTGCCTACTTTCCTCAATACGGCGGTGAGTGTTCAGCTACAGGCTAGAGATGCAGAAGAAACCCCAGGCTTACATATTATTCATCAGGTCAATACCAAGGTCAGCACGGCAACTACGGTGGCCCAGCCGCTCAGTCCCCGGCCGGTTATGGAGCGCAGCCCATGGGATACGGCGGACCGCAGAGTGCCGGAGGCTATGGTCGCGGGCAACAGCCACCCAACCAGCAGTGGCCCCAGGGACCCCAGGGACAGAACTTCAACAACGGGTTCGCTGGGTACCAGGGCTAACTGCAGTTCACGACGTAGCCCAAGCTCGTGAGCTGGAGTGCGCAGCGTTGCTTTTTGCTCGAACAGAGCGCGTCGAATACGGTCGCACCCACAACGTTGCAAGGTCCTAGGGGTTGCTTTTGTGGAGTCTTTCTTTTCCAATGTTGTTTTCTCGATGGCAAAATGGCATGACCAACGCATCTCCCATGTTTTCCAAACATCATTTCTTGCCAAAGCGTCTCTCTCTCTCTATCTCAATCTCTCCTGCCATCTGCGATGAGGGCATATGTTGGTTTCTCTTGTGTGAGCACTGGGGATGCGAAGGGGACATCATGTGCATTTTCCGGGACGTTTCTCAGTCTTCATATCTTCTACGGCCTAGTGATTCCCACAAGTCACGAACTTTTCCTTGCGCAGTCATTTCTCTCTCTCTCTCTCTCTATCTCAACCTGTCGGAGGGGCAGAGGGCAGACTTTTGATATGCTGTTTCGTTGCCAAAAAAAAAGTTTGCTGCTTTGTTCTATCATGGATACCTCTTCAGCATGACGAATCTGTTGGATGATGAGTTTATGACTTTTTATTTATCTATTTTTCTCTACACTATGTTGGGCACAAGTTTTCTCCTAGCGCGTGGTGGTCTCCCGGATACTCGAGTCACCATTAGATACCTACGACCAGACACCAGATTTTGACGAACCTATGGGAGAGGAGAAGGGGTGCGGGTGTGTGGCTTGGATGACCAAGGAGCGAGCAGGTGAAGACGACATGTGGTTGGCTGATGGAGGGGGTTTTCATGCATGCGCGTGGGTGCAGGTAGTTCTTCTTGGGAGGACGGCTATTCCGCACCCACATGAAGGCTATCCCGCACCTGCACGTGACTGCACCGCCGCAGTAGCCACAATTGACCCGGAATCTCTATTATTCCGGCAGTTTCTTAGGAAGGCGTAGCCTCCTCTGCTGCACCTTCCACCGCTATACCTTCCACTTTACCCTCTTCTACAGCGCGCTTTTCAGAATCAAAACCACGACTTTAAAAGCTAGTCTTTGCTCAGGGGAAGTACATCTCTAGAGCCCATATTTTGGTGCTCGGAGAGGTACTTATCCTGCTTCAAAAATGACCAAAAAGGTGGTATTACGCGTCAAAACATAAATAATGGGAAGGCGCGCGCCCATGGCCCAACATGTGACTGCTTTTGAGCGGTGCAGTCACGTGAAGTCACGTGTAGCCCACTATTTGCTCGAGTAGGCCTAGTATGGGTGCGAGATAGCCTTGGAGGTGTTTTAGCGCAGTAGCGTCAAGTAGTGGAGCTGTGGATCAATCCACCACTGGCGGCTAGGTAGTTCCGTTGATGCCTCTTTTGGGACAAGAATGTGATGTTCTTGCTCTTCAAATTACCGCATGAACGATTACCATTTTGCCCCGAGCGTTTGGTGTTATGATCATGAAAGTTGTTGTTTCTGGGCATGAGTTGAGTAGAGCGGAAGCTCAAGGTGCACCTTCCAAGCTTACAGCATGGAAGGTGCTTGAAAATTGAGGGCAGAAAAGGTAACCATGGATTCGGCGTGGGATACGGATAAGGTAGGCTGAAATCGCCTTTTGTGGAGTTCCGCTGCTGCTGCCAGCGCCTGCCTTAGGTTCTTTTGGTGGCCCTCTGCGCGCACACTGCGTAACATGTCCGAGAAGGAAGTTGGCTGTTGGCTGTTGGCACCTGCAAGAGCAAATTGGTGAAGAAATTGAAGACTGACGATGCGTACAGAGTACGTACCTTGACATTGCACTTCCAATGACTCCGAACATGTCACGAGCAAAGGGGAACCAAAAACAACAGGAAGCCAGCCCATCAAGACTGAAAAATATGTTTATGTTTTGTTTGTCGCATGGCAGGCGGTGATATACTGTCGGTTGGTAATATGGACCTACCTGCATTGCTTTTTGGAACACACTACGGCGATCCATCCTCCATCCACCGTCCGAGGGGGGTCCCTTTTGTTTGATGAACAGGCGGGACGGATTGAAATGGTTTCTGGCTTTATTACTAGCATTGCTCAGCTCAGTCCGGACCCAGAGCTGGCCTGGACGTCTCAGTTTTCCCACTCGCAACTCGCAAGCCCTCGCGAAAAAGGCTGTTGTCTATGGCTGAGAACGGATACTCGGAACGCCTGGCACGCTGGGCTGGGTTTAGCCAAGCCCACCACTTTATGCTCGGCGCACTTTTTTTTCGCCTTTCACGAGTCACCATACATCATAGTTGATTATTGGCTATGATTAAGATGGTTGTTATCATTCTTGGGAAAACTCTGCGGATACTTGGCAGCTTGGACAGGAATCTCAATTGAATGGTCCTTCTTTGGTGCCTACTGTGCAACTTCCACTTGCACTCACTGAGGTGCTCAAGGCTCACAGCATCAGCCTGGAGGGTCTGTTGGGGAATCCGTGGAATCCATGATTTCCGTCACGTTTTATGGCCCCATCGTATCGTCTTTGCTATCGTCGTCAGGCCGCAGACTTGCAGCCACTGAGTGAGCTTGGGGGCATTGTTACGGATCCATTCCATGGTGCTTTGCTGAGTGACTCCAGCCTCCAGCCTCTTTCTCTCCACATGTTCTGGCCAGCTCGACACAAGACCGTTTTCGTCTCTCGTCACCGGCCATGACCGTTGGTCTGTGAGTGTCAGCATACCCAAGTGCTCATCGCATCGCTTGCTTGGGCCCCATTTCGCGAGTGAGATAAAATTGGGCAACACAAAACACAGGTATGGGAAGTGGTGGTGACGCAGGTAGGTGGTGGTGAGGCATGTGTTGAACATATGTCAAACAGCATCTTTGTCTTTCTGCCCTGCTCTCCACCGCCGTACTTCGTACTACGTACTTCGCCGCAGTGTGCACCGGCCAACCTTGGTGCTTGGCCTGTCAGGTCTGGAAACCCGAACCCAATGCCAACCTGACGTACTTTTGCCTGGGTGCCCTGCCGGGTCTTCAGCCTCTGATTGGTCATTTTGTGGTTGCTATTGATCCTCGCCCCCAATGTCTCCTTCAACCATTTTCACTGTTTGATACCTTTCTTTCGGCCACCATTTGAGAAGAAGACGAGGAAAAATGGTTTCAACGAAACAATATTATACCAGCGTGCAGGAGGCTTGATCATATTCTTACATCGCCTTGCTTCACTCGGCCACCAACGTCGCTCCCGTCATTGTCATACGGACATGCCTCTTCAAGCCGGCCTCTACTGATCTTGCCTTGGTAACTACTACCTCGAGGTGATACTTCAGGCTTAGGTGGAGGCCATGTGAGACGGGGGACAGGTCTGTTCCCGTCCGTTGGCATTGGTGTACAACAGCCAGCGCCTCTCCGTGTCTCGAAGCGTTTCTTTGCCCCTCGACCTTGGCTTTACCCTCAGTCCAGGTAAGGTACCTTGATCCATGGTATGTGTACGTGCGAGGTTGTGTGTATGTTTTGGGTGTGCTGGGAAAAGGTAATTGCTTTTCGGATTACTAGTAAGCTAGGGATGTTGTCCTGCCTTGCACATCCCTACTTCTGGTTTCTATGTACTTGTTATTATTACTGCCTAGTGTTTATTCTTGTCGATGGTGCTCTACGGGCAGATACCGCAGGGCACTCACTTCAGGGCCCTTTGATTCAAAGGCAAGGTTCTGTCTATCCGTACAGCCTAAGGTACCTTAGACCCATGGGTCCCCATTGCTGAGGTGAGGTACTTTGCCTGCTTTAGGTACCTTGCGTGCCTATCTGAGAAGTAGTTTCTCGAGGAACCTTGTCCCCCTCTCCCCAAAGGCTCCAAAAGCCCACCTCATCAAGCCCCCCGGCTTTGCGTCAAGTTGCGCCTTCTGCCACTTGCTGCGTTAAGTACGGAGGAGGCACTACGTAGTAGGTAACGTAGGCTCATTCAGTGGAGGTCTGCTCTGTTTCCCTGCCCGACCATCTCAGGCCTGCGTCGCAAGCGACCATCGTGGCCCGCGGAACACTCGCATCCTCTCCCACTTATACCTCCCAGCTCCACCAGGCCATCCCAAATCCCCTCCCCTCCCCTCCTCCACCCCCCGTCAGTCGCGCGCATTCTCTCCCGTCCATACACTCCTTCCCCTCCGCCCCCTCCTTCCTGCTTCACAGGTTGCGTATCCGTACATACAATCGCCCTCTTTTCCCGCCCGATTACCTTAGCTTGCACGTTCCGTGGAAAACAACACACACCAAATACTTGTTGTTAACGTCCAAAGGCCCCGTCTTTGAATTAGTTCATTGCAGCCTTCTTGCGCCCGTCTTTTAATTGTCATGATGAATTCTTAGGGATAACCACCCAAAACTTCCCCTCCGAACTCTATTCACACCAAGAGAGTTTGGGCCGTGTCAGCCCAATTCTGCCGAATCCCTCTCCTTGGCACCCTCACTGAGCTCGACTGCATCCCTCCAGTCAATTCCCTCTGCGCGCCTTGGTCCTTGGTCTGCAATCTGCACTCTGCACTCTGCGCTCTGCATTTGCCAGACAGACTCTGAGCCAGTCCACACACACTACTTCCACTTCCACTACCTACCTATTCGTACTGGACGGCGGCCATACCTTACCTGACCACCTCTCACGCAAGGTACCTTACCCTTCCCATCCTCGTCCTCACCCAGCCGCGACATTACCGGCGCCGCATCAGACACGAGCAACGCAGCCCACACACCCGGTCGACCCTTCGACACTCACTGCCAATCTTACCTCACTCACCTCCCTTGGCTTTGCTCTGCCTGCGAGTCTGCGCTCGCTCCTGCAACTTGCCTTTCAACCTTAGTACGCCCAGTCCAGCCTGGCCCCATTCGCCCGCTTAACGCGTCCAGTCGAAACCACCGACGACATCAGCTAAAGCGCTCGGCCAGCCCTTTCCCCCTTCCAACTTTCAACCTCCACCATCCAACCCTCCGTTTGGCAGCTCATCCCGATCCCGACCGACTGCATCATTTCCTCTTTCGAGTCAACATCGCTTCTCCGCCCGCCATGGACTCCCAGTGGCAGCAGGGCTACGCCGATTCGGCCGGCTCTGCGAGGAGATACAATGGCAGCGGCGCTCAGATGCCTCGTGGAGAGTACAATGGTCAACCCGGTCCGCAAGGCCAGCCTGCCGGCTACAGGCACGACCAGTATCAAAGCCCTGGCGGCATATCCTCTCACGCTGCCAGCGCCGCCGCTTCGCCCATGTCCACCCCCCAGATGCGCGACAACAACGGCGACATCCCCATGCACGACGTTCAGGACTCGTACGCCGGCATGAAATACCCCATGAGACCCCATCACCAGTCTCACCTCTCGGGCAGCCGCTCATCCACTCTCTACTCTCCTCAGGAACCCTCGGCTGCTGCCCAACGGTACTCGCCAATGGAGGCACTATCCCCCACCTCGCCTTACGCGCCAAAGTCGGCGCAAAGTCAGTTCTCGTCGCCTCCGGGCCATCGACAGTCTCCGACAAGGCAGCCCGATTACATGCCCCATAGTCCTCATTATGGTGGCCGTCAACAAGCCCCGCAGCTTCCTCCGATCGCGCCCTATGGCTCCTCCCACGACGGCTATCCGTCCGCTGTCGTTGCCAACATTGACGGTGCCTTTGCAAACGACCCCAAGTCACCACGTCGCCCTATCCCGCAGGCCATGGTTCGAGGACCTGCGCCCGAGTTTAAACAAATCAGAGCCCCGACGGATCTTCGACCCAAGGTCAATTCTCAGCCTCCATTCCGCCGTGCGAACCCCGAAGGAGGATTCATTAGCGTAAGCCCACTTTCCTGGCTGGTCATTCTAGATAATCGCAGCCTACTTACATTTTCCAGCCTCTCCAAGCGCTCACGGTGCATCTGCCTGCTACGTACAGGATATGCAACCCGAACTTCAAATACGAGTCATCGCGAAACCCCCGCCGAGTACTCACCAAGCCGAGCAAGGGTGTCAAGAATGATGGATATGACAACGAAGACAGCGACTACATCCTCTACGTGAACGATATTCTGGGCTCAGAGGAAGCCGGCCACAAGTATGTTCAGGCTCTGATGCCGCTCTGTCGTGGCCCCCTTCAGTCGAATATTCGAGCTGACTTGCGATGTAGGAACCGATACCTTATTCTTGACGTTCTGGGCCAGGGTACCTTTGGCCAAGTTGTCAAATGTCAAAACCTCAAGACCCAGGAAGTTGTTGCCGTCAAGGTCATCAAAAATCGCACGGCCTACTTCAACCAGAGTATGATGGAGGTCTCTGTTCTGGACTTGGTACGGCATTTCTCTTGCTCGATATAGACAACAAATTGCTGACCATAGCCCCTTAGCTCAACACCAAGCTCGATAAGAACGACGACCACCACCTTTTGCGACTCAAAGACACCTTCATCCACCGGCAACATTTGTGCCTGGTCTTCGAGCTACTCAGTGTCAACCTGTACGAGTTGATTAAGCAAAACCAGTTCCGAGGTCTAAGCACGACTCTCGTCCGCGTTTTCGCTCAGCAACTTCTCAATGGCTTGGCCCTCTTGAACAAGGCACGGCTGATTCATTGCGATCTGAAGCCGGAGAACATCCTTCTCAAGAACCTTGAAAGCCCCATCATCAAGATTATCGATTTTGGTTCGGCATGCGACGAACGGCAGACAGTCTACACTTACATCCAGTCCAGATTTTACAGGTCTCCCGAAGTCCTGCTGGGCTTGCCCTATTCGTCGGCCATCGACATGTGGTCGCTCGGTTGTATTGTAGTGGAACTATTCCTCGGCCTGCCCTTGTTCCCTGGATCGTCCGAGTACAACCAAGTCTCGCGCATTGTTGACATGCTCGGCAACCCTCAAAATTGGATGATCGAGATGGGCAAGCAAGCCGGCGAGTTCTTTGAGAAGAGGCAAGACGAGTTTGGACGACGAACGTACCAGTTGAAGAGCATGGAGCAGTACGCTCGGGAGCACTCGACCAAGGAGCAGCCCAGCAAGAAGTACTTCCAGGCAAACACCTTGCCAGAGATCATCAAGTCGTACCCTATGCCACGCAAAAACATGAAGCAGAGCGAGATCGACAGAGGTAAGATTCCACGTTCTTACATCACCCTTGCGGACAAATACTAACCCAGCTTGTAGAAATGAATAACAGAATCGCCTTTATCGATTTCGTCCGGGGTCTTCTCAACATCAACCCGCTGGAACGTTGGTCTCCCCAACAGGCCAAGCTCCACCCATTCATCACCCAGCAGAAGTTCACTGGTCCTTTCGTGCCGCCCATGAATTTGAAGTCGAGCTCTCTGAATCGGTCTCCGGCACCAGGCACCCAGCAACAGCAGCAAGCCGAAGCACTGAGCAAGCAGAGGGCACAAGCCGCTCAGGCTCAGGCGAACTCTGCTGCACAGGGAGCTTACGCTCAGATGGCTGCTCAATATCAACAACCTGCACACCCTCAGCAAGCGCCCATGTACAATAATCAACAAATGTACTCTCCTAGCAACAGTCATGCAGCTCAGCCGCCGCCCTACGGAGCCCAGCAGCAAGGTGCATATGGACAAATGGTCATGCCTCAACAACCAGCGCAGATGCCTCCTGGGCCGTATGGTAATGCTTCCCAGCAGCCTGGCCTGTATCCTCAGCAGGGCATGCGGCCCGCACGCCAACGTGCCTCAACCATGGAGCAGCAGCAAAGTGGTATTCCGGCCGCCATTCAGCGCGTGGCTAGTCACCTTGACCCAAGCCAGCCGATTCGTTTGCAGCCTAGCCCTGCCTACTACCCCCCTGGTGCTGACAGCGGTATGGCGGGCATGGACAACGCGGCTAATCGGGCTGGTAGACGTGGAAGCCGTGCACAGCAAGGAGGAGGAAGAGGAAACCGAGACTTCATTCGCAACCTTGAGGAGCGAACGCTCGAGGAAGGCTTCATGGGAAGCCAGAATCCCTGGCACTGATGGCCGGACGACCTTTGATCAGAGTGATTTAAAATGCGCATTGATATTCCTTCGCAGCCTTGGGTCATCAGTCTACCCCTCACAGGAGACTATGGGAGGTGAAGTTAGGACAGCCCGGAGGTCAATGCTACGGCATTCGCTTGCGCCAGGTCGAATACAGCAGTGCGGTCCCTGAACGCATGGTGGCAATTGGACGAAGAAGATACCCGATGGCTCCAACAAGGGAGACCTGTTGCAGGGGACCATCTGAAGAAGACGAGGTTCAAAGCCGGGCTAGATCAGGACGACGACGACATATACACAAACATGGGAGCTTTGATGGGACGATGCATGAGAGGAAATTGGCGGACAGTACTGGGTTAGCGGGGATGGCGGCCTTGACGGTGGAGGAAAGGAAAGGAAGGGCTCGACGGCCAGCAACGACATACGAGATCACGTCCTCTTCACACACCGTTCCTAACTACTTACCTACCTACCTTTGTTCCTAAGGTTAAAAGGGTTCCGGATACAGCAGGTTGGCTTTGCAAGTTGTTTGACTAATCTGGAAGTGATAATGATGTCAAAGGGGCAAGAAGTTGCTGACCTGATCATGTGTGCCTACTCGATCAATGTTCAAGATACCAGGTTCAAATTCCACACTTGTATGGTTCTTAGCTCCCAGCCTAGGGAAGGGGCTGGTGATGTGGTCTCTTCAGTAAAATGTTGCCAGAGCTCATGTGCATCCTGGGAAGTACGGGCACATCGACCCCCTCGTCTATGTACGCACTCCTTGTTGGGTGCTTCCATTGAATGGGACCTTCTATCTTTACTATTCCTACATGTTCTACTTTGATGGGGAAGTTGCTGACTAGGTGTCACTCTCGCCTTCCATGAGGTTGCGGAAAGGACTGAGATCAGTTCCTCCTCGTTGTTCGACATCTTTGCATTCACATTCTACTCCTCAACCACCTCCATCATTGCCCACTCAGCTTCGGCACCCATCACTAAGACAACAACCTTTGATTCTTTGGATTTCTCTGTTGCTTTTACAATCTAGCATCTACCCACAACGGGGCCACTCATAAGTCCCCGAGCTGCTGTTTGCTGTTACCTCAAGCATCCCCAAATTTCTTGGTCGACGTCCCCCACGATAGTCATGGCACATCCTCTCTTGGTAACGAAGCAGAGGGATGCTGGTGGCCCCAAATCCTTCACGAGACCTCAAGCCAAAGGCCGGTCGGAAGTCACGCCGAGGAAAGACTTGTCGTCAACGCAAGGAAGTTCCGATTCGGAGCTCAGTCTAAAACGCGACGGCAGCACAAGAAACAGGCATATCGCCTCCTTGAGCAACTTATGGCACAAAACTGTCTCCCGTATGCCGACCTTAAGCAAAAAGGATGCCTCGAAAGGACAGATTGCCAGGGCAGCTCATGCCTCCTCAACAAGTCAGTCTGATTCGCAGACTGACGAAGGTGAACAGCATCAGACCGACAAGCCTGCAACTAGCAAGGACGATACCACGTCATCCCAGAGGAAAAAAGGTTCGATTGGAAACCACGCACTCTTGATTTTCTGCTCTTGAATGCTGATTTTTGTTGTTTTTAGGTTTGTTCAAACGCCGAAGCCTCGGGAACATATTTGGTACCAGCAGCCGAAAAACGCTCAAGAGATACATCAAGTCCGAGGAGGCTCTCGCGACCTCTGTGGGGTCTGACGTGGAGACGCCAGTCCATGACAGGTTTCCATCTGCCTCGCTCGTCGCTCCAGAGCTGCCAAAGGTGCGGGCATCAGGAAACTTTGAGAAGGAGTGCGTGATCATCACTGGAGAGCCACCCACAGTGCAACCGCCGATTTGCCCAAGAAGACAAACGCCCCAATTACTGGAAATACAGACGGGAGATGGCCAGCCCCCTTTCCTTGATCTAGGTGATGCCGTTGAGGGTCAAGTTCCGGATGTGTCGCTATCAGCATTGGCTTTGGCCAAGCGACCTAGGTCCTTGGATCTCAAGAAACTCCTGGTAGACGCTTCGGCAGCAGCAGATCTGGACTTCATCACATCGGCCTTGGACAAGGGAAAGGGCAAGGAAAAGCAGACATCGAAGCCACCCTCCACTGATCAGCATGTGCACCTGGGGTCTGGAACACCGCGACCAGTCGAGGTAAAAGGCCCTCTCGAGGTAGCCAACAAAGCCTTGGAGGCGGAGTCTAGTAACATGGTTGCGAGCATCAAGACGACTGATGCAGCCTCCGCTGTCATCCAAGCTGAGATGTCCAACAAAATTCTACCTACAGTGAATACCGAGGTGACTGATGCACCCTCTACTATCTTCCCGGTCGAGATGTCCAACAGGATTGTACCCGTGGTCAATACTGCGTTGAGCAGATTTCCTGGAGATTCCGACTCTCGAGATGCTGTTGCCAGCACAGAGGCGACTGGCCCGAGAATCAAAGAGGTAACCGTTCGAGACGCCGGGTACACTCCAATTGAGAAACCGGAGTTTGAAACATCAACGAGGGAGCACATATTGAGGTCGTACGCTCAAGTTTCCGGCAAGTATGGACCTTTCTATCCTACCGCAAGGATGCGGACATCAATTGACCTTACCTGGCAAGATGGTATAGGCATCACCTCCCATGGACTCAATGCTAATACTTTATGCAGGGAAGACTGGGAGAGCGATATTACTGTAGCTGGACTGGAGAAAGATAATGTCCCAGACACAACCCTGATGCGCAAACGATCGGACGATGGACAACTCCAAGAATACCTATCTTTGCCACGCAACGTGAGCGAAGGTGAAGCTGAGACCAAGCCTAAATACGGCAAATGGCTGTCGCGGAGCGCTATTTCAGTGACGGATAACTCGACAATGACTCGCGAAATACATAGAGAAACGATGGACACAGGCCGGCTCGCTGTGATCCCGGATATGACCCTAGAACTCGAGTCTACGAAGAGAAACGAATACAGCATAATCTACCCGCCGAACTACGTTTCCAAACCTCGGGTTACCTCGATGAATGCTTTGATTATGGAGCCTCTCCTCAATACAGCAACCGAACGCCATCTTGTCATATCCGATAGCAAAGGCAGGGCTATCACTAGCAACGGCTCCAGCAATTTGAGCGTTGATTCAGGTGGCTCAGAGATCCGAAGGAGAAAGACAAAAAGCATGACGTTCATCAAAAACATTGATATTTCTTCTGTCGACAATTCTTACAATCAAATGCGGAAGTTGGCCTTCCCTGGAGACTCAATTGGTGGCCCTGAAAGCCGGTTCGAGACATCAGCCTATTACGACGGAGGCAGCTGGGACGTTTGTGAGGACTGCAGTGATGTAGATGATGTTTTCTGACTTTTTGGTTGTCCGGTTATTCTTTAATCAGCTCGACTTTTCGTTTATGGACATGCGAAAGGCACTGAGGGGTCTGATAGGTAGTCTTCAAGCCCCAATCATGGTGGCTCTTTGTAAAGTAACGTTTAAACCAAAACAAATGCCCTGGCTCAATGTTGGCGTCGGACCTCCAAAAAGTAAAAGCCACACCCGTGAGTGCCGCGGATGCAGTGGCTTGGGTTGAGAGCTCCGACTTCAGACGGCCCCAGTGGAGAAAGAGGTACGTACCGAACCATCCAATCGAGTGGAGACCCCTGGAACACGCTCCCATGGGCCATGGCCCTCTATCCGTACCTTTACCTAGTGTAAACCAACGCGCCCAGGTCAACCTCAAGTTGTTACTCGTCAGGGTCTTTGCAAGGTACTTCATCCATTCTCCGACTCGTCTTCGCCCGCCTTTCTCGAATCAAAGTGGTTTTTTATTTATTTATTTTACAGCCACGAACCTTTCGGCGACCCTCGCATTCTATCTAAGGGAGTTACTTTCTCACTCCTTTCCCAATCCGTCACCCTTTCCGCCTTCGATCTCGCAGACACCCCTACATTTTCGACCGTTGCGACTAGCACACTTAACCTCATTCCATCCCTCCGATCGAAACTGTTTGCCCAGGAGATCAATCAACATGGCGAAGGTAGCAACCGACTTTGAGAAGATCATCCAACAAGGTATAACCTCTTTTGTTTACTACATGATTGGACGCCGCCTATTCAGAACGGATCGCTGACCGGGGCGATGTTTCGCTTCACTCTGCAGGACGAGAGAGGAAGAAGAACGAGGCGCTGGCACAGAAGATCTTCTCCAAGGATAGACGGCAGAGCGCGCCTTCAAAGCTCAAGCCCGGCGCGGGGCCGTCGCTGGCGAGCCGAGTCGGCATCACAAAGAAGGTACGCATTTAACTCATCTCGTCATTCGTTCCTAGCTTTTAGTAAATCGACGAGCGAGCGTTCGCTAACGTTCTTTCCATCCTGCAATCAGCCGCGCACCGCATCCCTTGGTCCTAAGGCCCTTCCCGCTGGCAACATCGATGGCGACTGGACACATGACCTCCACGGAACGGTGAATGGCGGCGGTAGAGGACGAAACAATAACGGCAACAGCGCCAGCGCCGGCGGCCTCGCGTCGCGCATCTCTGCGCCGGGAGGAGGAGGAGGAAGGGCCGCGTCCACCACGGCGTTGATGGGCAACGGCAACAACAGCCACAGCAGACGACGCGCCGATCAGAAGGCGGCGAGAGTAGCTGCCGCGATGGAGCGCTCGGGCGCCATGGCCGACGTGCAGATGACCTCCGTGGCGAACGTGGTGCCCACGGGACCGGCGATCAAGCAAGGCCTCTCTATCAGAGGGCTGGCGGGGCCGTTCGCGGTGATGGCGCAGAACTTTGCGCCGGGGACGACGGCGGCGGACATCGAGAGCGCGATGACGCCCGTCGGCGGGGAGATGCTGGACTGTCGGATCATCAAGACGACGCCTCTGCTCCTGGCGGAGATGGTCTTTGCGACGAAGGAGGGCGGTGATGCGGTCATTTCCACGTTCAACAACCAGACGGTAAGGAACCCCTGCCCCCCTTACCCCCCTCACTCTTTCTCTCTCTCGTCTGCTATGCACGAGGCGAAGGCAGGCACAGTTTGAGATTTGTTTACTGATTTGAGGGCGACTGCAGGCCGACGGACGCATCATCAAGGTCTACCCCAAGCCCGGCGGCTACAAGGAGCCCACCACCCGCCCCGCGAACGCCCGCTCGACATCAAGCAACTTTGTCGACGGCATGAATGGATTCCCCGAGGCTACGCAGGAGGACAATGGCGGCCTGTACAGCGACGACCTCGTTCGCAAGGCCGGCAACAACAACAACAACAACAACAACCGTAGAGGACGTAACTTCAACCGTGGCGGCAGACGATGAAGGGAGGGGCGAGATGACACGATGAGAAACAATTCCGGTCGGTGCTAGACGGCAAATTATGGCGGGAGGCACAACACGAAGAAAAGACGTCGTATCCACACTACGAATGCCGGGGGTTTCTACTTGGGCGTTAAATTTTTCGAAAGCGGGCTTGGGAAAGGGTCGAAAATACCTAGGCGACTTCATGTGTATGCTGATTCTGCTCGTAAAAGGGGGGCGAGAATTTACAAATCGGGGGTGGATTTCTGCGCAAAGATGGGGAAAGGTTCCTTTTTTCGAGAGGGCGCAGATCTCTCCATTATCCAGGGAGGCGCGTGTACTATTAGATCAAAAGAGACTTTGCCATATTTTTTCTTCTTCAGTGGAGTTTCATTGCCTTCTTCGATTTTGCAATTCAGGGCGTCTTCAAGGAACGGCGGCGTCGGATCATGGTTCAAAGCTTAGAAATGTACATTGAGATTGGGGTATTTGTTCTATGTGTGTAACGAGGCTTGAGTCGTTCTATATCTTCGGTATGTTCACATGGCTCAGATATTGTTTTTACATTGTATTGTACAGTTCATAACAATGATGTTTTACAAGTCCAACATCTCTTGTTCGTCCTTCTTTGCGGGCGTAGCATCCTGTATACGTTGGTTCGGGTCGGTAAACTCGACCGCGAACCGGTTCAGCTTGCTCCGCTTCTCCTTGAGGCTGATGAACGCTTCCTCATCGGCAGCGAGCGCCTTCTCGTTGACGACCTTGTCGACGGCGCTAATCATCTTGCGAGCAAGGTCAGCAAGGTCTTCGACAGCCTCGGCGCGTTTCCGGGCCACGTCCTTGCCCTGGGACTTGATCAAGGCTTCCTTGGCTGCGGAAAAGGGCTGCCAGAGATTTTCCACGGCGGCGGCGAGTTGCTGGGCGTAGCCGCGCTTAGCGCCCTTGGTGTCGCCCGCCTTGTCCATCTGGCGGAAGTTGAAGTGGCAGATGATGGCAGCCTTCATGTAGATGAGGAGGGCGCGCACGTCCACGGGGGTTTTCTGAGCGGCGCCGTGGGCGAGCATCGTGTTCAGGATGGACGTGGCGTCGGAGAACGCGTTTTGGCTCATGTTGTTGTTGATGCAGGCGGAGAGGGCGCGGCGATAGACGATGGGAGGGACAGGTTTGTCGGATGGCATCTGCTGTACAGCCTTCGCGGCGTCTTTACTTGAGCCGCTGCGCTCGTAGAGACGAATCATTTGGTGATAATTGTCTGTGTCGGGGTTGACGCCGTAGTAATGGACAAAGAGGTCCCAGTACTTCACGCCCAGCTTGGTCTGCTTTTGCTCGCGAACGATAGCGAGAACGAGGGATAGGGTGTTGGCCCGCGGTACGGCATATTTGATCTTTGGTGAGAGGACTGTGGCTTTGCGCTTTGCGCTACCAGTCGCGCTGATACCTTTCATCTCGTCGTTGATGCGGTGTGCATAGTCTCCCGTGGGCGTACGGTTGTAGTTCCGGACGCTCATGGTCTCTTCGAGCATGGTGAGAATCTTGCCTCTGTCCTTATTACCTCCGAGGAGCAGAACACGACCCATGGCGCACACCAGATCCTCGTCGATCTCCATCTTCCCGTTACGCCAGTTGCGCATGACCTCCTCCCATATATGCTTGCATCGTGTGATCGTCTGCTCCACCGTATCGATGTGCTGTTGGAGAGACTGCCCTTTGCGATTATCCTGATTTTCAGCCTCTGCGCGTAGCGTGTTGATGATGGCCGTGTACGTGTAAGCAGTGTTCTTGCGACCTGACTTGGCATCGGCCGAGTCGGCCAGCGTGAACATGTTTTCGACGTCGCCTGCGCGGCCGCAGCACTGGATCACAGCGTTGACATGTATCGAGTTAGGCTTGATCTTTGCGTCCTCCTTGAGCATCGTTTTATACAAAGCCAGAGCCTTGGCACTGGCGGCCTTCGGTTCGCGGGACTTTGCACAGCCGGTGAAGATGATGGTAAATGTCTGTTCGTTGGGTGATTGGCCGCGCTTCTTCATATCGTTGAAGAGGCTGATGGCAAAGTTGACTCGCTTCAACTCCATGATCTGGTACTTAATAAGGTGGTTCCAGGCCACGACGAGGTCGGTATCCTTGGCGCTGGCGCGCTGGACAAGGAGAAGGGCCTCATCGAAGCGACCCTTCTGGAGTGTGGCCTCGACGTGCTTGGCGATGTTAAAGGGGTTTTCCAGGTGCTCGAGATGTTTCGACACAGCCCAGTCTAGCTTCTGTTTCCTCCTCTTTTCTGCAAATTCCTCGCTGCTGCCGTGGGTGTCCTTTTCTATTTCCTTTGCTTCTTTCAAGAACGCTCTGCCTGCGGCAGTCGTGGGTATTGCCTTTCTATGGGCAAGTCGGCGTTGGCTGCCCGGCGGGCCATATTGAAGGATGGGCAAAGTAGACGATAGTTCGGAGAAGGAGGCCTTTCCCGACAAGGGCTGAAGCGCCCGTGTGAGACAGGCTTTGCAGGATAGCATTCTTGAGGGTCTTTTGCGGCGGAAGGCTATGTCGTGCTGGAGTTTTCCACGAGGACCTCCTCTAATCATGAAAGCGCCTCCGGGAAATTTTGCGACCAACTAAGGTACCTACCCAAGCTCTCTTATCTTATCGGAGAGCTTGCTCCCATGCCTGTGCCTGCGTCTTTGGGGCGTCCTGCATGGCTTAGCGTGTCGCGCAGAACACTGACGTTGGTTGCGGGGCGGGCCTCTTTATGAGTGCCCCCACTTTGTAGCGTTTAGCGCAGGCTCGACCAATTGGCCTGACGGCAATTAAGCAAAAAACGCGTCGCCAAACACGAACGCGACTTTCCTCGCGCGCCGCCCCTGGCTGAACGGCCAAATTATAGAGCACATGTATCCCGTGCTTTGTGTTATCCCACCCACAACAGGCCTACTCCGTTCCTCGATACAAACACAGCTTGACACGCCACATCTTTCAGTACCTACCGCCGGTGCCGAATAATTTCTTACTCTATACGATGAATTGAGTGTCCATTCGAGAACTTTAACCTTTCTCTCTAATACTCGACATACCAGCCCTGCCCACCATGCCCAAGGTCGACAGACGCTCGAAGCTGGCCGAGCTTCGGGCTCTGCGAGCGTCTGGCAAGAGAGCCAACTACGAGGTCGAGGAGGTTGACGAGCTTTACGAAGAGGTTGACGAGAACCAATACAAGAAGATCATTAGAGACCGTCTGGACCAAGACGATTTCGTTGTTGACGACAATGGCGAGGGATATGCCGACGATGGTCGGGAGGAGTGGGATCGTCAGCCCCAATACTATTCGGAAAGCGATGAGGATATGCCAGTGAAGGGTCGTGGTAGGCCAAGCAAAGCCTGTAAGGAAAATTTCAATCCGTATGCTTGCAAGATCTATCATACTGACACTCAGTAGCAAAAAAGCAGCGCGAAGAAGAAGCGGCCAAGCGAGATGCCAATGACAGAGACATCAGCGAATACTTCACAAAGGGTTCCACCAAGACACAAGCCAAGCCGAAGGTTCGTCAGATGCGCCCAAAGCCAGAGAAACGTTGTACTAATAAGAGCCATAGGTCGCCAAAACGAAAGAAGACGACGATTTCCTTGCCGATCTCCTTGGGGAGGTCGACGCCAACATCCCCGCTCCTGCGTCCCGGTCAGCCAAACGTAACAGATCCCCCGAGCGCCGCCGAGCCCGTGTGCTTTCTCCCGCCCCCGACACCAGGACGCGACTTACCAAGAGAACAAAGACTGTGGATGACAGACTATCATCTCCTACATTCGACAATTCAGCAGTCGATGATGGCTATTTGCCCCCTATGGGCGACGACAGAGATGATAGCCCCGCTCCGATCACTGTGGACGATGTTCCCATGTCCGAAGACCCCGCGCCATCATCGCCAGCCGCTAAAGTAGCCCAGCGTAAGGCAATGGTCAAGCCGGAGCCCCTGGATGAGGAAGACGATGATATGATGGAGGTTGCCCATGCTGGTGCGGTCACTACTGCTAGTGTCAACATCACAGGGTCAAGACCACCGAAGAAACTTGTCAAGCCCGATCCCTACCCTACACCTTTGAGCTCTTCCCCGGTCAAGCCTGCCGCCCCATCAGTCGACTCGTCAGCATGGAACAACATCACCGACCAGCTCAATGTTGTTTCAAGCTCCCCTGCGGAGGCTAGAACCGTCGGCAAGATAGACTATAAGGATGCTATTGAGGAGGACGGCAGTCTCAACATGTTCTGGACTGACTACACCGAGGTCAACGGCAGTCTCTGCCTCTTTGGGAAGGTCTTGAACAAGAAAACCGGCTTGTACGTCAGTTGCTTCGTCAAGGTCGACAACATTCTCCGCAAGCTCTTTTTCCTTCCCCGCGAAACCAAGGTCGAGGGCGGGGAAGAGACAAGCGAGGAAGTCGAGATGATGGACGTCTACTCTGAGATTGACGCTCTCATGACCAAGATGAACGTTGGCATGTTCAAGATCAAGGCATGCACAAGAAAGTACGCATTCGAGCTTCCAGGCATTCCCAAAGAGGCTCAGTACTTGAAGTGTCTCTATCCCTACACAAAGCCTGTCATTGACGGTACGACTACGGGAGACACATTCTCGCGTGTTTTCGGCACAAACACGGCGCTATTCGAGCAATTTGTGCTGTGGAAGAACATCATGGGCCCCTGCTGGCTGAAGATTACCGATGCCGACTTTGGTGCCCTCAAGAACGCTTCTCACTGCAAGCTCGAAGTGCTCGTCGAGCACCCCAACATGGTCTCGACGTTGAGCGACTCTGACAACCTCGATACACCTCCCCTGACCTTGATGAGTATCGCATTGCGAACTGCCTTCAACGCCAAGGCCAACAAGCAAGAGATTCTCGCAATCAGCGCTCGCATCTACGAGAAGGCTTCCTTAGCTGATCCAACTCCGGCCGAGAAGCTTCCCTGCCGGACATTTACCCTCATTCGTCCTCATGGGACAGCATTCCCCCTCGGATTTGAAAATATGGCAAAGGACAGGAAGAGAGGCCTCATCAAGACCTTCCGCCAAGAGTCAGAAATCCTCATGTTCTTCCTTGCTCAGTTGGATGTTGTGGATCCAGACGTGATTCTAGGACATCAGTTGGAGGGAGTCGACTACAGCGTTCTGCTCAACCGTCTCCATGAGAAGAAGACACACCAGTGGTCTCGACTCGGTCGACTCAAGCGAACGCAATGGCCAGCTTCCATGAACAAGGTTGGTGGCAATGTCTTCGCCGAGAGGCAAATCATGGCTGGTCGTTTGCTTTGCGACCTGGCCAACGATGCCGGAAAGTCTGCCATGTTCAAGTGCCAATCTTGGAGTTTGACAGAAATGTGCAGTCTATACTTGCCGGGTAACAACCGCAGACAGGACATCGACAATGAAGCTGCGCTCAAGACATGGGCAACCCAGTCCAAGGATGGTATGATGAACTACGTCTCACACATGGAGGCTGATACCCACTTCATCACCGCACTGGCTTTACAGGTCCAGCTTCTTCCCTTAACTAAGGTCCTCACCAACTTGGCCGGTAACTCATGGGCGAGAACCCTTACCGGAACTCGCGCCGAGCGCAACGAATACATTCTGTTGCATGAGTTCCACCGCAACAAGTACATTTGCCCTGATAAGCAAACTTTCAGGGGTAGAATGGCCCAGGAAGAAAATGAGGCCGAAGAGGGCGACGGCAAGAAGAAGGACAAATACAAGGGTGGTCTCGTTTTCGAACCCGAGAAAGGCCTCTACGACAAGTTTGTCCTAGTCATGGACTTCAACTCTCTGTACCCTTCCATCATCCAGGAGTACAACATTTGTTTCACGACTGTGGACAGATCTGCTATGGTATGCACATTTACTTCGTCTCCCTCTAACAACTAGACCAGACGCTAACTCACGCAACAGGAACAAGACGAAGAGACTGTGCCAGAGGTTCCTAAGGACCAGGAGCAAGGCATCCTACCCAGACTCATTGCTACACTTGTTGGCCGAAGAAAGCAAGTCAAGTCCTTGATGAAAGACAAGAGTGCAACTCCAGAGCAGCTTGCCACCTGGGATATCAAGCAGCTTGCGCTGAAACTTACGGCCAACTCTATGTACGGATGTTTGGGCTACACCAAGTCCCGTTTCTACGCGCGCCCTCTTGCCGTCTTAACTACGTACAAGGGCCGTGAGATTCTGCGCAGCACCAAGGAGCTCGCCGAGAGCAATCAGCTCCAGGTCATTTATGGAGACACGGATTCCGTCATGATCAACGCCAACGTCGAGAATGTGTCCGATGCCTTCAAGGTCGGTCAAGAGTTCAAGAAGGCCGTCAACGAACGTTACAGACTCTTGGAAATCGATATCGACAATGTTTTCCGCCGAATCTTGCTCCAGGCCAAGAAGAAATATGCTGCCATCAATTTGGTTGAAAAGGATGGCAAGTTCATTGAGAAGATGGAAGTCAAAGGTCTCGACATGAAGCGTCGTGAGTACTGTGGCCTGTCCAAGGAAATCTCGAGCAAGATCCTCGACGAGATTCTGTCCGGCAACGAAACCGAGAAGTCGATCTCGCGCATCCACGAATACCTCAGAGAGATCTCTGGTAAGATGCGTGAGCAAGCTATTCCGGTGCAAAAGTACATCATCTTCACACAGCTCGGCAAGGCCCCCACAGAATATCCCAACGCGGACTCTATGCCACAGGTCCAAGTTGCGTTGAGGGAAATTGCCAGAGGAAAGAACGTTCGCCGTGGCGATGTTATCTCCTATGTCATCACTGGCGATCCTCAGAGCTCCGACCCTGCCCCGAAGAGGGCCTATTCTCCCCCAGATGTCATGAAGGCTGACTCTGGCCTCTCACCGGATGTCGAGTGGTACCTTGGCAAGCAAATCTTCCCCCCAGTCGAGCGTCTCTGCGCGAACATTGTTGGGACCTCGAGCTCTCAACTTGCAGAGTGCCTTGGCTTGGACATCCGCAGGTATAAGTCAGTCCAGGACCAACAACAAGGTGGAGGAGGCAACGATGTTGAGATTCACCCCATGGAGTCGCAAATTCCCGACGAAGTGCGTTTCGCCGAATGTGCCCGCCTCTCCCTCCGCTGCCGGGCATGCAAGAAGACTTCCGTATTCGAAGGTCTGCTTGCACAGCCTGACCGCGTCTCGGCATCAGGGGTACTTTGCGACTCTTGCGGCGCCACCATCTCAACGCTCTCGATTGTAGCCCAGCTCGAACATGCACTCCGAACTCAAACGGCACGCTACTACGAGGGCTGGCTGGTCTGCGATGATTCCGCCTGCGGCATGCGCACTCGCCAAATGAACGTCTACGGCACGCGCTGTCTAGGTCCCAAGGGCCTTGCGCGGGATTGCCTTGGTCGCATGCGCTATGAGTACACCGAGAAGGCAATTTACAACCAGCTCGTATACTACGCCAGTCTCTGGGACGTTGACAAGGCCAAGACCAAGGCTTCAGCAGAGAATGGGAATGACATTCCACGCGAACACAAGGATAAGGTTCTCGCGATGGCGGAGCACAACCGCGTTCGATTTGGCACTGTCAAGGGCGTAGTGGACAAGTATCTTGACAAGTGCGGTAGGCAATGGGTTGCCATGGATACTCTGTTTGCTAAGCTGGGCTTCAACAAGCTTCTTGCTGCAGCATGAGGCGACGTGCCACCACACGGGGTTTGTACACAAAGGACAGCTGATAATGATTGGGATGGGAAGTTTTGGGCATGACGGAAGCTCCTGAGGAGTTGGTCCGGAGGCTGGCTTCTACGTTCTGGCTTAGTATTTGAACTTGCTTTTAGAGGAGGATATGATGATGACTGTGGGCGTTGGAGAGCTCGGAGTTTCTGGTTGGACTTGGGGAAATCGAGGCGGGCAAACCTAGCCTCTGGACATGTTTTGTTGTTGACGTAGGAAACATGGTTAATATCATCTCAAAGCGCTTTTTCACACAACCTTATCCTTCCTGCCACCGCATATATAATTCGCGGTCTTCGTACCCTGGAGACTTGAAGTTCAATGTCGAAGACTGCTGCTTGCTCGCGTTCCCGTTCGTCAATATGTCGATGTGGTAGACGTTCGAGGGACTGAGTCGATCGTTTGCCCTTACAGGTTAGTCTTAGCTTGCATTCATGAGGAACTGTCATCATATGCACATGATCACGGATTATGAACACAAGAAAGGTTGTGAACAATGTAGTCTCTTCTTTTTTAGGGCTAGGTCCACTGGCAAGCTCGCTGCCGAATTAAATGTACAAAGTCAGAGAAAGCATTAGGTCCCTCCACGCCCGGTCGATTATCCCCTCACCAGTCCTGTTTCCGCCGGCGAAGATGCCTAGACCAGAGGAGCAAGCCACTGTTGGCGACCAGTGACCTGAACCCCCGAGTCCTGGCCCTTTCACCGAGCACCTCTCTGCCTTCATAGTGGACAGAGATGGGTGCTGGACCAGTCCACTCCCTCCCATGACCGGGAACCACGCCCAAAATAAGTGTTTGTGACGTCGAGAGACCTGCCAGTGATGACCAAGCCAATGCCAAAAGGATGGAAAAAAAGACGAAAATCCTCTTCTGAACAGATTCCTAAATCCCCTTTTTTGCATTCGAAACAGGATCACGACCTTGCCGACGCTCCTGCGTATGCTTTTTGATGTCCCGCCTTAAAGAGCAAATTCGCGCACTCTCATAACGTGCGCATGAGCTCCCCGTTGCTGGATGGACTCTCCCGGGGTCGTCTCTTCCTTCGTACGTCTGGCCTGTCTGCATTCAACCATTTCCTAGCCACTGGTCCCCATGCAGCCAGGCACGTAGAAGAAGACCCATAAAGCGTCGTGAACTCGTATTAGAAAAGGAATAAAACACGGTGTGTGTCTTGTGTTTGAGCGCATCATGAAGTTGATGCGATCGGGTTGAAGAGGGCCGAATGTGGAAATGAAACATCCGGAGTCCGAAAATGGAGAACCTCTTTTCCTGGTGAGAGGTCATCTCAGTGTGAATCGTCTATGTCGGTATTCTTTCGAGGTATCATGGTCCGCAGCAAAGATCAGGGTAACTTTTGAAACACGAACTCTGAAAGTCCTCTGTGTAAATGCACCAAACAGCCCCCGCCCCCTGTCTATTTGCTTAAATGCAATGACTTATTGGAAAAGGAAATACTCGGCTACTCTCATTTGCTCTCGGCAGCAGAGCTGTCGGGAACAGCCTTGGACAGTGCAGGAGAGGCAGCAGTCGAAGGAGGAGAAGCCGGGGTTTCGCTGTCCAAGTTGGCGAGTGCACTATCAGGATGGTTAGTTACGAACTAGGATGATTGTTAGAAGCGCGGAATAGCCTACCTGAATGCGTTTTGATGTTGGGTGGTGGGGGGAGTGCCGGTGCGGGATGAAGCACCAGAGTCCTCGCCAGGGCGGCCGAGAGAGCCACCAGGTCCGAGTCTGCGTCCGCTGTTGCTGCGAGAGCTGAACATGGAGGTGGGGCCAAGAGAGATGTTGCCACTGGCAGCTCTGCTCGTCGAGCCCTTCAGGCGACGCAGGTCGTCCATACCGACTTGGTTGGACTGGGCCTGCATGTAGCCAGAGGAGAAGTTGCGAGAATCGCCACGGCCGACATTGGGGCGGCCGCCGGGACCGCGTTGGCTGCCGCCGCGCTGGTTCTCCATTGCCTTCTGGGCAGCAGCTGCCTCAGCCTACGGAAGGAGTCAGTAAACAGTATTCTGTAAGGATGGGGGTTGGGATATCATACCTCTGCGCGAATCTCATCAAGAGTCTTGGGGCCCTTGTTTGCCTCCTTAGAAGCCCAGCCAGCCTTGCGAAGATCGAGGACGTCCAAGAGCATGAACTTCAATCTGCTGGGAAGCTCGGGCATGTCCATCATGTGCTGGATGCGGTCGAAGTAGACGTTCATCAAGGCCTTGCCCTTCTCCGAAGCGTCAAGGTTGTTACCAATGGTTCTCAACAACTTGGAGAGAGACTCTATCTCAGCCTCGTCGGGGATACCCTCGTAGTCGACAAGCTTGCGAACACACTCGTGCATGATGCGCTCCGTCAACATGCCAAGCTTGTATAGCTCACCAATGAACTGGACGAGACCAAGACCGCGACGCTTGGCGGCAGCAGCGATGTAGTACTCGTCGGAAAGCATGGCGGCCTCGTTCGTTTGGGGCTTGCCCTCGTCTTCCTCCGGCTTGGTGGGCAGGTTGACCTTCCAGCCGCGCTCGAACTCCTCCTGACAACGGTTGAGAAGGTACTTGCGGAACAAGGCACCACCGCTAACAACGACACCGTTCTTGTCCTTGATATTCTCATCGCGGATCTCAGGGCTCATCGTGTCAAGCATACGCTTGCAGAACTTGGCGTACATGGAAGCCCAGTGAGCCTCGTCGGTGGCCTTCTCGAAGGTGAGCTGAATCACCTGGCGG
Organism: Colletotrichum abscissum; assembly: GCF_030869225.1. Lineage (NCBI taxonomy): Eukaryota > Fungi > Ascomycota > Sordariomycetes > Glomerellales > Glomerellaceae > Colletotrichum > Colletotrichum abscissum. The sequence goes on along the minus strand of NW_026849987.1, from coordinate 755,348 downwards.
AGAGTGCGGCCATCGGACTCGTCCTTGGACTGGCCCGCGATGGCCAGAATCTGATCGGCAATCTTGTCGAACTTCTCCGGAGTCATCTTGTTGAGTGCAGCCTTGACCTTGCGCTGAACCATCTGGGGATCCATGTGGTCGCCGCCAGGAGTAGGTCCTGAAGCTGAGGGGCCCTTGCCGACGCTGGTCGGCTTCCAGCCTGAAGCGGAGACAGTGATGGGCTTGAGCTCCATGCCAGCCGTGAGAGGCATGGTCTTGGCTGCCTGCGCATCCTTGGCGTTGTAGTCGTTACGTCTGCTGCCACCACCTCTGGCAGAGCGGGTACGGGGAGAGTTGGGACCCATGTTGGAGGAAGAGGGAGTGCGGTTCACCATCTGAGGACCAGGGAATTGGCGGAAAGTGCCCATATTGCCAACGGGACCGCCACCTGAGCCCATAGCTGCGTTAGCCATAGCGAACCGTTCAGCAGAAGTCGTGCCGCGGACGTTGTTAGAGGGACCACGGAAGCTGCCCATAGCACCGACTTGAGGTGCAGCGGCGCCACGTTGGGAGCCACCACGTCCGGAACCAGCACGAGGGGTAGAAGCAGAGCGAGAACCATCGTTGTCACCAATGAGGGACTTGACTTGCTGGTGGAACTCTGTGGAAGGCTGCTCGGTGAAGACCTTCTGGAACTGCAGCAAGAACTGAGCATCGTACTTGAAAGTCTTGCCCTTCTTGGCGACGGCAGCGTTCAAGGCAGGGTTGGGAGAGCTGATACCGGCAGGGTACAGGTCTTGGTTCATGACAGTCAAGAATCGGGCAGACTTCAAGGACTGAAGAGCAGCGCTGGGTTGGGGCGGCTCAACAGGCTTGGTGTTGAGGGGAGCCAAGTTGAGAGGCGACGGCTTGGGGCCGCGCTTCTCGGTGGGAGTAGCCTTGGGAGCGGAAGCCTCGGTGGGGGTCGAAGCCTTGGAGTCACCGATGCTGAGGTTGGACAGCTTGTCGGCAACATCGCCAACCTTTGCGGGCTCGCTGTCACCAGTCTTTCCAGCGAGCAGCTCGGCGACAGAAGGGGTGTTTCCGCCCTGTGCACGCTTTCTCTCCTTCTCCTCTTCGAGACGTTCCATCTCGCGCTCAGCCTCACGGAGCTTGCGGTCAGCCTCAGCAGCGTTGGTAGCCTTGTTTGCCTCGTCAAGCTTCTTCTGTGCCTCCTTCTCGGCTTGCTTCTTGGCGGCGTACTCGGCAGCAGCCTTCTCGCGACGAGCATCTTCCTCCTCCATTTCGCGAATCATGCGCTCCATCTCGTCCTCCTCATCGGCGGCAGAGGCGGCAGGCTTCTCGGCAGGCTTCTCAGCCGCCTTCTCAGCCTCCGCCTTGGCCTTGGCCTCAGCAGCCTTCTTCTCTTCCTCAGCGGCAGCAGCCTTGGCCTTCTCTTCCTCGTCGGCCTTGCGCTTCGCTTCGGCTTCTTCCTCAGCCTTGCGAGCGTCTTCCTTTGCCTTCTCCTCAGCCTTGCGGGCTTCTTCCTTGGCCTCGGCAGCCTTCTTCTCTTCATCAGCGGCCTTGGCCTTAGCATCGGCCTCTTCCTTCGCCTTGTCCTCGCCACCCTTGGCCTGTTGGATCTTGGCTCTCAGCTCATCCTGAATCTCTTGACGAGTCTTGGGAGTAGCCTGGCTGTCTGTGCGAGCGTGGGAGGGCGTTGCGGACTTAGGGGGAGGAGTAGGTGTAGAGGAGACGATGGGGGGAGTCTTGGACTGCTGGACGATAGGAGGGGCAGGCGACGACGGAGTCTTGATACTCTTCTTGAAGTCAACCGCTTCGCCGGCAGCGTTCTTGATAACAATGGCGGCACTCTTCTTGGGGCGGACGAAGTTGCCCGATGACGCGACAACTGGGGGCTTGACTTGTGCGTTCTGAGGCTGGGGAGTACCAGACACAACAACAGGCTGGCTCGGCTGGCCAGTGCTAGAGGAGGGACGCTCAGAGTGAGAGGAGGTGCGTGACATGGCAGTCGGCGCAGGCTGGTGGAATGCAGGCGGGGCGTAGCCAGGCTGGAAAGCCGGGGGCGCTCCAGGCGAGGGCATGTATCCCATCTGGTTGTAGTAGATGGGTCGGCCAAACTGGTCGAACTGATGGTTTGCCTGGGGAGGGTAGCCGTACTGTGCCTTTGTTTGAGTTAGCAATCTTTCGTAATTACCGCTTTCAGGAGAGAGATCGATAGGGGGGACTGGGGGACGAGAGAGTTGACAAAAGCCACTAGGTTCAGTCGACACGTAGGCCAGCTCAGTGATGCCATGGTCGCCAAAGTCTGAACAGTAACTCGGGTTCAGACCGTTACGGTCGGCCCAAAGCTGCTCTCCATGCTTGTTATGGCGCCGAGGTCTGCTGGAGTCGAACGGCAAGTCATGCGAGGAATCCACATGTCTCGACTTCACATGGGAAGACTTCTCCCAGTGCTTCAGGTTCTTCTTTTTGCTCTTGAAGGAAGGAACGAAAGCAGCACCCAGACTCGACTGAACAGAAAGATCTTGAAAGGGAGGGGGAATTACATTTGGGGGCGGGCCCTGCTGGTAATACTGAGGAGAGGGAGCTGGCATCGGCATGGGATGCATCTGCGCCGGAGGCATGTTCGGGGTTCCGGGCTGGGAGTGGCCGGGCTGAGAATGGGCCAGAGCAGGGCTTCGAGCCGGCTGAGGCGAGTTCGGGTAGGGTTGCATGGGTCTTCCGGGGTGGAAGGCAGGCGGCATACCGCCGCGGCCCTGACCGTTTCTGTACTGCTGTTGGTTCGGGGGGAATCCCATGTTAGCCTGGTACGGGGGCTGGTGAGGGTTGAAACCACGACCACGGCCGCCCTGGGGCTGGAAACCTCCACGGCCTGGGCCTTGGTTAGGACCAGGGGCGTCGCTGTGCTGAGAAACGCCGGACTCGCGTCGGATGTGCTGGCCGGGCATCGCAGGAAGAGCGGCCTGGCTCTGGGGAGTAGAGGCTTGTCTCATGTGGCGCTGAAAGAAAAATTGCAAGTCAGTGTCGCGAACGCAAGCAGGGTGTCCGAAGAGGACGGGACTGATATCACTTACATCGCCATCGCTTCCGAGACTGCCAAAGGTCATCGCGTTGGGCTGAGCCATGCCCGAAGGGGGACGGCCACCGCTAGCAGAGGGCTGAGGGATAGGAGAGGGAGAGTGCGCGGGAGAAGGCACTCTCTGGTTGGATCCAGGAATAGGGATCGGAGCGGCGGTAGCTTGAGGGGTGCTGTGCGCGACAGCAGGAGAGTTGTATCCGAACTGAATGCCGGGCTTTGCACCACCGACGGGTCCGCCGTTGGGAGCGAAGCTGTTGGGGCCGTTGGCGCTGAGGGTAACGGAGCTCTTGCGAGCGTGATCGGGTGCGCTTCCGTTCATGTTGTTGGCGGAAGAGCCGTGAGGGACGGCAGGGGCAGCAGGCACAGCAGGTGTGATAGGAGGACGTCCATTTACTGGTGACGGAGCAGACGGCTTTGCATTTTGCGCAGAGGAGCCACCGACCACCACTGGTGGGTTGGATCCCGTCGCAATCAGCGGCGTGGAGGCTTGCTTCTTGTTCGCACCGGCAGCGGAAGCATATGAAGGAGCCGAAGTCGCAGCAGAGGGGGTGGGCGCCGGGTTGGACTGAGGGCTGGCAGTCGAAGTCATATGTGGAATCTCGTCGTAGCGCGTCTGTTCGTGTAGAAAGTAGCGTTGATGAAGAACCGTGTCGAAACGAAGCTGACGTCGGTGTCGGATAGTTGTCCAAGGTGCGGCAACTGGGACAATCGCTCGGGTGCCGAATCACGGATTCGATTTCGGGTACGGATTTGGTGACGGATCGCAGAAATTCAATTAATGAATGACCGTGTCAAGAAGAACTCCAAGGAGAAAAAATTCCTCGCAAAAAGATGGATCGGATCGTTTCGGAGGTTGCGAAGTCGACTCGGTCCAAAAGGTGGATGCGGGAGGAGAGATTTTTTGTTGTTGCGGGTGAGTGCTCGTGGATTCCTTGACGGCAGGAAGGAAATATCGCTAGGCGATGGGGGTGGAGAGGGGGGCAACAAGGTCTGTCTGCCTACGCAACGGGTCTTGGAAGAAACCAAATAAAGGTGTCCTTTGACCGGCGGGTACTGCAGAGGAGGAGAGAGTCGTCTTCTGAAGGGTGAGCTACAGAAGAAACTGTCGATTCGGAAAGGGTCTCTCTGGTGAAGGAAAAATTATTCCACCTGGACCAGTTTCGGTGTTTGTGGTAGGTTTAGAAGGAGAAACGACCAAAAAAATTTTGGGCGACGAGATAATATGGCGTGGACCTGGGTGTGAGTGGGAGGGAAGGACCCAGGGAAAAGGTACATTGGGTTAAGTACCTCCTCATAAGCCCGCGCCGCGCCCACACCCGCCTCAGACCTTTTTCTCCATTCACTCGCCCGCCCTCGCCCTCTCGCCCTCGCCCTCACCTTCCAGGTACAGACGAAAGTCTATTGCCAAATCAGTGATGAAGCCATCTTGGTCTCCATTTGTTCGCTGTTTATTTGATCGTATATCTATCTCATCTCACCATTTCTCACGTGGGTGTTGGCATCAATTCACTGAAGCGAGACCTACCTTATTCACTCAGGCGAGGTGAAGCACCCGCGCTCCCTCCCGAGTCCCAACCTCTACGGGTATCCATACCCCAGTGAAGAAGGCCCCGACCCATCCTTTTTTGGCGGGATGACAGTGCGTTGCTAACCAAATCTCTCGCTTATCAACACGGTATCGGACCCGCAATTGCCACGCACAAAAGACAGTGTGAGGTGGATTCCATTCGTGGAAGGGCCCTCTGATTTCAATCATCTTTCCATCCATCACTTGCCTATCGCTCTCTCAGTCTGGCGGCATAACCCTCTTGGTCGGTCAGCTTACACAGGCAGCCAAAGCATTATTCATCACCAAAGTAGCCTGTTTTAAGGTAGGTAGGTAATAAGATAGCCATCAACAGGTCGGTGCTGAAGTTGAGGCAACGTCAGTAAAGAGCCATCTCATTCAGCCTCACTTCTTCAGCTGGCTTCGTACTCATATGTATTTTGATTGCCTGACTGAGCATGTTGTCTTTGTCTTGTGTTTCGAAGCCTAGCAAGGTGCATGCCTAGGTAGTAAGGTGTTCTTGGGTCAGCCTGTCTTGGATCCGTACAGAAAGATTGATACCTGAGCAAGGAAGGCACCTTGGGCAGAGCAGGCACAAAGAGTGCACAAACAATGCCCGGCTGGCTGGCTGACTGACTGCTTCGCCCCTGCTTCCTTTCTCGTTTCTTATTTGCACGCAAGTTCACCATGGTCGAGAGATTTTGCAATATACAGAATCGAAAAAAAGTGAAAGAAACGGTTGAATATCATATCCGTGGTATCAAGGTCGCATCTCCACATCAACATCTCGCCCTAATCATGATATCATCCCAAGATAGCTTCACGTTGGTAGGTTTCCTAATCAGGGCTTTATTAGTGGAAGATAACTTGGAGAGTGCCCTGTGACTGTCGTCCCTCCGACGTGCCGGGTGTTGGGTCTGATTACTTGCATGCCTTTCCCCAACTTCCGGTTCTACCTGGGCCGGACTCAAGTCTCAAGCGTACCTTAGCTTGGGGTACTTGGAAATACAACGAGACTGATACAGACCACGGAAGGGCACGCACCACGTCAATTCCAGGTTATTTCCTCAGGTTGTCCTCACTCGCCGGCTAGGCTTGGATACGACACGGAGGAGTTACAGTGCCACAGTGCCACAGTGGTAGCAGATGTGGTTATTCATGGAGATGCTGGGGGCCAGACCCTTGTTCCTCTTTACAATCTGGGCAGCAAACTCTAGGACCCTTTTCTGTCCTCCTTTTTTTTTTTCCTTTGTCGTTGTTTTTTCTTCTGTCTACGTACGGATACCGCTCCTGAGTCCTGTCCTGCCCACTCCACCTCCATCGGCATAGGGGCCTCTCGCAGCAACGTCCAATCGACCAACCTGCCTGCCTCAGAGTCGCTGTACAAGTCATCGTGAAACTCCGGTGTTCGGCACCTGGCGGCAGGCTGTGTGTGGAAGTGCGAGCTTTGCATCCCAACGGGTGGAGTCGAATAGCCCCTCCCGCCACATTCTTGGGAAGGTCAAAAGTCTTTCGAGTTTCCGCGGCTGGAAATTGGAGAAATGGGTGTTGAGTGAAAATGTCATTATCAGATGCCTAGGTCGGTTGATAGGCTCCCAGACAGCCGAACAACCAAGGTTCCTGACGGAGATGGCTCGACCCTCCAGTTGGGCTCCTTCCAGGTATTCCGCGACTCATCGGTACTTACCTTAGGTAAGGTAAGGTAGGCAGGTAGGCAGGCAGGTGGAAGGGTAGAGATGGGTTTGCACTTGCCTTTCCAAAGTGCCTCACCCTCTTGCCATGCAACACCAGCCTAGCAAGATGAGAGGTGTCCCGTTTGCTAGCCATCGGGGGGTTCCCATGCCAAACTCGCACTTGGCTGGGCCTCCCGCTTTGAAATGGATTTCAGGCGTTCAGACCCAACCCAAGTGACGAGTGCACCTGCATCACTACGCCATCAACCACACTAGGTAGCTAGCCATCAGCTACTTCTGCAACATGCAGCTCTGGCGCCTGCCGTGACGGTACCGGCTGTACATATAGCAAAACACACATATATGCAATACTCGCGAACACGGTCAACGCGATCTCTGGCCCTCTCTCTTTATCCCACTCTTCCTATCAAAAAGGCGCAATAGTGCACACGACTATTGGAAGCTTCTGCAGCCGTGCCTCGAGACTCTGACCCGCGTACCTGACCCAGCAACCCGTAACGAAGCCTTCCATCTTCCTTCCTCCCAATTACCTTCTACGGATACAGACATAGATTCCATACAACTTCAACAATCCCTCCTACAAAGAGAAGGGGGAAATTTTATTTGGTTCTGAACGTCGGTTTCAAACAGTGACCCTGGTCTCCCGAATAAGGAGCCAGAACACAAGAGACGAGCAAGGCTGGACAAGGGCCACCCCAAACATCCTACCCTGCCCGAGCTCATACCCCTGCAGTTTCCCTGGCGTCAGAGAGAGGCTAACACGTGCGTTTTGTCCTTTTCTTTTTTTCCCTCCTTCTTCCCCCCAAGGAATAGTATGCTCTTTTGCAATGCCGTACTTCCCATGAGGACTGTATCAACTCAGGAACAGCTGCTGCTGTTATCAGCGCCAGGGAGTTGATCATGCCTCGACTTCCTAGGTCCTGATGTTAGCTACAGAGACAACGGCACATTTTACATGTCTTATTCGTGTAAACAGCACGGCAAGGTGCAGTTGATTTTTTTTTTCTCCCTCAATAGAGTTGCCATCACGAATCAGTGCGGCAGAATCCAACACCACTCCAAACGAGGCGAACGTTCCCGCTCCCCCCGGAAACCCAGCCAACCAGTCACTTCGTTTTCATTCGGTGGCATCGCCTCCGGTGTCTTAAGTCCGATGAATGAGAAGCTGCTGTTGCGCACAGCTGTCCGCAGCAGTCACGATAATTCGCAAGTCAGCTCACTACAGGTAACATGAACTTTCCCCATTCACTGTATCCAGTATTGCAGATACACAAAGACTCATCAGCATCGCTTTGGCCCTCCTCTGGTGAGTCGACAGCTTCCTAGTTGAAGATGTGTGACTGTGACAACCCCAGCACCGTCAGGCGGATCGGCATCTCTTTTCCCATCAATCACCCATCGCATGCGTCAACGCGCAAAGCAGCGCGGGTACCGGGTATGGGCTAAATGGCAATGCGCATCGCTCGGTGGGATTAGATGACATGGGCTCGATGGGATATCCGGGGGCCCAAAATGTGCCCTTGTCGGTCTCAATGCCCCCGTCAATGTCGTACGTGAGATCTGCGAGTCTCTCACTTTGGTTGAGGTGGTTCCCCCGATTCGCTTAGTAAACCTAGAAGAGAACACCAGCTTTACACCAAGTTTTATTGGGCCACCAACGCCGAGAGAACAGGCGAAGCAGACTTCCTTATTGCTTGCTTCTCACACTACTAGCCACAAGGAATAAGCAAACCACTTTGCGGTATGCCTCCGTGCACGAAATCGGCACTGAGGGTATGCTACCTCATTCTATAACTTAATAGGGGGTTTGCGACGCGACAAAGTGACTTCATCGGCAGCCTCATTCCTCCCTTTAATTGATTGCATGGCGTGGCGTGGCGCGAGCATGGGTGCGCGTCGTGTCATCGACCTTGAGTTTTCTCTCACCCGACCCTTTTGCCTACTCCCATGGCCTTCAGACAAACTGCATTCAGTACAAACACCTGCAACGCGGCAGGTTTGCTAATGACTGGCATTTCTCAACCTAGCTCTTCCATCAGCCACAGGTAGGAAAGAGCATTGTTGGATGCCAAAATTTTTATTAAAAAAAGTGGCAACAAGCGCGCGTGTCAGACGCGTCGTCTCTCTAATTGATTGGGCTTCACTCAAATAGCCAGCTTTGGACGTCAGACGAGACAGCAGAAAAGGGGGGGGGGGCGCCGTCGCCGCGGCTTGTAAGCCGTCCTTACCGTACAGGCCTAAGGCGAAGGAAGACAAGCCTCCGTAAGTGAGACGGGGGAGTCACAGGTGAAGCTTGAGAGGAGAGAAATGAGGTTGCTCGCGGAGCCCAGTGCCTGAATGTTGCCCAATATCCGAATTTCCAATTTACAAGCTTCCGTCACCCGTGCTTCCCCAGGCCCCTTCGTCTAATTCTGTCCCTCCTATTCCCCCATTCAGGCGGAAGAAAAGTCTGCTCTTCCCCCGAGTTGCAAATGGACTCTTTTCGGTCTCTACGACCCAAGATGGGGGCAGCGCGAGCGCGCTAACGGACGGGAGCACTATGTTAGGGGTGGGTAAGAGACTTGTTCTTCCGTCACTGCAAGCAAGCTTGGGGCGATGCTCGTGCTTTCCTCGTGACTTGTGTTGCCTTGGTTGCGCTGTGCTAATTGCCAGCCAGTCAGTCACCCAGTCCAGTCATTCTCCTTTCTCTGGGCTTCATCTTCCTCTCTCTGGTGCGTAACATGGCACTGGTGCCTGGTCATCGTAACGCTCTGTATGCCAGTTGCCACACCATTTCGTTAGACTTTTCCCCTTCCCATGCTTGGCCAACCTCGCCTCGCTGCCAAACCCAGTGGCCAAGTCTCGGTATCATGACACGCAGACTCACAAAGAGGCAGAACACCTCACACGTTGACTCAGAGCCATCATGCAGTCACTCCCATGAAGAAAAACAGTCAAAATAACACGACAAATCCCCGATTCTTTCTGCCCCTCCGTCCGAACGCCTATGCCCAATCAGATTGCAAAGACTCAATATGAAGATGCCCGTTTGCGCCGTTACCGTCTGCCGCCGCCAGCGACTTGCATGTATGGTACTACGGATCTGCTCGTGAGTCTTACTTAGCTGACTTGATGGTCTTCCCTGCTTACCCCCTGCCCGTCCCTGCTCATCATATCCAAAACACCCTTTTTCTGCAGTACCAGCGCCGCAGTGGTTGTCGTCACCGTACATGATGTGCGGACCCTAAACAGCCGGCGCTTACTGGCTGGTCGGGCTCTAGAATCTCAGGTATCTAAGGTAGCTAGCTACCTACCCGTAGTAGAAGGTAACTCAAGGTCGGCGCTACTTTGTAAGTTTATGTATTGTACTCAAGACGCGCTTCATCACCAAAGGGTCTCATCCTGATCGAGGATGGCTACAGGAGTGTGGGCGGTAAATATAGTATCCTTCCTGCTTTCTCTGCACAGAAGAAGTCGGCCAGAGCCGTTTGATCGCCGTCCTTTCAACTTCAAACATTCTACCCGTCCTTCTAGAATAGCCATCGTGTGTCATTCTGTAACTCACAACTCCGTGCACGTGCTTGAGGAATCACACACACACACAAGCGTTATCATTGAAGGAGCTAGGGGGAAAGGTAGCACGGAGTTGCTTCAAACATCTTCCTCGTCAAGGTCCTTCGCCTGTTTGCAGTTGGGTCTACCCATCCCAGATTCGTAAACACTGTAGAAATGATACATTCCCATCGTTATCCTGCTGGATGACCACCGCCTTGGCCATCGTTCTTGTATCTCATCAGCATACCTTGCCATGCTTGTTTCTCACTCCTCAACTCCGTCAGGGATCGCCTCCACGGCATCATTTACATCTTCTTCCGCTTCGTCTACCACTTCCAGCGGAGTCTCGAGGACCTCCATCTCCCCACCTCCGGCTATCGTGCCCTCTGCTTGCAATTGCTTCACTTTGGTGTTGGTCATCTGGTACACGTACTGGCCAAGATGCTCCACCCCTTCCATACAAACCTCTCCGGGGACTTCAGCCTTGACATCTCCAACATTCGGTCTCTCTGTTTGGTAGAGCTCGCCAGTGACAAGCATAAGCTTATCAGGTCGGGCCAAGAGCTGGTCGAACGCTTGCCGTAGCTCGTAGCATGCCTCGAATATTTCACGACGGCCAAGGATGTACAAACCCAGGCGCGCGCGAGAAAGCGCAACCGTCATGCGACGGATATCACGAAGGTATCCAACTCTTGATGTGCGGGTCAACGAAAGAATAATATCTACAGCGTATTAGTTTCCCGTGCAGATCATCCAAGCTTCGCACTAATTGTAGAACTTACAGTCGTTTTGCTCGCCCTGGTACTTGTCCACGGTTGTTACAATCTTGGGCATGCCAAAGATCGTCTTGTCGGCGCATCGATGGGCGAGGACGTCTTTCACCAGGGCTCGCTGTCCAGCATAAGTGGTCAGAATGCTAATCTTCGATGCCGGATAGCCTAGAAGGCGCATGTATTGGTACACAGCCACTGCATACTCCGCCTCTCCGAGGTTTTGGATGAAGTGGGGAGTTGGCTCCGTTTCTCCACGTCCCTTGTAGTCGGGCACGTTGATGAACTGGTAGTCGTACTTGAAGCCAGCGTTCGCCACAGAGTATTCGCCTTCGCTCTCCACATGCGGCAGGTTGCCCAGCTTGGGGTACCGCCACTGATAGAGACTGGCGATGGATGGTCGAGCTCTGCCCTGCTGGTCCAGATTGATAGTGGGCACTCCAAGGCGGACAAGTCGCGAGAACAGCGACTGTTCAAGATTCGCGTAGTGCCGGAATGCCATACTCTGAATGACTGGGGAGTTCTGGAAGTGATCACCACATAGGACAACTCTCTGCAAGCTCATTTGCCCCTTCTTTGGCTTTTGCATAGCCAAGGGAATGAAGTTTTCGATCTCGGTGATTTGTGCAGCTTCCTCCATGACGACGTTGTCATAGTGGAATCCAAGGGAAGCAATCTCTCCACGTCTCATTGCTGCATGAGTAGATGTCATGGCAATGATTCGTGCTTCATTGGTCAGGAGATAGTTGGCCTTGTCCTTGTCTCGGCGTAGAATCTCGAATGGTATGGCGTCGGCCAATTCAGAGAAGATCTTTGTAATATGGCGGTAGCACCCGTTAGCAACATCAAGAATGGTTTCTCTGTCGGCCTCGGGTGAAAAGAGGGGCTGCGGCGCATCCGAAAAGAATTGATGGAAGGGGAAAGCGCCGACAATGTCAGCAGCCGAGGTCTCTTCCGCCTTGGTGATTTCGATGAACTTGGTCCAGGCTGGCTCGATATACACCGAGTTGAAGTAGCCGGCCGTTTCCGCAGAATTACCATGAGCACCAGGCGCACCAATACTGGCCGCCAGACGGTTGACCTCCAGCAAGTATCGATCTCGGTTTTCCAGGAAAGATTCGACACGACCGTGTTTGCTAAAACTGCCTTCAGTGTAGAGCTCTTCCTCGCCGTGTCCCAGACGAAGCAGATGACGGGCATCAATATCCAAGGCCACAATCTTTGCGAACAACTGGTTGAGCGCCTGGTTGCTGTGTGCAATCAAGAGCGTCTTCTGCTCCGGGAAGTTGTGATAGATGTTGTTGATGACTTGCGTTGCGACATCCGTCTTGCCCGTTCCAGGAGGGCCCACGATGACTGTGAGACCAGGTTGCGTTCCCGATGTGATCGCTTCTATCTGTGCTGGAGTGAATCGCACCTTGTTTAACTTCGGCGTGTCGACAGGATATGGGCCAGTGTTGGGTGGCTTATAGGTCGATACCTTCACTGTCTCCACCTCAGCCAGTAAGGCAGGCTCAGTGTCCCGACGACGCTTCTTGGATGGCTTTGATGAGGGTTCAACGGCTTGGCGCTCGGCAGTTTCCAACACATATGGAGGGCCAAAGCTGCCAGAAACATCATCACTCGGCTCCACAATCTTGCCTGGCAAGCTCCCAGTAAGATGCTGCCAATCCAAGAAAGTGTCTCGATAGTCGATAGTCTTGATGCGGTTCGGCAACTGCTTGTAGGTGGCACCGGCAGGGTCGCCGTAGCCGAGGAAAACTTCATGAAACCACGAAGCAATCGGGACCTCTGAGAGTGTCAAGCTACGAATAGACTCCAGTACGGGCTTGAAGTTGTTCTCCCTTCCGCTGCGACGCATGACAACGTTGATCCGCTCGTATGCCTCAGGCGGACTTGCAGAGGAGCGTTCGGCGTCCGCGGCATATGTCCTGGGATCCAGTCTCAACTGGAATCTCCGTCGGCTATCGTAGTGACCTGAACCATCTCGAACCACCTTACCCTTATCGTCAGTGATCTGAATGATCTCGGCAGATCGGATAGAGATAATGCCGAGCTTCTCGGTTTCTGAGTGTGCACTATCTCCGTTCGTGGCGCTGTGGGAGGCGGGAGCCTGGATGGCAAGAAGGAAGACTACATCGTCTGGTCTCAGCGAGTCCCATTCACGCTTGATACCATCGTTCAGGCGGCGGACATCAATGGAGATCTCCGCCCGAACCAATGACGGTTTGTCATCCCCTACGAGGGCAGGCACAACTTCGAGGATTGAAGGTTTTGTAGTCGGCAAGGCCATTTTGGAGAACCCTTGGAAGCTGGTTTCACCCGGTCTGCGGCTTTCGGGTCGAAGGCGACGAATGGCGGACTCAACATCTTTCCTGATGCCGTAGAAAGACTCGGCACGGTACAAGACGAGTGATCTCCAGAGGAAGTCGCCAACTGACAGGTACTGCAAGTTAAGCTTTGGCAAAGCCAGAGGATGGGAACCATCGTAATTCTCGGTTCTCATCACGTTGTTCTCGAACAGAGATTGCTCCGTGGGGACCAACGCCATGTCGCGAGCGATTTCCTGAAAGGATTTCCGCCGTTCAAAAGTGGTTAGAAGCGCCTCGAGGAGAAATTTCCTATCGATGCTCACTGACAAAGAGTCTGGATACGTTGTCCGGAGGCGAAGCAACCCTGCTAACTCAATAATCTCTTCGTCGGTCAGCGGTTCCAGAAGTCCGGCCAGCTCATCCCTCTTGTCAATTGAGCCGTAGTTTGACAACGCCAATACAGTGAGCTTTTCCTTGAAATGCTTCAGTGACGTCTTTTGAAGCCTTGACAAGTTTGCGCAGTGTTTATCATACGCTTCTGTCCGGCTCAATTGTGCGCCTGTTTGGTCATCGATCGTGAAAAAGGTGTAATGTCTGAGAAGTGCGTTTAGATCCCTCAGAAGACTGTTCTCCTCGTCATTAAAGACAGGAGACAGGCGCATGGCGGGGAGAATGTGGAGGTCAAGCAGAAGGGTGTTGACATAACGTCGAGTAGGAAGCTGGCTTTGTAAGTCTGTCAGGAACTCGACAAAACGCTCGCAGTATAGGACTTGGTCTAATTCACGTCAGACACGCGTTCCTCCAGCTAGTTATATGACAGCTTCTTACCTGGCTTTGCGTTCTCTGTGTAAATCAAGCTGAGAAAATGCAGGACCAAGCTGTACAGCCATGATCGATCAAACCGCAATTTCGCCTTTGTAGCGTCGTCGGCAGCGTCATATCGTTTCCCTGCAGCACGCCATGCCTTTCTCACATGCGCGTGTTGCTCGAGCTTCTCTTCGCGTAGTTCTTCAGTCGACAAGCTGTGCCATATCGAAATGGAGACCAACGGTGCGCACTCTTTCCTCACAATCGCGCAGTCCAAGCTCTGGAAGGCCGAGATCAAAAATGACAGCAGGTGTGTCCGAATCGCAGGCGAAAGTGTTTGGTCGAGAGTCAGAGATAGGATTCGGCGAAAAAGGCCCGAGAATTCGTCTGGTCGATCCTCGAATATGCTCCATGCCTCGAGTTGCTCACGGCGCTTCACGTTAGCTAGCAGGACCAATAGTAAGACATGATGGTTGGAGGAGTCGTCGGAGTATCCGGGCCACAGGTAACTAAGGGACATCAGGATCAGCAAATATACAAATATCAGTGTAATTGTACATACCTCTCGAGAGTCTGCAAGCTCTCCAAAGTCAAGATAGACTTATACGGGAAGCCATCACGTTCCAAAACATCCCATATCTCTTGCTTGAGAACATCGTTCTTGACCTTGACCTTGGTCGCCCTCTTGCTCCTTGTCGTCTTCAACCAATGCTTCTTTGCCAATTGAGCGAATGCGCTTTCCCCCTCAATATCGGCAACTGTCGGACGGTCGCTCGTGGCCTTTGTTTGGGATCGGGTTGACGGCGCAGCTTGAGCCTCGCTGCTCTTCTTCTGCCTCTTGGCTGTCGGCATGGTGCTTTTCAACTTCGGACAAAGAGGAATGCCAATATGCGCGATTGCATGCTGGTGAGGAAAAAGACAAGGCGGGTATCGATTTGCTGTGGAAAATTCGATGCGCAGGCGCGCAATTGTTGAAAGTGACGAAATGCAGAGCTCGTCCACCTCTCAAAAATTTCAGCCTTGCTTTTCGGGCAAGTCGCACTCTCAGATGAAGGTGAGTTGGCTGGTGGTGCAGGTTCCCCACGCGACAAACCGACGCGCTCAGTCTTCCCCCAGTGTTTGTTTGCAAGCTACAGGGCTGCTCACTGGAGAGCACCTGAGTCGCGAGGTGCCTATGGGTGTCTCAAAAAGGTGCTGTAAACTTTCAGGGTGGTAGCGCCAGTGGCTGGACCCACTTACCTTAGACTCAAGGTCGTTGTTTGCGACGTACCTTACCTTACGGATACCTCCACTACGGGAACTGAAGCTCAACCGATCGTGAATTCTTTCAATCGGCAACGCTGCGCATTGCGAACACTTTTTCCGCAACGGAGTCTTCAACACACCTAGCGTCGAGAGGGAACGAAACGCGACATCCATTCGACCAGCCAAACCTACCGTCACATGGCATATATGGCTAAGCTTTCCTCGCTTCTACACAACTAAGCGCAGTCTCTCGACCGATCCCAAGATGCCGGCCGCCGTCACGCCTCAGCGCCATGAGGTGCCCGGGGTCGTTGCATTTGCAAAATTGCTGGACGGCCTCCTGGCTCGCTCGATGGAGGTCAAGTCTACACCCACCATTGAACCAGCATTACAAAAGGCAGACTTTGGTGATCTGCAGGAACAGCTTGCTCGCGTGCTTGCGATTCCGGGAGTCTCAGAAGAGAATGGCGTCGGCATTGCGATTCAGAACAAAGCTCAACAATTCGCTATCATCGAGACTGCCGTAAGAGATATGTTCAGCAATTTGATTGTAGGTCGAACTCAATTATCCTCGCCAGGCATCAATTGACTAACAACATACTTCTCGAGGCCACGACACCCATCGAATCCCCAGATTTCGTCAAGGTCTGGAACTTGTTTGACCTCCTGACTGTGCTCTCCGACGACGAAAAATGCGACCCAGCCTTGTTATTCTGGCTGGTGGAAGAACTCCTGGACAGCCAAACAATCGCCGGATGCCGCAAGATCTTCGACTTTCTTGAATCGAGACGCGAAAGGATTACCGTGAAGCATTTCAAGCAAAAACAATTGGTGATCCTTCGTAGCTGTAACGAACTCCTGCGACGTCTCTCTCGAGCTGAGGATACTGCTTTCTGTGGTCGCGTCTTCATCTTCATGTTCCAGAGCTTTCCCCTGGGAGACAAGAGCTCCGTCAACTTGCGAGGAGAATACCATACCGAGAATGTCACTGTCTTTGACGATTTGAGTGCCAAGGCTGAGGAGACTACCGAGCAAATGGACGTGGATAGTCAGACGGGGGCTAGGGAAATAGAGTCCAAGTCTCAACCAAAGGCCGTTTCATTTGACGCGAAGAAGTCACTGCAGAACGATCAGCCGCTTGAGCCAGATGCTCTGTATCCCTTGTTCTGGTCTCTGCAGGAGACTTTTAGCCAGCCCAAGAGATTGTTTGATCCTGCCCACTTGAATGAGTTCAAGCGCGGCTTAGAAGCGACAATGACATCTTTCCGAGCAATTCAAAGCGAGCAGGGTCAGCGGCCGCCAAAAGCGGTAGATGAGGCCCAACGAGGCTTCAAACGGAAACGAGCAGATGTGGAAGAGAGCGACTTGGCAAACTCATACAATCCCAAATATCTGACAAGCAGAGACCTCTTTGAATTAGAGGTAAGCAGTGGCACATCATGCTGTGTGGCCCTCAGACTGACTGTCCTAGATGAGCGACATTTCTTTCCGCAGACACATCCTCGTTCAAGCCTTGATCATCATGGATTTCCTTCTCTCTCTTTCCCCGAAAACAAAGGAGAAACTGGCCGGCAACGCTCAAAATAAATCGGTGATTTACCTCGGCCAGGTTCTTACCGAAGAAGACGTAAGTGGCGGGATTATATCCGTGAACAGTTAAGAGGCAGACTGACATGGAGACAGACGAAATGGGCGACAGAGATGAAGAAGACGATTGTCGACAAGTACCTCAAGCATGGGGTTGACGGTCCGTATTTCAGTCGAATGGTCGAAACGGTCCTTGCCAGAGATAAGAACTGGATTCGTTGGAAGTCGGAGAACTGCCCATCAATAGAGTTGCCCGCAGTGTCCCCAGAGACATTTGACGAGGCCAAAAAGGCAGCTCAGCGTACAACGACAAAGAAGCGATTGAGGGCCACGCCGATGGGGTCTCTATCCCTTGGTTTCCTGGATGATGGCGATGACGAGCGTGCGATGAAGAAGCTCAAGGCCCTGGAAAGATACAGCCTGCCAGAGCTTGAGAGCTTCAAGGGGAAGATTGCCAACGACGACTTTGAGATCGACATGTCAAACACCCCCCTGGAAAAAGCGCCTTTTATTGAAAGCAAAGCGAGTAAGAGTTGGCGCGCCCTCCGTATAGCAGGCAAATCAAGGTTGGCCTCATTCGACAAGATCGACGATCCGGAAAAGATCGACGCCATATTTGAGGAACCGGTCGACGTAGACGAAAGCGAGGCTGCCGAGGAAGCCGTAAAATCTGAAGACGTTCCCGAAGACAAGCGCCCAATCATACTCTCAGGACCGCCCGGTGCAGGGAAAGCGACACTTTTTCAATTACTCGCAAGCCGACGTCCTGGAGCTTTTAAATACGTGCCACGCCATACGACGAGAAAGGCACAAGAACGCGAGGCTGAGGGCAAAGTCTTCTACTTCGTCGAGAAACAGGCCTTTAACATGCTGAGAGATGGCGATGCGTTATTGGAGTTTACCACGATAGATGATGTGGACTATGGCACGAGTCGGAAGGCTTTAGAAGCGGTTGTCGAGGGTGGCAAGGTCCCAGTCACCTACATGGATAGCGAGGTAAGACATCTCCCTTCTCTCCCAAGTGAAACTGAAATTTTACTGACCGAAATATAGGCCATCCAACAAACTCGCGACCTTGGCTACTCGGCACGGACAATTCTTATCTTGCCACCAAGTAAGGAAGTTTTGGAAGAACGCTTGCGAAAGGCGGAGAAAGGCGATTTGGTTGCAGACGCCCTTAGCAAAGCTGCTCCCTACTGGGAAGAAGATTCGAAGTTAAAGGATGGGTTTGATTTGGTTCTGACCAACGAGGAGCTCGACGCCACTTTCAAGACGCTGGAGGAACACATCTATGGCAAAGCCGAAGAGGCCGAGCTCAGCAATGGCAAGCCAGACAACGAGGCAGCAGTAGATGAAGCGGACACTATCATGGACGATGCTCCGGTAGAGGCGCCGCAAGAACCCCAGGAGTCTCAAGAAGCTCAGGGAGTTGAGGAGACCGAGAAGACCGCGGAAGCACAAGAGACAGAAGAGACCAAAGAGAAGGTCGACGAGGCCAAGGCTGACGAGGCAAAGGAGGCATCCTAGGGAGGTAGGTCTCCAACCAGCGTCAGCCGAGAGTGTAGGCGCGCGTCTTCACCCAGACCAGCCAACTGGCCAATTTTCGGGACTAGATATTGGTAGAAATTCATGATACCCAGTTTTTCCAGTCATTTTATCAACGGCTTCGTCTCTGCCAAGCGTGAATGGACGACGAAAACCCAGAGGCAACCTATCATTTACATCGCCATGATCTCTCGATACGATGGCCCTGATGTACGGCGACAAATACTGACTGTCCTCGATATGCAAGACCCATCTGGATGCCTGGTGGCACAGAATGTCCTCGCCACAACACAAAAGGGGGCCGGTCCTCAACATTAATTACAAAGTGGTAAACTATCTCTGTCCATCATCCGAGCAAGATCTACATACATCATCCCGAACCCGAAAACTGACATCTCGCATAATTCCACAATCTCACCCTCCCAGCAGCCATGCTAAGGCCCCTGAGTAACGGCAAAAATGTTCCCCAAGAGCCCCTTGAACTTGCCATTCCTCCAATCTTTCCACTCGTGATCCATGGCACCCCACGTCTCGTCGAAATCAACAGCCTTGTTCCGCACATAATACGACCCCTGAATCGTCCACAACGCCCAATCCGCGTCATTGTCCTCGAGATAGCCCACAAGGCAAGTCAGGTACGCGTGCTCCTCGGCCGACAGCCCGTCCTCGCTCCCGCCCTGCATGGCGGCCCCAAACTCGGACATGAACAGCGGACCGGTGTACCCTTTACCGTGCTCCAGCACGAAGCCGAACAAGGCGCCGTACTCTGCCCTTTCAACATTGCAGTCTCCGAAATTTGGCGTCGTCACCGTGAAGCTGTAGCTATGCGCCTCCCACACGTTCTTCCCCTTCCACGCGCTTGTATCGAGGTTCTTCGTCCGTAGCGGGGAAAAGTCCGTGGCTGAGTTGAGGCCCCCGATGATGACGAGCACGTCCGGATTTGCCTCGTGGACGACTTTAGCCCCACGCGTCACGTAGCCGTACCACTGATCCGCGGCAAAGGGAATCTGCGTCCAGGTGGCGCGCAACTCGTTGCGGATGGAGATCGCCGCGACGCCCGGTCTGGTCTTGGCCCAGAGGCTCATATGCTGCAGGCCCGCGAGCCAGTCGTCCGTGTCAAAGTAGCGCGAGTTGGCGGCCCAGTAGAACCGCGCGTCTTTCCACCAGCCGTTGCCGTCGTCGAGGTTGCAGCACCAGGAGGCTTTACTGACGTGGTTGTCGAGGATGGTCATGATGTCGCGCTCCCAGAGGACGTCGATGACTTTGCCAAAGACGTCGCGCTGCGTTATGTTGCCGTCGGCGAGGAACGGGTTTTGGACTAGGGCCTGGTCGTACAGCTTGAGCAGGTCGGCCTCGGGCACGCCGGCTGCTTTGGCGCCGTTGACGAAGGAGTCGCGGACGGTGATGCCCGGGTTCGTGGCGTGGTCTGTCGAGAAGGTGAGGCGCACGCAGTTGAAGCCTTGCTGCTTGATCCAGTCGGCCAGGTACTCTATCGGCTGCTTGTGGAGACCCTCAGGGAGGTTGACCTCCATATGGCCGGCCCAGTTGATGCAGCGGAGTTTGACGCGGGCGTTGAACGAGTCTGTTATCCAGCGAGATGTTGAGAAGAGGGGGAGTTGCGGCTTTTGGGCAAGGACGGGTAGGATGAGGGACCAGGCGGCCCAGAGGATAGGGACGAGCCTCATTGTTGGCGCTTTTTTCTGATATTGTTGTAATCAAGACGGTACTTTTACTATCGCGTTGTTGTGATATCGCCCTACGAGCTGTTTTATTCCCCCAGATCACTACGATCGTGTGTCGATATAGAGATACTAGACAAAGCTCTAGTCTTTGAAAGCGTCGCCAAGTCAGACAGCCTACGGATGGTCGACTCTTAGTGATAATAAGTAGCCGAGAAGCAGAAGAAAAGAAGTAATATAATACGCGCGGTGCAAACGTCGATCAGGTATGAAGCATCCTGATCTGCTAGATCAAGTACGCAGAAAGTGCCGAAATAGTCCACGAGGACGTCCTAATGGAACCTTGAAGGAGAGCAGCTGAGGGAGCCCCCCAAGAGACAGAAGGGCGACTGACTACCTGCAGGTCCAACAGAAACCAGCGATACAACCCTTCGGGCAGAGAAAGTGCTCGCCCTGCTCGCAGAGAAAGGTGTGGGCGAAAGATCGAGAGAAAGTCATTCAAAAACAACGCCGAGGTGATAGCACGCGACCCTTAACTGACCTACCCTATATATCATTGCTCGTAAATGCCCAGGCCGCCCAAACTGAAGTGCGAGTAGAGAAGAAGTCGCCTCCCTAGAAGATGGGGGCCTCCATCTGGAGAGGTTCCATCCATACGGAGCATCGATCAATCACATCTGTCAAAAGCGCTTCTCAAAAGGTGTAGAACTTCGGACGAATAGAGTCGGCGCAGTATACCGAGCCCATGCTCTCCTCACGACAGGGTTGCATCCCGTCCGTCACTATAGGAAAAGATAAAGCAGCCGGAGAGCCAAACAACCCATGAACACGCCTATACTCGACCGCAAACAACCAACACTTAATTACTCTCAAAGCAGTGCCCTAAGTTGTTGATCCAAACCGTCACAGAGCCAACAGCAGAGAAGAAGCGTACCGAGACCTCTTTCTCTTCGTCAGGTCCCCCCCGCCATAGACAGGGGTAAGCCGTTGCTGGACGCATGGCCGTTGCGGCGTGTGATTCGCCTGTCTCGGCCAGGAACGGCATTTGCCATGCAGGCATTTCACAAGGTTAAGGTCAAGGTCTGTCGGGGTGTCGTCCAAAGAGCCAAGTGGAAAGCTCAGAGGCGAGAGCTTACTATGCAGAGGAAAGGTGTGGGTGGTATTCAAACGCGCAGAAGGCCCGTAGACTGAAAAGGAACCGGCGGCGGAGGTGAGGTTGGTGTGGCCGGGACGCGGCGCCATAGGACCGTCCGATAAAAGAGGGTCCACGTCACCCGACCGGGGCTGGAGCTGGACAACACTAACAGAGGTCTGAGCTGTTTGCGCCACTCTCATTCGCCACACCGTTTTTTTCTTCGTGTCCCCCCCTTCCCGAGTTCCCTCTCATAATTCTTAGTGCCAAAGCCCTCCCACCTCCAAAAGTTGGAGAACTAATATCTTCAGCGCTATTGGTCAAGTTCGGCCAAAGCGGTCATCAAGTCAATAACACCTGCCTGGTCTGGTTTGCCGTGGGAGTCTGCTAGATCCTGTGTCACAAGAGGCAATCAATGACTTGCCAGTGACCTAATGAGAATGATCATTTCTTGACATTCCTGTCGTTCAGGGGGCTTTCGTCTGTGCAACACTGGCCGGTCTAAGCACAGAAGCCTTCGCATCACTGAGCGACAATGACAAACTCAGAAATGCAGTAGAATATTTATTCATTATTATCGTCACTCGTAACCCGCCTCCTCATATTGAGACGGCCAGCAGTCAAAGTCTGCCTATAGTATCACACTAAGGTAGGGTATACTAAAACAAAGCGGTTGGCTAATAGGCTTCTTTCTCCCAAAGAGTGGCCTGGCCTTTTCCCTCTCGTTCTCCCAAGAAATGCACCAGCGCCCGAGTCGTCGTCGTCTTCTCGACACTCGACCGTAGCTGCAGCTGAGTAGCAAAAGCTATTAGCAAGCATTTCTCTCCGGCTCCTCGACTCTGTAGAGTCCCAAATAAATATCGTTGCGTCATGCTTCGTAAACAAAAGAAAGAAAAAAGGCTGTGGCAAAACTCCCGCTAAAAAAGAAAATCCTGTGGGTTGCCTAGTAATGACTTGCAGCTTCATGCCGCATTTGTAGTGGGCTGGTTTCCTCCTGTAGGACCCCGCGTCTCGAGCTCTCGTCTCTTGGCGAATAAGCTCTTGAATGCGCCAAGGCAATGAATCAAAGATTCTTCGTCGTGGGCGCAGAATCGGTAGCTCTTTTCCTCCGTAATGAGCTGCAGACAGTGCTTCTTGGTCTTGCTGACCGGGTCAATGTCAACTACATTAACAATTGCCGACATTGGTCGAATGAACTGCGCCGTGTACTCGGACTCGTCCTTGTAGAGAATAAAATTTCTCGGCCGGAGCACACCCCAAAGGTTCTTCCATTGCTTCACGCCGCCCTTGCTGCGGAGGAACCAAAGCCAGCCCTGCCAGATGACGCGATCCGGATCTTGCTCAATGTTGAGACCGCTAAGTTGGCTCGCATTACGGTCAAGACCTGGCCGGTCCTGGGTGCCTTTGCTCGGCAACTGGACCGCCAGGTCTTCAATGGACATGCCCTGTATCCTTTGAATCTCGTTGTCTGAGAAGTCCGAATGCGAGGCGAGTTCGTTGCCTGAGTACCCAGCGGTATCCGCCATCTGCGATGGACGTCGATGGGTTGAGCCAACAAAGCGCGGCACTGGAGGTTCCAGCGGCTCAGGAGAGCTTGATCCAAGCCTTTCGGTTCGTGCCATGTCTCCAGCCTGGGCGGATCTGCCAACCACAAGGTAGGATTGCCGCTTGCCATTCGGGCTGGCAAGGAGCAGCTCATCATGTTCCTCTTCAATACGGGCATGACTCCTAATCAAATCCACCCATTCCTCTGCATCGTGGCTACTGCTAGCCTGAAAGTGGTAGTTCCTCGCTGGCGAAAAGAGTCCAAACACGTTCTTTCTCTTGTTTTTGGGGTCCTTGAGCAAAGCAACGGCGGTTAAGTCGGCGAGGTACAGCTTGTGTCGCAGCTTGTCCTCCTTGTCGGATCGGTAAATTGAGAGTGAATTGGGTCGGAGGACGAAGTAAATTGACTTCCAAGTCTACACAATTGGTCAGAAATGGTCCTCAAGCGTAAATGGATACGGGTCCTACGAACCTTTGTCTTCTGTGTGCGCTTCTGCAGGTAGCCGCTCTTCACAACACGGTCGAACTCGAAGCTGCCGTTTTGATTAACGGGCGACGAATAGGTGTCTAGGGCCAAGCGGCTTCGAAGTCGAGAATTGGGATCGGTGGGAAGAGATATCGAGGATGGTGGGATGGTGACGCCCAAGCTTGGTGCCGGATGCGGCGTAGGCAGCTGAATCTGCGACTGGGCCATGGTCGTCATGATGAAGATATTAATTCGTATCGTGTGGTTGTGGGTGAAAGTAGGATGGCAGTCGCGTAAAGTCGCACATTAAAGAGATTCCCGTGCAAAAAGTCCGTCCGGGGAACGATACGACGGTGGGCGGAACGGGCAAAGACGTAAAGTTGCCGAAGAACGAGAGACTTGTAGAAAACGGCGGCGGCGGGTGAACAAGCGATGCGACTAGAGCAGGCAGTGCCGGCAGCGTTGGGTCTCCGGGTATTAGTCCAGGTATCGGTAGGTAAGGTAGCCAAAGGATTTCTGCAAGGTCAAGTCGGGTGTTGGACGAGGCAAAAAGAAGTCGAGGTGGCTGGAAGTGGATATACCGAGTGGGAGTCGCGCGTCGGTGGTGGCTCTATTATCGTGCCCTTGCTCGATTGCCGTTGTATTTTTGCTGGGACCGACTGGGGCGTTGTTTATGCTGATTGCTGCCCTTGCGAAAACGAGAGAAGGACCAGAAAATGTGTTTGGACACAAAGGTAAATGGTTAGAAACGAGTGTGCAAGGCGGGTCGAGACGGGTCGCGCGCGTAGTGTTGCTGTGGAAAGGGGGGGAGCAGAGAAGGAGAAGGAGGAGCTTCAGCGTTGACTCCTTTCGCACGGGCGTGTCGTGTGTAGATGTCTTGTGCCGGGGGTGTTGAGAGGTCAGGTATTTGAGTGGTGAAACTTGGGATGCCAAGGAAAGGAGACGAATCTCGAGTTTGAGAGGCAAGTGATGGCAGCAAAGGGATGAAGAGCGCTGTGTAACGGATGGAAGGGGGGGGGGGGGTCGGATAGAGCGGTATGGTGTTTAATAAAAAAAAATTGGAATGTCAAGATGCGGTGAGGGTCGACGGGCTTCGCAGTAAGGTAATGTAGTCCCTAAGTATCCGTAGCGCCGTGTCAAATACCTCTCAAAAGAGTGACGGAGTCAAGCCGCAAGCCTGATACAGTGTGGTGGAATTGACGACAGGTCAAGTGCCGAGCGTTTACTCAGCGGGGGCGAGATGCGATGGAGTAGCCAAGGTGTGGAGGAAGAACCTGAAGCTATGGTACGGCTTCTGGAGAGTGAAAGAGGAGAAAGAGGAGAGGGACCTGACGGGATGTACGGGAGACGGGAGTGAGTTGACAATGACGATGCCGGAAGAGCTCCAATGGCGGTGACGAGTGACGGGATAGCTACGGAGACATTAGACGAGTCGAAAAAAGTCTGGAATTAAAAGTCTCGGCCCCAAGCCAAGCTTGGTGGTGATTATAATTGCAATGGTGCCCGTCAGAGTTAAGCTTTGAGGGGAGGGGCGCTGATCGGCACAGCGATGTCGCAGGAAAAGAAGAAGCAGGGCGCATTGCATCAAGCTTGAGAGAGAGAGAGGGATCAGAGGCGCCATCTGAAGGTGGGCGAATGGGCGCAGAGAGGACAAAATTAGTTTGTGGAGTCCCTTTTTCTTTAATGCATTGCAGTGGCATTGGACCATTGGTACCAGGTTGGCATTGTTGATGAGATGATATTGTAATGTGACTTGTAAGGTACCTCTTGCCCCAGGGGCAGATATGGGGACTTTGGGTGTAGATGGTACAAGTATCTTGCGTTATGCTTACTGCGTTTCTCTTGCTGTTTTGACTATCATGTACACCCATCTAAGGTAATCAATGCTCAATTCAGGTACACCCGAGGGGGATCATCAAACCAATAACTGGTCAAGACCCCACGGGCAGAACAGAAAGAAGCGCAGCGAGTCGCAGACGCGCGCATTGCTCTGGGCCACATCTCCTAAAGTGCCTCATGGGGCCTGGTGAGGGGTTCTGCGGAGAGGACTCCAAGTCAGCTCACCAGCTCCCATTTGAGTGGTTGACGGTGTCTGAAATCAAAGAAACAAGAGCAGCCCTTTGAGAGGTGACAGGCTTGGGAGACAGGGAAGAGGTGGTCGGGAATCGAGGGGATTCAAGGGAAATGGTCATTGGCGCATCTGAGCGCTTGAGCGTACCTGCTGCAGTACCTACTTGCTGCATGGAAAGCGCGGAATACTTACACAAGGTACATACTTGCATATGCCTCACTCCCGTCTCTTGCCCTATATGTACAGTAAGCCTTCTGCTTGTCGGCTGAAGGCATCCAGAACATTCAGGTGTATTGTACTTGGCTCCTTGGTACAGACACTGCAGAGCCTCAGGCGCCCTCAAATACCTTAGAAAGCACGTACGACTTTTATCGCCATCAATGGCTAAAGTAATAGTGGCGGGCCAAGAAGTGGGTGAAGCACTGAGCGACCAGCACCGCCCCGTTTCACCCCCGAAGCTGTTTGATCGAGTGGTTGGGATGCAACTCCAAGTCTCCCAGTCCCCGCCTGCCAGCCATTCGCCAGACAGCAGCAGTGGACTACGGAGTAGGTACGGAGTAGACGTTGAAAAAGTCAGGCACGTCCTGAATCATTGGATAATGGATAGGTAGTAGGAAAAGGGGTAGGTCGCGACCACCGTCTCACTACAAACGCTTCTGCGGCTCTACCCTACCTGTTCTGCATCGCTCGGCTGCATTGGCCATTCACTGTTTCCCATGTGGGTCGCCTTTCTGTTCCAAATAGAAGAATCTCGTCCCATCTCAATGCCTGACTCCCTGACTCCCTCGTGCCATGTGTCTTGCTAGACCAAACTCCCGACTGTTGCGTTTTGCTTTCCCCAGCACTTTGGTTTCTGACGGTCCGAACATGTGCCCCAAGTCTCCATTTCTTTCCGTTCCTGAATTTTTGCTCTAGGCTTTATTCTGACGCTGCTACCTATCCGTACCTTGTACTCCGCATATCACAAGCAAATCACTTTGATAAGCAGGGCGCTTGCAAACTTTCTTAGCTGGATACGGATAGGAGAACAGTAATTACACTACGCCCAATGCTTTTCTCAATTCAAACAAGATCCGAAGCGCGTTATTTCTTAGGCGCCCAGACTTGGCCTCAACCTCGTCAACCGAGCGCGCTTAGGCATCATACGTCCGTGGTCTACTTGCATTCTATCTCCCTTCTATTTACGAGCCCATTGCCTATGCACAACATGCGGTCCGTCACTTTTCAGTTCATCCGAGCAAGCTAGAGATACGCTCATATCCACTACGCATCAACGTCACGTTCCAGCTTTAATAGTTGCCGCCCTTTCAACTCGCGCAAAGCAGTCCCGGTTCCCTGCCAAGACTACACGTTGTATGAGCGCGGCTCCGAGACGGATCACCCTGATATCCCGCCATGCCACGTCCCATCCGCTCGGTAAAGAGCTGTCAGAGCTATTCGCGGGTGTTCTTTCCTAGTCGAACTTGTTCCGGAGCACACCTCCGCCACATTGATTCCTCTCCAGAGCCGCCCACAGAATCAATCCATCGGGAAGAGCGGTGAGGTGCTCAGATAAGTATGTTTGCTCACGGTTCATCGAACCGTTCTTCCGTGGCGCTCAACCCCCAGTCAGATCAGGATCTGGCATATGTTAGTGTCCAAGACCGGTGCGGCCCGGTGGTTGGCCGCTTATTCTCTTTTATGTTGCTGTGGCTGAACTCGAATTGGAACTATCCAACCACCCAATTTCCAGTGGGTCATCCTTGTCCCGAGACTAGGTATAATATTCCAGACCGTCTCAAGCCAAGTCGAAAACCACCAATGTGCTCTGGTGAGACTGTAATTTTGACCTGCAGAGGTCAAGGGCCATTTGACAAGAGACTGGGGTTTGGAGTTGCGTGTGTCGTTTGATCTACTTACACTGCCAAGGGAAACTACTGCTGTTCCACTTCCTCCCGCTGCCCATCTTCAATCTCCTCCTACCTCCAAATTGCACAGAAGTCATTTTCAGCGTGAAAAATGGTTTGTTTCGACTACCTCTCGGACGTAGCACAGCGGTCAGCAACGCCATGGCCTCTGTTTACATCCAGAAAGGCATGAAACATCCTTGTCGTTGAGAACCCATTAGAGGCTTACATGATCAGCCATGGTTGTAAGCATGCCGAGGTCGTTGGTAGTGGATGGCGTTGTTTGACCTGGTATACTTCGTCTTTCATCGGGCCTATCAGTGGGTGTAAGTGGTGGATCACATCAAATGTCTCACAGAACAGCTTACCTTATTTTTAGTCAGGCGCGGCGCCCTTGTAGGCCAAGGTCCCGTGATAGTTACAAGTTATCGAGAGCGTCGGCCTCGACCTCAGTATTGCGAGGCTTAGGTCTTTGTCTGTAATTCTCGCTTGGATAGGAGCTCGTCTGACGCGAAAGCCCCAATTCGTGTGCCCATTAGAGAACGAAGAACTCAAATATCCATCGACACTGGGATGGTCATCTCGGTGAGCGAGCAAGCCGAGCTGAGGGCCGAACTTTGGACTATTCTATGATCGGACTGCCCTTTCCGCGCTTGGTGTATAGTGCATGCTTCATTGCAACAACTTGAATTTGTGGTAGATGGTCTTTCAAGGTGGAGGAGGCAAGGCATAGTGCCGGTACTGGACATCCATACATTTTGTGATACTCTGGACGAATGATTGATTGTTCGTGACGGCCAGCAAAGCAATCTAGGAAGTGGGTGACTTGGATTAGTTTCTCATTTGACAGTATCTTTCGAGGTCTACGGGTTTCGCGATGCGATGGAAGAGATTGAAACTTCACGCCGAGTGAGTCATCTGCCCTTTAGCTGCAGGTTGCTGCTGCCCTGTTATTCAACCTGCCCTGGGGAAGCGACACCCCGATCAATTTGTTGGGAGATAACGAAGAGAAAGAGCGTTCCCAGCGGTTTTCGAATGAAGCCCGTCGTCTCCTTAGTTTATTACTCGAAAGTATTCCAGTGATTTCTTGAACTACCTCGTGGGTGACGCAAACTTCACACCCCCTCATTCTCCAACCCGGTGCAGATATCGCAAGCTATCCCCGCTTTCCCAGACAGGTGACAAAACTGCCCTTATTGAGCTTCGGCCGCAAATCCCATAATTGCGATGGCAGACGAAAGCACATCGGATCGTGTGCTTCGTGAGGTCAAGGCGGAGTTGGCAGGTACGCCATACTCCCTCGAGTCTGCCCGCCTTCTCAGTGGAGGAACGACAAACTTCATTTTTCACGTGAAGCTGCTGGAGCCACTGCTCGATGGGACTGCAGAGGTAGCTGTAAAGCATGGCGAGGGTTTCGTGGCCCAGAGCCCCGATTTCGAACTCCCCACGTCAAGATGCGTGAGTCCCTATATCTTCGACCAGGAGGACATCAATGGCTGACCTCAGGCAGCGGATCGAAGAGAGCTGTTTGAAAGACCTCTCAGCCCTTTCACCACACACCGGCGAGAAGATCACCGTAGCAACTCCGAAGCTGTTCTACTTCAATGAAGAGACCAATACCCAGGTTCAAGCGTACCAGCCAAGCCCACTCAGCCTCAAGAACTATGCAATTGAGTACTTCGCAGCGTCAACCCTGGAGGCGCCAACTCTGGAGACACCAACTCTAGAATCAGTCAAGTCACTATCCCTCAAAATTGGTACGGCTGTGGGTGCGTGGCTCCGGTCATTTCATGACTGGAGCAACTCGGAACATCAGCTCAAGTTTCGCGATATCGCAGCGGAAAATAAGGAAATGCAAACGCTGAAGCGATGGATGAACTATGAACGGCTCCCCAGTTCCATCAAGCGATTCCCGGATATTCTAGGGGGTTGTAATGATATCTTTGCAGACATCGTGGACAGCGTAAAGGAGGAAATGGTAAACGAGCAAGCCCTGCAGGTCATCCACGGCGACTTTTGGACCGGAAAGTAAGCTGCCCCAATCATTTACATTCCAATCATGCTACTAACAATTTATTAGCATTCTTCTAGAAGGGAAACCTTGGGACGACGAACATAGCTGCCTTCTTGTCGTCGATTGGGAGATGTGCCAACTTGCAGTCAAACCTCTTGACCTAGGCCAGATGATTGCGGAACTATACGAATTGAAGCTATACAAAGACATGGAAGCGGGAATCTGGTTGATCCAAGGTTTCGTTAACGGCTACGGTGCAGTGGATGACGACTTTGCGTTCCGAACACTACTTCATGTTGCCGTTCATCTCATCGGGTTTGGCACAACAGTACAGGGCTGGGGCTCGCAAGACCAAGCGAGGGCAGTGGCGACTGAGGGCAGGGACATTTTGAAGAATGCTTGGGCGAAGGACCGCGGATTCTTTGAGAAGCATCCCCTAGGCTGCGTCTTTTCATAAACCCGAGTTGCATTCAACTAGAATCTCGTTGTGACGCGACAGGTTACTTAGTTCTGTACGATGGAAATCGATTTCAGTTGACGCTAGTTTTGTTGTTCGAGCACGAAGACATATGATATAACATCTTGTAGGTATATAGGACATCGTCTTCTTCCTCCATTTTCATTACGGAAGGTTGAACACCGTTTTCCTCGGCGGGAAAGGATGTGCATGAACAGATGAGAACGACGTCGGTTGCCTAAAACATGATGAACTTGAAAATACCTTGATCTAATGAATGGAAAATGTCTATTTAAAAGTCCCAGTATGCTTGCTTCATTTATTGACTTCAATAGATGTTGGGTAATTTTCGCGGGGGTGATGGAGAAGGATGGTTCAGCCCAAAAAATTTCAAATTACACACACCAAAGAAAGTATGAGTCTGAGTCAACTTTGGTGGCGGAACCTTTCTCACATTTTTCATCATCGACAACAAACTACTGCAACACCCTCTTGGACACTTATGAGGCCATAATAAAGTATACAATACTCATATTCGAGAACGGTCCGAATTTGACTCCTTTAAAACTCAATAACCACACCTGAGCCGCCCTAGCACTTTGACGTCACTCATTGCGACCCGACCCGCCGTCATGAGCAGCAACACGGAACCTCGCCCATGTAGGCGATGCAAGACACCGACTGTCTTGAAAGTGAGAAAGGATCCTCTTTGCGAGTAAGTGTTCTCACATGTACATTCTCTAGGCTCAGATTATACAGAGTTAACCAATACGCACAGGACTTGCTATGAACAGCATATCGTCCAAAGAGTCGTGAAGCGCCTCGCCCAGCCATACCGCGATGTAAAGGACAAGCTGGGCACTACCCCCGATGCAAGAGCAAAGTATCTCCTCGGACTCTCCCTCGGCCCCTCGTCGGCCTCCTTGGTTCAGGTGCTCGACAAGAACCTCCAAGGTCTCAAGGACAAGAACCTGCGCGTCGCGTATGAGGTGCACGTCGTCCACATAGACACCGACCTGTCAAACGCCGCAGACGCCGCGATCTCGTCGTCGTCGGCAAGCCTGCTCTTTGAAAAGTACAAGGAGCAGTTCCCCAACCTCTCGATGCAGATCGTCCCGCTGGCCGACGCCCTCAAGCTGGATACGATAGACTGGTCCGTCCTCCCCGCCCTGCAGCCCGGGCTCGCGCCCGCGCAGCAGCTCAGCGGCCTCCTCGAGGCCCTGCCGTCCGTCACGTCGCGGGTGGACATCATGAGGCTCCTGGTGCGGAATCTGCTGCTGTCGCTGGCCGTGGAGAGGGAGTGCCACGCGCTGCTGCTGGGATGCACCACGACCGCCCTGGCCGAGCTGACGCTCGCCGAGACGGCCAAGGGCCGCGGGTTCGCCGTGCCGTGGCAGGTCGCCGACGGTCCCGTTCCCGTCACGACATTGTCCCATGTTGGGGAGGGGCAGAGCGCGGAGGGCGGCGAGGGGGCTGTCCGAGGGACGGAGAAGACGATGCTTCCAGTGTACTACCTCCTTCGAGACGTTTTCAGGCGAGAGGTCATCACGTATGCGGGCCTGATACCGTCTTTGAAGGATCTTGCCCAGGAAGTGGGACCAAGCAGCAACGCTGTCGTCTCGCACAAGGAGCTCAGCATCGAGGATGTCATGGCGCGGTACTTTGAGGAAGTGGAGGAGAGTTATCCCTCCGTCGTCGCCAACGTCGTTCGCACCAGTGGCAAATTGACACGAGAGAGCGACGGCGATGCGTGCGCGGTCTGCGGCATGGATGTGGACGCACAAGGAGATGCTCGCTGGAAGGGTGAGATAGGAGAGGATATTGACGACAGCAGGAAGCGCACCGCAGGGAAACTATGTTATGGATGCGAACGGTCTATATATGGATAGATCGAACAGAGAATGCGCGTTCAAAGCACCTTCACCGGCCAGCCTGTCTGGCGTGACCCTATTCTGCCTCACTACATTCCTAGCCAACCCCCCAATATGTTCTCTAGAAGCCCATCATCGGCTCGCGGCATTCCCACCCCGTCTACCCAGCTCATTTTTAACTCCATATATGCAAGGAACGCTGATTTAATAGGTACAAGATCAATGGTTGATCACGGGGTCTGGATGGTGGCCGAAGGCAGGATGCGGTCTTCGAGCTTTCTCATCAGCTTGTTTGTCTGTTCCGCCAGGGTCAGGGTAAGGATGGTGTGGGGCAGGATTCTAGCCAAGTGAGGCAGGAAACCCTTGTAAATAGCCAAGAAGCCTTCAGTGCGGACAGTCTTGGCCAGGCAGTCGAAGACACCCTTGTAGAGGTTTCCGTTTTGGTTGTAAAGGCGAGACATGATGGTGTCTGCCATGAGGATTAGTACAGAAATATGCTTGGGGGAATCTTGAGTTGAGACTTACCAGGAGGGTGCATCACGCAGCAAACGACGAAACCACTGACGGTACTGCTAGCAAGATGCAGAGGCAGACCCTCTTCCATACCCAAGTGGCGGACCAGTCTCCGCTTGGCGAAGAAGTAGGTGGGAAGTTGCACGGAGCTACCGAAACCCGTCCTGATCATGGCCGCACCGACACCACGGTAGAGTCCCCGAATGCCTTCGGCACCGTAAATTGAGGTCATACCGTTCCAAGCATTGCGGTACTTGTGTTGTGTGCCAGTGGGCATGAAGGGAGAGTAGCTTTGTAACCGTGTCTTGACAAGGAAGAAAGGGCTGCCAGCGGCGGCACCCATGATTCCTGATCCAGCACCGCAAGCCATGTTGATGCCCAGACTCTGCGTCTTGCCGTCCTTGAAGATGAGAGTCGACAGGGTTTCGCGCATTGGCTCGTAGAATCCAAGACGACATCCGTTCAGCAGGACCTGGTAGATGTACGCGCAGCCGATACCGCGGTAGATTCCTTTCACGCCCTCATTACGCACGATAACAGATACACCCTGCAGAGGGCCTCTGTACTGATGCGGCTGGTGTCCCTTGTCCTTCAATTCTCCCTGCAACTGCATTCTGCACACGTCGGGGGGAGGGGTCAGCGCGTTGCCGGCGGCAGGGTGCGGGAAAGGAGCGAGCGTCGTCGCTATCAGACGCACCGAATCTTGACAGTCTCGAAAGGATGCGTGGCCGTTACAGCGCCGCAGGCGGCAATGCCGCCGGCGATGAAGGCGCTGTTGCGAAGGTTAGCTTCGCTGATCTTGCGGATGCCGAACTGCGGGCCATGACTTGCCCAAGGGTTGTTGACATGGTGTCAATCGGTCTTGTCGCAGCGATAAGAAATAATTGGATATCGTCGATGTGTAAGATGCTGGTAATTTGTGGTTGCGACTCCTATGATAGTCGGGGTTCGTTTGGAAGGAGAGAGAGAGAGAGAAAGAGAAAAGAGTGACACCGCGATCTCGGAATGCTAGTACCTAAAATGACGGAACAGCGCGGGTCAGCAACATTGACGTCGTGGCAAGTCGATAGCCAGTCAACATCGACAAATGCAAATTTCTGAGCAGATTCTTACATAGCCTACTGGTCGAGAACCCGTTCGCCGTAATGCGCGCAACTCAAGAGAGGAAGTTGGCGATATGACTGCGATATGGCTTGAGTTCCGTCGGGCTGGCACTGGGTCGACGTGACTGGATTGACCCTTTTACCGGGGCTACAGGTCTACAGGTCTCTCAGTAAGCTCCGCGCGCGGAAGAGAAATTGGGATTTTTCTTGCTCAAAGTCAATATGGCCGTGGATAGCCATTGCCGATCCCGGCGTCTGTAGGTCCCAATTGGCAGGGTTCGCGGGCCACAGCGGCCTAAGTCGGTATTCGCTACCCCAGACCTTGACCAAAAAGGGGGGCGTCAATTTAGCTGGCCCATTGCCGGACGCCAGTTTCCAATGCGAAGTCGTGCATTGTCAACGATGGGAGGCTGGCAATTGCAAGGTGTGGCTGAGAACCGATCTCGAACACGCCAGGGGTGGTCTAAAAACTGTGGCACAGTCAGCTCTCCCATTACCACAACCCCGCGAAACTGAATTGGGGAAGCTCTTTGGTTTCCTCCAGTCGCATCGCATGACAAGACGCGGTCTGACTTCCCATTCACATGATTCATACCTGCAGCAACCTCAGGACGACTGCACTTATTCACACATACTCTGAAGGAACTTGCCGAGTTCTGCCGAGTTTGCCGCACAGCCTCAAGTTTCCTCCTGCGACGGGTCGTTTACTTACGGCTCGCGACAGCATCATTTGAGGTGTCGCTGTTCGACTCAGCCAGTATAGCTCTCGGAATCCTCAAGGAACCCATCATGGCTTCAACGCCTATGGACTTGGACCATCGCGAGTCGACTCCAGCTAACGGAAATTCGCTCAACATTACGCGGTCTCTGACAACCAACAATACTACCCCTTTGAGCGAAGTCATATCGTCATTTCGCCCAACAAAGGCAAGGAGTGCCCAAAAACCGTCTAGGGAGCTCTCTGACTGATTAGTTTCCAGCTTTTCAAAAGGCAAGACATCAAGGATGGCCGTCCGCAACCTCACGTGCTGTCACTCGATTTCGACGACCCAGGCGAACTTCTCATGACCTCTGAGAGCGACGAGACGATTCAGATTTACAGCGTAAAGGAAGGCATACACAAGAAGAATTTGCTAAGCAAGAAGTACGGCGTCAAGCTGGCAAAGTTCACGCATACGAGCTCCAGCATCATCTACGCGAGTACGAAGCAGAATGGTAGGCGCTTTTACGCTCAACCCGCCGCACAATGGCTAACGTCTACCAGATCAGATCCGATATTTGGCTACCCACGATAATTCCTTCATCCGATACTTCGAGGGCCACGAAAAGAGCGTCACAGATATTGCTATACACCCAGGCGCTGATAACTTCATCTCTTGTAGCCAAGACAATACTGTGCGCCTTTGGAATATTTCGACGAAGCAATGGTGCGGTCAACTGAACCTCAACTCTCCGTATCTCACCGCATACGATCCGTCGGGGCAGACTTTTGCTGTCGCGTGTACGAACAGCGGAAGCGTTCTGCTATATGACTGCCGCAACTACGACAAGGCGCCATTTGCGACCTTCGATGTCGTTGATGCCGGCAGACACGTCGACTCACAGTTCGTAGTCAGGGGTTGGACAAAGCTGGAATTTTCGAACGACGGCAAGCATATACTCGTCGGCACTCGCGGCCCCGGCCACTTCATACTCGATGCTTTCGACGGGAGCTTGAAGGCGTACCTGCGTAAGCCCGAGGGCGGAACCCGGCGGCTGGCGGCTGGTGAGACATCAAGCACCATCAACGGCAGTATGCCGAAGACGGACCAGCCCACAATCGAGAGCAGCGGTGATTGCTGCTTCTCTGTGGACGGTCGTTACGTTCTGAGCGGTGGTCCAAAGGATGTCCTGGTCTGGGATATCTTGACACCGCCCCAGAACGAGAACAAGACCCTCGACGCTACATGGGTATTGGAGGAAAAGCGAGAGGCAGCGGTGTTAGCATTCAACCCGCGGTACAACTTCTTTGCGACGGCAGATCAAGATGTGATGTTCTGGGTGCCCGATCCTCATGCATGAAGCGGTCGGAGCATCAATGTAGGAAATTTAGAAGCTGCGAAATGGCGGTCTGGAGGGGTCAATTACTTTCGGAGTCTAGGATACGAGATACCCCAACCCGTTGAGGAAAGTCGACATGAATGAATTTTGTTGAAACCTCGGGGAATCACTGGTTATCATCTTGTCTTGAAAATATGCATGTTAGAATGGTGAAGTATTGGAGCTTGGGGTGACAGTCCTAGTGTGCGGCTTAAACTTGCCCCTCGCCAGGCATGCAAGGTCGGGGTACCTCAACTTGGGATGGCCGAACCCCACCAAAATTGCGTCCTCCACCAAAGCCAGGCCACCTCGACGACACCCAACGTCACTCCGACCACCACGGCGCGCACGACACCCTAGCGAACACTCCTCGAAGCTACCTCCTCGAGAGACTCGGGTCGCCATTTCTCAGGCGCTCAGCTACCGACGACACCTCCCAAGGACGCGCATACAGACCGGACCACCGCGCAAGGCCGTGGCCTTTTCTCCTCTCTCCACCCCCATCACTACCGTCACATCGCAATGCCGACCTACAAGACCAGCCAGGAATGGCTGGAGCAGTCGTCTCTGCTCCTCCAGGCCCGTCCGACTACCGTAAGCCTGACCCGCATACTAGCAACTCATCTGCCAACCTTGGACGAGGGAAAACGTAGCGGCGGCTAACCTCCAGCACCCCAAACAGACTAGAATCACAACAAAGTACTCCATCAAAGCAGTCAAACCCCGAAAGACCAAGACTTCGGAGGACGCCTCCGCCGCAGCACCCGCAGAAGATGCAGCCATGACAGACGCCAAACCCCCGCGCGGCTCCCTCGTCATCAAGACCTTCGACCCGGTCAGCGGCGTCGCCCTCAAATACCGCACCACAAAGGCCGCCGAGGTCTCCCGCCTCATCACCTGCCTCGGCGCCCTGGGCCGCACAATGTCCACCTCGAAACCGGCAACATTGGACGCCGCCGCCGCAAACAAGGACGAGCCGATGGCCGATGCGGGTGGGGAGGACACGCCGGCCGGCGCGGCGACGCCTGTGGAGAAACCCCAGGCTGCTGGAGGTGGAAAGAAGAAGAAGAAGGGCAAGAAATGAGGATTGGGATCGAGACAGTACTGGGGTGGTTAGTTGGAAGTGGGAGACGCAAAGCTGTTCGTGGGTAGGGGACAATATTGAGGCTGATATGTTGGGAGAGTCGCAGCCAACAGACACATCTTGGAGAACACATCACTATTCGAAAGGGCCTCAGCGAGTCTCATTGAAGCCTGCTTCCATGTGTATGCAAGACGTCTTCAGACGAATTTCAGGGGAATTTCTTAACAAAGTGGCAACAACACGAGCGCACAAGCTCATGAGAAGCAATAGATGGAAAACACTAGAACACATCACAAAAGAGAGACGTTCAGTGGTTGTTGTTATATCATGTGCGATTACTAAAAAGAGAATCACTGCGGTACATTATCCATCAAAGACATTCATGCCCCATTTTCCACAGTCATCCAACCAGTCCTTGGGAACCTCCAACTCCCTGTAAAATGATCCCCGCCAACGCCATGTATGTACGAAAAGAAAAACAGCTCTAAACCTCAGCACAGGTGTGGGAAGGGGGTTTGAGTGTGGAGTGTGAGATGACGCTCTGGCAAACACCATGCGTGTGCAATGTACAAGGGTATATGGGGGAAAAGGAAACAACAAAAACTTCAGACGCTTTAAGGTGATTTAGAAGTCCTCATCGAAAGCGAAGTCTCCGCCGTTCTCTCCCTCAACCTTGGTCTCTTCTTGCGCCTTCTTGGTGCTGTTGAGCACACCAGCCTTCTGGTAATCAGCGACACGCTTCTCAAAGAAGTTGGTCTTGCCACCAAGGGAGATATTCTCCATGAAGTCGAAGGGGTTGGAAGACTTGTAGACCTTGTCGTTGCCAAGAGCGACCAGGAGGCGGTCTGCAACGAACTCAATGTACTGCTTCATCAAGTTGGAGTTCATGCCGAGAAGAGCGCAGGGCAGAGCCTCAGTGAGGAACTCCTGCTCAATCTTGACGGCATCAACGATGATGTCCTCAATGACCTGCTTGTTGGGGCGGTGCTTGAGGTGAGAGTACAAGAGGCAGGCAAAGTCGGTGTGCAGGCCCTCATCACGGGAGATGAGCTCGTTGGAGAAGGTCAGACCGGGCATGAGACCACGCTTCTTGAGCCAGAAGATGGAGGCAAAAGCGCCACTGAAGAAGATACCCTCAACAGCGGCGAAGGCAACCAGACGCTGGGCGAAGGAGGAGTTCTCGTCGCTGATCCATTTCAGGGCCCAGTCAGCCTTCTTGCGAATGGCAGGGACTGTGATGCTAGTTAGCGATGCGCTCATGTAGGCGCGGGTTGTGTTCACGTACTGGTGTCAATGGCGTTGAAGAGGTAGGTGCGCTGCGCGGGCTCCTTGATGTAGGTGTCGATGAGGAGGGAGTAGGTCTCGGAGTGAATGTTCTCCATCATGATCTGAAAGCCGTAGAAGCAGCGAGCCTCAGGGACCTGGACCTCGCCGGAGAAGCGCTCGACGAGGTTCTCGTTGACGATACCGTCCGATGCGGCGAAGAAGGCAAGAATGTGAGAGATAAAGTACTTCTCATCATCGTTGATCTTGTTGTTCCAGTCGTGGAGATCCTTGGAGAGATCAATCTCCTCGGCGGTCCAGAAGGAAGCCTCGGCCTTCTTGTACATTTGCCAGATCTGGAAGTGAAGAGTTAGTCATGGGTCAACGAGCAAACCACTTTACGCGTCTTGCGACGCGTTCACATACCTCATGGTACTTGATGGGGAATAGGACGAAGCGCTGGCCGTTCTCCTGGAGGAGGGGCTCATCCTTCTCCTGCTCCTTGATGCCGGGAGCGATAACAATCTTGTTCTCATTCTTGACTTCTTGTGTGGGCTTTGTCTGAACATCGGTCTTCTCGGTTGCGGTGGCAACGTCGGATGTGAGGGGCTGATTCTCCTTGTCGGCGGGGTTGAAGTTGAGCTTCTTGACGGGAGACTCCATCTTGAAAGAGTCGAGGGCAGCAGCGGCCTGGAGAAGTGGTTGTTAGCGATTGCGACCATGAAAAGCGCGTGGACCATAGTCAAGCTCGGCTTAACCGAGTGGTGACGTTTACTTACCTGCTTGGACGGAGTGACTTCGATAGACATGGCGGAAGTGTGTAAAATGTGGTGGGAGAGGAGGAATGAAGGCAATTGAATGGAAGAAGGGGAAGACAAGACTTTGGAAGAAATAAATTGAGGTCGTGAGTCTGTCTTTGGCTGTGGTATTGTCGTGATTGGGAGTGAAGAAGATGTCTGTTGATGGTCGAGGAACTCTGGAAAGGCAGAGTTTATGTAGCGGGCAAGCAGCACCGAGCGCTAGGTAGTGGGACGCGTTGAGCACAGGGCAGGGATACTCGCGTTTTCGTGTTTTCTACGGAGTACCTAAGTACTTGGGTACCTCGAGCTTCGTACCTTTTTCGTAGGTGGCTATGGAAGCTGGTCTGATTGCCTAGAGCACTTAAAGCTGAATCCACGCGCCGTCAATTCCCCTCCACCCCACTGAAAAGCGCGTCTTCCAGGGGCATCGCCGGCGCGTTTCGTTCCAAAGTGGAAGGATCTTGTCTCGCTTCTCACCTTTCCACTTCCAGACCCTGTAAAGTGCCCAAGACCTGGCGCAGAAAAGTCTACCGACTGTGGTCCCAAAGGGAATATGCCAGGCCCAGCCCTCTTTTTTTGGCCCTTTTTTCCCTCTTCAACATGCTCATCATTTGTAAGTTGGGTCGAGCTACGACGCCGAAGTGGCCGCTTGCGTTCCACCCCCCGGCACGCCAACCAGGCAACACGATGTCATGGCCGGGAAACCAGAGCAAGCTCTGTCCGGAGACTCGAGAGCTTCGGCCGAGCCACACACGTTCCAGATATCCCATTTCCGCCTACAAGCCCCATCTCCCGGCCCTGCACACGCTTCTTTGAGCTGGATTCGTCCTCGGCGTTACGACTCGACGCGTTCCAAGCCCATCCTTCCCCTAGGTACTTCGATGTCAGGTATCAGATCAGATCTGATAAACTGAACACGTCCTAGCTCCAGCTTCAGTGGAACCCAAGTGGCCCATCCAAGACTCATCAGCCATGTAATCTCGTCTAAGCATCGACAAATCCTGACTGTATGACTCTCGGCTGCGGGTCGACGCGTTGGAAACGGACTTGCGGAATTACCATCACCAGTCTGATCGTCAATTTGACCGTTGGCACGGACACCGATTTTCGGATTCCCATCCAGATCCAAACAGTTGATGTGTCACGTACACGTCAACTCTTTGCAAGGCCTTAATGTTTCTAGTGAATCGTATTAAACTACTGACAGCTTAACTAAAGCAGTGTGGGTATGTAAAAGAAAAGGTTTCGTGTCATGTTCATCTTCTTCGTCCAAGTCTTCATAAAACAAGCATGCAGAGCCAGGCAGACCAAGTGTCCGTCATCTTTTGACCATCCATAGGCTACACGCAAACACCAAGTGTGCTTTCCAGCCACCGCG
This sequence comes from Colletotrichum abscissum, assembly GCF_030869225.1. Classification (NCBI taxonomy): domain Eukaryota; kingdom Fungi; phylum Ascomycota; class Sordariomycetes; order Glomerellales; family Glomerellaceae; genus Colletotrichum; species Colletotrichum abscissum. The sequence continues at coordinate 715,906 of NW_026849987.1, read as the reverse complement.
AATTCCGACGAGTTACCCCATGTGTCGTCATCGCCAACTCCGACATTCGACTCTTCTTTTTCTTGAAAAGTATTTTTCGAGCAGCCGGTAGTCTAATGACGCGATTGACGAGCAGGTCTGTCTCTGGGATCGCGAGCCGCCTCAACATCGTCATCAACTCTCGAGCGACCTCCAAACCCGAACCAGCCTCGACCGCCGGGACGCTCCTCTCTGACTGCAGCGGCGGCTGGAGCAGTTGGTGTGCGTTCGTGGCGGCCTGCTGACATGTGTCCATTGCGAGAAGGCTCACGGCTGACGTATTCGGGCGGAGTGCGGTCGCCTTGCAAGCGATCCCATTCATCTGCCTCACTCGGGTCGACGGCTGGAATGGGAGCTCCGCTGCGCTTCAGGTTCTTCTTTCCCTTCTCGCGAAGATGCTCCTCGAGAAGGATGGCGTTCTTGGTGTTGGCGCGGAAAGCAGCATCAGCGATGTCGCCCACGAAAGGCACCAGGCCAATGACGAAATCGATAATGATGTTGAACATCATCTGGGATTTGACTGAATTTGGGAGTCCACCTTCGACCTTAGAGCAGGTTCTGAACACCATCATGGCCATGAAAGCATCGAGAACATCACCAACACTAAAGCCAACATGATGTTAGTCGTTGTCTTGTCGATAAGCCGAATGGGGACTGTGGGGGCGATGCAGCAGCAGGGGAGGAGGACAGGCACTTACGCAGGAACTAAACCGATGACGCTACCCCATCCAAATTTCACACCACAGCAGCTGAAAAGCGACTGATCGAGACGGTAGGCTCTTCTCTTGACTTTGGTCAAAACCTCGCCATCTTGCTTGGAAAGGCCAGGCGGCAAGGCCTTTCTGCGCTTCTTGACCTTGCCGTTGGGGGTACCATCAAGCCTGGTGGCGGGGACGCTCTCAAAGTAAGGGTCCTGGTGATAAGGTCAGTATATTTTGTTCGTGGATCCACCGTATCGCAGGTGAGTACAGGGCCCAGGTGTAATAAGGTAACGGACCTCGCGGCCAAATTTGTTTTCGACCTTCTCAGCAAGAATCTTCTTGCTGACCCACTTGGCGATGAGACTGGCCATGTTTGCAGTTGTATCGTTGACGAAGTGCCGAACCTCTAGGTTGTGTGTGAGTGCCGGTTTGCGAAGAACGGTGTTTCCCAGTCACTGGTAGTGATGAGTGGCGCACTAAGACAGAGACAAGCCCGTCAGGACCGTTGTTGACAAAAGCTTTCGCAAGGCGGCCCTCTGTGCTCTTGGCTTAGACTGAAGTAAGAAAACCTTGGCAAGCTGGTAGGTATTCCTGAAGGTAAGGTTGTCGAAGGACAAGAGGTTCCAAGACGGCTGCGACAACCGAGCGAGAGGACCGGTCTTGGTGATATAAGTAGGTGTTGAGAGAAAAGCCGGGAAGCTGGCTGGCAGGGTCCGAGCTGCCAAGGTGTGGTAAGGTATGGGTTGTATAGGTGGTATGGTACTGCGTAGATCAAGTTGCCTCTTGTGCTCATTGCACACTACGTAGGTCGGTTTGTAGCTAAGTTACAAGAGGTTGGTCCCTTGGACGCTTGTTTTCCCCCGCGGGCGCCCAGAATTCCTGTTTTGACAAGCCAGGGGACCAGACTACCATCATGATGTAATTTTGTCGGTCACTGCACGCCAATGCAAGTGCCTCAGTTCCGAGAGGCCTCTTCAGTGGGGTCTGAGCAGGCTAGACCGCAGTCGTTTCACATCATGCTGCAGCGGCCAGTTGGCTGGTCTCCAATGAGCGTGCGCCGCGACTGGTCTTCAATGGCCCTGAATTGCATGCAATGCAGCACACAAAAGCACTCACGGGGCCTGCCAGCAGACTCAGCAGTGAGAGAGAGAAGAGAGGCCGGCACGTCCAGCCACGCAAGTGTGGCAAGTGATGTACGTGCACAGCCATATTGTGGCTGTGTTCTTCTCCAGAATCTTCAATGTTCGCCCCTTGAATCAAGGAAGCTCCCACCTCTCGGGTGCATTCCACCGAAGGAAAATTGTCATAGGATGAAAAGCTATTGAGGGGGCTTGCCTGTTGGCCTCCATGCTTAATTCCTTCAACAGTTGAGGCAACATATACCTGACAGGGAGCGGTCGAGACCGGATGGAAGCGAGGTGTTGATCTGATGTGGTTGACAAGCTGGAGAGATGGGCTGTGTCATGACAGTTTGGCCGCACAATCTATGCGCACTGTAATCATTATTGAACTAGACGTGTGATGAGACAGTGCGCGGTTTGACACCTACGGAGATGGGGAGGTTGCACCCAATCACGAGCTCGCTTAGCAGCTTGCGACCACGGCATCCAGTCAGGCATCTCGAGGAACGGGCCCACGGGGATGCCAGCTAGATACCTACCTACCTTACGCTGTACCTTACCTACCTTACCTTAGCTGCCTGACGTTGCAGTATCTGCCATCGTCAACAAAGACGTGCAGTGCCCGTCACTACTCCGCACCCTACCTCATCCAAACTCCAAATCATCACCACCACATCTGAGAGGCCGCTTGTCAGCGCATCCGCTCCAAACAACAAACATACCGCATCCCTGGGAAGCCACACCTGTCCCGCAACTCCATCCTCCTTGATCCGCTGAATTGCCCGTCGCTGCCGATTCTCGTTGCAGCACGCGCAATCCGGTCGCAAGCGGAAAGCTTTGAGCCCGACCAAATACCAAGCCTCTCCTTCCGTACCATGCAACGGTTCCTCAACTCGACCTCAACACAGACTCATTGCCAGGAGCATTTCGCCACCTTTACTCCCTCGCCAGGTACACCCGACTAAAATAGAAATATCGTCCTTGGGACATGTTATTAGCCATCGCGCAACATGGCCGAAGAAAAGATGCAGTTAGAGGATTGTTGGTTGCCCCACACCTTGGAAGATACACGGCGATAGCTACTCAGCCTTGCGCCATCAACTCATGACAGTTGCTGCGGCAGGACTAACAGTACATAGGGTTGGACGATCTATGTGTTCGATTTATCATCAACCTACCTGAAGAAGACCTGTCGTCCGTTGCTCGCATCTGTTTCCAGATAGAGGAGGCACAATGGTTCTACGAAGACTTCGTCCGGCCACTTGACCCCACGCTTCCTTCAATGACACTTCGAAGTTTCAGTCTTCGAATTTTCCAACATTGTCCCCTACTAGCTCCGTTTTCGGTCGAGAATCATACAAAGGCTTTTGAGGAGTTCTTGCAGTACAAGACTCGAGTCCCTGTGAGGGGAGCCATCATGCTCAACGAGGCTATGGACTCGACAATCTTGGTCAAAGGCTGGAAGAAGGGCGCCAACTGGAGTTTTCCTCGCGGGAAGATCAACAAAGACGAAGATGACCTTGAATGCGCCGTTCGTGAGGTATACGAGGAGACAGGATACGATTTGCATGCTGCTGGCCTGGTTCCTAAGAACAGAGAAGACGTCAAGTACATCGAGGTCACCATGAGAGAGCAGCAGTTGAGGCTCTACGTCTTCCGCGACGTACCGATGGACACCCACTTCGAGCCACGGACGAGGAAAGAGATCAGCAAGATTCAGTGGTACAAACTATCCGAGTTACCCGCTTTTCGAAAGAAAGGAAACCAACCTCAAAACGAAGCCGCCGCCGCCGCCAATGCGAACAAGTTTTACATGGTTGCACCCTTTCTGGTCCCTTTGAAGAAATGGGTCGTGCAGCAAAAGAGGAAAGATGCTGTGAAGGCTGCCAACGAGGCGCACTTCAACCCGTACTCTCTTCACGAAGAGCCTGTCACTGAAGACGAAGTTTGGCAAACCGAACCCGCGACTGATGTTTCGACTCGGACGCCGGGCCTTGATACTCTGGAGGGTGCAACACAGGAATTGCAGCGTCTATTGAAGGTCCATCCCACGGCAGCGCAAGCAACATCGAAGCCAGCTTCTCCGGATATTGGAGCAGACAAAGGAGCATCGCTGCTCGCTATCCTGCAGGCCAAGAATCAAGCAGTCGCCCAAGGGGTCCCAGTCTCGCACCTCCCTCAGACGCCCCTCGATCATACTATTAGGCAGGCTCCACAGCCTCAAAGCCCTCATGGCCAGCATCACCCTCAGCAACGGGCACCGCTGGCGAGTTATCAAGCTCCTCCGGCATTCCCCATCGGTCCAGATGGAACACCACAGGCTTGGGCTTTCCAACAGTCTGGAAATGCTGGCTCAGCTCATCCTCAAGCCAGGCAATACGGTCCTTCAATGATGGGTGGCCCTGCTCAACTGCCACAGCCGCCCCTGAGGCATCCTCAACCATTGCCGCCTCAAGCTCAAAAGATTCTGCTGAACCGAAATGCGTTCGCCGACGGCACACCCCCGCCGCCCCCTCAACACGCACAGGGGACTGTTAACCAACCCATGGCGAATGCTCAATATCAACCAGCACACTTCCAGCAGCAAAGCCAGAGCATGACGTATCAGCCCAAGCCGCCTAGCAGTCACCTCTCTAATCACTCTATGGCACTCTTGGGAGTGCTCAAGTCGGATACAAGAACTGCTAGTCCAGATAAGGCTCGTCAAGCATACCAGCAGCCCTACGGATCCGCATCTCAGGGACAGGGACAATCGCCAATTGGACTTCATGGAAACGGAGCTCCTCAGTATCCTCAGTCGCCTAGCATGTCGGGGGCAGGCGCAGCACACCCCCAGGGAAGTCCATCCACGAGGGCCCAGCAGCCTATCGATCCTGCGCATCGGTCTGCCCTCCTTTCCATGTTCAAGAACCCTGAAGTCAGCTCCCCACCTGCCAACCAACCCGTCGAATTACCCGGAACTACAGCTAGCGCTGCTCTTTTGAAGGGAATATCTACTGTAAAGGCTAGCAATCAGGAGGTTCCCAGCCCTGTGTTCCGTGGAGTTCAGCCAGCTTCAAGCAGTCCTCTGAGCAGACCACCTCAGAGCGCTTCGGATCCAACCACACAAGTACCCTTTCAAGGTCTATCGCTCCAATCTCAGCTCGGTAGACAAGAGCACAGAAGCCCTCAGACCATTGGAGGTTACAGCCCGAGAACGATGGAGAACAGAGGTCTCTATAATCAAGGCGCGAATAACAATTCCGCCATATACAATAATCACTCGCCCCAAATGAACCCGAATCAGATCCTCCAGCGAGCCGAGAACATGAGCAAGCCTGTTGGCCCTCGTGCGCCTGCTCTAGCCTCGGTTTTCGGGGTCGACAAGCCGGCCAGTTTGGCCAGCCCGCCGTCAGCGTCCGCTCTCCCCGCACCTGCTGGGCTGCAGCAGAAATCACAAATGCCCCCCGAACAGAGGCAGAAGCTTCTATCACTTTTTGGCAAGCCTCAGTCGCCGAGCCCCGGGCCTGGCTTTGCTCCCGAGGATAAGGGAAAGGCCAGGGAGATGATGGCTCCGGACGGGGGCATGCGATCACGTGTGGCTTCTTTGGCCTCTGCAAGCGGTCAAGGCGTACAGGAGGGCCTGTCAGAGTCTCGTCGCGGCAGTCAGACACCGATTTCTCCTGCCGACCGAAGTTTCCTGCTTGGCTATTTGGCATCAGTTGCCAATAACGCTAAGTAGGCTTCAATGCCTCGATCGAACGGTATGAAGGTGACCGAGTGAAGAGGAATGCAGGAGTTCACCGCGCGATTTTCCTGGGGTACACGCTTGATTTGTGTTTCGTAGTTCTTTTGCTTTCGGTGTTGCATTGCGACGGGTTGATGGGATTCCAAACGTTTTTTAAAGGTGGCAAAGCATTGCTTGGGGGAGAAGGGCCAAGGTGCAGGATGGGATATCGAGGCAGGAAAACTATACCCTGGGACACACCTCATTTACCAGTTTCGCAGCAGTCATTGGGTCCAATGCTCCAGATATTAAATAAGCCACTTTGTCTTTGATTCACGCCGTAATGCTCGAGGTGAAGGAGAAGCACTGGATACCACCAGCCAGCGTTGATACATGGGCTCACCTTTCAAACCCCGCCCCCGCGCAATCCCACGTGGCTGTTTTCCCGTTTCCGGCCGTTCGCCGTGGCGTGATATTCGAGAGCGGCCCGCACCGGTCTGCTTGGGCTCTTCCATGAGTCCGTACGGTAGTACTTTGACTTAGTTTGTCAAGTAGGTATGCTTTCGTTACCCCAATCGAAAGTGGCCTGATGCTGCGTGGGACGGTTCTCCGGTCCTCTCTTTCGCTTATCCGCCCCTTCGCCTCTCTCGGTATAAGCCACATGAGCAATGGGAACAGCACAGCAGAAGCCTGCTTTGAGATGTCTGGGGTGAGATTCACTGAGCTTGAGTTATACCAGGACTCCGCGTGTGCCATGATTTCCCATCGAATCATGTAGGTTTCGTTCAGGTGTGGCCGTCTTCTGGGCACGCCGATGACACCACTTGACTCTGGAGGCGAGCTGGCATAAGAAGTCGGAGAACAGCACACCATAGACCGTGGAGGAGAGTAACTTGTAGAAACGGACAAACACCATTTTCAACCAGAACCTTTGATTCATACTTACAGCAAGCACCGGATCCGGTTAACAAACTACCCTCGTAATTGACCTTCCACAGGCCCAGACTGCAAAGAAAGGAAGCCCGTTAGACAAGAAGTGCCCGGCTAGCAATGTTCTTCACCACCTCCCCAGACGCCCTCTTCATCCCGCCCACGACCATCGACCCGGTGGGCTTCGGCAAGGTCGCCATCGTCACAGGGTGCGGCTCGGGCGTGGGCCTCGCGTGCGCGCAGCTGCTCCTGGCGCACCAGTACTCCGTCTGCGGGCTCGACACGCGCGAGTTCAACTACGCGCTGCTTCAGGAGGCGGACCACGGCCGGTTTCATTTCCACCGCGCCGATCTCACTGGGCCGAGGGCGTGCGAGGATGGGGTGTATGCTGCTGTTGCTTCTTTTGGGTGAGTTTTGTGTTGTTCGAGGATGCTGTTCCGGGGGGGGGGGGGGGGGGGGGGCAAAAGGGGGGGGGGGGGGTCGTGTGTGGCGGTGGGGGTGGGGGGGGGGGGGTGGGGGGTGGTGTTTGGTGTGTTGTTTGTTGGGGTGGTGTTGTGGTGGGGGGGGGGGGGGGGGGGGGGGGGGGGGGGGGGGGGTTCGGTCAAAAGAGGAGAGGAAGGGTATCGATCTGAGATATGATGATGGACTGACGGGTGATACTTCAGCGGACGTATCGACTTGCTCGTCAACGTTGCGGGCGTGATGGGATCGTTTAGCAGCGCCGACGGCGTGACGGACTCGGAATGGGATCGGGTAGTGGCCGTGAATCTCACGGTCCCGGTCAAGATGATGAGGGCGGTGATCCCCTTTATGCTCGAGAAGAAGTCGGGCGTCATCGTCAACGTCGCCAGCACGGCCGGCGTCTCGGGAGCCGTGGCTGGGATAGCGTATACGTGCAGCAAGCACGGTCTGGTTCGTTCTCTTTCTCCTATTTCTTTACCAACCTTTTTTACTTCGCTGGGTAGACTTCTCGGTAGAAGGCCTCGAGGGTAGATCGAACATCGCTGACACCCTGAGACGGTAGATCGGCGCCACCAAGAATGTGGCATGGCGCTTCCGCAAGGAAGGCATCAGGTGCAACGCGGTGCTCCCTGGCGCCATCGACTCGCGCATCGGCAAGGCCATTGCCGCCGGCCACGGAGGAGACGAGGAGTTCGATGCAGAGGCGTACGCGCAGGTTGAGCCCGTTCATGCCCTCCACGCCCAGGCGTCCGAGTCGACGCCGAATATCACGCCGCTTGAGGTCGCGCAGTCGGTGGTGTTCTTGGCGACGGACCAGGCGAGAACGATTAACGGGGTGAGTCTGCCGATTGACCAAGCTTGGAATGTTGTTTGAGGAGGACGTGGTTTGTTCGGGCTCGGTGATGATATGTTTTGCTTCAGTGTGTGACCTGCCTGATGTTGAATACGGACAATGGAAGACACGTTTGGGCTGGAGTTGTTTTTCAGGGTTAGTTCTATCGATGGAATACAAATTTATTCCTGGTCTCCTACCAATTCGTGTAATAGCCGTTTCATATACCTAGCGCAAGAGCGACACCGGTATGGTGACATCTGATTCATACAGGACATCACCTACCTCCCGGTCGAATAACCCATCACCACAATACGACGAAGATGGACAACAAATCAACAAAAAAGCTCGGGCGTTGGCTCGAACCCTATCCCTACGTAAAACCAGCGCCCCAGTTTCTTCATCACCCGTTTAACCACCAGGCTACGTGGCCCCAGCAAGTTTGCACTATACCAGGGAGACGCTCCTTCCTCTGAATCTGTGACTATATACCCTTTAGCCTTTTGTAGGAGACCGGAATAAATGGGAAACTGGAATGAACAAGCAAACGACAAGAAGTCAGGTGCAATATAATGAACCACGGGGTCCTCAATACTGTGCTTATAAGGGTCCAAGACAGTGTCTTCCCTGGGACAGAAAATGAGACATCACCCAGAGTCAGGGAACAGACTTCTGCTTAGATACTCTACTCTTATTTGACGAGTAGTTCAAGGTACAAAAGTCCCTGAGAAATACGTTTGTAGTAGGTGCTTTTGTTGATGCTGGAAAACCGGAATTAGTCATAGGTCTATTTCGTCTTCGCAGATGGACTCGAATATCCGCGGAGTGAGTGGCATCTAATAAAGTAACAAACAAACTCGAAGCGCAGGGTATCTCTAGAACTCCGTGCTACCATCCCGCCAAGAAATATTGCATACTCCTTCCCCCAAAAGACTCAGAACAGTGGCCCCTAGGCTCAAAGGACCAACATATACCAGGGAGCCCTCAAAGATCGCCCCCCCCCCCCCCAATTCCAAGTTTGTTGGGAATCGTACGGGATCCGGGCTTCGTTATTCCTCATCAAACCACAATCTTTAGCTGGGAGCTTGTGTGAAGCTCTGGCCGAGTGTTTTCCTCGTCCTCTTCAGTCTTGTCCAATTTCAAAAGCTCGAAACGGTTGGTCATGGGATTCATTGGGAGTCTGATCGGGGGCACTTGAGTCTGGGCTCGCTGAGGTTCGGCAGGCAAGGGCTGCGCACATTCATCGACGTCCCACTCGATTTTAGATCCCTTGTATTTGCTGTTGACATGTAAGTTCCAAAGCACTTATGTCCAGCGAGATGTACGACTCACAATCGACTCATCATGCAGGTCCGCGCAAACATGGCATTGTGCACAGAGTTCGTGTTGATGTAACAGCTTCCGCCTCGGAAACTGACAGCAATGACAACCAAGTTGTGGATGTGCTCCATATCATCCCGAATCTCCTCTTCGGTGAGCTTCGGGTCGCATCGTCGAAGGATGAGATTGCGACTGGCACCAATGCCGAGCTTACTCGCAACATGGCCAGGCAATGTGAAGTGCCGATCACTCCATCGAACATCAACCTATCATTGCGATTAGCCCTACGTGACGCTGGAAACTGAACGGCGTAGCCTACTCTTTTCTGTCTGATGTATAGATCATGGCGCCGGGTATGCTCAAGGAAGGCCGCTGCGTCGGTACCATGCAAGAAAGACACATGGGCAGTCCGGTCGTACGGTCTCATGAATATGTCCAGCAGCTGACCACCACGCACAACGCCAATGATATCAGCGTGAGTTGTGCCTTCGGCGAGGTTTGAGATCAAGATAGTCCTGGTGGCCAAACGCTCGAACCGAGGCTGTACGGGCAACTGGGAATCATTCTGATCCCCGAAAGCATGTTCAGGCTTGAGCTCAGGCTCAACGGGAGAGATCGTCGCCTCAGATTCATCGAGGCTGACAGGTTGCTCCTCGGGCCACTCACGCTTGACAGGTTGCTGAATAGGAAATCGGCTTAAGTTTTGGTTTCCTCGTGTAGCCGTGGCAGTCGTCACGCGTGACTGGCCGACTGTACGTTGAATCCCATTCTGAGGAGCCTCGGAAGATGAAGTGACGTGCCCTTCAACATTATCCTCTTGATAGTTGGACTCGTCACAGGTCAATACCTAGAAGCTCATCGATTAGCTTGTGTCGTTTACTGGGGTCAAAAGTGGAGACCTCGACTTACAGCCAGGGTAGCTTCAGTTACACCTCCTCGCATGAGGTTACGACGCAAGTTCGCTATCGAGAAGTCAATAACTAGATAATTACCGGAAATTTGATGCCCGGAAGAAGCTGCGCATAGTATAATTTGTGTGCATACCGAATTCTTGGGCCTTTTTGACAAGGATGTCATGCTCGGCGCGGGTAATGGTGACAGTGAGACAACTTGAGTTGGAATCGTTGTCGGTGTTCTTCAAGCAGGCTTCGTCAGCAATCCTCACGAAGACGAAGGAACAGATGAAGGATGGGCAATCGTGTAAGCCGTACCAATTGAGCCCTGTTCGAGTAGTTAGCCTTCGTCGTGAGATATTATTCACAGGCCGGTTTGGGAGTGGCTCGGTTGCTAGTGCGACTGAGGTGTAAGTAAGAGGTCTTACCTTCTGATGAGGGTGTCCAGATAATTCCGGTCGATCGAGATCGTGAGATCGTTTGTAGATGCCATGGCCTTTGTATTCTCCGTGATGTCAATTGACCAAGGTCATTTGAATTTTGGAGTTGGAGAAATAATTCTGCCGTGTGTGATGTTGAGGTAGTCGCGTACGGGTAGGTACAGGTGAGGCAGGCAGCCAGAGAGCGGTACAAAGGTATCTACTTGGAATGCCTTCTTTGCCAGGTGTGGGCGCAATAGGTAGGTAGGCAGTGCCTGTTGAGGGTACCTACCTTAGCTTTATCATCTTATCGATAAGAGTAAACTGTGGCGTGCGGGCAGGCAGTTCGTTTCCCTTATCGAGAGTGGTGGTTCGTGCTCCACCCATCCCCCGTTGGGTGACTTGGAGAGCCATCCTGCATCCTTTCCAGGCCACCTCAGGTCCAGCCAGTTTCTGGGGATGAGAAAAGGACTGCCCGTGGTCCCTGAGGCGGCACGTCATCCGGCGGGAAGTCTCGAGTCGTCCAAACCTCGTCCCTTGTTACTCAAACTCAATGTCGAGAACGGAAGCACCTTGACTGAACACGCCACAACGTAGGGGCCCCTTGGATTGGGCGCGAAAGTCACTGTAGGGATACTCTGCTTTTCGAGGTTAACTATCACGTACTCAACTAGAATAATCCTGAAGCTATACAGACGCATAACCATGACACCCGGATAAGATATCGACTTCTTCAACACCATTTTCTGTGCTAAAGACTGCACGAATATGCATCGAGGGCAAGTCAAGCAATCGAGGATTGCTTTCGTGACGGCGATGTTGACTGGAATGGATATTCTAATTGGAAGAGGACTGGATAGCAGTGGTAATGCCTCGTTATGCGGAGGGATGCTTGGTTTAATTGATGCAGTCCAAGCAGCCCTAGTATGCACCAAAGGCCTAAAATCAGTTGTCTCAACTCATCATTGGGCAAGGTGTTAGGGACTCGTCAGCTGCTGAACCTTTATATGTCTCGGATTACAGCAATGGGTTTGAAGAAGCACCCACATTGGCACAATTGTGCTTTGCTTGATACATTGGAGCGATTGAATGAATCACTGGTGCAGTCAATTTGCCTGGTGAGGTTCCGCAAAAAAAGGGACGGCTTCAACGACGGAACCGTTCGCCGCACGAAGCTGGGAACTCCCGGTTGATTGTCGCACCCTGTCCCAGGGATCACGACATGGGCATCCAGACTTTGAACGTCGATCCCGGCGGGACGGAAGAAATTTGCATGTAGTCGGAATATATGCCACTAGTAAGATATTAATGCAGACTTGCAGTTTCGCTCGGTCGCATGCACGAAAACGGTGCAGCAAGTACGAAAGATTGGCACGGCAAATTGGCTCTGTGTAGGCATGATGTGCACGCAAAAACCTGCTCAGAATTGATGCAAAGCGGGCCAAGACCCTGCGACTCTGCATCACTGATGCGAATGCTGACTACCTCATTCCTAGTCCTCCTGCCTCCGTACTCCGCAGACGTAGTCGCTACGAAGCACTGACGAGATGTCGGGCTGAGCGGAGGTAACTCTTAGGTGGTGTTACGAGCCACCAACATGTTAAGGTCCGAAACTGTGAGAAGCTGAGAGGCCTTCGGCGACTATCCAATGGTCTTGTGTATGTAGCTAGACGACGTGTGAGAACCCAAGCGGGCTTAAGACAGCCTGTTGGACAACACAACGGGAATTTTCTGTTGGTGGCTTTGTTGCTCGGGTCGGGGGTTGGGGAACCCGTGAGGAGATCCGATGGGATGCTCACCTCACATTAAGTGGCGATGGCAATAGCGGCTTGAGTCTCGGGCATGTGTTTGGGTAGATGTTTTGTCAGATTATGGAGTATTGAAAGGGAACACTTCATCAGAAGGCGATGTCATGATGGCTGCAAATCATCATGAACGGATGGAAGCGGCTGGTTATCTGTCTCGCCTCAGTCTCATGATTGATTGAAGATGTGGAGGCGCGTGTCCCGAGTAATTATTTTTAGAGGATGTCAACACGAGGGGGGGAAGGAATACGATGTGCCGGGTGGATCCCACATGCTGAACCCGATGCACCACTACCTAGGTCGCGAACCTCCAAGTCAGTGACGCTCACGTCCGTCCAGGTCCCTTCCCTCCTATTCGTAAGATACTTTCTGCTTAGGTCAGTAAATGCTTGGGACCTTAGGTACCTTGGAGACAAGGCATCTGAATCTGTACAGGATACTCCGTACCTATGCCCTCATTACCGACGAGCCTTGCATTGTTGTTGACCATTGTATGATACCCGTCCGGTTCCGACTCCTCCAATTGTGATAGAGACCTCATGAGATCTTGTTGAGTACTACTAAGGCTTCGCTCTCGAGCTGATAAAAAGAGGTCGGGACCAACGCTTTGGGGTGGCGGGGACGCAGGCCGAGGAAGGTCCAGGGCATGTCGATACGCTAGACGGTAGAACTAAAGATCCCTAGCGCAAGGAGGCAGGTACTGGTAAAAAACCGAGAAAGAGACTGGATCGAAAGACGGTTGGAACATGGCGGCTGGCGGTTGGCTGTTGGCTGTTGGCTGTTGGGTAGCCTAGGAATCTGTCTGTCCATTGTCCATTGTGACTCTGTCACGGCCTATCCTCTCGTGCGTCTCTATGAAGTACTTATGCAGATGTGCCTTTCTGTACCCGTATGCAGGTTATTTTTTTCTGCATTGGATGCCCCAGCCAAAAAATAATGTTTCCAGCCCTCTGTTTGGCTGGATTCCCTTGCTGACTGGTCCGATGCCCTCTTCTCAGCCCGGGCTGTGCTGTGCCACCCCATCTTTCTCAATGCATTGGTGTGTGGCCTAACAGGCTTCGCCCCTGTTCCCTAGGTACCTGCTGCATCGCGTTGCCCTGCATTCCCATTTTTATTGTTATTTTCTTCGTTCATACGGATTACGGCCTTGCCCGTGCCATGATTCCGTCACTACCTTAACGCGCCTTAGCCAAACTCGCACCCTTCGGCCACCACCCAATCTTCCCCTGGAGCTTCGAGGAGACGCTGGGAAATCCCCCCCGACCCCCCCCTGCCCTCCCCGAGAGTCACTTGCACATTCGGGGGATGGGCCTTGGTTGCTGTGGATCCACCAAACCTAATCAATCGGAGCCCCATCCACGTTCCCTCCTGTTGAACCCGCCCCGAAATCTCTCCTCCCATTCCAGCGCCTTCTTAGTTAGCCTGCCTGCTGGTGCCTCTACTTCCTCCCTCTCCTGGTCGACTCCTCTTTCCTCCCATCCTGATGTGATTTGCTTCCCAGCAGCAATTCAAACGCCCTTTCTCGACGTCCGCCTTTTTTGCTGTTTAATTCGAAACATCGACACTCGCTTGATTCTACCCGCTCGTTTTTGGCCGTTTATTGAAAGAGGAGGAATTCACAAACCAAGCACAATTCTCCCGGGTCCCGAATTACTTGACAAGCCAACGACAACCCCCCAGGTTTTGTTATTACGAATTTACTGCGAAAAAAGGGGTGGCCACGATCCAACACCATCTCCCTCAACCACGACTATTCGATACCGAATATCCAAAGACACCAAGAACGTCCTTCTCGACCGACTGCACTCGCTTTTTAAACCATTTTGGTTAATTTTGAAGGCCTCGACGACGTCCTTCCGCTAGGAACCTCGTCCTCAAATTCAACACACACTCATAAATTTCACCGGGAACCTACCTCCTCCCACATCGAAATGAAGGCCGTTCAGTCTCTCGCTCTCGGCCTTGCCGTCTTCACTCCTCTGGCCTCCGCCTGGCCCAAGTGGCTTCCAGATGTCGATGCCCTGGTTGTGCGGCAAAACGATCAATCCTCAACCGGTATGTCGTGCCACGTTTCCCCCGAGATCTTCCCGTCGTCACATTGTGTTTGTGAACCTCCATAGCTAACTTTACTCACCAGCTGCCGCAACTCAGACCGCGACTGCTCAGACTGGCGCCACAGCAACAGGAACGGCACAGGCGACAAACACCGGCGGCGCGAAGACCACCAACCTCAACACCGCAAAGCTTCCCACAGGCACTGAGACGGGCACTGGCACCAAGACAGGCACCAGCAAGTCCAAGGCGACCTCTTTCGATGACACAGATCCGGCTGGTGGCATTACCATGGTCACGCCAGCGGCCACGGCTCAGTCTATCAACCTTTACAAAATAGGAGACTTTGTCACCTGGGGATGGAACTACACAAACCTTCAAGCCTCTCCTACGGCCATCGATGTCCTTGTTTCGTGCTCATCCATGGCTCAGACCTGGACATTGACACAGAACATGACCTTTGCTCAGCCCGCCTCCTTCACCTGGGATTCGAGCGTGCAGGCGACCGACCCCTCAGCGCCGTTGCGAAACGACGAATACACTCTTGTCATCTACGACGCGGAATCGAGCGTCAGTGCTACCGCTCAGCCTGGCTACCTTGGTGTTTATTCCAGCTTCAAGTTTGGCATGTACAAGGCTCAAGAATACAAGCCCCTGAACGAGTGGAACTGCGCAACGTGCTCTGCTGCGTCTGGTCTCGACAGCAAGGCTCTCAGCATGGCTGTCGGTATGAGCGTTCTCACGGTGGCCAGTTTCACATGGTTTGTGGCGGGAGTGGGCATGTTTTAACGACGTGTTCAATAATGACCAAAAATTTTCATCTGTAATTTTTGAATATCTAGTTGCTTTGGGGGGCCTAACAAGAGCGAGGAACAAGAGTCCAGCGGTAATCATTTACGGTGGTCATTTCTACACAACACCAAGGGCGGCGTTACGTGTCAAAGCATGGTCGGGCAAAATATGACTCCGCATATAGGTAAACTCAAGACGTTTATGAGTGTTATCTTGATATATAGCTTAATTGATGATACTGGCTGATACATGGCCGTATGAACTATCAACTCTTCTCTTACACCATCCTGAGTGAGAATCCACCGCCTTTCTCTTCCTTGTCTCTGCCCTGGAAGATGCCGCTAAAGTCGACATCACCCAGATCTGCTGCATTCTGCCCGCGGACGGGAGCATTCGGTTCATGTCTTCGCCTCTTCTCCTGGCCAGCTTTGCTGGGGAACGTTGGAAACATGCCCTCCTTCTTGGGCTTCGGATCCTCCCTAAAATATTTGTGCTCCAGCATCTCCTTGGCCGACGGCCTCGAATCCGGGTTCAACGAAAGCAGGTCGTTGAGCAACTTACATCCGGCATTCGTCAGTGTGGTAAACTTGGTCCGAATCATGGACCCTGTGACATTGGGCGTCTTAGGAAATCGCAGAGACCGCGCGTTGGGCAGGCTCCTGAACGAGGGCCACTTCTCCTGCGTCGGCACGCCGCAGAGCTCAAAAATCTTGGTCACCTGGTCGACCTCATTGGTGCCTTGCAACAGCGGCTCCCGCGTCAGGAGCTCGCCAAAGATGCAGCCCACGCTCCACATATCGACGGCCTTGCCGTAGGCCTTCGCGCCGAGAAGCAGCTCGGGCGAGCGATACCACAGCGTCACGACGAGCTGGGTCAGCTTCGGGGCCGGGTCGCCGACGTACCGTGCCATGCCGAAGTCTGCTATCTTGAGCTGGCCGCGGTTGTTGAGGAGGAGGTTCGAGGTTTTGAGGTCGCGGTGGAGGATCCAGTTGTCGTGGAGGTAGGCGACGCCGGCGGTTAGTTGCCGGAGGAGGGTTTTGACTTCGGAGAGGAGGAAGGGTTCGGGCATGTCTTCTAGGATGCTCTTAAGGTCGTGTTCGACGAACTCTAGTACTAGGAAGATACTACAAACTCTGTTGTTAGCGTTGCCACCACTAAGAAAGCAGGCTGATAGATGTATAGGTTTCGTACTTTTCAATCTTTGAGGTGTCGTCCCCCACAACAACCTCCTCAAGGTTGACGATATTGCGATGGCTGCAGTCTCGCAGGATCTGTATCTCTCGCAGCCCCGTCACAGGCAGCCCGTTGCGATCACTTGGTTCGATCTTCAACCTCTTGAGCGCAACGACCTTGCCACTAGAAGCTTCCTTGGCCCGCGACACCCAGCCGTATGTGCCTTCCTCGATATCGTTGAGCTTGTCGTAGTTCTCCACGCTCCGGCACTTGCCCCAGTGGCCGACGGGGAAGCGCATGAGCTTCGCCGCGCCCTCTTTTGCATCTGGTGGCGCACCGTCGTCGCCATTAGCTGTTGTTGTCCCGTCTTCTGCGTCGGGCGTGAACTTGCGCCGTTTCGCTGGCCGTGTGCTGTCGTTGACGTCGCCGTCGTTCTCAGTTCCATTGCTGCTCTTCGCCGCCCTCGCCTGCTGCGCCAATCGTTCCGCCTCGGCGGCTTTGCGCGCCTTTTCGGCTTTCAGACGTTTCTTGTCCTCCTTTTCTCGCTTTAGTTTTGCATCCAAGGCTGCGTCCTCTGCGCTGTCTGCCCACCTCGACTTGGCGTTGCTCGCCATGGTCGGCGGCGAGGGTGGTTGTGGATTTGGGCGCAACAGACGGGAAAGCCTCTTGTTAACTAAGAAATCATGTGATGTAGGTGAGTCTCCAATCTTCGTCTCGAGAGGGGTTGTCTGGGGGGGGGGGGGGGGGGGGGGGGGTGGGGGGGTGGGGGGGGAGAGGGGAGGAAGGGGGGGGGGTGTTTTGTAAAATAAGGTTTGTGTGGGGGTGGGGTGTGTCCGGGTGGGGGGGGGGGGGGGGGGGGGGGGGGGGGGGGGGGGGGGGGGACTCGTGTGTGGCAGTTTCGTCGTAGTTTAAGCCACTTGGAAATAGCCTACGACTTGCAATCGCGCTGCCGTTCAGGTGGTGCAGTGAAGCAGGGATCAGGCGCGGCGACTCGGCGGCTACCATGCTCCGACTTTGTCCCATTCTTTTGTTTTTTCTCGGGGACCCGGCGGCGGGAGCTCATGCAAGTCACAGCCAGAGCTAGGTGGGTAGCGTCCCGGAATTGCAGGCTTCCCTTATCTTATCGTACCCCAAAAGTTTGGTTTGACAAAGCTCCAGAAGCTGCTCCTTGCTTGTCACTGGAAACTCTCACGACGCGCAGCCGTAAACGAACCGGACGAAGCGAACATCGTACAAGGCTACCTGCCTCACCCGAAACGAGAAACCTCTCCTCGAATTGCAGTCCCACATGCACATGTGCTACTAAGGGCTCCTCTCTTTCTTGAGGAATCCCGCGATGAGCCCGACAGCTCGTTGAAGCCCAGAAATTTACTCGAAGTAACAAAGAGAACCTGTGGAAATACGCAAAGATGCAGCGACTATCTCGTCAAAGAATTTTGTTGGATGGCCTTCGTGGCGCTACCATATCCCGCGCCGTGCAGCGGACCAGCGCAGCGCATGCTTCCAGATGCTTTTCAAGCACGGTCTCAAGGCGGGATGGAGAGGAGAGGAAATGGTCCACGCCTTTGGCAAAGCAACTGGCCGAGGCTATTTCGGTACTACACCTGCGCTCTTCCTTAACGTTGATTGCATTCCTCTAATGTTGTTCATGTCATAGATGACCGGCCCCGTACCTCTCGCGAGCTATATGCGCATGTGTCTGACCGGTGACATTGACGGATACTATACGGGTTTGGCCGAAGAGAACAGAGACCAGTTCGGCTTGAAGGGAGACTTTGTTACGTCGCCCGAGATTTCCCAGATATTCGGCGAACTGATTGGCATCTGGTTCGTTGCGGAGTGGTTGAGCCAGGGCAAGCCTAGTAAGGGCGTCGAGCTCATGGAGGTCGGTCCCGGGCGTGGCACTCTAATGGACGACATGCTTCGTGTAAGTGGAATTGAGTTACCTGGGGCAAGTGAACGTTGACGACTGACATTCCGTATATAGACTGTGCAGAACTTCAAGGGTTTTGCGCAGAGCATCGACGCCATCTACATGGTTGAGGCCAGCCCTCAGCTCCGAGAGGCACAGAAGAACCTCCTTTGCGGTCCTGACGCGCCCATGACCGAATCCAAAGTCGGCTATCACAGCGTTTGCAAGCGGACCAACTTACCCATTGTCTGGACCGAGACCATTAAGTCTATCCCTCAAAGTAAGCACCATGAATTCGTTGCGGCTTCGGGAGGACTCGAAAGGCTGACACCATCCCCAGGCCCCGAGAAGATGCCCCTGATTGTGGCACATGAGTTCTTCGATGCGCTCCCCATCCACGCCTTCCAAGCCGTCACCGTCCCCCCTTCCCCGCCCAAAGAGCCCATACCAGGACAACCTGCCCCGAGAACCCCCCCTCCTCGTGAACCTGAAGGACCCAAGATCGAATGGCGCGAGATGCTCGTCTCGCCGACACCGCCAGACGCCACCCACGCGACCATGAACATACCGAAATCAGAACAGGGCGACCCGATCCCCGATTTCCAAATGACGCTCGCCACAGGCCCAACCCGCCACTCGCGTTACGTCCCCGAGACTTCATCCCGCTACCGCCGTCTGAAAGCCACCGTCCCGGACGCCGTAGCCGAGATCTGCCCCGACGCTTCCATCTACGCCGCCGACTTTGCCAGCCGCATCGGTGGCTCAAAGCAGCATCCCAAAGCCCGGCCCTCTGGTGCGGCACTGATCCTGGATTACGGCACGTCCGACACCGTCCCCATCAACTCTCTGAGAGGCATCCGCCGTCACCGCCGCGTCAGTCCCTTCTCGGAACCCGGCCTCGTCGACCTGAGCGCCGACGTCGACTTCACCGCCATCGCTGAGGCAGCGATGGTCGCGAGTGAGGGTGTTGAGGTCCACGGACCGGTCGACCAGGGCGCATTTCTGGGTCAGATGGGCATCAAAGAGCGTGCCGAGGTGTTGATAAAGCAAGTCAAAGCCAATGCGGCCGCTGACAAGGCGCAGGCCATCGAGGGTGCATGGAAGCGTCTTGTGGACCGTGGCCCCGGCGGGATGGGTAAGGTCTACAAGGCCATGGCCATCTTGCCTGAGAACGACGGAAAGAGGCGTCCCGTCGGCTTTGGCGGCGACGTGTAAGACTTGTCGTGTACTTTTAGTTTAGGAACCACCTGTAAAATGATACCAAACGAGAGCAGACTCGAGAGCATTATTTGCGATCATATAATTGACAATGGGGTACCCCCGACCTCTACATGACAATGAATCTTCTCTCCTGAATGACGGAAACCGAGTATACTGCGCCAACGCCGCCCTTGAAGTGCATACTTTACACTGCAATCACGCAATTGCTACTTTTTCCGATGCCCGGAACCCAAAATGCCCACCGTCTATTTCTTGCTTACAAGCTTGGCGTCTTCCTCATCAGAATCATCCGAGAACCTGTCGCCATCTTCTCCCACTGCGAAGATGGTCTCTCCATCCAAAGACTCGCGAGGGATGTGTCTTTGTGGCTGCGATTGGGGCATGCTCGCCGGTGCGGCCGAGGAGCCACCATGGCCAGGAGTGGATGATGGAGCAGTGGTGTTGTTCTTGCCCAGTTGGGCTTCCTCGTCGTCATCGTCCGAGTCAATGCCGCCAATATCAGCCATCGTGAACGTGCCATCATCGTCTTGTGCAATTTCGTCACTCATGGCGAAGCGTCGGTTGTTCGCCGTCGGTCTCCAGACGTAGGCAATGAATGCCACATCGGCGAAGTAGACAAGATTCAGCCAGCCATCGAGAACGAACCACCGCGACTTCCAGTGGAAGGGAACGTAGTCGGGGTCGCTGACTGATGCGAAGCTGAAGCTGTTGAAGAAGAAAAAGCCGAAGATGACAAAAATACTGATCAGGATACACCACCATAGCTTCTTGTACATGGCTTCCTTTGCATGCTGCTTGCGCTCACGCAGGTCCTTGAGCGTAAAGTTCAGGGAGTTCAGCGTCCAGATGTAGAATCCGGTAAGTGTACCTGCAAGAGGGAGGACGATGAGAAGCACGAAGGGACCTATAGTGTGTTAGTCTACAACGGTCTGGGTAGCTTGAGTAATGAGGATATAACGGCTTACCAGCAGCGTCTGGGGTAATCAGCAAGCTGGTGATCGCATACACGAGCCCGAAGACAAAGTGGGCAATCGCAAGCCAGCGTACCCAGATCATCGTTCGTCCAAGCGTGTGTTTGACTACACCATATCCCATGCAGACAATGAGCAACAAAAAGAAAGAGAACGAGTTGCGAGCGGCGTTCAAAATGGCTACTATTACTAGTAACACCTTGGAGCCGATATTCGCACCATTTCGGTTGAGGTAGTCTGTCTTAGGTCAATTTAATTTCTTGCAACTGAGAAAAGGGAACCTTACCATAGAAGCCCCATGTCAAGAGCATCTCCACAACGAGGAAGATGATGATGGCCGTAATGTAGTTCTGAACCGGTACTGCGATTGTGATTAGATGGGCAACAACTGCATTGAACCTTTCGACTTACGAATATCATGGCGGTGCTGGTAGTACAAAAAGCCCCAGAATACGGCAACTAAGGCATAGAGAATGGTGATTCCTCCGTAGAAGGGTAGCTTCGGAATTTGAGTCGCGGGCAGCTCGCCATAGGCATTACGGAACTCCACGACAGCGGTAAACTCGCCCGCGGTGAACTTATCGGTCAGGACGCAGTAATAGCCCGTCTTCTTGATCATGTATTTGGTGCTCTGGGGCTCCTTGAGGTGGATGGCTTTCGTTTCGATGATGTTCTTCGACTTCGTCGTGGCTTCCTTATCGATGATGAACTTGCCAATATCCGTCTCGTTGCAGTAGTTCTTCTGAACAAATGCTTCCTGGCAAATGCCGATTTTCTGGTTGAAACGGAGTGTCAGCCACCCATTACAATTGGTCTCGGGCTTGTCGAACGAGTGTATCTTACATTCTCTGCATCCGGAGTCTCACGAACGCCAATCAAGTCCTCGTCTTTCCACTCGAAGATGACCAAGCTCACGGTAGGATCCTGGTCCGCTGGCGCTTCCTTCGGGATGAACATGACGTTGATGTAAGGGTCGACAGGTCCGCCCCAGGCACTGCGGCTATACATGCCTGCGTTATACCATTATCAGTATCGTGTCGTGCATAGTAACTACGCTCTCCAGCCACTGTGGAAATTACCTGAGCATCTCTGTCTGTTCTCGTCCGTTTGGTCCTATGGCAGCGAGGTCAAATTAGCTTCTGATGGCACCGGGCTAGGTATGTCGCAATCATTGCTTCAAGATAGCAGTCTTACCATTTTCACCTCCAGAGCATTAGCCGCCCAGAGGGACATGCCCAGGACGGAGGCATAGAGCCAGGCCTTCATCTTGAGGACAGGTACCGTAGGCCGGAAGATTGCGACGGAGAGTAGGTATTTAAGGTTTGGTAGACTAGAAGTCGAGGGGAAGCGATCGCTGCGTGATGCTCGCCTTGGGTGTCAAGCTCCAGCCAGCTCTATCTACGACGATGTTACTGAGACGATGATCGCATGTAGCATGCCGAACCGAAAGAGGACATGCGACTTGGGTACGGTTGGATAATGGCGCTGAGAGATCGTGAAATTCAGCAAATCCGGCCAATTCGGATACGTTGCACGGAGGCGGTGTTGAAGGGAGCTTGTAGCAGATGGAAGTCTGTCAGTGCCAGCCTGGCAGACAGGAACCGGACCTTGCGCGAAACTTGCAGCGTGAGGGAGGTGCGTGCCAAGCTCCGAGGTACCTACGTACGCTTACTACTGGAACTTCCAACACTCGGAAAGTTTCATTGGTCAGTACGCCAGGGAACACTGCGCTACTGGTTTCTACGCAGAGCTACTAGTCGAAACATGGGTACCTTTCTACGTGTTTGGGGGCAGATATCCCTAACGAAGGTAGCATAGGTATCCGAAGGTAAGGGAGCCTCCCGGTAAGGTAAGGAGGACAGCTTGCCTCAGCTCCATGCATGGAAGGTACAAAGTGCCACTGCACGGCAGCCACCCTTCCAGGATGCCGCTAAGGTAGTCGCCCCTCCTGCATAATTACTAGCGAAGATTCCTATCGCATTTCCTGGCTCAGATTCAACTTCTGCAATTATTGTATGGCGCGGCTACGACGAAACACCCACGTCTTTCACATCGCGGTCCCGCCATCATAACCCTGTCAGCCTCGTTCAACAGCGCCTAAGGACCGATTCCCGTTAACGGCGACAATGGGCAAAAACACAGACAAGCTCTACATCACCCATTCTGAGTGGTCATCATCGGATGCCTACTCTGCCAGCGCCGGCGCTAATGTCAATTCGCGGTCGCGAGGCTCCTTTCGCCGTTTGCCCTTCAACTTTTGTGCCGCCAGCCTCCAGCCCTTCAAGAATCCAGTCTGCACCAAGGATGGTACTATCTTCGACGTCGAAATCATCAGCTCGTGGTTGGACAAGCACAACACAAATCCTGTCAATGGCGAGCCGTTGAACGCCAAAGACCTGATCAAGCTGAACTTTTCAAGGAACGCCGAAACCGACTCGAGGAGCGCAGGCTTAAGCGATGGCCAAGGCGATCTGATCGATCCCGTCACCTTCAAGGTCTTCACTGACAACACTCACATCGTTGCGATTCGACATGGAACATATGCAAACGTCTTTGCCTGGGAGACCGTCGAACGAATGAATATCAAGGCGAAGAACTGGCAGGATCTTGTTGACGACGAAAAGTTCACAAGAGCGGATATCATTACCTTGCAGGACCCCCAGAACGCTGCTAGCAGAGACTTGAGCCAGTTCAAATACCTCAAGGATGGCGAAGATGCTATCCTGAGCAAAGAGCAAGAAGAGGAGCGGAAGAATGGCAATGTCAACATTGATGCGCTGGGCAGGATTGGCGACAAGGTCCTGCGCGCAAAAGAGGCTGTCGAGAAAGCGAGGAAGGAACGCGATGGAGGCGCCGACGTCAACCGCTCTTCAGGTGCCGTTGTGAAGGCGACATCTGCAGCCCAGAGGAAATCCATGGTAACGGAGAAGAAGATCCCGTCAAATGCTGCGGTCTACACCAACGGCAGAGCTGCCGCCAGTTTTACCAGCACAGGCCTCACGCCCGAGACGAGTGGCGAGAGGGCACTCTTGACTGACGAAGAGTACATGCTCAAGCCGAAACGGGTCAAGATCAAAGGATATGTCCGCATAGAGACAAACTTGGGCGACCTCAATATCGAACTGTATCCGGAATACGCACCTCGCGCGGTATGGAACTTTACGAGATTGGCCCAGAAGGGCTATTATAAGGGTGTCACCTTCCACCGAAACATCAGAAACTTCATGCTCCAGGGAGGCGATCCTTCAGGCACAGGCAAAGGCGGCACCAGCATCTGGGGAAAGAACTTTGAAGACGAGTTCGACGGGCCTTTGACGCATGATGCTCGCGGCGTTCTTAGCATGGCAAACAAAGGCAAGAATACCAACTCAAGCCAGTTCTTCATCATCTATCGGCCAACGAAGCACCTGGACAACAAGCATACTGTATTTGGCAAGGTCGTTGGTGGGCTCGACGTGCTTTCCAAAATGGAAGACGTTCCCACTGACGGGTCCGACAGACCTCTCAACAAGATTGTCATAAAAGACGTGGTGGTCTATCTGGATCCGTTCCAAGAGTTCCTCAAGGAAAAGAGCGAGATCGAGAATCTGGAAAAGAAGAGGCAGGCAATAGCCTTGAGTGGAGGTACCGAAGACGACAAGACAACGTGGACGGGCAAGCGGATCCGAGCCGACGGCACTGTGGACAGTGGGAGTGCCGGAGCTGGCGTGGGCAAATACCTGAAGTCGCAGGGCTCCGCTGCCGCAGATACGGGGGCGGCCGACTTGGATACTTGGGAAGAACCGGCCAAGAAGAAGTTCAAAAGTGGCGGATTCGGCAATTTCGATAACTGGTGAGACATCGTGGCCGATTTAACGCTGATATAGTTAAAGGCTATGGGACGAAGAAAAGACATGATACCCCTTTTGACCATCATACTGCGCATCCAAAGCTACTTGGATCTTCTGCGCACCATCTATGTATATGTCTATTGATACAAAGGCAGCAAGCGATTCAGCCACGCCTCACTAAGCTCCCCAGATCTAAACGATCAAGTCGGACGGTATATGTGTCTGTGGCATCCGATTCCAGGATACACCAGACCACGGAATATACACCTCCTTGTCCCGAACCATGAGTGCCACTCCATGAGCTTGCATCAACCCCGACTCTTCGAGTATCGCTTTCAGTCGGTCGACGACAAAGTCTTTGACTTCTTGTGTACAACACGATGAAACTCCAACCAAGTACAGCGGCCACACAATCGTGTTGCTTGCGGAAGCAAGGGTCATGAACCGCTCGGCATCGTTGCTGCGGCCCTTCGCGTAGGTTGGGTCTTGCAGAGTTGGGCCATTGAAAGACCTCGGGCCTGGCGGCGTTTCAGCCACGGACGACGGCGAAGACGACGATGCAGAAATCGAAGGAGATCGCACAATTCGAGACGGAGACTTCGTTACTGGTACAATGGCTGACGGTGAGCCGCCGCCGCCGCCGCCTCCAAACAGAGCGTCTCTAAAATTGACAACGCCGAAATGTTGAGGAATGCTGGCCAACACAGTTTCGCAAAGTTTCTCCAACAATTCGACAGACTTTGCCAGCTGTAATTTTGCCTCGTACGGCCAGAGCATAATGTGTTGACCTTGAAAGCATTTGAAAAGCTCTCCGAGGATGGTCTCGTGTACCATCATTCTTATCGATCGGACGCCGTTCCAAGTCGCAGCCAGCCCCAGCGTGGCGTATACATCACAGCGGTGACCATCGAAAACGGATGGGTGTGATGTCGCAAGCCTCACAGATCTGTATCTCCACGTTTCAGGCAAATCGGCAATGACATCGGCAAAGTCTTGATCGACGCTGGACAGTTGGTTGATGATATCGGCTGTTTGGTTAAGTTTCCCGCTGTTAATGTCGTACCGCAGCTGCATGACCTTATATATGGGACCAGATAATCGCCAGCCAGGGTCAGTTCCGCCCGAAAGCATACCCAGCTGGTTCCGGAGGTCGATGAGAGACTGCGGCATGGGCATGTCTCTTTGCATACAGTTGATGAGGACGATCTGTGTCAGCATCATGAACATTCGTGCCCCCGCTCTAGTTGTGAACTGGCCGAGGCCTCGCATCTTGGCTAGAGCAGAGGCACCGTTGAGATGGTTTTGCCATGCTCTCACTGTCTGGTTGGTACGACCGCTCAACATTTCGTAGGTCCCCAACACGAGAATGGACAACATGGTGGTGTCCTTGACGGCTTCAACTGGGTCCCTTAGAGCATCATTTGTCATTTTGAGAGCGGCGCCGTAGCTCCGACGCGACCAGTCCATCATTTCTGCACACATTGTTAGGTGCGAAAGGCCTGCCAAGCCCACAGCAGCTATACTAGCCATCACGCCGTCCGCCTGTCGACTGGGCAGCATGCTGGCGGGGCGCCAGACATCAAAGATGAAGTCATAATTTTGATGGCAGGCATTCTCGTCCATGGAGACATAGCGAGAAAAGAAAAAGGCCGTGCCACGTTCCTGATATGAGGGCGACAAAGAGTACAGAGGCCTTGCGCGTGGTGCCATTGACCAAGGCCCGTCTTCGTCGTCATCGCTATCGGAGGAGGAGGATGACCATTGGATCTGCCGTGGCCGACGCCTAATAGTCATATTCTGCATCGTGGTTTCCATGGGACGAGGTGGATATTGGCGCCGAACGCTGGGTCTCACGGCCGTTCCAGGAGGACTCGGATCGGAGCTGTCGTGGTCGGTGCTTGCTATTACATTTTCGGAGGACGATCCGGCACTCGAGGCCTGTGCATTCTTTAATCGACCCCTTGCCTTCGTTTTGGCAGCTTTTTTGATGACGTGTGAACTCTCATCTCGGAACATGAGGTCGACGAGGTTTCGGTAGCCAGGACATTGTTGCTGTCGCTTCTCACACTGGCCACAGCCGGGCTCCTTTTGATCACACTGTTGGCATCGTCATTAGCCTAAAGTCAGAAGCCTCTCCCGCCGTCCGAGAAGACGTTGCCTCCCCGCCGACGTGCAAGAAACTTTTGGCAATCAACGACGAGAGCAGACCTAGCTGCACAAGTTGCGAAATGTCTACAACAAGGATAGGGAACTTACCCTGATCTTGCGCTCACGACAGTTGGAACAGCCTTTCGACGGCTTACCGCAGTAGACCATGCTGGAGACGCGGATATCTCTCCCAGAGCAGCCAAGAGGACCAGAAGAAAAAGACACAACTAAAAAAAGCCACGATGCGAAGTTGACGAAGGGCCAGTGTTGGGTTAAGAGCTGAGTAATGAGATGGATCGCTTCATGTGGGTGCCATGATCGGATCAGATCATGACACTGGATCTACTCCGTTATGCAATGGCGATCGAAGCGGGGAGGTGCGAGGCCAAGACGACTGGGCAGAAGATTTAATTTGGGGAGCAAACCGCGGGCAGCCCGATGGAAGAGGGGAGGGCAAAAAAAAAAACAAGACGGTCACATCCTCTCAACGGGAGAATCCTCCCTGGTCCTTTGGGGGGTCGAGAATGTGAGATGACGGACTGCGGCGGCGAGGAGGGGTGGCAGGTTGCCTTGATGTGGTCGATGAGGAGGGACAACGGCTGCAGTCTGCAATTGGACGTTGAACGTGTGAGTGGCACACGCTCGCACGCCTCGTTGTGTGCCTGAACCTGTGAAGGTATCCGTACGGCGAGCCGCGAAAGGTTCTGGACGACTGAAGGATGAGTGTAGAGAGGAGATGTGGGGGAGTGAGGAGACAGAGAGTTGAGGAAAGTGAGTGAGATTGGAGAGTGAGAGTGAGAGTGAGCCTGAGCCTGGCCTCCTTCTCCCTCCCGTCTCCTGTAAGGACGGGGAGACGACCTGAGAGCGGGATGTGTGTGCGTTATCGCCTTAGTCGCCTCTTCTTCGCGGCACCGGCACGCCGCACCAGCAGCTGTCATCTTTTGGTTTGCAGCAGGCCAGCAGCAGAAGCACCTCACTTTCCGCGGGTTGCACTGTTGCGCATCGTCTTTTTGGCCGCGTCTAGGCCCTTTCGGAACAAACGACCGACCGGGGGCTTCGCGGGACTGGAACCCCTCGGAGGAGCTACTGCAGTGACGGACAGTTCGTGAGCGCCGAACTGGGGCCTCCTGGGGGTCTTCTGGAGCCCAGTTAGGTGCCGAGGTTTGATCCATATTGCGTTTTTATTGATCTTGTTCAGACTTTTTGTCACCGGTCCCAACGGTCGAGCAGCAAATTACAAACCATCCGTCCGCGGTCCGGGGTCCTGTTGCCGCCTTTCCGTGTTTCTCGAATCTCTCTCGGGAACAATCCAACGGCCGTCCCCGATCGACCATCGGTCTGCACGTACCCCTTCTATTCCGGCATTATCCTCTATTGTATTACAGTCTCTGTGACTCGTCGTCGTCAACGCCAATTCCAGTCGAGACTTGAACGCGTGGAATGCCCTCAAGGAGAAGAGAGAGCGCATACGTACGAATCTTCGTACGAGTATCCGCATGTCGCCCATGTCACCTACGGGAATGGCTGCAGCTCGCGTGCGGCATGCATCGAATAGGGCTTCCAGCGGAGTTGAGGCCAGGGTTGGAATTGTTTTAGCTCCGCTTTCCCAGCCAAATGCCCAGCCCTTTCTCTACGAAATTAGTACGAATACAGCCTACTGTCGCCGGCTGCATGCTGATTTCTAACGGTCTCTCCCAATCCCGTTCTTCGTTCAATTCCGGTGGGATCCACGAGAAAGAGAGAGACCGAAAGACAGCGGCCTACACCTGCATGACTGGCCCACTCCTTCGCTTCCTTCAAGTTCCCTCTGGGATTCTGCATTCTGCGGTGCCCGCCGAAAGGTGACTGGTCGCTTTCCGGGGCGGCACGCCGTGATCTGGCAATCTGTCGGGTTCGCTTCCCTGTCGCAGCTCCAGAGGGGAAAGGGCTGAATCGAAAGCAAGCCCTGTCAACCATTTTCTTTGCTGTCAGAGGTGTCACCGCAGAAGAGACATGCGGATGCAAACCATCTGCCTACTATTGTGTCTATACTCTGTGCCATTGATTGGGTATTCTCGGAGGCCTCGTCACCAGTGACCGGGTCCGAGTCGACCAAACGCTGCGTTTCCTCCCGCTGCATTGGTCTACTACTGCAGAAAAAAGCAACGGGCCCTGAATGTTGTCTAAGACACGGACAGACTATTCGTTCAAGTTTCAACAGCGATTACGCCGCCAGGATTGGTGTTCCCCCATCGAGCCTTAGAAGGGCGCCCGAACGTCTGCCATGGCCAGAGACATGCGGAGCATTGCCGCCGGCGACACAAACAAAACAACACAAGTTCTGGTCGGGGCTTTAAGCTCAATATTTGATGAATTGATTAAGAAAGAATGATGATATGTGACATGTGATGGTTACATATGCGCACAACTGTCTGGTATCTACGAATATCCACGCCAAAATGCAATCCAATATCGATCGATCGACCTATTACACCAGGGCTTTCACACGGGCCCACAGCCTCTGCCTCTTGCTCTTGGTATTGCTCCGGCGGCTGCGAATGAGAGGGACGTATTAGACACAATTACAAATTCCTGAGGGGGGAGGGGGGTTTGCATCGAGATACGGATGCCGACCACTTACAGTTCCTTTTGCGACTGCGCTTCTTCCTTTTGCGGTTGCTTTTCTGACGTTGTCGCAGGAGCAGTTACAGCCTCTTTCGTTGCAACCTCAGTCGGGGCCTCAGCCGCAGCAGCAGTCGTACCATTGCCGCCGCCGATGCCAACGGTGAGAAGCTTCGGGTTGGAGTCGAACAGCGAACCGGACTGGTCGGTGCCGTTTGACGAGCTGACATCGTCGTAGGGGAACGCGTAGCCGCGGCCGTCAGGGCTGACCTCGTGACAAATGCGCGAGTAGTGGTTCGTCCGGACGTCCTTGTAGTAGTTGGCTACGCTTTCCCCCTCGGGCTGCCGGTCATTGATGAGCAGTGTCGACCGGTTAAAGGCCGCCGCGATGCGGGCGCCGATGGCCCCCATCTCAGCCTGGTTATTGGGGTACCCGCCAAACGGCCCCGTGCTGCAGCTGAAGATGTCGCGGGCGGCGGGCTGGGCAAAGGAGCCGACGGAGCCGAACGTCAGGAGATTATCGGAGCCCACGCGGCCCTTGACGTCGCCCCATTCGGCCTGCGTGTTGACGGTGAGGTCGGCGGAGCGGTACTTGTCCCACACGGCGTCCACGTAGGGCTGGTAGTACCCGTTGAAGAGGTTTTGGTTCATGACGATACCCGAGTTGGGGCTCAGGGCGCGCAGGTTGGCGGACCCGTCCGCCGTGCGCACGACGAGGTTGCTCCAGCCCGCGCCGTCGGCGGCATCTTGCGCCTTGAGCTTGTCGCAGATGATGTCGAGGGCGTTGCTCGGGAACCCTGGCACGTTGGTGACGGTGCCGGCGTCGTTCTCGAGCGTCAGGGACACGGGGATGCTGACAAAGTCGACGTACGAGATGTTGACGTAGACCTGGAAGCTGTTGAAGGTGAACTCGCAGAATCCCCAGTTGAGGTTGTAGTTGGGGTCCGCCGGGTTGGTCGCCGAGGGCTCCACCACGGCCGGGCCCGGGTTCAGGAAGAACTTGAGCGGGCCGTCCCGAGAGAACCATATGCGGCCGCCGGCGATCTGGGGAATGGTCAGCTTCTTCGTCGACCCCGGCGCGCCGAGCGGGATCGCGGTGTCGGCGCCGACGTCCTGGAGGATGTCCGAGGGCGAGCTCGGGTAGTAGCCGGTGACGCCGTCGGCCTGGAGAAGGAAGACGGCATTGTTGCGGTTGAGGTCCAGGCCGGTTACGTAGGCGTAGGCGTTGGCGGAGCCCGTATTGTTCTGGAGAACGATATCGAGGGTTGATCTCGTCATGGCTTCTTCTCTTACGCCTTGATATGCTGTTGTGTTTTCTGTTCTATGTCTCTTCTCTGGTGGGCCAAGGACTGTCAAGCTGTTTTCCCGACAAAGGATGACGATTCAAGCCTTTTTATTATCCAAGGCGGGATCCCCTCCGGTTCCAAGCTTGATGGGCCTGTACCTTGGAACGTCGACAGGCGCGACTAATACCTCTTAGCTAGGGTGGCCATGTGCAAGTTTTCTTTTGGAGCCCCCTGCCCTCCAACAGGATCTACAGGTGACTATTGGGTGACTCGGAACTGGTTATAAACAGCCCAGTACGGATACGCGACGCGCAAGTGTGATGTGTTGGATTCTCCCTCCCTTTGCTGGCACGGGCTGGATATGACGGAATCGTCGACATGGATATGCGGGACTAGTTCGCCTCTTGACCCCACTAGCAATGGACGTGTTGTGTTGTCTTGCCCGGTTTTTCATTTGGTGACGAGACGGCTCCACGCTTCGGCCGGCAGACGGTAGACCCCTCATAAGGCTCATCCTCGTGGTCTTGGGTGAGGTGTTATGCCTTAGTTTTCCAGGACTGGTGGAGTGTAAGAAAGCGGCGCAGTTCTTTTTCACGCCCGTCTCGTGTAAGTGAGAGGAGGGTGAGTGCGGATGCAGACAAGCATTGCTCGTTCAAAAGGGTATCGGTGGTTGTCCAGATATCCACCCGCAAAGCACTCACGGCACTGGAACCCGAGTAACTGACCAATATCTGCATCCTGCAGTCAGAACCACAAAGCCTGGGGTAATAATGTCGCGGTCCGGGCTCTTTTCTCGAAACTTTGTGGGGTGTGGGAACCGATCACCCGCCGCTCGGGATGGATGAAGAGACTTCAACTTGACTCGACAGAGTAATCCTGAAGGTTGCGCCCCAACTCCCGGCGACGCTACTGAACAGCTACGGGAGCCTCCGAGGCGGACGGTGAGAGGCCAGTTCGTCGTCGATCACTCCTTGTTCATGTGCCTTCTTTTGGGGTATGGAGGGGGGGCTAAAGCGCATGCATGTGCGGGCGGCTGATCCCCCTCCAAGGAACAGTTTTTGGAGACGCGTTTTCCTGGGGAATCGCGAGACATTCTTGATTGCCGGTGGTTTAGATCGTCTGGCTGTCAAAAGTTGGGTCAGATGACAGGCTACTCGACTACATGTGTTGAACCTATTGCTTACTGCTTAGCGCGGAACAGCAATGATTCGCCTTTTTGGGCCCTTGGTGGTCTCGGAAGTGTTGCAATATTAGCTGACGTCTCATACGTCGTTGATGGGAATCTGAGAGAACTTCCCTTTCTGCGACGAACTGTTTGGTCATCCGATCTATCAGCTCCTTTATGATCAAAGGGCCTGCCACATTTGGCGCCCGCCTCATCATGAGAACGGTTCTTCACTTGGGAAACCAAGTCCCTTGGCATATCACAGCGTAATGGTCAAGTCATCAAATGGCAGAACGTAGTCTTGTAGGAACGAGTAGTGGACATCATTCGTGGTCATCGTAAGTAGTAAAGAAGTAACATCGTCTGATGAACGAAGCGCATGGTCGCCTGACGGCCTGCCCTCCTTTTCAGATCAAAACACAAGACCCAGAGACGCCTCATGCTATGCCGGTAAAAGAAAAAGAGAATTCGTAAACCCCCCATTACCCGAAAAATGAAGACCGAGCAGACCCAACCTGCCGGGACGAATGAAGAAGACATAAAGCGAAAGATCAGATGAACCATATCCCCAAAAGGAACAACCCAACGACCAGAGACCACGACGGCGCCTCTAATGTCCCAGCAGCGGCTGCAACACCACCATCATCACTACCACCTGCTCCACCAGAGCCTGGCGTTCCAGAAACAGTCTGGTTGTTGGTCATGTTGGTCTGTTTCGTGAAGAAGAAGTCGGGCGCATCCGGAATGGTACACACGGCGTCCGGCGCTGTCGGGTCCGCGCACCGGCCCTCGTGGTCGGCCTTTCGCGCGTCGAGGGACGAATTGAAGTAAGCCCTGACCGACGCCACCGTCAAGATGGCATCCTGCTTGGGCGGGCCCCCCGACCAGAGCGGGTTCCCGTTGCTCCAGTGCTGGAGGATCAGGTGGCCCCCTTCCGTGGGCACGGCGCTGCCGTTCATGGAGCCCAGTACTTTCCCGTCGGCGTAGAAGGTGACGGCGTTGGGGAGGTAGTCGATGCGGTACTCGTGGAAGGCCGCGGTCGGGTCGAAGCCGAGGTTGACTTTGAAAAAGTTGCCCGTGTCGACGGCATTGTAGCCCTTTTCGAGCGAGGCACGGGACTGGAGGACGATGTTGACGGGGTAAGTGTTGTTTGACGAGTTGAATTCTCTTGTGAGGAACTCCATGTCGATCTCTTGTGTGTCATTGTGGTACTGTTCTTGATGTTAGTGGACTTGATATAAGACGTAAAGGGGGGTTTGTGGCAATGGCAACGTACCCAGAAGAAGGCAGCACATGTCCCAGCAACATCCGGGATCTTCATCATCGCCCTGAAAGAACCATACTGCACATCCTGACGCGCCGAGTCGATCTCCGCGCCTGGCACCAGGCCATTCGTCGTGGCGCTCTCGACAAGAAGCTGCAGTCCGGCGTCGGCCTTTGTCGAGCTGAGCCCGAACGAGCTCGACCCTTCGTGGACGGAGGCGACGTTCTCGGTCATGAACTTTTCTCCCAGGGGTCCGCGGGCGTTTGTGTTTGTCTTGTTGAACTCTTGACGGGCCCAGTCCGTGTTTTTCGTAATGTTCTTGACTTTGGTAAAGTCTGTCTCGATGAGGTCGGTGAAGACCTCCATGGTGCCGGTGATATTGGTCGCATACCCGCATTCGCAGGCCGCACGTATGAGGGTTGAGAGCAAGCTAGCCGCAAGCAGGCACGCTGTTGTAGGATTTCTCATGGTGAATATGTGGTGATATATGTAGATGTATGAAGGTGGGTGTAAGGAGAGATTGTTATTGGTCTTTGCGGGACCATGTAAGTGACGTGAGGATGTGAATATCTCTACTACTGCCAGAGTAGTACAATCCTCCAAAGTTTTTGACAGAGAAGTAGTAGAGCCGGTCCAAGCACGTCTTTGACACAGTCAAGACATGAGGACCTCTCTAAAGGATGACGGGATGCAAGTGAAGCAAAGGGTGACACCCAGACGAAGATAAGGGTAAATGGGGCGCGAGTGGAAGAACAGAGACGGAGCAACGGCGCAAGATGGAACACTACAACACCAACAACAAACGGATGAGCAGGCAGATACAAAAAGTCGAAGGATGGGCAGGATCATCGGTAGACTATGTAGTAGCTCTAGAGAGCGGAGGGCCATGCGGTGCAACCAAATCATCGTGCCAGTGCCTCTAGCTGAACGGGGTGCTGCTTCATCTACGGGTGCCGAAAATGCAACCCTCCCCTCCAACTTTCCCAATGTAGGCACCCATCACACACACCCGAAGCCCTCCCTAGACGGACTGGTTCAACGGACGGACTCGAAGTCAGGAGCACCAAGGGGAGGGGCTGGCAAAAGTATCAAAGACAGACAAAGGAACAGCCCTCGACGTTCGACACGACGTTCGAATATAACGGCATCGTTGTCAACCGTTGTTCAAGTGGAGGGAAACAATAGTCCCATCAAAGATGAACCATGTGGCCCTGACTGACGGCTGGTGTCTCAAGCTTCCCGTCCACCATCACCGCGATGCCAGAAGCGGCTTTGAAACACAACGCGGGTAAGAATAGCGACTGCTTGGAACAAAGAAGGGGAGTCGTTGGTAAGAACGGGCAGAAGAACTTCCAAAAAGAGAGAGAGAGAGAGAGAGAGAGAGAGAGAGAGTGTGTGTGTGTGTGTTGACTGTCCCCCGTTCAGTTCTCTTCGGGTTGGGCTGGGTGGAATTTTCGCTCCGGCGGAAGCCAGCCACATGTGGTGTTACGTCGTGTCGCCTCGACGTCGTATCGTGTGCCCTGCAGGAACCCGCGCAACACACCGCGTTCTACCTTGGGATTGGACGGATCATAGAGTGCCGTAGCAATGCTGGAGCCCCAAGTCGGGCTTGGAGACAAGACCAAAGAAGCTTTTCTCACTGCCGTCCCCCCCCCCCTTCTCTATCTCTCGTCAAGGCATGGGCGGGGTGAGTGAGAGGCCAAAGCCACTAGGCTAGAAACCCCGCCGATGGGCTGTCGGCTGTCTCAGAGAGCAGAAGACAATGAAAGCAGCTCCGCTGGCCCATCAGCTCTCAAGAAAGAGGCTCTGTCAAATCCAAAGAGCATGCCTTCTATCGTGTGCTTACCCTGGGGGCCCAGTATATCGTGGAAATCACGAGGCAGTTAGTTCTCTTGCCGCCACTTCAGCTATCCCAAGTTCTATCTCGTCTTGATCTGATTCACCTCAATCGACACTACGGGACATTTGTATGATGGCCTTTGCACAGAGAATGGCTATGTGCCGCAGAAGCTAAGCGATTGCACTTGGGACTCGGTTGGCGACAAGTTCTGAATACAGTATGTATTAGGATAGAAGCCTCGTGTCCTATAAGAATGCAAGAAGATGAGGAATCCAGACGTGATGTCGCTTGACACCATTTGCCACGCAGCGACTATAATTCCATCAGCAACTTTCGTCACGGTACGCTGTCTCGAGGGCCCCCCATCATCAACCAAATTTTCTGCACCCTCCAGCATCGTAGGACGAAACCCATGGCTGCACTTGCTTCTTATGACACGCCCGCTCATTCTCTGGAGACTGCCCATTAGCGTCCAGCCCCGGCTCCGCTCGAACTACCTCATCCTTCCCAAGTTCTTTGTTATGGCCTACGCCCAACGTCAAAAGTTGATCTCTTTGTCGCCAAGCTACCTGGACTTTCTGGTGGGGAAAAAAGGCCCTCTAGCGCGTATGGTGGAATGTATGATGGAATGTTGTCATCAAGCAAAGGCGTAGACATATAAACACCTTAGAGTCGCCTCACTCCAGTGCGCAGGAAGTTCATCATGTAATGCCAATGAGAAGTGATATTCATAAATATGCTGAACGGACAGGAAACTATTTATACACTTGTGCTCAAGAACCATCTCCACACCTTTTTCTCCCCCGTCTCTGATTAAGCCAGGCTTGTTGGTTCTCTTGTCTTGAGAGTACACATCCAAGCCAGCCATGGTGAGCATCTGTCTCCCATACAATCCGCTCATGCCAAGACAAATTTACACGGCAGATGATCAAATCAGAGTAGACATAAATTCCAGGATAAGCAAATACTGCAATCTGTATATCGAACAAGGTATCTGAGCAAAGCGAAGCGAAAGATAGCAATGATAGGAAACAGCGCATAACAAAAGCAGGAGAGAGAAAAGAGTAGAGATCAACAAGTAGACGCAATATCAGCAGAGAAGAAAGGACGAAGGAGAAGAGAAGGATGAAATGGATATCAGCAGCACAAAACATTAGTATGAGCTAATAGAACAAACGCGCAACAGTCATCACCAAGCCCACCCTGGACCAGCCAACAGTGCCCTGAGGCAGTCTCTGGGATGCGTGAGCAGGGCCCGAATTATCCCAATATCCTAGGGTTGCTTTACCCAGGAATCCGTGCCGAACCCAATGCCCCCCCTCCCTTCACCGTTTACCTGCCCCGTTGTTGCCGTGACCATGTCCAATGCTGGGACGCTCAAAAGGAAAACCAAGCCAAGGAAACAAGATACTAAAAAGACCAGCTGAGCAGGCCGGTATACGCGTAATGATCATCCCAAAAATTCAAAAGCCTCTCTTCTGTGACGCCTGTCCCCTGCAAAGTCAAGGGGAATAAGCCTCAGACCGAGAGGGAGTGTTCGATCAACCACTCCAGATCCGTTACGCCGAAACCCATCAGACGAAGAGGTATATGCCAAGGAGAAAAAAGCGCAAGGAAAAACCATTCAGGAAAGGAAAGACATAGGAAATCGTTCAATCATCTTGTGACTAGTACACGCTATCCTCATCGGCCCCTTGCGAGATCATCGAAGGGGTCGACACGCTCGAGGAAGCTTCCATTTCGACCTGGTAGCCGACGAGTGCTTGTGCGTGCAGGCGGAAGGATTCTCCCATAAGTCGGGTGATTCTAGAGTCTTGTTAGCCATCTAGTCTTTTATAGAAGGGTGATAACAGTCACTTACCCCCAGACCACGACCTCGTCCAACATGCTGCCCCACAGACGGGCAACAACAGAGCTAAGCTGGGAAGCATAGGCCTCGTCGAGGTCCTTGTCGAAGAGCTGTCGAACCTTGTTGTACATGGCCAGTTCCTCCTCTGTAGCTGGCTCCTCGTCATGTTCCAGACGGTAGAGCCAGAGCGAGAGGACAATCATGAGGTCAAGACCACACAAGGCATGCTCGACGCTCCAGTTAGTCGGCGAAGTTCGTGCAACCCAGCGCACGCCTTGGACCACGGCAATCTCGATACAGTTGTAGCATTCCTGAATGACCTTGATCATCTCACTGGAGCGCTTCACGCGATCCCGCGCGGCTGACATGGCAGCCGCGACCTCATAGGAATCGTGGTAGCGCAGCGCCTCTTGCACAGATTTCAGATCAACTTCCAAGCGAGTCCTGGCGTTCCGGTACAAAGCCTTGGCATTGAAGATGAGAGGGTGTCCCTTGTGAGGAGCACTCAGTGGGACTGAAACATTCTCAGGCTCGCAGAGCTCGCAGGACTTCTCCCACGTCTCCAGCGCGAGTCTGAGCTTGTACTCGGTCACAACATCCTGAAGTGCCTCGGGACTGCGCTTGTGGTACCACACTTCGAGGAACAGGGCGTTGATCATTACCCGCGACGCAAACGCGCTGTACCTGAGTGTCTCTCCCTGGAACAGGTTGTCGTGCGCCTCCATGAAAGTGACCACAGGCGACGCCTTCAAATGCTCGTGCCAAGAGGCCTCGTCCGTGACCTTGAGGTTCCAGAGTCCCTCGGTGGAAGGGAGCTGCAAGTCCTCAAACTCGTTGAAGCTAATTGCCGGTGTGTGGTTGTACGTCAAGGTGAGCAGGCCAAAGAAGATGTAAACCGCGTAGTAGGTGCGGCGGCAACCTTCATCCTCGATCCACTCGCTGCGGGTAGGCTGAGCGCTGTTGCGGGCTTCCTGACGAAGCTTGAGCTCGTAACGGTTTCCCGCAACCATGTTGGCGAGCAGACTCTTGATAGAGCATGCCCATTCGAGTCCCTTCGGATCACCACTCCAGCTGGCAAATATCATGTTGAGAAGCGAGCCCTGCATCGTCCACAGAGGGCACTTGCGCGAGCTAAAGTTCTCCTTGTTCTGCAGGAATTGGTTGACGAGCACCTTGGATCCAATGTGCATCATATAGGCCTGGTCCTGGTCAAATGCGTAGAGCGCACCGATGCTCAGCACTGCGAGAAGCAGAGCCGGAGACACCTTGGTCGAGTCAAAGGACGCAGGATGCAGGAATGGAAGATGGTGGTGGAACAGCCCAAAGTACGTTGATAAGAATCGGTTCAAGGAGGCCAGGTTGGGGAGGCGGAAGCCGTCGGGGATGGCATGCTCAGTGTCTTGCGCGCGGATGTTATCGAGAATCTGGTTGCGTTCATCGTCGCTCGCAACCTGAGGGGCACGGAATCCAGCAGTTGACAAGGTCGCCTCGGTGACGAACGGGCTTTGCGGCACAGGCGTACCAGCTTCGGAGTTTGGCAGTGAGTTGATCATGGACTGCAGCGCCGGAACGAGGCCGTTACAAGTCTGTCCGTTGATGGGCGGAAGCTGAACGTTGCGAGGCTGCATGGTGTTCGTGCTGTTGAAAGACTGCTGAGACTCGAACGAGCCAGATGCTGATGATGCGATGGAGTGCGCCTTTGCTTCTGACGATTGAGACATGAAGCTCTCCCACTGGGGAACAGGTATGGCACCTGAAGGGTAGGTGGCAGACGAATCCATGGCGTGTGGCGAGTAGGGCATCGATGGACTGCCTCCTGCGCGTGCGCCGGCGGCGGCCTTGTGTTGAAAGTCTGCAACCAGCATGGCGGCTGTCTCGAGATCGAAGGTGCCATCGTGAGAAGCGGCTTCAATCTGGTCTATCGCGGACTGGTCAAGCATGGGGGTCTTGGCTGGGCCGCCGATAGCTCTCGTCTTCGGGCCTGAACGTCTCTTGCCATCGCTGTGAAGAGGAACACCTCCGTCTTTGGCGTGCACGGTACGATCGTGACGAAGGAGAAGATCGCGTCTGACGAATGTGCTGCGGCACTTCATGCACTTGAAGGGGCGCTCTTTGGTGTCTAGTAGAAGGAGTTGAATTAGCAAAATGAATCGAAGTGAAGACAACTGGATACGAATGTTGCTTTGCGTGGAATTGTTGTCGCATGACGCATCGAGGCAAGGTCGAAAGGAGGGGTTGCTTAATGTCGCGAGGGGTTCCCAGTCGAGCGGAAGCTTTGGGATGTAGGAGGAGGAGGGGAGAAGAGGGGTTCCGGGAAGATAGGTGCACTTACGGGATCGTTCATGTCTGCTGCGGTGCTCACTCCTGCTGAAGGCTCTGTTGCAGAACTGGCACTTGTACTTGCGTTCCGGTGCGAGTGAGGCTTTTCGCGAGGCCGGCGTCGAAGATGCTGACGTCGGAAGGACTGCGACGCTTGCGCCAGGCATATTGAAGGCTCGGGTGGTGGTCGTGATTTTTGAAGATATGTCGGGTGGCTGGGCCAGCTGTTGCGACGACGACGACGACGGCGACGAACAGATGTGACGGCTTGGACGATGTGCACGACGGCTCTCTTGTTGTTGAAAACGATGGTTGAAATCGCCCGGCTCCTAGGGTTTCCTCCTCGCTCGGCGCGCTCCCGTGGAGTTTAAAGTGTGTCTTGATTAGACTGGTAGATGTTGCTGATCATTTGGTTCGATATTCTGGTCATAGGAAGGACGTATGTGTGGTTGAAGGGAAAAAGCTGGCGAGTAGCCAGTGTTGAAGCGGCGTGTCTAGAGGCGACAGGCGCGCTTGAGTTGTGATGATGGGCCGGGAAAGGCGAAGAGTGCGCGCGTTGGGTTGCGTGTTGGAGATGGACGATGATCACGAGAGTGGGAGAGAAAAACGGAAGAGGGGGAATCGAAGAAAAAGTAGGAGGGGAGAAGAAGAGGAAAAGAGGCGTCTCTGGTGAGAACGGTGGGGACACTGGACTGCGACAGTGGGAGGGACTTGGTGAATTGGAGGGGGTGGACACATTGGATAGGAGGGGAGGGGGAGGGAGCGCAAGAGAGCACGAAAGAGAGGGGAGGGGGGGGGCCCAGACAGGGCGCAGAGAGCAGAGCAGAGAGAGAGAGAGCGAGAAGAGAGGGGAGAGACCAGAAGGACGACGATGGCCCGAAGCTGGAAAATGGAAGAGGGACAGGTACATTGGACGAAGTACCTTTCCCCCCGTCTCTTGGGTGTCCTCTCCCGCCTCACCTCACTTGGAACAGGCGGGAAAGAGGCGGGCAGCAGCAAGTGGCATGGTACGTACTGCCGGATGTCTTCTATCGATGGTTCTCTGCCAGGTGGGTAGATACCTGAGGAAAGATACTTTGATAGCTAAGTAAGGTGGAAAAGTCGAGGTGGGTTGGGTAGGTACTTCCTCTAGCTGCTCAGATGTACCTAAGGCAATGTATCTCAGATGCAGGGTTCCTCAGGCAAGCACAGGTAAGGAAGGTCGACATAACAACCTGAGAGGTACATCCGGCTACAGCTCTTCCTCCCCTTCATTTTTTTGTATCTTTATTTATTCATCTTAATCCAAGCACATTGGACCCCACTGCGACTCACTGAGATGGACGAAGGAGGGGGAGGAGAGGAGTAGGAGGGCCACAATGCACACATCGCAGAGAGAGGGGAGGGGGGAAGAAGGACGGGAAGAGAGGGATTAGGAAACTGGAACGGGCTCCAGTGTTTGTTCACCGGGCCACCAGAACAGCAGAATAGATCCGACCTGGGCCTGCTGGGCCGGCTCCATCAGAATGAGCAAGGGAGGGATGTGTGAGTTGGGATCCGAACTGGAGGTGCTGGGCGGCGGGCCATTATCCTTGGGCCTGCTGGCCGAGGATGTAGTGGAGAGGGGGGGAAGGGGAGCCCTGAAGCGGGAGTGGATGAGTTGAGGTACATACCTATGGTAGTTAAGGTACCTGAGGTTGGGTGGATGGGTGGACGACAGACCCCCCTGTCGTCTACCTTCCAAGCGGCCTGCCAGCGACACAGCAACCGGCAACCAGCCAACCTGTAACCCCGAATGAGCAGGGCGAGCGAGCATGGCAAGGCCGCAAAGCAGGTGCACCAGTGACTACTGCGTACACGTACCTTACCACCGCGCCGTCAGAGTCCACGTCCGCGGCCAGCTGGAGGTCACGAGTGAGTGGGAGTGGAGAGGGGTAACCCGCCACGATACGAATAGAAGGGGGGGGGGGGGGGGGTGCGGGGGGCGGCGGGGGGGAGAGTGCGCGGCGTGCGGGGGGCGGGGCCGCGCGGGGGGGGCGGGGGGGGGCGGGGGGGGGGGGGGGGGGGGGGGGGGGGGGGGGGGGGGGGGGGGGGGGCCGGGGGAGGGGGGGGGGGGGGGGGGGGGGGGGGGGGACTCGGGAGAAGAGGAGGGGGCCTCGGCGACGGTGCTTGCGTCCATTGCTGTGCTGCGCTGCGCTGTTGCTTCTTCCTGTGACAACCAACTTACAAGTTCCTACGAGCGAACCATTGAAAGTGAGGGGGGAAAGATGAGAAAGAGGAGGGACGGCAAGCTGCTGTATGTAGAGGTGATGAGTCCTCCAGCAATTGATTGGCTCCAAGGTACCGGACGGATACGTCTGTCTGTCTTTTCATCGGCTTCGGCTTCGTAATTAGGTAGTCTGTCCTTGACCTTCTCCGCCTCCTCTTTTCTTTCCTCCCGTCTTCTTCCACTACCTCCTCCTGCACTGTCATTCCATGCTGACCCTGTCGTGCTGCTGTTGCTTCCGCTGTCGTTGTATTCGTAACCTCGGGTTGGATGACCTAAGGTAAGGAAGCAGGAAGGTACATACATACCTACATACATACATACATACAGTACTCCGTAGGTAGACTAGGTAGAACCAATGCCGCTGCAATGCTGTTGGCACCAATGCACACACTTGCACAGAGGCACGCCGCACACGCATGCTGTCCACAAAAATA
The DNA here is from genome assembly GCF_030869225.1 of Colletotrichum abscissum. Classification (NCBI taxonomy): domain Eukaryota; kingdom Fungi; phylum Ascomycota; class Sordariomycetes; order Glomerellales; family Glomerellaceae; genus Colletotrichum; species Colletotrichum abscissum. The sequence continues at coordinate 674,594 of NW_026849987.1, read as the reverse complement.
AAAACCACCTGCTTCCACTCCGAGCAGGGAAGGAGGTACGCACCCACTCCTCCTCACTTTCACAGCAGATGACGGGAGGTAAGGTTCAGGTCGGTTAGCACTTCCTGGCTCCATTTCTACATACATACCTTTCGTGCTTCTGCCTGTATTTCCACAAGTACTCCCGTACCTGACCTGCTGTGCTGTTATGTCAGAGGCGGAATGCAAACACTCTTTTTTAGCTACCTCCCCTATTACGGATAGACTGGTAGGGAACGGGAAGGGAGGGCCGGAGCTATGTAAGCAGGCACTGACGATCCCACTTCCATGTCACTCTCTTGCTTAACTTTGCGCACCAGATACTTCTGGCCTTACAGATAGATACCTCACATTTCTTTCATTCACTGCCACTCTGCATCACGCAGGGCATCCAACTTTAGCTCCAACTTCCAGCTTCAGCTCTCCAGTCAGCCTTCAAATGTCTCATTTCAATCACAGCACGAGTCGACGAGAGTCTGAAAGTAATCGAATAGCATCGAACCTCGCCGCATCATATTCGTGACCGAGTACCAAAGTTGCCAAAACTCCGAATCATCTCCACGATCCATCCAGCCCACGCAATTAGTTTGCCTTCGTCCAATTTCCATCAAATTTCTCGGAACCATGAAGGTATGCATCATTGTATCCATATAGTACCCTCATCTCGTCTGACACACAAGAGGCGAGGAATCTAACTGGATCGTGTCGCGGCTCGCCATCATCATCACCATCCAAGACAATTTTAGGGGTCAAGAGACAAACGAACGGATAGGGGCAAATACCAGCCACTCAAGCTCGAGAGGGATAATATTTCTGCTCTATTCGTACAGATACCGTCGCTCACCATCCCATCCCGCTCGACAGAGCAGGGCCCAGTCATCACTGTCTGTCCGTATCGGCTGGCCCCCTTACGAACACGACGCAACATGGCACGTAGAGGATTCAGGGATTGCCAGTAAAAATTTTGTCGCCAAACTAGGGGGCACAGCTTCCTCTCGCGGCCGCTAGTGCTCTGTCTGTCTACATTTAGCAATCACGAGGATGGAATTGATGGATTTGCCTGCCCTCGAGCACAGAGGCATCAAGCCATCAACAACAGCACAGGCGTTCGAAGGCGGTACCTGAGCTCACGCAGTGCACCATACCATTACGCAAAGTATCGACTATTCGTCCCGCCATTGTCATCCTGACCAAAATTACAGCGCTCAGATTTTGGCCCGCGGGACGGTGAAATGGAGCGCACGAGATTTGCAAGGCCTGGCACGCACCCGATCCGTCCGGAGCACAACTAGCCACTTTCAGACACCACGACCCCGGTGTCCAGTACCCACAGAAACATGGCAGGGGAAACCAAAGGGCGGATGGCCGGGTTATGGGACGCTTCAAGGATGTTTGCTGGGGTGCGTCAAGACGTCTAGGGGGGCGTGAGCCCATGGCAAAGAGCCGGTCGATGAGCCAGTTCAGTTGAGCACCTACGAAAACGCACATATAGAGCACTATACACGACTACAGCACACGGGCTAATGGCAAGCGGTGCTGGACTTCCGGGCTATTTAGGGGGGTCCCATTCGGGGTGGATTGGACCAAGGCAGTGGTACGCGACACTAAGGCAAGCATTGATGTGCTGGTCCCAAGTGCCCTGGGCTTGATGACGGGAAGCATCCAGGGACGATGATGTGGCCGGTTGGGTCATCATCGTTGAGCTGTCCAGAGAACTTGAGGCTCGAAACTTCAGGCCATCCAGCTAGAAGGAAAAAGAGGAAAGACGGCGTGATGAAAGGTGTGCGGTGTGAGAGGAAAGGCGGAACAGCTGAATGGCAAGGTAAGTCAAGATATGCATGGTATCCGCTTCACCAGTTCGTCCCGTCCCATAGCTCGCTCACCTTACTAATAATAAGGCATGCAACGACATGACATTGTAGCTCAAGGCCAGTTGACAGGCGACTAGTCGCTTCCCAGTTGCACACTGGGCCATGTTATCCTGGTTCATCAATACTTGCTTCTGGATCAAGCGAAACAAAATGCCTTGCTTAATAGGAAGGCGGGTGTTAACGAGCACTGACGTCGCCCATGTGTCTACCGAGAGAGGCTCGCAGATTACCGTCTTGCAAGAACCCGAGGCTGGAAGAGAGGCGACGTGGAAAAGAAATTGCAGTTACGAACAACTTGGGGGTTCCCCTCTGTCCCAGCAGCTCGCTGCCCCTCCCGGCCTAGCCTCGCTAGAACCCGGACCGCCGATTTGGTTGGCAATTTCGCCCCGGCTCCGGAACTCGAAAGGGAGGACATGAACAAGGGCGAGTCGCGAAAGGCCTGGCCGGAGAAGAAGCCTTACACAGCTTCCAGAATCCAATGATTCTGTGACCCCCTCCCGCGTCTCCGACTCCTCAGAGAGCCCCTCATCAGTATGACCAAACCCCCACCTGGCTGGTCATCAACCCCTCCTCCTTTGTCGCCAGTTGTGTCATTGTCATTGTACGGATACGATCCTGCGGTAAAGTCTCAGTTTATATCAAGTACCAATACTCAATATCCGTACAGCAAAGTGGATGGACAGCTGCTGATCGATTCTTGCCTAGGGCTCTGTCTGCGCCATGTGAAGCCGGTAGCTGATCGTGGAGTGCTGGTTGTGCAGGTCAAGGTTTCGAGGATACCCAGCTGGCAAGACCGTCCAACAGGATGGGATGGGATGGATGGGATGGAGTGCTCTAACGGACAAGCTAGGATTAGCAGCAAGTTCTTGCCGGGCATCCCCTACCTCGAGCCAATGGGCAGAGACCCCGTCTCCCGGTCCCCGGACGGTACATCAGCGTGGTCAGGGTGCATCCGGTACTCGGATGATACGTGTCTCGACAAGCTGCACTAACGCGCGCCGGCGGAATACATGCTTGTTCCCGTGGACGGCGACCCATCCTGTCACTCACGGCGGTGAGGAGAGGTATCCCTGTGTACCTCCTTCGTGCAGGTCGAGGACAAGTACGCAGTCCAATACACGTGCACTTTGTGGAAACAAGCAAGGAGTAGTGTACATAGTAGCTGAGGATGTGCTCCAATATGTGCACTAAGGCATCCTCCCAGAGTCCCACTCCAAGGCCGACCCGCCGTTCTTCTCGCCGCGGGTCTCAGGCTGCAGCTCACATGCACCTGTCGCTGGTGTTCGCATCGCGGAGGTGGGAAAACGGTTCTGTCACAGCACGTCTGAAGTGGGTGGATGCTGGCACACGGCTGGATGAGCAAACGCCAAACGGCCAATTCTATGGACCACGGCGGTTGTGTGGGTCTTGCACCATTTCAAACGTGGCTCAAGGACGCGGTGTTCACGCGCCGCGCCTACTCGACTTGCATTGACCAATCACCACCATCAAGGCAAAACGCAACCAAACGCGTTGAGAGCATAAAACAAGAATGACAGAAAACTGAACCACTGCGCTGGGCTGGGCTGGGCTGGGCTGGGCTTGCGTTTGGGATACCCGTCAGCCCGTACCGCTTCCCGCACCCGCACCGCTGCCGCGTGCGTACCGCGACTTACCTTAGTACCCGGCCGAGAGAGCGGGACGCATTTTTTGTAGTTCGATTTGGGATGCGCCTGAATCATCATTGATGAGACACGACCTACGGACACACATACACGTCGTCTCTTGAAAAAGGCCCATGGCCATGAGAGAGAGAGAGACAGAGAGAGAGAGCCACACTTACTAACTATCACTCGGGATGCCAGATGCCCGACCGCCTCTTCGTTTCTTTCATTCCTCAAAGGCGGTCAGTAAGGTCTGAAGCGGTCGGGACTTGTTTTGATGCAAGATGCTCAATAGCCCTGCTTGGGTCCTGGAATCCTTGGGAACACTTTGTTTTTTTGCTCGACTACCAAACGGTACACCTGCGACCGCCGACAAGCATCCGGGCAAGCGGGTCGTATCCCCTGTTTACATTAGTTGACCGACATGGTGAAAGAGAGAACTCCAGAGACAGGGCTCTGGTCGTGGTCGCCGGCGGCAGCAGATCGAAAAAGGAGACGACAAGACGATCTGAAATGATACGAAGCATGGCCATGACCAGCCATGCCGCTATGCGCAACACAGACCATTGTGTACTATTCCGTACGGAGTATTGGATTTGGGCATAATCAACAAGTGGAATGAGAAAGGCGACAACCGACCCACGGCTCCATCGCGGGCCACGGAAGCGCTCCCGCGATCTTCGCCAAACGAGATGATGTCGACGTTATTGTCTCGACTCTCGATGCACTTGGTCAGTACGGCTAGGTAGTCAGTCACAAGTGTGCCCCTCGGTCCTCGAGCCCCTCCCCCTCCTTTCTCTCATGAGTCTCATCCCTTTTTCGTTCGCCCGCCCCCCTTTCGCTTTTTTTTTTCTTTTCTTATTTTTTTTCCGCTTCCCATTCTGACTCAACCGTTTGCTTTCTTTTCCCTTGGCCTTGTCGTCTACGGAAATTGAGGTTGCCTCCCGCTCTCTGATACGGATGAGAAAATTTTTCCAACTCTGCTATGACTCTCTACCACATCCCTTGCACAATCAGGGAACTGGCAATGAATCAGGTCCTCGGTATCATGGCCCTCTGAGTCCCTGTTGCGCTGAGAAAGACATGCCCTGCAGGTACTTCGTACCTTGCTATCGGAGGACAACTTGAATGGAGGGACAGAGACTGAGGCTGGTGCCAGTGCTACCTGCTGCCACCTTCCAGGCGAGTTTGGAAGTTCAAGTGCGGCGCAGGCTGGTCCCATTTCCCTCAAGCTGACACGCTTTGTTGTCCCTCGAACTTGACGAGTTTCCACCTCTCGTGTTGTAAATGGTGCCAACTCCCAAGTCATTTCATCATGTTGCTACACGTCAAATAAATCCCTTCCCCTGTTCTCCTCTAGCCTACGGTCCTGAACGGTTTATACTATGTAGTGTAGAACCTTTGGGGCCCTGGTTGGGGGGGGGGGGTTGTTCATGGATGTACCACATTGTTCCTCAAATCCCGTTATCCTGTCCAAGCGAGTTACACAATTTTCTACACGCCTTCTATGACTGGGTCTCATGCTTCCATTGCAAATGTCCCGTCCTTCTGGATCTGTTCCTTATTACTGACCTGTCCATGTCGCCAACCCGCCGCCCGAAGTCTAGGGGCAATCGATCAACGCTCCACTGCGATTATCATTTGCATGTCACGACATGTCAAACATGGTATCCGTACGGATCATGGATATCCTCACAACTCTCAGAGAATCCGCTCTGGCCCTATCGGCCTCGTTGATTTTTCGGCTTTCTCATTCGCATCCCTGACGCCACGAATCTGCCCTCGCCCTCCGGTCCCTCCCCCTCCAGAGACGTGCAACTTGAACTTCGAGTCTCGACCGCCGCGCCCCTCCCCCTCTCTGAAGTCTGAACCATGGATCATGACCCAGAATTCGCTATCACGCATCATGCTGCGCTACGGGTGCTCTCATCCTAGACCTTGCAAGGCCTATCGCTCGCTCGCTTACACTTACAGTTCACCGTCCTAGGCGTCACCGCCCTCAAGCAACCCCCCCCCCCCCCCGTCGATGTCGTGAACTGGCGCTTCCGGGGCCCTCGAACGGCAGGGACAAAAGCGCAAAATCAACCGGGTTCCTATCGAGCATGTACAAAACCCTGGACTCTTGAGGGGCATCACATCGCTTTTCAAGCACCAACGATGCGGTGAGTCCTTGTAGGCGCGTCTCTCACCTTGTCGGTCTCGAACGACGAAATGTCGGAGTGGGTACACGAAATGGCGGACAGAAACTGAATTTCAAGGGTCAGAGATCCGAAAGGGCAAGTCCTGACATATCGGTGGAGAGCAAACTAACAACTCTTGCGCTTCGACTGCTGGGTCGCAGCATGAAAGTGGACATCCCCTCTTCTATTGTCTTTTACGCTCACGACACCCGCTTCATATTGACGATTTCGCCTCTGATGCCGCAAGGCTTCGCGAAGTCGGCGCAGGTGCATGCCAGATAAGCCTTGAGAGACGTGCTGCTGGCACAAGAGACAAATCTAGAAGCAATGGGCCTCACCGACAAAGCCATTTTCCCCCAACGCATTGACGTGTCTACCACGGATATGCGCCTTGGGAATCTAGGAACCCGATACCTCGAGGGAGTACTGCACACCGTACTTACCTTACCTTACTCAAAATCGCGGGCATACAACTTCAAGCTCAGAGTTCTCCTCCATGATCCAGCTCCGTCTCCGGCCGCCACGCGACGGGGCTAACATGCACCCCAGTCCGGCACTCCATTTACCACCTGCAATAGTCCCTCTCTTGTGATATATGGGCCCTTCGAATCCAACTTAACCCAAGGGCAAGCCATGCCCCCGCCATCTACCTGGCAGGTTGGCAATTTATTAACCCTACGAGCGGACGCCGGAAGAGGATCCAGAATCAGAAGTGGTCCAGGCCAACGAAAGGAAGCCGGGAGGAGAAGATGTCGCCAGGAGCCCAGGACCCAGTCCAACCCGGGCTTTCGGTGCCCTTCATTTGAAGCTTCGGCATAGGGCAAGGCCTGCCAAGCCAGAGCAAAATACATGACCGGAACGGCCGAGTTGGGAACCTGTCGTTGATTTACCCCTCCATTGACGTTGCAACGATAAGCCGTATGCTATCGGCCTACGGAGTACAGGCTTTCATCTGATGTTGGTAAGGCGTTGCCCGTTGTAGCGAACCGTCAACGATGATGGCGATGGAGTGAGTAGACGCTCGTAGGGAATTTCCGGCGCACGTCTCTCATGCCACATAAAGTAGGTACCTTGCAGTCTCTCTTTTATCGTTCCTTGCCCCCTGACCAAGGACGAGGATATGGCAAAGACGATATTGGTTCCAAAAAATCTGTCCGTCTGGAGGGGTAGAAAGTTCAGAACGAGAGAAAAAAAAAAAGGGAAAAAAAAAGAGAGACAGAAAGTTCAGAAACCCTTCAGGATAGCGGGGCACTAGGAACAGCTAAAATGGAGCGCGCCTCCACGCCTGGGCACGGAGGCAGTCAGAGCCCACCTCGCGCCGCGGCACGGGTTCCGGCCAGCCGGTTCCCCGTTGGCAGTGCGGCGTCAGGCGTGCCTGTTTGCGCTCCGCGTTTGTGCCAGGATGCGTTGCTGGAACGGTCGCGGTGGAGGAGGGAGGTGTGGTGTGGTGGGCCTGTCTAATTAAGAGCATGCTCAAGGGTTGCCTTCAGAACTTCCGGGCGGGACTGCCCTTAGTTGTGTATTACTACTACTACGTAGTTGTGTCAGTACTTACACAGTAGGTACTACTGAAGGCCTGAGGTGGCTTCTTCCCGGCATCCGCCGTTCCCGGGTAACCTCTTTGGGCTTCTTTTCTAGTGTTTCCGTAGTGTGGTTTCTGAAAGACTGTGACTCCGTGAGGCGATTGGAAAAAGTAAGGCGAGCAAACACAGCGGTCTCGGTGCTGGTCCCTGGAAGCTGTAAGTGTGGCGGGCCAGGAGAAAAGAGAACATGTCGTTGCGCGGAGGGGAATTCTGGCTAGGCAGGCTGGCCAGCCAGCCAGCACTTTCTTAATGGTAGGTAGGTACTCGTTGTGACTTTGTGCTTTGTATCGATCTAACCATGTGGTTCGAATCGCAAAAATGTCACCAATGCACCATTGACAGAGAACGAACATCTCGCAGATCGACAAGACTTGTGGTGGCGGGAGGCTGAAGGCGACGGGCAGCTAAACCCCTGACGATCATTGAGGTGCCTGACTGGATTTTCCTGCTAGGGCGTTGCCGTCGGGCGCCTTGATCGCGGCACGCACTTCTGCATAGTCACAGTCATACATACGTAGGTACTCACGCAGAGTCGGAGGTAGACTGATGTGAGGTGGGATCAGCGTGTCAGTGTCATCGCCGGCCGCCCCAAGGCCCCGGAACATGGACGAATCACGACCTGAAACCGCACCTCTGTGATTCGCAATACTTTTGCGGAAGGAAGAAAAAAAAAAGCACTGCGGATAGAAAATGGTAGGTTGCCTCTTTCGCTAGTAGTGGCGCGCTGTGTCTGTATTGGACACCCCCGTTACCTACCGCATGTCTCGTTCCGAGCCCATCGTCGCAATGGAATCTCATGAGAACATCTGATATCGTCCCGATCTGCAACACAGGAGGGGTTCTCTGAGAAAAGGATTGCGACCCCTTTTTTTCCCTTCTTTTCTTTACAACAAAGCGTCAGTGCCCCTCACGGAACGCCCCGCACCGTCACCCATCCACGCGTTCGTGGATCAAGCGCTCGTTCGTTCGACTTCATAGGTAGCGATACCCTCGGGAGCGATTCTGTAACCTTTCTCAGACAAGACACACCACGAGGGTGTAAGATGGCGCCATCCCAACTGTCGACGATTTCGACAGTGGAATGAAAACCCGCCTGCCTCTAACCTGGGTGTAAGGCAACGTACCGATCCTCATTCACTACCTTATGACAACGGAGCAACAATATCTAACAGAAGCATAGTGATCTTGCCCAATCGAATGAACGCATGGCGTTGATGCTACCGAATCTCTCGCCTTTGTCATGAAAGAAGATGGTCAGGCGTAGAAGTGTCCCAGGCTTCGGCGACTGCCTATCATCGGCGCATGGCGTGTCGTGGCCGAATCGACAGGCAAACCGGCTGATTCTCGCGGACACGGCGCGGCGCATCAAGAAGGCCAGAGGGGATCACGCTCACGGCGCCGTTGTCATGAGCGACTGCATTCCGGCGGCGAAGCTTGGGTCAAATGCGATGTCTATGCCCCTCCTCTCAATACCCGGTGGCATTAGCCGGGCCGTCGTGACCGGACAAGGCATGGGCGAGAGTACGAATGATGGTAGACCGCTTTATACTTTGCCGGAGTGCAGCGGCATCGTCTTACACCCGGTCGGAAACGGATAGTCGACGAGCCGTCGGCAGGCGTGGAGGGATACATCAAGGCGGTGGTGAACGCAGGGCCGCCTTCTTCGTCTTCAGACGAAGAACAAGTGCGGGCAAAATTGGAGTTGCGGCCAGGAAGTCGGGTTGGGATGGGATGGGATGCGTCGAGACGATGTGCCTGAACCTGACCTGTTCCTGGCGCATTCTTGCGCTCGACTCCCAGGGCAGCAGGGTGGCCAGCAAGGACGAAGACTTGCGGATGCCTTTTACTATCTTTGGGTGAGTTTAGGTGAGTATCACGGCGTAGACAACGTTCCCATTTCGTTACCTTGTGGCAGGAGGTGACGGCGTTGGCATTATCCAGCCCTCCACGCCTCTTTGAACGTAGCACAGTGCGGAAACGGGCAAGGATCCGGATAAGGAGGATTCATAGTGATCTGTCGTCCTGGAAACGTGGCGCGTCAACGGAGCACAGTGCGGCGGGAAAGGGTGGTAGTGAAGATCCGTGGATGGTTCAAATGGAAAACGAGGTGAAATTTGAACAGTCGGCGGGGTCCACCTGCCTCTGGATGAGGTGGGTTAAGGTACTCCGTACCCTACCTTACCCGGTAGTCCTGCACTTCCTTCCTTCTTGGTCGGTCAAGCTCGTGCCCGGGCTCCACACCGGTGTATGGTGGCCCCTGCACTTCCTCTCTCCTGCCAACCGCACAGTGTCCTTGATTCCTTCCGGAGGCCCATTTCCTGGCTGCTGTTCCGTCCGGCGTTCTCTCTCCTTTCTCATATAAGGAAGGCAGGTAATAAGTTACTTAACGCTGCAAGGTAAAGTGTTTTGGGCTGCCTCGAGGTAAATGATGGATAAGGTATCGTTGTTTGCGTTCTGAGTGTCTGCGTTCCGTCCCGTCTGTCTTGTGAAATATGTGTCTCGTTGTTCCGACTGACGGGGGATTCTCAGGTTCGAGGGCAAAGCCGCAAACTTGCAGACGGATGAAGGTATGATAGCTATACTTTGTTCGGAGTAATTATAGGGGACTCAATCTGTCTGTACCTTGGGTCAAGGCTCAAGCAATTGATTGTCATTGTCAGGGACCCAAGCCAAGTCAGACTCGGCCTTGCTCGTTCAAGACATGATTTTGGATACCTAGATAGACAGATGTTCAATACCTTAGCCGGAGGGGGCCGCCTGCAGCCCATTCACGGCTCAGATTCAGGCTGGAAATTGACCAAAGTGCCCTCCTTGCCTATTTGATCACTGTCGCACGCTGCGAATACCTCGTACTTTCCAATACAGACAAATCCCCTGCTGTGCCTCAACCCATACCTACTGTCCCGGTCCTTCACTTCCTCACGTTGTGTTTCCTCCCAGGGGAGGGGGATGGACTGCTGAGGATTTGGCCAATGGAGGAGGGAGAAGAGCGCTCAAAGACCCGCTCCAACGAGACGGGCAAGCGGAATCCTGGAAAAAGCACGAGGGAAGGAGACAAGACGGGACGGGAGGAACCCAGACAGCTTACCTAATTTGCAACTTTAGCGTACCTACACAGGACCAACCACAGTACATAGTAGTAAGGGACCACCAGTTGCACCAGGCCTGAGGGAGGAGGTCCCCATTCCGTCCCCCCGTGCCTCGTGCGGCGTGTGCCTCCTCCCCTTATTGCAATCCTTCAGTCCCGTCCCGGCCATTGACCACCCACAGACTGTTAAGCTTCCGCCATCGAGGTACCGCCGGCATCCTTCGCCCATCCTCTAAAGTGACCTCTTCGCGCCTTTGTGATCGCCAATTCGTCCAGCGTCTAGAAGTATACTCCCTACATCCACCTATCGCGCCCAAGTAGCTACTCTACTGTGGACCCCCCGTGCTACCATTGTTCCCAGTCGCATCCCCTCGACTCTGCAGCCCGCCCACACGGCCCATAACCATTGACAACCACCACGAAAACGACGACGAGGACGAAGACGATAGGCACCTATTCACCATACCTTGTTCAAACTTGTCTTGATATACATTGGATACCCCTCCAACGGTCACCGTGACGGTTGCAAAAGATTCGATACTGGTCGCCCACCCGCTAGAGGCCGACCCTGAAAAGAGACAAAGCGAGAGGAGAGGCATTTACAGAGACGGTCTGATACACCCGCCGAGAGATCCCCTAGGCGACATTGGTCCTTCGGGGGCCTTCCCTCATCAGGCGATCCTCCTCTCCATGCCCCCTCTCCCCTCCCGAGTCCCCCCTCCCCTCCCGACTGTCCAGCAGCATCAGCGCACACGACGACGCGAGAAAAATATCCGGCGAATCGTCGCTCGCATCCCACACATCTCTACCCGCCCACTGCTTTCTCTCATCTCATCCCACCAGTGAGCTCTGCGAGTCGCGACCGCTCCCTCGATTTTCCAATTCTTCAACGCGACAACCGACCCAGTAGCCAACTGTTCACTGTCAGTCAGCGCCTGCGCCAGAGAACCACCGACCTCGTCGACACACGGCTGCGCCTGTTGCCAGACGAGACGAACGTCGCCCCCCGCAACTTTACCCCCCGGCTCCAAACCTGCGACTCCTGGATTGTGGGTTTCTGCAACTCAACAACTCGTCGCTTCTCTCCCATCTGACTACGCCTTCTTCTGCTTTCTTCTTCACGACTTTTTACGATTGACGATTCAACCCATCTCCTCGCCGACCCTCCCCGCCGATACAGGTCCAAGCAACAACAGCGTAGACGTGCCCGGATCATGACTTGACCCTTTTCCCCTCCTTGGGTTATCAGCGCGACCGCCTCATCATGCTGATGACACAGACCGCAGTGCCGGCACTATTCCAGGGTCAGAACAACAACTACAATTCCCGCAAAAAGCCTTCGCGCGAAAACCTCAATCACGACGCTACCAACTACTACCCTTCCCAACCGGCGTTGGACCCTTCCAGCGTCGGCCAAGCCTTCTCACCCTATTCACAGGCCATTACTTCTTCCTCGTCCATAATGAACGGTATTGCGGGCACTGCCCCGCCCGGTACCATGTACGTCCGCGCTCTGTACGATTACGAGGCCGACGACCGCACGAGTCTCAGTTTCCACGAAGGAGACGTTATTCAGGTTATAACACAGCTGGAAAGCGGATGGTGGGACGGCGTTATCAACGGTGTGCGCGGTTGGTTCCCGAGTAACTACTGTCAAATCGTTACGAGTCCCGACGAAATTCCAGAGCATGACCAGAATGGCGATCTTGATCATGTCGACGATGAGGAGGACAGTCAGGAGGTCTACGACGAGCAGCTGGAAGAAGATGACGAGTCGGAACTGGACGACGCCAGCGGCCTCCCTCTCGAGGGTACGGATCTCGGTGACAAATCACGGGCCGACTTTTGGATCCCGCAAGCAACCCCAGATGGGCGCCTATTCTACTACAATATGATGACGGGCGATCGGAGCATGGAATTGCCTTTGGAGTCTCCAGTATCTACCAATGAGACAGGGCCCCGTAACCGGATAAACGTCAATGTCCCTGAGAAGACACGGCCACCCCCCGAGATGATGGCTAGGGGCCTGACGCAAGATGAGGACGAAGACTCCGAAGCAAACTCCGCATCCGAGTTGGAGGGAGAGTCTTTGATGCTCGCATCTCGTGGATCTTTGGTAAGAGCTCGTGCCGCAAAGCTCGCACCGCCGTGGGTTGCTTTTGCTGACCAGTGTATGTGCATGATAGCCTCGTAATCGTCGGTCTCGTAGCGAAATGCTCTCACCCTCCACTTCGATGGACTCCATGAACGGTACCGCACCCGTTACCCGGCAGAAGGACGGCGCATACCTGAACCCGAACTTGGCACCCAACGCAATCCCAATGATTGCATCAGCGACCTCGTTCACCAGCACTTCTTACAATACGCCGCCAACCAGCACCGTGCCTCGTTCCTTTTTCGACGACGGCTCAGCGCCGCCGCTGACCTGGACTCGCCTGGTTTCCAACATGCGCCGAGCCGTTGACCGTTATCGCGATGCCATTACGAGTGGCAACCGTTCCGAATATGTTGCGCGCGCAGAAGATATCTCAGACCACCTGAGACTACTTCTAGCTGCTGGATCTGGCACGACCGATAACCACTCTGGCCAGCCTTCCATTATTTCCACGAACAAGGCTCTTTATCCCCATTTCAGAGACATGATGTCAAAATTCTCGAAGCTCGTAATCTCATCTCACATTGCTGCTGCTGACTGGCCCAATGCCGAATCTGTACAGAAGTGTCTCCAAGAAGCCGATGGAGTGCTACTCGGCGTTTTCAGTTATGTCGAAATTGCCCGTCAGCAACGTGGAGAGGAGATCCCGCGCCTGTTCCCCGGATTTGTCATCGGAAGTTCTACTGGCGGCAGCTGGCAGAACAACGGACTGGGCACCCGCGATCCTATCACGGCGAATTTCCTGGAAGATGAAGAGGGTGTGGTCGAGCCCACGGCAATTCTAGACGGCAAGCAGCTCGAGAGGCTAGACGAGCTCAAGCGCATGCTTGTTTTCAGCATAAGAGAACTGGACAAGAATTTGGTTGTGGCGGACAAGATCACTTCACCTTTCAAGCACGAAGTCATCGGAAACAACGTTTGTTTGGCGGGAGGCAAGGTCTTGGAGACGTTCAAGCCATGGATTGCACTCATCGAGTCTATCGACCTTTCAACCCTGGGCAACAGTTTCCAAACGCCCCAGTTGGCAGACTTCGCCGCCAACAAGCAGAGCCTATACGACAACATGTCAGACCTGCTGCTAGGTTGCCAGGCCGTGGCCGGGCCCCTGGCCGACGAATGGGCCGAGGTTCGAGGCGAGGCTCTCGAGAACCGACTAGACTATGTCCGACAATGTGCCAAGGCCCTCGAGACGAATTCCTCGCACATCGGCTTTTCTTTGCAGCTGTTGTCTGAACAAGTGCAAATTAACATGCAGCAACAAGTCGACTCGAAACAGAGGGAAGACGTGATGCAGCGTGAACAACTCCGCCGGGGAGAGACCACTCCGTACGACAGACCCCATCAGCGCACGGAATCGCGAACGACTCCCGCAGCATCGCGACCCCCAATGATCACTTCACAATCCTTCACCGAGGGCGAGAGCACTGGCAACTTCCGAGGAGGCGACTACTCAAAGGTTAAGAAAATTTTGGGTGACGACCCCAACCCTCAGAGCAACATGCCTCCTGTCGATGACACGCCGGAGTTCCTCAAGCTGGACCATGAGCCAGATCTTGCCTGGGACAACAAGCTGACACCGCCCATCGTTAAGGGTGGTACTTTGGAGGCACTCGTGGAGCAACTGACACGACATGATAAGCTTGACTCGAACTTCAACAACACGTTCCTGCTTACATACAGGTCCTTCACGACAGCTCAAGATCTTTTCAAACTGATCGTGAATCGCTTCGGCATTCAACCACCAGAGGGTCTCTCTCAATCGGACTTCGAGGCCTGGCGAGACAGGAAACAGAAACTCATTCGCTTCCGAGTCGTCAACATTCTGAAGAGTTGGTTCGATAACTTCTGGATGGAAGAGCACAATGAGGAATCAAAGCAGCTCATTCGAGATGTTTACACCTTTGCTAGGGATACCGTCAAGTCTACGGAGACACCAGGCTCTGCACCACTAATGGCGGTCCTGGATCAACGGCTCAGTGGTCAACAAGCTGGAGCTCGTCGGATGGTACAGACGCTCAACCAAAACACGCCATCACCCATTATGCCTAAGAACATGAAGAAGCTCAAGTTCTTGGATATCGATGTCACAGAGTTTGCTCGCCAGCTCACCATAATTGAGTCAAGGCTCTATGGAAAGATTAAGCCCACAGAGTGTCTCAACAAGACATGGCAAAAGAAGGTTGGCGAGGGAGAGCCAGAACCGGCTCCCAACGTCAAGGCTCTCATTCTGCACTCCAACCAAATGACCAATTGGGTGGCGGAGATGATCTTGGCGCAGATGGATGTGAAGAAGCGTGTGATTGTGATCAAGCACTTTGTTTCTGTCGCAGATGTGAGTGGTAGAATCTACTACCATGAAATGACTCTGAAGCTAACAGTCCATAGAAATGCCGTAGTCTCAACAACTTTTCCACACTAACCTCCATCATCTCAGCTCTCGGAACAGCGCCTATCGCTCGCTTGAAGAGAACTTGGGATCAAGTACCACAAAGAACTCAGGGTGTCTTGGAAACCATGAGAAAGCTCATGGCCAGCACAAAGAACTTTGGAGAGTACAGAGAGGCTTTGCACGTGGCCAACCCGCCTTGCATCCCCTTCTTCGGTGCGTAATACTTATAAAAGAAGCCTTAAAGTCGGTGCTAACACTCATGTCCTTGCAGGTGTATATCTTACCGACTTGACATTCATTGAGGACGGAATTCCGTCCATTATTAAGAAGACGAATCTTATCAACTTTGCCAAGCGGGCAAAGACGGCGGAAGTGATCCGTGACATCCAACAGTACCAAGCTGTTGGCTACTCACTGCAGCCTGTCCCAGAGCTGCAAGATTACATAATAAGTAATATGCAAGCTGCCGGAGACGTGCATGAGATGTACGACAAGAGCTTGCAAGTAGAACCACGCGAGCGCGAAGATGAAAAGATCGTGAGGTATGTAGGACTGGATTTCTAGCCAACTTCTCCGATCGGAGATACTGATTCACCTTTACTAATTCTGAAACAGAGTTCTTGCTGAATCTGGCTTCCTATGATCGGCGATTGCTGGAACGGAGAGAGCATCCTATCGTGCCTCATTCATGCTGGCAGTTCCGGCATGAGCAGAGGCCTTCGACAGGTTTGGACGTTCCACGCGTCGAGGGAATACTCGAGGCGCACCAGGTGTTCATTAACACCATGAGCCCGAGCACTTCGAGGCGGTCCGCCATGGTCACAAAATATCAGAGCTTGGGTTAGGTGCCAACTACGGATGAGGTGGCCCTGATCTCAGATTCAGAGCTTCGTCACCATGTGAGCGCAGAGGACTAAAGTCGCCATAATGGCCCTGTAGCCGTTGGATGATACCTTCGACGGCATAGTGCCGAATGGAGATATGTGTTCCATGCAGAATAGGAGGGATGAGGTCGGCTGCTCCTTATCCAGAAGGGATCGACTGATATGTTGAGATTGAACAATATATAACGACGTGGGTTTAAGAAGCCCACTGCTTCTGCATTTTGGTCGACGGGTTCCCGTCAATACCATAGCAATGACGCTGTTGGAAAAGCACGACTTGACTCGAACATGGTCAACATGTACGCGAGCCGGCAGGAAAAATGAACGACATGAAGGAAACTGACATTTGGAAATGAAAGCCAATCCAAAAAAAAAAACCCGGAAAAATGAAGAAGAAAAAAAAAAAAAAAAAAAAAGCTCAGACGGCGTCTGGTGAAGCGTGAACGTGAGAGTAATCTTTGTATACGGTTTTCTGGGACGAAATGTGTCGAGCTGGAAAATACTTCACTGGCATCATGAGATGTAAGCAGATGTGGGAATTGGGCGTAGAACTCGAGCCAGACGGCCGGTTTGCCCATCAAACCCCTTATTGGGTCGTGACCTTTTTCTATAATATCAATCAGAAAAGACTCTGAGAATCGTTTATCGAGATCCATCTTCAATCTGTCGGCGTGCCATAATCATATGTGCTCTTGAACTGCGTAACCATGCAATGCGCCTTATTAGAGCAAGCCTTCTTTGACGATGTCAATATTGGCGTTCACTAATGCCATGAGAGTAATATTTTTAGTGTCGGGTGTATTTGTGGGCAAGCTGAAGGAACAGTAATGTGGGAGGCCAGGAGTCAGGCATGATGAGAGCCGTGAGAAGCATGCAACGGCTTGTTTGGCCTCTGTACGTGCAACAGATTTTCTCAGGAGATGCCTGTCCACCTCCAGATTACCGGTTGGGACAGCATGGCTTTAGTAGCAAAATTGAGCAGTAAGGTTTCCCTCATTCACACAGAATGGCTGTTTTACGGTCATTTCATTAACTTTATCGTTCGGTACTGCAAGTCATTAAACAGCCGTCATGATCGTGTTCCGGCGCTGGTGCTAGAAATCGTTGGTGATACAAAATGGACATGATTAAAGAGAAGTCGCCACATCCATCTCCTAGTGACGGTGAAGCTTGGCCTTGATCTTGTCCTTGAGACTTTCCTTCTCCTTCTCCGTGCCAGTGCCGGTACTGGAGCTGTGAGATTCGCTCGTCTTATCACTGGTTTTGTCGGCGCCGGACTTTGCAGATGCCTTGGCTGCCGCATGGGCGGGATCCTTCTCATCCAGGAGGCCTGACAAACTGTTAGTTAACACTGTGACCACCTTTGATCAATAGATCTAAACTTACGGTCTGCCTCGCGACCGGCGCCAGGCCTCGTCGCATCAAAATCGCCGCCATCAGCAGCCAATCCTGTAGCCTTTACGAGCTTCTCGCCCGTACCCTCCTCGCCGTGGCTGGCATTAGGATCCTCCTCCTTCTTGCCTTCGGTGTCCGTCTTGGACTCCTCACCTCCGATGAGACCACCCTTCGAGGATCCCTTGACATTGCCAGCATCACCCCCGCGCTCCTTGGCGACGGCTTCCAGGGGTCTCGGGCCTGGGCCGTCAAGCTTGTCACCGCCAGCAGTCGGACCGGACGCACTGTTGTTGACATCTTGTCCCTTGGGCGCCGGATCGGTGGCCGGGTCACTGGGAGCGCGCGTCTCAGTCTTCCCTGCGGCGCTGTCGGCCGAGGGGACATCGTTGGGTGATGTGTGCTTGAGCTCAGGCTTGCCGATCTCTTCCTTGTGCTTTGGGGACAGCTCCTCTGTCGTCTTGTGCGTCGTGGATTCCTCGGTAGCACGCGACCTATCGGCCAAGCTGTGCTCGTTTCTAGTCTCGGTACCAGTCGTTCCAGTCGTGCCAGCCGACGGGGTGCTTGTGGTAGGGGCAGTGGTAGTAGACAGCCCAGTGGTTGTGGTTGCTGTTGACCCAGTCGCCGGCTCAGAGGTGTGGGCATCAGCCACGTTGGCCTTCTTCTCCTTGTTCAAGGGGTCTTCTGCTTGGAAGTAAGAATTGGAGATATATGAAACCAGGCTCTAGAGCTTCAAGCTCTCCATGGTGATAACATACCGATATTGCCAGCGTCATACGGTTCACCCTGGCTAGTGTTGCCCTTGACACCAGAGACAGGCTCTTGGTTAGCTTCGTTCGTTCCCCAGATGGCCTTGCTCGCCGCGCCCGCGATGTTGTTGATTGTCTCCATATTGATCGGTGGGTACTCTGTGTTGACGTGAAAGTCTTTGTGATTTGTAGTTTGCGCAATTGCTTGAAGATGTAGTCCTCAGTGGTCTGGAGACTATGGCCGATTGGTTATTTGTTTGTTTTCTAGATGTAAGTGAATACTCCAGGAAGGCGGGGTGATACTGGGCAAAGAGGTGTCTTATAAAGTAAACGTGGGAGGCCTCGAATAGCAAGTAGGTAGCCTGCAGGTCTGACGTCTTTTGGGCCTCGCTTCTCCCCGCCTGCCTCCGATAGCAAACACATCACAATGGCATACCTGGACGGCTGGGGTGGACAGGCAACGGACGGGATGGCCAGGTACGGGGTAGGCAAGTACTTCTCTGCCCTCCAGAGGGCAAGAGACAACGAACGTAACTAACGGGTACGACGGCTCGAGACAGAAACAGATATATCTTGGCCTTGAATTTTCCAACTATCCCATCCTGCTGGACTCGCTAGCGGCACACATATGCCTCGCAGCCAATGGTTTGCCCAAAGTGACGCGGAAGAATAGGAATGAGGGGTCTGACGCAGCTAATGCCATTGTTATCCAGGCATGTACATCCTAGCAGCCACACCTTGGTTCTTGCGTGGGAGGTATCTCTGCCGCACGTAAGAAACGAGGAAGAAGAAAAGGTGGCTTGGACATGGCCAAAGCAAGGCAAGGCAAGGCACGACAGGTTAGAACAGATGCAAATGAGCTCATCTGCGACGTTGGATTGGCTGGTAGTAGCCCAGCACGGAGAGACTAGACGAGATCACGTCAAAGCTGGCGCAAACGGACGAGCTGCGGTGGCTCCCGATGCGGCACATGTAGGGAAGGCCAGCCAACGAGCGGGCCTGGAACTAATGGGTTGATTTGCAGAGGTCGTCATCTTGCCCACCAATTTGCCAAGTCAACACTGTGTTGCCTGCATCTACCTTAGTTTAACGGGGAAGGTAAAGGGCGGGATCTAGCGATCAGCAGCTGGCGGGGTTGACGAGCCTGGGATGCAGAGGAAGCTATGACGTTGAGCGCGGTTGAAAGTGCAGTCACGGGAAATACAGGCCGGGCGGGAAGCAACAAAAGGTGCGATTACGTCACTGCCCCGGGCTATTTTGATCTCGGAAGGTGCCCACGAATACCCGCTTGCAATGTACCACTCCAGAGGTCTCGACCTTTGAACCTCTGGCGCAATCTCGCCCGCAGATGAACTTTTCAGTATCAATTGGAGACATCTACAATAGTTAACAATGATCTTGCAGCATAATGAGAGCATCGGTTGAGGAGGGGAAGGTAAGCTTTGAATAGCACGCACTGGCAGCAAAGGTAATCCACCTTACCCACCAATTTGAGGTCCCGGACACGCCATCCTGCAAAATGCCCCATACTCTCAAGCCTTGGCCGTCAAGATGTTCCTGAAAATGCGCATGTCACTGCTTGCAATATGCGACGGTAAAGCTGTCTCGCCAGGACACTAAAAGGCCGTAGCTCCTCCTTTCACATGCAAGCCAAGTCGGGACGCCGATAAGCTAGAAGTCGAGATGAAGAAATGGACCAAAAAAAATGGCCAATGGTCCTTGTTCGCACACCATGGCGTCCCAGAAAGAAGCGCGGGGCCTCATGTTTGAATCATCCCTTGTGAAGCTACACCAACGTCGTATGGGTAAGGTAGTCTGTAGGTAAGATTCCGCCATAACCGACCTCAACAAAATGCGACGGACTAATCCGGGCCGAAGGAGCCGCGATTCCCGTCTACTTCGGAGCCTCCTCCGGAATCACAACACCAGAGAATAAAGAAGGGAGAAAGGTAATGAGATCGAGTAGCGAGGGTGTCACCTGCTGTATCTCAGCCGCTGAGTGGGTGGGGGAATCGTCCTCTGTATGTCTGAAATGGGAGGACCTGCCATCGGTCGGAAATGTCCCTCGTGCAGCCATTCGTGCAAGTAACTGGTCCAACGCCCTTTCTCTCAACAAGCTAAAGTGGCTGAGGTAAGCGTATCACTGGTCACGCTGACGCTGCGCCGCCCGGCATGTCATCCGTTGGTGCTCCCTCTCGAAGATATCTACCGTTATCTACTGCAACTTTTAGACTACAAGTTCTGTTTGTGCCTCTCATTGCGAACTGCAACTCGTGCAATAACTCGAATGAATGGAGTCGTATTCACACATCAAAGTCCGCCCTGGCGTGCGGTGATCTAGCATCAGCTACCTTTCTGTCTTGCCACGAACTCCAACATGCTTCTCTCAACACCTACCATTCTTGGGTTATGCTGGCTGGCGGGAGCTGGACTCACATCCGCAGTGCCACAAGTCTTATCTCTCGAAGACCATCCCAGAGACCAACATGTACTGCTGTCTTCCGACAAAGGCATGCCTCCCGAATCCCTTACAAATACCGTAGCTTCACAGACGGTCTAATGAGACTTTTCCATAGTGCGCTCAACTGATTACTTCAAGCACTCGCTATGGAGCGACCGTCGACAGTCCCAACAGCCGCCTGGTTTTGTTGCGTTCGGTGACTCCTATAGTGCCGGTATCGGCACCGGCGTTGATGGCGTCGAGGACGAATGCAGGCTGGGATCCCACGCATACCCAGTCTTGATCTTCACCGACCTGGCTGAAAGCCAAGCCCCAGGAACAGCAACCTTTCAGTTCCTGTCATGTACCGGGTCGACCACCAGCAATGTTCTATCAGGTGGCGATCACAGCCAGGTTGACAAGTTCAACAAGTCGATCAATGCTGACTTTGCGGTACTTTCAATCGGAGGCAACGACCTTGGCTTTTTCTCCGTGATGAATGCTTGCATATTCCGCTTTTACAGCTTCAACTCTGGCAGTTGCGAGACAGCACTGCAGTTCGTAACCGATCAGATCGAGAGTTCGGATTTTGCACAGCGGCTAGAGATGGTCATCATGGAGATACTGGACACAGTGCAGTGGGAGAAGCGGCCGTGGTTCATCATTACCGTGACCGGCTATGCTCGGTTCTTCAGCGTGGAAACTGATGAGTGCGACAATTGTACCCTCGGTGTCTGGTGGCAGGGACCAAAGCTCAAGAGGGATGTACGCCAGAGGATGAACGACATGGTCGTGGCAGTCAACGAGAAACTGAGGAGTTCTATCGATGCCGTCAATTCGAGGTTTACGACTCCAAAGGTTCTGTTCGTCGATTATGACGCCAAGTTCGAAGGCCATCGTTTCTGCGAACCAGGCGTTATGGAACCAGCGTACAACAGGACAGAGACTTGGTTCTTTCTCGTCGGAGGTAAAGACAACAACCCAAATATAACGGATCCGACGCCGGCCCCGAATGCTACAACAGTGGGCATCGAGTATGGTGCGAGTAGCAAGACCTTGTCTCCGTTGTCACCGCTCGCGGACCCGGAGACGTGCCTGGGCCCGGCTGAAAGATCAGGAGATTGGGGCCTGCTGGCTCTTTGTTACATGGCGAGGGCTAAACGCGACTATCCATCGCTGGAATTTACCGCGGAGGATGTCATGACTCAGAATTCCATGTGGTATGTCCCAACGTATTATGGGAAAACCTTCCACCCAGTAAGCTTTCGTTCCCCCAGTTTGACAGATCGTCCTGAAACTGCAGCTGACAAAACTTACAGAGGAGCCTCGGTCACGAGGTGATTAGAGATGAAATCTACAGGTCCTGGTCGCAATTAGATACAGTGAGATAGAAATCAAGGGCATCAGCGTGCGGACTGCCGCCCAAACAGGACATGCGCGAAAAGAGCAGATGAATGGAGGGCAAACCCTCTTCTCGTCCATCAGATGCCAGGTAACACCGCTCGCTAGGCTTCATGCAAGCAACCAAGAGACCGCTCTGCGGGGGAATATACGGTTAACTCAATGTCGATCATTTCGACTTCATCCCTACCCTTGGATATTATACCCATTTTTCATAGGGACAAGAACATCGCAGTATACGCAGATGCAGGGCCACGTCTGCTTCTCGCCGGAGCCGAGTCGGGGAGATTGTCTACTCTGGATCGCGGGTTACACCGAAGTTCCACACAACTGCTTCAGAGAGAGACCAGGGCCCATGCTGCAGGGGAAGGTGGGACATTGGCCCCTTTGGGTGAGTGATGCACCCGTTTGGCGGGGTTGTTCTCTTGGCCCGGAGAAACTTTCGGTAAGATGAATAGAATGCCTTGACAGATGCTGTCTTCTTTTCTTACTCTAGTTGAGTTAGCTGTAAGCGTGGCAAGAGGGTCGCTGTCTGGGGTTTGAGGCGAGTGAAATCGAAGTTGATGTACACTCTTTGGGAGACTTAGGAAGTTTGGACGGGTAGACGGAGGAGCCTCCGAAAAGTGTCTTACGGCCCATCCATTACAAAACCAGACAGCCCAATAAACAAACAACGACTCCTAGAGAAAAGTGTGGATGCGTCCAGGATCGTGGAGTACAACAACAGTGTTACTCCGCTCCACCTCAACCATTTTGGATCGACTGACTGATGCCATTCCGACCTCTCGTCCATCTAATGTCGCCCAGAACATCGCCCCGGAGCCAATTTATCAACCATGAGATGACCCATCCTGGGCCCAGCTGACGGCTATTGTACACCTAAAGTCTCCGGTCAAAGCAACTAACCTGGCCACATTGTATGGCACTATTATGGCCTATAATCCAAGTAGGATTTTAACAAGAATCCGGCCATGCGGATGGGTAAAGGGGGGGAGGACTCGCGGCAGGCAAACCATGCCTGTGACACACAGCTAGGCTGTATGAGTGATGTTGACGGAGCTTACGGAGTAGGTATGTATGGTTTCTTTTGGTTCCAGTGTCTCTCTGCACTGCATGCCAAAGTCTGGAACGGTCCTACACTTTACCCAACTCAGAGCTGAGCCGTATCGGGGTCTCGGGTCTCCGCATTTGAGCTTCATTATTAATAATTTCACACTTTTGCCACATAATACATCTCTATGTACGGCTGCAGATGAGCATCCTAGACAGTACCGAGTCTGGAATAACGGCCGTTGATGATTCCAAACTAACCCTGTCAAGAGTTCGCCAGTAGCGGTGATCCGTAACCACCAGCCGGGTACCGCCAGATCGGCTTGCAAGTAGCCTTCAACCTCTAATGTACTTGACGATGAGCGGTGTCTTCACTTTGAGGCAAATATGGCAAAGAGCCTGCCACTCTCCTAGCCTGAGGCTCTAAGCTATACCAAACGAAATTCTAAAGAGAGCAACTTATCAAGGTTCCGTTCAGTACATCGTCACCATTTTGAATATTGGAATATAGAGCCAACAAGCAGGACTCCGTTCTATTGAGATGCACACTGTAGTAACCAGCGATGAACTTGGAATTGTAGACATGCAGACACATGCACACAGGCACACAGGGTATTACGGGATATCCGTAGATACGGGTGATTGGTTTGTGTTACATGCCTACTGTACGGGCCTGCATGTTGCACGCAGCACCACCCAACCTTTGGCCGTGACAGCATACTGGTGCAGCACATCCCCGATGCGCGGACAGCGGGTTCGACCTTCTCGGCGGGCTATTTCGCGCCGTAGGGGAGGGATGCCGATGGGCGAGCCGGGGTTCACAAGAGGGACCCTTATGATTGATCGAGATTGGGCCGTTCATCTTGATAACCCACTTCCTGACGGGAAACAGAGAACTGCCCGGGCAGCACAGGCAGTAATTCTCGGGAATAAACTGCCTCGCGGTGGCACACACCGTAGGTAGCCGTACCTTGTACCTGGTTAAAATGCTTGGTCTCAGATGTGAAGATAGGTATGGAGTAGTCACTTACAGCTATTTGAGTGTGCTAGAATCTAAATAGCAGCCATCGTCAGCACGGCCACTCGTTCTATAAGTAGTGCTTTGTTGATGGGCCTACCGATCACCTTCAAAATTTTATCCAGATGTTATGGTACAGCACCTCACTTATTTGATGAAGGAGACCATTGCCGCATGGCACCGACTAGAGCCCAAAGCCACGGCCCCCGAGACGCGGCTTGACCGGGGAAACGTTTCCTACACCAGCGCTACTCGAATACAGGTAAGCACGCAAGGTAATGGCTGCCGTCTGTCACGGTTTCACTTGTAATGCAGCAAGATCTGCGTCGTCTTGATTGGAAGCACCAGAGGGGCCACGCTAGGAACTTGCCGCTGGCACCTCACGCACGTTTTACATGGTGATCCAGCGAGGGGGCACGGAACCTTCCTTGTGCTGTATGCAGGAGTGTACCTACTCCATACAGATATGTCCAGCGGCGTCTTCGTTTTCACCTGCCTAGAGTGGGTGAGTGTTACATATCTTGGGCCTCTTGGAAAGAGTCAGATAGAGGAAAAAGCATGGAGCGTGCTTGCGTACCCCCAGAAGCTTGGTGGTGCTGATGCCGAGTGTTGAGCTCATCACTTGCAGGTGTCTGGGCTGCATGGCTGTTCGTTGCACGCTGAAGACTAGAATGTCCGTATATTGATCGAGTCTGCAATACGGATACTAGGTGGGAGATGTTGATCACAAAAGAATCTGCCTACTCTTCCAGTAGAAATCACCACAAGATCTAGGCTCCTCCAAGCTGAATCTAACGTGGCATACCTCGGGCTACGGGCACCTGCGTCAGATATTCAGGTCGATGGCCCGAGCCCCACGTCATCGACGTCAAAACGGACAATGCCCAAGCTTATCCTACCTTATGCGCAGGAGGCGACGTGAAGGGCAGTGCTCTGTTGCTCACAGCGGTGGCCCATGACCCAGAAGCAAAAGTTGATGGCTATCCATACCTTTTCTACAGTAAGACGACGGTGAGAGAATCTAACACCTTACTGCAAGCCGCCTGTGACCGACCTTTCGGAAACTTTACACAGCCCTTCTATGGAAGTACCTTACTAGGGTTATGGCATATCACTACCTTCCTTATGTGCCTCATGAATACATCACACAGCAGGTCGGTGGCTCAAGCGAACTTTCCCTGTACGGCATTTTAGAGGCCCAGTTGCTAAGCAAAGCAGCATGGGGTCCTACCAAAGTACCGAACACGAATGCTCACTGACCAGTCACAATGGTTTGGAGTCCTTGGGATCGGGCGACAAGGGCAAAGACTGGGGCGGGATTCGATGACAGATCCCGCTGCACTCTCCCGGAGCTTTCTACCTACCAAGTCCGAGCTACTTGGTACAGGCGGATACACTAGGTGCCACGCTGCCACGCTGCGTCTGAAAGTGCGAAGTGTGCGAAGTGTGCGAAGTAGCGAAGGTTCGGTCTCCAAGTCTCCAACATCACTCTAGGGGAGTCCAGTCTCAATCCCCCTTCCTCACTCAGCCTCTCCCACCGGCCACCGATCGACAAGTCGACAGGTACCTATTCGTACGTCCATTGTTTGATTATCAATTAACTTTGCTTAGGCACCTTGCTTCATGTTGTCTTGCCGCACAGCCTTTGCCTCGTACAGGCCCAGCAAGCGTGCTAGTGCAAAGCTCTGACGTCTGCGGACCGGTCCCCCAGGCCCCCCCCCCCCCAGTGTTGGGTCTGCTGTTGGAGCAGCATAACTCGCCCTGTGCTAGGTATCCCAAAGGTACGGATACTTGGGTCTGCGTTGCTTTGCTTTGCTTGGCCTAGCACTAGGTACCGTATAGTTCCAGTACGGATACGCGTCTCTACACAGTAGTGTACGAACATTTACAATACTTCCCTTCCTCACTGATAACGTACATCTCATCCTACCTTCGCCTTCCTCTCATTTGTCCACTCGCATTGCCCTTCTCGTACCTTGCCTCAATTCCCCTCCTGTTTATGGCCATCAATCCAACCCACTTACCCTCTATCAGCCTGGTCAA
The DNA here is from genome assembly GCF_030869225.1 of Colletotrichum abscissum. NCBI lineage: Eukaryota > Fungi > Ascomycota > Sordariomycetes > Glomerellales > Glomerellaceae > Colletotrichum > Colletotrichum abscissum. The sequence continues at coordinate 648,690 of NW_026849987.1, read as the reverse complement.
TCACAATCTGGAAGGGCTAGTCACGGAGCCGGAAAACAAGACAGTCTAAAAAGCCTAGAACTCAGACTCAAGCCTTGCATCCGCCCTGCCTTACAGGCTTCTTGAGCATTGACGATTCAGCTGCTTTGTCCCACCCCGGCCCTAGTGTCATTTGGATCCGCGACGGGAGCTTCCAAGCCTGCGTCGCCTGCGTTCCCCTCTCTCACTGAACTCAACTAACGCCTTTCATCCCGCATACGTAGGGCTCAAAAGGCTCAGTAGTACCTACCTTACGGATAGTGTTGACCCTCTTGTCTGTTCTCCCCTTCATCTTCTGCTGCTCGTGCTCCGCGCGAACTTAGTACAAGGTTGGGACAGCTCCAAAAAACCTCCACTTAGCAATTCCCCCCAGACCCTTACTACTAGACGTACCGGCCGTCCTTCTTTCCTAGAAGACTTGTCGCAGTCCCATCTATCCATCCTTTCCTCTCGCCTCGTTTACCACCTGCAGTTCGCAGCCTTTTATTTCTCGATTGTCGTGCACATCTGGAAGACGCCGGTTCACTGACCGTTCTTGTCGAGCTCCTACAGCATCTCGCCCGTCCTGATTCTCTGCCCGCGGGGTTGAGGAAGCGGGATTCGGATGGCATCACGCTGTGTTTCGAACGACTCGTGATGGACCAAGTACTCCGGCGCCCAAACCCCCTGCTTGCATCTCTTTCGCCGAACAACTAAAGCCAACAACACAACCTGTTATCTGATCCCGCGGTTTTACCAGGTCTAGGTTATCCAAGAATCCATCTCAAGAATGGTCTACTGCGGCAAAGCCTCTCAGGGCTGTCAAAACTGCCGAACCCGTCGCATTAAGGTGTGTAGTACTGATCCCCTCAACCCTCGAAGAGCGGCTCTTCTGAAGAAGGCCCTGGTTTGGACAATTCACCCCTCAACCTCGTTGCTGGATAAAATTGACCAACATGGGACCGTGGTTGACAAAATTCCCCTTATAGTGCGATAAAGTGAAACCCGAATGTTCACAATGCATCCGCGTGGGCAAGAAATGCCCCGGGTATCGAGACCAACTTTCGCTCATGTTCCGCGATGAAAGCACCAAGGTCATCAAAAAAGCACACGCTCAGTGGGGAGTTACCGATGGTGCTGAGAATGGTGCTGAGCGCGCATCGGCCTCGACAGCTCCGTCACCGCCTGCTTCTTCGCCCTCTTACAGCCGGAAGGGCTCGCCGAACAGCAAGAGGTCTGCATCAAGATCAGGAGCCGCGAACGTACCTTCACCAGCCTCGAGCTCGGCATCCTTTTCCGCCTCGCCTTCGTCAACGTACCGTTCTGCGGGCTCTTCATCACCACCAACGCTCCCGGCTGTCAAGGAAGAACACAACCGCGAGTCCAGCCCTCCGACACTCCAGATAGGATCTACCCTCGAGGAACAGGGCGTGCAGTTCTACGTCAACAGGTATTTGATAGGGCATCCTGATGAACCCAAAAACGGCCAAGACTTGAACACAGAGGGTTGGATATGGCATCCAGCAGTACAGGACGTCATGTGCGCCGTAGGCCTTGCTGGTCTGCACAACCTGACTGGCAATGCCAAAATGATGTCGACTGCGCGAGAGAAGTATGGTTCAGCACTACGACATACCGGGAAGCTGATCCGGCCTCCCCATACACCGAGCATAGATGTGACAATGAGGGCCGTGGTGGCCCTCGCCATGTTTGAGGTTCGCCCCCCAACTCTCTGCTGCAACTATGGTTACGCGTCTTTGACTGTTGCTGTTGTTCGTATTGGCTGACCTGGTTTCTTGCTCGTACAGGTTGTGAAAGGGACCCATCATTCCACAAGCACCGTCCATGCCCATGTTATGGGCGGAGCTGCGCTGATGAGAAGCTGGTGCCCTATGCCCAGTGCACCTTTTGCAGGCTTCAGGGCCTTATTGCAGCTGTGCTACTCAATGGTAGAGACCGCTCCTCCTGGTCTGGATTGTTTCGTAGAACTGACGCTTTCTGTAGTTCATACCTCTACACGTTGCTGGCATGCCCATGCCACCGGACTTTTACGACTGGGTTTCTTATGGTTCGCAACTCCAGCTGCCCATAGACCGACCGTCGACCGACCTAGCGGTTCTGATCGCTCGATTTGTCGAAACCTCGTCAATTATTCACAACCATGTCATCAGCGACGGAAAACCAAAGACGGCCAGCGTTATTCAGCAGCTTCTGGATCTTGATCAAGATTTGGCCTCGTGGGAGAATGGACTGGAAGGAGATTGGATTTACCGCACCATTCACGCCACCCATCTCCCTCCTAAGGCAGTGTTCCAGTGCGAATACCACAAATACCACGACGTCTGGACTGCTCGAATCTGGAATTACTACCGATGGTGCCGGATTCTGGTCAACCAGAATTTGCTGGATCTGACCAATAAGAATCCTGTGTCCAGTTTGTCGCTGGTATCAGCGGCTGCGCGGGACGAGTTTCTGAACGTGATCCGACATTTGGCGAGGGATATACTTATTAGTGCACCAACACATTGGCGACACCCGGCCCTAGACGGACCGGCTCAGATAACAGTGGAAAGTCCCGGCGGAGGAGGAGCTGGATCAGCAGGACTACCGGCATTGCTATTCCACCTCAAAGTGGCGGGTTGCGCTCCTGGAGTGCCCAAAGACTACTGGGAATGGGCGTTGGGGATCATCCAAACAATTTGGGGCGACATGGGAATGTTGCACGCACGATCGATGATGGAAGCCATGCGAGCGCATGAAGACACGGTGCTGAGAACTGGTGCAGCTGGGATATTGGCAGATGATTGGTAGACGGGGCCATGGGTCGGAAAAGGGAAACGGCGTAACGGAGTTGAGGAAACCAGGATGTTTTTTTGGTCTTGAAAGTTTAGCAAAGGTCCGGAGCAGCGGCCAGGTGTGGCTGGGTGATACCATCGGTTTTGGAGTAGGGCTTCGTTCCTCCCGGCATGAAAAATGGCACGGCAAGTTTAAGGAAGTTCTGGCGTGAGGTATATCCGAAGCAAGTTCGTGAGGGCAGACCATGCGTCAAGATGAGTTGCAACGGTTCCTGGTGGGATGGTTGCGGCATAGCCACTAATTTGCAATGCTACCTTATGGGCCCGAGGCGTTTGAAGATATCTCCAATCCATTCTGTCAGTGGCATCCTCTACGATACATTCATCAAATAGTAACTAAGAGGACCAGAGAAGGATTTGCGCGTCTAAAAGTGACGAACGCTGTTCCGGAATCTGATATTTGAGCAGTGCGGATTACGATACTCACGGTCTGTTAGCACGGTATGCTGGAGAGATGGCCTACGAGCTCTTGCATGTGGAGGCCCCAGGCTCCCACGCGTGACCTCCACTGGGACAGCCCCCGTCCTCCTACCTCACCCAACCAAAGGCAACCCGACGACGACATTCAACGGCTACGATAAGGCCCAGGGCGCGACGCATCGCAATTATTTCATCAACCATCATATCGCCTGCTATCCGATGAGACGTTCGAAATTTTTTTGAAGTCTTCTGCCATGAAGTGACGCTCACGGGCAGAGTTTCATCGCCGGACATTGATATCCCGCGTCTCCGTCGCCAAAGTGGCCCGTCGCCACACACCACGACCCATAGAGACCCCTCCATCGCGATCGTATCGCACTCCGCCGTCATCACTACATCGAACCACCTCATCGGGCGAAACAGCCTACAAACACGATGGCCGCCGTTTCCGACTCCAAGAAGAGTAATGCGCCCGCATCCTCGTACTCTTGCCCAGCTCTGACGGTACACTAACCACAACTTGCGCATACAGACGACGAGCAGACGATCAAGGTCGCATCGAAGAAGGACCCCAAGAATAAGCCCGACGGCCCTATTAAGCTCAAGAAACCCGCTCCCAAGTACAATAAGCCTGGAAATTGGAGGGAAGGAAGCATTGTGGAAGGTGAGTCGACTGAATCGCGTAACGGATACGAGGCTTGGAGACTGACCGATGTGAGCACCAGAAGACAAGAAATCAAAGAAGGATGATTCCGCATCGATATCTGTCGCTTCTCCCGGACCCGTCGTTAATCCCCTCGATGATATCGCGCGCGAAGCCTTTGCGACTGGCCGGCCGCTGGAGGACACGCCCGACCTACAACAATGCAAGCATTGCAAGAAGAGCATCCTTAAAACAGCCGCCAAGGCCCACATCGCCGCGTGTCTCAAGCTGAAGAAGGAGAAGGCCCAGAGGAAAAAGGAGGCGAGAGAGGCCCGCGAGCGCGCCAAGGAAGCTGCACGTGAAGAGGAAGCCAGAAAGGCAGACGAAGATCCCGATGGCAAAGGCGATGATGACAGCGACGGCGATGAAGACGGTGGCGACGGCAAAAAGGCTACCGGCAACAAAACTGCAAAGAAGACGGGAGGTAAGAAAACCGACGGTGATACCGGCAAGGGCAAGAAGCGCAAAGCAGACGGAGACGCGGAGAAAGGGCCTAAGCAGAAAAAGAAGAAGGAAGAACCGAAGCCGAAGGCCCCCAAGCCAAAAGGTATGGACCGTTGTCTCATTGGGATTCTCACCTGGTTTCTGACTATGTACAGGTCCCGTGGATGTCGAACGCCAGTGTGGTGTTCTGTTGCCCAACGGGCAGCCTTGCGCCAGATCTCTTACGTGCAAGAGCCATAGCATGGGCGCAAAACGTGCCGTTGCGGGCAGATCTCTTCCCTACGACATGCTTCTGGCGGCATACCAGAAGAAGAACCAGGCCAAACAGCAGAGTACGTGGCTCCCTGAACACGTTTTAAAGACAATGCCACTGACAACATATCATTATAGAGGCTGCTCTCGACGCCAATGCCCCACTAGAGGACGAAGATGAAGCCAACGCCGGGCCGGTTGACTCGGATGAAGAGACGGCTGCTGTCATGAGTGCGCTGGCGCACTGGAATCCGCAACCTGTGGTGCCGCAGCCAGTCCTCATTCCAATTAAGAGGCAGTACCAGCTAGCTCGACTTCACGAGCAGCTACAAATGGCGACGAACGGTGGAAGAACAAACATATTCAAAGTCAACGGTTTTGGGGCGCAGAGGCTTCCCCAAGGTCATCCAGGACTCAACGACACGGAGGACGCGCCTGGCGAGCTTGACGACGTGAACTTTGGAGGCGCCCGCAGGTCTTCCAGCTTCAGCATGCAAAGCCATCCTCAACGACGGCCGTCTGTAACAAGCAGAGGATAGTGTAGTGCAGGCGTGGCTGCAGGAAAGAGGCCCACCTGTTGTGACTTTCTGATACTCTTGCCAGGCGGAGACGCCATTGGATTTTCTTCGTGGGAGAGGGTGGTCTCCTGCATTTTTAACTAAAAGGACGGGCGGCGTTATGATTTTAGGCGGTATACCATGTGGTCGCAGCTGGAAAGAAGTTGCTTCTCTCTTTCCCCTCATCCGTGTTTCTCAAATTGCCCATTAGGTTCTCTTTCAGCAGCGGCGTTTGGTGGGTTGTGCACTAGGGATCTCTCGCTGCTACTTGCGGAAAAGTAGCAGCGCATGTGTGTATATATTTATCTCTATATGAACGATGCGTTTCGGATGTAAGACGCAAAGGATGACAAGTCCAAGAAACTAGATCTCCTAGTTCTAGGTCATGAAAGCATGGGTAACAGTAATCAAGTTAAACCCCCCGTGTACCATGGCGTAAAAATGCCATCCGAACCCAAAGTCGCGAACCGTCGATTGTGAGGTACATGGTATTTCATACTTTACCTATAGAGCTGGGATTATACAAATGAGATGGCAGGTGGGTCTGTTGGTTTGCGCATCCAGAGCTACCCCCGTCTGCGCCGTCTGCGGATTAGCGCCGCTATAACACTTTCACGCGATGATGACGTCGTTATAGTCAGGCTAGTTAACCCCGGATTTTCGCCGTGACCGCAAGCACTATCGGCGCCGAGCTGACCTCGGTACCACACATCTGCCGCATAGGTTGACAGAAGGAAATACCGTCGTCTTCGATCTTCATGCTCGTTGATCTCGCCCCCTTACCACTTACATTTTATACGTCCTAACTTGCATATCGGCTACACACGCTGAGGAGAACAACAAGGATCTACTGCAGCGCGCCAACCTACAGTATCTCTTACATCGACGCTTCTCTAGTTACTCCTACAAAACCTCTTATTCTCATAGTTGAATCCAATTGATTTGTCCTTTCAAGTCGTATAGCACTCCCACACGACCATGGCGCCCGCAGGCGTCCTCGATGCCTTGGGCCACGCCCTCGCAGGCGCCCTTGGAACTGCCTTCTCGACAGCTGCAGTGTATCCCCTCGACCTTGTCACCACACGCCTCAAAGTCCAGCGGCAGCTGCGAAGCGAAGATGCGATCTCCGAAAAGGACCAGTACAAAGGCGTGGTGCAAGCCATGAGAGCCATCACGGCGAAAGAAGGCGGCATATCAGCCCTCTACACGGGTCTCGCCCAGGACGTTTTCAAGTCCATCGCGGACTCGTTCCTCTTCTTTCTGTTTTACGAGTACTTTCGAGGCACGCGCCGGCACTCGCGTGGGAAACGACTGTCGGTCCTGGACGAGTTGGCCGTTGGCGCATTGGCGGGCGCCTGTGCAAGAGCCTGCACGACGCCAATTGCGAACGTGGTTGCGAGAAAACAGACATCAGCAATGATCGAAAGCAACGAGGAGGGCGGCGACGCATCGGTGTGGGAAATTCTCTCGTTAATTCGCGCAGAAAACGGCGTGGCTGGTCTTTGGGCCGGTTATTCCGCATCATTGCTGTTGACCATCAACCCCAGCATCACATTCTTCCTCAACAAAAAGCTGGGAAAGACTCTACTCCCGGACTCGGACGAAGCCTTGCACAACACGCACACTACATTCCTCCTCGCTGCTGCGAGCAAGTCTATTGCGACCATCATCAGTTACCCCATACAGACCGCAAAGGCCAGACTGCAGATGCGCGGTACTGCTTCGCCGCGGAGGAGCACCGATTCCCAAGAAAGACCTCGTGCTGAGGACCTCAGCAAGGAGCCTTCTAGTCCAGGTGCGCTGGCCAAAACGAAGGAGGCGCTCGATGATAGCGTGCTCGCCATTGTCTTGTCCATTGCCAGAACTGACGGAATAACGGCCTTGTACGCCGGGCTTCAGGGCGAGGTGCTCAAGAGCTTCTTCAGCCATGGCCTGACAATGGTATCCAAAGGCGTCATTCACACCTTCGTAATCCGCCTTGGTCTTCTATTGGTGTCCTTGTCACGGAGACAGTCGCGCGATATCAAGTTGCAGCACCTGAGACGAATTTTCCTCAGACTTCGATGAAATGACATCTGTTCATTTTCCCGTGGTTTCGAGGCTAAGACGGTTCGGCGCTGCGTGACTGTTTCTGAGAGAGCCTTCCAGAGCATACAAGACAGTCATGCCGATGAACAGCTTTTGGACGGTGCCTTTGCCGATTCACATGAACCGTGCTATGCAGGTCATGAGCACGACTGCATTAGCATTGGAAAGCGACGCCGCTTTTCTCAACTTTGCTTGCTCCCCGAGCAGAGAACCCAGTGCCCTCGGACCTGAGTTCTATCAGCCCGGCAAATTCCTGTTTAGGTTCCTTGTGCTTGCTATCTGGGCGGGCCGCAGGAAGCCTAGCATCGCACACATAGCATGCATTTTCTTGCGGTGTCATAAACTTCACAGCGCAATTGCGGCAAATGACGTGACCGCACTTTTCGGCCATAAGAGGTCGCGAGGCATTGCCGAGTGTCTTGACACAGGACGGGCAAATGCGCCGGCTGGAATTGGTCTTGGTGTCGAGCTCTTCTTTGAATTCGAGCGAAGTGAGACTCTTGAGTGAGAAGGAATGCCGAGACTCGTCTACCGAAGCCGGGCAGATGGGCGCCAGCTTAATCTTTTTGGGAGCGGCTGCCAAACCTTCCGCCATACGAGCTGCATTGGCATCTGGTGTTTGCCCTGGTGTCCAGAAGAACGGTATACTCTCCTTGGATGCCTAGAAAGAGTTAGCATGGCATAGCTGGGTAATCGGGGTCTAAGGGTAGATAGTAGCATACTTTCTCAGCTTTAATCAACTTTTTGGCCTTCGTGCGATCCTCCTTGGCAATTCTGTCCAACTCATCCTGGTCCAGCACAAACTTCCTCTTGGTGACCTGAATGTCTTTGGTGGTGTTGGGGTCGGCTCCCTCGATTTTGGTCGATAGACTGGATGATGAAGATGCCGTTGCTGCAGCCGACGGTTTCAGCCCTGCTTGGATACTCTCAAAATCTTTGACGGCACGTTCTTGGGCTTCAGCATCTTGTTGTGCCTGCGCCTCCAAGGTCGCCTGCTCATTCTTCTCCCGAAGTTTTTCTTCGCGCTTGATTTCCTTCTTCTGCGCGAGCAGATTGGCCACAGCGCACTCTCGACAGAAAATGTCGCCGTGACTACATGAGACTGGGTCCCTAGCCATCTCAAGGCAGAGGTAGCAAGAGCCAAAGGGGAGAAAAGAATCGCGAGACAAACGGGCTGAGGTGGATGCCCATGCAGCCTTGGCCATATCACGCTCGTAAGAGGTGAAGACGCTACGCGACGTGTTTCTTTTGCCTATAGATAGTCAGATCCACGAACAGATGCATATGAGGGGATGTACTTGAAGGTTGAGGGCTTACTGTGTGCCATGGTGTTGATTATGACAAGGAACTTGGCGAGACAGACAAATCTACTAAAGTTGAGCAAAATAGGAACCGTGGTATGAACGCTCTGTTAAATGATAACGTTGGATTCTCGATCTGGTTTAGTTGAAGGATGAGGTGGTGGATTGTGAAGAAGTCAAGCAGTTACCTCGTATTAAAGTAAGGTAACGAGATAGACGAGTGGGTAAGGAAGTTGAGACGGGCCAGGATACCATTGTCCAGGCAAAGCAGAAAGACATGTCAGAGTGACAAGGAACATGGCCCAGGCGTCGTGAGCCGTATTCGCGGTACTGAAATATACTTATGTACTTATCGAGCGCGTCTACCCTCTTAGCGAGATGAATGCTCTATAGCGACCCACTCTAATGTAAGGCAAAGACAGCTTTTTTCTCGATTCTCATCTTGGATTCCAATCGGCAGCCAAACTCGGAGTGCCAATGGCTGATACAATCTTCTTCTTACTGCTCATACACAGCGTGTGAATTTTTTCTCAATTACCTTTCCTAATCACGTGTTCGTCATTGGCCCGAAGAGGTGGATTTATGACGCGGTTGATTCGCTCCAATCACCGTGTCACCTACTGTCACCCAGTCACTTTCCTCCCTTTCACTCATTTCACCAGTTCGGGCCGGCGAGGTCGAAGACTGTCTTCCCGCGCGCCACACTTGTAGAAAAGAAACATGACGGCCTTGGAGGAGAGGCCAAGTGAGCCAAGCCTACCATGGCGCATGGCGTCTTCGGCTATAATGGGCCTTACTGGTGCCATCTCTCGAGCCTTCTTATACACCTTTCATGATGTCCAGACCGAGAACCAAGCTCGATTTTTAGAAGTTCTGGACAAGCGTCGAGCCGAGACTCCTGAACGTGGTCTCATCACTGGTACTTTATCCTTGTCGTATTCTCTCAAAGACGATGAGCTTATAACTGACAACTATGGATTGCAGTCTCAAACCACATCAGCGTGTGAGTTTTTTCATTTAGTTTTTTCAAAAGTAAAGACCCGTCTCTCGTGCCGATCTGACGCGTCTTGAATCGATAGTTTAGACGACCCCCTAATATGGGGTGTGCTGCCGCTCAAGTACAATATGTACCCCCTGAGTGCGAGATGGGGTCTGGGTGCTCATGACATCTGCTTCAAGAACCGGTAAAGACCACCCATGTTTCAACTGGACATTGAGGGGCCTCCACTAACAAAATCGCAGCGCTTTCAAAACGTTCTTTACCCTCGGTCAGGTTTTGCCGACATATCGCTTGCTGCACTCCCCCTATGGCGGATTATTCCAGCCCACCATGACCCAGGCCATCCGCTTAGTATCCGGCCCCGGGGCACTGTTCCCCTTCAAAGCCGCCTTCGAAGCTGGAAACAACGAAGTATTTTCCGCGCCCACTTACTACAGAAGCAAGCACGGCGCGTGGGTTCACGTGTTCCCCGAAGGCTGTACGCATCAAAATCCTGAACGAACCCTCCGTTATTTCAAGTGGGGTGTTTCCCGGTTGATCCTCGAATCCGACCCGGCCCCCCAGCTCGTTCCCATGTTCATCGACGGATTCTCAGACATCATGCCGGAGGATAGGAAGTGGCTGCGATTTCTCCCACGCATCGGTGCCAAGATTCGCGTCTTTTACGGCGAGGCTCTTGAAGTGGGCGAGGCCTTCAGAGAGCAGCGTCTAAAGTGGAAGCGTATCGTGCAGAAAGAAGTGGAGGCCCGAGGCAAACCATTGAGCGTCGGCGAAGTACCAGAGTCCCTGAAGGATCATCCTGAAGCGATCCAGCTGCGTGTAGAAGTCGCCAAGACTGTCAGAGACATGGTGCAAGAGCTGAGGATAAGTGCGGGATATCCTCGTGACAGCCCGGCATTCGCTCTTGCTGAGACATGGGAGCGCGAACCCGAGGACAAGCAGTTTAAGAGTCCTGTAGATGACAGCCTGGTTAACAAAGAATAATGACACTTCGACTTGGATGGCGGCTCATAGAAGGCACGCCATATGTACAATCTTCTACACTTTGTAAATATACAATAAGCGGGACTCTTGGATTGCATTGTTTACTACATAGTTGCGAGCGATACTCGCGACTGTCATAATCACCCTCGCTCCCGCACACAACGCCAAAAGAAGCGAAGTTATCAGTAACGCCCGTAATGCCCCTTTGGCAAAGCCTGCCAACAATGCCATACCCTCCACTATGAAGTTGCAACTCATTGCTGCCGATGCAAATAATGCATAGCAGACCCCCGGTCCCGTAAAAGCATAAACCACAAATGCATGCGGGCGCCTAGCCACGGTTCGAAGCCCGAGAATCAGTAATTTTCGTAAGACCCTTGTCCCGGGTAGGCTCTAGCTTGTGCTTGCAAAGCTTGCTGCTGATGCTGTTGCATGACGATATCGTTGAACCAGGGGTGCTTGAGGGCTTCGTGAGCACTGATGCGAAGTTCGGGGCGTAGCTGCAGCATTCGTTGGAGCAAATCGATGCCAGTAGGATCGATCTGAGGAAGAATCTGACGAAGGTCTTGAGTGGCGTACATCTGGAAAGTGGGTTTGTACTCGGGGAATTGCGTAATGCCAGTCCAGGTTCGTTCGGTTGGGGTTCCCATGATGCGGAAGATACGAATAATCTGGTCCTCGTTTGTTGTGCCAGGGAACAGTGGTCTGCCGGTGTACATTTCCGCCATGATACATCCCGCAGACCAGATGTCAATGCTGGTGTTGTACGTTCTGCTGCCCAAAAGGACATCTGGTGCGCGATACCACAACGTGACCACCTCGTTCGAGAACGTGTTGACGGGAATGCCGAAGGCACGAGCAAGGCCGAAATCACCAAGCTTCAGCTGTCCCTTGCCGTTAATTAGGAGATTCTGAGGCTTCAGGTCTCGATGTAAAACTCTGTTCTGGTGGCAGAAGTCGATGCCTCTCAGCAGTTGATACATGAACGACTTGATCTGGTGGGGCTTGAGGGCGCCTCTATCGCCATGGGTGTCCATGTATTTCTTAAGATCTCCATCCATGTATTCAAACACCAACATCAGCTTATTCTCGGTGTGGATCACATCGTGGAGGGCGACAATGTTCTCGTGCTTCAGCTCCTTCATGAGCGAGATCTCTCTTATCGCCGTCGAGGGGGTGCCTTCTTCCGAGTCCAAGTGGATTTCTTTGAGAGCGACAAGCTCTCCAGTCTGCCGGTTACGACCTTTGAACACCTGCAAATAAACAGTTAGTCTCTACGCGCATGAAGTGTGGAACTGAAAGGGCATACGGTAGCATAGGTGCCCTCGCCAAGCTTCTCAAGCTGCTGGAACGAGCTTGGGTGTCTCTTGCCGTCCATGTCTGCTGAATGGAGCTGGCAACGATGTTGAGATTGTGGGTAGTGCGGAGAAGTTCACCGTGTCGACGGAATCAACAAACAAGATTCTTAGGCTCGGCTTGGGATCGTAGAGACAGTCGTCGACGAGGCTGACTGGAAGAGGAGAGAACAGAGAGTTGCGATGCGCGCCAGCCCAAGACGTGTGCTACGATAGGGGCTCGCACGACGAGTAAAGTTGCCTGAAAACTCTGTATGCGGGATGGTTGGGATGGATGGCTTGCGTTGTGGTCGACAGCTAATGGTATGATCAAGCAATAGTGCAGTGCGGATAACTAAGTGTGTGTTCAAATGATTGTCGGAGCTGAAAGGAGTGACGACAGAAAGTGGTGCGGTTGCGGCGTGGTTAGTGTTGGGTCGCATTCAGCCTGTCGGTCGACCTTGCACCTTGCGGAGACGTGAAGAGGAGACCGGGACCCCACCACTTACTTCCTAGTTTTTGCTACCTCATGCCGGTCCAATATATTGTTTTCAAGCTATAGTTGAGACAAGCGTAAGAGGAATCAACTTGATTTCCGATCTCGAACAAAGGAAAAACTTCCCCTAATCATGGTACATAGTGCGGAACTCCATGGCATCTCTTTCTTGACGTGTCAACGTGTACCTATCCTATGATAGGGTTGGCGCGCGTTAATGTTACTACCTACCTAAGGTAGGTAGCACGGTAAGGTAAGTAGGAAAAAAACGGCTCTCACCTCAGGTTCGGCGTGGGCAAGGGACTGGTGACCGACCAGCTGCTTCCCGTGGCAGTCTCCATTATCACCCCGCACTAGTACAAAAGTAGTCACTCGCTCCACTTGGGCCTCTTATCGCCTCTCCACCCTTGCGGGATGACCTTATCGCCATCAGACCCCTCTCGTCTCGTCGGTCAACGACACAACCGACCTCTTACCTTCCATACCTTACCTACTCACCTACTTTACTAACTATCTCAGCCTGGCATTCCGTCAACGCTACTCTGTGCATAAGTGGCGCTTATGTGCCCTACTACGAAGCTCTTTTCAAAATTTACGTGAACCACATATACGCTCCAATTAATAACGATCTGATGATACTGTCGCGTCGACATGCGACCCTTAGCTGGATGCGACTCGTTCCCGGGGAATCTCTCCTCAGGTGATGGGGCCAACGAAAACATCGCTTCGGCTTCGCAGAGTACCGCCTCACACATGTCCTTTATCCTCGCTGACGAAGCTACCATGGAAGCCTCCTTGCCATCGCATCCTTTTTCTGCTCCTCGGGCGCGCGAACAGCGGAAACAAGCTACCTCCGCGACCCCCAGCGACGGATCAACGCAGAGACGTGAATCTGGCACAGCTCCACCAACCACTTCGCGTTATACATCATCTTTGCAACCCCATGATGCCGTATCTCATCGGCCAAATTGTACCAGCAATCCCTCGTCGGCGGGGATACCGACACCTCCTCCGCCGTCTCTATCTCAACCTATGACTCCCATACTCTATGGCGTATCAGGACCATGCTCTGCTATCAGCAGTTCGTCATCGCGGCCCAACTCGCTAGCTGGATCGCTTTCGGAATACCAGGAAAGCTTTGTCATGAGTGCCTTCGGAACCTCGGACGCTGGTCGCCCCCAAAGTATATACAGTGGCGAGGTTGCTCAGCAGTTCATTATGCCCACCATCAACGTCCCTAGTCGGAGACCCTTCACAGAAGCTGGAAAGGGCCTTGGTAGGCTGAAGCTACTCGTAGCTGGTAAATCAGGTATTGCATGATCTTGTGCTCCAAGAATAAAGCATTCGCTGATGAAACGTGTCTTCTCAGGCGTAGGGAAGACCGCTTTGATCCGAACTATAACACAATCTTGCTCGCACATCGTACACGTCGACCCTACCGTGCCAGTGGCAATGGCGTCCAAAGGTTTCCTGCCAGCAAATACGATGCCGAATAGTCCTCCGATATCTCAGGGCACTTTCCAAATCACAGAGACTTTAGCCAGCACCAAACCGTACCCCTCCTGGTGGAAGGATTCGGCCTTTCCATCCCCTACGCCTGGTCCGATTCAACTAGAGGACACAATTCTAGACAGAAACATCTGTCTGGTTGATACGCCTGGATATCAGGAAACATGTCGCGTATGTTCTGCAAGCAATTCACCCTTACGAGCCTCGAATCGACTAACAAGATCATAGCCAACGGATACTATGGGCCAAGTCTCACAATACGTTGAATCATACCTTCAAAAGAGCCGTCTCGACGGTCTAGAAGACCCCGATGTTCTAAAAACAATCAGTGGAAGCGGCGGCTTGCTTGTTGATGCGGTGCTCTACATGATTCCCAGTTCAGGTAAGAAACTACGCTATCACGAAATGAAAGCACAAACACTCAAATCATCTTAGGTCTGTCTGCGACTGATATACATTATCTCCGTCAACTGGAGGCACTGACCAATATTATTCCACTCATTGCGCATGCCGACACTTTGACATTAGAGCAGACAGCAGCGGCTAAGAAGCACATTGCCCAACAACTTGCCGAGGCTGGCCTCGGGCTGTTCTCTTTCGATCCCTTGACGGATGGCGTAGGAGAACAACATATATATGCTGCTTCTAGCGAGTTAGGATCGGATTCAGAGGTCATGGACGCCAGTCTGCTCATGAGCTCCGAGTATGTGCAACCTTTTGTGCCCTCCGATCTCTCGCAGTTAGTGGAAAACATATTTTGCGTGAATGGCGCAACTTGGCTTCGCCATGCTGCCGCAGCAAAGCTTCTGGGTTGGCGCACTCGTCACCCTGGGCCTAGTAACGTCTCCGGCTTCGCCTCAAAGTCAGAAGGCTCGACGGATATGTGGTTGATGCGTCCTAGGGCCGGATCACTGACTCCTCTTGCCTTGAGTCGCGCTCCAAACTATTCTGCTTGTAATGAACGACTCTGCCGAGTGCAGCTCACGAACTGGGCGGCAGATTTACAACGCAGCCTGGCCAACGAAAAACGGATGCAAGAGCTCAGGGCATGGGAGCAGGCGGCTATGTTGTCGAGGGAAACTTGGAGAGATGGCCGCTCAGCATCAGGCGGCGGGGGCGCAGATATGGCGTTGACGAGAACAAGAGGACGGGGAGAATGTCGGCAGTCTCTCCGTAAGAGGAGACACAGTACAGGCTCTGGCCTAGATTGGGGGCTTGTAAGACATCAGGATCCTTTGGGCTTGCTTCAGCTTAATGCCGACTTTAGGTGGCAGGGTTGGAAGACGCTGGAGATGGTCGGTGGTATTGGGATCCTGGGCGGTTTGGCGTGGTTGCTTGTTTAGAGTCACCATAGTAGCGAACTAACGGTGGCATTTGGGCATGGCGTTTCACCCGAAATCATGGCAGCTATCGGGCGTACATACCCTATTGGGCGTTCGTGTGGAGAGTAGAAAATACTAGCCACTCTGGGTACCTTAGTTGATGGGATTCTTTAAAGTTGTGAACTGTACAGCCTGCGTGTACTCATGCCGCTATGGTGATGGAGGTCTGCCCAGGGCCTTTGAGTCGTTGACAACATTGACCGGCACACTGGGCTGGGCGCTCAGTGGCCCACTGTCCAGCATCCAAAGTGGGTGGGTCGGTTCCGCCGCCTTTCATTGGCTAATGAAGAGCAGCCTACCTCAGGTCTATTCTCCACTATGCAAACGCGCCTGCTTTCCTAGCCTGCCACTTCAACAACGGGACCTTGACTGTCCACCTTACCCATCCGTACCTTGCCTCACTCAGACCTTTGTGCCTCGCGTCCTAGAGGTGAACGGTACCAGGTCTCCAGCTGCAAGGCACTTGGTGACCACCTAGTTTGAGCTAAGTTATCACAGCGATACCTACTTCGGCTTGGTTGTTCTCGCAGTGGAAGCTTCTTCCTTGACAGCCTTTTCCTTTCTCTATTACTTCTTTTGCTATCCTCCTTCCATCACCAGGGTCGCCCAACCGTCGCTTCTCCAGCTAAGCCTGTCCTTCTCTATTTACTTATCGCATCTATTTCTTCCAGAAGCAACAATCAGCCATGGCTAGCGAGGAAAGACCGTTGGGCGTGACGCCGCCCATCTCTACTGCTCTTCCCACTGAGGCGGAAAATCAAGCGAAGGAAATGCTCATGGAAGAGTTGAGGAAGCAGAATACTTTTGAGAGCGCTGCGGATACCCAAAAGAGGCAAGTCTTCGAATCAAGCCCCCGGTCATTCCCGATCTGTTCTTGCTAACGATCTTCGCGGTTGTCCATAGATACGAAGTCATTGCGCACCTCGAGCGGATATGCGACGAATTCGTGAAACGAGTGGCACGGAAAAGGGAGGCAGGCAACGAAGCTCTCATTAGAGACGCTAGAGGAAAGATCTTCACCTATGGCAGTTTTCGCTTGGGCGTCTTCGGCCCTGGCTCCGATATCGACACTCTCGTTGTCGCTCCGAAATACGTAACACGAGCCGACTACTTCGAAATCTTCCCTAACCTGCTGAAGGAAATGGCGCCTCCTGGCTCAATCACCGATATGGCAGTGGTAGCCGACGCCTTCGTGCCAATCATCAAATTCGAGTTCGATGGCATCAGTATCGACCTGATCTTTTCTCGCATTGCTATGCTAAAGCAATTGAACAAGGACTTTACTGTCCAAGACTCCGGCCTTCTTCGAGGTCTAGATGAGGCTGAGCTTCGGTCGCTCAATGGCACACGGGTTACAGATGAGATTCTCAGCTTGGTTCCCGAGGAAAGCACCTTCAAGTTGGCCTTGCGTGCCATCAAGCTTTGGGCGCAGCGTCGGGCCATCTACGCAAACATCATGGGATTTCCTGGTGGCGTGGCCTGGGCCATGCTGGTTGCTCGCGTCTGCCAACTATACCCCAAAGCCGCGAGCTCCGTCATCGTCAACAAATTCTTCCACATCATGCGCCGCTGGCCATGGCCACAGCCCGTCCTTCTGAAGCACGTTGAAGGCGGCCCTTTGCAGGTCCGCGTTTGGAATCCTAAGGTTTGCTTCCCCTACTTCCCTGGCCCTAGCTTCATATGTGCTAATCAAAGTATAGCTATACAAGGGCGATCAATTCCATCTGATGCCTGTAATCACCCCGGCCTACCCTTCCATGTGCGCCACGTACAACATTACCCGGTCAGCCATGACTGTCATCCAGCAAGAGCTCAGCAGAGGATGCGACATTACCGACAACATCATGTTAGGCAAAAGCCCCTGGAGCGATCTGTTTGTCAAGCATACTTTCTTCACCAAGGGGTACAAGTATTATATCTCTGTCATCACTGCTAGCACAGACAAAGAAGCACACAAGATCTGGTCAGGCTATGTGGAATCCAAGGTCCGTGTTTTGGTTCAAGGCTTGGAACAGCACCAATCGATAGCTTTGGCCCATGCATTCAACAAAGGTTACGAGCGTCGGCACAGGTGTGCGAACGACGCAGAAGTTTCCCAGGTTCAAGCTGGCAGTTTCTCGTTCCTAGCAAAGGATAGCGACGTCAAACAACAGGACTTTGAGCAAGAGACGAAGGTCGAAAAGGTTGAGCCGATTGAAACGAAGCCCGACATGAGCGGCATCCCAGGGCTCAAGACGGAACCCACTGACAACGTACATGGGCTCAAGACTGAAGAAAATGAGACACAGCCAGGTGTGAAGACGGAAGGAGTCAAGTCGGAAGACGAGAATTCCAAAGCTCCCAATCAGATCCCGAAGCATAACCCTTATACCGACGTCTTTACCACCACGCACTACATCGGGCTGACCCTGAGCGAAGGTAAGTCTGCTGCCGCTAACGAAAACGAGTTCAAAAATCGGGCTTCACCTTTCAGTCTGGGTCAAAGTGGCATGGCAGCTAACTGTTTAGGCGCGAAATCACTTGATCTATCCTATCAAGTCGAGAATTTCAAGACCTTATGTACACAGTGGGAAAAGTACGACGCGGTTCTCAACTCGTTGAATGTTCAGCACGTGCGGAGGTAGGCGATACGGGCATATTTCCTTTGGTGGCATTTGCTAAGTTCAGGACAGCTTCAACCTTCCCGACGACGTCTTTGAAGCCAACGAAACGAAGCCTCAGAAGCCTCAGAAGAAGCGTGTCATCCCGAACGCGAACGGCGCGGCTCAGATCAAGAAGAGGAGTGCTTCAGAGGTACTGCACTGGTTTAGTTCACGGCTACGCTTGAGGGCTCATCACAAGACTAGCGAAGCTTTGGTAAGCGCATGGCTGACACGTTGTATAGGAAAACCAAGAACCACCCGCCAAGCGCCAGCAAGCTTCTGTCACGGCTGCCGGTTGAGTATGGACTTTGGACCAAAGTGTCCCACGCCATCGACCCTAATAAAGACTGTCAGCATTGGTAGCATCTTTTGCCTCTGATCCACTGACCAATAGGCCAAATCACATCTTCGAGTTTGACGTCCTACAACACGGACTGTCTCATACCGTACCAACACTGGATAACACACTCAGAGAGAGAAAGCGAAATAGACACAAAAAAAGAAAGGGGGAAAGGGAACTGAAAGAGAAAAAAAGCCATCGACGACCCGGCATTACCCTGATGCCAGTGTATCCACACTTTACCTGCAAGACCCCCTTCCATAACCCAACTTTGGGTGGAGATCGCAAAAGCAAAAGCAGCAACATACTCGGTATGTTTTGTGGGCTTTGGTAGGTTGCTCGTTCTGGCCTGAGACGAGCGGAGACTACTAAAGAGCATCAGGAACATTACTGTCGCCCACGAGGATGCACTTTGGGACACGTACGCTTTGTAATGCAGAGCGAATTCATTTCTCTATGCTTCTTCACGCAAACACGGGCAGGGCTATTGAGTCAAGGCGAAGCCAGTTGTATACTAGATACCATCGATTTAGAGGATTGACTATGCTTTGTCCCCAATCTCTACCCTTGCCTTGCTCTGATATCTTGTGACTTCGTGGGTGCCTAGGCGACTAGAGGTGTCCGTGCCTCTCTGTCCATCTGAGGTCTCCACGATTCTCGAGCCGTTTCGCTTGACGTACTGATTGGTCGAGATTGATTATAGCTGATCCAGGCTACCTCAATCATCGTCATCATCGCTACCACTTGACCATCCTTCTCGATACGCCTCGGCGAAGTCGGCTAGCTCATTGCTAATGTCTTCCCGGTCCTCCACGCCAAGAGAGGACGCGACGGTAGTGCGCAGGGCATTCAGCGCGGCAGACACTGAAGTATCTGTGGAAAGACTGGTCTTGACGCCAAACGAATCGCTCAACGGCTTGCCGCTGCCGTCGAGGTAGATCTCGGGGAAACTGTCGAGCATAGGGAAGCCCCTATCGGTGAGATACCTGCCATCATGAGTCAGTTGTCAAATTACGAGCAAGCCTTTGGAAGGATAGCGGTAGTTGTCTTTTCTGGCATACCTTTGTGTACTAGTCTCTATGAGCGCAGCCCTTGGCCGTTGCCGGCTATCTCCGCCCTCGTCCTCGTCGTGTTTCATGACTTGCTGTGAGCCACGTGTAGTGATTGTCTGCCCGAAAAGGTGAGGCTTGCCGCCTCCGCCATTCATATTCCTTCTTCCAGGAGTAGGCTTGGGTCGGAGGATATCAAACAAGTCCGTGTCAAGCTTGGTAATCTCGCCAGCTTTGTCATCATCCAAACCTGACTCTGGTGCGCGGGTGTCTTGTTTCGTTTCCGAGGCTGGGTCGACGACGGTCATTTGCAGACGGCTCATGGTCTGTCTGCCGCGTAGATTCAACCCACTCACCAGCTCGCCGAGCGTCGCCTGTAGACCACTGCCAGAGCTGGTTGAGTTGAGCCGGGAAGCGATCCCTGCTGTTTCCATGGCCGTACTTAGCAAGGCCGTGGTTTGCCAAGGAGATTGCATGTCGATGCTGATGTTTGAGCTCAACCGTGCTTGGGGGAGAGCCATGGGAACCAGCATCGAGGCGTGCTCACACATGTCCTTGACTGCCCTTGCAGTGTTGGCGAGCTGGAGGCGTCTTTGGTCCTAGCGTTATCATTAGCTAGGCTAAGGAGTGTAATGAGCGCGCAAACGAAGTTTGAAACTTACGATGCGGGCAGCGGGTACAGGAATCTGCAGACCCCACACCCAAATTGTAGTCTTGCCATACTCATCTCGCAGGCGCTCTACATACTCGGTCGCGAAACCTCCCCAGGCGTCGTCTATAGTTGTCACGATCTGGAGACCCTGCATCTGATCGGCCTCCTCTACGAAGGGACGGAAGTCTCGATCGACAATGTCATGTTCCTTGTCTAGAGAATCGAACAATTCCCTGCCCAGAGACCACTTGTCAAAGGGCCTGATGGAGGAGTTGATCTCATAGTCATAGAGCTGGTTGAGAGACTTTGGGTGGTAGTAGACGCGCGAAAAGTCGGACCAATACCGCACGTCGGAGGACTTGAGCTTTGGGGCAGGCGTGCCGAGGTCAAGACTTTTCTGATAGGCGCTCGGCTCTACCGATGTCTGTTTGTGTACTTGCGCAGATCCTTCCCTGGGGTCGGCGGTGGCATGTTAGGTGGCCGGTCTGGGATACTTGAAAAAGGGCCAACGGCTGGGGTCAAATAAAGATGGGCGCGTTACGGACCATAAGTGAGCAGGTGCCTCTTCCTGGCTTGCGTCGTACAAGGCGTTGATCTTGCGAAGCGAGCCGAAACCGCCCTTTAGATCATAGACGACGGTACGCGGGAGGAAGGTCTCGGAGCCATCTAGGGCCACACCCGGACGCCAGTGAACGTCGTGGTTCACCGGGGATTCGTCCTGATCAGAGTAAGTGAAGTAGGATTCCTGGCAACAAGGTCAGTTTGTGTTTAGAATAAGACGCATGGGATTCGCTGTTGATAGAGCTAAACGTCTGAATACCTGGGTGTTCCAGAAATGAGTTGCAGCATAGTTGCTCAACTGGCCTAGCTGGAGAGTGATGATCTCGTGCATACTGTTTTGTTCTAACCTGAATTATGAAGGTAAGTAGTCAAGATGGCTTCGCCGGGCTGCACCAATCATAGATGGTCCGGCAAGGTGAGCCGGGGGGGTTTACTGCGGATGGATCCCGAAACTGGTAGGGAACGGGACGGGACTTGGGCTTTGCAATCTCAGTGCCAGGTCCATTTGGGCCGTTGAAGTGCGTCAAGTGAACCCGGTAGTGGGGTAGGTCTTGGGCGTGGGCCGGGCTTAGGGCGGCCGGCGACGGCATCCGCCCCCATCGGGCAACGGACGCTGATCTACCGTCCCATCTTCCATCAACCAGTGCATGCACCCCGTCTTGCGGTACTCACTTGCCCTCTTGACGTTGACCATTGCTTGAGGTAGGAGAGAGTTCTCCCTCCAGCACGACTACCTAGCCATTCGTAGATGGTCTTGAGCTGGCACTTGCTTTATGATCGGCTTGTAAATGAACTAATGGTTTTCCCCACCAAGGGCGAAACCATGTTGGTCCTTATTGAAAACAAGGGAGCGTTAGCAGCAAGTGAGCGGGAGCACCACCCGCAGGCATCTGGGAAAGTTGACTGGCTTGACTGGCACGCATCCAAGTTGTCTCACAGCACGGGGGACCTTAGATTCCAGCAAAAGGAGAAATACGAAAATGGGAGCAGACATTCTCTCCCCCCCTTGAGTAGGGGCCAATCGGGGCTCCCATTTCGAGGTCATACACAAGCCAGCAGGCGGTCGTGCACATCCCAGTGTGAGTCAACCTCGGCGAGCGAGATACGCCGCTGCACCAAGGCGAGGAATGAGGTGTCGAAAAATCGTGTTGGACCAGCCAAGGCCCCTTCAGACATACTATCAAGGGGTACCTTGGGTAGAAGCAATTGGGATGATTCCAACTCCCAATATCGAAAGGTGTTCAAGGCTTTCGGCACGGCAGGGCGGACGGGGTCTTGTTTTGAGGTAGGAACTTGGACCTCTGGAGGGTACCGTTCCTATGCATACCTTACCTTGCTCTGTACGAAATACCTACCGGTACTTGGGTAAGTGGAGGTGATTACGTCAGGCAGGAGTGGCTTCAGGCATATGAAGGTGCCTGACCGGTGGACGAGAAGGGATCCAATTACCTTGGGCTACTAAATGAGCAGGAATCAAGGTAGGAGTGGTATGTGAGGAACTTCAGAGCTGAAGGCGACAGTGGAGGGCTCAAAGAAAATGCTCAAGAAGGTTCAGCACTTGAGCTCAGCCAGGTTCTCGGGGCACCGCACTGTTAAGAAAAGTTTAGTCATACTGTACGCGTGAAGTGGTGACCCAACCAGCAGAATGACCTGAAAACATGGACAATGGGAGGGCAGAGGGTGGGGGGGGACTTGGGGAAGAGGTGCGCTGTGGGGCAAAGAGCACGGGCTGGTCAGCTACGTAGTAATACCCTACCACCTTTACCTACAGGCTATAGGCTACCTAGGTACAAGACGGGTTGGGGCCGCGCCCCCCCCTCTGGGCGCCCCCTTCCATTCACTGAAGTCTGAGGGTGAGGGGTGAGGTGCTCTACCAAAGTGCCCGCACAGTGCCGTGTTACCAATTAACGCCTCCCCCTTCTCTCGAAAAAGCGACGCGTTTACCAGAATTTCGCGACCGTCACCATTTCAAACCCTTGCACATCCAATACGGCTTTCACACAACTTCAGCTCCCACCACTCATCTCCTTCCTCTTCTTATACCTTCCAGTACGGAACACCTACCACTCTGCTGCCTTCGGTGGCGTCACTTACACGGCCATCACGACGTTAGAAAATTACGCCTCTATAAGCAAGCAAGCAGCGTTCCTACCTCAGTTGTTCTACCATACATCCTGAGAGCGTGTCGCAAGCGCGGCTCAACACCACCGCCCGCCCACCTTTCCCAACCTCGCGACGCCCTTTACAATACCATTTGTCCTGACACAAAGGAGCGCCAAAATTCTTACTACAGTCACCTTACCCCCGTCTCACATTGTCGCAGAAATTATATAGACATCATAACTCTTTGTGGCACTTGCCTGCCCCGGACTTTCAGATCCAGCCCAGCCAGCCCTTCACCCTTCACGACTTGACGAGACACGACTTTCCCATTCCTTCATTCCTTACACGTCTGAGACCAACTACTTCAATCAATCGTCCACCATTGTTTATACCTTCCCGCGCTCCGCCCTCCGTCTTGTTCAGGCCCCTTTCGCACAGAGGTGCCGCATGCTCGAGGCTCCTCCACCATGCCTGCCTCAGCAAAGCGCTCCCAGCGCACTCGTCGCGACACTCGCCGCGATACCTCCCCCGCAAGATTAGAAGACAGCTCCCCAACTCGGCCAGCAAAGCGACGAAAGAAGGTAAATTGATGCCTCTGCTCTCTACTGACAATTCGATCCTCGCATCATCGATGACACTAACGCCGCTTCCATCAGGTTGATGATCCTCCGCCTACCGAACCCGCCGACGATGACGAGTCCAACCTCACTGCCGATCAGTCGGCTCAACCTGTAAGCGACGATGATCAGCTGCTCGCGCAAGTAGTTCAGCACTTTCAAATTCCCAAGGAGGGCGCCCCCCAAGCCAGCAAGGACCATGCGAACTCGATACATGAAGCCAATGGCAGCGGTGTTCAGGCCTATGCCAAAATCGCCGCCCAGGATTGGACTTTCTACATCACAAAGCTCATCGTCAATATTGGACGCCCGTCTGAGGGCGTCACTGAGGATGACGAAGACTTCATTCACATCGATCTCGGCCCGAGCAAGATGATCTCCCGTCAGCACGCCCGGATTTACTTCAGCTCCAAGGAAGAAATCTGGTTTCTCGAGGTCAAGGGAAGGAATGGCGTAAAAGTGAACAATGTCCCCATGAAGCAAAAGAGTTTGAGGCGCCTGGAGGGTGGTGAGGTTCTTGAGGCAGGTGGCACGGAAATGATCTTCGTTCTTCCAACCGAAATCAGTCCCTTGCACATCGATCCTCTCTATCTCAAGAGAGCTGGATTATCGCGTCAACAAATGACGAGTCCTCAACCGAGAACGGATCTGCCGGACGAGCCATCTTCGGCCCTAGGCTCGACCATAAGAAGTTCTCGAGGCTCCCAATTTCGCCAACCTATTGCCCCGGCTCCTGCAGATTACAAGCGGCCTGGAACCCCTCCTTCTGCAATCCGCGGTAAGCCTACGCCGTCGCAACACAAGTCACCACACTACTCAAGTTCGGGCACGCTGTTGTTGAACTCCAACGACATTGATCTCAGCCTTGACGAGAACAAACACATCAAGCCGCAATACAGCTATGCGCAAATGATTACCCAGGCGATTATCAATACGCCAGAAAGGAAGCTGAATCTCAACGGTATCTACAACTTCATCATGAACAACTATGCATATTACAAACACCAGCAAGCCGCTGGTTGGCAAGTAAGGCTTAATGCTGTCAGACTCCCTCGCAACCTCGGTCTTACTAACATTATTCAAAGAACTCGATTCGCCATAATTTGTCGCTGAATAAGGCCTTTGACAAGGTTGCCAGATCGACAGACGAGCCTGGGAAGGGCATGAAGTGGCAGATTGTCCCAGAGGCCCGGGAAGAGATGACCCGAAGCGCATATAAGGGGGGTAGAGGCGGTCACAGAGGCTCTTCCGCGCCCTCTTCACCCAACAACCAGCTAAACTACATTACTCATGGACCAAGGGACGTGAATGCCAGAGAGCCTGCGTCGGCGCGGAAGAGGAAGGTATCCGTAACGGGATCGCCTCCGAGTTCCTCCTTAGCTGCCGTTCAATCGACTCCAGATCGCAGCACGCGCCGCCTTGCTCCTCCGAGCACTGCCATGACCATTGATGGCAGTCCTCTACCGAGGCCGCGGAAGGGCGCCGCATCTGCATCGAACAGCTTTCCCTCCACCAGCTACCACGATCAATCACCGACACTCACCTCATCCTATCTACCAGACGAAGGCGCGTCTTTCGTCACACCTGCCCCTCACCGTGTTCATCCCCGACTAGCGCCCCCAAGCACCGCACAGCGGCCCAGTCAACACATGCCGACCAGTTCCCCAGCGCCCTTCTGGAAATATGCAGACATTGGCAGCACCCCTCTGAAACCTGCTGCTCATTTCGACATGAGTCCTTCTAAGCCGTCTCTGGGCGGAATACCGCAAAGTAGTAGCCCACCTCCTGCGAAGTCGCCAAATCTTAGCCCTACAAGATCACAACACAAGGAATCATCACGGGAGGCGCCGAGTGAGCCGTCCAACCCACCCGAGATTGAAGAAGACCAAGGTTTTGATTTAGCAAAGTAAGTCTTGTCAACGTCATATCATACACCTGTTCCTTGACTAACATCCGATCAGGGGTTTCCAAAGTATTGGGTCATATCACGCACCTGTTGGCCGGGGATTATCAGTAGCTAGCGCCATGAACGGCCACTCATGAGACAAACATGAGCCGCTTTTGGCAGGACAATAAAGCCCACGCCCCCTCATAATGATGTGCTACACTAAATGTACGAATTGAGAGCATTTGTGAGAGTGAAGATAGTATAATTCTCAAGGGCTCCACCTGCCCATGCCACCTTCCTACGTAATACCTATATATATTTATATACGTCGTAGTATCCACAGATGTACCGATCAATGCTTTTCCTACTCCCGTCCGATTGTTTACAAGTACAAATGCCTGCCTAGGCGCCATCGCCAGAGATTCAAGGGTTCAAAGATTCAAACGCGAGCGACTGGTCCACTACCGCCAAAGAGAAACCGCCTGGCGTGATCATTCAGGGTTTGAAGCTTGGAGGCGGTTGCGACGTCATCTTTCCTCTCTTTACTTCGAAGACTTGCCCCTCCTCTTGGGGTTGCCTCGGCTCGGTCTTCCCTTGGAAGTCTTGCTTTGGTCAGTGCCCTCGATAAACTTGATCAACTCATCGATGCTGCGCGAATCCATGCCTGAAGGGTTGCCCAACTGCGAGCTGCTGCTCGGTCCGGCGGACACGCTGGGAGCAGTAGCGGAAGCCTGGTAGGGCGCACCCTTAGGAGTAAAGCGAATGCCTGCGCGCAAGCGACGAGCCTGCGCATCCTTCTGGTGCTTCGCAATGGAAACGGCGTTCTGCGTAAGCTGCTCGAGCCAGCTCTCGGCCTCCTTGGTGTTCTTGTCTTCGGGTCCAAGCTCGCCGAGGAAGATGTTGTAGGACTCGCGCATGCGGCTGACGGCTCCCTTAGAGTCTTGGTCCAGAGCCAAAGCCTGAGCAAGTTGGAACAGAAGGGTGGCGGCGTTGATCGAGTTCTTGCCGAAGACACTCTCGCAGATGCGGAGGGACTCTTCGAACCACAGACGGGACTCGTGGTACGCCTTGAGGTGCTGAAGCATGACAGCGCCGTTGTTGATGGTTGTGATGGAGTCGGGGTGGTCGGCGCCATAGATAATCTTCCACAGCTTCAGCGCGTGCTTAGCATAGATGAGCGCACCGTTGCTGTCGCCAGCTTGGTGGAGGAACAAGCTGAGATTGAGGTAGTTGAGCAGGGTCTCGGCAGAGTCAACACCGACAGTCCTCTCGGAGACAACAATGGCCTTCTTGGCGAGCTCAACGGCTGCTTCCTTCTCATCCAACTGGTAATACAGCATAGACAAGGTGTTGTAGACGCGGGCGACTTCGGGATGAAGGATACCGTAAATCTGCTCGTGTAGAGACAAAGACTCGAGAAGAAGCTCCTGGCCAAGCTTGCGCTGGTTTTGCATGATAGAGATGCGGCCGGCCTCCAGAGCTTCCTCCGCAAGAGTGCTGCGGGGACAGGAGTGCTTTACGATAGGCACAACGTTGACAATATCGTCTGCTGTGAATGTAGTGTTGGGAGCAGGGGCCGGGGCTGGGGTAGCCGCTTCTTTGGTTGCCGCTTTCTTGTTCTTCTTCTTCTTGTTTCCCTCCCCGTTGGTCTGTCCATTGGTCGCAGGGGTACCGTTGGTCGCAGGAGCCTGCTCAACCGGCTTGTCTGTGAAGTTGTACTCCTTTGCTTGCAGCTGGAAACCAAGCTTGAGGGAGATCTCACGAAGCACCTGCAGAGGCTTAAGGTTGTTGTAGAAGTCGGCATCGAGCTTGTACCGGTATCTCTTCAAGGTCTCCTGGGAGATGCTTTCGTGGAGGGACTCTGGGGTGACCTTCTCGAAGGATAGATCGGCATCAGTGTACAGCGACTTCAGGACTGCGTCAGATTCGGCCGCCGGCTTGGGACTCAGTTTGTAACCCAAGAGGCAGTTAAGAAGATGGGAGATGCAGGCTGATGAGAAAGGTGCCGGCAGGTGTCTGAGGTAGTTTGAGGCGACATGCTTGAAGGAACGAGCGACCATGTCCTGGATACAAATATCCTTCAGGCACTGCAGGCGAGGTTCAGAAGCGAGCTGTGCCACCTTTCCAGTGTACCTGATGTTGATGCCTCTCTTGTGCAAGAGACGACCCAGGGACTGGCCATCCATGGGGAAGCTGATGTCGCAATCGGTAAGCTCACGAACGAGGTCGGGAATGACCTGGTCGCGAAGGTACTTGGATGCAAGACGAACATCCTCCTCGTCTTTCTTCATCTCCTCCTTCTCGGCATCAGTCTGGGGGACCTGACCGCTGAAGACATCGGGGTTGAGCGAAAATGCGAATTTAGAAAGGTCGATGTGATCTTTCGAATCTGTCGACTCCTTCGGTGTCTCCGCCTCCTTTGTCTTCGGCTTCTCCGCCTTGACCTCCTTTTTGTTGACCTCCGACTCTTCTTCGCTCTCGCTCTCACTTCCGCTCTCACTCTCACTCTCCTCGCTGTCGTCGCTTTCGTCACTGTCATCGCTGTCTTCTTCCTTCGTGGAGGCATCCTTGCTCTTCTTGGGCTCAGCCGTAGTTTCGTCAGTCGCAGTCTTGGTGTTCTGCCCACGGCGTGCCAGCTCCTCGTCAACCCAGGCCTTCATCTTCTTCCGCCCGTATGAGTCAATCAGCTCCGGACGAAGGACGGCCATACGGTGGGGGTACTCGACATCACCTTCCTCCTCGAGCCAGTCAATATCCAGTGGCGTCACACGGTACAGGTCGAGCACGTATTTGCGTCCGTCGGTTCCCAACAAGCCCTTGGTCTCCACGCTGGCTTCGAGATCGAATCGTTTGCCATCCTTGTCCCAGACAGCATGCTTCTTGACCTTGATAGCCTGAGACAGCTTGGAGAAAACGTCGGCAAATCGCTCGTCCGCCGCAACGTTCTCTTTGCCATCCACGGCACCATAGTCGATCTGATTTTCGCCAGGCTCCCTCTGCTTGAAGATTCCTGGGACGATACTTTGGCCAACAATACGCTTACCAAGATAGTCAATAACAACCGTAGCAGGGGTGAAGAGACCATCAATGTCAAGCTGATTCACTAGCCTCACTCCTGCGACGTCCTTGCCAGTGGCAACACGAGCTGCCTCGTCGCCTCCCTCAGAAGTGAAGGTTTTCACGCCATCAGCACCAAAAGAGAAGAAGATGTTGTTGTAAACGAAAATCTGGGCATCTTTGCATTCCGTAGGGTTCAGCGGAGGGATTTCGCCACGGGCAACGAGCACAGCACCACGAGTGGCCGCGTCGTTGTAGTCAGCGAAGAGCTTGGACATGAGACGCTCACGGAAAACTCGGTCCTGCACAGTCTCACTGGGAAGCTCCCTCGCGGATTGGAACTCTTCGTTCCAGTCTCTCAGTGTGTCGGTGTTGTCGGCGCCTGCAATGAGATACGTCTCCTGGGAACGTGTCCAGTCAGGGGTGTGAGCGGAGAGGGGAGAGTTGGATGACGGCACGATCCATGGCGCAGAGGGTATCGCGTTGGTGATTTGGAAAGTCGCCAGCGGGTCCTTGCGGTTGTTGAACTCCTGGAGCTTGAGGAAGGATGCCGAGAAAGACGGCGAGATCTGGTCGAGGAGCCCGAGCAGGGAGTGGTTCGAAGCGGCTTTGGGTGCAGGGCGAGGGAAAGGATCGAACTTGGCATTGGAGGACTTGTTGATGAAGAACCCCCCAACATGGGCTGTGATTTGGTGTTGCTCACCCTCGTTAGTAGTAGCAAGTAGGTACAAGAGATGACCCTTCTGCTTGAGGTGAGGCGGCGGCGGGTTCCACGGGGAAAGAGTAATGGTCTTGACCGTCTTGGGTGCCTCTTCCTCCTCGACGGGAGGCAACAAAGTTGAGATTGGAACCGGGGTCCCAAAGCTGTAATCCTCCTTTGTCTCTTTGGCAACCTCCGTCTGCCCTCCGTTGGCTTGTTCCTCGGATGGAGGCAAGACACTATCAAGCAGAGAGAGACCGGGGAGAATGCCCTGGACAGCGTCGGTGCGGTCTCCAGCGGCACCAATGAGCTCTCTGATTCTCACTAGGTGTATACGGGCCTCCTTCTCCGTGTATGGGTCTTCGACCAATGTGACTTCAGGGCTTTCGACAAGGCCTTCGATCTCGGATATCGGGAGGAAGTCATTGATGCGTTGGCCGCGGTGCTCCAGGTGGAAGCAAGTGTACTGGAATGCCACAGGGAGGTCGATGATGGACTGTCGAACTTCGTGAACCTGCTCTTGTGGGGACACCTGTACAAAACTGGTCAGTGGATGTATCCGCGAGTGGACTTAGCACAGCTAACCGTAATTTGCATCTGACGGGGCTCGTTGGGAAGCTTGATCGTAAGGGTAACCAAGGCTACTATGCATCAGCATTTAACGTCCCAACCCCATGAAAGCTTGCATTACTCACCGTCTAGGCCTTGATCGATCTCGCCCTCAGCCTGGAGCTCGGCCTCGGCTTCAATGGGGGGCGCTACCTCCTTTTCGGCATTTTCTGGAAGGACTCAAAGTTTAGCTTGGAACTGTTTAAGGATTGCATTGCGTATCTTGGTTTTGCTTGTGGATAGTTGGTACCTTTGCCTTTGGGTTGATCGGATTGGGACATTGGTACTCGATGTAAGCAGAAATACCAGAAGGGCCTGGATTTTATATTCCTCGACGGACAGAAATCCTGAGAGGGGATAGATATATAATCGAAGCTTCGAAGTGGAGAGGGTTGGGAAGAATTGAGCAATCGCACAAATCAATGCAGATACACAATTAATATAGGGTAGAACGATGTAAGTAGCGGTCTGTGGAATATAGATGCGCAGCTCCGAAGTGACGGGTGGCAGAAAGGAATACTCGGCGGCCTAAGAGAGGATGAGAGGGTTCCAACTCAACGGCCAGTTGCGGATCGAAAGGGGGGTGGTAGAGAAAAGGTGAGAGGGTAGAGTGCCGTTTGGGAACGATCGGGGAAAAAAATTCACGGCAGAAAAAAAGTCGCGTTGTCATTCATCAATTGACGGCAATGCACCGGCCCGGCAAAGCTGGAGCTGTCGGTTTTTTCGGGCCCACTCCGCTTGAGGGAGCTCTGTCAGTTGTCGTCGGTTCTCCCTAAGCTGTCCCGGAAGGTAGCGAGCCCTGACAGAGCCTCCGGTAGCGAGGCCCGGTTCTCACCAGAGTCTGTACCTTATCAACTCTGTGCCTCCTTCTCTGCCTCTGAAGGGTCAAACAACCCGTATTGTATCTGTCCATGTACAGGATTGTTACTTACAGTATCTATCCGAAATAACAGCTGAACGCTTTCTGAGACATGTCGAGTTCTCAGTACCCATGATTACACCGCGGTGGACAAGACCATTAATACAAGTTGCTTCCCTCCAGCCGTTCTTACGTAAGGCACTCTGAGGGGGGATACTCCAGGTTTTTCGAGCTGAGGTGCGCTACGGACACGTGACCATCCAGTTAGCGCTGCGCTTTGTGGTCTAGTCCCTTTTGGTGACAGCACGATCCTTGTCTATGTACACACCATACCTGATTGGGGAGTTTGTAAACATTCAATGTGTTGGACATATTCCGTCCCAGCTTCACTCATCAACTACTCAGCATACCAAGAGCTAAGTTCTTAACATCAGCACACTGCGCCCTTATTCGCTATTGCTCTAGTTAGCAGCTATCTTGACATCACACGCCTATTTACGAGCACTTGAGCACACTTACTACTCAGCTTACTCTCATACTGCGTATCTGAGCAGCTTCGGTTTCGTGTAGTCGTCAACACCAATCCACGTTGACACTGACAAAGCGACGCAGCAAAACCATTCCGCTATCCTCCAATAACGTACACCTGCGGATTCTCATATGTCAAAAGCACATGTTATTCAATGTTTTAAACCCAGCACTATCGACAACAGAATATTAACTTCGACATGAGTGGACGGACTGGTGGACCAGAAATGGCGAAGGTTACCAACAAGAACCGGAGAAGAGAAACCAGGGCAGAAACAGATGGAAACCGACCCCTCGGCCATTCTGGCCTGCCTTGGACTTCTTCGAGATGCCAAAGACTTTTACGCCCTCTTCAATCGCGGATTGCTTTGCTACGGAAGGTTGCAATAGCCGAGAGAGCTGCTTGCGGGCAGACTCAGCCTGAGAACGAAGCCCTCAAAGATGCGCTAGATCGCGAAACGGCCAAAAAGCCGAGCCTTGTAGTCGAAGCGTACTTCCCTAAGACAAAACGACAGCGCCCGCGCCGTACATATTCCATGAAGTTGGCTGACTCCTCAGAAGACGACGGCAGTATGGCATCAAAATCTACTATCCGACCCAGGAGTCTTCGACAAAGGCCGAAAAGTTGTGCTTCCGAAATGCCTAGCGTCTCAACGCCAATTCTTCGCAAAGCCAGGCACCATATTACAACATCGCCGAGTGTTGACCAACCAGAATGCCACGAGACAGGGAGCAGCTGTATGCGCTTTAAGACTACGAGACGTGGGCCACTCGACAATTCAACATCCAAATTAATGCGTCTCAGAGACACACTGCCACCGGGAAGGTACCAGATTTACGAGGGTATTTTACACGACCTGGATACTCTCCTACGCTCGACGAGTCTCAACCATCCTGCAGGCGGGAAGAAGTCGTTGTTGTCGATGTGCCTGAACAGAGTGCCTCAGTGCGCGCAAGAGATTGAAAACTGGGAGAAATCTCAGGCTGTGAACAACGGGCCGGTGTCCTGTATCAAGCAAATGGCTTATTCTTTACGCGTGTACGACGAACTACAGACCCTTGGAGCCACCGACAACGGCTGGAGTCACTTGCGTACACTCCTACGGGCACATGCTATCCATCTTCTCAAAGGGGTCATTGGGGAGGGTCTGCTCGATGTCTCGTTTATTCGCATCTTGATCGATTATTGCAAGGCCATGCAATTTCTACACGAAACAGCAAGCCTTACGGAAGCTATGATTTGCTTCCTTTACTGCAAGCCCCTGGAATCAAGAGATACGCCTAGAGTCAACAGAGAAGGCCAGCTGCCAGCCTATTTGTTAAACCTTGCAGAGGATCCAGTTGTGGAATCTCACTTGCTCGAAACGTTCTCCTCACTTTTGGTTCGTAGACGGCTCCCCTTTGACATGGTCACAGGGAGAGGTTTTGGTGGCTTATGGAGTATAGCAGCTTCCGCTGTACTCGAGAAAAGAGCACGCCCTTCTGCAACTGAGTTCGCATCAACCGGACTTGCAGTCCTGTGTATGAATGCCTACCCGAGACGTCAAAGGCGTTCCTCAGCGCTCACAACGGAATCAAAATCAGCCATGCTCACTTTGATGAGTGTACTTGGTGCATTGTCAGCCATGGCTATGATTTCGCAGGATTTCGGACATGCTGCACCCGGTTCCAGTGCAAGTTCGAGAAGTCGGACCCAGAGAGCGGTAGTACATATTCTCCACCAAGCATTGAGACTGGTGAGAAGTCGTGTCGGTAGCAAGGAAGCCGCGTTCCCACTTCTACTGGCATTGTTTCTGTCTCTATCCCCCAGAGCGGCGCACGAAGCCACTCGGCTCCGACTGAAGGCGGCGATAGACGGCTTCGGACGTGGTCTGAGCCTGGGGAGAGCCCCAAGCACGGGCAACAATGACAGCCAGCTTCTCGACACCACCGTCGACTTCACCTGCTCGATTGCTCACTGTTGTGGGAGAGCCACCGGCCAGCCATCCAACTCGTACTTTGCCAAAGTCTGCGAACTCATCGATACCCTTGAAACGCCAGGGTTCGCAAGATTGAGAGGCAACGGTGCCTTTGTTTTGGCCCACAAGACAGACGATCTACGCGATCTTGTCTTTGCAGAGACGTTGAAGAAAGACCTGGCCGAGAAAGACGGCATGGTTGTAGCCAAGGGCAACTTTACAGGGTTTCGGTGGGAAGAAGGCATCAGCGAATGGATTGCAGTCAGCCCGTTGGCGAGAAGGCAAGGAGACTTCACCCGAGAAGCCCTACCTCGGCGCCGAAGCGGAGGACGTAACAGTGACGTCCGGGTCCTAGCGGATCGATCGGAGCTGAATTCGACCACGGAAGGAGCCGACAAAACCGGAGCTCTGGTTTTCGCAAGTCCCAGACCGACGGGTGAGTCAAATGGTGACCAAGTGGGCCGACGACTGGCGGGGAAGAGGAAGAGGACACAAAACGAGGATCATGGCAGCCGCAAGAGAAACTCGGGCGCAGAAATCGCGGGAATCGACGGAGTTGACGGTATTGACGAGCTTGGCATGGGTCCAGAGAACTGGCCACAGGTTCTGGGCAAGTCCCGATTGGGAAGCCATGTTGTAGGAGCTAGGATGCGGGACGGGTGCCGGCGGGTTATCCGGAGCAGCGAGACATGCTCTCGCAAGGTTTTGGCGGACTTGGGCGAGCAGGCCGCCCTCAATGACTGTGGTCTCAACGACGAGGATGAGCTGGGATTTTAATGACAACTGCAACAAGTAGATTGGGTTGGCCGTGTCAGTCCAGTCCGTTGGGCATGGATATGTCAGTAGCTTTTGTGCGAGTCAACAGGGTGCAAAATAGCCACCAGCTGCGTTTCAGATCCTTGCCAATGTGTGGAGTTAAGACTGGAGACATGGCATAGGGTTGTCCCCGATGTGGACCTTGCCTTTCTTCTTCTTCTGTCGCCTTCATCTCCAATCAATATTCACTTGAATTGCTTATCCGACATTCTCGTAATGGTGCGGCAGGCCCGTGGCGGCGCGAGCAAGAATATATCTTGACATTTCAGAGTGATTGGCCAGCGGCACATGCGTGTTAGCCCCTCGAAATGGAGGACTTCTGACACATGAGCTCGCAGGTAGTACGACTGCAATCATAGAAAGATCCGAAGGGAATATCCAATTGCAACTGACGGGAGACCAAGACCGTTTGTCGCAATCAGACGGTTTGAGCTGTCCAGATCTTCAGACAAAGTTTCCGTAGCAGACGTGATGCGTTTCCTGTCAGGGCGATATGTTTTGGTTATGCGCTAGGTCGACTGGCCGCAATATCACTGAGGATAAACGGGCCGTTCAAGCAACTGATAACAATTGGAAACACCAGGAAACGGTTGCAGATCACTGAGGCTAGTGGCGGGCACCGGGGCTCATTCAATGGATCATCATAACCTTGAAGAGGGCTTTGAACTTTGAAGAGGGCAGTACCGCGTGGATTGCTGCGATAAATTGAAATGGATGTCCATACACACTCGTCTATTAGTATCCGAACATCATGTCGTGCGCTGGAATGACAATGGCAGGGATCTAGGGGACTGCTTGCCCTGAAGTGTTGTCAAGATAATCGCACTGAAGACCCCGAATAGCTCTCTTCTATCATTGGGATGTAGGCGGTAGATAGCGACCCGTAGAGGATAGACTCGAGAGCTGAGGCATGGTAAGCTGATGTGCCTCGCTCTCGGGGATACATGCAAAGCCTGGGCCAGCAAAGGGAGGCAGCGATTGACCAAGCCGCGATTCGAGACAGGACTACGACTCTGCACTTGAGGATTCGCAATATATTACGCACACCACAAGCCGCATGCTTCGCTGTGGCAATGGCATGAAACTTTCAGATTCTCTTAATTGTGAGCACGTTTGGAACCAGTGCCCTGAGGTGGAGATCGACGTGCTAAGGCAGCCAGGGCAGCCGGAAGGATGTGTGGACAGACAGCATGTCCGCCAGCGTTGCGTTGATAGACTGGACCCGCTGGGATCTCCAAAGTCTACCATCTCACTCGTCTCAGAATGCGATCCAATGGCTGCGGCGGAGTGGCTGCGGCGAACGGTCAACCTGTAGTCGCGAAACAGCCCAACTGGACGTCGGCTAGCTAGTGAACGAAGCCATCTACAAATCAATTTCGCGCTGAGGCTGGGGCGTTTCTTCTTCCGCTGTATCGTCTGAGTCAAGGCCCGCGCGGGCGAGGACCGAGAAGATGACTTATCCCATGTTCATCGATCATGCAACATTCAGAAATTGTACCCGACTGAAACGTCATCCCAAGAGCCCAGGGCTAGGGGACTCTGGTGTATCGTGTATACGCGCATTGCTAGGTATAGGTAAGTAGGCACGCCGGTAGACGGCAACGACAGCAAATGGCAAACACTTGCTGTCGCCGGTCAGATTCCGAGGAGTGTCACACTAGAAACCGACTTGGAATTTAGCAACGAGGCATTACCGATTTCTGCGGCTTGACAATGATATTCTGGAAGCGCAGCAGCGCACTTGACGTACACAGAATGATTGACGGGAGCATGTTTGGCCAACCTAGGTACCCTTTCAGTTTCCCCAGGATTGGTGGGCGTTGAAACCTCCGAGCTGAGGCTGGTGATAGGCTGGGCAGAGAAGGTTGAAAACAAGAAAAAGGAAAAAGAAAAGAGAGTAGCAAAAGACAAAAAGAAACATGTTGGAGACCAGTAAGGATCAAGGCATATTTTCTGTCGCGATTGAAGCTTCGCGTGGTTACATAGCCACACATGGCCAGTCAGTAGCCTATGTGGCCGATGATCCGAAGTTCGCTCACTTACACAGTAAGCAAACACGAAAAAGGCCACCGTAATAATACCGATGCGGAATGTACGGAACGACAATCAGCATTGACTCTTAGCAAAGGAAAACATCTTTAGCGGGATACGGGCGAGTTGAGCTGGCAAAGGTATGGCGGGCCGGGGGATCTGTGTGACTCCAGATGACGATACCTTGCAGTGGTTCAGGCAGTGACTGTGGCCGATCGCAGTTTGTTTTCGCTGTTTGCTCGCATCTCGCATCAGCCCCAAAGCTACGCCGCCACGCCGCTTCTTCGGGAGAATGCTGCGTTGTGCAATGGCCTGGTTCTCGTTGGTTCTCGTTGGCTTCCGCCGTGCGTCAACCCCCACTCTCCCGCCGTGTGGTCGACCACATCTCACTGATCCCAGACACGGCACGTCGCAGATGGACAAGTATAGCCGAGGGGATCGGGTCAGGTTGCTTCAGACAGGCGTGAAGTGGGCGGCGAGTCGCTCGTTCTGGCTATTGTAGTCGAGTGTGACGATGTTGTGCAGTGATCTGGCGCCTGGGTTAGTATCAGAAGACCGGACGAAGGGCGCAAAGACAGTGGGCAATGAAGATGCGGATGAGACGCGGACCCGATCGATGGGGCATTCGGTAACTCCTTGTGTAGTGGTGTGGGAGTGTTTCCTGGATGTGTCCTGGATGCGCTCTGTAAGATTGGTTCAAGCCCTCAGTTTCGGGGCCATGGAGATGTTCGACTGCATAGGTAGGTGGTGGCTGCGGGCCTCCACCGGTGCTTCCTTGGTGTGACAGGACCGAGACGCACAGGTACCAGCTCCTGCGTCTTCCCATCTCGACTTGCGCGATTGGACGCGTATCTTAATAACAGATTGGCTGTTCGGAGATCAAGGCCGGTGGTGCCAAGTCAGAAGTTTGCAGTGTTGGTGGGATGGTGGGATGATGGGGAAAAACAGGGTAGGGCATCGGCTGTTTTCGCAGTAGGGCAGTCGCAGCCGGCCGGTTGAGGTACCTGCAGCATATCTTAGGATATCATAAGTACGTACACTAGTGGTCCAGCGCCGCTACCTAAGCATCCCCCGTCACCCGTGAGAAGCTCCGCCGGGGCTCCGCCTTGATTGGCTTAGCGCAGCCTTGGACTTGGGAGCGGCTTGTTTCAGAGGCTTTCTGAAAAAGTGGATTCTCAGATCGTTTTTTCTTTCCTCTTCCAACGTAGGTATTCACATACCTACGTCTACCTGTAAGGTATGGCGTTAGGTAAGGTAAGTTCCCTCCCTCGCTGCCAGCCTGCGTGCCTGCCACTGGACAGACGAGAACATCCTGTCGGTGCAGTTAGCACTGTCAATCAAACCCCGGGTGGGTGTTGGCTCTGACATATTCGTACCGACACAGACGGACTGTGCCCCAGGATACGCGCAAATGCTATTGATATCTAGGTGGATGGAAATGACAAGAACAGACAAGAAACACAAGAACACCATCTTTGCTTGTGCCTCTGCGTCGTCTAAAGAGTTCAGGTCTAAGAAAAGACACGTCGGCTACGGCTACATCGTATAAGAGAAGCACTCCTGGAATCATCCCCTGGATGGGCGCGCCATAAAGTTTCCCCTCTTCGGATACCCTTCCCTTTGCGTGTCGTGTCTTAGAGAGTGCTCCGTATTCTGTACAGCAGAAGTGCTTGTTCGTGACTTGGCACACAACTTTAGCCATGTGTTTCGTTGCATGACTGCTGGCATGCTATGAATTACGGCGAGTCGGCGACACCATTGTTAAATGAGCCTTGACCCGGTGTGCGTACGGTGTGGTAGCTGGCAATGGTCGATGGCGTTAAGTTAGGTTGTGTGAAGTGTAAAGTGCTAACCCCTGACTATCCGCCCAGCATTGGCCATTCCACGACACCAGCTCACACCTGCAAGGTACGAACGAATCTTACAACCAATCAGCTTCACAACCGCCAGGCTCAGCCAGGATTAGGTGCCATTGGAGCCAGGAAGGTCACGCATCATAAGGCAGGGCGTGGAAGAGACCGACAGACCGACAGAGTTGTGTTAGAGACAGATAAGGGCCAGAAAAACACCCGCGGCCACGGCATCGTGGAGGCCTGAAGGAATCGTAGGTAGGGCCCTTGCCTTGCATCAGCATGGTATCTTGTCAAGTAATATGTATCGTCGTCGCCCATGCTTCGAGAATGGAAATGGAAATGGGAAGTTGAAAAGAGAGGGGGGACTTGAAAAACAGTACGTACTTCCAAGTTTGTGCCTTTCGGGCAACCTGGAACCTGGATCCCCACCTCTTGCGCATGCAAGCCCCTGCGTCGTGGCTCCCTGATCTGCTGCAGTACATACGTTCTGCCAGTACGTACTTCCAACCATAATAGGTAGTCCCTCGTCTACCCCTGCCGCCTGTCGTCCTCTCTTTCTCGCCTCAATGTCATCCCGTGCCTGTCAGCGGCCCTTGCTGCTCTGTTGGGTTCTCTGCCTCTTCTCTGGCCCTTCTCCTTACAACTAAGAAATCCCATCTCTCAGCTCCTTTGGTCACACACACACACGCACGCACACCACGCACTCCCAAGCGCGCGCGCGCACCCTCTCGTCCCCTCCAACTGCCGTGCAAATGCCGCGTACGAGATGGAAGTTCAACTCCCTTGCCGATGTCACCCCTGTTTGCCTGTCAACATGCACCCTGCAATCGCATAGTCATGCCCTGCCCTGCATGTCCCGAGGGCCGCGCCTCGTCTCGACTTGACTTGGCCAGAATCTTGCGTAATGTCATGTGTTCTCTGCTTCCAGATTGACAGCGCCCACTGTGTATGCATCCGTACGAATGCTCCGTAGTCATCGGGTGGAATATCCGTAGCTGGCACCCTGCCCTTGCGGTCTCGTCTCTTATGACATGTACATACTTCGTATCCTAGGAGAACTGTGGACGAAGTGCCTCGGAGCGACTAGGAAGCGCTTCCTTTTCTCTCTATCTGGGGACATCCACATTTGCGGAGAGAGCAGTCTCTCCTTGCCTTGTGGAAAACGGTGTTTTAGTCTCCATCAACTGGGCCGTATCAGTTCACACACCTCCACTCACATACTCTCGGGTAACGGCCCACACGGTGCAGCCCTCCCAGAGAGGATCCAGGAACGCACCATCTTGGGGCCCGGGGTCGACTAATTCCTAGTCGGACTCCCCTTTGCCTTGCGCAAGTTCGGTCCAGTCAATCCTGTCCAGTTATTGAACGTAGGTACCTAGACTAAGGTGGATTGCAAAGTACCTGACTATGTACCTCTGTGGTGTGTCTGGTATCCGTACTTACCTTTACATCACTGATATCTCTCGCCTCTTATTCCTCACAATTTCTGCTCCTTCTCTCCCCTCTCTCTCTCTTTCCTTCCACTCCACGGCCATTTGTTCCCTTCTCGTCCTTCCCTTTCACAAACTCCCTCGTCCTACCAGACTTGGGTTGTCAGCTGACGTCGCTCACCCAAAGACGTCCAATTTCTCTTTCCACTGACGCCAGTTCTGTTATTGCATTGACTGCACTTTTTTGACGCTTCTTTCCACTGGCCCACCCCTTTTGGAAGTACCCATCGTGCCGGCTTCGAGATATATTCCAAAAGACGGGAAAGAAAAACGACAATCCCCACCAGATCTATACGACTTAGTGTCTGATTAACCGCCTTGACCAATCTCCTTGTAGGCGATTTACTCTCGACAACGCGCAAACGAGCTACCTTCTCTTTCGACTTCTGGTGAATTTGCTGTGCAACTTGGGGGATATTGGAAGTAGGACAACCAATCACGACGACGGGTCAACAAAACCTCACTCTCTCTCTCTCTTTACCTTCTGGTCTAAGCCTTTCATATCTTCGAACTCAACCTTCGCCATGGCCGCTGGAGGCGCAACGAAGTCTCCCGAGGAGCAACAGGCGGCTATCGATGCCGCCAACGAGAACGTCTCCCTCTCCAACTATCTGTACTACATCTGCGCTGCCATTGCCGCAGCCGTCATCATTTGGAGAGTATGGACCGTCATCGTCAGATATGTTCGTACCGTTGCCTGTCTCAACAACGACAACCAGCGCTACTTTGCCCAGTCAGACTCCAAGGTCTCCTGGATGAAGAAGAACATCCTCTACGCCCCGGTCATGAGCAAGCGCCATAACCGCGAAATCCAGCTCAGTTCTGCCATTAATGTCGGCACCCTCCCCAGCCGACTCCAGCTTCTGTTCCTCACCGGTTACTTCGCCACGAACATCGCTTTCTGTGTCATTAACATCCCCTTTGCCGGCTCTTTTGCCGCGGCTGCGTCGCAGCTGAGAAACCGAACTGGTACCTTGGCTGTTGTGAACATGGTGAGTCGTGAACAGCTTATCCTGATGAGCGAGTCTCAGATATCAAGGAAACTTGTGCTGGCCAGGCCTGAGACACCACTCGTACAGTGAACACTAACCGGATGGTAGATTCCCTTATTCCTGATGGGTGGCCGAAACAACCCTTTGATTCCCATGCTTGGCATGTCCTTCGATACTTTCAACTTGTTGCATCGTTGGTTCGGCCGTATTGTCATTTTGGAGGCTCTTGCTCATACGCTCGCTTGGATGGCCAACACTGCCAACAAGAGCAGCTGGCAGGCAGCTATCACCTCAGCAACGACCGTTCCCTTCTTGCTCTTTGGTTTTGTTGTAAGTGGAAACTGCCCTAAGTCAAACGATGTTGAGGCAATGAGACTAACCTCGATGAAAGGCCACTTGCGCTTTCGTGGCCATCGGAATCCAGGCTTCTAGCCCGATCAGACACGCCTTTTACGAGACGTTCAAGTTCCTTCACATTTTGCTCGCTATCACGGCTGTTGTTGGTACCTGGTACCACTTGCAGATGAAGGCCCTGCCCCAGCTCAAGTACATGTGGCCCGTAATCATCTTCTGGGGCGGTGACCGCGTCTGGCGTGCCTGGAGGGTGTTTTACGGCAATGTCGGGCACGGCGGCAGCAAGGCCCTCGTCGAGGCTCTTCCTGGCAACGCATGCCGTGTTACGGTAACGATGGCTCGACCCTGGACCTTTGGGCCCGGCCAGCATGCCTACATGTACATGCCGTCCCTCAGCCTGTTGCAGTCTCATCCCTTTTCCGTCGCTTGGAGCGAGGAGGCTGAGGATCCTATGGCTGAGAAGGGGTCCCTTAACCGTCAAGACATTCTCGCCATGCGCAAGACCACCATGTCCTTTATCATCCGCGCCCGCACTGGAATGACCGACACACTGTATCGCAAGGCCGCTGCTTGTCCTGAGGGCAAAATGACTACGACATGCATGGTGGAGGGGCCCTATGGCGGACTGCACAGTATGCGCTCTTATGGTACGGTTATGTTGTTTGCTGGCGGTGTTGGCATTACTCATCAGGTACCTCACGTTCGCGATCTCGTCGCCGGCTATGCGAACGGAACTGTCGCCGCAAGAAAAGTTATTCTCATCTGGACCATCCAGAGTCCTGAGCATCTCGAGTGGATTCGCCCCTGGATGACGGAGATCCTGGCCATGGAGAAACGCAGAGATGTTCTCCGAATCATGCTCTTCGTCAGTCGGCCAAGGTCAACCAAGGAGATTCACAGTCCTTCGTCTACTGTTCAAATGTTCCCTGGACGCCCCAACATCGAGACGCTCATTAAGGCTGAGCAGGAGTCACAAGTTGGAACCATGGGCATCAGTGTCTGCGGTCCTGGCGCTCTCAGCGACGAGGTGCGCCGCGCCGTTCGCGACCGCCAGCATGATTCAGCCATTGACTTCAACGAAGAGGCTTTCTCGTGGTAAGATGGAAAGGGCATATTTGCGCAACTGCAGCAGAAACGCAATAGGGTTTCGAGTGGTTTTGCATCAGGCGACCTCCATGTGCTGCGAAGCAATACACGTCAACACAAGAGCAAAGGGTGAGTTATTAGGATGAGGTTACCGTACCTACCTGGCGATCGAGGCACAACGGGTTAGTTCAATGTATATATAGGGGATCGATTTAGACCGTAGTTTTATGTATACGTGAAACCACATATTTCACACATATTTCATGTATCTAAGAGACATAGTGGGGAATCCCATGCAAGATACGTCACTGAAACCCAGCCTACCTTACTCCGTACCTTACCTTCCCTTCAGGTAGGTATCCGTAGTGTGCTGTTTCCGAGGCTTTGCTCAATGTACCTAGCTTGCCTTACCTAAGGTACCTATCATCGTCGGAATGTCACCAGTGCACTCCCAGTGCCAAGTCCCCTGTCA
The DNA here is from genome assembly GCF_030869225.1 of Colletotrichum abscissum. Classification (NCBI taxonomy): domain Eukaryota; kingdom Fungi; phylum Ascomycota; class Sordariomycetes; order Glomerellales; family Glomerellaceae; genus Colletotrichum; species Colletotrichum abscissum. The sequence goes on along the minus strand of NW_026849987.1, from coordinate 606,711 downwards.
ACCATCCCCGGCTTCTTCACCGACCCCTCCTTCCGCCGTTGCCTTCTGTCAGCTAGACAAGCTGCTGCCTTTCTAACCCTTCCCCGTCCTCCGCATTCTTTGATGAATAAATCTTTTGAATTTGTACCCTGACGGCCCAAGACGGAAACAGCCAAATAGCCAACAGGTCTCTAGGCTTAACTGAGCACACAGTCGAAAAGTGGCCCAGCCTGGCCCCAGCCTGACCCCAGTGCTTCCCTCCGAGGCCCAGCTTAGCTCGGTCCCCATTCCAAGGAAATCGAACGTTGCTGACGTCCGTCACACAGCGGACTGGTGATTTCAGGAGGGTCCACGGCGGGCGCGCTTCAGAGGGCTATCTTATCTCTCCTGTCTACCTCAGCTGCACCCTCACCTCACCTGCTCACCTGAGCGTTCGCCGCATCCATCCGGCCTGGGCACATATCCCCCTCCCGTCTCCCGCACACCCGCCTGCCCTACGCTCTTTTTCCGGACTTCAAAACACCTACCACGTCAACCAGGGAAACCCTTTTTCTACGTTATCCTCATTCTGTCTTTCGGTAAAGCGCTTCGAGGAGGAAGCTCTCCTTCTTTTCTCCAGCTTTGCAAGAAGCATATCGACGACAGCACCAAATCCGAAGCTGCCTGCCGCTATTGAGTGGCAAGGCTTCGCGACCAGTCACAACCGTTCCATCTCCCACCGTATCCTGCCTGCGCAGGAGGAGACTTTGCACATAATGGGGTTGGCGTACAACACGTACTTGAACAGCAACAAGGTCTATGGCTGCAAAACATGCAAGGCGCATCTGTCGAACCATGAAGATATCATAAGCCGGGTATGGTTCATCAGGATATTCTCTCCTCCTTGCTCTGCATCGCATGCTCCAACAAGATTTGGACCACGCAAGCAGACATCGCCTCCACCTCTCTGGTAGCCATCTATGTACACGCGCTGACAAGTGTGTCAACAATAGAATTTCCGAGGCCAGCATGGCAAAGCATACCTATTCAACAGCGTCGTCAACATCGAGACAGGCGAGCCCAGCGAACGAAACATGACGACTGGACGACACATCGTACGCGATATCACCTGCAAGCAGTGCAAGGAGACCGTTGGCTGGAAGTACGATAAAGCATACGAGGCTACGGAGAAGTACAAGGAGGGCAAGTTTATACTTGAGGCTGAGCTTCTTTGCAACGTCACCTAGACCTTTCGCGTGACAAGCAAAGCTCCCCCAAGGGGAAGGGATACTATGTTGAGATATGGCGTTTGAGCTTCAGTTCGTCGGGTTCTTGTTCGGGGGCAAAGGCACCATGATGCCTTGCATACGGGCGGCGTTTCTTGGTGTATAGGACGGTCTTCATTTGGGGCCGATCGCAGCGCCTGGCCAGGCAATCGGGTTTCATCTGACTCCGTGAGAGTGGCATATACCTGTCAGTTGGTTGTCAGCCGATCCCTCAAAGTCTGCCAGCATTCACACCTCCCGCTCAACCAATAAGTTAGGAGATCTTTACTCGGGGTTGCTGGGAAATATGGCATCGGGTTTTCTCATTTAGTCTTAGTTGAAGCACAATAGAGACGGTTCGTGGAGTGCAACTGAGCCATATCTTTGAGTGACTGATTCTCGCACGCCTAGAATACAGCCGCTTCCATACCTGATCTAATCAAGCTACAATCTAGAGCAGAAACTCTGGCCATGGGAAGGAGCCAACCGCAACCCCGCTGACTAAACCGTACTATGCCCCTTCTCTTCACTGGTGTTCGATGGGTTCTTCCGGAAGTAGTTCCTCCACCTCTTCGTCAGGGACAAGAAATTGGAAAGGGGGTTGCACAATTCCGTTGAAGAGGAAGGTAAAGTAGACAAGCAGGCCAAATCCAACGACTTGCAGCCACTTAAAGGTCTCCCAACGGAGCCCGAGGGAGACGATCCAGATGAAGAGAGTTCTGCACGTATCGATCGTAGATCTCGAGGTAGCGCTGACGCTTCTGGTGACGGAGAGACCAAAGAAGTTGAAACCACTGTTACGGCGCGCGTTAGTAAGTCGTCTGCTTGTCAGGTAAAAAGTATGAACGTACCCGATACTGATCATGATCAGGATGCTGGAAATCCCGATGGCTCTGTTCTGCGTAAGTTGCCTCCAGCCCTCGGCCATGTCGAAGTATCCGTAGCGTCCAGCATCGGTTTTCCCGATAGCTAGATGCAAGACAATCATGCCAATGACGGTGACAGTAAAGCCGAAAAGACCTTCGAATCCAACGACACGGATAGGTTCGATGGATGACCTTTCCAGAATCCATTCCTCCAAAACGAACTGTGTCGCAGTGAAGATCTGCGCGCCGGCAATGAGGAGAACGCCCACAACCGTCAACAAGGCATTGGACTCGGGGGAGCCTTCTTCGACGTCAGCCTCGTTCGTGTTCTCATGGTAGATGGCACCAGCCAATCCAACAATTGCGACGCCCGTGACAACGCCGACGAGGGACAGCCACTGGAACAAAAAAAGTCTACGCTTGAGGAAAATGACGCTGAAAACCCCGACGAAGAGAACGAGGGCGCCGCGAGTCATTTGGTAGATGGAGGCCGCAACCAACAAAAGACCAATGTTCATCAGCGTTGTACCGAGAATATCGCAGATGGCTGGGAGCGCCAATAGCAAAATACGAGGCCCGCGCAGAATAGCACCGCTTTCCTCTTCTTGAGGCTTCGGGCGTCCGTCCACGTTGCCGACAAGAGGAGCATCTGCATTATCGGCATCATTCGGGTTGACAGCCTCGTAGCCGTTAGCCGTGGGGTTCGCTCCGGGTCCATAGCGACGATACAGGTTCATCAAACCGATGACCAGCCAACAACCCATCTCTCCAACAAACATCTGTGCTGTCTGCAGTACAGGTTGGTTAAAGTATGCCCGTTTCGTGGGGTCCTTCGCATCGCAGTTGCGGACGCATTGCATATCCTGTGGGGGGAAGCTGAGTTAGCATCTGGTTTCCAGGAGCCAAGGAGTTCCAACATACCTGATACTTTGTGAGAAGGGTATTGCAGACGCCTGTCAACAGCATCATGCCGACAAGAAAGGGAATAAGGGCCCGGGAAGCCATGTTGAGCGAACTGTCGAACTTGACCAGCGAGACGACTGTGGGCAGGTGGAGTTGTGAGAGACGAGATGATGCAGAACCAAATGTATCCTTTTCCAGTCACCCCTCTAATTGCGTTATGATACGAGACTGCTTTGGGGAAACACGCAGCCGGAAGAGGCTGGAGGAAAGGGGATTTGTTCTTTGGACAAGCACAGCAGCCGTCGTTGTCGAGATGAAGGTTGATGTAGCGGCCGTATTCATCTGGACGTGGCGGAGGTGTTGAGCTGAGTGATGGAACGAGCCGCTTATCAGTGGGTAAGGTGGACGCCGGTGGTCTTGCTCGTACCTCGGGTACTTCCTGTGCTGTGTTTAGGTGTCAGAGTACCTCAGCAAAGTCGATGTCACTTCCGCAACCCACTCGGCTCCCCAAAATGGACGCACACGGCCCCGTGCCTACCTTATGCACCTTCTGACCTCCACTCCATTTAGCGTCCGGGTTAGGTAGGTAGTTAATACGGAGTACCTTAGAGGCTTTTGGTCGTTTAGCGTTCTGGAGCTGGTCACGCGTCCATGTGAGACTCTGACGGGTTAGCCTCGATGTTAACCATCAACGTGGGTTGTGGGCCATGGTAAGCCAAGAGAGTAAATCAACCAAACGAAAATTTCTCTCACATCAATTACTGCCCCGTCAGTGAAAGAAGAGAAGGAAAACCCCAAAGTCATTTGAAAGTGGTCGGCAGCGGATTTGTTTCATCAAATCTGGTGAGTATAGCAAAGCCGCTCTAACCTTGAGTGGAATCTGATATAGGCCGTGCAGGCGACATCGTTCAGAACCCTGTTATCTTCAGTTAATATATGCATCCACCTGCCCGCTAGGATCTCCATGAGGTGCATCATAACTGGGAATCATCTTGTGCTCCTGACCATTGACAAAAATCAAGTGACATCGCGGGAAGGATAAACATCACTTTCAGCAAATAAAGATGTCATTGCGTATTGTATTACTCTTCGCGTATAGGTATCTCGTCTGTGGCTTAATCCCACTTTACTAGCCTATTTCTTTTCCTTGGGCTTCTTGTCCTTGATGTTGTTGTAATGGTGAACTCCCATCTCCTTATCTTTGGCCAGACGCTCCTCATCTTCTTTGCTGAGCGGCACGCCTTCAATGCTCTTCACTTTCTTACCCTCGAAGAACATCATCAAGCCTCCTATGGCAGCCGCCAAACAAGCAAGCGCAACGAAAAGACCGGTGGACCAACTGGGTCGATCGAATCTGTTCATTCCCCACATGAAGCCTGAGAGAACACACTGCAAGAATGTGTTCCACACATTGAACCAGATGACGAAGTCCATTTTCCAAATTGCTGTGGGAGGTGCTCGAACTCCAGTGAGGGGAGCGTTTGGAATAGCTTTCTCGGGGTGCGGAATGTGCAACACAGGCCGTTCGTTTGCCAGCTCCATGACGTTTTCGGGGCCAATATGGACAGGGAGTTGGTCAGACCCAGGCAAACGGAACCATCCGCGGTGTATACCCGCAAGCCGGCCAAGAGCTTCAGGTTTCTTCAGGATGCGATACTGCATCAAGAAATACAAATCACGGAATCTCCACGGCGCCAATCCGAATCCTGTGACGCAGAACAGAGCGTTCAGAATCTGTGAATCCCATTCGATCCATTTGCGCCGGGGAGAGTTGATATCGTTGCATGTCGGGTAGCACATTGCCGGGGACGCATTGCAAAGTAGCAGAAACAGCATGCCGCCCCAAGCAACGACATTCAGGCCGTAGAGAACGACGAAAAAGCCGAGGGGCGTGCAGGTGTAATTCCAGAACGCTTTTGCGCCAATTTTCATAGACTGCGACTTGGTGTGTGCGGGTGGGAAGTGGTAGCCGTTGTCGTAGGGTTCGTATAGTTCGTGCTCTGCAGTGGCCACGGTAGCGGAGGCGGCACTGGTTGGTATTCTTCCTTCAACATCTTGTTTTTTATCTTCATTAAGGTTGCTGTTATTGCTCTCGGAGAACTTCGTCTCGGTTGTAGACTGATCGGAGTTAGGGTGGTCCAGCGGCGCGTTCCTGTCCTTCTCGCTGCTGTCCAGTGAAGAATCTGGGCGAGACATTGCGTCGGATTCCAGAAGCTTTTGTTGCTGTCTGATATAGACGCCTTCAAGGCCTTCGGTCCCTCGAGACGTATGCTTGCTGCTGACCCAGAAGGAATAGCAACGTGTTTCGGTATCGCCCGCTGCAGATTGGTGCAAGTGCGGCGTGTGATCCGTACAGACGAGCCCCCGTGTGTCGACCGCGAGAGTGTTTCTGATCCGGAATCGTTCGAGTATCTGATGCTGGGTTGAAGACCAGCTGTAAAGATCGATGACGATTCGACAAACAGCGTAGGAAAGAAAAGGCTGGTGCGGTAGGTCTTCCTCAAAGTGCTTTTGTGGATAACGATGTACCGCTGGTGTTGTCGAAGAAATGAATAATTAGAGACTAACACAGCAACACGCAAGACCGAGTCGTTGGCAGAAAACTGCTGCCAGGAAGCAGCGACGAAGAACCGGCGGGGGTCAATAAAGGGTATCTTTGAATATCCGACCTAGTAAACGGGAAAGGCAGCTGGCGCGGCGTGGGAGAGGAAGAGTGATTCGGAGAATTCAATCAAAAAAATAAAACAAGGTACGGCGATTGTCAAAGAGGTGTTATGTGGGGGCCGGTGTCGAAGAAAAGCAGGAGAGGAAAGGAAGAAGTGCAAGCCACAATGCTGAGCCAGGGTCGGAGGATATAGCAAAGTGCCCAAGAGTCCTGGGGGGGGGGGGGGGGGGGGGTGTGGGGGGGGAGGGGGGGGGGAGGGGGGGGGGGGGGAGGGAAGAAAAAGAGAGGGGGAAGAAGAGGGGGGAACGAAGGGGGGGGGGGGGGGGAGGGGGAGAAAGGGAGGGGCGGGGGGGGGGGGGGGGGGGGGGGGGGGCTGGGTCTAGGCCTTTAGTGGTGGAAAGGGGCGGAACATGGGAAATGCGTAATTGAATGAGACGCTAATAAGCACCGACCTTGGGAAGGAAGATTGGACTTCCATTGATGGACGGATGGACTCCCCGTTTATGCCTGCCCTGCTAGATGGTAGCCTGTGCCTTGAAGGAGGGGCGGCCAAAGTTCTCCGTCCAGGCGTGACAGGCTGCTTCATTGTCAACCTGTCAGAGGCTAGAGCCCGTTTGCCGTGGGCTACGGCCAATAGACACTGTCCGCATGGAAACGCTGGTGTCCATCTCAAGTGATCTAGGGGCAGGAACCACAAAACAGCCGTCGCAAATCTGGACCCTTACGTCAATACGCGTACGATGGACCGGGAATACACTTTGTTAGGTACTTTGCACGACCACAGCCACTGCAGATTGTGTGACGACACGCGCAGTGAGGTCAGCGACACAACCACACAGCCTGCCTTTCGGTACGTACTCATGACGGGATCTGAGAGGCATGTGCACGTATTTGCCCCAAACCTTGGCTGTTGGTTGGCTCGCGTTTCCGTCGGTTACGTAGGTTGACCAGGATTATCAGAAGTGGACCGTGGATGCCGATGAGCTGTGCTTTGCTCTGTGGGTTTTGTCTCAACTCTTGAGAGCCACAGAGCATTTGAATTTGAGTTGCCGGCCTGCCGGTGGATTCGTTCAGACATTCAAGCTAGGACATTCTTGTATAAATGACGATTGCCGTTGCAGCTCTCATGTTCAAAAAGTCGCAAGAAATACAATATCTTCTTCTTTTTCTTGGGAATAGGTACCGCAGAATGGATTAAGATAGCAATCATCAACACCAACTATCCCATTCTTGATTTAAGTGAGACAAGCCAATTAGGATGGGTGAGGAACCGTTGCTGTGTGCCTGGCTAAAACAATCACCTTGGCCCAGGAGAGAAACATGACGGAGATTCACAAGCCTCAGAGCGGGGCTGAGAATAGGAAACGTAGGTGTGGCTTTGACAAGGCATGGATATTATGCACACTTCGGATCGTTTCGCTCCCTACTTACCTATGACGATGACTACATCCACCCGGCGGACAAGGTGCGCTGGACTAATAACATATGAGTATCTGTAAGGAGCAAATATGCCACAACCAAAACCTTTGTCCTCTTTCTCTGTTCCGCCTGCACCCATAGGCTAAACTGGGTGATTAATTTACATCGGTAAGGTAAGGTAGGTGTAGGTAGGCACCTACTAGGACCAAACGCCACGGAGGTCCTGAAAGTACCGCAGAAGCCTCTATACGTGCATGATAGTGTCCTTAATAGATATTTATGCATTTATCGATGACCCAGCAAATCGTTTGCCAAGGAGCACCTCTGATTGGCATACCGACAGTCTTATTGGGGCCACTTGTCTTGAGAACCTTGAGAACTCTTCAACGACAACCGCAACAATTTCCTCGGTGACTTTGGTCTTCTCAAACATATATTACGCCCTAGCAACTCCGTTTCTCCAACACCTCATCAAGATTGGATCAGGCGCAATGGCAACCGCAGAACATCTAACCAACCTTACCGATCTAGTCCTCGGCAACCTGCGAGATCAGCATGACTGGACTGATGTCGAGGTTCGGAGTGACGGGAAAAGCCGACAGCGTCCCATCATCACCGGCCTCCCGCCTAACAGGCTGTACATGCACCCAGACGAACAAATTGAGGTCTTGGAAATGGAGCAGACCGCCGGCAAGCGCTCGAGCCAGGCCCCCGAGTATGAGTGGGTTCTCCCAGTGCATCTGGGCGAACAATGGACGCTGAGTTCTTTTGCTACAATTTTTGACTCCATCGACACTCTGCCACGAGAACTCGATCCAGCAAGCACCATCGATGGACCCCAGAAGCGGGATTGGCGTGGCACAGATCGTCAAAAGAGACTACTCCTTGCCGTGGTCCACGACGATTCGACCGTGTCTTATTACCTCATTCACGACGGTATCGTCAAGCCAAGACAGAATTAAGGCATTGATCCTATATCTATCTCAACATTCCAGCACCGCAACCGCAAACTCCATACTACTCCTGCTATCATGCTGAGTAGGGAGGCGACATCTTCTCGCTACCAGTTGGTGCTTTCAATCAAGGAGTGAAAATAACTTTCTGGACCTTCATCTGATCGAACAATGCATATCCCTCAACCGCCTCGCTCAATGGCATAATGCGGTCGAACATAAACCTAATCAATGTCAGTTCCCGGACGAGGATAAGTGAGGGCGCGAATGTGTGCTCCCAATGGCGCGGGAATAAACCGAGCCATGGGGCATGGTCAGCACTCACCCAAGTTTGTCCTGCTTCTTCTCCAAGAGGGCGAGAGCCTCGGGGAAGATGGCCCGGACAGGACATCGACCCATCTGCAGCCTTAGGTTCTTGCTATGGAGGCAGTCAGCACCTTTCAGGCCACCAAACCTCCGCATAGTTGTCAATATCACACTCACCCATACGCTTCGGTACCGGTCCATGGAATCTAATCATGTGTCAGTAAGACGAACCGCAGCCTCAAAATTTAGATCGATACGGACCTCGCCATTATGGACGCCAATGCTAGCAATGACACCAAATGGCCTGATGATGTCGAAGGCAGTTCTAAGAGCTGGGCTCAGACCGACAACCTCAATAACGACATCAGCTCCGCGGCCATCAGTCACCTCCTTGATCCGCTTCTCCATGCCTGCACGATCAGTCTTGAAGTTCAAGGGCTCGGCTCCGAGGCCTCTAGCAAGCTCTAGGCGACTGTCTACGCTGTCAATGGCAAAAAGATGCTTGGGACGGTACTCGAGCGCCGAAATCACGGCACAAAGGCCGACGGGTCCGCAACCAATGACAACGGCGGTGGCGTTTGATCTCTCTTCTTCCTTGAGCAAGTTGAAGCCAGATTTGGCGCCGAAGAAGCCGGTTGGGAAGATATCGGCCATGAGAACCAGAGCATTGTCGGAGATGGTGGTTGGAGCCTTCATGGCGGTTCCGTCGGCATCAGGGATACGCACGTATTCGGCCTGACCGCCATCCAGCGCACCGCAGCCAAAGAGCTTGCTACGAGCGCAACGGGATGTGTACCCGTTCTTGCAATAGAAGCAATTCATGCTAGAGAACCATGTTGGAGGTTTATTCAACACGGGAGAGTGAAGAGGACTTACCACGACGAGGTGAAGGGAGAGACAACCCTGTCACCAATGTTCAAGGAGGTCACAGCGGCGCCTTTTTCAATGACCGTACCGGTGAACTCATGGCCCATGATGAAGCCTGTCTCGGATGGCTGGTGGCCGCGGAAAACATGCAGTTCTCTAAGATTTGTGTGAGAAGGAAGGAAAAGGAGCACGGTGGACTAAGGAGTGCCTCACGAGCCGCACAGAGCCGTTGCCTGCACCTTGACGATTACGTCGCCATCGTCTTGGACTATGGAACTGGTCAGTGACAACTGGAAGCTGACATGAAGCTCATCGGGGAGCAGCAAGATGGGCAAGCGAACCGGTAGGGATGGGGCGTTGCTCGACGGATACAGATCGCGGTCCGTTGAAGACAACGGCGCGCATGGTTCCTGAGGTAGACATTGCGGGGGTTTGTTCGGATGGGTTTGGAAGTAGATCACAGTGAAGGCGTTGATTGAGATACGAGAGCTCTCGGATGAGAATGTTTGGAAATCTCCAGGGGTTGTGACAGTCTCAGCAGAGGTAATGAGGAGCAACAAGAAGCCGAGGCACGCAGCCAGAAACACAGTCGTATTGGTCCTCGGTGATGCTGGATGATGTGGTTGTGAGGTGTGGTGAGGCACAGTTTGTATGCACGCCGGGCCAATCACCTCGCCCCCGCTCCCATTGCCGTTCATCGGAGCATCACTGTGCGAGCGAGTGCGTACACAGGGCGGGCAGTTGACGTGCACGAATAGAGATGAAGTGAAAAAGAGGATTAAAATCTGCCTACCCCGCGCAATTACCTAAGGCGGTTTTGTATCGGAGTAGTTTGCGCTTTCGCCAGACATGTCGTGGAAAGTAAGTGATGAAGTGAACGAACCCCTTCCGTGGCAGCAAGTATCGTAGCGTAAGATCGACATGGCATATCCTGAGTACAGTTTCTCGTAGAAGTCGACCGACAATCACTAGATAGGAATCACAAGTGCGGGAAGTAGGTTAGAGGTATGCAGGGCTATGGTCGCTCTGCTCTGTATGAGTATAGTTTCTACAATGGAATGTAATGTCTGATTCTAGCATTCTGTTTCATGCGTTAGTATGTTCCTCGTCAGATAAAGGTGAAGATGCAAATCAGGCTTGACAAAGTCGCAGAGGGCGTTAGGTTGATGGCTGCGGCTCATATTGATTGACTCGGCGGGCAAGGGAAGCAGGATGCGTTAGATCTAAGTTGACTTGCCGCGGTCCCGAGTCTAAGTGCCCGGCACCATAATGAGAATAAAACACAGGGGTATTATTCATGCTAGGAGAGACTCTCGCGTTATCTGGGTCGATGTCCAATGAGGGTTCCAATAAAGTACCTGTGGATAAGTAAGATAGCGCACATGGCCGATGGATGGACCTACTGTGTAGATAGTGAGGTACACGACGGATACCCCAAGTACCTAGAAAGTTGACAGACCAGCCGTCTGACAGCTCGCAACCTTGAAGAGGGCTGGAATGGTTGGCGCCTTCTAGAAACCTACCTTGGGGTGGCTTTCTATGCATACTACATGCCGTACCACGCGGGTGACGGATTTATCCGCCGCTCTTTCCAGCCAAACCTGCCACTTTAATAGCAAATAAAGGAATATATGGTAATTTTGTCTTTGGAGAAAAAGGAAAAAAAGGGCTTTTCTTTTTATAATTATATAATGTTCTATTCATTTTTTGAGCTTATTAGGTATTGAATAAACCCTTGGGATAAGGAGAGAGCTTGAGAAAAGCGGCGGATGGATGTGTCACCTGCGTGCGTACCTAGGCGTACCTAGGGGTGGTGGATAGCGGCCCTGCCACCCTGAGCCAGATCCCCCGCTCGTACGTGCCACCACCTCTGTCTAAAAATCGGGGACCACTTTGCTGAAGAACCCCTCGTCTGGGGTAAGACGGGTAAGGTAGGGGGCAAAAGTCCCTCTTATCGCCGGTCGGGGAACAGAAGACGTCTTGGGATGCCAACGTCTTGGCCACAAAATAGGACGTGACGGGGCTAGACGGTCGGTTTCGTCCTGTTCATATTGCGTGAGTAAAATTGCATCCTCTTCGTTGGTACGGAGGATTGGGTGTAGTGATGGTGTCTGTTGATGACAGAAGGACGATCCCTAAGTTTCCTTGAAATATCCATACACTAAGATATGCTCCATTGCTAACGTCCCGTGATTGTGGAAAGGAAGGGAGATAAGGGAAATACCGAGCCCAGCGTTTACATATGACACCCGACACCAAATGGAGTTTTGTAACTACCGGTTCAAGAACAGACTGGTGCCATTACCTTGTTGCAATTCTGGCATGTAATTTTTCTTTAATCTTAGGTATAGTGTGCTGATTTCTCCTGAGTGAGGTACGTCTGCGCCTCCGCCCTTTTAAAGTAATGGGCCCAAAAAAAATGCACATAATTATATATTAAATAATCATACTATTATAGTACTTATATAACGCTATTAAATATTATTATTTTAAAATAAATTTCGAGATTTTAAAGTTATTAAATAACTCTTTATTATAAAAATAAAGTTATTTACTTTGTTATTTAGCTAATTATTAATATTATATAAGTATATTATATATTATATTATTTTATAGTCCCTATAAAGTATTATATATATTAATTATATAAGTAATACTACTTTTATAAGCTTATATAAGTAATAGAAAGTATTAGAATATAACGAACTATATTGAAATTCTTTTATAAGAGAAAGAGATAAGAAGAAAGAAAGAAATTTGAAAAAAAAAGTTTACTAAGATAGTATAAGTATCTATTGATACTGTGTATTAATACTATAGAAGCGATATTGAGAACTGCCCGAGTAGCTAGTATAAGTATAATATAAAAATAAATACTAAAGTTTTCTCTAGATAAAATTACGTCTTATAATTATATATTTACTTACGTATACGCTTATTAATTTATTTATAATTAATAAGCTATAAAATATTCTAGTAAAAAGTATTTATATTTATATTAACCGTATATTTACGCTTATTTTCTCTATAGTTATATATTTTTTTACTTTTTAATAAAATATTCACTTTTTATATTTTTATAAAAATATCTTATATTACTATATTTAAGCCATCTAAACCAAAAATAGGAATATTAAAAAGAGGTTATTATTAAATGAATTTCAAGAATTCAAAACATAAAATTTAACTATTGAAAAAACTTTCAATATGTTATAGTAATGAAGCTATTAATATTTTAAGTTTAATTTATATTAATAATTAGTAGTTACTATAGCCGGTTATAATTAATTACTTAGTTTATTTTATAATAAAAACTTAATATTAATACTAATAAACTAGCTTATTTATAAAGGTAAAGATGGCCCCTAATGAGGCAGGCCGGACCCCAAAGGGTTATAGTAGGATAAATTGCTTTAATTACTACGTTCTTGCAAATAGGACTCCTGAGTGAGGTACGTGGGAAGGAGACATGGAGATGGGTGGAATGTTGCGACTTGTGCAGAGTAGTAGCTCAGCGTCAAGGTAGCTAGCTAGTCCCCCATCCCATTGAAAGCTAACAAGTAAGGTATAGGTACTTTACTCCGCAAAGAAGAGAAGTAGCGAAAAGAAGGGTCCCCTTGCTTGACCGCCTTGGACTTGGCCAATGAGGCAGCCCGAGTCAGCTCGCTCTAGGCCGATTGCATGTATAGATGATTGAGGCTTAGAGGCTTAGCGGCTTGGACGCATGGATCAATCACGGGCAATGGTGGCATGGGAAGGGGGACTCTGGAGGGTTCTATTGAACGATTGGACAGAACGGAGCAAAGTGGGCTCCGTCTAAGTTGATGCAGCGAGTGGCAGGTCTTCGATGCGAAGGAAGGTTGGTGAGGGGTTAATGTTGGACTTGGCTTGGAGAGGAGCCCATCTAGTGTGGGGTAATAACGAACGATGCCGAGAGGTAAGGTATCCGTCCGAATAGTTGCACACCAGCCCGACATCTTGGTCTGCACTGATGTACCTAAGGGAAGCAGTAGACGATAGGTAAACAATTCCGCCGATCGGTTGTTTAAAGACGAGGCAAATTTTGAGTTGTTGAAGCGGAAGGGGAAAAGAAAACCCGAGAGAGAAAATAACAATCATCCACGCCTAGGGTTGCTTAGCAGAGTTCGAACTTGCAGATCAATAAGGTGAGTGTGGTTAGGTACAAGACTAACGCGCGGGGATGGCTCAGCGGATGACTTGATGTTTTGGTCAAGTGTTTGTTGACTTGGATACACACACACGAACACACACACACACACACACTAGGCACCCACCCTCTTCGTCTAAATCGTTCCATTCCAGTTCCAAGGTTCATATTTCCTCAAGCCAAGGCCGCACTGTAAGCCTGCGATTTGGAAAGGCGAGTTGACGGAAACATTGCCGGAGCTTTGCAGAAGAAAGTGAAGAGCAAGAAAGGGTGGGTAGACAGGAATCGTCAGGTGCGGTGACTCGTGAAGCGAACCAGAGTGTACAGAATCAGGTAGGGCTTTCCAAGTTCCAGCTTGGGCCTGGCCCGACGGCGACCAGTGACCAGCACTGATCAGGGACATGGCCCCCATGCCTCGGATTGAGCCTCCACTTCCGTCCCATTCGTCCATCCATTACATTGGGTGCGGCTAATTGTCATTGACAAAGGTAACTCCCGCTCGTACAGTGATAGTGTGCAAGTTGTTGCGAACTTGCAAAATACCAAGACCTGCGGAAAGGGCCTCGCCCAAGAATAGAGATTACGGAGTACCTAGTCATTAGTGATCTGTCAACCGAATTGGGTGAAAACTCCACGGGCTTCATTCTCCATGTATGGACTACCTAGGGTAGAATGCTCTGTCTATAGCTCAACCTCATGTGCCACGTACGGAGTAGGTACCTCGTGCGCAGTACCTGCCGCATTCCTTGGGGATGCCCCGGTCATTGTCAGCCTTCATTTCCTCCGCGATCCGTCTTGTGCTCGTCCACCAGCCACCGGCTTTCTTGCACTTTTTCCACAATGGTCTCGTTTCGTTCCTTGTGGCCTTTGCGCATGATGCTGTTTTTCAGTGGACCATGGGCTTGCGGTGCCGTGTTTCCGCGACTCTGCATTGCTCAAAGTCAACCAAAGGATGAAAACAATGACGGAAGGCTGACTACCTGACTGTCCTCCCAATCTTCCGAAGGGGGGAAAATGACGCTTCCCCCCAAGGTAAGATATAGTGAGATGCAGAAAGGGCATACGGATACAAAGGTCATCTTGCCGAGGGAAATTTCTTATCCGATGTAATTGCGAGGTTTTACTATACCGTACGCATAGAACCTGGCAGGATGGCTCTCCCCTCCTTCTCCAAGTTTTTTCCTTTGTGATAGTACTGCCGTCCGATCCTGCAGACTGTTCCATCCCATCTTGACCATCATTCGAAATGCGGTACCGGTACTTCGTCCCTTCTGCCCATCCATGTATGGATTATACTTTCGAAGTCACTCCCCATAGAATGAAGTCTCCCCAGTCCGTCTAGGGTTCCCGCCGCGGCATTCTCATGCTTGCGCCTTTCAACGAGCATCTCGAGTGCCTGGGTGACCATTGATGCTGGGTGACAATCTGACAAGTGTAACATGGAAACCAGCTCTCTCGACTGCTTGTGGTAATGTCACTTGATGAGACTAAAAACCCTCTCTTTCCCCGCCTCCTATCATGCCCCCGCGCTAAACACAGATAAAGCGGTGCATGGCAAATTTGTGAGAAAACTGCTGGTCCAGGTTCTTGGTAACCTCTTAGCTCGGCGCTGAATCGATCCTGGGTCGTTCCTTGCCGAGATAAGCCCATCCGCCGCATCTACGACCGCAAGTAAGGCCGTTGGCGCCTAGTCAAGACTGTGATGATGCTCACCCACGTCGAGGGCACGCCGCACAAGAGGGACTGCGACGAAGATACCCTTGTTGAACCAGGCCGCCGTGTCTTTTTACTGAACATTGATGTGACATAGAGGCACGTCAATCTTACTCTTGCACATTTCATCGCATGAGGCCTTCCCGCTCTTCAGCCTGCCTTGCAGCGCAGCCTGTAAATGCGAATACTTAGGAGCATTGCCCTGCTGGTCTCTCGGAACCGTTGGCGTGCCTCGCTCTGTATACAGTACCGATCAAACATGCTTGCCAGGCCCGGAAGTGAGGCGCAACGGGTACGCAACCAGGGACGGGACCGGGAACAAATAAGTGAGAGGGAGACAGAGAGAGGGGGGGGGGGGGGCAGCAGAGGAAGGGAAAGAGATAGAGAAGGAGGCAGAGAGAGAGAGAGACTGGACAAGCCTGCGGAGGAGGCAGGGAGGGCGGCTGAGAAAGGGGAAAAGGTACGTAGACTTGCACTTCATTACTGCCCGCTCCGTGTACCACCACCGAAATATCTCCAAGGCACTATACTATGTATGTGCCTTTTTGCTTGTCCTTAGGTATCTGTACTTTGTACTACACATGTAAAGCCACTCTTGTACCTCGACCTATGGACCGGTACTCCTGCGGCCTGCCTGATCTTTACTTAGCCTCATATTTCGAGGAATCCTTTCCCTTATTTCGTGCTCATAACCCTTAGTAAGTATCCCTACTCTTTGGATACCTGGGTAGATACCTCTCTTTACCCCGTCTCGCCATCTGAGGTGTGTAGTGTGCCCGCAATCCCTATGCGCGCTTCCGCCCATCCCATATCCACTTTCTTAGTGACTCGGCTTCTTCATCTCTTCTCGCCTCCACGTCCCCCCTCCTCCTTCCCCCAAAATCCGCTTTTGTTCATCGCTAGGGTCACGCGGTCCCTTGAATCTATCTGTGGCACTGGGCGAATCTCTCATACGCTTCCAAGAAATTATGCGCTAACAGTAAAGGACAGCCTCCCTCCCGCTGAATACCTTGGAGAAGCAAGAACCAGATGGGGACCTTTTTGCAACATGAACAACTCGCTCCTGTTTGACTCTGAGGTGCTGTTGTCGCGCCCCTCAATCTCTTTACCGCCTTCGTCTCTTACCTGGTTGTCCAAGGTAGACGAGACTGTTCATCTGTACCTCGCCCAAATTTTGTTACTTTTGTCACCTACCGTAGGTACGGGTTCTTGACCTTACCTCATCGGCACCCCGTCCGACGACGGGCCAAGATACCTACCTACCTGTCCTCCAACCCGTCCGACCTACCGCTTCCACTACCGCTACCGCTGCCGCTGCCGCTCACTCAACTTGTGTTCTACACCCGACTATTGCTGACCCTCGCTCGCCCTGCCTCGTGCATCCATCTGCATGGTTGCCGTCCCTGGGCGCCCTCTTTTATCCGTCAAAGAATCACGCACCCGACTGACTCCCGCGCTTGCTCCTCATTCTCCCCACACCCCCTGCTCGAGGCCACACCGACCTCCGTCTTTGACATCCAAACGTCGCCGCATCCCATCCTCCAACTCCCGGCCGCCCTCCATCTTTCAGTCCGCTCTTCCTCCCAGTCCTCCTACCTGCACCTGCATATCACCTTCTCGACTCCCTCATCGGCTGCTTTCTCCCGGAGTCCACGACGGCGGCGATAGCTGTCTCGGGGCCGACTTCTCGCGACGCGCATTACTCCCTCTATCACTTGCCGACTTCATCGTCCTCGAAGCGACGTTGTCTTTGTCGCTCCCCTCGGCCCCAACAGCTGCCGCCTTGCGCAAAAAGGGACCATAGCAGCGCAACCTACTGATACCCCGTGGCGCCTCGCGACCATCGTTTTCTACTTACCGCCCCTCCAAAGTCGACCCTTCCTTCGCCGCTGTTACCGTCAGTTTTACGACAACCGTTCTGGCCGTCTCTGTCGCTAGCCACCCGTCGTTGCTGCGACCCTTACCCTGCAACTTGCCCCATGGCGGCTTGATATCGCTTGCGCTGTGAGCCACGACACTCTCCGGTAGCGACAACTATGACTGCGTCGGCTGTTCAAAGCCACAT
Organism: Colletotrichum abscissum; assembly: GCF_030869225.1. Lineage (NCBI taxonomy): Eukaryota > Fungi > Ascomycota > Sordariomycetes > Glomerellales > Glomerellaceae > Colletotrichum > Colletotrichum abscissum. Next base: position 589,563 of record NW_026849987.1, on the reverse strand, counting down.
GCACCACACAGCTGCGAGCGACTGTTACGACCCCGATGACGTCCTCCCTCACGATAGCCCCCAAATGCAAGCTCACCGCCCCAGGCTACAGCCCTCACCCAGTCCTCCGCCTGCTCTGAGCCCTAGCCGAAAGTCGTTCCACGGTCGTCGCAAGGTCGAGCCCATTCAAGGCGATGCCGTGTTAGTGGCTCATCTCGGAAACGGCAGACAGCCAGACGTCGCCCAGGCCGCCGCTCTTGAACCCCTTGCCTCTGACAACGGATCCGAATCTGAGTCTTCTTCCCCAACCTCTCCTGAGCGCGACATGGACAAATCGGCGGAACCTTTCGATCTCAAGATTCTCGCTGCCGGCGCCTTGGCTTTCACTTCACCTGGTGCTCCCGAGCCATCTGTCCCAGTTACCAATTCTACTGCTGGAGCACTCAAAATCGATCAATCGCGCTCAGGAGAGAGACCCCGGGTTCAACATGAGGCATTGCCTTTAGGTCCTGGCAGTCGGGAGTTGCCCATTCGCGATGATCGGCCAAGTCATGGCTTAGCTGCCCCAGCTGTCGTTTACTCTGCTGGGGACAAGTACACTTCTCGTCGTTCGGCGCCTAGTCTTTGCCAGGCCGAGGTCACGTCCCCGATGAGCCCTCCACAGTCTGCTCCCAGTGGTCTTCCTCCACTTCTGGACTCCCCCAAGTCCGATGGCAGCGGTCATGGTCCATTACCATCTATCAGATCCCAGCTTGGGGACTTGCAGCGCCTGGCAGATACTGCTAGAAGTCCTGAGCATGATCTGGGTTCTGCGCGACACACGGCTTCATATCCCCGGTCGCCACCAACCAATATCCCCCGACTACCCTCACTCGCCGGGCTTCCAATCGGTCACACATCACCTCCAATTTCGCCCAATGAAGGCTTTCGTAGAGACCACCCATCGCCTGCGCATCCTCTAGCCGTTGTCAGTCCTTACTACTACGCGTCTTCATCGAGCGGTGGCCATCACAGACAAAGTACCGACTATAGTAGCGGTACAGCAGAAACCCCGAGCACTGATCAGACCGCTTCAACGCCCGCCACGTCTGTGGCGGATCGAATGAGCATCGACGGTCTTACAAATCCTCAGGCAGGTTATGTCTGCACCTTCTCGGGATGCAACGCGGCACCATTCCAAACTCAGTACTTGCTCAACTCGCACGCGAATGTTCACTCATCTGCTCGACCACACTACTGCTCTGTCAAAGGCTGCCCTCGGAGTGAGGGTGGCAAAGGGTTCAAGAGAAAGAATGAGATGATCAGGCACGGGCTCGTTCACGAATCTCCGGGATATGTATGCCCTTTCTGTCCTGACCGAGAGCACAAGTATCCTCGGCCAGATAATCTTCAGAGGTAAGATGAATCCATATGTTTGTCACACATCCTGATCAATCTAAACCCCCCACAAACGCGTCGTCGCTGTCAGGTAGTTGATTTCGGCTGTGGACGTAACTAATTGAGTATGCAGACATGTTCGGGTACACCACGTGGATAAAGATAAGGACGATCCTGCTTTGCGGGATGTGTTGTCACAGAGACCAGATGGGCCAAATCGCGGCCGACGACGCAGAGGAGGACCTGTCTAATCAACTGAGCAATGTGCCATCTGGTACTTTTCACGTAAATACTTTTTTTTTCTTCTCCTTTCCTCTTTTATGGGCTGTTCGGCACCGACGACATCTTGCCAGAATGTCGGAATGAGCATATAGGAGGTGGTTGATTGTACATAGTAGATGGATATTTGGAGTGACCAGATATCACTGTGATGCTTGGTTCTCCCCCCCTTGTTGGTCCTGAGAGGGGGAGACGAGCGAAGATTGGCAAAGTGGGTGACACCAACTCTTCGTTAGTTTTTGTCTTCGTTTTTCTTCTTCTTCTTTTCTTGTTCTTGGAGGAGGCGGCTGTCTCGGGCTGGTACTTGTTTTGGAGCTTATTTGAATTGGCACGGCACGAGTTCATGAATGGGGATTGTTTCTGCCTTTTTGTTACGAGGATTCTGGCGTTGCGGTGGATCATATACCACATTGACGAGTCGTCCGCGTCACGTCACGTTTTGTCCCTTCTTTTTATTCTTCTCTCCCTCTTTTCTCTTCTCTCTTGCTTGATGGGTGGTGGCCGGCTAGGAGAACGCAAACTCTCGAACAGTCTTTCACAAGAGCCAACATCAACATCGTCTTCGATTCAAGCGGCAATTCAAGGGAAGATCCCTTTCTCATATTTGGTATTAGGGCATCTACTTGGCTTGTGGCCTTTCCCCTTTGCTTTTGTCTGCTTTTCAACCCGTCCACCCGAGAGATGGGTAAAGGAGGGAGGAGGAGGCGACGGAGAAGGATGAAGGGAGGGAGGCATCGCGGATTCGTAGTGAATTCTATGAGCAGGGCTTAGGTACCTACCAGACCACTAAAATTTCGCCTTCCACCTGTGGCGACGAACCGAAGCCTTTGGCTAGCCTCTCACCTGTGCCATGGCTACTAGGAATCGGTCATCTGCCATTCGCCAACGTGAACTGAGTTGTCGCTCAAAACCTCCACCTCGATGCTCTGGCGACCCTGCTGACTCCCAAGCCGCTCCACAATAAGCCATAATTTGTCTTGTCGAAGACGGTCGGGCTCAAGGTCGAACTCGGGTGTCCTGATAGCCATCGTCAGTTCCCGGAACTCGCCGCCCCCTGACATGGCGAGTACCGACTCCTGCGGCACCCGACCGTAGACGAGAGAAACGCGAACGGCCGTTGTAGAAATGGGCTGGTTGCTTCGCCCCGTCTGCAGCGGGCACCGCGCCACAACTTGGGCCCGGGACAACCGTGATACCGTGACCAGCGCTCGCCTACTCTCCTCTCCTTCGTTAAAGATGAAGGCTGGCGCCAGATTTCGCAAAAGGCCGGCTCTGTCGCTTAAAACGGGTTTGATCTGGCATTCCACCTGAGACCCTACCCGCATGCCAAAGTCGGCGAGCTGCCCCGGCTCCCACGTCGAGCACACAATGGTGTATGTGCCCGGTTCCAACATAGGGACCTGAACAAGGGCATTGCCTCTCCGGTAGTCGCCAGAACTAGCCACAACATCCTTTACCCCGATCGACGTCACTCGTCTTCCGTGTGCCCATACCAGGTCGACATGAATGGCTACCTCTCGGTCTCCTGACGAGAGAAGTATGGACAGAGGCGTGGCTTGGGGAACAGAGATGCTGAACTGCGGATTTTGAGAGTAGGTGATGGACGACGCATTGCCTCCAGCAGTTCTCCTGGACCAAGCACTCGACAGCTCTTGGTAGTGGCTCATGGCTTCCTCGGCTGGCTTGACTTCGAGTAGTGCCTTTGAGAAGAGAGTAAACGTACACGAATATTGATCCAGCGGGAGGTCTTGATGGGCCATGACAATGGTATAGGGCGTTCCGCTGCGAAGTTTGAACTTGGCGAGCGTTTGTGGCGAGTCAACATATGGGCCTTGATAGACAAAGCCCTCCCTCACCTGAACCTTTTTGCCCTCGCTCTCAAAGATGAAGATGCTCGTGAAGCCGAGTTGTCTCGATGCCGCTGCCAAGGAAGCTGATTTATTCCTTGCGATCTCCAGCTCCTCGTCTGCAAAGTGTCGACTGAGCAGAATCCACACGGTCTGTTCCGTATGTGACAGGACTGAGTATTGCGGATTGTGGGCAACAGAGGACGTCATGTTTTTGGTGGGCACGCGCCACGTAAAGTGGTGATCCTGCCTATGTGTGAACAGGTCCGGATTCCAGTTGAGATACATGGACTCGAAGTTCTGTGCAACGTCTTCCACTGATATCCAGAAGGACCCGACAGGCCTGGTAAGCTCAGAGGGCCTTGGCTCGATCGAGACCAATGTGTCTAATAACGACACAGCAGCCGTTTGCTCAACGATTCCAGATGAACCGACGCCTTTCCAGACCAGACCATCACACCACGGGTTCTTGACGAGTAAGCGACGGGCGCCGGGCGAGCTGTCAATCTCCAACACAGCATAGTCGTGCTCGCCTACAAGACCCAGGGCGTCTTCTTCCGACTGCGTCAAGCGACCGGTTCCTAGGGTCATGATCAAATTCCCGGCATGGTATGCCTCTTTGATGGAGTCCCATTCGCCCTCAACGTCTACATCTTCGCTACGTCTTAGCGTTAGTTCTCGCCGATAGTCGTCTCACCCCGGGCCGGGCTTACACGGCAGTCCCTACATACCTCTGCAAGAACAGCTGTTCAGGAATCCACCCCGTAATTACCCATAAATCGGTCCCCGAATTGCTGCCAGGGAAGTCGTACCCTCCGCGTACCTTCAAGTAAGCCTTTTCCAGCAAAGCTGGCCACAAGAGATTGGGGTTCTTGCGGTCGACAACGAACAAAGTGCGATTGTTCCGCGAGACAGGCAGCCGATCATCCACAACGACTTGTCTGAAGCAGCCATTAAAGTGCATGCGAAATATGTATTTGCCACTCTTGGAGATCATCGGCCGCCCCTTTTGGTGGTTGTAGGGGTACATGATGGAGCTTAGGATCTGATAAGACTGGTAAGCAAGCGCGGTCAACGGCATTCTGCGTACCACTATTGACTGACTGATTGTTGGCCACCTTGTAAAATCTTCATGGCGGCGCATAGACTGGCTACAACCGAGCAGTCGGTCGTGACATCCTGTACGAGATCGCACTCTTTTTCCGAGGCCATAAAGTCCTCGTCTACGTTATCGTCTCTCGCCTGGTCCACGGGCCGCTGCCATGCCTCGAGAATAGTTTCCTGCCTGGCGGACATTGTGTATTCTGCAGGGTCACTGGTTTACGAATGAGTTTTCGGCCGATTTGGCGGTTATGCGAACGTACGAGAAAACATTCTGGCCCTGAGATAGGGAGAAATTGTCAACATCAGGCTCAGCCTGCCATGGCGGAAAAATGTTGCCATGCAGTCGCGATGAGCGCAGAAGGATAGCCCTCTCGTTGGATGGGACATGGCGCACATGGCAGTTAGGATTAGAAGCAGAGGTGATGGTCGCAACCGTTGGCTGGGTCAGAGACGGGCTTGCAGTCTTGGGGGAAGACTTGAGCTTTTCGGCGAGAGAAATGAGTCCAGCGCACTTTTTCCTGAAACGAGAGCGGTCGGCTGGTGAACTAGCTTCGTGTGCTGCCTTCATGTATAAGTCGGCCGCGGTAATGGCATGATTCAGCGCTTCACGGCCTGTCGATCTGGCGACAAGGGCCTCTTCTCTCTGGACACCGAGGCAACTCTGGTCAGCTGAGGCGGGTCTCTGTGTTGCGTCGCGGCGTGACTTGGAGACTCACTCACAATGGCTTTGGCTTCCATGCTTCCCGCTAACAAGCAGCTGATTGAAGCTGCATTCAGTCGTTAATGTCAAGTCGAGGCGAGAATACCGGTCGCGCGACTGGAATTGATTCAGGGAAACTAGCTTCCTATACAGGGAGTCGGAATCAAGATTTACTCGAGTCGCATGTCGAGGTCACGAGTAAGGTAGGCAGGTAGGTAGTCGATGCGTTGCGACCCGACACGGCGGGAAGCAAGGCGAGATTCGGGAAGAAAGCAAGTGGAGCGATGACAGGTTGAGTAGTAGGGCTCGGGTTTGTTGGCCGTGCCTCTCAAAACCGCCCGTGGCTCTACCTGCTATCTGATCACACCTTCCTCTGACTTTCTTTAACACCAGTCTTGACTCTGATTCCGGACCGAATGTTGTGTGGTTGGTATCATGAGCGCGGGCAATTATGGCTGAAAATGGGCGCGGGGAAGCAGTCGCAGTCTTAGCGCGAAATGCATTCGTCGTGGGGTGAGACGAAAGAGAGCGGGCACCAGATTGAGGCTGTGCAAAGCAAAACCCAAAAACGGTCCAGAGTCGATCGGCCAAGGGCCAGCCAAGTTGAAATGTTGAGACGGGCCCTAGGTGAAAGCTCTCGAGGCCAAGGACAGATGAAGCAAGACAAGCAGACTTTGTGGGCGTGATCGGAACGCGGAAGCGCAGAATCACAGGAGAGTTCACTTCAATTCACACTTCAAGCCTGCCTACTTTCGTGTTCTGGCGGTTATGTCGAGTCGAACCAAGCCAGGCGCCCAAAGGAGCGGAGCAAGCGCCAAGCAGAGAATCAGAAGCGTCGATATCAAAGAGTTGGATTTAGTGAGGCAAGGCAGATTACCTAGGCCTTGGGAGCACGGTAAGATTGTGCCCGTTCATCTGTTGGATGAGGGCAGCAGGACTGCACATTGGTACATACCATCTATCAGAATGGAATTTCCAGATGAATAGATACCTTAGCTTACCTAGATGTGAAGGTTCTTGGCTTGCTTGAACGACAGGTAAGGCACAGGACTGCTAATAGAACTTACCACATCTTACGTAAGGCACGTCCTGTAATCTGGGTTCTCGGAAACTGCTCAGGACTTACACGGGATTGCAACCTAGATCATGGAGAACGGCACCTTGGACATTGTAATACTGCACTATTCCGTCGAGTTCCGAGTTAATTCAACTTCGTTAGTTCAACCCTTGGCAGGTTTTATTCAGTCGGGTTCTATTGGCATGAAGATGAGGACTTCTTGTAGATACCATGGGCCAAGCTGAGTGCCCGCGGTGCCGTATGTTAGAGAGTGGGCAGCTTTACATACCTGGATGTGTTGGCCAAATGAAACACTTGAAGCCAGACAGACTGTATCACCTCGGCACTGGGCCATCACCAACCTGCCTCTCATGTCGTCCCCCACCTCTTGGGCCGCTGGCCCCATTTCCCCGGCTGCTCCGCTCTCATATGGCCGATTTTGGCTACCTACCTTCAGAGAGTTCAAGGTCTCCGGCAACCATTCTTCAAAGCCAGTCACGTATTTGTATCGAGACTAACCCGTTGGTACGGATCCTTTATGCTGCTTCGCATCCATTAGCCTTCCGCACATTTTCACTCAACATTCCTGCCTGCCGACGGTATCTTACCGGCACCTTGGTGTGCTTGCTTACCTTACCTCCCCTTAGCTTATAGTGCGGCGGTCTGTCACCAGGAAGTATTACCTACGGTAAGGTAGGTACCGTAAGGTAGGTAGCCATTGATTGTGCCGAAACCCCACCAGGTGACCTCACCGGTTAACCGAGCATATGGCGGCCCAGGCCTCTAGCGTCATCTCCAAGGGCCGAGGTCGACGACTCAAGTGCCAGTCCCGGCACCCGCGCAGGCGCAGTGGCCGGCACGTCAATCCCCATGGCCCATGGGCACTGAGAGCGGCCCTCTCAGTTTGGGCCATTCGTCCCAGAACCTTGAATCATATATCTAATCGTCGCCAATAACTTCTTGGACCATTCCTCGCGCTCGCGCATCTTCCCCATTGTTGCTGGTACTCACTGCTTGTCCGTTACCGTTCTCCGACCTGATCACTTCCCCTCCCGCCCTTTGCCTCGGATCTTGATCGGTGCAGAACCGCAACGCCGACGCCGACGCCGATATCGTCACCGTTACCGACATTGCGCGCAACGATTCCCTACTTGGGGCCCGGTTATTCGACCAAACGCCTAACAGAGAACTTTGATCCGTGTGCCTGTTGACTGCTTCTTCAACCTGAACTCGGCAACAATACAATGGCTGCGCAGTCGAAATCAGCCTCCATCTCACCTTGGGGCAAGGCAGTTGCTGGCGCCTCCGGTGCTGTGCTCGCCAATGCTTTAGTCTACCCGCTTGACATGTGAGAGATACGATGCTGCCGCGATACCCACACCCTCACATATTTGTCTTCTCTACCGCCTCAAAGCCACTCTATGCTGTCGTATTCTTTCATAGAGATCGTCTTTGGCTAACCTCTCATCGTTGAAGCGTCAAGACGCGCCTACAGGTCCAAGTGAAATCGCAATCCGGCGCAGTAGCGACTGATCCCTCCGAACCTATCGAACCCCATTATTCGTCCACCTGGGATGCCCTGAGCAAAATTGTTGCTGACGATGGCGTCAAGGGCCTTTACGCCGGCATGAGTGGTTCTCTCCTTGGCGTCGCCTCTACCAATTTTGCATACTTTTACTGGTATTCCATTGTGCGCGCCCTCTACTTGCGTTCTGCCAAAACTTCGGCACCACCTTCGACACTCGTCGAGTTGAGTCTGGGCGCGATCGCTGGCGCTGTAGCCCAGCTCTGTACAATTCCTGTCGCCGTCATCACGACAAGGCAGCAAACCCAACGCAAGACCGAGAGGAAAGGTTTTGTCGACACTGCACGGGAAGTTATCGATGGAGAGGATGGGCTGTTCGGGCTCTGGAGGGGTCTTAAGGCTAGCTTGGTGCTCGTGGTGAATCCTGCAATCACTTACGGAGCTTACGAGAGGCTGAAAGAAGTCATCTTTCCTGGCAAGAATAACCTCAAGCCTTGGGAGGCATTCCGTACGTTATTGCACCCTCCAGGACTGCAAGGTTTTGACGGGGCCGGCTTTGGCTGATGATGATGATATAGTTCTTGGTGCTGCCTCCAAGTCACTCGCAACGATTGCCACACAGCCTCTCATTGTCGCAAAGGTAGGTTTGCAGTCTAGGCCGCCACCCGAAAGGAAGGGCAAGCCTTTCGGCAGCTTCATCGAGGTAATGAACTTCATCATGGAGCGAGAGGGTGTGTCTGGTCTCTTCAAGGGTATGGGGCCACAGATTCTCAAGGGCCTTCTTGTCCAGGGCATCCTCATGATGACAAAGGAGCGGTAAGCACGATGCTATTTGACTTGAAATATCCATCGTAAGGGTGCTAACTCGGGAATAGCATGGAGTTGTTGTTTGTCCTCTTCTTCCGCTACCTCAGAACGCTGAGGTCGAAGCGGCTGCAGGCTTTTACACGGAGTCCCGAAGTTATTCGCAGCGCATCTGCCATCAAGCCTCTTTGAGAGAACGGTAGCGACATGCATACATCTGCCTAAGCAACCTCGTCAAGGAGCCAATGGCGGCTGGCCTTTCGACGTCATGTATAGCGAAATGAGATAATATCTCATAGGGTGTAGACTGTAGACAGAGTGGGCAAACTTATGGACTAATCTGTATGGTGACAAGGATAGAACACAAGAGCACTGTACGGTCACTACAAGAGGTTAGCACAGTAGAGATGACAACCGACAACTCAAGGTAGCTAGGATAGAGTAAAGCACGTTTCGATCCCCCAAATTTGCTCTTTGATGATATTCCTACGTGTCTTGGAAGTAGACGAGGTAATTTAGAATTATGACAGCATGACACACAAAAGTCCAGGAAACCCTTCGCGGTATGTGAATCGGAAATATGGTTATGTTTTCGTGACGATAGTCCGAAAGTGACATTGAAATATTCCAACCGATGAGAGGTAGGTATCTGTCTCGGTAGGTAAGGTGAGCGATGCTCCATGCAGTCATACCGGCAGTCCTGCCTGCAATGACTTATCCGCACTGAATACTTAACAGACCTATCTTAGGTACTCAATTATGAAAACTGAGGTATAATTTTATACGGGTTGGAAAGCCTGAAACTCCATTCAATCATGTAAGGACCTACCTCAAATGGTGGCGCACTAGCGCGACGGGACTCAGCCACACCATGGCTCAGCAAGTTCATTAGGGCACAGATTTTCGACCCACAACACCGAAGAGCCTAGCATGCACCAAACCACCCCACGGCCAGCCTCGTTATCACAATACTCGAAATCCCCTCGACCGCATCACGAACTCCAGGCTTTAGTATTCAACGTTAGGGGCACCTTCCGACCGCAGCAATGGCCAGTAAGTCACGACGATTTGTTTCTGCGAGCCTTGTTGCTCGCACCGGGAGAGCTTAGCTAATTTCTGAGCGCAGAGTCCAAGAACTCCTCGCAGCACAACCAGTCGCGCAAGGCGCACCGCAACGGGTACGATTTCAAACCTCATTTCTGGCCCATGCCAACCGATTTCTGAGGTGTGCTTTTACTGATCATTTGTTCCTCTTCTTGCCGTGTAGTATCAAGAAGCCCAAGACGTCGAGATACCCTTCCCTCAAGGGAACTGACCCCAAGTTCCGCCGCAACCATCGTCACGCTCTGCACGGCACCATGAAGGCCCTGGTACGGATTGCCCCAAAGAACAGTTTACAAGGATTCTTGTTACACCGACCTCCACCGCGACGCTTGCTGACAAGTTTCACAGAAGGAGCTGAAGGAGGGCAAGCGCGAGACGGCATAGACAGGAAATTGGACGCATGGTTATTGGTCTCTTCTACAGCACGGCTGCGACGCATTGGGGCATCAGGGAATCAAATGGAACTGGCAATTAGGTTGAAAGAGCCAGCAAACGAATCAAGCACGATTTAACCCTCTCGGATACCGAACAAGCCGCGAAGGTCGGGCATATGCTGCTTCGAAATCCAAACGATGACACCCGACAAGAGAGATCGATGACTCTGCCAGGGGCGTGGTGACGGAGTGATACATGCAGCGAGGCTCTACTATACGTCCATCAGCCGTGCCCCGATGGGTGAACTATGATGTGCGATATCAGGCCAGTTCAAGGATCACAACCAAGTAGATGAAAACCTTACGCCGACCTTCCACGGTCGCCCGACATCGAACGTGATTAATGAAAAACGGTCAACCCCGAGAATCTCCAGGGTCCCATGGGCTCTATTTGCCCCAGCGATCCAATATGTTTGGGTATCCAAGTCGGATACTTGCCTTGAATATTCAGGAACTTGCCTTGCTACGGTACGACGCTCTCCCCGTAAGTTCCGGATGGCCCAGCCGAGCAAGTTGTGAGATCGGATCGCGGGTCTATAATCCCAGTTTCGCTGCCTTGACTGTGGTACTTTCGCAATGACCAGGATGAAAAGGCCGTAAATGCTCAACATGAATTGATTGCCTCCATGGCTGACTTGCAACTCGGTAACTCAATACCAACTCATGAAGCTATTGGACACTTAACTGGCAAAGGGAGGGGCGTCATTCGTCGCTGGGGCAAAGTCGCATGCTGGCAGCTTAACAAAGCAACTCAGCAAGGAAGCTCAAAGAATCATCGCCAGTCAGCCTCGTTTCTTCAATCAGAGAGGCGTTCCGTCAATTCCACTTAACGACCTCACTACACACCTACGCATTGGCGTCTCTCTGATGGATCGGATTCTTGCCATGCCGTTCTCTCTTCTCTGTTTTTGCATGAGGCAAGTAAAGGGGGTTGATGAAAAGAGCGGGGGAGGGGGATTTGGGGCGAGACGCGTACGTACCCTCTTGAAGGGTATCTAAAGTTAAAGTTGAAAATACCCGCCAATTGCGCCTTAATACCTGGGAAACGAAGAAATAACGGGGGCCACAGGAACTTGGCTGATAGTGAGCATGCTTTCATTGGGGATCATTGGTACATTCCCGACGGGGACGTGTGGCCATATCTACTCCTCTCGGTGCGATCAAAGCTTGCCGTGCCCTTTCCAATACTTTCGAGGTCGGATACCTACCTCAAGGTACTCCGTCCGATCTATCTGAGGTAACTACCTACCTGAGATCAGAGGTCTCAGAGGCGGGCCCCATGCTGTACGGCGTGCGAGGCACCCTGCCTTACCTCAGGTGGTAAGGTTGAATAACTGCACCAACCCGGTGACTAAGCAGCGACCACGCCACGTTGCTGAACCCTTCTTTCCCTCCTCTTCCCGCTTGCCAGCCGTGGTGCAGTGCAGTACATGAATGAGTACCTCTCCTGCAAATTCGAGAAGCGAATTCCGTTCCCCTTTTGTTCCCACCACCCCCGGGTAATACTTTCAGACGACGCCAGCCTTGAATATCGTATTACCTACCTGCCTGGAAGCAGTATTTCTTGAATAATTCCTGCCCGCCTGCCAGAAGTGCATTACCTTTGTCATCCCGCTCCCACCACTCCCAAGATTCCCCGGCTCCGTTGTCGTCGCCCGCGCCCCTCGCTGCGGTAGAGCACACGGAAAGCAGAACAAAGCACAACGCGACTCGCCTCGACTCCCATATCAGCAGCTTCGGCTTGCGCCACCGGCTACTGTCTCTTTCGGACCCTCCTCTACTCCGTAGACATTCAACCAAACCCCAAAATTCTGGCCCGATAACCAGACCCTGTCATCCGTTCGGAGAGACATGTGTTAAGCAGCAGTTCCTCATTAGAATTAATCCCCGACTCCTTTGAGGTCAGCAGGTTTCTGCAGGAGCTTTGGGCAGCGAATACGTACCCTACGATTCACTACTCGCGCCGTCTGAGCTCTGCCGCAGCCAGAGACACGAAAAAAAAAAAAAAAAGAACAGGCCGTTCGGGGCTATTGTCTTCACTTGAACGAACCAAGTCAAAAAGTCCCTTTGGATCTCTTGACAGGCGAGCGTGTGATCGCTAACGTGGATTTACACCGTTTGCTGCTGTAGCTTCTCTCCGTCTCTCCCACTCTTGATTCAAATCACAGAGTCACAGAGGCTAGGCTTGTTTGCTGATTCGATTGACGTTACCGTCATTCGAAATCTCGAAACAGCGCTGGTCCCTCCTTGCCCGGGCCGACCCCCCTTCCATCATCACACAAAGACACGACACCCTTCACTGGTCGTCGGCATCGTTTCATCTGCCACCTGCCAATTTTCTACCGTCTTCACGACATCAACTTCGCCGCCGTTACCAGCGCGATTCCTACCTCGCTATCATTGCGCTGTCTGTCGACAATGCTCAATATGTCTGGCAGTCACATTGCGGGCAACCGCAACAGCACCCCGGAGGCCAACACCAACCCGTCTCTTCGCCCCCCCTCCTCGAGAGTTATGGGAGCCAACAGCCACCTTCGAGCTTCTGCCGACATGGCTGCGCTCTCCAACGCATCTCCCTCGAGCCGGATCCGCCCGTCGTCCGACTTCTACGGCTCTCAGCAGGGCCAGGGTCATAGTAACCCCGAGGCCGATCCCCAAGACAAGATCGCCCAACAGTGGATTGCCGATATCGACCAGTACGAGACGACTTTGGAAGAAATGGCCGCTGCTACTCTCGACCAGGACTTCAAGGACGAACTAAGTGCTATTGAGCAGTGGTTCAGGGTCCTTAGCGAGGCCGAGCGCACTGCTGCTCTGTACGCCTTGCTGCAGCAGACCACCCAAGTGCAGATTCGGTTCTTCATTCAGGTTCTACAGCAAATGGGCAAGAACCACCCCATGTCGGGCGTCTTATCCCCGGCCAACTTCGATAAAGGCACGAATGATTACACGCTTCTTACTATCCTGCTGTCCTTCGGCTAACGTGTCTATTCCAGATCCAATGTCGAACCGCCTGAGCGACGCCATGAACAAGCTGAATGTTGATTCGTCCAGGAACTCCCTCGCCCGCCCTACGAGCACTGCCACCGGCAAACGGCAATCGGGACTTGATCCTTCCACCATCAATGCAATGTTTCCTGACGCCGCCGCAGCCATTGCGACCGAGAAGGCCAAGTTCACCCAGCAGACGGGCAACCCTCCCTCGTCCAACCGCAACAGCGCTGTAGGTGATTCTCGGCAGTCTATGGCTGCTCCGACAATCGCGGGCCCTGCCGACAACCATGACTCCAATGGTCAAAACCAGTGGACTGGAGGCGATCAATCGGTTCAGGGATCTAAAGCTCCGGGTGGTCAAACCCCGATGGGTCAGTTTGTCCAGCCGCCCCCGTCGAGTGGTTTGAGGTCTCCTCGCCCGCCTCAGATCTCGGGCAACCAGAATATCCAAAACACCACTTTGACGACCAATGACAAGCCGGCAGACCTCCCTCTCCTGTCCCCCTATAACCCGAGTGGTGGTAACTGGGCGTCGATGGTCAATACTCCGCTCGTGGCGAATTTCAACGCCAATACTAGCGGTACGCAGGCCGACATGGTCGCAAATGCCACCGCGATGAAACTAGCAGCTTTGTCGACCGTTAACAATCGCTTCGCTCTTGATGATGTTCGCAAGTATCGCCGTGCCCGATCCAACGATGCTCCAGGTGCTCCAGGCCAGCAGGGTCTGCCTCAGAATGCGCAGATTCCCAATACCAACGTGGTCATGATCAACGAGCACGGCCAGGTGCTTAGTCGCGAGCAAATGATTGCTTTGCAGGCACAAAACATGGGCTTCGGCCAACATCGATCTCGACCCAGCTCGCCTGGCATTGCCATGCAGCCCGGAGGCTTCGGGCCCATGGCTTTCGCTTCTCCGCAGAACAATGGGTTCCTCAGCGCCTATGATGGCGCCTCTCCTCTTCTCAACAACGGCATCCCTTCAGTCAACGTGGGCCAGCTAGGTGTAGGAAACCACGAAGGTTACCTTTCAGACCACTCCGATATGGTCCGTGGCCGATCTCCCCGAGGTCGTAGGGGTAGCTCAAAGCCGCCTGAAGACCCGACAGACCCGACCCTTCTTCAGGATATTCCCAGCTGGCTGAGGAGCTTACGGTTGCACAAGTACACTGAAAATCTCAAAGACATGAAGTGGCATGAATTGATTGAGCTCGACGACAAGGCGTTGGAGGATCGTGGAGTCAACGCCCTCGGAGCTAGGAGGAAGATGCTCAAGGTTTTTGAGCAAGTGAAGGGTAGGTACTTTTCCGAGCCAGCTTTTCTGCGGCACCAGCGCTAACGCTATGTGAACAGAGGCCAAAAATGATGGTAAGATTGCTTAAAAAGGGATTTGACGGTTGATGCAAGGAAGATGTGTGCGCTGTTCTTACCCCTTTTGCCACACCAAGGACACACAGACACATTTAACCATTCACGCGCCCACAGGCCCAGTGGCCTCAATGTGTTGTTGGATAGACAACAAGCATAGTAAGGGGGTATAAGCATGAAAAATTGCGGGTGTGTATTTAATTAGTGGTCCGGAGGGTAGGTGAACCTCTACCAAGGGTCAGTTTTCGCTCACTCTGTGCTTCTGTACATATATAAGAAGATAACTTTACGTGTCCGGCTGCGCGCAAGGAAGCGCCTCCATATTTACAACGCGTGGCTGATGATTGTTCGTGAGGGTCTTTAATGGATCTAAAACTCAGTCGCATCGAGAAGGAGCGATCATGTCTTCGAGTGGCTACTCGCGTCGATTGTGTTAGAGTTGAATATCCGTTCTAGAACATTATCTTATCTGGATCTGCTGATCAGCGATTGTGCCACATGATTGAGTCGATTCCCTGTGAAAAGGGGGTATCGACATACACCGACAAGAAATTAAGAGTGCCATTTGCTTCAGAGGTCACATTGTTCACTAGCATTGTTACTCGCCAGAGGGGGCAAAAAAGCTGTTAGGCGAGGAGGATATGTCAAATTTACCTTAAAAGCTGAGTGGGGAACTTCGTAAATGCAAAGGTGAGGTAATTGGGTAGATACCGCGGTGCACGTACCGTTACCTTTCTTTCTGCCTTTTCCGGGATGCTTGATCAGCTTCATACTTTGCAGCTGCGACGACCTCTTCTTTCTAACTCTTGCCTTTCCGAAAGCTGTTGTGCACTTTCGGTTTCGGACACACTAGCCTGCCCAAATCTTTCGGCTACAGCTCGTTGCCAACGGCATGGTGGCGTTTCCGCTAGAGCCACGAGGCCTGTATTTATCTATCTACATTACTTCGCAGTCAATCCGCCAATTTCGGTCTGCGCGATAAGACGATTCGAAGGGACTGGGTGTTTGTCGACCACACAAGAAAGGTTGGTTATTTCCCGCAGACTCAGCCAACCACATCATCTATCGACAAGATAAATGCTCAGGTAGGAAGTTTCTAAACCGATTTTGCCGACACAGCTATTCCTGAGCGCTCTTGTCACTTGCAATCCTAACCTCTTTCAGCAGATCATTGCCCTCGCACAGCAAATGGTTCTGAGCCTTTCCGACTCATCGAAATCGGATTATTCCGTCTAGCTCTGCCATCATGGATTCAACATGGAAAGAAGTCGAGGCTGCGAACCTCGAAGACAATGCCCATGTCGATGACGACGATGATGATCTTGTATCGGATGCCGATTCAGATGAGATGGAGCTCCGAGGCGATATCGCCAAGTATGAACAGTCTGTACGAGAGTTTCTCTCTTCACATCACACTACTGGGGCCAGCGCTGGCGCTGGCATTGATGGCGATGACGGAGGATTGAGGAGGGCACCGCCGATATCAAGGAGCAAACATGCTTCGCGCTCCATCCGAGGTCCCAGAAAGGCTGCTGAGCCTAGAGGCGACATCAAGCTTCGTCTTGCGGGAGTGAACCAGGCGTTTATGAGTGGGAACTATGCCCTCGCTCGGGATCTTGTATTCGAGATCATCAGAATCAATGCCGAAACTCATCAGGCATGGACCGTCCTAGCATCCATTTTCCGGGAAGAAGGCGCGAATGACCAAGCGTTGATGGCTATGGTCATTTCTGCTCATCTGAGGCCCAAAGACTTCGCGGTGTGGATGGATTGTGCGTCCTTTGCCATGAGCCTTGCCGAAGGCGGTCAGGAAGGCGCTCTCAAGACCGCCCTCATGTGCTATTCATCTGCAATCAAGGCTCAACCAACGAGCCTTGAAGCTAGACTAGGTAGAGCCGAAGCCAGTCACCGCCAGGGCTTCTTCTCCCAGGCTATAACGGAGTTCACCTACGTCATTGAGCGCCGCCCGCTGGACATAGATGTCGTTCGACGATTGGCAGAAGCCTGCGCCGACTCTGGAGGCATGGAAGATGTCCAGAAGGCTGTCTCGGCTTACAAGACGTACTTCGCACATGCACGAAGTATTGAGCAGGAAACAGGGGGGGAACTATCATGGCACGACATCGGCATTTATGTGGAGCTCTTTGCCTGCGCTGGAGACTTCGCAAACGCCATTGCAGATCTCAAGTCGCTTTCACGCTGGCTGCTCGGACGACCAAACGACCAACTATGGGATGCTTGTTTCGATGACAGGGAGTGGGATCGCGATCATTCTCGCCGTGTCCAAATCCCCTCTTTCGACCCTTCTGCCTACAATATGTACACCTATGGCATGGGATTGCCTCTGGAATTCAGGGCCCGTCTTGCTCTATACCGGCTGAAGATCCGAGACGACGAGGAATCAGATGTATGTATACTGCTGTCTTCCAGTGGCGCAAGATGCCTCAGCATTTACTGATACCCTGCTAGCTCCATCTACAGTGGCTAGATCCAACTGAATCTGCCACGGCTACCGCTATCGAGGACTTTCCCTACCTTGTTCGAGATATTGCAGATGAACTCTGCGCCGCCCAGCGCTACCAGGAGGCACTAGATTACTACGAACTGCTGCGACATTCTGTATACGGGCAAGACGCGACCCTACTGCTTCAACTCGGCCGCTGCTACCTGAGGAAATCCGACAACGTTGCGGCAGAAGACTGCTTTCTTGTGGCTATTCAGGTCGACGAGACTAATATCGACGCCCGTTATGAACTAGCTACGATATACGAAAAGGCAAAGGAAGAAGAGGAGGCTTACATTCTCGTGACTGAAGCGATTGCTCTTCAGGGCATCAACGATGAAGGGGGTTTGGCTAGCGACAGCCGTGGAGATATGCGTGGCATTGGAAGTCACCGTTTATCAGGATCTCTAGCCTCCGGTTTGGCTGATGGCGCCAAGTCACGGCGTAGACGGGAGTACAAGCGCCGACCTGCGAACAGCGGAATTGTTCGCCCGAGATATCGCCCGAAGCGCCTGATAGCTCCCGATCAACGGATGCAGGAGGAGCGAGCCCGGGCAGATGAGCTCACAAGGCGATACGAAGTTGTGCGCAGCCTAAAGAAGGAGATTCAGGCAGGCGATCACTCCCTAATCCCAACGTGGATGGCCGCTGCTGGCGATCTTGTTGGCGAGTTTAGATCCTTCAGAAAGTTCTATCCTTGGGACAAATACCTCAAGTTTCTTGGAGCCGCCAATGATGTTGTGTTCAGCGCTTCATCCCGAACTCAGCCTGGCCTTTCTGAACTGGCCGAAAGATTGTCCAAAAGTATGCATTTGATCGCCTCGAACACTGCCTTTGCCCCTATACTAAGTTTCTATAGATATGGCACCATCTCTGACGGATGAGAGGAGGACGAACGTAACGTACGAGGACGACGGCTATCGAGGCATTCCTTTCGGCGAATGGCTCGAACTATTCCTTGACTACGCCATCAGCCTTGCCCTCGATAACCGTGCTGAAGAGGCCTACCAAGTTTGTGAAGCAGCTCGAGATTCCATCGTGTTCGTCAATTCCAAGGATTACATGTTCTTAATCCATGTCGCATGGGCGGGTAGGCCAAATTCTCTCCAATCGTGTTCGAGATGCATGACTGACTCATGGACTGATGGAAACAGCATGCGCAATATATCTTTCTGACGAAGAGATGTGTGTAGCTGTCGCTAGATTCTTTATGAAGGTACGACAGCTAGACTCGGATTCATACCGCATGTTCGCCGCATTGTGCAGACTGTGCCAATCACCGGCGTCATGGTACAATTCAGGACCTGCGCAAAAGTATATCTTACGCCAGATCAAGATCATTGATGCTTCTCACCTTGGTACGGCACAGGCAGATAGGAGCTATGACGTCTCGGTCGGCGATCGTACGAGTACTGGTGAGGCGAAACAGCTCGATACTTGTTTACTGATGCTTTATGGGCATATTCTCTTTACTTCGACCAGCTACACCTTTGCACTGAGTGAGTCAAACCAACGACTGACCTTTTCCCAAAAAGACCTTGGCTGACATGTGAACCCTTGTGCTAGATTACTTCCTCAGGGCACGAACTCTGGATCCACTGAACCCCATGATCAGTCTCAGCGTGGGGCTAGGATACATTCATCATGCTCTCAAGCGGCAGGCCGACAATCGTCAATATCTCATCATGCAAGGGTTCGCCTGCGTATTTGAATTCTGCCATTCTAAACTTTCTGGACCGCCGGAGGAGAAGAGAGAAGCCTTTTTTGGCGTGGCGAGGACTTTCCACATGCTTGGTCTGCATCATTTGGCTCTGGAGTGGTATCGAAAAGTTATTGACGCGGATGCTTCAGATGGTCTTGAGCCACGAGGAAATGCAAGCAGCCGAGATGTGATACTTAATGCGGCATACAACGAGTATGCGCTCTTGATCAGCAGTGGTAGTGTCGACGAGTTGGAGCAGTCTGTTCTACCTCGGCTGGTCCTCTAGTTTCCTACTTAGGATAAACGAAGTGGTGATCCCGCGGTTGAGAACTGACCATGTTGATTCACATCGAAGTGCCACGAGGACAAGTACATTTCTCAAGACTGTATGTTTGTGTTTCTACGCCGATTGGCTTGGATTTCGGGTTCTTTGAGTAGAAGAATCCAAGACATAAGATGCCTTATAGCAATCAGCAACAACGAGTACCTAATGCGGTGAGCCACTGATCGTTCGACATCTACCAAAGGTAAGGCAGGCGCCTACCTACCTGAGCAATGTGGCATTCACGGCCACAATGTGCCAATATTGGGGACAGAAAGGGAAGGTGGGGGCTTTTTCGCATTTTGAGCTGGAAATTTTTGCGCTAATCCATTCCAGGCACCTTCTCCAATCAACCTCTTCTCCCCTGCTGGCCTACTCAAATCACCCCGCCCTAGGCCCGATTGGGGTTGGAGGGGCATTCGACCAGGAAACTTTTTTACTTTTTTTTTGGCGCGCCGGCGTCGCAACAGAAAACCACTGTTAGCTGCCCCTCGTCCAGGTTTCCCCCTCATACGGTGGAGGTGCAGCAAAGAAACTTTTCACGTCACTGAGTCGCCCGAAAAGTGAATCATCGTCCATCCGTCCGTCATCACCAATGCTCCTATGCACGCATGAGACAGACGGCATATTCTAGTACCCTTCCTCTCAGTATCTTCGGCCCTTCTAACGTCTAGTGCTCATACCTGGACGTTTGATTACGCGCTGCACGTTGGTCACACCCCACTAGATCGAATTCTTAATTTCGTGTCTGTCTGTGCTCGTTATTCTTCTACCTCAAGGCTGATCAAATCCTTCTTCAGGTTCCTCTGTGCTGCTTCTCGTTCTCAATTACGCCCCCCAGCATGACTTCGGCCGATAGTGTGCGCGTTTTGCTCATTGGCAACGGTGGCCGTGAGCATGCGCTTGCGTGGAAGCTCAGCCAGTCACCTCGTGTCGTCTCCATCCTTGCGGTTCCGGGCAATGGAGGTACCGCCACCTGTCCCAAGACCACCAATGTGGAGGATATCGCCGCCGACGATTATCCCGCGCTCGTCCAGCTTGCGAAGGCCCAATCTGTCAACCTAGTCGTTCCTGGCCCCGAGGCTCCTCTTGTCGACGGAGTTGAGGCTTACTTCCGTGCCGCCGGCATTCCTTGTTTCGGACCTTCCAAGGAAGCAGCACAGATGGAGGGAAGCAAGACGTTCTCAAAGGACTTCATGAAAGAGTACAATATTCCTACCGCCGCCTACGAGAATTTCTCCGATTACGGAAGAGCCGTTGCCTACATCGAACAAGTATCCCACAACGTCGTCATCAAAGCCACCGGTCTCGCTGCGGGCAAGGGCGTCATCATCCCCACAACCAAGCAGGAGGCCAAGGAAGCTCTCAAGCAGATCATGGTGGACAAGGCCTTCGGGTCCGCTGGTGACGAGGTCGTCATTGAAGAGTTCTTGACCGGCGACGAGTTGAGCATCCTTACCTTTAGCGACGGCACTCATACTCTGTCTCTTCCTCCCGCTCAAGACCACAAGAGAATCGGAGATGGAGACCAAGGTCCCAACACTGGGGGTATGGGTTGCTACGCTCCGACGACCATTGCTACCAAGGAGCTCATCCGCCAGATCGATGAGGATGTGATCCAGCCCACTATCACCGGAATGCGTAAGGCGGGTTATCCCTTCCGCGGCATTCTTTTCACCGGCCTCATGATCACCAGCCAAGGCCCCAAGGTGCTCGAGTACAACGTCAGATTCGGCGACCCCGAGACACAAACTGTGCTTCCGCTCCTCTCTTCTGAAACGGATCTTGCCGAGATCATGATGGCTTGCACGGCTCACGAGGCCCGCCTTGACTGTGTCGATATCAAGATTGAGGACAAGTATAGTGCCACTGTAGTCGTTGCTGCCGGTGGCTACCCTGGTTCTTATGAAAAGGGAACGCCCATGGTGGTCAACCAGTCAACGTCACCGGATATCACTGTCTTCCATGCAGGAACCAAGCTATCCCCACAGGGCCAACTGCAGACTTCAGGTGGCCGTGTAATTGCAGTCAACGCTACTGCCGACTCCCTGGAAGCCGCCGTGAAGAAGGCGTATGAGCAAGGTCTCACGCTCATCAGTTTCGACAAGATGTACTACCGCAAAGACATTGCCCATCGCGCCTTCCGGTCACAGCAGGGAAAGGAAGCTCTGACATATGCTGGAGCCGGTGTTAGCGTCGACGCGGGCAATGAGTTTGTTGAGAGAATCAAGAAGGCGGTACGCGCCACCAAACAGCCGGGAGCTGATGCCGAGATTGGAGGTTTTGGTGGTGAGCTTGACTTGGCCAAGTGCGGCCTTCAGCTGAAGGATGGCGAACTTCCCGTGATTGTCGGTGCTATTGACGGTGTCGGCACCAAGCTCATGATCGCTCAGCAAACGGGAAAGCATGACACTGTGGGCATCGATTTGGTAGCCATGAATGTCAATGATCTTGTCGTCCAGGGCGCCAGGCCCCTGATGTTCTTGGACTACTACGGTTGCAGCAAACTGGAGATGAGCACGGCTGCTGCCTTCGTCGAAGGCGTGGCAGCAGGCTGCATCGACGCCGGGTGTACACTTGTCGGCGGCGAGACTGCTGAAATGCCTGGCATGTACCAAAAGGATGATTACGATGCTGCAGGATGCGCGGTTGGCGTCATGGTCAACAGCCAAAGACTGCCACGACAAGATGACATGGTCGCTGGAGATGTGCTGCTGGGCCTGGCCTCAAGTGGTGTTCACTCCAACGGTTTTTCCTTGGTCCGCCGCATTCTGGAACGCGAAGGCCTGGCATACACTGACCCTGCTCCGTGGGATGCTGGCAAGACGGTGGGCGAGAGCCTGCTGACACCTACCAAGATCTATGTCAAGAGTTTGCGCGGTGTCATTGAAAATCGCCTCGTCAAGGGCTTGGCTCATATCACCGGAGGTGGCTTGATTGACAACGTTCCTCGCATGTTGCCGGAGCGTCTTGCTGCTGAGATTGATTTGACCAGCTGGGAAATGCCCGCTGTCTTCAAATGGCTGAAGACGGGCGGTAACGTGGAACCATACCAGATGGTTCGCACCTTCAATACTGGTGTGGGAATGGTGGCTGCGGTAGATGCGGCCAACGTTGATGCTACCGTGGCAGCTCTCGAAGCTGCTGGTGAGAAGGTCCTGAGATTGGGACATCTGGTGCACAGGGCTGGCAACGAGGCACACTGCAGAGTACTTAACCTGGACACTTGGACGTCGTAGTCATGAGAAAGAAAAGAGAACGGGAAACGGCAAGGAAAATTGGGATGGGCGTTAAACAAAAGAGATAGTTGAAATATACCACATGAATGCGCGATGAAGCACAATCACCACCAATTAGTCTACCCTTATTTGTGTGCATGATGGCCCTGTGCCACGTCCGTCCGCCGTTCGGGAGGCAGCACGTCCAACGACGATGGCTTCCATGGCATTCCGACTATCACGACATATGTTGCCTCACTTTGGGGCCATGGGATCGTCTCACCAACGTCATCTGGCTAGTGTTGACTCCGCTACGTTTTACCGACGTCGCTGATGAATATGCAGTGCCTCTCAGCGCATCTTCGGAGACAACCACATCTGAAAGAAACTAGTCAAGTCGCCAATCACAGAGAAACATAACTCCATGTTTGGTACGTAGTCTGGTATTTGGGTATTTCGTAGAAAGTATGGGCAGTCCAAACCTAATAGCAGCCAGGAGTTGAATCCATTTCGCCAGCCCCCGAGTGCACTTCTGTCTGTGCGACCTTGGGTCACTTACTAGGTCGCTGCCTTTGACCCAATTTCCTCCTCTTCAGCATCGCCTAAATTACGTTCGGCGCTGGCTATGTTCTCCTCATGGCTTCCTTCGAGTGCAGACAACACCAACCAAGTGGGAAAGACGCAGAGAACGGTAATACCAAAGTTGAGGCCAATACTAACGAAATGGTTGGCGTTGCCTTCGGATTGCATACTGTATTTTATAGTCAGTCTCTGAGAATCGTAATGGTGGTGTATAGAGATCCAACGAGTGAGGGAAGTATAGAGGTGACTCACGCCCAGGCAACAGTTTGACCCAAAGCCTCAGTGCCTCTCAGAATACCAGTGTGACGACTCAAGTCCGAAAGATCTGTCGCGTACTGGCCGACAAGCCAGTATAGAAATTGTTGGAAGGCCTGTCCACCAAACTGCCAGAAGAAAACGAGAGCATAGCTCTTTCCGAATCCTCCCTGGAACCAGTCATAAGCAGGCGGTTCACTAGCGTCATAGATCTGTTTCTGTAGCACAGTAGCCCAGATCCATGTGCCCACAAGTACGAAAATGATGGAAACAAATGCAATGCAGCCGCGCCTCTTGATATGGATCTTTTGGTTGTCCAGCAGCGTAGCGATCATGAAGGAGCTGAAGATGCCCGCAAAGTTGGTAAAGAAACTCGAAAACGCCCTCGAGCGCACGGTGAAGTATGTCGCGAGCCACGTGCTCATGAATCCGTTGTAGAAGTAACTTATGAAGAAGGCTGGGAGTAGTAGCAAGATTCTACGGCTGGCAAAGAGCTTCCCAACAGCCTTGAACTCCGCTCCCCATGTCGGAGCCCTCGGTGTGCTGATAACGGTTCCATCTTTGCGCCAGACCTTATGAGCAGGTGATAAACACAGCGCAATGGGAAGGCCAAGGCACATAATGACAATGAAAACGATGTAAGTCGATGACGAGACGGACCCTGTTGTCTTCCGGTTTGCATTGAGGCCCAGGTTAATGGCACCACCCACAATGGGTCCTGCAGCCTTGGCCGTTTGCCAGACAGCGAGATAGAATGCTCGATCTCCGGGAGACGGATAACCGATGATGATTGCGGCCTCGGCTGCCCAAAAAAATCCGGCAGAGATGCCGCAGAGGGCGCTGCCGAATAACATAAACCAAGTGTTGGCACTGACGTTATTCGTATACAAGCCGGCACCGTAGAGCGGGTAACCTATGGCACCCAAAGCAAGCCCATACGGAAGGCCGATACGGTTGTTGACGGCGCCTGCAGCGACACACACGACCGCGAACAGGCCGTATACTTCGTACGGGAGTTAATGGACCAACCCAAGAAATGATACAAAGCTTGTTGGGATGGAAGTCATACCAAGAGCATTGGCTGCGCTGACAGCATAGGGCTCAGCAGCACCACCGGCACCGAGCCCGCCCAGGGCATCCCACATACCAGGGGCTGTGAAGGATACGCCACAAGCGACGACAATTTGGAAAGGTACTGATCGAAAAAAAGGCTTGGCTTTGGCGATGGGGCTCGGACTACGGCTCGAGGCCGAGCCGGGTGTTGGAGCAAGACCCGTTTGCCCCGGGCCACGGTCCTGGGTGTGCATAGTTCCGGACATGGTTCAGTGGTGATCAAAGACTGCCCATCTACGACTACCGGTAGTATGCTATATCAAGCTGAACTCTATCGGCCGCAAAGAAAGCTGCATGAAGACAAATTAGGAAAGAGGCTCAAGCCAAAGACTTCCACGTGGGATCTGAGCCTCCAAAGTCTTTTTATCAAGGCATGCTAGTGTAGACAGACATTTCTTTTCTGTCATCATGTCTTATTGTGGGTTGATGGCGCAATCGGATCTATGAGTAAGAGAAATGTTGGAAATGGAGTATTCCCCATAAGTGTGCGAATATGTAGTCACAGCAGGTGTGGTGTGAATACATATACCCCTCGGCCTGCAGATTGGCATAGTAAGTCAAGGCCCTTGATTACGTCCCTTGGACCAGTACTATCCCATCGACTGCGAGATAACATTAGCACTGTAGATGTTATCGCCGTTCGAACTTGCATTAGCCCGTGCCAACCCTATTAGCAGTTTAGTAGAACCATATTACTACCTAATTTAAATAAATATAGCCGTTATACCCCCCCGACGGAGTAACCCGCCGGGGGCGTACTATATATTACGTATTAAAGAAAACTAAGTATATTACGCTCTATACTTAATTACTAATTAAAACTCCCGACTTTTTATTATTTTCTATTATTTAAAAAGCGAGCTATACTTATTTTAATATATAAAAGACTTTTTCCCCCTAACGGAGTAATCCGCTAGGGCCGTACTATATATTATATATTAAAAAAAACTAAGTATATTACGCTCTATACTTAATTATTAATTAAAACTCCTAACCTTTTCTTATTTTTAACTATTTAAAAAGTAAGCTATACTTATTTTAATATATATAAAACCTCTTAATATTAGCTTATATAAATAATTAAATTTTATATTATATACTCTTTTTTATCCCTTTAGGGTCCGGTCCGCCTTATTAGGGGCTATTTTTGCCTTTATAAGTAAGCTAGTTTATTAAGGTTAATATTAAGTATTTTTATTACGTAATAAATTTTATAATTAATAATAACTAGCCGTAGCCGTTACTAAATATTAACGATCTTATTATAATATATTAATTACTCTCTAAATAGCTAAAAATTACTCCTTACTTTTTATTTTATTTAATAATTCTAAAATATTCTTTTTAATTTTTCTTAACCTACTCTTATACTACGTTTTTAAAATATTAATAATACTTTAGAGTTAGTTAGGTATTTTAAAGCTATTATATTATATAAACTAGGTACTTATTAAGGTAATAGCTATATTAATATATATCTTTTTAATTTTTAAATTAATAATATCTAATTTATATTTTTTAAAACGGCTATATTATAATCCGGGGTTTTTTAGTATAATATTTATAAAATTAAACTTTTAGTTATTAAAAAAGCCCTAAGGGTTAATAATAATTACGTATCTCGGTATTTTAATAGTATATATTTAAAGTAAATAATTTAATAATAATAATAATAGTAATAGTAATAGGGTAATAATAATAGGGCGATAGTAATAGGGTAATAGTAATAAATAGTAAGAGAAGTAGTATTTTTTAACTTTAATAAAGGAAATAAGGTAACGAATATATATATATATATAAATAAAGTTAAAATAGGGTAGATATTATAAGGTTAGTATTATTTTTAATAATAGTAATAAGGGCATCTCTAATATTATTATTATAAGCTACTATTACTTAGAAAGGTAGCTAACTTAACTAAGTATATAATAAGCTTATAAAATAATAGTACTTATTATTACTATTAATAATCCGTAGTTATAAACTTTATAAAAAGGAAAGTTAAAAAGTTAGATAATCTAAAAAAATAGTTTAGTAAAATAGTATAAGTATTTATTAATACTATATATTAATACTATATAAACGATATTGAGAATCGCCTGAGTAACTAATAAAAGTAGAAATAAAAAACAAATACTCTTTTTTATGAAGAATTAAGGAGCCCCTTATATATTCCCTTATATTTATAATATAGCTTATATTAAAAAGATTTTTAATTTTATAAAATATAATTTCTAAATTAATATTAATATACCGGATTTTAATATTTATATTAACCTAGTTATTTATAATATTTATATTATAACTTAATTAAATTCCGTATTATTAAAAAGTACTTTATTAATTCTTAAGTATACTTATTTATTTTTTATTTCTACTTTTACTAGTTACTTAGGCAATTCTTAATATTAATTATATAATATTAATATATAGTATTAATAAATACTCCTACTATTTTAATAAACTATTTTTTTAGATTTTCTACCTTTTTAACTTTCCCTCTTATAAAGTTTATAACTACGGATCATTAATAGTAATATTGGGCGCCCGACGTTAAGTATACTTATATTAGTTATAATAACTATAGTATTAAGCTAGCTAAAGAGGGCGCTTAGCTCGAGAGGGGTAAACTTATTAATAGGTATTTTTAAATAAGCTTATTAATTACTAACTATATATTAAAAAAGTAAGTTCTTATTAAAATAATAGTTTATATATTAATAGGTTTATTTAGTAAATTTATTTCGTAGATTTATTTAATTTAAATAGAGCTTTAAATAATATTAAAAATAATAAAAATAAAATTTTTTTTATAAACTTTAAAAAGTAGTAAATATTAGCTTATTTAGCTCTTTTTCTAAAAACTTTTATATTATTATTAAAGTTTAAAACCTCTATAGTTAAGGGCCGCTTTTAACTATTATAACCGACTATTATAGCTAATTATTATAACTAACCTCTATTATTAACCTTTTTAATTAGTACCGCTATGTAAAGGGTAGCTTACTTATTTTAAATTATATAATAGTTTTTATATTAAAATTACTATATTATATTAAGTACGTACTTAGGGCATATTATACGTATTATATAATTAAAAAGTATACTATATTATATAATTTTTTTTAAAAATATAATCCCGTTAAGGTCGATCTTTTGCGCCTATAAAGCCGGAAAAAAACCACTATATAAAGGTAAAGATAGCCCCCAATAAGGCGGACCGGACCCTAAAGGGTAACTTTAACTTATATATATATATATATATATCCCCCTAATAAAGTAATCCGCCGGGGCCGTACTATATATTACGTCTTAAGAAAAACTAAGTATAATACGCTCTATACTTAATTACTAATTAAAATAATTAATTAACTCGACTATTATCTCCCTTTTATTAACTCTTAACTTTTTATTATTTTTAACTACTTATAGAGGGAGCTTTATTTATTTTAATATATATAGGACTTCTTAGTACTAGCTTATATAAGTAGCTAGGTTTAATATAATCTTTTTTTATATAAGTATTATTATTATTTAAGGGGTTTTATAAGAGCTATTTAAAGTATTAACTTATTCCCTAACTTTATATATTTTTAATTTATTTATTATAATTATTATTACTAAGTTAATATTAATATATTAAATCTTAATATTTATATTAACTTAGCTATTTATAATATTTATAATATTACCTAGCTAAATTCCGTATTATTAAAAAGTACTTTACTACTTTTTAAGTATATTTATATTAGTTATAATAATTATAGCGTTAAGTTAGCTAAAGAGGGCGCTTAGCTTAAGAGAGGTAGACTTATTAATAAGTATTTTTAATAAAATAAGTTCTTATTAAGGTAATATTTTAACTAGTTAACCTCTTATTTAGTTATTTAACTAGCTATTTAAATAGTAGTTTATATATTAATAAGTTTATTTAGTAAATTTATTTAGTTTAAATAAAGAGTAGTTTTAAGTAATATTAAAAACGATAAGGATAAAAAGAATTCTTATAAGCTCTAGTATTTATTTATTTTTATATTCTACCTTTACTAACTACTCGGGCGATTCTTAATATCGTTTATATAATATTAATATATAGTATTAGTAAATACTTATATTATCTCGCTAGACTATTTTTTAAAAATTTTCCTTAACTTTCCCTCTTATAAAGTTTATAACTACGGATTATTAATAGTAATAATAAGTATTATTATTTTATAAGCTTATTACGTACCTAACTAAGTTAGCTACCTTTTTAAGTAATAGTAGTTTATAATAGTAGTATTAAAGATACCCTCGTTACTATTATTAAGAATAATACCGACTTTACGATATCTACCCTATTTTAATTTTAACTTTTATATCTATATATTTATTACTTTGTTTTTTTTTATTAAAATTAAAAACGCTACTTCCCTCGTTATTATTATTATTATTACTATTTAACTATCTACTTTAAGTATACTTTATTAAAATATTAAGACGCTAATAGCTCGTTAATCCTTAGGGCTTTTTTAATAACTAGAAGTTTAATTTTATAAGTATTATACTACCCCCCGACGGAGTAATCCGCCGGGGCCGTACTATATATTATATATTAAGGAAAACTAGGTATATTATACTCTATACCTAATTACTAATTAAAATAATAGTTAACTAACTCGACCGTTATCTTCCTTTTATTAATAACTCCCGACCTTCCCCCGCTTCTAGCTATTTAGAGGGCAAGCTATACTTATTTTAATATATATAAGACCTCTTAGTACTAGCTTATATAAATAACTAGCCCTTTGGGGTCCGGTCCGCCTCATTAGGGGCCATCTTCGCCTTTACGGGTAAGCTAGTCTATTAGGGTTAATATTGAGTATTTTTATTATATAATAAATTTTATAATTAATAATAGCTAGTCGTAGCCGTTACTAAGTAAATATTAACGATCCTGCCGTAATATATTAATTACTCTTTAAATAACTAAAAGCTACCCCCTACTTTTTACCTTATTTAATAACTTTAAAATATCCCTTTTAGTCTTTCCTAACTTACTCTTATACTACGTTTTTAAAATATTAATAATATTTTAAAATTAATTAAGTATTTTAAAACTACTATATTATATAAGCTAAGTACTTATTAAGATAATAACTATATTAATATATATTTTTTTAATTTTTAAATCGATAGTATTTAATCCGTATTCCTTAAGACGGCCGTATTATAATCCGGGGTTTTTTAGTATAATACTTATAAAATCGAACTTTTAGTTATTAAGGAAGCCCTAGGGGTTAATAATAACTACGCGTCTTAGTATTTTAATAATATATATTTAAAAATAAGTAGATAATTTAATAATAATAGTAATAGTAATAGTAATAGGGCGATAATAATAGGGTAATAGTAATAAGGTAATAGTAATAAATAATAAGGGAAGTAACGTTTTTTAATTTTAATAAAAAAATAAAGTAATAAATATATATATATATAAGTAAAGTAAAAAGTACTAGGGTAGATATCGTAAGGTCGGTATTATTTTTAATAATAGTAACGAGGGTATTTTTAATATTACTATTATAAGCTACTATTACTTAGAAAGGTAGCTAACTTAGCTAAGTACGCAGGCTTATAAAATAGTAGTACTTATTATTACTATTAATAATTTATAATTATAAACTTTATAAGAGGGAAAGTTAAAAAGTTAAAAAATTTAAAAAAATAGTTTAGCGAGATAGTATAAGTATTTACTAATACCGTATATTAATACTATATAAACGATATTAAGAATCGCCCGAGTAGCTAGTAAAAATAAAAATAAAAAATAAATATAAATAGCTAGATCTTATATTATATACTCCTTTTTATTAAGGATTAAGGGGCCCTTTATATATTCCCTTATATTTATAATATAACTTATATTAAAAAGATTTTTAGTTTTATAAAATATAATTTTTAAATTAATATTAATATATTAGATCTTAACGTTTATATTAGCCTAGTTATTTATAATATTCGTACTATTACTTAGCCGGATTCCGTATTATTAAAAGGTACTATGCTACTCCTTAAGTATATTTATATTAATTATAATAGCTAAGGTATCGAGGGGGCCTAAGAATCTATCGAGCCCTAGAGGGGGGGACCTATTAAGGGGTATTTTTAAAGTAAGTTCTTAACGAGTAGTAGTTTATATATTAATAAGTTCGTTTAATAAGTTTATTTAATAAGTTATTTAATAAATTTATTTAGTTTAAATAGAGAGTAGCTTTAGGTAATATTAAAAATAATAAAAATAAAAAGAATTTTTACGAGCTCTAGTACGCTAAATATTAACCCTTTTAGCCCTTTTTTTAGAAACTTTTATATTACTATTAAAGTTTAGAACTTCTATAATTAAAGGCTGCTTTTAACTTTTACGGCCGACCTCTATTATTAACCTTTTTAGCTAGTACTATTACGTAAATATATTACTTAGCTTATTATTAATAAATAATAGGGTAGCTTACTTATTTTAAATTATATATCGGTTTTTATATTAAAATTATTATATTATATTAAGTACGTACTTAGGGTATATTATATATATTATATAATTAAAAAATATACCGTATTATATAATTTTTTTTAAAAGCGTAATCCCGTTAAGGTCGATCTTTTGTACTTATAAAGCCGGAAAAAAACTACTATATAAGTATTATACTAAACGACCCCGAGCTATAAAAAGACCGCTTTAATAAATATTATATTAATAATATTAACTTATAAAGAATAGATAAATATATTATAATAAGTATTACTCTTATTAATGCTTTTTTAATATAATAAAGTAATATAAATAAGTTTAAACTTAATAATATAATTAAGAGCTTAAAAAGAATATAAGTAAGTATATTAAATAAGAATATTAGTAAAGAGAGGTTATTATTAAATAAAATAAAAAGAGAAAATAAGGGGTAGTATTTAGTTATTAAAAGGATAATTAATATATTATAGTAGCGGGGTCGTTAATATCTTAAGTTTAGGTAGTATTAATAACTACGGCCGGCTATAGTTAGTTATAAAGTTTTATTAAAGTACGTAATAAAAATACTTAATATTAACCCTAATAAACTAGCTTATTTATAAAGGCAAAGATAGCCCCTAATGAGGCGGACCGGACCCTAAAAGGATAAGCTCTAGTATAAGTAATAAATATTAGCTTCTTTAGCCTTTTTTTTTAGAAACCTCTATATTATTATTAAAGTTTAGAACCTCTATAGTTAAGGGCTGCCTCTAATTATTATAGCTAATAATTATAACTAAACTTTAATATTAACCTTTCTAACTAGCGCTATTATATAAATATATTACTTAGCTTATTATTAATAAATAATAAGGTAGCTTACTTATCCCGAATTAAATAGTAGTTTTTATATCGAAATTACTATATTATATTAAATATATACCCCCCCGACAGAGCAATCCGCCGGGGCCGTACCGTATATTACGTATTAAAGAAAACTAAGTATATTACGCTCTATACCTAATTACTAATTAAAACTCCTAACGTTTTATTATATAATTCTAATTATTTGAAAAATAAACTATACTTATTTTAATATAGGAATTAATATACCGGTATTATAAATTAATATACCGGCGTCGCTCTTATATTAGCATTACTATTCTATTTTTTAATTAGTTTAAAAAAAATTA
Source organism: Colletotrichum abscissum (assembly GCF_030869225.1). NCBI lineage: Eukaryota > Fungi > Ascomycota > Sordariomycetes > Glomerellales > Glomerellaceae > Colletotrichum > Colletotrichum abscissum. The sequence goes on along the minus strand of NW_026849987.1, from coordinate 557,613 downwards.
TTAATATAATTAGATTTTATTAAATACTTATAAAGTATCCTAAGTTTTTATTCCTTTACTTCCTTTATACTTAGGTTATATTATTAAGCCTCGAAATCTAACTTATAGTATTTATTTATAATTACTTTTATAATTAGAATTAAAAACGTTCTTTAAAACTAATCTTTAAATAATACCCTTATTAAAAGACTTCCCCCTCTATAAAAACGATTATTAATTAATTATAGCCTTAGATTATTATTTAGCTAATTATTATTATTTCTCTTTTTAAAAAATAGCCGCCCTAGCGTTAACTAATTTTATAAAATTAGTAATTTTAAAAAGTAGTACGACCTTATTACTAAGCTCTTAGCTAGTATATTGTAAAATACGTAACTTTTTATAAATAATTACTTTAATATAAAGCTTATATTATATTTTACTTATTATTTCCTTAAGGAAATAATAAAACCTTAATAAACTACCTTTTTATAATTTTCTTTAAAATATAACCCCTTTCCCGCTAGTAAATAGTCCTAATAACTTTTTTATTTTATAATAAAATAGTTTAATAATACTCTTTAGTTTATTAAATAGGTTATTAAAACTAATTAATAATTAATAATAGTACTATTTTAATAATAAAAATATATTTACTAATAATAATAAATATAAGGTCCCTAAGTTAACTTATTACTTTATTTACCCCTATAGCTATCCTCTATTTAAAATAAAATATCTTTTTAAACTAGAACCTCTTATTATACTCTAAGTAACTAATCCTCCTCTTTTTTTATAATTAAAATTCTAAACTTACTAATTCTTAATAATTTAAAATAAACTTATAATACCCTCTTTAACTAAGTTAATAACTTTATAAAAGCTAATAGATTTAGTATTATAAAGCAGAATAAATATAAAGCTCGAGGCTAAATTTTTTAAAATATTTTTTAATATAATCGTTTTAATAAGCTTAGGCTTATATAAATTATTAGTATTTAATAATATAAGTTTCGTAAATATAGTTATAAATAATAAATTATTATTAAGGTTTAAAAAGAGGATAAGTAGTTATTATATTATTATCTAAACCCTTAGTATAATTAATAAAATTATAGCTTTAGTTTTAAAGCCTTTATATACCCTTTATATTATAAACTTATTAAAGTAGTTAAGGATATTATTAAAACTATAAGCTAATAAGTTAAGATTTAGCCCTTTGGGGTCCGGTCCGCCTCATTAGGGGCTATCTTCGCCTTTACGGGCAAGCTAGTCTATTAGGGTTAATATCGAGTTTTTATTACGTAATAAACTTTATAACTAATAATAGCCGGCCGTAGATACTAACGATCCTACCGTAATATATTAATTACCCTTTTAATAACCAAATACTACCCCTTACTTTCTCCCTTTATCTTATTTAGTAATAACCTCTCCTTATTATTATTCCTATTTAATACGCTCGCTTATACTCTTTTTAAACTCTTAATTATATTATTAAGTCTAAGCTTATTTATATTACTTTATTATATTAAAAGGGTATTAATAAGGGTAACGCTTATTATAATATATCTATCCGTTTTTTATAAATCGATATTATTAATATAGTATTTATTAAAGCGGTCTCTTTATAGCCCGGGGTCGTTTAGTATAATATTCGTAGGATCGAACTTCTAGTTATTAAGGAAGCCCTAAGGGTTAACGAGCTATTAGCGTCTCGGTATTTTAATAAAGTATGCTTAAGCGTCTTTAACTTCGATAAAGGAAACGAGGTAATAAATATATATATATATACAAATTAAAGTTAAAAGTTAGGGTAAATATCGTAAGGTTAATATTATTTAATAACGGCGACGAGGGTATCTTTAATATTACTATTATAAATTATTATACTTAGAAAGGTAGCTAACTTAGCTAAGTGCGTAAGCTTATAAGGTAGTAGCGTCGGGCGCTTAATATTACTATTAATAATCCGTAGTTATAAACTTTATAAGAGGGAAAGATAAAAAAGAAGAAGGAAATTTAAAAAAAATAATAATTTACTAAAATAGTATAAGTATCTACTAATACTGTATATTAATACCGTATAAACGATATTAAGAATTGCCCGAGTAGTTAGTAAAAGCAGAATACTAAAATAAAAAAACAAAAAAGTTAAGATTTAGGTTTATAATATATATATTATTATTTAAAAATAGTTTTTAAAATCCTTATTTATTTAGTAAGATATTTATAATACTAGGGCTCGTATAAACTAAGAGAAACTAGTTAAATACTTACTAATTATAACGTTAATTAAACTATTTAATAAATAAAATATCTTATATATAATAAAATAAATAAATAACGAGCTAAACTGCCTTATTAGCCTTATTTAGACCTTTTTTTACTATTTTTAAATATAGAAGCGATTCTTTAAAGTAATTAGCTTTAATAATACTTATAATACTAATTACTTTAAGCTCCCTCTTTTTTAAGTTACTAAGTAGACCTATTTGAAATTTATTTATAACGCCGCGTTTAGCCTTATTAATAATAAGAAACTAAAGGGTTTATCGTTTTTTTTAATAAATATCCGCTAACTTATAAACTAATACTTAGTCCGTTACTTTATTATTATTATTATAAACTATAATAAATAAATAAAAACTATACTAAACGAGTAGTTCTCGGACGTTTAGTAATAACTCTATATTTATTATATTAATTTTAACGTTATATTTAGAGCTAAGTAAAAATAAGTTAAGGACCGTAATTATAATAATAATAATAATAAGTTTAATAATAAGGGATAGTAGTTATTAATATAAATAATAGCTATATTAAGTAATAAGGATAAGGCCTATATTAATATATTTATTAATAAGCCCCCCCTTTATATATATTATAAGGTCTTTATAATATAAAAACTTATTATTTTTGCTAAGACTAAGTATATTTTTAAAAAAGCCTAGACTAAGTTTTATAAAAAGTTTAATAACTAATACCTAATTCTTTAATACCTCTACGTAATATACTTACTTTTAAGAGTATAATAGGCCCGTTATTTTATTTAAAAATACTAAAACTTTAATACTTATTTATTTTAATATTCTACCTTTACTAGCTACTCGGGCGATTCTTAATATTAATTATACGGTATTAATACACGGTATTAATAAATACTTATACTATCTCGCTAAACTATTTTTTTTAGATTTTCTAACTTTTTAACTTTCCCTCTTATAAAGTTTATAACTACGCTATACTAAGTTAAGTAATAATAATATTAAGGGTTATTTTTAAATAGTCTTAGTTACTTATATTAGCTTATTAACGTTATATAAAATATAATTAGTAATTAAGAGCTATACTTTTACTAAGCCTATATAAAAAACGAGGTACTTATAGGCTAGGAATATATAAATACTTACTTTAAATACCTAAATAAATTTTAAATAATACTTTCCTTAAAATATCTTATTTTAATTAAAATATAAGGCCGGTTTATAAAAAAAATAATATTATTTAATAAGAGGCTATTCCTAAACCCCCTCGGATTTTATAATCTAAATTATACTATTTTAATTAAGCTAAGTATTTTATATTATTATAAAATCTATTTTAAAATATTAAATTTAGCTATTTTTAATAAATAAGAAATATACCCTTAATAATATTTTTAAAAACGTTTTTTTTAGATTTATATTACTAAATCCTTAACCCTAAGATTATTATATCCCTCTATAATAAGCTAAAGAATATAATATAGTTTATTTTATTATAACTAGCCTTATTTAAAAAAGGCTAATTAGCTAATTAAACCCGTACTATTTATAATAACTAAGGTATAAATAATAAAAAATAAGGACGCCTATTTAAAAATAAAAATAAGTTAATACTAACTAAGCTTATAAAAAAAATAAGTTAGCTAAGTTAAAACTAAATATTAAGCTTATCTTAGTAATAAATAAAGAGCTAGTTTAGCGTTCTTAATAAGAAGAGGATAATAGGGAATAATATAAATAAATAGCTAATATAACTTAGTATTTAAAAAAAATAGAGCTAAAAAAAAGTAGTTTATAATAATAATAAATTATTATAATTACGTTAAAAGAGGTAATTAAATAAACGTTATTATAATTTATTTTTTATATATTTTAAGTATATAATAAAAAAAAGCCTTATTTATTTAAGATTTATAAAAGCTTATATTATTAACGAATTTAAAATTTATAAATTTTAAATAAGTAATATAATAGTTCTAAACGAGTACGTAAGTTATAGTAGTATTCTTATTTTTAAAAATTTTAAATTAGAGCTTAGGTTAGAGAGGATAATAAGAATATTTATATAAATATAATTACCCTTATTACTTTTATAAAGAAGTACTATATTTTTTAAACTAATTAAAAAATAAAATAGCGACGCTAATATAAGAGCAACGCTAGTATATTAATTTATAACGCCGGTATATTAATTCTTTTTAATATATATAAAACCTCTTAGTACTAACTTATATATAGTAGTTTTTTTTCCGGCCTTATAAGTATAAAAGATCGACTTTAACGGGATTACGCTTTTAAGGGAAATTATATAATATAACATACTTTTTAACTATATAATATATATAATATATCTTAAGTACGCGCTTAACGTAATATAATAATTTTAATACGAAAATTACTATTTAATTCGGGATAAGTAAACTACCTTATTACTTATTAATAATAAGCTAAGCGATATACTTACGTAATAGTACTAGTTAAAAAGGTTAATAATAGAGGTTAGCTATAATAATTCGTTATAATAGTTAGTTATAATAATTAAAAGCGGCCCTTAACCACAGAGGTTCTAAACTTTAATAACGATATAAAAGTTTTTTAAAAAAGGGCTAAATAAGCTAATATTTATTACTTTTTAAAGCTCGTAAAGATTCTTTTTATCCTTATTATTTTTAATATTACCTAAAGCTACTCTCTATTTAAACTAAATAAACTTACTAAATAAATATACTAAATAAATCTATTAAATAAACTTATTAATATATAAACTACTATTTAAATAGTTAGTTAAATAACTAGTTAAGAGGTTAGTTAGTTAAAATACTACCTTAATAAGAACTTAAAAATACTTATTAATAAGTCTACCTCTCTTAAGCTAAGTACCCTCGGCTAGCTTAATACTATAGCTATTATAATTAATATAAGTATACTTAAGGATTAATAAAGTACTTTTTAATAATATAGAATTTAACTAAGTAATAGTATAAATACCGTAAATAGCCGGGCTAATATAAATATTAAAATTTAGTATATTAATATTAACTTAGTTATAATAGTTATAATAAACGGGCCGGAAGTATATAGGGTTAGAGTAATAAGCTAGTATTTTAAATAGCTCTTATAAGACCCCCTAGGTAATAATAATACTTATATAAAAAAATAGATTATATTAAACTTAGCTACTTATATAGATTAGTATTAAGAGGTCCTATGCGCGTTAGAGTAGGTAAAGCTTGCCCTATAAGCGGCTAGAATTACGTAGTAGAAGGTTAGGAGCTATTTTAGTTAGTAGTTAAGTATAGAGCGCATTATACCCAGTTTTCCTTAATACGTAATACATAGTACGGCCCCGGCGGATTGCTCCGTTAGGGGGGTACTAACTTATATAAATAGCTAAATCTTATATTATATACTCTTTTTTATTAAAATTCAGAGGACCCCTTATATATTCCTTTACGTTTATAATATAGCTTATATTAGAGGGATTTTTAGTTTTATAAAATATTATTTTTAAATTAATCTTAATATATTAAATTTTAATATCCGTATTAGCCCAGTTATTTATAATATTCGTATTATTACTTAGTTAGATTTTATATTATTAAAAAGTACTATACTACTTTTTAAATATATTTATATTAGTTATAGTAGTTAGGGTATTAAGGGGGCTTAATTTATCGAGCCCTAGAGGGGGGGACTTATTAAGGAGTATTTTTAAAATAAGTTTTTAACGAGGTAGTAGTTTATATATTAATAAGCCCTTTGGGGTCCGGTCCGCCTTATTAGGGGCCATCTTCTCCTTTATAAGCAAGCTAGTCTATTAGGGTTAATATCGAGTATTTTTATTATATAATAAAACTTTATAACTAATTATAGCCGGCCGTAGCGCCGTTACTAACTATCGACACTAACTAAACTTAAGATATTAATAACCCCGCTACTATAGTATATTAATTACCTTCTTAATAACTAAATACTACCCCTTACTTTCTCTCTTTATTTTATTTAATAATAACCTCTCTTTAATATTCCTATTTAATATACTTAACTACGCTCTTTACGCTTATTATAATATATTTATCCGTTTTTTATAAGTTAATATTATTAATATAGTATTTATTAAGGCGGTCTTTTTATAGCTCGGGGTTGTTTAGTATAATACTTATAAGATCGAACCTCTAGTTATTAAAAAAGCCCTAAGGGTTAATAAGTTAGTATCTTAGTATTTTAATAAAGTATACTTAGGAATAAGTAAACGGTTAAATAGTAATAGTAATAGTAATAGTATAATAATAATAGATAGTAAGAGAAGCGTCTTTAACTTTAATAAAAGAAACGAAATAACGAATATATATATATATATATATACGAGTTAAAATTAAAAATATTAGGGTAAATATTATAAAGTCGATATTATTTAATAATAATAACGAGGGCATTTCTAATTCTATATTATTATAAGCTACTATTATTTAAAAAAGTAGCTAACTTAGCTAGGTATATAGTAGGCTTATAAAGTAGTAGCGTTAGGTATATAGTATTACTATTAATAATCCGTAGTTATAAACTTTATAAAAGGGAAAGTTAAAAAAGTAGAAAATCTAAAAAAATAGTCTACTAAAATAGTATAAGTATTTATTAATACTATATATTAGTACTATATAATCGATATTAAGAACCGCCCGAGCAGCTAGTAAAGGCAGAAATAAAAAAATAAATATATTAATAAGTTCGTTTAATAAGTTTATTCAATAAATTTATTTAGTTTAAATAGAGAGTAGTTTTAAATAATATTAAAAATAATAAAGATAAAAAAAATCTTTATAAGCTCTAAAAAATAACTGAATATTAGCCCTTTTAGCCTTTTCTTTAAAAAAGACCTCTATATTATTATTAAAGTTTAGAACTTTTATAGTCAAAGAAGGCCGTTTCTAACTTTTATAGCCGATTTTTATTATTAACCTTTCTAGCTAGCGCTACTACGTAAATATATTACATAACTTATTATTAATAAGTAATAGGGTAGCTTATTTATTATAAATTATATAGCGGTTTTTATATTAAAACTACTATATTACGTTAAGCGCGTACTTAGGGTATATTATACGTATTATATAATTAAAAAGTATATTATATTATATAATTTCTTTTAAGTAGTGGCGTCCTGCGCCTAATATTGCTATTAATCCGTGTTTATGAACTTTATAAGAGGGAAAGTTTAAAAAGTAAAAGAAAATCGAAAAAATAGTTTAACAAGATAGTATAAGTATTTACTAATACTGTGTATTAATATTATATAACCGATATTAAGAATCGCCCGAGTAGCTAGTAAAGGTAGAATAGTAAAATAAATAAAATAAATAATTTCTTTTAGAAACGTAATTTTATTAAGGTCAATCTTTTATGCTTATAAAGCCGGAAAAAAGCTATTAAATATTAAATATGTAGTGGTTTTTTTTCCGGCTTTATAGGCATAAAAGATCGACCTTAATAGGATTACGCTTTTAAAGAAAATTATATAATACGGTATACTTTTTAACTATATAATACATATAATATACCCTAAGTACGCGCTTAATATAATATAATAATTTTAATATTAAAACCGCTATATAATATAATATAAGTAAGCTATTTTATAATAGTACTAGCTAAAAAAGTTAATAATAGAAGTTAGCTATAAAGGTTAAAAATAGCCTTCCTTAATTATAAAAGTTCTAAACTTTAATAATAATATAAAGGTTTTTAAAAAAAGGGCTAAAAGGGCTAATATTTAACTACTTTTTATACTAGAGCTTATAAAGATTCTTTTTATTTTTATTATTTTTAATGTTATTTAAAGCTCTATTTAAACTAGATAGATTTATTAAATGAACTTATTAAACGAACTTATTAATATATAAATTACTACTTCGTTAAAAACCTCTTAGTATATAATTAATAACTAGCGGGCTAAAAATACCCCTTAATAAGTCCCCCCCTTTAGGGCTTAATAAATTAGGCCCCCTTAACGCCCTAGTTATTATAATTAATATAAATATACTTAAGGAGTAGCGTAGTACTTTTTAATAATATAGAATCTAGCTAAGTAATAATACGAATATTATAAATAGCCGGGCTAAGATAGATATTAAGATTTAATATATTAATATTAACTTAGGAATTATATTTTATAAAAGTAAAAATCTTTTTAATATAAGTTATATTATAAATATAAGGGAATATATAAGGGGTCCCCTAATTTTTAATAAAAAAGAGTATATAATATAAGATCTAGTTATTTATATAAGTTAGTCTTTCTTTTAATAAAGTAATCCGCCGGGGCCGTACTATATATTACGTATTAAAGAAAACTAGGTATATTGCGCTCTATACCTAATTATTAATTAAAATAGTAGTTAACTAACTCGACCGTTATCTTCTTTTTATTAATAGCTCCCGACTTTCCCTTATATAAAGTCCTCTAAGTTCTAGCTATTTAAAGGGCGAGCTATACTTATTTTAATATATATAAACCCTTTTAGTACTAGCCTATATAAGTAGCTAGATCCTATATTATATACTCTTTTTTATTTAAAATTAGGGGGCCCCTTATATATTCCTTTATATTTATAATATAGCCCGTATAAAAAGGATTTTTAGTTCTATAAAATATAATTTTTAAATTAACGTTAATATATTAAATCTTAATATTTATATTAACCCGGCTATTTATAGCGTTCGTATTATTACTTAGCTAAATTCCGTATTATTAAAAAGTACTTTATTAATTTTTAGGCGTACTTATATTAGTTATAATAACTATAGTATCGAGCTAGCTAAGGGTGCCTAGCCTAAGAGGGGTAAACTTATTAATAGGCATTTTTAAAAAGTTCTAGCCTACTAATTATTAACTATATACTAGGAGTAGAGTAGGTTCTCGTTAAGGTAGTAGTTTATATATTAATAAGTTTATTTAGTAAATTTATTTAGTAGATTTATTTAGTTTAAATAGAGTAGCTTTAAGTAATATTAAAAGTAATAAGGATAAAAAGAATCTTTATAAGCTTTAGTATAAGTAATAAATATTAGCCTATTTAGCCCTTTTTTAAAAACCTCTATATTATTATTAAAGTTTAGAACCTCTATAATTAAGGGCCGCTTTTAATTATTATAGCCGACTATTATAACTAATTATTATAACTAACTTCTACTGTTAACCTTTTTAGTTAGTATTACTGCGTAATAAAAAAAGTAGCTTACTTATCCTAAATTATATAGTAGGTTTTATATTAAAATTACTATATTACGTTAAGCGTATACTTAGGGTATATTTTACGTATTATATAGTTAAAAAGTATACCGTATTATATGATTTTTTTAAAAAGCGTAATCCCGTTAAGGTCGATCTTTTGCGCTTATAAAGTTAGAAAAAAACTACTTTATAAGTTAGTTTTAAAATAGTCTATATATATTAAAATAAGTATAGCTTACTCTCTAAATAAGTAATAAAAAGTTAAGAGTTTTATTTAATAATTAAATATAGAGCGTAATATACTTAGTTTTCTTTAATACGTAATATATAGTATAGCCTTAATAAATTACTCTATTAGGATTACTCCCTTTTTATATAACTTTAGTTCTTAGAATTATTATATAATATCTTTTTTTAATATTAATAATAAAGTTATTAACGTTATTATTTATAATAGCTTTCTTAAAACATTAATAATATCTTTTTTTATTTAAAAAGAAAGTATTATTCCTATTTTATTATTTAATAAATAGTTTATTATTATTATTTAATAATAGCGCACTAACTAGTTATTAAGTTAATAATACGTATTTATAATAAAGTATTTTAATTATTATAATATATAAGAGCTTACTTCCCCCTAATAGAGCAATCCGCCGGGGCCGTACCGTATACTACGTATTAAGAAAAACTAAGTATATTACGCTCTATACTTAATTACTAATTAAAATAGTAATTAACTAACTCGACCGTTATCTCTTTTTTCTTAACTCCCGACCTTTTATTACCTATTTAGAGAGCGAGTTATACTTACTCTAACGTATATAAAACCTCCTAGTACTAGCCTATATAAATAACTAAATCCTATATTATATACTCTTTTTTATTAAGAATTAAAAAACCTTTTATATATTCCCTTATATTTATAATATAACCCGTATTAAAGGGATTTCTAATTTTATAAAGTATAATTTCTTAATTAATATTAATATATTAAATCTTAATATTTATATTAACCTAGCTCTAGTATAATCTGTTCTTTTATATAGGTATTATCGTTACCCGGGGGGTCCCGTAGGAGCTGTTTAAGGCGCCGGCTTATTGCTCTAACCCTATATACCTCCGGCCTGTCTATCGTAGCTATTATAGCTAGGCCGGCGTCGATATACTAGATCTTAGTATTTATACTAGCCTAGCTATTTACGGCGCTTATAATATTACTTAGCTAAATTCTATATTACTAAAAGGTACTTTGTTATTTTTTAAGCGTACTTACGTTAGCTACGATAGCTATAGTATCGAGCTAGCCGAGGGCGCCTAGCCCGAGAGGGGTAGACTTATTAATAAGCATCTTTAGTAGAGTAGTAGTTTATATATTAATAGGTTTGTTTAGTAGATTTGTTTAGTAAATATATTTAGTTTAAATAGAGAGCAGCTTTAAGTAATATTAAAAGTAATAAGGATAAAAAAAATCTTTATAAGCTCTAAGTAGTAAATATTAACCTATTTAGCCCTTTTTTTAAAAACCTCTACGTCGCTATTAAAGTTTAGAACCTCTATAATTAAGGGCCGCCTCTAACTATTGCGGCTAACTATAGCGGCCGATTATTATAGCTAATTATTATAGCCGACCTCTACTATCGACTTTTCTAGCCGGCGCCGCTACGTAAGTATATTACTTAGCCTATTATTAATAAGTAGCGGTAGCTTACTTATCCCGAATTAAATAGCGGTTTTTATATTAAAATTATTATATTACGTTAAGCGCGTACTTAGGATATATTACGCGTATTATATAATTAAAAAGTATACTATATTATATAATTTCCTTTAAAAGTGTAATCCCGTTAAGGTCGATCTTTTATACTTATAAAGCTAGAAAAAAAACCACTATATATTAACCTAGCTATTTATAATATTTATATTATTACTTAGCTAGATTCTATATTATTAAAAAGTACTACGCTACTTTTTAAGTATACTTATATTAATTATAATAACTAGGGCGTCGAGGGGGCCTAAGAATTTATTAAGCCCTAGAGGGGGGGACTTATCGAGGGGTATTTTTAAAATAGTAGTTTATACCTTAATAAATTCGTTTAATAAGTTTATTTAATAGATTTATTTAGTTTAAATAGAGCTTTAAGTAATATTAAAAGTAATAAAGATAAAAAGAATTTTTATAAGCTCTAATACGAAGAGTAACTAGATATTAGCCCTTTTAACCCTTTTTTTAAAAACCTCTACGTCGCTATTAAAGTTTAGAACCTTTATAATTAAAAAAGGTTATTTCTAACCTTTATAGCCGACCTCTATTATTAACCTTTCTAACTAGTACTACTACATAAGTATATTACTTAGCTTATTCTTAATAAATAATAGAGTAGCTTATTTATTCTAAATTATATAGCGGTTTTCGTATTAAAATTACTATATTACGTTAAGTGCGTACTTAGGGTATATTATATATATTATATAGTTAGAAAGTATACCATATTATATAATTTTTTTTAAAAGCGTAATCCCATTAAGGTCGATCTTTTATATTTATAAAGCCGAAAAAAAAACTACTATATAAGAGGTTACTTAACCTTTTAGTTATTATTGTTATTAAGTTATTAAGTAAAGTAAAAGATTTTTTTACAAATTACGTATTTATTTTTCTTTCTCCTTTTTATTTAGTAACCGTTTTATAAATTCTTCTTATATAGTAGTTTTTCTTTTAGCTTTATAAATATAAAAGATCGACCTTAATAGGATTATGCTTTTAAAAGAAATTATATAATATAATATAATATACTTTTTAATTAATCGCCGTTAATAATCCGTGGTTATAAACTTTATAAGAGGGAAAGTTAGAAAGTTAAAAAATCTAAAAAAAATAGTCTATCGAGATAGTAAGAGTATCTATTAATACTATATATTAATACTATATAATCGATATTAAGAACCGCCTAAGTAACTAGCAAAGGCAAAATAAAAAAACAAATACTTTTTAATTATATAATATACGTAATATATTCCAAGTACGTACTTAATATAATATAGTAATTTTAATACGAAAACTATAATTTAATTCGGGATAAATAAGCTACCTTTTTTAATAATAGCGCTAGTTAAAAAGGTTAATAATAGAAGTTAGCTATAATAAGTAGTTATAATAAACGGCCGTAATAATTAAAAATAGCCCTTAACTACAGAGGTTCTAAACTTTAATAATAACGTAAAGGCTTTTAAAAAAAGGGCTAAATAAGCTAATATTTATTACTTTTTAGAGCTCGTAAAGATTTTTTTTATTCTTATTATTTTTAATATTACTTAAAGCTCTATTTAAACTAAATAAATTTACTAAATGAATTTACTAAATAAATCTACTAAGTAAATTTATTAAATAAATTTACTAAATAAATTTATTAAATAAACTTATTAATATATAAACTACTACTTAAATAGCTAGTTAAATAATTAGTTAAGAGGTTAATTAATTAAAATACTATTTTAATAAGAACTTATTTTAAAAATACTTATTAATAAGTCTACCCCTCTTAGGCTAGGTGCCCTCGGCTAGCTTAATATTATAGCTATTATAGCTAATATAAGTATACCTAAGAAGTAATAAAATACTTTTTAATAATATAAAATTTAGCTAAGTAATATTATTTGTTTTAATATTCTGCCTTTGCTGGCTGCTCGGGCGATTCTCGATGTCGTTTACACGGTATTAATACACAGTATTAATGGATACTCCCACTGTCTCGATAGACTCTAAGTAATATTATAAATATTATAAATAGCTAGGTTAATATAAATATTAAGATCTAGTATATTAATATTAACTTCGCTATAATAATTATAATAAATAGGCTAGAGGTATATAAGGTTAGGGTAATAAGTTAGTATTTTAAATAGCTCTTATAAGATCCCCTAGGTAATAATAATACTTATATAAAAAAGATATTATATTAGACCTAGCGACTTATATAGGCTAGTACTAATAGGTTTTATATATATTAGAGTAAGTAAAGCTTGTCCTATAGGTAGTTAAAAGTAGTAAAAAGATAGGAGCTATTTTAGTTAGTAGTTAAGTATAAAGTATATTATACTTAGTTTTCTTTAATACGTAATATATAGTACGGCCCCGGCAGATTGTTCCGTCGGGGGGGCGAATCCTTTTTATATAACTATACTTTCTTTTTATAATATTTTAATTTCTATATCGTTTCTTAATTATAATTCTTTTATTATATTATTACTAAGTATTTATTATAATTTCCCTTTAGGGTCCGGTCCGCCTTATTAGGGGCCAACTTTGCCCTTATAAGTAAGCTAGTTTACTAAGGTTAATACCGAGTTTTTATTACGTAATAAACTTTATAATTAATAATAGCTAGCTATAGTTATTAATACTAACTAAACTCAAGATATTAATTACCCCGCCGTAATATATTAATTACTTTTTAAATAGCTAAAAGTTACTTTTTATATTTCGCCTTTTTTAATAACTTTAGATTTTTTTTTTTAGTCTTTTTAAACTTTTTATTTTATTACTATAATACTAAGGTATTAATTATACTTTAGAGTTAACTAGGTATTTTAGGGCTATATTAATATTATATAAGTTCGGTATTAATAATAACGATTCTTATAAAGGTATTATCGTTTTAGATTTTTAAGTTAATAATAACTAGTTTATACTCCTCTAAGTAATTCTTTTATAAATCGGGATTATTAAGTATAATATTGATAAGATTAAAATACTAGCCCCTAAGGTAACCCTATAGGTTATTAAGTTATTAACGTCTTAGTATTTTAAGTATTTTTAAAATAAATAGTTTAATAGTAATAGTAATAAATAGTAAGGGAAGTAGCGTTTTTCGATTTTAATAAAAAAAACGAGGTAATAAATATATATATATATAAGTAAAATTAAAAGTATTAGGGTAGATATTATAAAGTTAGTATCGTTCTTAATAATAATAACGAGGGTATTTCCGATATTATATTATTATAAAGCTGTTATTTAAAAAGGCTACGAACTTAGCTAAGTACGCGGGTTTATAAAGTAGTAGCGTCCCGCACTTAATATTACTATTAATTCGTATTTATAAACTTTATAAAAGGGAAAGATTAAAAGGTAGAAGAAAATTTAAAAAAATAGTTTAATAAAATAATATAAGTATTTATTAATTTTATATATTAATACTACGTAACCGATATTAAGAATTGCCCGAGTAGCTAGTAAAAATAAAATAATAAAACAAATTTATTATAATTTTTATTATTTTATATATTTAAAATATATTTAATACTAAGTATAATTTTAAAAAGGGCTTTTATAGTTTCTATAATAATACTCTTTATTTATTTTTTATTTCTACCTTTACTAACTACTCGGGCGATTCTTAATATTAATTATATAGTATTAATACACAGTATTAATAAATACTCTTATTATCTTAATAACCTATTTTTTTTTTAATTTTCTACTTTTTTAACTTTCCCTCTTATAAAGTTCATAACTACGGATTAATAATACTCTTTTTATATACGCTACTTATTTAACATATATTATAATATAAACGAGCTCGTTTATATTATTAGTACTTACGTTACTAAGTATATTATTTATTAAGTTAATAAAAAAAAGTATTTTATTATAAATTATTATATTCTTATTAATCCGTTATTAGAATATTAAGTTGATAATATTATTTTAAGTTCTGAAGGAGCTATATAGCGCTACTTAGTTTATTTAAAATACTTTTATAAAGTTTTATTATATTAAAAAATAAGGTAACCTTAACTTTTATAAATATAATTACGTTTTTTATATTTTTTAGCTATATTATTAATATTTAAGAGAGGGTTCTATAATTATAAACTTTATAAGAGGGAAAGTTTAAAATAGTAAAAAATCTAAAAAAAAGAAAATGTAACGAGATAGTAGGAGTATCTACTAAAACTATGTATTAATACTATATAACCGATATTAAGAATTGCCCAAGTAGCTAATAAAAGTAGAAATAAAGAAATAAATATATATAAAGCCTATTTGCTTTTCGCTTATTAAGTAGAATAGTATTATTAATTATTGTATTTTAAAAATATATACTAAAGCCGTTATTATTATTATTTATATTATATAGGTTATTCTTATAGTCTACCAAGACAGTGTGAGTATCTACTAATACCGTGTATTAATACCGTGTAAAGGATATCGAGAACCGCCCGAGCAGCTAGCAAAGGCAGAATACTAAAATAAATATCCTTTTTTTATAATATTTAAATTCGCCGTTAATCCGTAATTATAAACTTTATAAGAGGGAAAGTTTAAAAAGGTAGAAGAATAATTAAAATAAAATAGTCTAACGAGATAGTGGGAGTATTTACTAATACTATGTATTAATACTGTGTAACCGATATCGAGAATCGCCCGAGTAGCTAGTAAATATAAAAATAAAAAACAAAATACATAATATTTAAATCTTTTAGTTACTTTTATTACCTCGTTAAGATATTTAATAAGTTTTTATATATTATACTTAGTAAGCTACTTAGCTTATTTTATAAAATATTATAAGTTTCTTTTTTTATCTTATTTTATAACGATCTTTTTAACTTTTTAAATATTTTACTTATTCTCTAACTCCGGGAGATTTACTATTTAATTACTAACTATTTAGTAATTTCTTTATAATTTAAGCTAAGAAATAAAAAGAATATTATATATCCTCTAATATTATTTTAATAAATATACTTAATAAGCCTATTTATTTACCCTATTAGCTATTATTATTTTAATATATTTTAATATTAGTATATTATTATTAAATTATATATTCTTTATTAATAGGCCGACGACCTTTTGATAATTAAACTCTTTTAGGGTATATTTTTTATTATAACAAGCTACTTCCCTTTGGGGTCCGGTCCGCCTCATTAGGGGCTATTTTTGCCTTTATGGGCAAGCTAGTCTATTAGGGTTAATATTAAGTGTTTTTATTACGTATTTTAATAAAACTTTATAATTAACTATAGCCGGCCGTAGCCATTATTACATACTAACGATCCCGCCGTAATATATTAATTACCCTCTAAATAACTAAAAACTACCCCCTACTTTTTACCATTTTTAATAACACTAGATTTTTCTTTTTAATCCTTTTTAATTTATTTTTATATAGCGATTTTAGAATATTAATAATACTTAGGAATTAGTTAAGTATTTTAAGGCTACTATATTATATTAATTAAGTATTAATAAAAATAATATCTATATTAATATACGTATTTTAGATCTTTAAATCAATAGTATTTAATCCGTATTCCTTAAGACGACCTTATTATAGTTCGGGGTTTTTTAGTATAATACTTATAGTATCGAACTTCTAGCCCTTAAGGTATCTCTATAGATCGATAAGTTAGCGTCTCGGTATTTTAATAGTATATATTTAAAATAAATAATTCGATAGTAATAGTAATAAACGGCGAGGGAAGCGTTTTTCGATTTTAATAAAAAAAACGAGGTAACGAATATATATATATATATAAGTTAAAGTTAAAAGCGTAGTAAATATTAATAAGGTTAGTATTATACTTAATAATAGTAACGAGGGTATTTTTAATATTATATTATTATAAACTATTATTACTTAGAGAGTAATAAACTTAGCTAAGTAAGCGGCTTATAAAGTAGTAGTATCGGGTGCTTAATATTATTATTAATCCGTAATTATAAACTTAATAAAAGGGAAAGTTTAAAAAAGTAGAAAATTTAAAAAAATAATTTAACGAGATAGTATAAGTGTTTACTAATACTATATATTAATACTGTATAACCGATATTAAGAATTGCCTAAGTAGCTAGTAAAAATAGAAATAAAAAACAAATAATAACCTACTTAGCTTTTGAAAGCTTATACCTAAACTTATATAGCCTAGGCCTTAATCTTTTTAAATTTTCAAACCTTTTTTTAAACCCCCTAAACTATAGCTTTATAATTAAATATATATTTAATATACTTAAGATAGTAATTATATCATATTATATATCCCTTTGGGGACCGGTCGGCCTTATTAGGGGCCATCTTTATCTTTATAAATAAGCTAGTTTATTAGGGTTAATATCGAGTTTTTATTACGTACTAAATAAGACTTTATAACTAACTATAGCTAGTTATAGCCGTTACTAACTATTAATACTAACTAAACTTAGAATATTATTAATAATCCCGCCGCCGTAATATATTAATTACCCTCTAAACAGCTGAAAACTACCCCCTACCTTTTACTTTTTTTAATAACTTTAGATTTTTTTTAATCTTTTTAAACTTCTTATTTTATTATAATAATATTAGAATATTAATAATACTCGGGAGTTAGTTAGGTATTTTAAGGTTATTATATTATATAAACTAAGTATTTATAATAATAATATTTAGAAGGGTATATACGTCTTTTTAGATCTTTAAATTAATAACAATTAGTTTATACTCCTTGAAATAACTTTTTTATAAATTAAGATCGTTAAGTATAATATTAATAAGATCGAATTACTAGCCCTTAAAGTATTCCTATAGGTCGACGAGTTAGTATTTTAGTATTCTAAATGTTTTTTAAATAAACGGTTTAATAATAATAATAATAATAATAATAATAATAATAATAATAATAGTAATAGTAATAGTAATAGTAATAGTAATAGTAATAGTAATAGTAATAGTAATAATAATAGTAATAATAATAGTAATAATAATAGTAATAGTAATAGTAATAATAATAGTAATAGTAATAGTAATAGTTATAATAATAATAATAATAGCGTAGTAATAATAATAAATAGCGAGAGAAGCGTTTTTTAATTTTAATAAAAGAAACGAGGTAATAAATATATATATATAAGTAGTCTATCGAGACAATGGGAGTATTTATTAATACTATATATTAATACTATATAAATAAATCGAGAACCGCCCGAGCAGCTAGTAAAGGTAAAATAAAAAAAAAATAGATATATATATAAGTTAACCCTTTAGGGTCCGGTCCGCCTCATTAGGGGCCATCTTCGCCTTTATAAACAAGCTAGTCTATTAGGGTTAATATTAAGTATTTTTATTATATACTTTAATAAAACTTTATAACTAATTATAGCCGGCCGTAGTTATTAATACTAACTAAACTTAAGATATTAATAACCCTACTGTTATAATATATTAATTACTTTTTTAATAACCGAATATTACCCCTTACTTTCTCCCTTTATCTTATTTAATAATAACCTCTCTTTATTAATATTCCTATTTAATACGCTTACTTATACTCTTTTTAAACTCCTAATTATATTATTAAGTCTAAGCTTATTTATACTATTTTATTATATTAAAAAGGCACTAATAAGGGCGACGCTTATTATAATATATTTATCTATTTTTTATAAGTCGATATTACGGATATAGTATTTATTAAAGCGGTCTTTCTATAGCTCGGGGTTGTTTAATATAATACTTATAAAATCGAATAACTTCTAATTATTAAAGAAGCCCTAAGGGTTAATAAGTTATTAATAACGTCTTAGTATTTTAATAAAATATATTTAAAGTAAACGGTTAGATAATAATAATAATAGTAATAATAACGGCGAGGGAAGTGTTTTTAATTTTAATAAAAGAAACGAGGTAATAAATATATATATATATATATATATACGAATAAAGTTAAAAGTACTAGGGTAGATATCGTAAAGTTAGTATTATTTAATAATAGTAATAAGGGTATCTCTAATTCTATACTATTATAAGTTATTATTATTTAAAAAAATAGTTAACTTAGCTAGGTGCGCGGGCTTATAAAGTAGTAGCGCCTATTATTGCCGTTAATAATCCGTAGTTATAAACTTTATAAGAGGGAAAGTTGAGGAAAATCTAAAAAAAATAGTCTAGTAAGATAGTATGAGTTTTGCTATCCGGGTAGTACTGTTTGGCTATCCGGGTAGTAACCTACTTTTTAAACTAATGAGGGCTCATAGCTGCAGAGCTCGGACCATAACCCCATACCTATACCCGTTATACTTATATACGGGCTACTTAGCGTAATTACGTAAGGTAGCCGTAGGCACGTTTAGTTATAATTACCTACGGTCGTAATTACTTACTATCGTAATTACCTACGGTCGTAATTACCTACGGTTATAATTACTTATAGTCGCAATTACTTACTTAATTACTTACTTAATTACCTACTTAATTACCTACTTTATTATCTATTTCTATAGGTAATTATAATCGTAAGTAATTATAATTATAAGTAATTATAACTATAAGTAATTACGATGGTACGTACGGAGTACTTATAGCTACTTTACGTAACTACTGCGCATATACGCTAAGTAGCCCGTGAGTAAGTATAGCGGGGTAAAAAAGTTTAGAGTTTAGAGGGTAGGCTCTAATTAGTTTAAAAAGTAAGTTACTACCCGGATAGCCAAATAGTACTGCCCGGATAGCAAAACTCGATAGTATAAGTATTTACTAATACCGTATATTAATACTATATAAATAATATTAAGAATCGCCCGAGTAGCTAGTAAAAGTAAAATATAAAAATAAATATATAAATTAAAGTTAAAAATATATAAATATTAATAATAAGAAGGTTAGTATTATTCTTAATTATAGTAACGAGGGTATCTCTAATACTATACTATTATAATCTATTATTACTTAGAGGGTAGTAAACTTAGCTAAGTAGGCGGCTTATAAAGTAGTAGTATTAAGTACTTAATATTATTATTAATAATCCGTAGTTATAAACTTTATAAGAGGGAAAGTTAAAAAGTTAAAAAATCTAAAAAAAAAGATTAGTTTATTAAAATAGTAAGAGTATTTATTAATATTATATATTAATACTCCGTGGTTGTGAACTTTGTAGGAGGGAAAGTTGAAAAGGTAGAAAATCCAAAAAAAAATAGTCTATCGAGATAGTGGGAGTATCTATTGATACTGTGTATTAATACCGTGTAAAGGATATTGAGAATCGCCCGAGCAGCTAGCAAAGGCAGAATACTAAAACAAATAAAACAAATTATATATTAATACTATATAATTAATATTAAGAACCGCCCGAGTAACTAATAAAAGTAAAATATTTATTTTTATATTTTAATTTTACTAATTACTCGGGCAATTCTTAATATTAATTATATAATATTAATATATAGTATTAATAAATACTCTTACTATTTTAATAAACTATTTTTTTAAATTTTCTAACTTTTTAACTTTCCCTCTTATAAAGTTTATAACTACGGATTATTAACGGCGATATTAAGCACCCAATGCTATTACTTTATAAGCCCGCGTACCTAGCTAAGTTAGCTACCCTTCTAGGTATAGCAGCTTATAACGGTAGTATCGGAGATGCCCTCCTCGCTATTATTAAATAATACCGACCTCTATAAGCACGATGTCTCCCTTAGCACTTTTAACTTTAACGTTAAGAAGGCAATTAATATACTACGGTAGCGGGGTCATTAGCATCTTGAGTTTAGTTAGTATTAATAGCTACGGCCGGCTATAGTTAGTTATAAAGTTTTGTTAAAGTACGTAATAGAAACTCGATATTAACCCTAATAAACTAGCTTGCCCGTGAAGGTAAAGATGGCCCTTAATGAGGCGGACCGGACCCTAAAGGGAAAAGCAAAATATAAAATTAAAAAAAACTAAAAAAAAAAACTACTATATAGCTATTCTATATTTTAATAAAGAACCCGGCTATTTTAACTATATCGTTTAGCTATTTTAATTATATACTATAGGTAATAGTCCCTACTTTTCTAACTAGTTAGCTTAACTTACGAACTAGCCTAAGTTAATTAGGCTAATTTAATTAAAATTTACGATTTAAGCTAATTTAACGATTACCGTACTTTAAATTAGAATAATTTAATTATATAATTATTTAACCCCTTTAGGGTCCAGTCCGCCTTATTAGGGGCTATTTTTAGCTTTAGAAATAAGCTAGTCAATTAAGGTTAATATCGAGTTTTTATTACGTATTTTTTTAAACTTTATAACTAACTATAGCCCCCTAACGGAGCAATCTGCCGGGGCCGTACTATATATTACGTATTAAGGAAAACTAGGTATATTATGCTCTATACCTAATTACTAATTAAAACTCCCGACCTTTTACTACTTTTAATTATTTAAAGGGCGAGCTTTACTTATTTTAATATATATAAAACCTCTTAATATTAGCCTATATAAATAACTAAATCCCGTATTATATACTCTTTTTTATTAAAAATTAAAGAACCCCTTATATATTCTTTAATATTTATAATATAACCTCTATTAAAAAGATTTTTAGTTTTATAAAATATAATTTTTAAACTAGCGTTAATATACTAAATTTTAATATTTATATTAACCTAGTTATTTATAATATTTATATTATTACTTAACTAGATTTTATATTATTAAAAAGTACTATATTACTTTTTAAATATACTTACGTTATTTACGATAATTAGGGCGTGAAGAGGGCCTAAGAATCTATTAAGCCCTAGAGGGGGGGACCTATCGAGGGGTATTTTTAAGTTCTTAACGAAGTAGTATTTTAACTAGCTAATCTCTTAATTAGTTATCTAACTAGTTATTAAAGTCGTAGTTTATATATTAATAAGTTCGTTTAATAAGTTTATTTAGTAGATTTATTTAGTTTAAATAGAGCTTTAAGTAATATTAAAAGTAATAAAGATAAATAGAAGTTTTTATAAGCTCTAATATAATAAAAGAGTAGTTAAATATTAGCCCTTTTAGCCCTTTTTTAAAAACCTTTATATCGCTATTAAAGTTTAGAACCTCTATAGTTAAGGGCTACCTCTAACGTTTATAAATAACTTTTATTATTAACCTTTTTAACTAGTATTATTATATAAAAAGTAGTTTACTTATCCCGAATTATATAGCAGTTTTTATATTAAAATTATTATATTACGTTAAGCGCGTACTTAGGGTATATTATATATATTATATAATTAAAAAGTATACTATATTATATAATTTTTTTTAAAAACGTAATTATATTAGGGTCGATCTTTTGCGCTTATAAAGCCGGAAAAAAACCCCTATATATTTAACCTCTTTATATAAAATACTTACTATTTATATTACGTTAAATATTTTAATAGTAAATAAGAACTTCGTAAACTTTATTATATAATAAATAACAATTAAAATATAATCGTACTTAGCGCTATTATTACGAGCGCTTAGTAATAGCCCTATAATAAAGTTTATAAATATTTTTTTAAAATAAATATTAGGGTAATAATAATAACTATAACTACTTATTTTTTTTTTTTTTTTTACTTTTATTAGTTACTCGGGCGGTTCTTAATATCGATTATATAGTATTAATATATCCCTCCGACAGAGCAATCCGCCGGGGCCGTACTATATATTACGTATTAAGGATAACTAAGTATATTACGCTCTATACCTAATTACTAATTAAAACTCTTAACTTTCTACCGCTTTTAACTATTTAAAGGGCGAGCTATACTTATTTTAATATATATAAAACCTCTTAATATTAGCCTACGTAAGTAGCTAGATCCCGTATTATATACTCCTTTTTATTAAGGGTTAAGGAGCCCTTTATATATTCCCTTACGTTTATAATATAACTTATATTAAAAGAATTTCTAATTTTATAAAATATAATTTCTAAACTAACGTTAATATATTAGATTTTAATATCTATATTAGCCCGGCTATTTATAATATTTATACTATTACTTAGCTAAATTCCGTATTATTAAAAAGTACTTTACTAATCTTTAGGCATATTTATATTAACTATAATAGCTATAGTATCGAGCTAGTTAAAGAGGGCGCCTAGCCCGAGAGGGGTAGACTTATTAACGGGTATTTTTAAAATAAGTTCTTATTAAAATAGTATTTTAATTAGCTAACCTCTTAACTAGTTATCTAACTAGCTATCTAAGTAGTAATTTATATATTAATAAGTTTATTTAAAAAATTTATTTAATAAATTTATTTAGTTTAAATAGAGCTTTAGGCAATATTAAAAACAATAAGGATAAAAAAAATCTTTATAAGCTCTAGTATAAGTAATAAATATTAGCTTATTTAGCCCTTTTTTTAAAAACCTCTACGTTACTATTAAAGTTTAGAACCTCTATAGTTAAAAAGGCCGCTTTTAATTATTATAGCTAACTATTATAGTTAACTATTATAGCTAACCTCTATTATTAACCTTTTTAGCTAGCGCTACTACATAAGTATATTACTTAGCCTATTATTAATAAGTAGCGGCAGCTTACCTATTCCGAATTATATAGCAGTTTTCGTATTAAAATTACTATATTACGTTAAGTATATACTTAGGGCATATTGCGCGTATTATATAGTTAAAAAGTATATTATATTATATGATTTCTTTTAAAAGCATAATCCCGTTAAGGTCGATCTTTTGCGCCTATAAAACTAGAAAAAAACCACTATATAGTATTAATATATAGTATTAATAAATACTCTTATTATTTTAATAAACTATTTTTTTTTAAATTTTTTAACTTTTTAACTTTCCTTCTTATAAAGTTTATAACTATAGATTATTAATAATAATATTAAGTACTTAATATTATTACTTTATAAGCTATTTAGTTAGCTAAGTTTACCGCTCTCTAAGTAATAGTAGCTTATAATAATATAATATTAAAAATACCCTCGTTATTATTATCAAAAATAATACCGACCTTTTTATTATTAATATATACTTTTAACTTTAATTTATATATATATATATATATATTCATTACCTCGTTTCCTTTATTAAAATTAAAAAACGCTACTTCCCTCGCCGTTTATTATTATTACTATATTACTCTTACCCTATTACTATTACCCTATTACTATTACTATTATTATTATTATTAAATCGTTTATTTTAAATATATACTATTAAAATACTAAAATACGTAGTTATTATTAACCCCTGGGGCTTTTTTAATAGCTAGAAGTTCGATTTTATAAGTATTATATTAAAAGACCCCGAACTATAATATAGCCGTCTTAAGGAATACGAATTAGATATTATTAACTTAAAAATTAGAAAAATATATATTAATATAGCTATTATCTTAATAAGTACTTAATTTATATAATATAATAGTTTTAAAATACTTAACTAATTTTAAAATATTATTAATATTTTAAAAACGTAGTATAAGAGTAAGTTAGGAAAGACTAAAAGGGATATTTTAAAGTTATTAAATAAAATAGAAAATAGGGGTTAGTTTTTAACTATTTAGAAGGTAATTAATATATTATAATAGGATCGTTAGTATTTATTTAATAACGGCTATGGCTAGTTATTATTAATTATAAAGTTTATTATATAATAAAGATACTTAATATTAACCCTAATAGACTAGCTTACTTATAAAGGCGAAGATGGCCCCTAATGAGGCGGACCGGACCCTAAAGGGCTATAACTACTTATATAACTTATATTTTAAAGTTATAACTCCTAAATAATACTTATAGTTCTTAACGTATTTTTAAATATCTTATTAAATTTCTTTTTAATAAAACCTTTTTTAAATTAGCTTAAGAGTTTTTATAAGTCTTATAAAACTTACCTTATAATCGTTATAATATTAATAAAAAATTCTATTTAAAGAGACTGTATTTAAAAAATAATAAGTCTTCTTTTAAGAAATAATATACCCTATTTATTAAATAAATATACTCTTAGCTCGCTAGCCGTAGTACGAACTCTTATTAATTATAATATATAAAACTCTTTTATAGTATGAGTATCTACTAATACTATATATTAATACTGCGTAACCGATATCGAGAATCGCCCGAGTAGCTAGCAAAGGTAGAAATAAAAAAACAAATAAAACTCGTTTTTGGCTTATAATTATTTAATAAGCTCCTTAATTTCTAATAAGAGATAAAAAGCGAATACTATTTTACTCTTTATAAGCTTTATTATAATAAAATATAAAATATACTATTTTAATATAATAACCCTAGCTCTATTTAACTCTTATTTACTTATATTAGACCGTTATTAAGCGTTTATTAATAACGTTTTTATTTTTTTACCTCGAGTTATTATAAAAATAACTATTATTATTTTATTAATACGCCCTATAGTATACTACTAATATAAAAAAAGATTCCCTATCCTTAGAGCTAGTTAATATTTAGCTAGGATTATAAAAAGAGGCCTTAACTACTTAAATATATACCTTAGTAATATTATTTTTCCTTTTTAAACTAATTATTTTTTATTAAACGTTAGGTAGTAGTTTATTAATAAAACGTAATTTCTAAGCTAGTATAGAGAGGACGTTTTTATAAAGTACTTCCCCCTTTATATAGTCTAGCCTCTTAAATAGACCGTTTATTAAGTTTATTTTCTTTAGTTAATATTCTAAGTTAAAGTTAAATATTAATAACTTATATACTTACTTTACGAGCCTTCTTTAAAAGTCCTGTACTAATATACTAATTACTCCTTTAAATACTTAATAATTTATTAAAATTATAAACTTTTATAAAAAGCCCTAAAAATAATGAGCTTAGTACTCTAGCCCTTTTATTATAGTGAGCAGTTCTTATTAACCCGTAGCCTATTATTACTCTATATTTAAAAGCTTTTGTAGTTAGTATATAATAAGTTACTATTCTTTATTAACTTATTATAATAAAATTACTATAATAGCTTTAATTTAAGCATTAGTCCTTACCATTATAATACATTATAAATTCTAATATATAAGTATAGTTACTAACGTAAAAGCAATTTTTAGCTAATTAAATACCTTATTTATTTCTTTAGTTTACTAAAATTCCTTTACTTATCCCTTTTTTATTTTTAATAATACTATTATTAATATAATAATACCTCATCAAAGGTAGAAATAAAAAAACAAATAATAATACCTAAGTATTTAGTAATAAACTTCTAAGAAAACTTATAGAACCTTAAAAATACTTAGATATCCTTAATAAACTCTAGCGCTTTTTAATTAGTAATCGTTCGCATTCTTTAATAGTTTAGTAAAAAGCTAATATAATTATAAATATTAAAGGACTTTTTCAATATCCTCCGTATATTACTCCCTTCTTATTAAATAGATTATTAAATCGTTTATATATACTATATAATGAATATTTAATAAGTTAACGAGCGTTTAGTAAATATATACTTAAAACGTTATGGATACGTTCGTTAGCTTAAAAAGTATAATAGTATACTTAAAATGACGGTATTTATTTTAAAACGCTATTTTTATTAATCTTTTTTTACTCTTAATTTAGATATAGTAATAAGTATCCCTAATATCTTTTTTTAAAATCTATTTCGCTCTACAAAGCTTATTTAAAAACTCGCCCATAAGTAGTTATAAATATCTATTTTTTTATAATTACTTTATTTAGCCTATGGTAATTTATATTAAAACGTAGTATACTATCCTTTTTTAGATAGGGATTTTAAAAGCTCTTTTCGTAATTATATTGTTACGTTTATAATAATAAGGATATTTTAAATAGGGCCTATTTAATATACTATCCTATAATACTCTCTATATAAAAATTATTACTTATTTCTATAATAATAATTTAGTTTACTACTTAAGTATTAATAAACTCTTTTTAAATCGGTTTATAATTATAAAAAAGAGGCTTTTTATATTCTTATTAACTTAAACATATTACTAGCTACTTAGTAAGCTATTAAACGAGCTCCTTATATTAATACCGTTCTTAGTTTTAGTTTTTAATTATTATTTTTATTATTTTATAAAAATAGGTTATTATTAAGCTTATAAGGTTTACTAAACTAGCTATTTTAGTATTATTTATATTTTTATACGTACTTAAACCTTATATATTTAGTAATTAGTTATTAATAAATACCCTATTTATAATAAATAAGGTCCTTAGGGTATTAATAAAATAACTAACTTATAAAAGTAATCTCTTTTTATTATTTTTTTATTTAGCTCTTTTATAAACGCTAGTATTTAAGTAAGACTCGCCCTATAATAAGCTTATTATCCTAAATAAAATAGGGTTAAATAATTAACTCCGGATAGTTATAGCTCGTTAATACTAATAGCTTTTTATTAATAACTAAGTATACCTTTATTAACGTTTCGTTCAGTTTTATAATTTATTATTATTTATATTAATTACTTTTTAAAAATAAAAGCTTTAGAATTATAAAACATTTAGTTATAAATACTTAATTAATAAGGCTATAATATAAGTATAAGTATATTATAAAACTAAAGCTTATAGAGTCCTTTTATAAGCTTTACTAGTTAAAAAGTTCTTTTATAATACGATCCGTATACTAGTTACTAAGTTATTAGCGTCCTATTGCCGGGCGCATCCCGGATCTATTATATTAACCTCGTAAGCGATATTTTTATTAAAATATTATATATAGATCCACTATCGTAGTTATGAACTTTATAGAAGGGAAAGTTAAGGAAAATATAAAAAAGATAGTTTATTAAAATAGTAGGAGTATCTATTAATACTATATATTAATACTATATAATCGATATTAAGAACCGCCCGAGGAGCTAGTAAAAGTAGAATATATAAATAAATAGATCTCCTATTATCTATTAAGCTAAATAGTAGTAAGAGCTTTTTTTAATACTTTTTTAAAGTTAATAATAGTAACAATAGGCTTATGGGTATTAATTCAAGTACGGAGGGTTTTTAATTAACCTAGAGCTTATTTATAAGCTTAGCAGTTTTTTAAACAATAAAGTAGAATATTATATTCAAAGTCGTACTTATCTTAGTTACCTAAGTTACGTTTAGAAGCGGTATTTTAAACCGGTTAGTTTTATAAGTATTATTTAATAAAACAATATTTAAAAAGAGCTTTTATATAACTTTATAATGAGGGTGAGTTTAGAAAAGGTTAGTAATATAGCTACTAAGCTATTATATAAAGTACTGAATTAATAGGGCGATAGCGATAAACGGCGAGGGAAGTAGCGTTTTTCGATTTTAATAAAGGAAACGAGGTAATAAATATATATATATATATATACGAGTTAAAGTTAAAAGCGTATATTAATAATAAAAAAGTCGGTATTATTTTTAATAATAATAACGAGGGTATCTCTAATACTATACTATTATAAACTATTATTACTTAGAGGGTAGTAAACTTAGCTAAGTAGGCGGCTTATAAGATAGTAACGTTAAGTGCTTAATATTATTATTAATAATCCGTAATTATAAACTTTATAAAAGGGAAAGTTAAAAAGTTAGAAAATTTAAAAAAAATAGTTTATTAAGATAGTAAGAGTATTTATTAATACTATATATTAATACTATATAATCGATATTAAGAACTGCCCGAGTAACTAATAAAGGTAGAATTAAAAAAAAATAAAGTACTAAATATTACGCTTTTAAAATAATATAATAAGGGCCTAAGTAAAGGAATACTTACTGAGGCTTTATAGCCGTATTCTTTATATATCTTTCTTAATATCCTTATACTTAAATAAGTAGTTTAGATACTTTTTAAATATTATAATAATAACCCCTATAATTACTTATAGTTATAGTTTAAAAGGCTTAATTAATCTTTCTATTTTATTAAGCTAAGTACTTATAATAAAAAGAATAGGTAATAAGGTTAATAAAGGGCTCGTAATAATAATAATTAAATCGTACTTCGAAGTACTAACGGTCCCCTCTAGTCTTTAATTTAATAGCCTTAGTTACTTATTTATAATCCTTTTTTTATATAAATATCTCTTTAAGATATATAAAGCTTAGTAAATTATAGTTATTTATATTAAAATAAAAGTTAAATTAAGAAAGAAGTTTATTATAATAGTTAAAAGTGCGGCGCTTAATAATTATAAATCCTTAAGCTTTTATGAAAGAAGTAATATTTACGAAAAAGTCTTTATATATATTATAACTACCCTTTAGGGTCCGGTCCGCCTTGTCAAGGGCTATCTTTGCTTTTATAAATAAGCTAATTTATTAGGGTTAATATTAAGTGTTTCCCTTTAGGGCCCGGTCCGCCTCATTAGGGGCTATCTTTGCCTTTATAAGTAAGCTAGTCTATTAGGGTTAATATTGAGTATCTTTATTACGTACTTTATAAAACTTTATAACTAACTATAGCCGGCCGTAGCCCTTACTAAATACGCTAATATAGCTTAAATTAAGCGTTATTAATAAGGTAATATATCAATTACCCTCTAAATGGCTAAATACTACTCTTTACTTTCCCCTTTTATCTTATTTAATAGTATATAAAAGTAAGGTTAAGCTAAGTTATAATCGCTATATATAATATTTAACTAACTTTTTTTTAAAAAAACTTAGTCTTACTTAGGGATATAATCCCTAAGTTCTTTTTAATTTAAATTATTAATATTAAGGTTATAAGAGCTATAAATTTGATAAAGTCGAACTTCTTAAGTACTTTCTTAAGATATAAATTATGAACTCAGTAAATCTTCTAATTTAGTTAATTATAAACGACTTTTATTTTAAAACATTACGAAACTAGCCCTTAGTTCTTCATTTTATACTTTTTTTTGAGTTTTTTACATACTTAATTAGCCTTTTAAACGTAGTTTTTATAATAAAAAACGAGGATATTATTTATATAAAAAAGAACTAAGACCTTTTTAAATAAAGTTTTAGAATAAGTACGGGTCCTTATTTATAAGTAAGAGACTTAGGTTTTTAAAAGTTAATATTAGCTTTTTATTTATTTTTTATCTCTACCTTTACTAACTACTCGGGGGATTCTCGATATTAGTTATATAATATTAATATATAGTATTAATAAATACTCTTATTATCTCGTTAAACTATTCCTTTTAAATATTCTTTTACTTTCTTAAACTTTCCCTCTTATAAAGTTTTTTTTATTTTTTTATTCTACTTTTACTAACTACTCGGACGGTTCTTAATATCCTTTATATAGTATTAATATATAGTATTAATAGATACTTATACTACCTTAGTCCCTTTGGGGTCCGGCCCGCCTTATTAGGGGCTATCTTTGCTTTTATAAATAAGCTGGTTTATTAGGGTTAATATTAAGTGTTTTTATTGCGTAATGAAACTTTATAACTAACTATAGCCGGCCGTAGCTATTACTAACTTAAATAAACCGTTATTAATAACGTAATATATTAATTACTTTTTAAATAGCCAAATACTACCCCTTACTTTCTCTTTTTATCTTATTTAATAATAACCTCTCCTTAATATTCTTATTTAATACGCTCGCTTATACTCTTTCTAAGCTCTTAATTATATTATTAAGTCTAGGCTTATTTATACTACTTTATTATATTAAAAGGGCGTTAATAAGGGTAACGCTTATAATAATATATCTATCCGTTTTTTATAAATTAATATTATAGATATAGTATTTATTAAAGCGGTTTTTTTATAGCTTAGGGTTATTTAGTATAATATTAATAAGATCGAACTTTTAGTTATTAAAAAAGCCCTAAGGGTTAACGAGTTATTAATAGCGTCTTAGTATTTTAATAAAGTATACTTGAGGTAAATAGTTAGATAGTAATAGTAATAATAATAATAATAATAAAAGAAGTAGCGTTTTTAACTTTAATAAAAGAAACGAGGTAATAAATATATATATATATATATAAGTAAAATTAAAAGTATAGTAGATATTATAAGGTTAATATGATTTAACAACGGCGACGAGGGTATTTTTAATACTACCGTTATAAGTTATTATTATTTAGAAGGGTAGCTAACTTAGCTAGGTACGCAGGCTTATAAAGTAGTAGCGTCGGGTACTTAATATTACTATCCGTTAATAATCCGTAGTTATAAACTTTATAAAAGGGAAAGTTAAAAAGTTAAAAAATCTAAAAAAAATAGTTTATTAAGATAGTAGGAGTATTTATTAATACTATATATTTAAATTATATAAATGATATTAAGAATCGCCCGAGTAGCTAGTAAAGGCAGAATATTAAAATAAATATTACCTTAGTAGACTATTTTTTTTAAAAATTTCTTTTTTCTTTTTTATCTTTCTTTTTTATAAAGTTCCTAACTACGGATTATTAATAGCAATATTAAGCACTACTACTTTATAAGCCTACGCACCTAGCTAAATTAGCTACCTTTAAGTAATAATAGCTTATAATAGTATAGTATTAAAAATGCCCTCGTCGCTATTATTAAATAATATTAACCTCACAATATTTACCTTAATATTTTTAATTTTAACTCGTATATATATATATATATTTATTACTTTATTTCTTTTATTAAAGTTAAAGACGCTACTTCCCTTATTATTACTATTACTATTACTATTACTATTACTATTTAACTATCTACCTTAAGTATACTTTATTAAAATACTAAAATACTAACTCGTCGATTATTAGGGCTTTTTTAATAGCTAGAAGTTTAATCTTATAAGTATTATACTAAACGACCCCGAGCTATAAAAAGACTACTTTAATAAATACTATATTTATAATATTAATTTAAAGTCTATCGAGACAGTGGGAGTATCCATTAATACTATATATTAATACCGTGTAAACGATATTAAGAACCGCCCGAGTAGCTAGTAAAAGTAGAA
Organism: Colletotrichum abscissum; assembly: GCF_030869225.1. Classification (NCBI taxonomy): domain Eukaryota; kingdom Fungi; phylum Ascomycota; class Sordariomycetes; order Glomerellales; family Glomerellaceae; genus Colletotrichum; species Colletotrichum abscissum. The sequence continues at coordinate 525,456 of NW_026849987.1, read as the reverse complement.
TATTAAAATAAATAATATTAATTTATAAAAAACGGATAGATATATTATAATAAGCGTCGCCCTTATTAGCGCCCTTTTAATATAATAGAGTATAAATAAGCCTAGACTTAATAATATAATTAGGAGCTTAGAAAGAGTATAGGTAAGCGTATTAAATAGGAATATTAAGGAGAGGTTATTATTAAATAAAATAAAAGGAAAAAGTAAGGGGTAGTATTTAGCTATTTAGAAGGTAATTAATATATTACGTTATTAATAATAGTTTATTTAAGCTATATTAGCGTGTTTAGTAACGGCTACGGCCGGCTATTATTAATTATAAAGTCTTATTAAAGTACGTAATAGAAACTTACTATTAACCCTAATAAACTAGCTTACTTATAAAGGCGAAGATGGCCCCTAATAAGGCGGACCGGACCCCAAAGGGTTATTTAATTTTATATTCTATATTTATTAATTACTTAGGCGGTTCTTAATATAGATTATATAATATTAATATATGTAGTGGTTTTTTTTTCCGGCTTTATAAGTACAAAAGATCGACCTTAACGGGATTACGCTTTCAAGGGAAATCACACGATATAGTACACTTTTTAACTATATAATACGCATAATATATCCTAAGTACGCGCTTAACATAATATAGTGATTTTAATATAAAAACCGCTATTTAATTCGGGATGGGTAAGCTGCCCTTTACGCGGCGGCGCCGGCCGGAAAGGTCGATAGTAGAGGTCGGCCGTAATAGTTAGCCGCAATAGTCGGCCGCTATAATATTAATATATACTTTTATTATTTTAATAATCTTTTTTTTTAAAGTCTTTTACCTTTTTAACTTTCCCTTTTATAAAGTTTAAAAGTATTAATAATAAGACTAAGCGCTTAATACTATTACTTTATAAGCCGCCTACTTAGCTAAGTTTACTACTCTCTAAATAATAATAACTTATAATAATAATATTTAAGATATTATTATTATTATTATTAAGATTAGCTAGTGCCGACCTTACGTCTACTTTATTTTAATTTTATTTATATATATATATATAGTGGTTTTTTTCCGGCTTTATAAGTATAAAAGATCGACCTTAATAGGATTACGCTTTTAAAAGAAATTATATAATATAATATACTTTTTTATTATATAATATATATAATATACCCTAAGTACGCGCTTAACATAATATAATAATTTTAATATAAAAACTACTATATAATTCGGGATAAGTAAGCTACTTTATTACTTATTAATAATAAGCTAAGTAATATACTTATATAGTAGCGCCGGTTAAAAAGGTTAATAATAGAGGTCGGCCGTAATAATTAGCTATAATAGTTAGCTATAATAATTAGAAATAGCCTTCTTTAACTATAAAGGTTCTAAACTTTAATAATAATATAAAAGTTTTTGAAAAAAGGGCTATATAGGCTAATATTTACTACTTATCCTAGAGCTCGTAAAGATTCTTTTTATCCTTATCGCTTTTAATACTACCTAAAGCTACTCTCTATTTAAACTAAATAAATCTATTAAATAAACTTCTTAAATAAACTTCTTAATATATAAACTACTATTTTAATAAGAACCTATTTTATTCTTAATATATAATTAGTAATTAGTAGGCTAAAAATGCTTATTAATAAGTTTGCCCCTCTCGGGCTAAGTACCCTCGGCTAGCTCAATACTATAGCTATTATAGTTAATATAAATACGCCCAAGGATTAGTAAAATACTTTTTAATAATATAAAATTTAGCTAAGTAATAATATAAACGCTATAAATAACTAAGTTAATACGGACGTTAAGATTTAATATATTAACGTTAATTTAAAAATTATACTTTATAGAGCTAGAAATCCCTTTAATATAGGCTATATTATAAATATAAAAGTAGTAGTATTGCGCCTAACATCGCCGTTAATCTATAATTATAAACTTTATAAGAGAGAAAGTTTAAAAAGGTAGAAAATCTAAAAAACAAAATAGTCCAACGAGATAGTGAGAGTATCTACTAATACTATGTATTAATACTGTATAGCTAATATTAAGAATCGCCCGAGTAGTAAGTAAAGGTAGAAATAAAAAAACAAATAGTATAATCGTTTTAAGGAATATAGATTAAATATTATTAATTTAAAAATAAGAAATATTAACGTAGTTATTATTATAATTAATACCTTGTTTATATAATATACTAACCTTAAAATATTTAACTAATTCCTAAGGATTATTAATACTCTAAAATTGCTATATAAAAATAAATTAATAAGGATTAAAAAGAAGAATTCAGTATTATTAAAAAAAGTAAAAAGTAGGGGGTAGTTTCTAGCTATTTAGAGGGTAATTAATATATTATAATAAACTTATTAATATTTAATAACGGCTATAGCTAGCTATAATTAATTATAAAGTTTTATTTAAGTACGTAATAAAGATATATAATATTAACTTTAATAAACTAGCTTGTTTATAAAGGCGAGGATGGCCCTTAATAAGGCAGACCGGACCCCAAAGGGATAGTTTTTATTATAGTTTTTATTATAATCTTTATTGTAGCTCTTATTATAGCTCTTATTACGGTCTTTAGTAATAACTAAGTAGCGAACGTTTCACGAACTATTATTATTAGTATATATACTACTTTAAATAATTTTAATTACCTCTTTTTTATTTATTAGAATATTAAGAAAATTAACGGCCTTATTTTAAGTAGTTAGCTAAGTATATATATAAAGCCCGCCCGCTTTTTACTTACTAAGTAGAATATTATTACTAACTATTATACTTCAAAAATATATACTAAAGTTACTATTATTATTACTAATATTATATAAGTTACTCTCTTTATATAGTTAGATTCTAGTAATCTCTTAGTAATGTATTATTAAAAGTTATAATACTATATTTTTCTTTTAAAAATTGCGCTAAGCTAAATAAAAAGGGTTTTGTAAAGTATTATTAATTAACTTACTTTTAATAATCTTTTATTATATAGTGGTTTTTTTCCGGCTTTATAGGCATAAAAGATCGACCTTAATAAGATTACGCTTTTAAAAGAAATTATATAATATAGTATACTTTTTAACTATATAATATATATAATATACCCTAAGTACGTACTTAACGTAATATAGTAATTTTAATATAAAGCACGCTACATAATTTAGAATAAATAAGCTACTTTCTATATAGCGGCGCTAATTAAAAAGATTAATAATAGAAGTTAGTTATAAAAATTAGAGGCGGCCCTTAACTATAGAGGTTCTAAACTTTAATAATAATATAAAGGTTTTTTTAAAAAAGGACTAAAAAGGCTAATATCTAACTACTCTTCGTACGAAAGCTCGTAAAAACTTTTTTTTATCCTTATTATTTTTAATATTATTTAAAGCTATTCTCTATTTAAACTAAATAAATCTACTAAATAAAATTATTAAACGAATTTATTAATATATAAACTACTACTTCGTTTAGAACCTACTTTGCTCTTAGTATATAATTAGTAACGAGCGGGCTAGGACTTTTTAAAAATACCCCTCGATAGGTCCCCCCCTCTAGGGCTCGATAAATTAGGCCCCCTCGACGCCCTAGCTATTATAATTAATATAAATATACTTAAAGAGTAATATAATACTTTTAAATAATATAAAATCCGGCTAAGTAATGACACGAATACCGTAAATAGCTAAGTTAATATAAATATTAAGATTTAGTATATTAATACTAGCTTAGAAATTATATATTATAAAATTAAAAATCCCTCTAATATAGGCTATATTATAAATATAAAGGAATATATAAAGGGTTCTTTCCCCCCAACGGAGTAATCCGCCGGGGCCGTACCGTATATTACGTATTAAAAACAACTAAGTATATTACGCTCTATACCTAACTACTAATTAAAATAATAATTAACTAACTTAACTATTATCTTCTTTTTATTAACTCCCGACTTTTTATTACATAACTATCTAGAGGGCGAGCTATATTTATTTTAATATATATAAGACCTCTTAGTACTAGCCCGCATAAGTAACTAAATCCTATATTATATACTCCTTCTTATCGAGGATTAAGGGGCCCCTTATATATTCCCTTATATTTATAATATAGCCTATATTAAAAGGATTTCTAGCTTTATAAAGTATAATTTCTAAATTAATATTAATATATTAAATCTTAACGTCTATATTAACTTAGTTATTTATAGCGTTTATATTATTACTTAGCTAAATTTTATATTATTAAAAAGTATTTTACTAATCCTTAGGCGTATTTATATTAGCTATAATAACTATAGTATTAAGCTAGCTAAGAGCGCTTAGCCTAAGAGGGGTAAACTTATTAATAAGTATCTTTAGCTTATTAATTACTAATTATATACTAAGAGAGTAGGTTCTTATTAAAGTAGTATTTTAACTACCTAACTTCTTAACTAGTTATTTAACTAGCTATTTAAGTAGTAGTTTATATATTAATAAGTTTATTTAGTAAATTTATTTAGTAAATTTATTTAGTTTAAATAGAGAGTAGTTTTAAATAATATTAGAAGCGATAAGGATAAAAAGAATTTTTATAAGCTCTAGTACGAAGAGTAATAAATATTAGCTTATTTAGCCCTTTTTTTAAAAACCTCTATATTACTATTAAAGTTTAGAACTTCTATAGTTAAAAAAGGCCGCTTTTAATTATTACGGCCGACTATTATAACTAATTATTATAACTAACCTCTATTATTAACCTTTCTAACTAGCGCCGCTATATAAAAAGTAGCTTACTTATCCTAAATTATATAGCGGTTTTTATATTAAAATTATTATATTACGTTAAGCGCGTACTTAGGGTATATTACGTATATTATATAATTAAAAAGTATATTATATTATATGATTTCTTTTAAAAGCGTAATCCCGTTAAGGTCGATTTTTTATACTTATAAAGCCGGAAAAAAACCACTATATATAAAGGGTTCTTTAACTTTTAATAAAAAAGAGTATATAACATAGGATTTAGTTACTTATATAAACTAATACTAAGAGGTCTTATATATATTAAAATAAGTATAGCTTATCCTTTAAATAATTATAAATAGTAAAAGGTTAGGAGTTTTAATTTATAATTAGGTATAGAGCGTAATATACTTAGTTTTTCTTAATACGTTATATATAATACGGCCCTAGTAGATTGCTCCGTTGGGGGGTTAAAATACGTTTATAAAAAGCTTATTTGTATATATAATAATACTTTTTAATATACAAACTTATATTCGACCTCTTTATATAAAATACTTACTATTTATACTACGTTAAGTATTTTAATAATAAATAAGAACTTAGCGAACTTTGTTATATAATAAATAATTATGAAAATATAATTATACTTAGCCCTTTGGGATCCGGCCCGCCTCATTGGGGGCTAACTTTACCCTTATAAGTAAGCTAGTTTACTAGGGTTAATACCGACTTTTTATTACATAATAAACTTTATAATTAACAATAGCTAGCCATAGCTATTAATATAGCTTATCCCGTTACTAATAACGTAATATATTAATAACTTTACTATTTATAATCCGTAGTTATAAACTTTATAAGAGGGAAAGTTAAAAAGTTAGGAAATCTAAAAAAATAGTCTAGCGAGATAGTAGGAGTATTTGTTAATATTATGTATTAATACCGTGTAATCGATATTAAGAATCGCCCGAGTAGCTAGCAAAGGTAGAAATAAAAAAATAAATATTAATAACTTTCTAAATAGCTAAAACCTACCCCCTATTTTTTAACTTATTTAATAACTTTAAAATATCCTTTTTAATCTTTCTAAACCTCTTATTTTATTACTATAATACTAAGGTACTAATTATACGTTATAATTAATTAAGTATTTTATTAAGCTTATATTATATAAGTTAAGTACTAATAAAAACAATACTTATATTAATATATATATTTTAAATTTTTAAATTAATAATATTCAATTTATATTACTTAAGACGACTTTATTATATAGTAGTTTTTTTTTAGCTTTATAGGCGCAAAAGATCGACCTTAACGGGATTACGTTTTTAAGGGAAATTATATAATACAGTATAGTTTTTAATTATATAATATACGTAATATACCCTAAGTACGCGCTTAACGTAATATAATAATTTTAATATAAAAACTACTATATAATTTAGGATAAGTAAGCTACCCTACTACTTATTAATAATAAGCTAAGTAATATACTTATATAGTAGCGCTAGTTAAAAAGGTTAATAATAAAGGTCGGCTATAATAGTTAGCCATAATAGTCGGCCGTAATAGTTAAAAGCGGCCTTTTTTAACTATAGAGGTTCTAAACTTTAATAACAACGTAGAGGTTTTTAAAAAAAGGGCTAAATAGGTTAATATTTACTACTCTTTAGAGCTCGTAAAAAATTTTTTTATCCTTATTGCTTTTAATATTACCTAAAGCTCTATTTAAACTAAATAAATTTATTAAATATATTTACTAAATAAACCTATTAATATATAAACTATTACTTATTAAGAACTTACTCTCTTAGTATATAGTTAGTAATTAGCGGGCTAAAGATGCCCCTCGATAGGTCCCCCCCTCTGGGGCTCGATAGATTAGGCCCCCTTAACGCCCTGGCTATTGTAATTAACGTAGGTATACTTAAAGAGTAGTATAGTACTTTTTAATAATATAGAATTTAGCTAAGTAATAATATAAATATTATAAATAGCCGGGCTAATACGGACGTTAAGATTTAGTATATTAATACTAACTTAGAAATTATATTCTATAGAGCTAGAAATCCCTTTAATATAAGCTATATTATAAATATAAGGGAATATATAAGGGGTTTTTTAATTTTTAATGAGAAGGAGTATATAATATAAGATCTAGCTACTTACGTAGGCTAGTACTAGGAGGTTTTATATACGTTAGAGTAAGTATAGCTTACTTTTTAAATAGCTAGAAGTAATAAAAGGTTAAGAGCTATTAATAAAAAGGAGATAATAGTTAAGTTAGTTAACTATTTTAATTAGTAATTAAGTATAGAGCGCAATATACCCAGTTTTCTTTAATACGTAATATATAATACGGCCCCGGCAGATTACTCTATCGGGGGGGACGACTTTATTATAGTTCGGGGTTTTTTAATATAATATTAATAGGATCGAATTACTAAGTATATCCCCTAAAGTATCCCTATAGGTTAATAAGTTATTAACGTCTTAGTATTTTAATAATATATATTTAAGTAGGTAGACGATTTAATAATAATAGTAATAATAATAGTATAATAATAATAAACGGCGAGGGAAATAGCGTTTTTTAATTTTAATAAAAGAAACGAGGTAACGAATATATATATATATATAAATTCCGTAGTTATAAACTTTATAGGAGGGAAAGTTAAAAAGTTAGAAAATTTAAAAAAAGTAGTCTATTAAGATAGTGGGAGTATCTATTGATATTATATATTAATACTATATAATCGATATCAAGAACAGCCCGAGGAACTAGTAAAGGCAGAATAAAAAAACAAATATAGTATTAATATACGGTATTAGTAGATACTTATACTATCTTACTAAACTATTTTTTTAGATTTTCCTTAACTTTCCCTCTTCTAAAGTTTATAACTACGGATTATTAATAGTAATAATAGGCGCTACTACTTTATAAGCCTACGTACCTAACTAAGTTAGCTACCCTTCTAAGTAATAGTAGCTTATAATAATAGTATTAGAGATACCCTCGTTACCGTTATTAAAAATAATACTAACCTTATAATATTTACCCTATTTTAACTTTATTTATATATATATATATATTCGTTACTTTATTTCCTTTATTAAAATTAAAAAACGCTACTTCCCTTACTATTTATTATTCTTATACTATCGCTATCGCTATTTAACTATTTACCTTAAGTATACTTTATTGAAATATTAAAATATTATTAATAACTTATTAACCCTTAGGGCTTCTTTAATAATTAGAAGTTCGATTTTATAAGTATTATACTAAACGACCCCGAGTTATAAAAAGACCGCCTTAATAAATACTATATTTATAATATTAAATTTATCCCCCTAACGGAGTAATCCGCCGGGGCCGTATTATATATTACGTATTAAGAAAACTAGGTATATTGCGCTCTATACTTAATTACTAATTAAAATAGCTCCCGACCTTCCCTTATAGTCCTCTAAGTTCTAGCTGTTTAGAGAGCGAGCTATGCTTATTTTAATATATATAAAACCTCCTAGTACTAGCTTATATAAGTAGCTAGATCCTATATTATATATTCTTTTTTATTAAGGGTTAAAGGGCCCCTTATATATTCCTTTATATTTATAATATAGCTCGTATTAAAAAGATTTTTAGTTTTATAAAGTATAATTTCTAAACTAGCGTTAATATATTAAATCTTAATATTTATATTAACTTAGCTATTTATAATATTCGTATTATTATTTAACTAAATTCCGTATTATTAAAAAGTACTTTATTAATTTTTAAGTATACTTACGTTAGTTATAATAGCTATAGTATCGAGCTAGCTAAAGAAGGTACCTAGCCTAAGAGAAGTAAATTTATTAATAAGTATTTTTAGAGTTCTAGCTTACTAATTACTAACTATATACTAAGAGTAGAGTAGGTTCTTATCGAAGTAGTAGTTTATATATTAATAGGTTTATTTAGTAGATTTATTTAGTAAATTTATTTAGTTTAAATAAAGTAGCTTTAGGCGATATTAAAAGCGATAAAGATAAAAAGAATCTTTATAAGCTCTAAAGAGTAGTAAATATTAGCCTATTTAGCCCTTTTTTTAAAAACCTTTATATTATTATTAAAGTTTAGAACCTCTATAGTTAAGGGCCGCCTCTAACTATTATAGCTAACTATTATAACTAATTATTATAGCCGACCTCTATTATTAACCTTTCTAATTAGTACTACTATATAAAAAATAGCTTACTTATCCCGAATTATATAGCGGTTTTTATATTAAAATTATTATATTACGTTAAGTACGTACTTGAGGTATATTACGTATATTATATAGTTAAAAAGTATATTATATTATATAATTTCCCTTAAAAGCGTAATCCCGTTAAGGTCGATCTTTTACGCTTATAAAGCCGGAAAAAAACCACTATATAATATTAATTTATAAAAAATAAATAGATATATTATTATAAACGTCGCTCTTATTAATACTTTTTTAATATAATAAAGTATAAATAAGCCTAGACTTAATAATATAATTACGAGCTTAGAAAGAGTATAAGTAAGTATATTAAATAGGAATATTAATAAAAAGAGGTTATTATTAAATAAAATAAAGGGAGAAAGTAAGGGGTAGTATTCGGCTATTAAGAAGGCGATTAATATATTATAGTAGCGGGGTTATTAGTATTTAGTAACGGCTACGGCCGGCTATAGTTAGTTATAAAGTCTTATTAAAGTACGTAATAAAAACTCGATATTAACCTTAATAGACTAGCTTACTCGTAAAGGCAAAAATAGCCCCTAATGAGGTAGACCGGACCCTAAAGGGTTAATTTTACTTATATATATATATATTCGTTACTTTATTTCTTTTATTAAAGTCGAAAAACGCTTCCCTTGCTGTTTATTATTATCGCGCTATTACTATTTTATTGTCTATTCTAAGTATACTTTTTTATTTTAGTATTCTACCTCTACTAGCTGCTCGGGCGGTTCTCAATATCCTTTATACAGTATTAATATACGGTATTAGTAAATACTCACACTATCTCGGTAGACTATTTAAGTATACTTTATTAAAATACTAAGACGCTATTAATAACTTATTAATCTTTAGGGCTTCCTTAATAACTAAAAGTTATTTAATCCTATAAGTATTATATTAAATAACCCCGAGCTATAAAAAAACTACCTTAATAAATATTACATTTATAATATTAAGTTATAAAAAACGGATAAATATATTATAGTAAGTACTGCCCTTATTAATACCTTTTTAATATAATAAAATAATATAAAAAAGCCTAGACTTAATACTATAATTAAGAGCTTAGAAAGAGCGTAGGTAAGTAATTAAAATAAGAATATTAAGGAGAGGGTATTATTAAATAAGATAAAAGGAAAAAGTAAGAGGTAATATTTAGTTATTAAAAAAGTAATTAATATATTATAGTAGTAGGGTTATTAATATCTTAAGTTTAGTTAGTATTATTTACTATAGCTAGCTATACTTAGTTATAAAGTTTTATTAAAGTATATAATAAAGATACTTAATATTAACCCTAATAAACTAGCTTACTTATAAAGGTAAAGATAGCCCCTAATGAGGCGGACCGGACCCCAAAGGGATATATTCTTAAGTATCTTATTAAATATCTTCTTAATGAAACTTTTTTTAAATTAGTTTAAAAGTTCTCGTAATTTTTATATAACCTACCCTATAATCCTTATAATATTAATAAAAACTCTCTATTTAAAAAGACTTTATTTTAAAAAATAATAAGTCTTTTCTTTAAAAAAAAAATAGTAAACCCTGTTTATTAAGTAAATATATTCTGAATTCGCTAGTTATAGCGCGAACTCTTATTAAATATAATATATAGAACTCAGTTTTAATTTATAATTTTTTAATAAGCTCTTTAGTTTTTAATAAAAAATAAGAAGTAAATACTATTTTACCCCTTATAAACTCCTTTATAATAAGATATAAAATATATTATTTTAATATAATAACCCTAGTTCTATTAGACTCCTTTTTACTTATACTAAATTATTAATAAGCGCTTATTAGTAACTCTCTTATTTTTTTATTTCAAGTTATTATAATAATAATTAGTATTATTTTATTAATATACTTTATAATATATTATTAATATAGGAGAGAGGATTTCCTATCCTTAGAGCTAGTTAATATCTAGCTAAGATTATAAAGGGAAGCCTTGACTACTTAAATATATACCTTAATAATATTTTTCTTCTAAGCTAATTATTCTTTATTAAACGTTAGGTAGTAATTTATTAATAAAATATAGTTTTTAAACTAATATAAAAAGGACGTCCTTATAAACTACTTCTCCCTTTATATAATCTAGCTTTTAAATAGACCGTTTACTAAGTTCGTTTTTTTTAATTAGTATTTTAAATTAAACTTATATATTAATAACTTATATATTTACCTCGAGACCCTTTCTCAAAGGTCCTATACTAATATACTAATTACTTTTTTTAAATATTTAATAATTTATTAAAATTATAAACTTTTTTAAAAAGCCTTAAAAAAATGAGCCTAATACTCTAGCCCTTTTATTATAATAAGTAGTTTTTATTAACCTATAGCTTATTACTATCCTATATTTAAGAGTTTTTATAATTAATAAATAATAGGTTACTATTTTTTATTACCTTATTATTTATTTTATTTATTTTAATATTCTACCTTTACTAACTACTCGGGCGATTCTTAATATCGATTATATAGTATTAATACATAGTATTAATAAATACTCTTACTATCTTAATAAACTATTTTTTTAGATTTTCTACCTTTTTAACTTTCCCTTTTATAAAGTTTATAACTACGGATCATTAATAGTAATATTAAGCACTTAACGCTACTACTTTATAAACCTATTATATACTTAGCTAAGTTAACTACTTTTCTAAGTAATAATAGCTTATAATAATATAAAATCGGAGATACCCTCGTTACTATTATTATATAATATCGACCTCTATAAGTATAATATCTATTATATTTTTAACTTTAACTTATATATATATATATATATATATTCGTTACCTCGTTTTTTTTATTAAAATTAAAAACGCTACTTCCCTTACTATTTATTACTATTATACTATTACTATCGTACTATTATTATCACTATCTAATTATTTATTTTAAATATACTTTATTAAAATACTAAGATATTATTAATAACTCGTCGACCCTTAGAGCTTTTTTAATAACTAAAAGTTCGATCTTATAAGTATTATACTAAATAACCCCGAGCTATAAAGAGACCGCTTTAATAAATACTATATTAATAATATCGACTTATTTGTTTTAGTATTCTACCTTTACTAGCTACTCGGGCGATTCTCGATATCGTTTATACGGTATTAATATACGGTATTAGTGGATACTCACACTGTCTCGGTAGACTATTGTTTTTTTTAAATTTCCTTCCTCCTTTTTATCTTTCCTAATATCGACTTATAAAAGATAAATAAATATATTATAATAAGTATTACTTTTATTAATACTTTTTTAATATAATAAATTAATATAAATAAGCTTAGATTTAATAATATAATTAAGAGTTTAAAAAGAGTATAAGTAAGTATATTAAATAAGAATATTAATAAAGAGAGGTTATTATTAAATAAAATAAAAAGAGAAAATAAGGGGTAGTATTTAGTTATTAAAAAGGCGATTAATATATTATAATAACGGGGTTATTAATATTTTAAGTTTAGTTAGGATTAATAGCTATGGCTAGCTATTATTAGTTATAAAGCTTATTACGTAATTAAAACTCGATATTAACCCTAATAGACCAGCCTGCCTATAAAGGCGAAGATGGCCCCTAATGAGGCGGACCGGACCCCAAAGGGTTATTACCTTATTATAATAAAATTATTATAATAATTTTAACTAAAGTATTAGTTTTTACTTATATAATACGTTATAAGTTTTAATATATAAGTACGGTTACTAAAGTAAAAGCGATTTTTAGCTAATTAAACGCCTTATTTACTTCTTTATTTATTAAAATTCTTTTACTTAACCCTTTTCTATTTTGAATAATATTATTAATAATATAACGATACCTAAGTATTTAATAATAAACTTTTAATAAAGGTTATAGAACTTTAAAAATACTTAAATATTCTTAATAAACTCTAGCGCCTTTTAGTAAACAATCGTTCGTATTTATAATATATTAACTTTAATTATTTTTTAAATAATAATATAACTTAGGAATTTAACCTTTTTTTTTTAAAAAAAAAGTACTTTAATAGTTTAGTAAAAAGCCTATATAACTATAAGTTTTAAAGGACCTTTTTAATATTCTCTATATACTACTCCCTTATTATTAAATAAATTATTAAATTATTTATATATACTATATAATAAGCATTTAATAAGTTAGTAACCGTTTAGTAAATATATACTTAGAACGTTATAAGTACGTTCGTTAGTTTAAAAAGTATAATAATATATTTAGAATAACTATATTAGCTCCGGAACGCTATTTTTTATTAATCTTTTTTTTAAACTTAGATATAATAATAAGTTTCTTTAATATTTAATTTTAAAATTTATTTCGCTTTATAAAGCCTATTTAAGACCTCGTTAATAAGTAATAATAAGTATCGATTTTTTATAATTATTTTCTTTAGTTTATAATATTATAAAAGGGAACTCGAAGTAGGTTAAAACGCTACTTATATTAACTTAATAAACGTAACTTAATATAAAAAGGGAAAAAGTAGACTAGTAAGTAAGATCTGGGGCGCTAGGCTTTTAAGCTTAGTAATTTAGTAATTACGTAATATATAGGGGGTCCGTTAGGTACCTAAGGCCTAAGTATTAAAAAGCCTAGTACTTAGTACTATAATATTACTCCCCCCTCTAGTATAAAAGGCGCTATCTATAGTACTTAATTCTTTATTTAAATCCTTTATAATTACTTTTTATAAGCTTAAAATAAAGGTAGTTATTACGTTATTATTAGTTTATGATAAGGCCGGGCTATTATTAGCTACTATTTTTATTTATAATAAGAAGTTCCTTAGCGGCCCTATAATAATTAAGTATTATTTATAAAACGTTTATAAATTTATTAATATATTATAAAAGCTTTTTATATTATATTATATAAGATCCTCGTTATATCTTTTTTAATTAACTAAGTATTATAACTTATTATATTATACTCTTAATTTAACTACTTACGAGACCTTATATTTAGGCTTATTAAAGTTATAGAGGATTAGTAATAGGGGGTCCTTGTATTATCTAAGTAGGGGGTCCCCTATAGCTTTTTTTAACTTAATTAAGTAAAAGACTAGGTATACCCTATTTCCCTCGGGTAGTTTTACGATTTATATATTACCTAAGCCCTTTGGGATCCGGTCCGCCTTATTAGGGGCCATCTTCGCCTTTATAAACAAGCTAGTCTATTAGGGTTAATATCGAGTATTTTTATTACGTATTTTAATAAAACTTTATAACTAACTATAGCTAGCTATAGCCGTTACCAACTATTAATATTAACTAAACTTAAAATATTAATAACCCCGCTATTATAATATATTAATTACCCTCTAAATAGTTAAAAACTACCCCCTACTTTTTATTTTTTTTAATAATACTAGATTTTTTTTTTAATCCTTTTTAATCTACTCTTACGTAGCGATTCTAAAGTATTAATAATACTTAAAAATCGGTTAAGTATTTCGAGGCTACTATATTATATAAGCTAGGTACTAATTATAATAATAACTACGTCGATATTTCCGATTTTTAAGTTAATAATATCTAATCCGTATTTTTTAAAATAATTATATTATAGTTCGGGGTCTTTTAGTATAATACTTATAAAATCGAATTTCTAGCCCTTAAAGTATTCTTATAGATTAATAAGTTAGCGTCTCGGTATTTTAATAATATATATTTAAGAATAAGTAAATAATTTAATAATAATAATAATAGTATAATAATAATAAATAATAAGGGAAGCGTTCTTCGATTTTAATAAAGGAAACGAGGTAATAAATATATATATATTTATTTTAGTATTCTACCTTTGCTAGCTACTCGGGTAATTCTCTATATCGTTTATACGGTATTAATATATAGTATTAGTAAATACTCATACTATCTTAGTAAACTATTATTTTTTTTAAATTTCTTTCCTCCTTTTTATTTTTCCTTTTTATAAAGTTCATAACTACGGATTATTAATAATAATATTAAGCGCCTAATATTACTACTTTATAAGCCCGTATACCTAGCTAAGTTAGCTACCTTTCTAGGTATAGTAACTTATAATAGTAGTATTAAAGATGCCCTTATTACTATTATTAAATAATATCGACCTCACAATATCTACTTTTTAACTTTACTTATATATATATATATATTCGTTACCTCGTTTCCTTTATTAAAGTTAAAAAACGCTACTTCCCTTACTATTACTATTATTATTACTATTTAACTATCTACCTTAAGTATACTTTATTAAAATACTAAAATACTAACTTATCGACCCTTAGGGCTTCCTTAATAACTAGAAGTTTAATCTTATAAGTACTATACTAAACGACCCCAAGCTATAAAGAGACCGCTTTAATAAATATTATATTAATAATATTAATTTATAAAAAATAGATAAATATATTATAATAAGTATTACCCTTATTAGCGCCTTTTTAATATAATAGAGTATAAATAAGCCTAGACTTAATAATATAATTAAGAGCTTAGAAAGAGTATAAGTAAGCGTATTAAATAAAAATATTAAAAAGAGGTTATTATTAAAAAAGATAAAAAGAGAAAGTAAGGGGTAGTATTTAGCTATTAAGAAAGTAATTAATATACTACGGCAGCGGGGTTATTAATATCTTAAGTTTAGTTACTATTAATAGCTACGGCTAGTTATTATTAATTATAAAGCTTATTATATAATAAAAACTTAATATTAACCTTAATAGATTAGCTTATTTATAAAGGCGAAGATGGCCCCTAATGAGGCGGACCGGACCCTAAAGGGAAATATATATATATATAAGTCGAAGTTATAAACGTAATAAATATTAATAATAAAAAGGTTAGTATTATACTTAATAATAATAACGAGGGTATTTCTAATACTATATTATTATAAGCTACTATTATTTAGAGGGCGGTAAACTTAGCTAAGTAGGCGGCTTATAAAGTAGTAGTATCGTACTTAATATCGCTATTAATCCGTAATTATAAACTTTATAAAAAAGAAAGTTTAAAAAAGTAGAAAATCTAAAAAAATAGTCTAACGAGATAGTAGGAGTATTTACTAATACTATATATTAATACTATATAACCGATATTAAATAATCCGTAGTTATAAACTTTATAAGAGGGAAAGTTAAAAAGTTAGAAAATCTAAAAAAATAGTCTATCGAGACAGTGGGAGTATCTATTAATACTATATATTAATATTATATAAACGACATCGAGAATCGCCCGAGCAGCTAGTAAAGGTAGAATATTAAAATAAAAAAATAATAACTAATATTAAGAATCGCCCGAGTAGTTAGTAAAAGTGGAAATAAAAAATAAATATATTACCTAAGCCTTTATTAATAATAGGCCACGGGCTAGCCTATAGCTATTATAGTTTATTAGCCTCCTTCGTTTTTTAATATAATATATTTATAAATACCCTATTACTAACCTTTAAGTCGTCTAGTTATTAATAATAATTAGCGTATTTTTAATATTTTATCTAAGTAACTTCTATATTACCCTTAGTTATCTTATAGGCCTAGTGAATACCTTAGGCTATTCGCTAAGTATTAGTATAGTTAAACTTTTTTTTAATTAAATTAAAGCGCCGGGTCTTAGTAGCTTAGTTTAAAAAATAATCTAGGCTAGTAGTTAAATTTAATTTTATAAAATAATAATCCTATAATTTTACTTAGCTAGGCTATATAAGCAGAAGTTATTACAAAGAGCATATTACTCTAATTATTTTAGTAATAATTAACTAAGGGCCTTAGGTATTAAAAAAATAAACTAATTTAGGACCTCGGTTTAACTATTTATTTATAAATAGTTTATTATTAATAACTATAGTTTAATATTATAGAGTTTATAAAGCTCTTTTTAGAAATCTAATATAAATTAAGGGCCGTAGTTAAAAATGATAGTTTTTAATAGTTTAAAGATCGATAGTACTCTTTTATAGAATATCCTATTTATATCTTATATTATAATAATTTTAAAATAGGGGATCGAGATAGCTCTCTTACTTAACTTATTAATTATTATATATATCGTATTATAGCCTTTTTAATTAGGAGGTATTATTATAAAGTTTATTAAAATATATTACTATAAGTAGTTAGGGATTAATAGAGGCCTTAGCTCCCCCGGGGGCTTATTATGGGGTTTTTAAGAGCGATAATATATATAATAGTTCTTAATATATTAATATACGTTTATTATAAGGCCGGGCTAGTAATATTACTACTTAATTATTTTAATTACTTTATTTTAGCCTAGGTATACGAGGATCTTTTGCTTATATACCTAGCGAATCATTATATAGTGATTTTTTTCCGGCTTTATAAGCGCAAAAGATTAACCTTAACGGGATTACGCTTTTAAAAGAAATTATATAATATAGTATACTTTTTAACTATATAATACGCATAATATGTCCTAAGTACGCGGTTAATATAATATAGTAATTTTAATATAAAAACCGCTATATAATTTAGAATAAATAAGCTGCCCTCTTTAGCTATTTATTAATAATAAGCTAAGTAATATACTTACATAGTAGCGCTAACTAAAAAGGTTAATAATAAAAGTTAGCCATAATAATTAGCTATAATAATTAGTTATAATAATTAGAAATAGCCTTCCTTAACTATAGAGGTTCTAAACTTTAATAATAACATAAAGGTTTTTAAAAAAAGGGCTAAATAAGCTAATAATTATTACTTTTTATATTAAAGCTTATAAAGATTTTTTTTATCCTTATTGCTTTTAATATTACCTAAAGCTACTCTCTATTTGAACTAAATAAATTTATTAAATAAACCTACTAAATAAACTTATTAATATATAAACTACTACTCTACTCTTAGTATATTTATTTTTTTATTTCTACTTTTACTAGCTACTCGGGCGATTCTTAATATCGGTTATATAGTATTAATATATAGTATTAATAAATACTTATACTATCTCGTTAGACTATGTTTTTTGATTTTCTACCTTTTTAAACTTTCCTTTTTATAAAGTTTATAATTACGGATTAACGGCGATATTAGGCACCCGACGCCACTACCTTATGAGCCGCCTACTTAGCTAACTACTCTTAGTATATAGTTAGTAATTAATAAGCTAAAGATACTTATTAATAAGTCCACCCCTCTTAGGCTAGGCACTATCTTCGGCTAGCTTAACGCTATAGTTATTATAACTAATATAAATATACCTAAAGATTAGTAAAGTACTTTTTAATAATATAGAATTTAGATATATAATAATATAAATATTATAAATAGCCGGGTTAATATGGACGTTAAGATTTAATATATTAATATTAACTTAAAAATTATATTTTATAAAATTAAAAATCCCTTTAATATAGGTTTTATTATAAATATAAAAGAATATATAAGGGGCCCTTTAATTTTTAATAAAAAGGAGTATATAATATAAAATCTAGTTACTTATATAAGTTAGTATTAAGAGGTTTTATATATATTAAAGTAAGTATAGCTTACTTTTTAAATAGTTAGAATTTAGAGGACTATAGGGGAAGGCTAGGAGCTATTTTAATTAGTAATTAAGTATAGAGCGTAATATACTTAGTTTTCCTTAATATATAATATATAATACGGCCCCGGCGGATTGCTCTATCGGGGGGTTACGAATTATTATAATATAAAAGTTATTTTCTTTAAAATAACGAGCTTACTATTTATTATAAATAAGCCGTTATTTTATATTTTTTATTACTTATAACTTTTAATAATTAGTACCCTTATTAGGGTTAGGAATAGCGTCGTAGGGTTATAATTTAGTTTAAGTACTTTTTTAATAAATAAGTACTCCTAAAGTTCGTCCTTAGGTATAAAAAGCTAACGGCGAGCTTAGGTTACTAAGCCGTAGCCTTTAATAACGCTTATAACTTAGTAATAATATTTAGTAATAATAGCTTTAGTAATAATAAGACTTAAGTATAATTAGCCTCCTTTAGTACTTATTAAGTCCTAATATCTTTTATTTTCCTTAATAATACGTTAATAAGTATATTTTCTTATCCTAGCTTATATTATATTTTAAAATTAAAGTTAGTTAGGGTACTAGCCTAGTGGGCTTATTAAAAGTTTAAGAGGCGCTTTATTATAAAGAATAAAAGCGGCTAATAATCCGTAATAATATTAAACTTTTCCCTTTAGGGTCCGGTCCGCCTTATTAGGGGCCATCTTTGCCTTTATAAGTAAGCTAGTTTATTAAGGTTAATATTAAGTTTCTATTACGTACTTTGATAAGACTTTATAACTAACTATAGCTAGCCGTAGTTATTACTAATTATTAATATTAACTAAATTTAAAATACTAATAACCCCGCTACTATAGTATATTAATTACTTTCTTAATAGCTAAATACTACCCTATACTTTCTCTTTTTATCTTATTTAATAATAACCTCTCCTTATTAATATTCTTATTTAATATACTTACTTACGCTCTTTTTAAACTCTTAATTATGTTATTAAGTCTAAGCTTATTTATTTGTTTTGGTATTCTGCCTTTGCTAGCTGCTCGGGCGATTCTCGATATCGGTTACACGGTATTAATACACGGTATCAGTGGATACTCACACTGTCTCGCTAGACTATTTTTTTAGATTTTCCAACTTATTTCCCTCCTGCAAAGTTCACAACCACGGATCACTAAGCTTATTTATATTATTCTATTATATTAAAAAAGCGCTAATAAGGGTAATATTTATTATAATATATTTATTTATTTTTTATAAATCGATATTACGAATATAATATTTATTAAAGTAGTCTTTTTATAGCTCGGGGTCGTCTAGTATAATACTTATAAAATTGAACTTCTAATTATTAAAAAAGCCCTAAGGGTTAACGAGTTAGTATCTTAGTATTTTAATAAAGTATATTTAAAATAGATAGTTAAATAGTAATAGTAATAGTAATAATAAAAGAAGCGTTTTTTAACTTTAATAAAGGAAATAAAGTAACGAATATATATATATATATATAAGTTAAAGTTAAAAGTATTAAGGTAGATATTATACTTATAGAGGTTAATATTATTTAATAATAATAACGAGGGTATTTCCGATAATATATTATTATAAGTTATTATTACTTAGAAAGGTAGCTAACTTAGCTAAGTACGTAGGCTTATAAAGTAATAGTATTAGGTACTTAATATTATTATTAATAATCCGTAGTTATAAACTTTATAAGAGGGAAAGTTAAAAAAGTAGAAAATTGAAAAAAATAGTTTATTAAAGTAATAGGAGTATTTATTAATACTATATATTAATACTATATAATCGATATTAAAAATTACCTAAGTAGCTAGTAAAGGTAAAAATAAAAAACAAATATTAAACTTTTAGTAATAATTAACTAACTCTATATACTATTTTTTTTAAATAAATTACTATTATTAATATCTCTTTATTATATATAGCGTAATTAAGCTCCGTATTATTTATAATTTTAAAATAAAACGTAACGGGGTATTATAAGCTATTATTTACTTATTATTAAACTAAAGCCCTAGTATATACTAAGTTTAATATATCGGTTTTTAAGTACGTAAGTAGCTCGGGCCTAAAGTATTAAAGTATTTATTTTTATTTTTTATTTCTACCTTTGCTAGCTGCTCGGGCGATTCTCGATATCGGTTACATAGTATTAATACACAGTATCAGTGGATACTTATACTGTCTCGTTAGACTATTTTTTTTAGATTTTCTACCTTTTTGAACTTTCCCTCTTATAAAGTTTATAATCACGGATTAACGGCGATTAGCTACTTTTTATAAGTTCTATTTTATAATTATAATTATAATATTATATTAACGTATTATTAACTACCTTATTAAAAATATTAGTCTAAGGCTATAGTACTTTTAGAAGCTTTATAATAATAAGATCTTAGGTCTTTTAATTATTATCTTTTAGGGAATCTTCTTATTCTTACTTATTCCTAATTATATAATCTAGCTCGTATAATAATATAGAGCCTAGCTCTACGTCCTTACGCTTTAAATTAATCTCGAACACTAGGGCGTTAATAAAAGTAATATTTAATAGAGTATCGGATTTCCTTTATTAAATAAATATTTATATAAGCTTAGTTTTTATTAAAGAGGTTAGTAGTACGTTAATAAGCGCGCGGTCTATTTTCTAAACGCTTTTAATATTATTAAAACGCTATATATATTAAATTTATATATTATAGGGTTAATAAAGTATTTTAATAAGCTTTAATAGTACTCGCTTCTTTTTTTACTCTTTATTATATTATATTATATTTATTTTAAATACTTTTTATTATCGTTTAGTATCGATATAATACTAAACATTAATAACTTCTAAGGTATATAAGTCTTTTATATTCTTAATAATAATAGGGGGGCTTTTTTATAATAATAGCTCCTCGGGCTATATAAGGTGCCTATAGCGCACGTTAGGGTTAACTTTACAGTACTTAAATTACTTTTATTTAAAAGTTAAGTCGTAGTACTGTATATTAAGTTAAAATAAGGGTATTTTTAAAAAGACCCAATAGTTAATATATAAATTAATAATCTATACTATATTAATATTTTTTAATTACTCGCCGTTAAATCTAGTAATAAAAATAGGGCGTAGTAATTTATTAAATAGGGCTACGTAGAATCTTTATAATAATAGGATTACGTAATTATTTATAAATCCGTACTTATTAGCTCCTATATTAGGTAAGGCTTTTAAGTAAATTTTATATTTATTAAATATTATTATAAGCTTAATCTCTAGAAGCTACTTTTTTATAAAATTTTATAAGTTTATTAATATTAAATAAAATACTAATTTTCTGTTTTCTTTTATACTTATCCCCTAACTAAGAGGTTACTTATACTAAGGGGCTTCCCCCCGACGGAGTAATCCGCCGGGGCCGTACCGTATATTACGTATTAGAGAAAACTAAGTATATTACGCTCTATACCTAATTACTAATTAAAATAATAATTAACTAACTTAACCGTTATTTTTTTTTATTAATAACTCCCGACTTTCTGCCGCTTTTAGCTATTTAGAGGGCGAGCTATACTTATTTTAATATATATAAAACCTCTTAATACTAGCTTACGTAAGTAGTTAAATCTTATATTATATACTCCTTTTTATTAAAGATTAAGGATATTACGGCTAGCTAGTCGTAATAAGTATATTAATAAAAGTTAAGGCTACGAGTACTAAGTAAATAGTATTATAGTCGTAAATAGCTTCTTTAAAACTATATTTATAAGTCGTAAGGTAGGTAAGGTTTCGGTAATTAATTGTAGTCTTATTAGAGGGGTTCTTAATAAAAATAGTTAAAAACGATTATAAGATCTAATACTAAGTTAATTACTAAAGAAGCTATAAAAGTCTATCCTTAAGCCTAGCTTAAGTCTATATTATATATAAGTCTCGTTCCTAAATATATCCTTTATAACGTTCTTATTTATTATTATCTAACTATTTACTAAACGGTTACCCGTCCTACTTATTTATAATTATCCGTCCTACTTATTTATAATCGTCCGTTCCTTATTTTATTATATAATTATAATTACGTAACTTATTTATAGTTCTTTTATTTTAAGAGGAGTCGCCCTAAGTCCGCACTCTTATATATATAGTATAGTAGCTGCCGTAAGTCCTATAGGGCGAGGCCCTAGCCTTGCTATACGTATTAGATTATAATATTAGCTTCTCTTTTTAAAAGTCTAGTCCTCTAGGCCTATAAATAGGTCGTCTATTCCTAAGTTAAGGAATCGTTAAATATTTCCTTAAAATATACTAATACGATATTAGGTCGAATTAAAAAATCGAAATCTCTAATAACTACGTCTCGTTATAAATTATTACGTATTATTCGTTTTTTTAACGAAGGTATAAAAATAATACCTTATTTAAATTATCGCTCGTAAGGGGTCCGTTATTTAGTTCTTTTTAATTCCGAGGTTTGCAGAATATATTATTATTTAAGTATTTCGTACGATACGTTTATTAATATTATTTATACTCGTAAGTATTACGTTTCTATTTATTAGGTCTTAGTTAACTGGGCGTAGTTAGTTAATTAGTAATAAAGTCTAATTATTTTAATTATAAAAAAGAAGTAAAAGAGTTACGGTTTTAGGAAAGAGCTACGGAGTTATAAAAAAAGGCTAAGGCTTATTAATAAGCTTAGGCTAAGTTAAATAAGTTATTATCTAAGTTAGAGCGTCTTCGTTCTTAAAAATAAATAGTATTTAAAAAGAGTCAAATTATATTAAAAGAGTTCCCTAAGGGTTCCGAGAATACTTCCTTAGTAGCTCGTAAAATATAGGCTAACGGTACTTTTAGGATTATTAATTAGGACGCCGTAATAGCTAAGAGTTCTAGATTTAATTTTAATTTTAATACTCCTCGAGAAGCTATTAGGAGTTCTAAAAGTTTATAATAAGTTCCTATATATTTTCTTTATATCCGTAATTTTTCTATTTAATAAGGAATTTTTATATTTCGTTCTTAACTCTATAGTCGATAATTCTTTTAACTTCGTATTCTAATTAGTTCGGTTTAATAATAATATAATTTTCTATATATAAACCTTTTAGTATAGGCTCGAGTAATAAAATATAAAAAACGGGATAGTATCGTATCGTGTTTAGTAATCTTAATTCGTAATTAATTAGTAAGACTTTTTTAATAATTTCGAAAGGTCTAAGTTTTTTATAGTCTAATTTATTACTTAGTCGTTTCGTTTTAATATTATAGTAAAAGAGATAGGTACTATTCCCCTTTTCTAAAGATAGTCCTCTAATCCTTAATTTATTTGCATTCTTTTTTATATATTATTATATAAACTCGAGGTTTAGTAAGGCTTACTTATAGATCTCCTTAAGCTTACTTACGTTTACTATAGTTTTTATAGTTTATAGTCCTTATCGTACTTCTCTGTATATTATTAGTTAGAATCCGTAGTTAAGATAAAACGGGGATTCTTTTGTACTTTTGCTAACTATACTATTATATACGAATTAGGCTATTAGTAAAAGTGCTACTTAATTATCCTAGTCGTAGTTTATATAATAATAAAGGTATATTTTAAGGATCTAGTTAATCTTTTCTATTTATTTATCGGTTTATAAATAAAATAATATTAATAGTTTATAGTCTATACTAAGTTACGAAATTAGAGATTTCTAAAACTTTAAAATAAATAGCTTATCTTTATTAGAGATAATTTTTTTTAGTAAACCGTAGTTCGAAAGTATAACCTTAGTAAATATATATGCTAGGTCTTTTATAGTACTTAATTCTTTATAAGGAATAAAATGTGCGAACTTAGTAAGTCGGTCGACTATAACTAAAATACTATTGTACTATATTTTAGTAAATAGTTCTCTAGACTTTAGTAGTTTAATAATAAAGTCCTATATAATTAAATACTATGCTTTTGTTAGTAGTTATAGTAATTATAGCTCGTTATAAAGCTTATATAGGTTATTTTTATTTTTTTTATAAGTTGCGCAATCCTTAATTATTTTTATAATTTTAGTACGTATAGCGGATTTATTATAATATTAGCGAATCCGTTTTTACGTTTTAGTAATTCTTTAGTAACCGTATGCCGGTATACTATAAATTTTTATAATAAGCTTAGGGGTTATTTTTCTAATCGGGCTAGTATTAATCTTTTTAGCTATTATAAAAAGTTTCGTAATTAGTATAAGGTTTCTATTTTTCTCTTATTTAAGGATAACTTAAGTTTTTTTAGGGACCGCGACTTCGTAGTTAGGTCTTTTACTAAGAGCGTTTACTCTATTATTTTTTAAACTTTTTC
This sequence comes from Colletotrichum abscissum, assembly GCF_030869225.1. Classification (NCBI taxonomy): domain Eukaryota; kingdom Fungi; phylum Ascomycota; class Sordariomycetes; order Glomerellales; family Glomerellaceae; genus Colletotrichum; species Colletotrichum abscissum. The sequence goes on along the minus strand of NW_026849987.1, from coordinate 500,581 downwards.
GATAAATAATTCGGAAGTTATATTTAAATAAGAATTCGCTCTATTTAACTTATTATTTATTTAGATTCTTATTCGTTATAAAATTTATAAGGTTCTTATAGTTTATATAAACTATAACTTCGTACTTAGTTTTAAATAGCTATAGTCTCTATTTTTAAAATACTTCGATAATTATTATTAGTTTTTTATTATAGATTTACTAATTTAATTCTACTCTGTAAAATGCTTTAGAATAGAAATAATATAAGTAAAGCTTTTTTTACTCGTCTCGTTATTTTAGAACTACTCTTATAATAAGTTTAAGGCGTTAGTCTCGATTTCGAAAGGTTTTCGGGGGTCCGGGATTATAATAACTAGTTTAGAGACGACTATATTTTTAACTTTAATAAATACTTCTTTATACTTAGGGTCCTAAATAAATAGGGTATCCTTTTATATTAGATTATTAAGAGGTCTAATTATATTAGTATAGTCCTTAAGGAATTATTAATAAAAGTTAACGAATCCTAAGAATCCTTATACGTCCTTAACGTTTTGTAATATAAGCTAGTCCCTAACTACTTCTATTTTTAATACTTATATATAGATTTATTTTAGTATAATAATATATCCTAAGAAATCTACCTTTTATATATAAAACTCGTATTTAGAGGGTTTAGTATATAGCTTAGCGTCTTAGAGCTTTTAAAATACTATATAGATATACTTCTTATATATTTCGAGGTCGGGGGAGAAGATAAGGATATTATTAATATAAATAATAATAAAGATATTAATATACTCCCGGAGTACGTAGTTAACTATTGTTTAAAAAGTTACCGGAGTATTAATAAGTCCGAAGGGTATAACGAGGTATTTAAAGAGTCCTCTACGAGTTCGGAATACCGTCTTCTACTCGTCTCCTTTTTTAATTCGAATCTAGTTAAATACTTTTTTAAGATCTATAGTAGTAAACTAGTTAGCTCCGTAAAATAGATCTTTAAGCTTAATAATAAGTAATAAGGGATAGTAATTTTTTTTCGTAATTTCGTTAAGTCTCTTATAGTTAATAATAGGTCTTAATTTTCTGCCCTTTTTTAATATAAAGAATAAGGGGAATCTTGCGGGAGAATTCGATAGTTAAATATGTCCCTTCTCGAGCTTCTTATTAATATATTCGTTAAGATATTCTTATTTTTTTTAATTTATTAGGTATATTAAGTAGAACCTAGGTTATGCTCCTTCTTTAAGTTCGATCTCTATATCCTAGCTACTATGTTCTAGTAATCCTATTTCTTTAGGTTCTATAAAAAGTTTTGTATATATTTAGTACTCTTTGGGTATAGTTTAGAATTGTTACGATCCTCGATTATTAATACCGTATATAAACTTCTTAGAGCTTTTTACTATCTTAATAAAAGCTATATATCGTATTTATTCTCGTTTTTTAAGAGTTATTAAAAATCCGTTTAAACCCTTTTTCTTTTTAGGTCGTTTAGTAACTAGATTTTTTTAGAGGACCTAGTTAGTAGTCTAATCTATCCGTAAGTTATACTTTTATAACTATAAGATTCTTAAAATAACGTCGATATCTCCGATTTCCGTAATATTATACTATAATTATTCTTATTAGTTATTAATATATATCGAGAAGTATACGGTCTCTTAATTAACATATCCGTAGTTATAGTTAACTTATTCTCTTTTTACTGTTTATAATTAATATAGGTTATCTTTTTATACCTATAATAAGTTAAGTTTATTTATTATTCTTAGTAAAATATAAGTTTTTTATGCGCCGCTATTAATAATAACGTTTAGTCCTCGTCCGTAAATATCGAGGTTAATTCGTAAGTATGCGTCGTTACGTTATTTAGTTATTTATAAGAACTTTTTTTTTATTTTTATTTTTTATCGTTTTTTTATAATTAGTTTTTTTAGTTTTTTAATATACGCTTTTTTTACTAAGCGCCTTGCTCGCGCAGTTCTTATTATTCTTTCTATACCTTAGCTTTTTTAACGTAATAGATTTAGTATTAGTCGTATTTATAGTTTTTTTATTCTATATATTCGCTATTAAAGTACTTTATAAGAAAGCTAGGGTCTGGGCCGAATATTACTTTGTTATTATTATTAAAGCTTAGTAACGTTTAACTAAGTAGTTAGTTTTTTATATAGATATCCTTAACGGGTTTATTATTATATTTTTATAAATAGAAACGGCTATCTTATTTATATACGAGGTATTAGAGGTATTTATTATCTAGGTATTTTATCTAAAATAATTCCTTATAAAAGGGGTTTTTAGGGTCGAATAGAGAGTAGTCTTTATCTATATAGGGGGTTATTATAATCTTTTTACGTTCTTTAGTTTTATAGAACTAAATAGTTTAGTTATTTTTAAATAAATAAATATATTTATACTATAGTTCGTTATTATTCTTTTTAGAGCTAGTATTATTAATACTAAGTAGTACTTTATAATTAATCTCTATCTAAGTACGTCGTTAGGTAACGTTACGAGGTTCGTCCGAATTGTAAAGTAATTTTACTTTATTAAAATAAAAAGAACTAGTTCTTATTTTAATATTTTCTTTTTCCTTAAGGTTAAAATTAATTTTTCTTTTCTTTATAACTTTAAAATTAAAAGTCGGTTTTTTAATTACTTCGATCTTATCTTTACATAAGAGTTCTTCGAGCTATTTTTTAACTTTATAAATAAATTTTCTATTACTATCTACCTTTCGTATTATATAAATAGATTTAGTTAGGATTTCGTCCGAATCGAGTTCTTTCCTAAACTTAATAAGTTATTTTTAGTTTATATAGTTTCGTTGTGCTATATAAACGAGGCTACTTATAATTTCTCCTATATTGGGTCCTTTTTTTTTAAACTTAAGGAGTTACTCCCTTATACTAGCTAGGAGTCTTTATTTAATCCGTTTTTTAAAAAGGTAAAATATATCCTTTATAATAAAGTCTATCTTAGCCTTCTTTTTTATATTTTTATAAATCTAAAAAAGTATAGTAATATATTCGATATTATTTTCTTCGAGAGTATAGGGTCGGTAAGTAAGTATTTCTTCTCCCTTTATTATTATTACTAAGGTTCTAATAAATAGTATAATATCGTACCCGGATCGTTCTATATTCTTAGGTTACTTAGGGTACTATCCTATTTATTCTTTACTATCTTAGTAAATAAGATAGTTATTATCGTAGTAAGCCGTTTATAAGAGTTATTTATAGGGGATTTCTTTATTAATAATATTAGCTCGTTTTTCTAAAATAGGTTAGTATTAAATACGCTTAGGTTATTAATAATCTCTAATTATATATCCTAGTTTATCGTAGTTATAGTATTTAAAGTCCTTTTTTTGTTATAGTTCTTTGCGTTTAGTAATACTAAGGTCTATAGGTCCTCTATATTATTTATAAAACGTGCTTTGTTATTACTAATTTCTTAAGTTATTTTAGTAGTTATTTAGTAGTTTACTATAGTTTTAGTATTTTCTTTCGGAGTTAGCTTAAGGGCGTCGTACCTCTCTTTTTTCTTTACGTCGTTTATATAATTAAGTATCGATTTTAATAATAAGCTCGACGTACTATAAGAATTTTATTAGTATTTTTATCTTACTAAGTTCGTCCTTAACTTTATTTTTTAGTCCTTAGTAAAATAAAAAAATACGGGTTTCCTTAATAAAATCGAGTCGTACTATAAGTTTTTTAAACTTAGTAGCGTAGTACGAAGCGGACTTAGTTTATTAAAAGTTAGCTAAGTCTTTTTTAGCTTATTACTTTTTATTAAAGTCTTAGAATAGGGATTCGAGGGCGCTCTAAAATCCTATTATACTACTAAAAATGTTCGTAGTTTCTTTTTTATAATATAATAAATAACTATTATTACTAAGGAATTCTTTTTAAAAAGGTTCGAACTATTCTAAGGCTCGTCCTCTAAAGAAGGTTATTATATAAATAACTCGTTTAGTTTTATTATAAAAGTTAGTAGCGTAGAACGTTTAGTAAGTTCTAATTTAAATTAGGAATCCCTTAAAGTATCTAATAATTCTATTAAAAATAGTAAGTATATTAAGCTTAAGTTTTTTTTATTTATCTATAAGAGTCTTAATAATATTAGTAGTAGCTCGGAGGGTTCTAACTTTTTATTTTAGGTCGTCTATTTCTCTTTTTTTAATTCCTAAGTTAGTTATAGCTTCGTTAACTATATTTTAGAGGGCGGCGATATTTTTATTATTCTTAGTTAGAGTTACGGCTATTTAAGTAGAGTTATTATTAAAAAGCTTCGCGAGTTCCTTATTTTGCTTACTACTTTTCTTAACGGTGCGTTATATTTTTTTATAATCTACTTTTTTAAGAACTATATTATTATTAGAGTTATAAGTAATATTAAGTATTTTATTATCCTCGACCTTAGCTAGCTCGCTAGCTAAGTTAATAAATCGCTTAGAGTTAGATAAAGGGGTACTTAGGGTCTTAAAAAATATCGTCGTTCGTTTTACTACTTAGTAAGTCTTATAAGGTTAACTTACTAAATAGGAGCAATTAAAGTATTATAACTAGCTAGTTATAATAAGTATATTAATAAAAATTAAGGCTACGAGTACTAAGTAAATAGTATCGTAATCGTAAATAGCTTCCCTAAAACTATATTTATAAATTATAAAGTAAGTAAGGCTTTAGTAATTAATTATAGTCTTATTATAGGGGTTCTTAATAAAAATAGCTAAAAGCGATTATAAGATCTAATACTAAGTTAATTACTAAAAAAGCTATAGAAGTCTATCCTTAAGCCTAGCTTAAGTCTATATTATATATAAGTCTCGTTCTTAAATATATCCTTTATAACGTTCTTATTTACTATTATCTAACTATTTACCGAACGGTTGCCCGTCTTACTTATTTATAATCGTCCGTCTTACTTATTTACAATCGTCCGTTCTTTATCTTATTATATAATCGTAGTTACGTAATTTATTTATAGTTCTTTTGCTCTAAGAGGAGTTACCTTAAGTCCGTACTCTTATATATATAGTATAATAGCCGCCGCAGGTCCTATAGGGCGGGGCCCTAGCCTTACTATGCGTATTAAGTCGTAACAAAGGATCCCCTTATATATTCCTTTATATTTATAATATAGCTTATATTAAAAAGATTTTTAGTTTTATAAAATATAATTTCTAAATTAATATTAATATACTAAATCTTAATATCTATATTAGCCTAGCTATTTATAGTATTCGTACTATTACTTAACTAAATTCCGTATTTGTTTTTTATTTTTGCCTTTGCTAGCTACTCGGGCGATTCTCGATGTCGTTTATACGGTATTAATACATAGTATTAATAGATACTCCCACTGTCTCGATAGACTCTAAATTCCGTATTATTAAAAAGTACTTTATTAATCCTTAGGCATACTTATATTAGCTATAATAGCTATAGTATCGAGCTAGCTAAGGGCGCCTAGCCCGAAAGGGGCAGACTTATTAATAAGTATCTTTAGAGAGTTCTAGCTTACTAATTACTAACTATATACTAAGAGAGTAGTAGCTTATATATTAATAAGTTTATTTAGTAAATTTATTTAGTAAATTTATTTAGTTTAAATAGAGAATAGCTTTAGGTAATATTAAAAGCGATAAGGATAAAAAGAATTTTTGCGAGCTATAGTATAATAAAGTAATAAATATTAGCCTATTTAGCCCTTTTTCTAAAAACCTTTACGTTATTATTAAAGTTTTAGTCTAGCGAGATAGTATGAGTATTTACTAATACCGTATATTAATACCGTATAACCGATATTAAGAATCGCCCGAGTAGCTAGTAAAGGCAGAATACTAAAATAAATTATTAAAGTTTAGAACCTCTATAGTTAAGGGCCGCCTTTAACTATTATAATTAACTATTATAACTAACTATTACGACCGACTTTTACTATTAACCTTTTTAATTAGTATTACTATAAGGCAGCTTACTTATCCCGAATTATATAATAGTTTTTATATTAAAATTACTATATTACGTTAAGTACGTACTTAGGGTATATTATACGTATTATATAGTTAAAAAGTATATTATATTATATAATTTCTTTTAAAAACGTAATCCTATTAAGGTCGATCTTTTACGCTTATAAAGCTAGAAAAAAACCATTATATATTTAATTTCATATTCTACTTTTACTAACTACTCGGGTAGTTCTTAACATCGATTATATAGTATTAATATATAATATTAATAAATACTCCCACTATCTTAGTAGCCTATTTTTTAAATTTTTTTAACTTTCCCTTTTATGAATTTTATAACTAGAGATTATTAATAACCATATTAAGCGCCCGAAGCTATTATTTTATAAGCCTATTATGTACCTAACTAAGTTAGCTACTTTTCTAAGTATAGTAGCTTATAATAATAGTATTAAAGATGCCCTTATTATTATTCTTAAGAATAATACCGACCTTTATAAGTACTAATTTATTTTTATATTCTACCTTTACTAACTACTCGGGTAGTTCTCGATATTAATTATATAGTATTAATATATAGTATTAATAAATACTCTTATTATCTTAATAAATTGTTTTTTTTTTAAACTTTTTACTTTTTAAGTTTTCCTCTTATAAAGTTTATAACTATAAATTATTAATAATAATATTAAGTACTTAATATTATTAATTTATAAACTTACGTACTTAGCTAAGTTAGCTACTTTTCTAAGTATAATAGCTTATATAGCGGATTTTTCCCGGCTTTATAAGTATAAAAGATCGACCTTAACGGGATTACGCTTCTAAAAAAAAATTATATAATATAGTATACTTTTTAACTATATAATATACGTAACGTAAGGAGATAGTGTAAGTATTTACTGATACTGTGTATTAATACTGTGAAACCGATATTGAGAATCGCCCGAGTAGCTAGCAAAGGTAGAAATAAAAAACAAATAAACTTTATAAGAGGGAAAGTCCCTTTGGGGTCCGGTCCGCCTTATTAGGGGCCATTTTCGCCTTTATAAATAAGCTAGTTTATTAGGGTTAATATTAAGTATCTTTATTACGTACTTTAATAAAACTTTATAACTAATTATAGCTAGCTATAGCCGTTATTAAATACGCTAATATAGCTTAAATAAACCGTTACTAACGACCTAATATATTAATTACTTTTTTAATAACTAAATATTACCCCTTATTTTCTCCTTTTATCTTATTTAATAATAACCTCTATTTACTAATATTCCTATTTAATATACTTACTTATACTCTTTCTAAGCTCTTAATTATATTATTAAGTCTAAGCTTATTTATATTACTTTATTATATTAAAAAAGTACTAATAAAAGCGACGCTTATTTTAATATATTTATTTATTTTTAATAAGTCGATATTATAAATATAGTATTTATTAAAGCGGTTTATTTATAGCTCGGGGTTATTTAGTATAATACTTATAAGATCGAACTTTTAATTATTAAAGAAGCCCTAAGGGTCGATAAGTTATTAATAGCGTCTTAGTATTTTAATAAAATATACTTAAGAATAAATAAACGGTTAAATAATAATATTATAATAATAATAGCGCAATAGTAATAGATAGTAAGGGAAGCGTTTTCGACTTTAATAAAAAAACGAAGTAATAAATATATATATATATATAAGTAAAGTTAAGAGTACTAAGGTAGATATTATGCTTATAAAGGTCGATATTATTTAATAATAGTAACGAGGGTATTTTTAATATTACTATTATAAGCTATTATTATATAAGAGAGTAGGCTATAAGTACTTAACTAGCGAGGCTATAATATAAGTATAGGTATATTATAAAACTAAAGCTTATAGAGTCCTTCGTAAGGGCTTTACCTCTTAAAAAGTTCTTTTATAATACGAACTATATACTAATTACTAAGTTATTAACGTTCTATTACTAGCCGTATTTTAAATTTATTATAATTACTTCCCCCTTATATAACTTTAGTCCCTAAAGTTATTATATAATATTTTCTTTTAGTACTAATAATAAAGCTATTAACGTTATTATTCGTAATAAATTTTATAAAGTATTAATAATATCCTTTTTTATTTAGGAATAAAGTATTACTCCTATTTTTTTATTTAACGGATATTTTATTATTATTATTTAGTAATAGCGCGCTAACTAATTACTAAGTTAGTAATATATATTTATAATAAAGTATTTTAATTATTATAATATATAAGAGCCTGCTTAGTTTTATAATTATTATTATTACTAAGTTATTAAGTATAGTAAAAGATTTTTCTCTTATTATTAATTACGTATTTATTTTTTTTTCCCCCCTTTTATTTAGCGACCGTTTTACGAATTCTTTTTTATATAATTATACTTTTTTTTTTACGATATTCTAATTCTATATCGTTTCCTAATTACGACTCTTTTACTATATTATTACTAAGTATTTATTAAAATATTTACTATTTTACGTATTTAAAATATATTTAATATAAAGTATAATTTTAAAAAGGGCTTTTACGGTTTTTATAACGGTACTCCTTATATACACTACTTAGTTAGTATATATTACGATATTAACGAGCTCGTTTATATTATTAGCGCTTATATTACTAAGTATATTATTTATTAAATTAATAAGAAGAAGTGTTTTATTATAAGTCGTCGAGTCCTTATTAATCTATTATTAAAATATTTACTAACGATGTTTTTTAGGTTCTTAAGGAGCTATATAGCGCTACTTAGTTTATTTAAAATACTTTTATAAAGTTTTATAATACTAAGGAATAGGGTAATTTTAATTTTTATAAGCGCGGCCGCGTTCTTTATATTTTTAGCTATATTATTAATATATAAGAGAAGGTCGTTATTTATATTACTAACTTATTAATAAGTAATAAAATAAAAAAAGTCTATTTTAAATAAGCTACTTTTTAAGAGCTTATTACTAACTACGAGTATTTAAACTTATTAATTTTAATTATAATAAGTCGTTAGTAATCGTTTAGTAAATTTTCTTTTTATTAACTTAGATTTCTTTTTTTAAATTAATATCTTTAATATTAATAATAAGACTAAGATTATTTCTTATTTTAGTTATTTTTAATTAGCTTATTTTTATAATAATAGCCGTATAACCGCTTTATAAAGTAACCTTAATACTCTAACTTAGTACTATAAAAAGACTCTTAAGGGCGTTATTATTATATATATCTAAAAGTTTTTTACTTTCCCTACTTTTTATAAACGCGTTACTAAGTTCTTAGTAAATAAGGTATTTATTTATACTATTATTATATATAGTACTACCCCTATTTTTTATAGTCCTAAGACTCGGACTCTTATTAAAAAGCGTACTCTTATTACTAATTATATTTTTAATAATAATAATAAGTAGGACGACTTCGGGTTTAAGTTTAATAAGCCTTAATATAAAGATACTAAATTTAAAAAACTTAGTAATAATTTAAAAAATTCTTTTTTTTAATATTATAATAAGTACTATTATTTTAATATTAATAACTTACTAACCCCTATCCGTAACGCTTTTTTTAATATAAATAAGAGTACCCTAGCCCTTAGTTATATTATTTTAGATTTTAATAAGGCTAGTATTATACTCCTCTCGCTCTAAATAAAAGCTTTATAATAACTTAACGAGGTTATTACTTATATTAAAATTAAAGTTATAAGTTATAATAAATAATTTAATATTAATATATTTTTTACGAATATTAATATTACTAAGGTCCCTTAGCTTAATTAGGATTACGAAAGCGTTACCTTAGATAACGTCCCCCGTCCCCGACCTATTATTAATAATAATAGTATTATACCCCCTATTTCGCTTCTTATTCTTATTATACTTCTTATTATAGCTCCCATTATACTTCTTATTATAACTCTCATTATACTTTTTATTATAGCTCCCGTTATATTTCTTATTATAACTTTTAACGGTAACTAAGTAGCGAACGCTCTACGAACTATTATTATTAATATATATAATACTTTACGTAACTTCGACTACCTCCCTCTTATTTATTATAATATTAATAAAGTTAACGACCTTATTTTAAATAGTTAGCTAAGTACGTATATAAAGCTTCTTCGTTTCTTACTTACTAAGTAAACTACTATTACTAATTATTAAGCTTTAAAAATATATATTAGAACTACTACTATTATTATTAATATTACGTAAATTATTCCCCTTATATAGTTAGATCTTAGTAATCTCTTAGCGACGTATTACTAAAAGTTATAATACTATATCTTTTTTTTAAGAATTATATTAAGTTAAATAAAAAAGGTTTTATAAAGTATTATTAATTAACTTATTTTTAGTAACCTTTTATTACGAACTTAACGTTTATTATCCTATTTTATATATACCCTTTTTTTATAACGTTCGAATTTTTTAATTACTTCTATTACTTTTTTAAAATACTTAATAAGCTCCTATATATTATATTTAGTAAATTACTTAGCTTATTTAATAAAATATCGTAAGTTTTTTTTTTTTTTTTATATTACGACGATTTTTTTAACTTCCTAAATGTCTTATTTATCCTCTAATTCTAAGAGATTTACTATTTAATTACTAACTATTTAGTAATTTTTCTATAGCTTAAGCTAAGAAACTAAGAAAATATTATATATTCTCTAATACTATTTTAGTAAATATACTTAGTAAGCCTATTTTCTTACCTTTTTAGCTATTATTATTTTAATATATCTTAGTATTAGTTTATTATTTTTAAATTATATATTCTTTATTAATAAGCTAATAACCTCTTTATAATTAAACTTTTTTAGGGTATATTTTTTATTATAATAAGTTACTTAGCTCTTAAAGGCTTATACTTACGCTCGTATAGCTTAGGCCCTAATTTTTTTAATTTTCTAAACCTTTTTTTAAACCCCCTAGACTATAGCTTTATAATTAGGTATATATTTAACGTACTTAGGGTAGTAGTTATATAGTACTATATACAGGGATATTTTTATAATAGAGTATTAGTTATTATTATATATAAACTTAGCCTTTTTTAGCTATACTACTTACTTATTTAGTAAGCCCTTAGTATAGATCCTTAAATACTTTTCTAATATTTAATAAATCCGCTCTATTTAGTCGTTTATTTATAAGTAATACGTAGTAAATAGTTAGTAATATATTACCTATTCCTTAGTAAATTCTTTTTAAAATACGCTTATAAAGAGCTTATTTTTATTTATAATAATACCTTCTAGCATACCGAACTTATATTTAACCTCTTAATATAAGATACTTACTATTTATACTACGTTAAGTATTTTAATAATAAATAAGAACTTTGCGAACTTTATTATATAATAAATAATAACTAAGATATTATTATACTTTACGCCGTTATTACGAGCGCTTAATAATAGCCCCGTAATAAAGTTTATAAATATTTTTTAGAATAGATATAAGAATAATAATAATAACTATAGCTACTTATATAGCTTATATCTTAAAGTTATAATTCCTAAATAATACTTATAGTTCTTAATATATTCCTAAATATCTTATTAAATATCTTTTTAATAAAACTTCTTTTAAATTAGTTTAAGAGTTTTTATAGCTCTTATATAACTTATTTTATAGTTATTATAATATTAATAAAAAATCTCTATTTAAAAAGACTTTATTTAAAAAATAATAAGTCTTTTTTTAAAAAATAGTATACTTTATTTATTAAATAAATATACTCTTAGCTCGCTAATTATAATACGAACTCTTATTAATTATAATATATAAAACTCGTCTTTAGTTTATAATTTTTTAACGAGCTCTTTAGTTTTTAATAAAAAATAAAAAGCAAATACCGTTTTACCCCTTATAAACTTTTTTATAACGGGACGTAAAATATATTATTTTAGTATAATAACCCTAGCTCTATCTAACTCCTCTTTATTCTTATAGGACTATTAACGAGCGTTTATTAATAACTCTCTTACTTTTTTACCTCGAGTTATTATAATAATAACTATTATTATTTTATTAATACGCCTTATAATATATTACTAACGTAGGGGAAAAGGTTCCCCGTCCTTAGAACTAATTAATATTTAACTAGAATCGTAAAAAAAGGCCTTAACTACTTAAATATATACTTTAATAATATTATTTTATTTTTTTAAACTAATTATCCTTTACTAAACGTTAGGTAATAATTCGTTAATAAAACGTAGTTTTTAAGTTAATATAAAGAGGACGTCCTTATAAAGTACTTCTTTTTTTATATAGTCTAGTTTTTTAAATAAACCGTCCGCTAAGTTCGTTTTCCTTAGTTAGTATTCTAAATTAAAATTAAATATTAATAATTTATATACCTATTTTACGAACCTTCCCTAAAGGTCCTATACTAGTATACCAATTACTCCTTTAAATACTTAGTAATCCGTTAGAATTATAAACTTTTATAAAAAGCCCTAGAAATAATAAGCCTAGTATTTTAACCTTTTTATTATAATAAGTAGTTTTTATTAGCCCGTAGCTTATTATTACTCCGTATTTAAAAGCTTTTATAATTAATAAGTAACGGGTTACTATTTTTTATTAGCTTATTATAATAAGATTATTATAATAACTTTAACTAAAGCGTTAGTTTTTATTTATATAATACGTTATAAGTTTTAATATATAAGTACGGTTACTAAAATAAAAGTAACCTTTAGCTAATTAAACGCCTCGTTTATTTCCTTAGTTTATTAAAAATCCTTTATTTACCCCTTTTTTATTTTTAATAATACTATTATTAGTATAACAATACCCGAGTATTTAATAATAAACTTTTAATAAAAGTTATAGAACCCTAAGAATACTTAGATATCCTTAATAAACTCTAGCGCTTTTTAATTAGTAATTATTTATACTTATAATAAGTTAATCTTAATTCTTTTTAGTATAATAATATAACCTAAGAACTCGACCCTTTTTTAATAAAACGAGTATTTTAATAGTTTAATAAAAAGCTTATATAACCGTAGATATTAGAGGACCTTCTTAATATCCTCTATATATTACTCCTTTATTATTAAATAAATTATTAAATTATTTACATATACTATATAATAAGTATTTAATAAATTAGCGAGCGCTTAGTAAATATATACTTAAAACGTTATGGGTATATTTATTAATTTAAAAAGTATAATAATATACTTAAAGTAACCGTATCGGCTCCGGAACGCTATTTTTTATTAGTTTTTTTTTTTTAATTCGGATATAGTAATAAGTATCCTTAATATTTATTTTTAAAATCTATTTTACTTTACGAAGCCTATTTAAGAGCTTATTAATAAGTAGTAATAAGTATTAATTCTTTATAATTACCTTATTTAGCCCGTAGTAGTTTATATAAAAGCATAGTATACTATTCTTTTTTAGTACGAAAAAGATTAGTACCCTCGCCTTATTAACTAAAAGTATAATACGACCGTTTACTAAGTTTTTAATAATATATACGCAAAGCTTATTAAATTATTTCTTATTTAATAAATAAATAAAACTATATAGTAATTTAGTACTTAGAACTAGGTTAATTAAGTATTTTACTTCGCTATATAGCTACGGTCCCTTTACTAACTACTTATCGAACGTCTCTATTTTTAATTAAAGTTCTAATAATAAACCCTTTTATAATTTAGTCTCCGTTACCCCCATAATACTTTTTATAATAATAATATATAGTACGTACGCCCTTTTATAATTTTTAATAATATTACGAACTATTACCTCTAGTTTAGTAACTAAGATAGGCTTATATAACTATATATTCGTTACTATATTAATATAAATACCCTCTTAGTTTATTAATAATTACGATAGTAAGAGGTTTACTATTCTTTTATTTTTATTAACTATAGTAAATAGTTACTAAATCTTCTTTAGCTACTTATAGTAGTTAATAAAAAAGAGCGTTAATTAATAAGTTTTTCTTTAGTTTACGGCTTTATTTTAAAAGTCCCTTAATAAGGGAGCTATAGTAATAACTAGGGTTAACCCTAAGTAAGTTACGAGCTTAGTATTAATAATATTTATCTCGGAGTATATATTTATATTAACTTCTATTAGTTTTTTAGTAATATTTCGTAGAACTATTACCCTACTTTTTATAATTATTCTTATTAGTACTCTTTTAATACTTAGCGTAAACGTATTAAATATATTATTTATATTTATTTATTTTTTAATAAGTCGACTTTTATAATTCTTAGCTTAGTAATAACCCGTTAAATAGTTATTAATATTAGCTTCGATTGGGAGTACGTTAGCTTATTATTACCCCTACTTCCTAATTTATTTTTTTAATACTTATTAAATATATAGCCTATTTTATTATACGTAAAGTACTTAATATCGCTACTACGACGCTTTTATAATAGCTTAGTATAAATACTTTTATTATATAGTTTTTATAATATTATTCTTAATAAGTCCTTAAAACCTAGCCCTTTAAAGCTCTCCTTATTCTTTTTTTTATAAAAGAGGGATATTTAATATAGTTATTTTAATAACGGATATAGCCTCTTCTTACCGTCCTTTTATAATTAATCGCTACCCTTTTACTAATTTAATAATTATAATTTACTAACTTTATAAACTATATTACGTACTTTTTTAATTAAGACTTTATAACAAATTAAATCGTTTTATAACTAAGATAGTAGTTTAAAAAAGAACTAATATACTTTTACTTTCGAATTCTTTATATTTTCTATATTTAAGTTATAATAAATCGCTAATTACTTAGTAAGGAACTAGGTAGGGGTCTAGCCCTTTTTTAACCTCTTTATCCTTAGCTCTTTATAATATTCCCGTTCTTAAGTCTCGGGGTTTACGTATTATTAATAAATAAATACTAAGAAGTCGCCTTAAGAAAAGGGATCTTAGAAACTTTTTTTATAATTACGCTATTACGTTTATAATAATAAGGATATTTTAAATAGGGCCTATTTAATATACTATTTTATAGTACTTTTTATATAAAACTTATTATTTATTTTTATAATAATAATTTAGTTTACTATTTAAATATTTATAAACTTTTTTTTAATTAATTTATAGTTATAAAAAAGAGGCTTTTTATATTCTTGTTAACTTAGATACGTTACTAGCTACTCGGTAAGTTATTAAACGAGCTCCTCGTATCAATACCGTTCTTAATTTCGATCTTTAATTATTATTTTTATTATTTTATAAAAATAAGTTATTATTAAGCTTATAGGGTCTACTAAACTAGCTATTTTAATACTATCCGTACTTTTATATATATTTTAATTTCGTACGTTTAGTAATTAATTACTAATAAACGCCCCGTTTATAATAAATAAGGTCCTCGAGGTATTAACGGGGTAACTAGCCCGTAAGGGTAATTTACCCCGATTATTTTCTTTATTTAGCTCTTTTATAAACGCTAGTATTTAAATAAGACTTATCCTATAATAAGCTCGTTTTTTTAAATAGAATAAGATTAAATAGTCGACTCTAGATAGCTATAGCTTATTAATATTAATAGCTCTTTATTAATAACTAGGTATCGTTTTATTAACGTTCCGTTTATTTCTATAATTTATTATTATTTATACTAATTACTCTATAAAAATAAAAGCTTTAGAATTATAAAAAAATAAGCTATAAATACTTAATTAGTAAGGCTATAATATAAGTATAAGTATATTATAAAACTAAAGCTTATAAAGTTTTTTATAAAAGCTTTATTTCTTAAAAAGTTCTCTTATAATACGAACCGTATACCGGTTACTAAGTTATTAGTATCTTATTGCTAGCTATATCCCGAATTTATTATATATTACTTAGAAAAGTAGCTAACTTAACTAAGTACGTAATAAGCTTATAAAGTAGTAGCGTCGGGCGCCTAATATCGCTATTAATAATCTATAGTTATAAACTTTATAAAAAAGAAAGTTAAAAAAGTAAAAAATCTAAAAAAAATAGTCTATTAAGATAGTAGGAGTATTTATTAAGACTATATATTAATACTATATAATTAATATTAATTGCCTAACTAGTTAGTAAAGATAAAAATAAAAAAATAAATAAGAGAGAAAGTTTAAAAAAGTAGAAAATTTAAAAAAAATAGTTTAACGAGATAGTAGGAGTATTTACTAATACTATATATTAATACTATATAGCTAATATCGAGAATCGCCCGAGTAACTAGTAAAAGTAGAAATAAAAAATAAATAATGTACGTAATATATCCTAAGTATACGCTTAATATAATATAATACTTTTAATATAAAAACCGCTATTTAATTTAAAATAAGTAAGCTACTTTATAGTAATACTAATTAAAAAGGTCGACGGTAGAAGTTAGTTATAATAATTAGCTATAATAGTCGGCTATAATAATTAAAAGTAGCCCTTAACTATAGAGGTTCTAAACTTTAATAATAATATAAAGGGTTTTAAAAAAAGGGTTAAATAGGTTAATATTTATTACTCTTTTATTATATTAGAGCTCGTTAAGATTCTTATTATCTTTATTATTTTTAATATTACCTAAAGCTACTCTTTATTTAAACTAAATAAACTTATTAAATAAATTTACTAAATAGATTTACTAAACAAATCTTCTATATAAACTTATTAATATATAAACTACTACCTTAATAAGAACTTATTCTAAAGATACTTGTTAATAAGTCTGCCCCTCTCGGGCTAGGCGCCCTCGGCTAACTCGACGCTATAGCTATTTTAATTAATATAAATATACTTAAGGAGTAGTAAAGTACTTTTTAGTAGTATAAAATTTACTTAAGTAATATTATAAGTACTATATATAGCCGGGCTAATATAAATACTAAGATTTAATATATTAATATTAATTTAGTTATAATAGTTATAATAAACGGGCTAAAAATATTTAAAGTTAAGATAATAAGCTAATATCTAAAATAGCTCTTATAAAACCCTCTAAGTAATAATAATACTTATATATAAAAAAAGAGATTATATTAGACTTAGTTATTTATATAAGCTAGTATTAAGAGGTTTTATATATTTTAAAATAACCCCCCGATAGAGCAATCCGCCGGGGCCGTACTGTATATTACGTATTAGGGAAGACTAGGTATATTATACTCTATACCTAACTACTAATTAAAATAGCTCCCGACTTTCTATTATAATCCTCTAAGTTCTAGCCGTCTAAAGAGCGAGCTATACTTACTCTAACGTATATAAAACCTCTTAGTACTAAATTATATAAGTAGTTAGATCTTATATTATATACTCTTTTTTATTAAAAGTTAAAAAACCCCTTATATATTCCTTTATATTTATAATATAACCTATATTAAAAAGATTTTTAGCTTTATAAAGTATAATTTCTAAGTTAATATTAATATATTAAATCTTAATATCTATATTAGCCCGGCTATTTACGGCGTTTATATTATTATCTAGCCGGATTATATATTATTAAAAGGTATTATACTACTCCTTAAGTATACTTATATTAGCTACGATAACTAGGGCGTCGAGGGGGCCTAATTTATTAAGCCCTAGAAGGGGGGACCTATTAAGGGGCATCTTTAGTTAAGTAGTAGTTTATTTATTAATAAGTTCATTTAATAGGTTTATTTAGTAAATTTATTTAATTTAAATAGAGAGTAGCTTTAAGTAATATTAGAAGTAATAAAAATAAAAAAAATCTTTACGAGCTCTAGTATAAGTAGCTAAATATTAACTTTTTTAGCCCTTTTTTTAAAAACCTCTACGTCGCTATTAAAGTTTAGAACCTCTATAGTTAAGGAAGGCCGCTTCTAACCTTTATAGCTAAACTCTATTATTAACCTTTTTAGCTAGCGCCGCTACGTAAGTATATTACTTAGCTTATTATTAATAAATAATATAAAGAGGATAGCTTATTTATCCTAAATTATATAGTAGTTTTCGTATTAAAATTATTATATTACGTTAAGTGCGTACTTAGGGTATATTATATATATTATATAATAAAAAAGTATATTATATTATATAATTTCCCTTAAAAGCGTAATCCCGTTAAGGTAGATCTTTTGTACTTATAAAGCTAAAAAAAAAACTACTATATATATTAAAATAAATAAAGCTCGCTTTATAAGTAGGTAATAAAAAGTTAAGAGCTATTAATAAAAAAGAAATAATAGTTAAGTTAGTTAATTACTATTTTAGTTAGTAGTTAGGTATAGAGCGTATTATACTTAGTTTTCTTTAATGTAATATATAGTACCCCTTTAGGATCCGGTCCGCCTCATTAGGGGCTATTTTCGCCTTTATAAACAAGCTAGTTTATTATAGTTAATATTAAGTATTTTTATTACGTATTTTAATAAAACTTTATAACTAACTATAGCCGGCCGTAGCTATTACTAATTATTAATACTAACTAAACTTAAGATATTAATAATCCTATTATAACATATTAATCGCCCTTTAAATAGCTAAACCTACCTCCTATTTTCTAACTTATTTAATAATTTTCAAATATCTTTTTTAGTCTCTCTAAACCTCTTATTCTACTACTACGATACTAAAGTATTAATTATACTCTATAATTAATTAGGTATTTTATTAAGGCTATATTATATTAATTAGGTACTAATAAAGGTAATACTTATATTAATATACGTATTTTAAATCTTTAAGTTAATAATATCTAATCCGTATTTTTTAAGACGACCTTATTATAGTTCGGGGTCTTTTAGTATAATACTTATAAGATCGAACTTCTAGCCCTTAAAGTATCCCTATAGATCGATAAGTTAGCGTTTTAGTATTTTAATAATATATATTTAAAGTAGATAATTCGATAGTAATAGTAATAGTAATAGCGTAATAATAATAAATAGCGAGGGAAGCGTTTTTTAATTTTAATATAAAAAACGAGCCCTTTAGGGTCCGGTCCGCCTCATTAGGGGCCATCTTTGCCTTAATAAACAAGCTAGTTTATTAAAGTTAATATCGAGTTTTTATTACGTACTTTAATAAGACTTTATAACTAATAATAGCCGGCCGTAGTTATTAATACTAACTAAGCTTAAGATATTAATAATCCCGCTATAATATATTAATTACCCTTTTAATAACTAAATACTACCCTTTACTTTCTCTTTTTATTTTATTTAATAATAACCTCTCCCTACTAATATTCCTATTTAATACGCTCGCTTATATTCTTTTTAAGCTCCTAATTATATTATTAAATTTCCCCCCGACGGAGCAATCCGCTAGGGCCGTACTATATATTACGTATTAAGGAAAACTAGGTATATTGCGCTCTATACCTAACTACTAATTAAAATAATAGTTAACTAACTCGACCGTTATTTTCTTTTTATTAATAGCTCCTAACCTTTTACTATAGTCCTCTAAGTTCTAGCCGTTTAGAGGGCGAGCTATACCTACTCTAACGTATATAAGACCTCTTAGTACTAGCCCGCGTAAGTAACTAGATCCCGTATTATATACTCCTTCTCGTTAAGGGTTAAGGGACCCCTTATATATTCCCTTACGTCTATAATATAGCCTATGTTAAAAGGATTTTTAGCTCCGTAAAATATAATTTCTAAGCTAGCGTTAATATATTAAATCTTAACGTTTATACCGGCCCGGCTATTTATAGCGTTCGTACTATTACTTAGCTAGATTCCGCACTACTAAAAGGTACTATACTACTCCTTAGGCATACCTACGTTAGCTACGATAGCTAGGGCATCGAGGGGGCCTAATTTATCGAGCCCTAGAGGGGGGGACCTATCGAGGGGCATCTTTAGAGAGTCCTAGCCCGCTAGTTACTAACTATATACTAAGAGAGTAAGTTCTTAATAAGGTAGTAGTTTATATATTAATAAGTTTATTTAATAGATTTATTTAATAGATTTAATTAGTTTAAATAGAGAGTAGCTTTGGGCGATATTAAAAGCGATAAGGATAAAAAGAATCTTTACGAGCTCTAGTACGAGTAATAAATATTAGCCTATTTAGCCCTTTTTCTAAAAACCTCTACGTCGCTATTAAAGTTCAGAACCTCTGCGGTTAAAGAAGGCCGCCTCTAACTATTACAGCCAACTATTATAGCTAACTATTATAGCTAACCTCTACTATTAACCTTTCCGGCCGGCGCCGCTACGTAAGTATATTACTTAGCCTATTATTAATAAGTAGTAAGGTAGCTTACCTATCCCGAATTATATAGTAGTTTTCGTATCAAAATCACTATATTGCGTTAAGCGCGTACTTAGGGTATATTATATATATTATATAATTAAAAAGTATACCGTATTATATAATTTCTTTTAAAAGCATAATCCCATTAAGGTCGATCTTTTATGCCTATAAAGCCGGAAAAAAACCACTATATATTATTAAATTTAGACTTATTTATACTACTCTATTATATTAAAAAAGCGCTAATAAAGGTAACGCTTATTATAATATATTTCTTTATTTTCTATAAGTTAATATTATAAATATAATATTTATTAAAGTAGTCTTTTTATAGCTCGGGGTTATTTAATATAATACTTATAAGATCGAACTTCTAGCTATTAAAGAAGCCTTAAGGGTCGACGAGTTATTAATATCTTAGTATTTTAATAAAATATACTTAAAGTAAATAGTTAAATAATAATAATAAAAGAAGTAACGTTTTCGATTTTAATAAAAAAAACGAGGTAACGAATATATATATATATATAAATTAAAGTTAAAAGTATTAGGGTAGATATTATAAAGTTAATATTATTTAACGACAGTAACGAGGGTATCTTTAATACTACTATTATAAGCTATTATACCTAAAAAGGTAGCTAACTTAGCTAGGTGCGCAAATAATAAGTAAGCTTATAAAGTAGTAGTATCGGGCGCCTAATATTACTATCCGTTAATAATCCGTAGTTATAAACTTTATAAGAGGGAAAGTTAAAAAATTAGAAAATCTAAAAAAATAATCTATCGAGATAGTAAGAGTATTTATTAATACTATATATTAATACCGTATAAACGATATTAAGAATTACTTAAGTAGCTAGTAAAGGTAAAATATTAAAATAAATAAAAAAAACGAGGTAACGAATATATATATATATATATAAATAAAATTAAAATAAAGTAGACGTAAGGTTAGTACTAGCTATTATTAATAATAATAATAATAATATCTCTAATACTACTATTATAAGCTACTATTACTTAGAGGGCTATAAACTTAGCTAAGTAAACGTAAGCTTATAAAGTAATAATATTATACTTAATATCGCTATTAATCTATAATTATAAACTTTATAAAAGGAAAAGTTTAAAAAGGTAGAAAATTTAAAAAAATAGTCTAACGAAATAGTAGGAGTATTTATTAATACTATGTATTAATACTATATAACCGATATTAAGAATTACCTAAGTAGCTAGTAAAAGTAGAAATAAAAAATAAATAATATATAGTACGGCCCTAGCGGATTGCTCTATTGGGGGGGACCTTATTAATATTTACTATACGTTAACTTATATACTATATATTCTAGTCTACCGAGACAGTGTGAGTATCCACTAATACTGTGTATTAATACTATGTAAAGGATATCGAGAATCGCCCGAGCAGCTAGCAAAGGCAGAATACTAAAACAAATACTATATATTCGTTACTTTATTTATTTTTTATTTTTACTTTTACTAACTACTCGGGCAATTCTTAATATCGGTTATATAATATTAATATATAGTATTAGTAAATACCCTTATTATCTTATCAAACTTTTTTTTTAAAATATTCTTTTACTTTTTTAAAATTTCTTTTTTATAAACTTTATAATTATAAATCAATAATCCCTCTAACGGAGCAATCCGCCGGGGCCGTACTATATATTATATATTAAGGAAAACTAAGTATAATACGCTCTATACCTAACTACTAATTAAAATTAACTAACTTAATTATAATTTCCTTTTTATTAATAGCTCTTAACCTTCTACTACTTCTAGCTACTTATAGAGCGAGCTTTATTTATTTTAATATATATAGGACCTCTTAGTACTAGCTTATATAAATAGCTAGGTTTAATATAATCTATTCTTTTATATAAGTATTATTATTACCTAGGGGGTTTTATAAGAGCTATTTAAAGCGCTAGCTTATTATTCTAATTTTATATACTTCTAGCCTATTTATTATAATTATTATAACTAAACTAAAGCCCGTTTATTATAATTATTATACCTAAGCTAACGTTAATATATTAAATCTTAATATCTATACTAGCCCGGCTAGTTATAGCGCTTATAATATTATTTAGTTAAATTCTATATTATTAAAAAGTACTTTACTACTCCTTAGGTATACTTAGGTTAGTTATAATAGCTATAGCGTTAAGCTAGCTAAAGAGGGCGCCTAGTTTAAGAGGGGTAGACTTATTAATAAGTATTTTTAAAAAGTTCTAGCTTACTAATTACTAATTATATATTAAAAATAAAATAAGTTCTCGTCGAGGTAGTATTTTAACTAACTAACCTCTTAATTAATTATTTAATTAACTATTTAAGTAATAGTTTATAAATTAATAAGTTTATTTAATAGATATATTTAATAAATTTATTTAGTTTAAATAGAAAGTAGCTTTAGGTAATATTAAAAATAATAAAAATAAAAAGAATTTATATAAGCTTTAGAAAATAATAAATATTAGCTTATTTAGCCCTTTTTTAAAAACCTTTATATTATTATTAAAGTTTAAAACTTTTATAATTAAGGGCCGCTTTTAACTATTATAACTAACTATTATAACTTATTATTACGGCCGATTTTTATTATTAACCTTTTTAACTAGCGCTATTATATAACTTACTTATTCCGAATTATATAGCGGTTTTTATATTAAAATTACTATATTATATTAAGCGCGTACTTAGGATATATTATGCGTATTATATAGTTAAAAAGTATACCGTATTTTATAATTTCCCTTAAAAACATAATCCCGTTAAAGTTAATCTTTTATACTTATAAAGCCGAAAAAAAACTACTATATAACTAACCTTTATTATAAACTTTTTTAGCTAGCGCTATTACGTAAGTATATTACTTAGCTTATTATTAATAAATAGCTAAAAAGAGTAGCTTACTTATCCCGAATTAAATAGTAGTTTTTATATTAAAATTATTATATTATATTAAGCGCATATTTAAAATATATTATATATATTATATAATTAAAAAGTATATTATATTATATAATTTCCTTTAAAAATATAATCCCGTTAAGGTCGATCTTTTATACTTATAAAGCTAGGAAAAAACTACTATATTATATATATTATCCCTTTGGGGTCCGGTCCGCCTTATTAGGGGCCATCTTCGCCTTTTTAAGTAAGCTAGTTTATTAAGGTTAATATTAAGTATCTTTATTATATAATAAAACTTTATAACTAACTATAGCCGGCCGTAGCTATTATTAAATATTAATAATCCTACTATAATATATTAATTACTCTCTAAATAACTAAATACTACCCCTTACTTTCTTTTTTTATTTTATTTAATAATAACTTCTTTTTAATATTCTTATTTAATATATTTATTTACGCTCTTTTTAAGCTCTTTATTATATTTTTAAGTCTAGGCTTATTTATATTTTATTATATTAAAAGGGTATTAATAAAAGTAACGTTTATTATAATATTTATCCGTTTTTTATAAATTAATATTACTAATATAATATTTATTAAAATAGTCTTTTTATAGCTCGGGGTCGTTTAGTATAATACTTATAGGAGATAAATAGTTAAATAGTAATAATAATAGTAATAGTAAGGGAAGCGTTTTTAATTTTAATAAAAAAAATAAAGTAACAAATATATATATATATATAATAAATATTAATAATAAAAAGGTTAATATTATTTAATAACGGTAATAAGGGTATTTCTAATACTATTATTATAAGCTACTATTATTTAAAAAAGTAGCTAACTTAGCTAAGTATATAAGCTTATAAAGTAGTAGCGTTAGGTACTTAATATTACCGTTAATAATCCGTAGTTATAAACTTTATAAAAGAGAAAGATAAAAAAAAAAAAGGAAATTTTTAAAAAAATAGTTTACTAAGATAGTATAAGTATTTATTAATACCGTATATTAATACTATATAAAGGATATTAAGAACTGCCCGAGTAGCTAATAAAAGTAGAATACTAAAATAAATTATACATATTATCTATTTATTTTTACATTATACCTTTACTGGCTGCTCGGGCGGTTCGATTACACAGTATTAATATATAGTATTAATAGATACTCCCACTATCTCGATAGACTACTATTCTTAATATAAATATTATTATTTATCGATTCTACCCCTATACTTCTCGACTTATCACGCCCTTATGTTGCGCACCGGCTTTTAGTCGGCAGACGTCACGGCCGGACAACTTTAAACATCACCACCGCTGTTCTAGATCATGAGTGATTCCCTGATTGCAGACCCATCATCGCCATCGTCGACCTCGGTTCGGCGGCAACATGTGGTTTCATGGCCAAAAACCGTCGGCCAGGTCTCTTCTAATCGTCGTCTCGGTGCTGGCACTCGGCTGTACCTCAACTTCGAGCCAGGTATCTAGCTCAATCGACGCCTCACCCACAAACACTCAGATCGCCTTTTGTCAGTTCAAGACGATCAATTACATCACGCACACACTTCCTCAACAGTGTCTCAAGACCAGTTGGCCAGGCGGCAGGGCTGTCAGCGATGGTCCAACTCCGATGAACGACAACGCAAGCTTACCTCCCGACGATCCAACGAAAACTACACATAGTGCTGGGGATACCGTGGTCGCGACCACCAACGTCTCGACACTCGACCGGACAAGCAACGATAACACAAATCCGTCTCCTACCGAGACCGCAACCGATGATGAAGTCACACCGAGGCCTTTCATGTCCTTTGAGGAATGGAAGGAAATGATGCTCCGAAAGGCAGGTCAAGACCCCTCGGAACTCAAATCCCGGAAAACAGTCGAGCGAGCGACCGAGCATGATAGAGCAACCAGAAGTTCAGGTCTTGATAGTCTCGGTATTGACGATGGGGAGATCGACTTGAACTTCGATGTTGTTTCTGAGAAAATCAGCAACATTGCATCAGCACCCCAGGCCATTCCGACAGAAGTGGCAACTCCCGACCAACAGCAAGAGCCTGTACTTTATGACGATGGCAGGACGCAATACTACCGGAGTAAGGACGCTGGAAAGACGTGCAAGGAAAGGTTCTCCTACTCGTCATTTGATGCTGGCGCAACAGTTCTCAAGACCAACAAAGGCGCGAAGAATGCCAAGGCCATCTTGGTTGAAAACAAGGATTCATACATGTTACTGGAATGCTCTGCAGGAAACAAGTTCGTGATTGTTGAGCTCAGTGACGATATTCTAGTCGACACCGTTGTGCTGGCCAACTTTGAGTTCTTTT
This sequence comes from Colletotrichum abscissum, assembly GCF_030869225.1. Taxonomy (NCBI): domain Eukaryota; kingdom Fungi; phylum Ascomycota; class Sordariomycetes; order Glomerellales; family Glomerellaceae; genus Colletotrichum; species Colletotrichum abscissum. Next base: position 475,093 of record NW_026849987.1, on the reverse strand, counting down.
CCAGCATGGTACGGCACTTCCGGGTTAGTGTGAGTGACAGGTATCCTGTGAAGGTTGATAAGTGGAAAGATTTGGGGACATTCGAAGCCAAGAATTCTCGGGACATCCAGCCCTTCCTCGTTCAAAATCCCCTGATCTGGGCTAAATACGTCAGGATAGAGTTCCTAACTCACTATGGCAACGAGTTCTATTGTCCAGTCTCGTTATTGCGTGTGCATGGCACACGAATGTTGGAGTCATGGAAGGACCAAGAGACGCAGACTGATGAAGAAGAGACGGTGGAAGAGCCTGTGGGCGAGCTGCCTAGTTCTGCCACCAACGCTGAGATTGGAGAGAATGCCACGTTTGCATCCCCAGAGGCGGGCTCCTTAGAGGTGGCATCTGACACCTCGCCAGACCTGCTCATGCCGCGCCACATCTTTTCGCGTCTGGATTGGGATAACTCGACATGCTCTCCTTTAATGCTACTGCCGCATTCAGAGCCAATTTCATCGGACCCAGAACTGCAGACTGGAGATCGTGTAAAGCAAGGCTACCAACCATCAACACATGATCGATTTCGGGCCGGAGACTCTGCCAAACGTGTCTCTGAGGACAGATCGGCGTTTGCCCCAGCAAACTTGACAGATCAAGTTGACGAAACATACATCTCATCATCGGCGAAGTCTGTTCCTGTCGGTGTACACCAAAGCAGCACATACACCGACTCGAGGCCAGGAGGAGGAGAAAGTACGACATTGGGCACATCCTCAACAAAGACAGCACAAGCCACTGTCCAATCCCGCAATAAGCACAACTCAACAGCAGCGCCCTCGTCTCCTACAGTTCAGGAGAGTTTCTTCAAGGCCATTAGCAAGCGCCTGCAGTACTTGGAGTCAAATGTCTCACTGTCACTCAAGTACATCGAGGACCAGTCTCGCTACCTTCAAGAGACCCAGAGAATGGCCGAGAGGAGGCAGTTGTCTAGAATAGACATCTTCCTGGACAGTCTGAACAACACCGTACTGTCAGAACTGCGGACTGTTCGCCAGCAGTATGATCAGATATGGCAATCTACTGTCATTGCGCTGGAGAGTCAGCGAGAGCAGTCACAGAGGGAAACCGTCGCACTCAGCTCTCGGCTCAACATTCTTGCCGATGAAGTTGTGTTCCAGAAGAGGATGGCTATCGTACAGGCCATTCTTCTGTTGTCATGCCTCATCCTCGTCATATTCTCCCGAGCAATGACACAACCGATCCTGGCTGGCTCCTTTGATCTCGGTCGAACATCGAATCTGAACCATGCCGAATCTGGCATTAGATCCGAACAAGTTGCTCAGAACACATATACCTCCGTGTATGACAGTTTTGGCCGGCCGTTTGACGGGGAAGGCCGTGGCGAAAGAGCCTCAACGGAGGGGGGTTCTGGAGCCTTGCAAAACTTGCAGGGCACGCCTGCAAGGCTGCTCACGCCGGCATCAGAAGATGGATACAGTTGCCAAGCCTCAGAGAGCAATCTGTGTGGCCCTGATAGGTCTATGATGTCGCAAACACACCCATTTGGTACATTTGCTGACAATGACTCCACTGGGGATTGCCATGACTCATCCGTGGATTTTGGCGAGCATCTTCTCCTTGAGGCAGCGACTGGAACATTAAATGATGCGGCACGGCATGGTTGTGGAATCTTGCCCCAAAACTCACTTCGTTCAACTAGAGTCCTTCTAGACCCCCCGCCACTGGAGAGCGACGCTGAGGCTCGTTTAGCAAATCAACCTCTTGGGGTCGTCTCATCTACGGTTCGCAAACCACTTCCAGCTTTACCAGAGTGAGTATCTCACTTCGGCTTACAAAACCCCACCATGTACCGTATCCAACTCGACTTTGTGTTAGGTTCCTCACATCATTGCCATCGCATTGACGAATGGAACCACATCATACCCATTGCCATGGGCGGCGTGTTGTATGCAGCATCGTGGCAATAATGGGTTTTGTTATTGAAATGAGACAAAGCGCAGGAACACACTTGGCACGGCTGAGAGATTATGCAGCCATGATATCTTAGCAGAGTATAGCTAGGTACTAATGATTACACGTTCATGACGCTTCCAGAAAGCTCCAGTATATAACAATCAAAGTTGGAGCCCCATGTATGTGGACAGAACTTCAATGTCTCAATTCCCCCTAACAATATTGCGATGCCAGTACTTTCATTCGACCTGCATTATCCCTTGAAACTGCCTTCCAAATTCCTCCACCCACTACCTTAAGCATGATACATGTATGGCTGCATAGATGCTTCGAAGTCATGTTCTTCGAGGGCGGCCAATCTGGTACCTCGGTCATACTGCGAGCGTCTGCGGCGTTGCTCGTCGCGGAAATGCTGTCCAGCGTTGGGTGTGAAAAGCCCTGCGAGGTTCCTGTTAGCATGGTCTAGTAAACATCGGCGATCCTTTCGTACCAACGTGTTCTGCATTTTCGCAGCTTCGTTTCATCTTCGACTGGTTGTCTGGCTCTGGAAAAGACTCCTCCTCTCCCGCGAGCTCTGGGACGGGCCCATTGCAAGTGTAGAACAGCTACATTGTAATTAGTGTTCAGCTCTGTCGCGCGACTGGTGGAATCTCGCTGACCTTGGGACGATAATGCGTTGCTTCGAGCATTACGGAGCTGTTTCTGAACTTCTGGACAAGACAATCCTTGCCCTGAATGGCTTTGAGAGAGCATGTCAGCAGGCCAGTTAGACGCTTATCCCACTTCGCGGCACTCACTAGCATAGGAAATTTCAGCGACCTTGTCGCTCTTGAAACAGTTCCTGGGTCGATGTAAGCTGGTGTAATGTCGTCTGGATTGATTGTTACGTTCAACATACCATCTCTGGTTACCTCTGGTATTGACGAACTGTAATCTGAACATCAGCACTGCCGCGAACGCAAGGTCTGGGCTTACCGACATCAATGATGTCCAACGGCTACGAAGCAATATCAGTAACACGTTACAGGCTCCCCAAAGGTCAGACTTACATCCACGAAATTGATAAAAGCGTATCCGACACTGAGGGAGTCCTTCGTGGTTAGCGACCTGATGCATGATGAGTTTTGAGACGGGCGATACTGCTTACTTGCAGTCATTGGCGAAATCAATCCGGAGATACATGAAGTCATACTTGCCCCAGCTAGATTCATCAACGATCCGCTTGAGCATTGCTTGATCTACTTTGTTCGGAATGTTGCGAAGCATGATCTCAGCATTGTCAGTCTGAGTATCTAACAACACCAACACATCACTTACCGTGGTGCGAACATCTGTTCCTTCACGGATGCGGTTCACATCGACGTGGTTGTGGTGGCTAGCAACATTATAATAGGGTGATCTGTTGACTCTGGCTGCATTCTGCCTTCGGGGCTCGGCTCTGGTGCCAGGAGACATCGATCCCATCATTGGCATGCTCGGTGAAGGCTGTGAGAAAAGATGGTTCGTGAACTGATACCTCGCTGAGTCGGATGTAGACGTAGGCGGCGAGAGGCGCTGGCCATCATTCAGAACGTATGCTGTACCTGGCTGAAACTGCGGCTGGCACAAGATGGGCCACATCGCCAGAGGGGAAACCTGGATACCGAGAGGGGGGTATGGAGATCCAGGCACGGGTATGGACACTCCCTGAGGCATGAGAGGCATCGAATTAGCTTGATTGGAGAGAGAAAGTGCATGAAGGGCACTTGTCAGATCGTGCCTAGGCGTGGTTGGGCTGTGGTCGTCGGTCGGGCCGTCTTGGGGATCTTGAGCCGCATGAGGAATCTCGTTTTCGTCCAAAAGCGACAGGGTGATGTGAATCCCCTTGAAAATGATTAGCTCACTTCCAACGTTGTCCCCGTGTAGTTTGCCAGCGCTCGATGAGCTTACTTCGACAATTATGTTGTTGAACATAACCACGGCTGTGGCAGCTTCTGCCTGGTCACTGAACTGAATGATAGCTCTGTATACCGAAGGATCATTCTTCTGCTGAGCATGGTATGCCGAGAGTTGGCCCCGCGACTGCAGCATGCGCTTGAGAACTGCTTCGGTGCGGATAACGTCGAGTGGACAGGGAGGAATAGCTAGGGCAACAATGGCGACCCAAGCTCCAGACTTGACTCTGTTCCTAATGGCAAGCTTCTCGAATATCAGTTATGAGACTTCAGTAAGAGATCCAATAAGACGCACCTCTGAAAAGTCAACATTTGACAGATAGTCGATTTCAAAGTCAGCCTCGACTCGATAAACGTTGTCGTGGACCAAAACGGCGTCACGAATGTCGCTGAACTGGACGGAGATTCGCCCTCCCCTGTGGAAGATCTGTCGCGGTTCTTGGAGTGAGAGACCAAGTCGCTGGAGTTTCTAATTACTTGTTAGTCAAGATATTACATGACGGGAGGCAAACCACTCACCACGAGACAAGTATTCAGATCGGTGATGCCAATGTTTCGGTTTTTGGAGCCGATTATGAGACATTCCGAGAGTTCACCAACATCCCTAACTCCAGTTGGAAAGACGCTGGAAGCTGATTGCCTGTCTCTGTCGAGAATTGCGAATTCAGCGTTCTTGTCCAGCGGTGAAGAGAAGGGCTGGAAAGTAGAGGCAGTCGGCGACAGCTTCTGATGGCAAGTGTTTGAACTTGTAGTGATGAAAGGGTCCTTCTCGGCACTAGACAAGACATTGCCAAAGGCACTCGAGGGAAATCTCGAGGGAGTGGTCTCTGGCGAGGCTTGCACAATTGATTTGAGAAGACGAGAGGACCTCGTGGCGCTTTCCTCTGGGGAGAAGGCGGTCAACCTTGTGTCAGGTGTTCCCTTGAAGGAATCGGCAGCGCCGACAGAGGAGTGAGGCGAAGAAGGGTTAAACATGACGTTCTCATGGGTTTGGGCCATCTTGTCTGTCGTGATGTTTCTTCTCGACGAGCGATGCCTCTCAACCCAACAAGTGAAGACGAAGGGGAGGAAAATGAGAGAGTGGTGTCTGATAAGTAAGGGAAAGAGATCGAACTACCGAGACCCGGGGGATGATAGATGGAGTTGACAGGCTTGAGTCTCAACGCAACAGGCAGAAGATTGAACTCTGTTGCTTGCCCGCGAGGCAGCCGTGCCCCTGCAGAAGTCTCAGACGGGTGACGATACCGAGTAGTTCTCACCTTGGGAGAGGCCGACAGCGAAAGTTCAGGACAAGTTGAGGATGCGTGGGCCTACGCGTGCTATGCGCCGACAAAGATGGCCAGGTAGGTAACGTCAGGTAGTCGGGGTGGAAGTAGGAGAGATGTGTATGAGTCTGGGGGCCTCGTGGGAAAATGTGAAATATGAGGTGTGCGAGGGTGGATGTTGGTGCAGCGCAAGTTGAGAAGGAAAGAACCTGCCCTTCATGAAGGCAGCGAACGGAAGGAGCCTGCCTACCTTATGTAGCAGTTGGTGGGCAGGTGGTGAAAAGGGGGAAGGCACGTCGCAGGGTGGATTCCTTCTCTCCTTCCCCGGCAGTGACACTTTCCTTCCGTGGTGGACGAAGGAATATTACGAGGGCTTGCACCTGCCTGCCTCCAAAGTCTGAAGTTTCACCTTACCTACTGAAGATTCCTCCCTCACCACACGAGCTTCGTCTTCATCCAGGAGGAGCCACATCAACCAATATGCATCAGGTGTACCTGCCCCAACTTACAACCTCTCACACTTCCTTCCCATACTCCGAACGAGGGAGCAGCGAGCCGATCGGGACCGCTGGAAGGACACTGTTCGCACCAATTCCGAGGCAGGTACACGCCGACAGAACTGTGCCGTAATATTACTGTTCTGTGGAGAGGTGTAAGTCCAACGTGGTGACACGAAGAGAGCGAGAGAGGCCAGGGCTTGTAGATGCCGTTCGTGTTCCTGTTAGGCTTCTGAAAGAAGTATGGCAAGCAGCCCGAGGTCATCCTTTATGAAGAATGTAGGATCAAAACTGAATGGACTTGCCATGTCTGGAAAAGTTGGGCACTACGGTCCACTATGAGCTGGCGATGATCTAAACATAACCGTTGCCCAGTATCAAGTTGGAGCTACGTTATGAGGGACGGGACCCACCCACCCCGCAAACCGGGAGACAAGGTCCTTGGCTGCCGGAGGACACGGCCCCGGGATGGAAGGTCACCCACGTCAAAGTGGTGCTGCCAGGTATGCCAGGGTACCTTACTTTCCATGCGAGCACCTGCATTAGTGGCGCTGACCGAGCCTAGTCCAAAAAGGAAGAGCCTCCTCAGGCCTGCATAGCAATCCGCATATCTTAGCTCCGACATCACCAACCGCCGGGTGGAGCTTGCTTACCTAGTACCAGTCTATCGACCTACCTAAGCATCCGGACCTTAACACAGGGCCACCGGCACAACCCAATCGCCTTTTCGTCCACGTTCGTCAGATTTCATTGAACTGGCCGCTTCTGCCTCAACCAGAGACTTGCTCATGCCCAGCCCAAGCCACGAAGCTGGTTCTACAACAAATCGCCACCGCCTACCGACTAAACGAACCCCGTGTCCAGTCCACCCCAACGAGACCGCGTACTGCGCAAGGCATGGAACAAGATGCCTCGGCGCCCGCAGACCTATGATGATTATGGCGCAGCCGTCCAACAGGTTGAATCTGAGCCTTGATACTAACCGCACACATCTTTTTCATTTGCTAACTCGAACTTGCCCCAGATCATCATCACTTCATCTGACGCAGACTTTCTCGACCAGCTCATTCCGGTTCTCAAAGATGCTTCGCACTCGAATCGAACCCCCTCGCTGATGCAAAATCTCGTGCGATATGCCGAAGACAGAGAGTCTGATATCGAGAGAATAGGCTTGACAAAGCACGAGGAGTTTCTTGGTTCCGTGAACCAACTTCAGAACGTGCGCGAAGGCACTGTTACTCTCACAGCAGAGATTCTCAGATTGAACCAGTCAATCCAGGCCAGCACCGAGAAGCTTGCTGACCAGAAGCAAGCTCTGGTCAACACAAGAGCCGTTCGGCAGAATATTGCCGACGCATCGGATGCTCTGAAAGAGTCGCTCAAGATCCTCCACGCTGTCAATCATGCCCATGACCTGATCCGTACTAAAAAGTATTATGCAGCACTCAAGTCACTCGAGGACTTGCAGAATGAGCATCTGATTCCGACGATCCAGAATAAGTACGCCACTCAGCATAGACTAGCCGATGTGATCCAAAAGTCGATACCCGCATCTCAGAAAATCATTTCTGAAGCCGTTATGACCGACCTAAATACCTGGCTGTTTCGAATTCGCGAGACCTCACAGTTCCTTGGTGAGGTCGCGTTCTATCATACCGAACTTAGAAGGGCGAGACAGAGAGAACGTGTGGAGCGAGACAGTTTCCTCAACAACTTCAGACTCAACTCGTCGATCGAGCTGGTCTTTGACGAAAGCGAAGAGTTCGACGTGCTCGACAACGAGGAGCTACGGGTTGACTTCACCCCGTTGTTCGAGTGCCTCCATATCCACAATGCCCTGGGTCAAAGCGAGAAATTCCGTGCCGAGTATGCTACAACTCGTCGCCAGCAGAAAGATTTACTACTGCCAAGCACGGTGAATCTTGTTGCAGAGGATGAATCCTCCCTGAGCAGTCTCCTCGAAGGCATTGCTGGTTTTGCCATCATCGAGAAGGCGACCATGAGACGAGTCCCCAACTTGCGCTCTGCGGTTGATGTAGGCTGACGCTCCCCTCGGCCTCCCTTTGTGCTGGTGCTGAATTGTTCTTAGGTTGACGAGCTATGGGACTCAATGTGTCACACTGCTATCACATTGACCTCTCAGGCCCTCAATGAAGTCAGCAACGCCGAGATACTACTCAAGATCAAAGGCGTTATAGCTCTTTTCATTCAAACCATGGAGGTAAGCAGTTTTGTTGAGTCGTGTGCTACTCTTCAAAACCCGTTTCCTGACACTTGATCCACAACAGGGCTGGGGCTATTCTGTTTCTATGCTGGACAACTTCCTGCTTACGTTGTTTGACAAGTATGCAGAGCTTTTGAAGCGTCGCTTCAGCGAAGACTTCCAGGAGGTACAGAATCTTGTCCGCTTAGGCAAAGTTTGGGGTAGCTAACGCGAGCTAGATTGTGTCAACGGACGACTACATGCCTATGGCAATTAATACTCGTGAAGAGTATGAGAAGGTGGTGAACGTTAGCTGGTTTTCCCAAGAAAAACCGCTCGAGGAGCTCAGGTAAGCAAGCCTATTGTCTGACCATATCCTTACTCAAGTGTCTGATCATCATTCAGCTTCCCCTGCGTTTTGCCATTCTCGCAGATGTATCCACTTTGCTGCATCGACATCCGCAACTTCTTGAACCAGTTCTACTTCTTCTCCGATGACCACTTCCAGCATCCAAATGTAATCGATGACACACTTCGCAAGGCAAGTAACATGGCTGGTATAACTTGAGAAACATTACTGACTCTTCAACAACTTGCAGTCGCTTGACGAGCTGCTGACCGAAAAGGTTTGCAAGTCTCTCGTCGAGAGGCTGAGCTCACAATATCTCGGGCAGATTGTGCAGATTCTCATCAACCTAGAGCACTTTGAAGCCGCATGCCAGGAGCTTGAGCAGCTTCTTATCCGAGCAAGATCGTCTACGTCAGCTGGCGGCCCTGTCACGCTTGTTGCCACTGAAGAATTCCGAAACAACAAAAAGACAGCCGAGAAGCGTATTTTCGAACTTGTCAACTCAAAGATCGATGACCTTGTGGATACAGCTGAATATGACTGGTATGTTGGACTAGACTGTTTTCGACTACAAACGAAACGCCTCGTTGATGTTGACTAACAACGGTATATAGGATGGTGACCACGACATCTCCCGACCCAAGCAGCTACATGCAGACCATGACCCGGTATCTTTCGACCATCATGAACTCGACGCTTCTAGGCTTGCCAAGAGAAATCAAAGAGCTCATATACTTTGATGCACTCAGCCATGCCGCCAACAAGATTCTTGTGAGTTTCTTGATGTCCCGGACAGCCCCAACTCGTTCCGACATCACTGACATATGTTGTCGTGCAGGCGTTGCCACTTTCCCCGGACGTCAAGCATATCAACACCAACGCCGTCGCGGCCTTGGCCAAAGACGTTCAGTATCTCACCGAGTTTGTCGACAGTCTTGAAAACGGAGCCATGCTACGAGAGAACCTGGACGAACTCCAACAAACGATCAACCTGATGCAGTCTGACAATCACGACGAATTCTTTGATATTTCAATTCGCAACAAAAAGTTTGGTCGCGTAGACGCATTGAACGGTCCCATCCTACTGGAAAAGTAAGGCTCGAGATCACTTTCGTCTTCCCACACTCAAATATTGACATTCCTTACAGGCTTACCTCGAATGCCCAAGGTCCTACACGCAGCGCTCCTCTCGCCAACTTTTCATCCAGATTCGGTATGATGAAGTGAGAGCCGTTTGCCTCCCAGATGATGTGTGCAGAACCTAGTGCATGCAAGGGGTACTCTGTTGAATAAACCAGCACGCGTCATATCTGAGTCCTGCTGAAGCAAATACCCATTTGTATTCTCTCCGGGATGTTACTAGGCTCAGATATGGAGCTCATAGCTTTCCCCTCCGCAATCTACTAATTACTCAAGAGGATCAATCCATCGTGAAGCACTGGCAGATTCGATGCTGTCCCGTCATCATGGCTCTCGTCGCTAATAATGCCTTGAACGCCTCTACGCCGGATCCAAATCGAAACGATAACTTGGCCCCTATTTTTGCTTCACCTGTGAGGGGTAAACTGAAGATAGCCGCTGTAGACACATTTGTTGCTGCGCGTGTCCATCCTCTACTCGAACTCCTCGCTGGACATGGGAGGCTGTCAAGTTCGTCAGCCCGTTCGTGGCGTAGCGAATCATCAATACTGGACAGACACTCACCTGCTGTGGCTGCATAGTCCCATAACCATACATGCCCTCAATCTCGCCATACATGGGTTGTTGAGCTTGTCCATAGGGGGCAGAGGGGCCTGGCTGTACTTGGCCGGGGTACATATTCGGGTTTTGGCGATAATCCTGATCGGGCCCAAGAGCGTGGCCAGCGAGACCGTAATCAGTTGCCGCCATGGGATGCGAGGAGGACGAATGGTTTGCTGGTTGTGGCATGGAGCCATGCTGGCCTGGCATTTGGGGGTTTGCTTGGGCTGGAACGCCTTGGGGTGTGGGAGCAGCCTGTCCCGCTGTTCTCTTGGCATGCGAAGAAGCCTCCTCCCGAGGAACTATGTCAATAAGAAAATCAAACATGTCCGATTTGGCGAGGGCAGATGCAATGTCAGATCGCTGTAAAGTGCGCCGCTTGTTCTCTTCGGCGTGGATCCATGCCCGCATCGTGAGTTCCGTGATGAAGATGTCGCAGCCCTTTGCGAAGAGGATGGGTGCTTCGGCGGATATCATTTTGACTTCGGGATCAGCCTTCATAACTTTCTTGATGCGCGCCAGGGGCAGTTGATGCAGCTTGTAGTCATGGTTGTCGCTTTCCAAATGATTGATGGTCTGCTGCCAGTAGGTTGTCAAGATGTCCTTGTACTGGCCGGTCAAGCCTTGATGAACCTGTCATATGGCAACGCGCGTCAGTCGACTCCAGATTCATATAGGGAATGGGGGTGTGACCGCACATTTGCCCAAGGGCCGGTGTAAAGTTCTGCGGGAGCGAAACCCTGGGCCGATAGCTGTGTGCGTGATTAGATACGGCTCATGAGATGGATCGTATGCGTTGCAGGTAGACGCCGTTTGCGAGTCGCAAGGAGGAGATACGAACCGCAGCACTTGCGCCTAAGTTTGAAGATGGACATCAGTACAACTGTGGTAAGAAGAGGCTGGGATGAAGTGAAGGAGGTAGCTCGCGTCAAGAGTGCGCTCCATCGCGCATTCGCGCGTGATCGGGGAGGGTAGGCGAGGGGGTTGGTTGCATTTCCACTTACCATAATGGCCGCCATGAGACGTATCATACACAGGCTGCGGGCGGCCTTGCTGGGCATGAGAGCCAGGCTGATTTTGATCCATGGTAGCTGTCGCGAGAAACAGTGATTCCTGACTGTACCTAACTAAGGTGGTTGAAAATGATTGATGCGTGGAATTGGTGGGCAACGCGATGGGAAAGCTGCGAATCACAGGTGTGTGGGGGTTGTCGGGTCGTCTGTCGGACGTTCAAGGTTGTTGATTGAGACTTGCGATCAGTGCTCTGGCGCGTCTCGGCTCGGAGGCGCGGTGAGATACGCAAATCAGATGCTTAGAGTCGGATTGCGATGCACGGGCTACCAACCATTGAGAGACCCTTGAGGCGTTGGGACTCTGGACTTTGGGAGGACGGTGGAGGAGAGAGCAGAGAGCGGGTAAATGTCCGGCAGGTCTCCAAAGTAAGGTACCTAGGGCAAGGTGGGTAGGCAATGTAGGTAGGTACTTAGGTTCAGCGCCGCGGACTGCCTCTGTCAACAACTTCGGTTGCCCGTAGGTAAGGTAAGCACGCAAGGTATTGTCAGGGAGCCAAGGATGAAGAATCGAACGATTTAGGGTGGAAGGAGGTGAGTACGGATAGACAGCAAACGCCAGTGATATGTTGGATCCCTTTAACTAAAGATATAATACTTGAAGCCGGTTGATGTTTGCGACAGGCGAACTTGAACGCGATACTGGCTACTGAGCGCCCATGCGGTGAGGTGAGTGGGCTCGACAGACCTCTTATCGGGGGCAGATGTGAGGTACCTTAGGTAACAGCCTCTTCCATGGGCAGCGTCATTAGGAACAAGGATGTACCTCGGTAAGGTAAGGCAAGGTACCTAGAATCTTGAAAGCACAAAACCTGGAGGCTGGCATAAGGTAGGCTGAAATCCATTGGTCAGGTTATGGATGCCTTACGAGACTAAGGTACTTCAGGGTATGTGGGCGGTACCTTGTTAAACCTGTCATGAGTGCCTGACCGCTAAAAAACCACCCGACTGAGATAGGTGTGCTGGATGGACATCACGGCCTGACTGCAAGGCAACGCTACCTCACCTTACCACACCTCACCTCACCTCACCTTACTACCTTGCTTACCACCCTAGGCACCTGACTGTGTGCGTGGTTTGACACCTTAAGGTAGGGAACCAAGTCCTCAGCGTGGCCCGGGTAATTCAAGCGACGTGTAATGACACCTAAGGTATAATCCAGGATACGTTCTTGGTAACCGAACATACCTTCAATTCAACCTTTAGGTGTTGAGCACTTTACGATCGGGCAATGCAGCAATAGGTACTTAGTACTCTGCAGGCAGGAACGTTGGTATCTTGGGTGCGACATGCAGCCTCAATTCTCAGAGCACACCGAATTACTCTATTCAGCTGCCTGTTGGGCATCCCACGGCCTCGTCAATCACGCAGCCCCTTGGGAGGCCGAGTCGCCCCAAAATTTGGTGCTGCCATTTCCTATCTGACGCCAGACAATATTAGATATGCCGTGAAGGTGATGTGGTCCCCAGTTGCGTAGAGCTGCATGTGGCCGATGACGTGGCTGAGAATCGAGAATCCAATACGACTGCACTGTAGAGCAATGCGCTGCTCTAATGCGGCGGGAGTCTATGAGCTGGCCAGGGCAGCTAGTCTTTCATCGCTTCCAGCTTACATAACAGCCTGTGTATCGATGCATTACCTAATACATAGTAATCACCTCCAACCTAACCGACGCGCCTCAATTCACTATCCACTCGTGTCGAATCCCATTGCCCCACTAGACCTTTAAAGACGAAAAAAAAAATCTTGCTTCTATCGGCACAGCTCTCTTCTTTCTCCTCGATCCTTTTCTTCACACAGCTGATCCTCCCGTCAGCTCCCATTGTTCAATCGCACATTATCGCTATGCCAGAGCTGTGCGATGGGCGTCTTGATGAACTCCTGAAAGAAGCGGCTAGTCGCCTCGCGACGAAGCAGCCGCCACGGCCCAAGGATTGCACCTTGATTGCTATGAAGGCCGCGCCTGCCAATCCAACTCTGGATTCAAAGGTGCAAGCCAAGGCACAAGACCCAAAGAGCGTTATGCTTCGCGATCCTAGGCCAGCGGAGAAGAAGGTACGTTGCAGCGCCTCGCGCAATTTCTACTCCTTACCCTCCACCACTCACATCTTCTGATGAGAAGCAACCCCTGCTTTATTTTCTTGATGTGGTGACGGTGCCCGTCTTGGGTTACCTGCCACGCCAAAATGATCATTTATTTCATAGTTACTCTGATTTGAGACTCTCCCGATTCTGTGTCCTGCCTATTAGTCTTCAATGGACCTGTGAGCTAACAGCAGACAGACTGGCAAAGATAATGCTGGCCCGGGCTGGTTTGGCATTCCCAAGACAGACCCTAACGACCCCGAGCTGAAGCGAGACCTTCAGATTCTTCACATGAGAGGAACCGCCATCGATTCTAAGCGACACTACAAGAAGGAATCCCTCAAGGCCAAGGTACCTCGCTACGCTCATGTTGGACGTATTGTCGAGGGCCCGACCGAGTTCTACAGCGCTCGCTTGACACGCAAGGAGAGAACGCAGACACTGGTGGATGAGTTGTTAAGCGCAGAAAAGGCGTCGGGCAAGTTCAGATCCAAATATGAGGCGATTCAATCGAAAAAGGCGAGCGGCAAAAAGGCCTTTTACAAAAAGTTGGTGGAGCGCCGCCGGCGCAGCCGCCAGTAGCCAGAAACACGTTTTACTCTGGCTCAAGATGTCTCTTTTAAATTCGTGATACCCGAAGTCGCTGGCTGATAGCTGCGCGAAACAAATAAAAAATCAAACATGAACTATTGCCCCGAGTCGCAGGTGTCAGGAATGCAAGACATGATGGATGTGAATATTCGATAGCATAGTGTTGAATTCAATCACGACAATGAACTGTCCTTGAGAATGCAACCAAGCGCTCTATATGAATTACCCAACGAAGCAGATTTAATGTATTTAAGCAACGCGAGGTAACAAATCGTCATATGCATAAAACGAGGTATTCAATAAAGTGGACCTTTTTTTCTTTTCTTTTGAAAACGGCTGTTCCCACGCAGCTTACCTCATATATGAATAACTTGCGGGTACCTTTAGATTTTACCGTCAGGATCCGTACTCGACCCTTTCCGCATGGCAACAGCATCGCATTGCTCAAGTATCTCGGTCCATATGCAGAGAAGATGCGCGCTTCGACACTGTTGAGGCCAACCGCCCGCTGCCTGGCGCGGTCACATTTACAGGTTTGTTGGTACTCCTCTCGCGGTGTTGACGTTGCGTAGACGAGGCAAAAGTTGTTCTCTCACTGACCATTCAATCCTGGTTCGCAGGGAACCCTGAGACCATCATGGACTCGCTCACTCAACACAGAGACGCCGCAAGCCTCAGTGATGCAACCTTCGAAAGCTCCCGAACCAACGAGAAACTCGCAGGCTATTAGCGAGTCTGACCCTGTGTAAGTACTCACTGCGACTGGGCCATACAATATGCGGTGATATTGATGATTATCACTTGCAAGGCAACATTTCTTCGGGAAGACCAAAGAGAACGAACCAAGATATCCTCGAGGCGTTCAGGCACTCTATCTCCAGCCACTACGTCGCGAAGCCGAGTACGGAATTCCTTCATGCGACCTTCAGCTGCGCTCATACAGTTTGAGGAACCTCGAATTCTTCTCCGACTTTGCCCTTCGCGCAGCGTACTACCTGAAGCTCCCAGCATTCGGCCCTGTGCCACTGCCTCGAATTACTGAACGATGGACGGTTCCCCGGAGTAGTTTCATCTTCAAAAAGTCACAGGAGAACTTCGAGCGTATAACGATGCGTCGCCTTGTTCAAATCCGCGACGGAAATCCTGAGACGGTTCAATTGTGGCTAGCTTTTCTCCAAAAGCACGCCTATTACGGCATTGGTATGAAGGCCAACGTGTGGGACTTTGGAAAGCTTGGTAGGTCATAACAACGGAAGACGTCGTGCAGGCAGGTCCCTGCTTGCTCGTTTGAAGCAAGATTTAACGTGTCATTCTTTTCCCAGGTGTCGGCAAGGCCATGGATGCCATTGATCCAGAGACGACTGAGGCGATTGACTCGCGGTGGAACCATCTGGGTCAAAACCGGGAACTTGATACAGTCGAGAAAGTGGAGGAGTTTTTGGCTACAGTCCGGTTCGATAAGGATAGTGGCAAGCGATCAGAGGGGGAGCGGCGGTTCCTCCAGACCCAATGGAAGAAAGACGAGGCGGCCAAAAGGAAGGCAGCCTTAAACGTCTGAGAGTTCGGGCCACCGATATATCGACGTATAAGCTGGCGTGTCGGACCTAGGGAGAGTATTGGGGACAGCCAAAGAAAGGAATGACAAAAGGCTCTGTCAGTGTATCAAATAGTTGAAAAGGGACCCCGTCGTGAGTGTGTCCTGTGTAAATCATAAATATCAAACCTGGCCCTTGTCGCGTTGGGTCACAGACTGCTATTCTTATGTCGTTTACAAAGGCTTGTGCGCCTGCGATCTGCTCGCCATTGGACATCATATCATGACAAATTCCTCAACTATGTCTCCAGGCCCAGGGCCAATCACACCCCGTTATAGCAATATAGACAGAACGGAAATAACCGGTTCATTGCCCCATGCGTCGGATTTCTCACCCTTTCGTTCGGTCAGTGGGTTTATCATGTTTGTGTGCGCCAACGATTCAGAGCACACGGGCTGGCAGGTATGAACTGTCATTGAGCTTGCAACTATTTTCGGGGGTTAAAGCCATCTGCGGGTCTTACCTAACCTCTTGACGCCTCGGGCCTATTTCGTTATTGACAACACAAAGTGAGTACAATGCCTGAAATTCTCGTTCTTCCTAAATTTAAAATCGTTGTCAGACCTCTCTACTCTGAACATTAATACGACTCTTCCTCATGTGGCAACGTTCGAGGCGGGCAATCCACCGGCTCAAGGTTCCGGCCGGACGCCGCGACGCGTCAAGTGGGAATCACCAAGTCATTTTCTCGGGCATCCAGCCTACGGGAACACCGCACCTGGGCAACTACGCCGGTGCCATCCGCCAATGGGTGCAACTCCAAGCCAAGCCTTCTGAGAGCTGCAAACTTGTGTACTCCGTCGTCGACTTGCACGCTATCACCGTACCCCAGAACGCAAAACAGCTCAGGCAATGGAAGAGGGAAACGCTGGCAGCTCTGTTGGCTGCAGGTATCGACCCCGAACGCTCGACTTTATTCTATCAATCATCTGTATGTTACGATCAACCCCTCCGCGCCTCCCTCCCCCTCTCTCACACATATTTGTATACCCAAAGTCGTTTACCTGGGCAATCGCTGAAGCCGCCCTGACCCCGAAGACTGACAATTCAAACATCAGGTCCCGGCGCATTCTGAGCTCATGTGGATCTTGAGCTGTACAGCCTCGATGGGTTATTTGTCACGAATGACACAGTGGAAGGTCTAGTACTATACCGTCTCTTGATCAATAGATGAATTACTGACACCAGGTACTTCTTGACAGAGCAAGCTGTCACTCTCAAATGATGCCACCATTCTTGATGAAGGTGCGAAAGCCTCGCTGAAGCTCGGCCTATTCTCATATCCCGTCCTGCAGGCTGCTGATATTCTCGTCCACCGGTACGTTCACTTGGCCGTATCTCCAAGCGCTCCATGTTATTCGCCTGCCGCCTGCAGCTATCATGGGAATCATGGTGCAATGCACTTGATTAACTTTCGTTCAGAGCCACTCATGTACCCGTCGGTGATGACCAGAGACAGCACTTGGAATTTGCTCGCGAGTGTGTAACAAATTTCAATCACAACTTCGGCCCTCTCTTGGTGTCTCCCGAGACCATCACATGTGAGTTTGTCCAGCTATCTTTCTTATCATCATCTATCTCCGGGGCCCAATTCCCTGACAAGATATAGCACCGACACGCCGGGTTATGTCGTTGCAACAACCAACCCAGAAAATGTCGAAATCCGCTAGGGACCCGAGGTCACGTATCCTAATCACCGACACGCCCGAAGAGATCAACGTCAAGATAATGAGTGCATTGACAGACTCCTCTAATAATGTTTCCTATGATCCGGCTAACCGGCCGGGGGTATCAAACCTGTTGGAGATCCTCTCTATTTTTGATGTTCATGCCAGGAACCCAGCTCAACTCGCCGACTCTTTTTCTCATGCCTCTCTCAAAGATCTCAAGCAAGCCGTCTCAAGGGCTGTCGTCGAGGGGCTTGGCGGAATCCGTGAGCGCTACATGGAGCTTCTGTCTGTTGACGAGGGACGATATCTCGATGCCGTCGAAGCAAAGGGTGCCAGCAAGGCCCGTCTCAATGCCAACGAAACAATGGCCCTAGTGAGAGAAGCCACGGGGCTGTGAAGCCTCATCGTTATCTCAATACCAGCTTGGCGAGGCGCCCCTTAACCTATCGTGGCGCTGGGACATTTGTAACACAATGTATCATTACTTCTCATTTCGCGAACCACAATGTTGTGCATCGTTACTGGGAGTCATTTCTGGGTGTAGGAGAAACGCCGGTGGGCTGTTGAGGCATTGCCTCTTGGATTCCATGTTCTCGAACATGCTCTTCACGAGGCATAGGCGAAGTTTGAGCCTCGCGCAGCAAGCCAAAAGTCTCGCACCACCTGATTGGTACCCCTCGCTCCACGAAGACTGTCAGAGATGGTCAGTGATACATTCCCACACTCTCAACGAAGAAAGTCAAACCCACTTCATGATTTTCTTAAGAAAAACCGCTTTTTCATCGCCAGCTAGCTGCTGGCTTGGGAATGATGGGTCCGACAAAGCTTGCTCGAGCCAATTGCGAGCTTTGGCTTGATTGCTGACCATCTTTTTCAGAGGCTCACTTAATCTGTCGAGTTCGCTCCTTGAGGCAGTTCCGCCGATGTTACGAACGATGGACTGGGCCAGCAATGGGCCTAACTGAGCTATCGCGTGATCTATCGTCGCATCTGCGGGCTTCAGAGCCATGAACGTGGCCTAGTGCTGGTCAGTACAATTGAGTGTCGTATGTCTCTGAGTTGGCGAACAAACCCAGAAATCCGCAGCTGCAGCTTTGGGTAGTGGCTCGCGCCCATCTAGGATCCGCAAGGCGTAGATGAAGAAAAACTCCGTAAGAGGAAGGCAATCCGGTCGGAAAAGCGACGCAGGCTCCCGCGAGATCAAGCGGTTCGTAAATTCAATGCCGTTCTGCGCCAACTCTACATCATTATCTGGCTCTGTTACGTCAAAATCGTGAGCGTGGTCCTGGAATCGAAACCAATGCGATCTTACCTGGTTGTTGCTGTAGTAAAGTAATGACCCATCGGAGAAGTTTCGTCCTTACTTCATCCACATCACCGCTCTTCATATTTCTTAGTGAACTAAGAAAAGAACAAGCAGTGTTCACAAAGTAGCCAATTCGAGGTGTTTGAGGTGTCTGTTCAGTGAGGTAGTCGCATACCAGCCCTGGAGGGAAAACGAATGGGCCAGCGTCCGACTCGGAAAACCCCGATCGGAAAATGGTGCAAATGCTCTCGGAAATTTCGTCGCTCTGTGGGAACGCTCTCTGAAGCTGTACTATCATTGACATGATTCCAGACTGCAAATGGCCGAGTCTGGAGGAGCTGTCGGTCGCCGGGATATCCTTCTCACTGTCCAGGTCGAAAGGCACGTCGCCCGGAGCCTGTAGACCTTTACCAATGCCTATGAGGCATCTCAGAGCTTTCAAGGCCATGTGCAGGGGAAGTTCCGACGGATCGCCTAGCGTCGGGCAGCGATGAATGTCTGTTCCGCTGCCTGATGCGTCGCTCTGGAGTCTGGGCAAGGACAATAGATGCATTGACAAGCGAGCATCTTTCTGGACGAACGAGAGTAAGAAGTTAATATGGTCGAACTTGGTGCTCTCATCTGGGACGGCTTGGATGACAGCGGCTATGGCTCCCATGATTCGCTCAACAGCCAGACAGTCCAGCTGACTTTGTGCGGCAATACCCTCATATTGACTGAGGAATGCGCTTGCCTCCGATGCCAGGATGGAGCGTGACGAGGAACAAAGCTGTAAAATGGATTTGGCGGCCGGCCCAGCTAGTAAGGGATCTGCAAGGACAGAGAACAGCAAATTCAGTGCAGCTGGAAGGCTTTGGGTCTCGCGCTCAAAGTAATCGGAGTATCTTTCAATCAGGGATATACAGGTCTGGCGAGTGCGACCTGGCATAGACGAACCCGATGTCTGAAGAAGGTCGAATAGTGGTGAGGAGAAAACAGCTCTGAGGCTTTCGTCGCACCTGGCATCTCCAGTTACGCAATCGGCGAGGGATCCAAGACAGAACGTTGCAGCTTCAAGATCAGACGAAGAGTTTGGTGACAACGACTGAAGAGTCAGATTGGCGAAAGTTGAGATTAAGGGAGGTCCAGTCACGGTAAAGGTCGATTGAAGAAGGTCAGCAACATCCTTCCTTGCATCGCCAAAACCGGCGCGGTCAACCGAATCCCAATCAGCAAGAACACTGGCAGGTGGGTATGCAATTCGTTGCCACACAGTCGATATAGCTTCCAGAACGTGGGATGTAGCCGTAGAGACCCATTCCTTTGAGCCCTCTTCCTCCGAGTAAATGCAGTCTGTTAATGTCTCAACATAGGTGGACCAGAACTCGAGGGCCGGGACGAAAATCTTGTCCTCGCTGACAGGATATCCCTGGGCAGAGAGGAGCCCACGAAGATGTGCGACAAAACGCGATGAGCGGGCATCCACACCGTGAATGAGATCCTCAACCTTGGAATCGCCAAGAGCGATCATGAGCTGCCCGAATTGAACGGAATCAAAGTCGAAGTCCCCTTGGACAAGACGCTGGTATCGCTCATGAGACCACTGGGTCTCGAAAAGAGAAAAGAGGGATTCGTAATGTTCATCTGTCAAGAAGCCCGAGTAGTTTGACAGAATTTCGGAGAGCAACTCCACGGCCCCCTCGTACAATTCGTTATCGCACAAAGCTGTGATCGTAGGCTGAACCAGGGCCCGAAGAGCGTGGACAAGCTCGTCGTTGTGCGCTGAAACCCTCTGAGAGAACCAAACCCACGACTGGACGATGTGTGGTGAGCAACTTGTCCCTAAAGATGAGGCATTCACGCGATTGGATAAACGAGGTGACTGCCTACCTGTAGACAAGTTATGGTGTCTTTCTGTAAGCTGTGGCTCATTGGATCTGAAGATCTTCGGCGTAAAAATCCGTGGGACATGAGAGCCATAGCATCTGGAACATTGCGCGTGAGATTTTCATATAAACCCATGCTTCCGCGCCGTTAGTGAACAGACCAGGATCAGAAAGGCTGCAATGCTCACTGTTTTGCTGAGTTCATTTCCACTTTCGTTGCTTCGTCTATTAGTGCTCCTGAGAACCATAGTGCGGCCTGGAAGTTTCGAGGCTGGAGTGTTTGCAGGACGCTCGATAAATCGATGGTTTCATCGACTCGGTCTTGGGGCAATGCTACACCTTCGGACAGAGAGAGACAGAGGTGACGGATGCAAAGCCCCCACTGGGTGGGAAAGCATAAGAAAAAGGTTACCAAAGCTGCGGATAGCTTCCTAACGACCATGGCTCCGGAGCCGTCGTCCAGAGACCTGACAAACCAGCCTATGAGATTTTGTAGCAATTCTGATGCATCTTCCTTTGACAGCGAGGAGCTGATCTCGATATTAGTGGCGGTGCTGGCCAAATTGAGAGGTGGTATACAACCTTTCGGTGTTAAGCTTGACAATCAGGGTGAGGGCACCGAAGAACTTGACCTTGTCGTCTGCATAGCCCAAGAGATCACGGGCGATCCACCAGCCGGAAGGGGATCTTTGCATGCGATGAAGCGTCTCTTGGATGCGCGCAATGGTCTCAGGAGGAGACGGTTCATAGAGAGCCAGTACTAACTGCGAGGCGACTGTCAGCATAGTCACTACCTTGCCAAGGGTGGGTACGAGACTTACGGCTTCTGCCTCTTGTATGGTAGATGGCAGCTGTGGTTCCATGTTTGCGAGAAAGGATGAAGCACTTAAATGTTTGTCGATTTTGTTCTCATGTTGACACTCAACTATCTCCTCAATGATGAAGATGTGCTTCGACGTGAAGAGGCAGGCGCAGGATGGATGGCGGCGTCAGAGCTTGGAACTATGGTTGAGCGTCACAATTTGAAGTTGAGGCTCTGGGTAAACATAAAATGCAGGCCGAGTGCCCAAAGTGAAGCGTAAGAAAGCTCGGAGAAGATGAGGGTGGGTCGGGTCGCCTGGAGGACCAAATGACACGAGCGACAAAGTAACCTGGTGAAGAACGGACAACGTCTTTTTCTATTGGAAGGGAAGATGAAAGAGAAAGACAGTGATACAAGGTGTCACGGATAGAAGAAGATTTAGTGTTTTAATTTCTACGGATAACCTGGCATTACCTGCGAACAAGTCACAATAATGACGCCTAAGTATCCAAAATAATCCCCTTCCATTGGCAAGAATGGCAGCTCATAGTCCGTTTATGCGATTAAGGCGACTAAAAGTCTTGGGAAGTAGGCAACTGGTAGATAACTCTGTGCAAGACATATGTATTCACCTAAGGCATTCGACAGTAACCGACTTACTTACCTAATTAAGGTATATATGCACTTAACATGGTGCCTTGGTACCTGTCCATGACACCCACGTGCCATCTCACCACGCCACCTGCTCCAGCTGCCTATTACACAGGCCCCCGCTGTCTTAAGGTACCACACAGAAGGGCGGGCAGTAACGGAATCTGCCCCTCCCTCAGGTCTGAACATGAGCTGGTGCGGGGCACTACTCACTTTTGTGGAAGGAGAGCTGGTGTGCATTTGTATGTATCTGTCGTCCAGGCCCACACTATCAGGTAGCTAGGCAGGACTACCTACTGTACCCAGGCCTGACCTGAGCTGCAGCATTTTCCAAACGTGGAGTCGTCACAGTCAGCTCCTTCCATTACCTGCGTACGTGCCTACCTACCTTACTTGTCCCGACGCTGCCCGTGGAGTTAGTTGTCCCCGCGCAGGTCAAGCCACATCGGGTATCCCATTTACCTTTGCCTTAACCTCCGCTTCCCAGTGAAATTGACCACACGCGCCCACCGTCCTGGTCGTACCTCCAGCATTCCCTCCTCATGCTCAGGACCAGTCTTCGCCCTGCCCTTTGTCTTGTCTGCCGAACCAGCTATCGATTCCCTACAAGCAGCGTCAGCGTCTGGCCCCCGCCCGCTGCATCATCCGCCGGCTTTCATATATCTTCTCCTGGCCTTGGCCATCGAGCATTACACCAAATCCCAGCCCTAGATATGGAGCGAATTGACACAACCAGCCGCCTCTCAAGGCTCAGAGAGCTGATGAAGGAGCGCAAGGTCGACGTTTACGGTATGGACAAATCACTGCAAGCCAGTTTTCTGCCGGTTGCGTTGTTGTAGCGTCGTCACTGATTCCCTGTTCTTCTATGTGTAGTCATCCCCTCTGAAGACTCCCATGCCTCCGAATACATCGCTGGCTGCGATGCTCGCCGGGAATTTATCTCTGGTTTCAGTGGCTCTGCCGGCTGCGCTGTCGTAACCTTGGACAAGGCTGCGCTGGCTACCGACGGAAGATACTTCAACCAAGCTTCGAAGCAGCTTGATCAAAACTGGTTGCTCCTGAAACAAGGTCTCCAATATGTTCCTACATGGCAAGAATGGTCTGCTGAACAGTCTACTGGTGGCAAGGTTGTCGGTGTTGACGCCAAACTCATCACAGGCTCCGTAGCCAAGAAACTCGCTGAAAAGGTCAAGAGATCTGGCGGTAGTGATCTGCTGCCTTTGGATGACAACTTGGTGGATCTTGTGTGGGCTGCTAATCGCCCGGCTCGCCCCAAGAACCCCGTCAAAGTGCTGCCCGAGAGGTTCAATGGCAAGGACGTCAAGAGCAAGCTCAAGGACTTACGCCAAGAGCTGGAAAAGAAGAACTCACCTGCCTTTGTTGTGTCAATGCTCGACGAGGTTGCCTGGCTCTTCAATCTCCGCGGCGACGACATTCCCTACAACCCCGTCTTCTTCTCATATGCAATCATTACTCCCGATTCAGCAACCCTTTATGTTGACGATACTAAGCTTGGAAAAGAGACTCAGGATTATCTTGCGGAGAATGACGTCGCTGTCAAGCCTTACGAAGCCATCTTCGATGCAATTGACGCTTTACGATCCGAGGTTAAATCGACCGAGTCAGCAACTGGAACTACATCTCAGAGGTTCATGATCTCCAACAAGGCATCTTGGGCATTGAAGCGCTCCCTGGGCGGAGACGGTCAAGTTGACGAGGTAAGAAGTCCTATCGGGGACTCTAAGGCTGTCAAGAATAAGAACGAGATGGCTGGTATGAGGGCTTGTCACATTCGTGATGGCGCTGCTTTGATCGAGTACTTTTCTTGGCTGGAAGACCAGCTTGTGGCCAAGAAAGTGAAGTTGGACGAAGTTGAGGCAGGCGACAAACTCGAACAACTGCGTGCAAAGCAGAAAGATTACGTTGGCTTGTCATTTGACACCATTTCATCGACCGGTGCGAAGTAAGTTTGGACTTCTCTTGCCTCTAGTGAACATATTCTACCTGGGCTATGGCGGCACCATGAGACACCAATCATCCCAACTCTTGCTGATATCTCTCCAGCGCCGCTGTGATTCACTATAAGCCGGAGCGAGGGGCATGCAGCACCATTGACCCCAATGCCATTTACCTGTGCGACTCTGGTGCGCAGTACCTCGACGGAACTACCGACACAACAAGGACTTTGCACTTCGGACAACCTACGGAAGCGGAGAAGCTCGCCTATACCTTGGTGCTTAAGGGGAACATTGCGCTGGACACTGCGATATTTCCCAAGGGCACAACTGGCTTTGCGCTTGACTGCTTGGCTCGCCAGCACCTATGGGTACGTATTAAATCGCAGCCTTGACCAGCAGAGATGGTTAATTAACACTGCTTGCGCCTCAGAGAGAGGGCCTCGACTACCGTCATGGAACTGGTCATGGTGTTGGGTCGTACCTCAACGTACATGAGGGCCCTATCGGTATCGGCACCAGAGTCCAGTTTGCCGAAGTCGCTCTTGCACCAGGCAACGTAGTGTCTATCGAGCCAGGATTCTACGAGGACGGGTCATATGGCATTCGGATCGAGAATGTCGCAATGGTAACCGAAGTCAAGACAAAGCATTCTTTTGGCGACAAGCCCTACTTGGGCTTCGAGCACGTCACTATGGTCCCATACTGCCAAAATTTGATTGACCCCAGTCTCTTGACAGTGGAAGAGAAAGCGTGGCTAAACAAGCACAATGCGGAAATCTTCCAGAAAACGAAGGATTATTTCCAGAACGACCCCTTGACCCTAGCGTGGCTGACACGGGAGACGCAACCTTTCTGAGGTTATCAGACCTAAAAGCGGACAAAGGCGGCGAGAGTAAAGGTAGCTGCGAAAGATAGCCGGAAAACAGCATTGTGGAAAGGCTTTGTCAGAATGGCCTTGTTTAGATGTTTCTTCAAGCCGAGAAGCTGGGGCAAGTCCAAGCCATATCGATGCGCAAGCTATGGAACGATTGTTAGCACCAAATTCAAATAACTATAACCCGACGAGTGAGTTCCCTGGGGAGCGGCAGCAAGTACGTAAATGGTGAACATGGCTAGGCCGGTAAGGAGAGCCAGAGTGTGAGATAGAAAGCCGACGAGAAGTCCAACTCCAAATCCTATACCAATATTAACAAGACATACCCGTTCGGGATATATAATTCTCATACCATAGATGCTACCGCGCGAAAGCTGTCTCATCGATTCTGGATTCAAGCTCCCAAATGAACGGCGATCTTGCGCGCGATTGGGCGATGCCGCGGTTGAGGTGAGATGAGAGCCAAAGTTCCCAGGCGTTTGTCGGTAGACAAGTGAGTAGGTGACGCAAAAGCCAGCGCCGACCGGCCAAGCCAGGCGCCGACCGGCGAATCTTGCTGAAAGGAGGCCGCTCATGGGAACGTTTCAGCTCAGATGGAAAGCGAAGTCAACCAACGTTGCTGCATGTGGTGGAGGAAGGTGGGAGAGACTAATTGAGAATAAGTTTGTAAACGAAGAGTCGTACCTTGGCACGCTCATTATGCACCTTTCTTACGTGCCCTTACGATCATTGATTTACCCTCCATTAGGTAAGGCACTACTAGTCTCATACTTTTGTTGCTCTTCTTTACATAAGCACCTGAGGCACGGTACATTCCATGACCTTGCGAATGAGGTACAGTTGAATACAGGCATTTTGGTCGGGCGACTTCCAACATGACAACCTCAGATACGCCCCTGACGTGCGTTATAAACGTGGCAGTCTGGAGCGTAGATTGCGGAAACGAGTTGAGGAACCAGGTATACCTGGCAAGCTTGGTGACCTATATCGCCGATGCGCCATTAGCTACGTAACCTAGGCACCTTAGGAACCGTGAGTTGGAACCTAACTAAGCTTGGTATCGAGGTACTTGGAGACATGCCAAGCAACTTGATCACGCTGTTGCATGTGTTTCCACTGATGATTATGTCTGGTTGCTAATTCGAAGGACCTCGTTACTCGAGGGCGTCAAGGATTGGTGCCTCAGTGCCTTGGTGTTTTCCTGTCCTCTGACGTAACCTTCCTTCAAGTCACACCGCATGGCCATCCCAAAAGGTGTTGACATTCAAGTAACAAAGAAGCATCGCCAACGCCACGAACTCCCCACCCCCTATAAAATCTCAAGAAGAAACCGCCATCCCAGAAAGGGTATCCGCACAACCATGATATAACAGAAACAGAAGCCAGAGAAATTATACACCTCGTAGGGAGGATCCCGCGTGTTCGCAAATATAGCGAGCAACGCCCAGAGAGCGACCCCAGGTATTCACCAAGGCGGCTCGGTGATCGTCAGAAGCCCCATATATCAATAGTCCTCGTTAACCTTGGTAACTTCAGCCGAGGCCACCCCATACGCCGCGAATGCGCCTTGCAAGCTGGATATCCTTTTGCATGATGGTCACCCTCTTAGCATGGATTGCACAGAGATTTGTATCTTCGAAAAGGTGAACCAAGAAAGCCTCGGCAGCTTCTTGCAGTGCTTGTATTGCTTGTGACTGCCATCGCATAGCTTCGCCTCGAGGCCTTACCGACTCGGCAATTTCACGAACCTAGAGAGAACGGTTAGCCTGTCGTGTCCTAGAGTATTGACTGGGTCTGAACGTACTAGACGTGAGAAGGGAAGACGTCGCAGCAGAAGGTCGGTGCCATTTTGGTATCTCCGAATCTCCCTAAGAGCAACCGTCCCTGGTCTGTAGCGTCGCTTGCCTCGATTGGGGATCGGATCGCCAGCTGCTCCTCGTCAGCACCCGTCCTACACGACCGGGGAAGCATAATCTTTACGTTGGACATCGCTCTGTCGCGATTTGCGACGCACAACGTCCGACTGTCTCTTCTTCGGAGGCATGGCGATGAATAGCGTTTTCCGAAGTCTGTTTTGCAGAGGTCTGCTCGGGGGATCCTTATTTTGACTAAAGGGGCGAAGTGGATGTCCAAAGGAGGGCCGGACAAGTGCGATAGCCAAGACAAGGTTGCGAGAGTGAGGGCAGCGTAGGAAAAGTCTCAATTGGGATTGCGACAGTAGGGACAGAATAATGAAGGTCAACTGAGCTTCATCTATTATGTTTGACGGATTAGAAGCCGGGACGAGATTGTAGCTCGGAGGTGATAATGGTGGTGTTGAAGGAATAACGAAAGTAATTGAGCTACTCTCCCATTCCGATAGGACCTGAACCGTAGTGCGCTACCAGCCCCGCGATTTTCAAGGGAAATCGATCGGGACGCGTTTCGCGTGTTTCTTAACGCGTGTCCTGGCTACGCCAGGCCACTTTACGCGTACTGCACCACTTGCTGTGCAGGGCTGTCTGTGTGAGTCGGCACTGTGAGGCTGATGCGGTCCCTTTCCATAGCTGTGGGTTTACTGATGGCACGTGAAGCGCTAGGTAATGTGAGGTGGATATACAAGTACGCGAATAAGGTACCTTGTGGGAAGGAACGGCACCAGTTTACAAGGGGCTGATTACTGTTGCTAAGTACTGGTTGCCAAGCTGTCCCCACTCCCCACTTCACCTCCAGCAATAAATTGACCGGCATCAACCGTTCGTCAGCGCTCAAGGTGCCGACCGTGCCTACCTAGGTAATTCCTACCCGCTAGGTACCTACCTACGTTACTCAGAGGCCACCTCTCCAGACTTGTAACTTGACTACATGCAGTCGTGCTCCCACCCTCTCTAACCTCAGTCACTTCCCAAGCCGGCGACGTATCTGACGATTTATTGCCGATTCAACTTCGTCCCTCCGTGTAGTCACGGCCAGTCGCTTGGTCTCTTCTATCGACAAGCATCGCAAACGTAGTGTTATCCGTCCTCCCCGACGCTTTTGCAACCCCTCAACCTAGCTACACTCTCAGACGACCAAGATACTTAGACGGCACTTCACGCCCTTCGATTTCCGCAAAGCTCCGGCACGGCAGGCAATGAGGGCAACTTCTTTGCCGACGAATCTTCGCCTCTGAAGCACTCTCATCCCAGTTCGTTACGCAGCATGGACCAGATGATGGGTGACGGGGGCCGATTCCCCCTTGAGACGTGGTTCTGGGAAATGCCCATTTGCACCAGATGGTGGACGACTGCTACCGTTCTGACTAGCGCTCTCGTACAATGTCAAATGGTCACTCCCTTTCAGTTGTTTTACAGCTTTCGCGCTGTCTTCGCCAAATCCCAGGTTCGCCTAATTCTTCCATTCTTCATTTATTGATATGTTGGCGATGATTGCAACCCCACCACAGTCTAGTTCTCTCCCCCGAAGACATTCGAACTATTGCTGATCACTCTGAATGTCCTCATAGTACTGGCGTCTTCTTACTACGTTCCTCTACTTCGGCCCATTCTCGCTCGATCTGCTATTCCATGTCTACTTCCTTCAGCGCTACGCGCGGTTACTCGAAGAGTCCTCTGGCCGCTCCCCAGCACACTTTTCCTGGTTGCTCGTTTATTCCATGGCGAGTCTTCTTCTCTTGTCGCCAATGGTCTCGATGCCGTTCTTGGGCCACCCACTCTCTTCAACTCTCGTTTATATTTGGTCGCGGCGTAACCCGGATACGAGATTGAGCTTTCTTGGACTGCTGGTCTTCACAGCCCCCTACCTACCGTGGGTTCTGATGGCCTTCAGTCTTATCCTCCATGGCTCTATTCCCAAGGATGAAATTATGGGCGTGGTGATCGGTCACATCTGGTACTTCTTTACTGATGTATACCCGCCTTTGCACAATGGGTCGCGTCCATTCGACCCTCCAAGCTGGTGGAGGAGGCTGTTTGAGAGACGTCAGGTGGAGGAAACAGCTGATGGCATCAACAATGAGATTGCCATTGCCGGAGGGCCAGAGCTTGCTGCTGACGTTCGATGATGGGACATGTTGGGCAAATCTATTGGGGACGAAAAAGAAGATGGGAAAAGCTGGTGGGATTAGCAACATTTGCATTGTTCTTGGCGTTGGGGTATCAATATCGCCATTAAGCGGCATATGTCTTTGTACCCATGCATGATTTTCATCAACGAAGCACCTCAGGCTTGAATTCGCCATAAGCATAGATACCTTAGAGCTGACTTCCACGCCCGACAGTTGTCCCAGGCGAAAGCACAGGTCAACGTAAGAATGTCATGTATTGTTATCCATGTTCTCTTTGCAACGTGTGTTTCCCATTCTAATGTGTCGTGATTCAAGATGCTTTGACTAGCATTGCTTTTTCCTCAAGTACCTTGAGATAGCCAATTCACATTTCGGGCGATGGTTCTGGCTCTGACTCTGGCCGTCTTGACTTCCACGCGCGGTCGCAAAGGAAGGCCGGGCTGCCGCGCGCCGATGGTGGGTTCCAGCCGGAATGACCTACCTTATGGCAGCCCCGCCCACGTGCAACCTGACTTATCTATGTACAAGTAGAGGTAAGGCCGGACGGACAACGACACGCTTCATTTCCAGCACCTCTTCTGATGACCCCACCTTCTGAGCCAATTGCGTCATTTCAAATACAAAAAGTGAAACCGACCTCATTACCTACTGCCTCCAAAGCGCAATCGAAATAACACCAACTCAATACTGCTGACCACAGAACCTTTTGATATTCTACTTTGCGGAATACTCTTGATACAAAGTACTCACAGTGCCATCTATACAGGCATACAAAACCTCTGAGTCTCATTTACGCACAGCTCTCAGGCTTGCGATACATTACTCACTCACCAACATGAGGGCTTATTGGTATGACGGCCTTGATGTAAGTTGAGAAGAAGCCTTTCTTTAAAATGTCTAAAATGACCAAAGCTCGAGTCCTCGGTAGTAATCCATCACTGACTATCAACGACACCATAGGGTGACCAGCGCCTGGCACATGACTCTGGCAAGGAGGTTACTGTCGAAGATCTGAAGAAGCTTGGTGTCTTTTACCACCAAATCCCTAATCTGGATGGTGTCAACCAGCTGGCTTCGGACCGCGGCTATAGGAACCGAGACGAGATTGTTGTGTCGCCAGAGAAGATGGGCGAGATCTATGAGGAAAAGGTCAAATCTTTCTTCCACGAGCACTTGCACGAGGATGAGGAAATTCGTTATGTTCGTGACGGTCAAGGTTTCTTTGACGTCAGAAGCGCCGATGACGCTTGGGTTCGTATCCGTGTTGAGAAGGTAACATCGCCATGTTCGTCGGCAAATGGCGCTGCAACCAGCTGACCATTGGCAGGACGACTTAATTATCCTGCCTCCTGGCATCTACCACCGCTTCACAACCGACGAGTCTAACGTAAGCAGTGCATGTATTCAGAGGTTATGTAGTTTGCTAACAGTCCAAAGTACATCAAGGCAATGAGGCTCTTCAAGGATGAGCCCAAGTGGACCCCTTTGAACAGGACGAAGGACCTTGATGTGAACCCGCACAGGAAAGAATATGTTGAGCAATACCTTCAGAACGGCGTGTCAGCATGAACAACCAGCTAAGGACACGGTACATGGGGGAGAGTCTGTGGGCATGAGCGAAGCAGGTGGATAAGATATCTAGTGGGAGTATGGAGATGATTCGTGCCACTTGCGGGATCCTTTGCACTCTAATCATGTTTCCGAGTACAGCAAGTCTCGTTACGAAGGCACCTCTTTGACTAATGTACGACTTGGCAGACAGGCGCTAGACTGGGTAATGCCTATGCTGACATCTCCATCTACTGCACAGCGCAAATATGACGAGATCTGACGAGATTTGTCCCTATTGTCTAATTCCTCCATCAAATGAAGACCGGCTTGCCAACCCCAAGATGCCAACGGTGAACGGCCGCTCACCCGTAAGAACAATCACTGCTCTGCTGGAACCAGTAGCCAGCGGAGAATGGGAGTGGCTCATCCAGCACTACCTTCCTACCTACCTTGGCGGTCATGAGGAGGCGACGCGAGAATCATCCGACATCCATCCCGTGGCTGAGGATCGTGAAACTTGGCATCAGAAGCCAATTTTAGATGCATAGAGACATACCGTTATACGGTTACCCAGCCGCTCATGCATGTACCGGGATTAAGAAGGGGATATGGGGAAGTGGGGTACGGATATACCAGTTCTCATCTACCGAAATCACCGGGTTCATCCAGCAATCAGCACTGGTCACCTTGCGGCCTTCAACAACCACACCCTCATCGGTCTCGGTATCATTGGAGCAGGCAAAAGTACCTCGCCCGGGTAGGCCTTTCCCAAGGCCACCAATTCTTACCTCGACCTTCACTTCGTCTCACAGGTGGATGCACTGAGCAAGCTGAAATCTCGCATTCGATTTACGTTTCTTCTCCATACCTCGTCTTGCTCTATATTGATTTAATGGCTCGGATATCTTCACTTCCTAAAGCCACCGGCATTTTACCGTTCCCTTTTCTTCCATCTTACCATCAATATTGCATCTAATAGCTCTCTTCCGTAACGAACGAGCTGCAACGATTGCCCCTCTGAAGACTGCTTCCATACCGACTGCCAAGAGGCCGCGAGCTTATCAGCAGAGCTACGTAGAGCTCGTAATACCACCCAGCGACTGTGAAACGAGCGCGATGGACGTGTGTAGCGAGAACAGCGCGACTCCCGCGGATGGACCGTCAAGAGTGAAGCTTCAACTCCCAGCTAGCTGTGATCCACCACAACTTGAAGGCGAGAGGAAGCAGTTGGTCTGGGTTGTAAGTGATGGGACACCCTAATGTTACTTTCTGACATTGACTGAGCACTTCCTGTGCAGGTATTTGGTGGAACCGGCCACATGGGTAGATCTCTTGTCAAGTCCGCCTTGTCCAAAGGAGATCTCGTCACTTCCGTGGGCCGTGTGTTCGAGACGACACCGGAGGAAATGGTAGCACAGCAGGACAATGAAAATTGCTTGGGGATGCTGTGTGACGTTCGAGCGAGAGACTCGGTAGCGCGGGTCATTGAACGGACCTTGGAGCGGTTCCAGCGATTTGACGTCGTAGCCAACTGTTCTGGCTATGGCGTAATTGGAGCATGTGAGGACCAGGATGAGCACGAAATCCGCAATCAGTTCGAGACGAACTTCATGGGCACTTTGAACATTATCCAAGCCAGCCTACCTTACTTTCGCCAACAGAACGGCGGCCGCTACCTGATTTTCAGCTCGACGTCAGGAGCTCTGGGTGTTCCAGGCCTCGGCCCCTATTGTGCTACCAAATACGCCGTCGAGGGACTCATAGAAGCTATGCTTTACGAGACAGACTCATTCAACGTCAAGGCAACACTCGTAGAGCCGGGGTTCGTCAGAAGGGACGAGCCAGATACCCTTGCAACACCGTTACCAACCTGGGGTCATTTCCTCATCAAACCTGCGAGCGATGCCTACGCACAGGCAACATCACCAGCGTTGCATGCCAAAAGAATGGTTCAGTGGCTCGGTGACCGGCAGCCGACAAGCGCCGTCAAGTGTGCGGAGCTCGTCTGGCAACTAGCTCATTGCTCGTATCCCCCGCTGCGGCTCCTTCTGGGGAGCTATGCAATAGAGAGTATTCGTGATAGGCTGCGGTCCGTCACCGAAGAATTGGAGGATTGGAAACATCTAAATTTCCCCGCTCCGCCTGATGAAGGGGAGGGAAAGGAGGCGCAAGCAGATCAAGATGAAAGCATGGCCGACTCTGGGCAGGATGCGCCTGGCCAGGTAACTGCGTAGGAGTTGTGTACTGAGTCTGAGTGAATTTTGAGTTCTTTGTTTTTCTGTGTCAACGGCAAAGATGCGAGTGGTGGGTGCTGTCTCTCGTAGACTCCAATGCGCAAAGAGTCCTCGGTGCTTCAAGCTTTGCCAGACATCGGGGACATTCTTCTACAAGAGAGCAGGGGAAACCCTTTGAAGTGATGGAAAGCGAAAACAAATCACAGAAGAGAAGACTGCAAGACCAGACAGACGAGGCATCTGTTGAATGAAGCTGACGTTGGCAAAGTACCCGTCCGTACTTGCAGGTCCTTGAAGTTGTCCCCATGATACACGCGAGTCTCTTTCGCCTGCTTTGAAGAACCAGCGTTGGGGGTACTCTTATCTCTGCCTACACGTCATCTTCGATTCTACAGGGCGGCTGACGACGGGAGAGGGCCTTGGAAGTACGTATTGTTGCCAACATCTGGGAGCCTCGCCATTGGACGCCTCTGGGTGCCATCTTCTCACCCGTCTTATTCAGCAAGCAGTTGTGCTTTTAGACATGCCGCAGCGATGAAACGGGGCAATGAAGCTCGCATATGTGACCGAAAACCCATGAGACGCTTGCCTTCATTCAAGATCATGAGTGAGCCTGGTGATGAGGTCACCGGGAACTGTACTGTGTTGTTGAGGCTCAGCCTACAACTTTGCCTTCTCAATTCTTTCCTGCTCCGACCATGCCTTATTGATGCGAACATTTTGCCAAAACCGCCAGGCCCCAAGGGCTGCCGCTGCTGGTGGACACGCCAGAAGCAGCCAACTCCACCATACTGGGCTGGAGGCCTGAACGTGACGGATAGCCTCGCCGATGTCTCTCTTCAAGTCTTCCTTGGAGCCATCATTCCATAGTACGACGCCCTTGCCCTCACCTCTGGCTTCACATCTCCGTGCCTTGAGCCTCACATCCGTCTGGCTGAGCACGCGGTTCTCGGCGTCTTCGCGGCTGAGATGAGGATCGCGGGCCATGAGACGCTGCATCTGTACCTCGGGGTCCTTGACAGCAACGACAAAAACGGTGCCGCAGAGGCGGTCGAGGCTGCTTTCGAATAACAGGGGAACGTCGAGGAGAACAGCCCAGTGACCGGTGACATAGGCACGGAGAATGGCCTTGTACATCTCAGAGCGAACGGCGGGGTGAACAATGCCGTTGAGTACGGCACGGTCCTTTTTGAGCTCTTCCGTGTCGCCAAAGACGCGCTTGCCGAGGGCGGGTCGGTTGAGTGGTCGACCTTTGCCGTCGGGCCCGGCCTCGGGCATGGTCTCTGAGACCGGGACGAGGAGGTCCGGGGTTGTGGGGAGGAAATGCTTCACGATGGCGGCATATCCCTTTGATCCGGGTTCAACGACTTTCCTCGCGAGGACATCGGCATCGATGAGGGGAATGGAGTAAGGGGGCTTGGAGAGGATGGAGGAAACGGTTGACTTGCCCGTTGCAATGGAGCCCGTAAGACCGATGAAGAGCATTGTGAGAGAATCCCCGTTTCAGGGCGTGATTTCGGATTGGCCTCTTCTTCCGAAATTTAAATGCGAGCCCCGGCGACAAATGCGATGGGTTCGATATCGGCGCCACGGTATTAAATTGGAAATGCGGGAGCTGGGACGGGAAGAGGGATGAAGTTCAGGTCGTTAATGGCGATAGTGGGGGTGGACTGATGATGGATCCGAGGTTATTTCGAGTCGAGGAAGAAGGAAAGCACAGGGCAGGTACATGAGCTTGGGGTACGACTACCCATGCGTCAGCCAATTGACATTCACTTTGCAGTTTCGGTGCCAAGCATAACTGAAAGAGAGCGCGATTGAAGGAACTTGGTACCTTGGCAACGTAATGAACTTTTGGCGACTTTGGTTGTCAAATTATCTTGGCTTGCGCAGAAATCATACAATTCTTTCTTGACGGGACGAGAAAAACGCTGGCCTTCGTTCAGGTCGGTACACTGGCCCCTGGGGTTGAGGTGACCTTGGGAGCTATCTCACGTACCTAGGCATATACGGATAGGTAGGCACCATCCCGAAAGACAGCGCCAGGGGCCAACCTTGCGGTCTTGCCTTATGTAATTCTGAAGAACAAGGAAAAAAGCAAAGGAAAAAAAACCCAGACAAAAAAAACTGGACAGGGTGAGGCAGCGTGGCACTTTCCCTTACTGTGTGCCCTGTGGTCGAATTGGAATGGTGCACCCCTGGGTCTGCCAGGTGTCTAGTGGTCCCTTGCATTCATCCCTTCTTACCAAAGATACTTTCATGGCTCCTTGACTGGGCTGTCGCGGGCGGTATTTGGAGAGCTTACGTGCCCCGAGATTCTCCACCTGGCCTGTAGAAAGCACTAAGGCCATCCAATCTGAGGTGAAATTCCGTGACCCTTGATGGGTAGGCGCACGCGTGTTCCCCTGCGTTCCCGTCCCGTCCGTTCTAATTAATGCCCAAGAGCCTTTGACCCCCTTAACCTCCGTTTTCTTTCTTAACCCCAGATCTTCAACAACGCTTCCCCTAGAGCCAGATCACCGCGTCCGCAAACAACGAAGCGTGAAGGACCGCAGCTACGACTCGATCAACCCATCACTACCTTCTACCTCGTCGCAGTTGCGAGGCCGGTCATACACGACTCTCCCCGTTACCGAATCTCGGCGCATTCGCAAGCTCCACGGCTGCATCCTGCGCCAAACCTATTGAAGCCAGCTTGCTTCTACTGCCAATTTGATATACCGTCCAGACAGTTGTACACCGAGCGCCATCATGACGGACAAGAAGAACGAGGATTACGAGCTCCGCTCCTCCGAGTCATTTGGAGAGAAGGATGGCTTTCTGGCTCGGCCTCCCCCAAGGCCGCGTCCTACTCTTGGATCGCCAATCAGCAAGATTGACAACAGTCCCGGCGCTGCCATTCTCGCCTACTGCTTCTCTTCCATCAGCATGACCGTCGTCAACAAATACGTCGTTTCAGGCCAGTTCTGGAACCTCAACTTTCTTTACCTTGCTGTCCAGGTGCGTTCTATCCAAAGGCAAATCCCCAGTCGCGACTACCTCTAACTCAGCCCTCTTATCCAGTCCATCGTGTGCATCCTTACCATTATCGTGTGCAAGAACCTCGGAATGATTACGAACCTGGCGCCATTCGACACTGACAAGGCAAAGAAATGTTGGTCTCGTCTCACGTGATGCAGGCATCGGCCAAAGCTTACTATCTGCAGGGTTCCCTATCGCACTCCTCCTGGTTGGCATGATTTACACGGGCACCAAGGCCTTGCAATTTCTCTCTGTGCCGGTATACACCATCTTCAAGAACTTGACCATCATCGTCATCGCGTACGGCGAGGTTTTGTGGTTCGGCGGCAGTGTCAGCCCTCTTGCCCTTCTCTCGTTTGGCCTGATGGTCCTCAGCTCCGTTGTTGCCGCCTGGGCTGATGTCCAGCATGCTCTTGGAGGTGGATCGCAGTCTGCCGAAGCCTCTGCCGCCGTTTCGACCTTGAACGCTGGGTACGCGTGGATGGGCATGAACGTTTGCTGCACTGCGGCCTATGTGCTGGGCATGCGCAAAGTTATCAAGAAGATGAACTTCAAGGACTGGGACAGTGGGTTACCCTGAACATCCAGGCGTTCCTAATTGGCAGAATTTACTGACGAGTGTGTTATAAAGCCATGTTCTACAACAACCTTTTGACGATTCCCGTCCTCATCGTTTGCACATTCCTTGCCGAGGACTGGTCTTCGGCAAACATCGAGAAGAACTTCCCCGTCGAGTCGCGCAACAGCCTGTTTGTCGGCATGATCTATTCGGGACTCTGCGCCATCTTCATCTCCTACTGCTCTGCATGGTGCATTCGTGTCACCTCGTCAACGACATACTCTGTGGTTGGCGCACTCAACAAGCTTCCCATTGCCATCAGTGGTCTGGTCTTTTTCGACGCCCCTGTCACATTTGGCAGTGTGTCGGCTATTGTTGTTGGCTTCATCAGCGGTATTGTCTACGCGTGGGCAAGAATCCGTCAGACGGAGGCTTCCAAGATGTCATTGCCGACGACACAACCTATGAGCGCGAGCTCGCAAAGCAATAGGGATGCGAACAAGTAGTGGCTGCCAGTATGGAAAGGTTGCCGGAATAGAGGCAAGTTTTGGGCGTAGCTTATCCGCGTGAGAACCTTGTGTTGGTGGCACGCTGATGACGGCCGTCATCTATCCCATTTTGGACAGCCGTGCAGGAGTGATGGCCGAGGGCACAATAGCATGTGAACTCGGCCAGGTTCGGCTTCGCTCTGCTCTTGAGATCAGCATAGACAAGAAAACCTGTGCCGCGATGCATGCTTCAGCCTTTGAGGTGTGGGCGGAAGAGCGGAACAAGGAGAAGCACGAGATGACAAGATACGAAAAGGCGTGTTAGAATACTGCAGCATTTCGTTTGCTGACGAAATGAATGTGGAACGATAGTACAGTACTATGGACGATGTAGCAATGTTGTAATGCCATGACACTGATTCCGCGAGGGCCCTGACAACATTCCCGTTGTGAATTGGTCGGCAGGGGGGCGACATATCTGCGATCCATTTTAACGATTTGATTCAACAAGATGTGGCGGTGAGTTTGGTTGAGATGCTGAACATACCGAGGCGCCCCAATCGGTTGAAGAAAATTGCAACGCTGACATCGCCCCACGTACCCACGTCAAAGCTTAGAGGAGTGCAGCTTGCTTCGTGGGGTTTGAAGTAGTAAACGGTCCTCAAGAGAGAAACGCGAGCCATCGGCATGTGTTTGTCAGATGGCTTGACTACCTAGGTATCTTCCGCACCTGAGCTGCTAGGCTACTCTAAAGTAACTCGTCACGCAACTTCCCCATCTTAGGTGAGGGAGGAAGCAACGGTGGTTCTTGTTGAAAAGCTTGGAACTGATGCACGTTGGGCTCCCCTGTAGAACTGTATGAAGTAGAACATACCTGAGGTAGTTACCAGCCATCAGGACCCGTGACATCACACTCCACAGTATGTACGTTAGGGTGGGCAGCTGAGGCATGTGGCAGAGAGCATCCTGACACTCCTCCAAGCTTCCTCTAGCGTAGCCTCGGAAAGCCACTCAAGGCAAACTTAGAGTAGTATAGGTTTATTAAACTAATAATTTAAAGTTTTCTTTTTTTTTATTAATAATATACAAAGTATACGTGTTACAACTCATTTTATGAGTTAAATATTTATAATAAAAAATAATAAAAAATACTTATAAATAAATAATATTTTCTTTACTATTTTAAGAAATCCTTCTTAATTTTTAGAGAAAAAAAAAAGGATTGACGATGAACTAAAATTCCTCTCGTTGCACTCTTCTCTCTTTATGAAGTTTAAGGTTTCTTCTGGAGGAGGGGAGACAAGAAAATCCGTTCGCATCGTTTAGTTAGTGGGGGTTCCAGGGGATGCCTTTACCGTCCCCTCCCCCTTGCGATCTAAGAATGGCCCATCGCCAACAGGTCCACGTGCCATTTCAGCCGTCACACGAAACTGCTGTTCGATTTTTCTTCTTAGGACGATCCGCAATCATAGCTGTGTTGGCATAACCAGCTGTCTCTTGCCTGCTTTAGCTCCCGTCCCGCCATCCGAAGTTGGCACGCCGCCACATGATCCCAACATCCATCACCAAAGTCAAAAACCCTCATTCGACAGCTCCCCAACTAATTGCTTATTTTCCCTCGGCGCAAACTCGATCTCTCCGAGCCTCCACCTCTCGGTGTTTCGCTTCTCCTCTAACTCATCTCCAAGAAGATATGGACTAAGCGTATCTTCATCGCCTTTTCCTATTGCAAGTTAGCCTTGCACTTTGTCGTCGTTTTCGGATCTATTCGATAAGTGGCAGCGGCAGTTCTAGCCAACATGTTGCCCTTCATTCATAAGCGTACGTAATATGCACCCTCGACTAACGACTTGTTCATTCTGCCTATGCCGGCTTCTTCCACTACTGGAGCCTCTCTTGCTAACGTTTGCTTGCCTCTGTAGCTTTCGAGCTTCTTGCTTCTCGCATCGGCGCATCTCCAGACGAACGTCGGTCCCTCCCATCAAGCTCGGCTACATAGCGAAGCTCTACGAACCCCCGTCCCTAATAGAGCACCAACACTGACACCACGACTTCCCAGTCAAGCTCGTCTTTTCGTTCCTCATATCATATCCGTTAGCCGGCTTGCTCAAACGAGTTCCCGACTCCAGGCCTGACCTCAAAAACCTCTTCATAATAAGGTATGCTACCCAGCAGATACCCAAGCTGTTTTCTTTGTCTATTCCAACCGGTCTTGTGGCTGACGCTTCGACTCTTGGACTAGCACCTCTACTTTCTATCTGGTCGGGCTTTTCGATTTGTGGGATGGAGTACGCACCCTTGCTATCGCCTCTGCCGGCATCTACAGCATTGCGAAGTATATGCGTACCAGCCCATTCATGCCATGGGTCGGCTTCACATTTCTCATGGGCCACATGTCCATAAGTCACATCGCTCGTCAGGTGGCCAATAGCCCGTCTTCCGTCGATATCACTGGCGCCCAGATGGTGCTTTTGATGAAGCTTAGCGGTTTCTGCTGGAACGTCGCGGACGGTCAGCTCCCGGACGACCAGGTATCCGAGTACCAGAAAGAGAGAAGACTGATCGAGCTACCCAGTATGATGGACTATGCTGGATACGTACTCTTCTTTCCTTCGCTCTTCGCCGGACCTGCTTTTGACTACACCGACTATCGCAAATGGATAGACACTACAATGTTTGACCTTCCGGCCCAAGTCGACCCCTCAAAGAAGCCTCCTGTCAGGAAGAAGAGGAAGATCCCTCGCAGTGGGACACCTGCTACTTTGAAAGCGGCCAGTGGTCTGGGGTGGATTGCACTTTTCATGATTCTCTCTGGTTACTACCCAATCACCTACTTAACGAGTCCTTCGTATATGGATCATGGGTTCTTCCACAGGGTATGGATTCTTCACATGGTCGGATTTACCGCTCGTTTGAAATACTATGGAGTTTGGTGCCTGACCGAGGGCGCTTGTATTTTGGCCGGCCTGGGCTATAACGGTGTTGATCCTGTCACCGGTAAAGTATCATGGAACAGGTTACAAAACATCAACCCCTGGGGCGTCGAGACAGCCCAGAACACGCGCGCCTACCTTGGCAACTGGAACATCAACACCAATAATTGGTTGAGGAACTACGTATACCTTCGGGTTACGCCTATTGGGAAAAAGCCAGGATTCCGTGCCAGCCTTCTCACATTCAGTACTAGTGCCCTCTGGCACGGCTTTTATCCTGGCTATTACATGAGCTTCATCCTAGCCAGCTTCATTCAAACTGTAGCCAAGAGTAAGTACACCTACGAGAGAGCTACTGTAGGCTTAGAAGAGTGCATGATCGACTAACATTTATGATAGACTATCGCCGCTACTTTCGCGCTTTTTTCCTCGACGCGGCCAGTGGTGCGCCTACTTCCAACAAGGTCTACTACGACGTCCTCTCGCTTTTCGTTACTCAAATCGGCATGTCCTTCGTTGTCACTCCATTCCTTGTTCTAGAGTTCTCCGGCTCGGTCCAGGTCTGGGCTCGTGTTTACTTCTATACCATTGTCGGCACTGCGCTTTCCATGGCCTTCTTTGCCTCTCCGGCAAAACAAATCCTTCGCAAGCAACTCGAGGCACGTCAAGGCAAAGGCGGTGCCAAGCTGACCCGTACCTTGAGCCAAGACAGTCTTACAGGCCGGGAACCAGTCTTGGGCGTGTCGGCGGACCCTCAGCGAGAGA
The DNA here is from genome assembly GCF_030869225.1 of Colletotrichum abscissum. NCBI lineage: Eukaryota > Fungi > Ascomycota > Sordariomycetes > Glomerellales > Glomerellaceae > Colletotrichum > Colletotrichum abscissum. Next base: position 435,092 of record NW_026849987.1, on the reverse strand, counting down.
TCGACGAGGCCATGGAGGAAATCAAAGCCGAAGTGGAAGCCAGACAGAGAAGCAAAGCTACTTGAAGATTGGGAAAGGGCGGCATCTTTGCAGACAATTGTTCCCGTCTTCATCCAAAGCGGCCTTTGTTCCTGCATACATGAAAACAGCGTTAATGGGCCTAGAGCCGTTGTCAAAGTCGCGAAATGGGCGAGGCGTTGGGTTGCAAGCTGCCCTACAAGGGCAGGTCATTAGACATTTCAGGCTATGCAGATCTAAAACTAAACCATTATAATATGATGTCTATATCCCACAATAGTAACGTGATGCCACTGTCTGGCTCAGTCGTCTCCAATCACCCAACACCAGTCCCAGCATGTTTGACTCCCGTGTAAAGCCAAGGGGGGTATCGTCAAGCAATCCAAGTCGCCCAACGAGAGAAAATCAGAAGGAAATGCCATCATGTTGTCATCAAGGGTATGGCCCAGTCTGGCCAGGTGTACAATTACAGCGAACTGCATGGCTAGCAACCGTCGTTGTTGTGCGGAGCCATTAGACTAGATGATAGAAATGGCCAGATGGTCGGCCGCCGAGAAAACTTGGTATGTGCATGTCTATATGAGAAAAAGAATAAATGATGTCGTAGATTCGTGAAGGGATTAAGTCGTTACCCCAATCGTGCTGCCGATGCGCTGGATTTCAACGGCCGATGATGCTTTTGGTGAATACTCGTTTGTTGCTGGGGCCGAAAGCTGTGTACCGCGGCGTGTTCGGGCACCATATCCCTTTATTTGAGGTGGTGCATACAGTTAGAAAGGAGGCGGCATGGAGTAGGCAGCTACACCATTTGGCCCCAGCCTTGCTTTACGCCGACGACAACGAGAGCCGCAATGGCGCCAACGACTAGAAGACCAATGACGGACATGTACCGATTAAGAGCACGCCACCAACGGGCGCTTTGGAAAAGAGTCTCGTCAACCGCTGCAACTCGCCGAGGAAGGTCTCGTTCTTCGTCCAACAGGCTTGATCGTGGGTCGCGCTCGGCCATCTCAGCTTGAGGGTCCGGGGGTAGCGGAAGGAAGGCAGCAATCATCCATGCTGGCTCAGATTAGCCTTGTGTCAATACAGTGCCGTTGAGTAGGAGTGTCTCACCGAATGGGAAGATGAATCCCAGAGCGAAGAAAGCAACCTGCACGTTTCGCTTCCCCAGCATGCTCGTCTCGGCTGACCACGTCATAGAAGGTGGTTCCCAGATGCTGTGACGACCAGCCCTCTGATCACGCCGCAAGTGGGGTGACCAGATGCTGGATGTCTTCTTCCTTAACCCGCTGCGCATTCGGTTGTCTGTGAACGGTGCTTGGCCGATTTCCATGGAGCCGACATCTGACAGTGGCCGAGGGTTGGCAAGGTTTACCTCCCTTGGCCGTCGCCTGGGGCTATAGATGTTCATGGCAAGCTGTTCAACGCTGGGGGAACGGCTTTGGAATGAGCTTGGTGGCCGGCTATCATTCGGATCTGACATAATTGAGTCTCCAGAGCTGGCAAGGAATCGACGTTCTCCGCTTCCGTAGTAGAATCTACAGGTAGGCGAGTATGTTAGCTTGAGGTCCAATTACCGGTATCATAATGCTTCCTGCAGGACATCGGGTCGACTTACTTGGCCCAAGCGGGAATGGACGCCGAGTTCAGACTGTTCGCACGGGAGCTACTGGAGGAGTGGAGGTTCCGGTCTGACGAGGAACTCGAGAAGAAGCTTGAAAGGCCGGTCCGCGAAGGCCGTTGATGTAGCTGGTTCAGCTCTGCCAGACCGTCGCCATGTTCGTCTCGATCGCTGACCATGCGAAGCGTATTCCCTCTGCTGTGTGTAGCTTGAGGGCGTTCCAGAGAGTCCGTGAAGGATCTTGAGTGAGAGAGTGAGCGCTCCTCATTTGCAGCTAGCGACGACGAAATGCTAAGCATCTGCCGGCTATGGCTGCTCAACGGTATGCTACCCCGTCTCCCAGGTACAGACCATGGGGACACGGAGCGTGAGGGAGGCTCGCTGTCCCCCTCACTCTCCGAAATCACGGTGGATAGTTGTGAGCTCCATTGGTGAGGATGAGTGGTCATATGGGATTCAGCAGGAACAGAAATGGGGGCGGGTTCCGTTGGCGCAGCTTGCGCGTCAGGCTGCCGACCTGGCTGGCTGGCCAGAACACGGGATCGATAGAACGCAGCAGGCGAGGCGAGGAAACTCTGGGCTGCTTCGAGAGTGAGCGAGCCGGAAATCGACTTCACCGACGCTGCACGACGCAAGGAATCCCTCGAACGCGACTTGTAGTATCCAAACCTTTCGTTGGTCCTCTTCTTCGCCTTGTAGGGTTTCAGCGGAGCCACCAAAAGGCTTTCCTGCGAGTACTCGGGCCTGATACGGGAACGGCGGCTAGAGGCGACGGAAGATGGTGCTGGGGACGATGCGCCGAGCACAACGTAATTCTGGTCGCTATCGGCCGTTTTTGGAGGACTTCTCTCGGCAGAAGATGGTTCTGGAGGCGAAGACCGGCCAAGGACTACGTAGTTGGAGTGGCTCGAGGATGGCGGTTGCAACGACTCCTCCCGCTCGGGAGAAGAAGGTAAGCTGGAACTGAATACCTTGTAGTTTGTTGTCTCGGAGGTCGTTGATGGCGCATGTAAAACGCTGTCGGTGTCGGTCGCTTGGGGAGAATTGGAGCCGTAGACTTTGTAGTTCGTCTTTTCTGAAGTCGTGGACGCAGTGACGGATGACTGAAAGGAGGTTTTGGGCTGCAAATCGTGGGGCTCGGAGGATTCAGACGAATCAGCAGCGATTGGCGCCTCTGGCAGCGGCGCGAGTCGAGAACCTGATGGGGATGACAGGTACGATGAGGCTGGATCGGATTCCGGGTAGAGTAGCGTCGACTTCTGCTTCTGCTTGAGATCGGGAGTGTTGGGAACCTTGCGTAGGCCACCAACCATTCGATAGTTCCAGGGAGACGACGAAGACCCGGCTGTGCTGGTAATAGAATCACCTGCTAATTGCGTGGTCGAGGATGCCGGGGTCAACGTGGAAGCGAAGCTTTGATCCGGGTAGGAAGTCACGGTTGAGCTGGGACGATTTTCACTGAAGGCGTCTGAAAGGCGCTCATGCGAGGCGGTAGTCGAAAGTGATAACCTTGGGGCGGTGCTAGAGGCGTGGTCTCCTTGGGTTCCGGCCCGCTGCCCCTGAGGCAATAGGGAAAAGGTCTTGCCATCGGCGTTGAGCGTAATGAGATTGCGACGGCGGGACAAGGGGCGCTTCGCTGAGGGTGTGACAGGCTCATTGTCGGCGCTGCGTTGGGTAGACCGGGATCGTGCATTAACGTGGGAAATATCGGTCTGATGTGGTGGAGTGGTAGGGACAGGGGTGGTGGGGGACGATTCGTCGCCGGGCAAAGAGTCGGATCGCAGTTTCGAGCCTGAAACACCGCTATCCTTGGCGCTCACCAATGGGAAGGTTGAGGAGGCTGGCGATAGCACTGAGGTTCGTGTGCTGGAAGAGTGAGACCGTCTGTGGGAGTAGCGATCGCTGGCGCGGCTGGCGGTGCGGTCGTCGGTCCATGAATAGCTGGTGTGATCGTAACCTGATGGGTTGGGAGATAGCAGTGCGGTCGTCGATGTGGGGGTGCGTGATGACGAAGCTGAGGCGGTTGAGTCTCGATTTTTGTGGCTTGGACGAGGCGGGCTGTAGGGGACGATGCGGATGGCTAGGGAATTAGACTGGGAATTGGAGCGCTCATGCAACGGCCTCCGTTGGGACCGGGAAGGGCTGCCCCGAGAGGGGCTCCCAGACCCGGACCCGGAGCCGGACATGCTCCGTGAGGTGGATGCGGGAGGGAGGAGAAACCGGTGGCTTTCGCAGACAAGCGTAAGGGTCGAGGCGGGTAGTCTTTGTCGGCGTGGGTTATCCGAGCCATGGAGTGCGAGTGGCACCCAAGCTTAACGGGATAGGGCGGTTGCGGGAGCAGGCGGGGGCCGAGCGCAATGGAATTCTCGGAGCGGCTGACTCGAGACCAGCACAGCTGGGGGTGACGAAGGTGACGGACACCGATCCGGTCTGTGCTCTAGCTATCTCGAATTAAAGGTAGGATGAGAAACAATCACAGTTGGCTTTGATTGTGCGAATTCCGGCTCTCGAGGTCATGCAGCGCCGTGGAGAAGGGTGTGTGGAAGTAGTTGGCTGTTGTAGTTGTAGCTCTAGCTCCGGGCAGTCAGAATTCGTGGTGGTATTTCGAAAATTCCGAAGGGGATTCCGTCGAAATAGATTTGGTCGAGTACAAGACGTCCAATGTGGTCGTTAAGCTTGAGAGGTTCCGTGTTGCTTCGACTCGAGTGGAGTGGTCCAGATGAAAATGCTCCAAATGCATGAGAAGGCCGCTTTTCTTCATTAAGATACCTAACAGGTGTGTGAATGTGTGTTGGTTGAGAGAGTGTCGTCGATGGATGGATGGCGCGTGGATTGAGTGGAATTCTTCGTTGGTGGTTTATGTTGTTGCGTGTGGAGTAGCCGCGGCGGCCAAAATTTGGTGAAATGAGTGAGTGATTGACTGGATTCGGAGATGTGTAAGATAATGTACTATAGGTATAAAAGAGTGTGACAATGAAGAAGAACAAGGGAAAAGGCAAAGAAAAGACGTCACGAGAGACGATAAATGAGAGTGTGAGATTATTACAGGCGAAATGGCCTTGAGATGCAATTGAAAAGACGAGACAAGAAAAAGACGTCGGCAAGCACGACGAAAGATGGACCACAGGGCCGGGGGAGGAGAGAGACAGAGGGCGAAAAGGAAGGGGGAAAGGGAAAGAATTTCGGGAGCGCAGGAAGAGGAGTAGAAGACCAGAAAAGACACCACGACGGCGGACAGACGACATTAAGGTACCTTGGGGTGGGCACCTCCGAGCTCTGGCTGCCACCTCATGGAAGTGGACAAGAAGCTCTAGCCTCCCCTTCTCCCATCTGGTGGTCTACAAGCCTGCAAGTACAAGGTGATTGAGGTGCGTTTGCGTGTGTGTGTGTGTGTGTATGTGTGTGGGGGGGGGGGGGGGGGGGGGGGGGGCGGGGGGGGACGGGCACCACAGCGGAGCAACCGGCCCCACAGGACCCGGGGGGGGGGGGGGGGGGGGGGTGGGTTTGGGGGGGGGGGGGGGGGGGGAGGTGTGGGGGGGGGGGGGGGGGGGGGGGGGGGGAGCTAGGCCAGGTAGGTACAGCCAGGTACACTACGGATACCAGGCCCGCAATGAACGACCGGGGTGAAGCAGCAAGTGCAGGGTATCTTGCAGGTGAAGGATACCCGTGGTGAAGAGCTAGACAGGGTGACAGGGCAGGCCACAGGGCAGGAGGAGAGGAACAAGTGGGAATGGAAGCAGACCAAGGCAGGAGCCGAGAGGAAAGCAGGAAAAGACAAGGAGAAACAGGTGGTGTTCCAATCCTCTCACTTCTCAGGTATCCGTACAGATACACCGTACACCGTACGGATAGGTAGGTATGGTAAGTAGGTACTCATGAATGGTAAGGTACTTACGGAAACCGAAAGCCTCGAATTCTAGACTTGGAAGGCACCTCGGGTAAGAATGGAAGGCAGGAGAGGCAAGAAAGGTAAGAAATGTTGTCGGCCACTTACCTCGCTTTCCCCCTTCCAATAAATAGATACAGGTCGCTCCCCGTCCACGACTGCCTATCTGAATCGATATGCAAGAACAGTTAGTCTCCAGCCAAGCGGCTATTTTGTCGCCAGCCGCCAGTCAAGCCGACGTTTTGGATGATTTCTGTTCGAAAGAGAGACTCCGGGTCTTATGCAGGTCCGACTCTTGGGTCCCGACTTCTGATTCCTGACAGCACAGCGCGACGACAATTCTTGCTCACCCAAGCGGAAGTGGGCCGGCCCTGGATGCAAAAAAGGCGGTCGAGGGCTCGTTGCGTCGTATGCAGAACGGGGACTTCTGCACAAGTAATGGGATGCTGCTGCGAATTGGCAGTGGGAGTGGCCGAATGAGCGGCAAGGTTGGGCCTCGACACTTGACACCATCAAATGCCAGCCGGCCAGGGCTGCTTTCGAGACTCGAGACTCGACACTCGAGCCAGATCAGGGGCTTGAAAGCTGGGCCAGACTTTTGCGCGGCAATGGTTGATGGCGGCTATGCTGCAGCACCCGTCTGTAAGTGGAATGTCGGCCGGACTGGCTCGAGCCGGAGAACCAGGGGCGGCGGCGGGAGACCCAACTGGCTAGAGTCACTCCGACACGGTGGGCGACGCGGAATACCTACGCAGTAGTGTATTCGTAGGAAAGGGGGACGATTCGATAGCCGTTGCGTCGTATGGGATCGTCCCTGGGTTGGTTGATGGTTCGGGTTGTCGAGTCTGATGCGCGCCAGCTGTCCTCCAATAGAACGAACCACGTCCTTTATCTTCACCAGCTGATCTCCAGCAAGGAAAAGGAGAGGAATAAGGAGGAGGACAAGAAGAAGAAGGGTAGCAGTGCCAACCCGTTATGGCGATGGGGTCGAGGCCTTTTTGACACACGGCTGCTAAATGCAACACACGACAGCAGCAGCTATTATTATTAATTATGCCTTTCCCACGTCGACGTGGTTCGCAAAGTCTGGCGAGAAAAACAAAACAAACCGCCGCCGTGAGGGAGGAACGCCCGATCCAAGGCCACCCCCAAGGAGCTCCCTGACCCGTGAACGAGCACAAGGTCTGGATGACCCGGCCAAGGGCAATCGCTTGCTCGACGGCGCCACCAAGGAAAACGACTAGAAGGTCAAGGGCGTCCTGGGCTGAGAGCCCGAGATGCGGCGTTGGGGTAAGGCTACCATATCATACGGATGGTACCGCACTAATTAGTGACCAACGTAGGGCAGGGAAGACTGAAACTGCTCTATAGCTCAGCAAACGAGATATTGGTATCGTGCACACTAATTACTGCGTAGCATACGTTCCCAGATCCCAAAGTAATAGGAAAGATATAGGCGAGGTACGGATACTTGAACCTTGGGATACCATGGCTTACCGGCAGATGGAGCCGAGTGCGGAGCATCATGCTTGTTCATAGTGAAGCACGGTAAGAGTGAGAGTGAACGTGGAAAAAGAAACGCCCCCAACATGACAGTTACGAAGTACGGATACCTACACACGCAGCATCCGCGTACAGTCTTAGGGATGGGAGAAAACAACAAGCAGGCTCTAGGTAGGTAGCTCAGCTTTCCCAGTCTCCAAGAAAAAAAAAACATTTGTTCCGAGAGCACGTCCCTTGCACTTAAAGTAGCGCGCCTCCATAGCCTTGAAAACACGGTCCTTTGAACGGAGCCCCCAGACATGAAGGAACACAGCGAAGCATGGGTAGGTTATCCAGCATTTTCACGAAGTATTCCATGTGGTGAACCGCCCAGCCCTCCAAGCCTCGAAGCGTCCATTCGTGAGCTGATTAGCTCCCGCTCTCCGCGCCATGTCTATGAGGGAAACTGAGAGAACGGATACGCACGATCCACGGCGTTGAAATCAATCCAATGGGCCCCCATCATCATTCTTTCCTCACCCATGCTTCCATGCTTCCATGCTTCCATGCTTCCATGATCCCATGTTCCCTTGTTCCCTGTCAGTCCAGCCAGCTTCTTGGGTCCTTGATGACGAGTTGCAGAGAACAGCTGGACAATTTCATGAGAACGGAGACATTGGCACATAACGGATACGGTGTCCACCATCCCATTTATTAGTGTGTACGGTTAGGAAGTGTAAACGGTTTAGGTGGGCTCACCTCGGTGAAGCAGGGTGGCCCCGGAGTTCCGACTCATCATTAGCCCAGAAAGAGTAGAGGTATCAGACCGTACCTTAGTTCAAGGTGAACTGAGACATACCTAGCTCATCAGCAACACGAAGCTCAAAGTCTTCTCTCTCTAGGGAATCCGTGCTCACTATCATCACTGGTCCAAGTATGTCAGTTCTACTAACTTACAGCACTTTGTTTGGACACTGGCCTCTGCTGCTGCAGTGATGGGCGGCCATTCAGCGGCCTGAGTACACGCCGTCGCAAAATGTAGGCAAGCAAGGAGACGAAGTACGGATATGGCCCGCATCGGCGAGTCGCCGTGCCCTGTCATCCGGTGCACCGTGCTGCACTGACTTCTGTTGGCAAGATGAAAAAAAGGAAGAAAAATAAAAGGAAAGAAAAAATACCACCTCTCTGCCCAGACACCAATACCGGCATCAGCGGAGGTTGGCATTCCCAATCATCTTCAGTGGTCCGAAATAAGCCCCTCTGGGCCACAATGACCGTCATCTCAGGATCGCACCTGAGCTTTGGCGGTGAGATGCAGGGTGTAACCTAGAGTAGAAGAGGCTGCTCCGCCAAAACACAGCTAAAGTTTTGTGTCCCGATGTTACGTCGCCTTTTGCTTCCATTCTTTTCTTGCCAGCGGATGGGTTCTGAGTCTGACAGAGTAACTCGCACTTGGTAACATTCCCAGTCGCAGCAGCAGCACGAGACTTCCAGAGTGCGCGGGGAACACGAGGAAACAGCGTGGGCGGTTTTCCGGCGCTTATCACCATCTGCAACCTCACTGTGGTTGGTCGTCGCTTCTGTGCCATAGCCGCTGGGTGGCATGTCCCGACTGCAAACATTTCAGTGGAAGGTTATTCACCGGTACCTTGGCCGAGGTCGCGTCTGGGCTGCACCTTGAGAAACAAGGTGCCAGCTGGCGCAGGTGGATTTTATCCCACAATTCCCATCATCCCATGCCTGTCGAACATTTGATGAGGTGCGGAGCTATGTTTTCGAAAATGAGCACAACTTGCACTATCCGTATTTACGATACAGCGGATAGAGAAAGCGGGCGGGGGATAAAACTTGGCCACTTTATTGACCATCTTACCGCAAGCGGAAGTGTTGTAAACAACTTTGGGATCCGGGCCAGAGTCCCAGTTGGAATCATTATTAAAAACCTGGTGAGTCCCCTCGTCTTGGTACAGAATCGCAAAAAGTTCGTGCGCCACAGGAGGGACCAGTGACCATCACCTACCTTACTGTGTATTCGTATTCAGAAGTTACACCGCCTGGGCCGGGACTTTGGACAGTGACGGCGGGTCGTCGTTGACAGTGCTCGGTGGTCCGTTGCTGTGAAGACGGGGAAGCTTAAAACACTCGCTCGCTTCACGATTACCCGGCTATATCTGAGCTCAATGCTTCTGGAATCTAGATATGCACGAATAGCATAGAGCATATCTTGATCCGATTGTGTTTTTACTAATACAAGAAATATTGTGTCCAAAGTGCGGATAAATTCTGGAAATTATGTCAGTCTCGATATGGCTGAGTCGTGCACTTGCATGGGTAGATGCACATGGCGAGGAAACAAAAGCTGGACCCTCTCGCGTGGGACGGGGACAAGTTGATAAGAGCAAGAGTTGGGGAGGGTTGTCACTTGTCTTGACTTTTGCCCCACATACACCGAGCCACTGTCTCTTTTGCACAAGAAAAGCTGGCTACACTGAGATGAGGCGGACATGACGAGAATGCTGCGAATACGCCCTTGAGAGTAAGTATGGTTGCAGGATGAGGCCGTGATGCATGCTGGATAACTGGAACCTGGAGACTGGCAACTCACAAGAGGGATTAATTTCCGTGAGCAACCTTCTAGGGGCAGCGATGGAGTCAGGCGTCCCGTTCTCTCATTGGCAGCATGTTTCTCTGTGAGAAGTTCCAATTGACTCTTTTGATTGGTCACTCACCACTGAGTAAGGTAAGGTTGCTTTGATCCTAGACTGCCAATTGTGCCTTGTCAATGGTGATGCGGTGACAATCCCCTCCGTCCATGGATAATGCCACGACACCAACGGGGCGCGTCCACCTCGCGGACGCTTCGCGTTTGCACTGTTCAGCATATTGTCGGTGTCCTTTCCCTCGCGCATGCAGTAGTGTCCCCCCTCAAGGGCCCAAAGGCGCAGGTATCCGTAGTACCAGTGCGCTACTGCACAAAAGTCTGCAGGCACAAATTGAATCATGGACACTACGGTCCGCAGGTGTCTGACAGCTCAGCATCCAATTTCCCAATTCGAAAGCACGACGCAGGGGCATTTCCCATCTTGAAAGTCGAAAGTGAGATCTCATATCCGTACTCAGTGCCTTGCGTATTTCGCTCCAGGTCCCCATGTCCCGTCGTGTGTCAAGTACTCAGAAGTGCTGCGCAGGATCCTGCATTGGATGTTGTGGGGTCATTGAAAGCGAAGAAGATTCGACTTCGTTAGGTACCTGTGTACTGTGTATGTGACACGCTGACAGCTGGATGCAGCTGCGAATATCCGTTTACAGTACGGATACCTTAAGGTATGCGGGCTCTACCTACCTATGCTCCACCGGAATGTCCGAACGATTATGTAATTTCCTCACTTCACCTCTTCCAGTAATTACCATGATACCTGGTTGAAGAGACAACTCAGGGTATATTCATAGCCGTTCTTGACATGCCTTGGGGATTGGTAGCCAAGTGCTGAGTTGATCCCCCGACTACTACAGACATCTCGGGCAACGCGGTCGCGCCGGTGGTGTTCACCATGACTTCGTCCAATAACCCCGACTCGCTGTCTGGCACAAGTCTTCCCGGGACCGCCCCTCCATTCATACAGCCGTTGACGGCGTGCGCGATGCTGGTAGGGCGAATGATTTCTCACTTCCTTCCACCTCCGTCAATGTGCTTGTTTAATCGCTAACTCGCCTGCCCAGGTTGTTTATACTGCCATCTACGTGGCCCCTCTCTACATCTCGCCTGCCAGCCGTCCATCACCAACGCTGTCGAGAGACGACCCTGTCGTCATTCGCACGCGCATCAGATCTGTCCTGTTCTCTACTGCATCATGCTCCGCCCTGACTTACATCATCCTGGCCCGTCTACCTGATGGTACCCTACCTTATGGACCACTTCATGCTATGGGATACTGGCCCATCGGCATACTCGAGTCCGCATTATGCCTTCTCCTTACGGCAATCCTGTTTGCTGGTCCGCTGTACGAGACTCTTCTCATAGACGGCCTTTGGGAAGACTGGCACGGTCTTGGCCCCATTGTCCGTATCTGGACCCAGTTGACAACCTGGCGGAACATTGTCATGGTAGGTTGCATCAAGGAAGCCCCAGACGTATCATTTGCTCCATTTCTAGGGATGCTAATGCGATACCAAGGGACCTTTGACTGAGGAAATGCTGTTCCGCTCTGCCTCTGTTCCGTTGATGCTCTGCGCTCGCATGTCATTGACACAAACCGTCTTCTTGTCTCCCGTCATCTTCGGCTTTGCTCATGTTCATCACTTTTATGAGTTCCGCATCTCCCACCCCAAGGTGCCTCTGGTCGCCGCAGTGGCACGCTCAATTCTGCAGTTCAGTTACACCTCTCTCTTCGGCGCCTATGCCACATTCCTCTTCCTCCGCTCAGGGAGCCTACTAGCCATCGTGCTGGTGCACGCATTCTGCAATGTAATGGGCCTGCCCCGATTCTGGGGGGCTGTCGAGCCTTACTGGCACGTCAGTGGACACTATGCACCTGCCGATAGTCGAAAATGGACGGTGATTTACTATGTACTTTTATTCGTTGGAGCCATTACTTGGTGGAGAAGTTTGTTACCACTGACCCAGACCTCGGCGAGCCTGTTTCCGCAGGGATTCTGAGGTGCGTTGTAGGTTGTAAATACATTAGATACTGCTCTAGCAATGACCACATCAGGTCTTCATATCGATATCTAGCCCGGGCATCGCGCCGGGCATCGTCAACCCGTCGTCACTACGCATCCTGCGTCGACGTAACGAGTCGTGCTCCCAACTTGTCTGCGTCCTTGCCTCGGCTTCAACTTCCCTTCGAGCTTCTGCGCGGAGATTCGGGTTTATGTCTTTCCCCTTTGCCCTACTCACCGACGCGTTGATCTCGGCCAGTCCATCTTCAGGGCCCCTGGTGTTCTTCTTGCGCGGCCACATGCTCGGCAAGGCGATCTCCTGAAACCGCGGCTCCACGCATCGCTCGTCGAACCAACGGTGTAACCGCGACTCGATCAGTTGAGCAATTTTAGGCACATCTTGCAGCCTTGAACGACTTCCGAGAAGACTTCTGATTGACAGGTCGAGGCGGTAATCATCCATGAAGCTGAAAGTCATCATGGTCGGGGTGGACTGTGAAGGGTTGCTCGGGATAAAGGAAATCGACAAGGTGCCGCTGAACCTTACGACAGAGACTGAGAGTGCTACGGGCAGAACAGCGCTGAGGTTCTTGGGATAGTTGAGGAGAAGCTTTGTCTCGATAGCGAGAGTGAGCATGTCGCTGAGGTCAACGTCCATCCGAGCCTGCAGCTTCGCGCCATCCCTCGTTGCCGCACTCGCGTTGAGAGTCCTGCCGCTACCCAAGTTCAGGCCGTCTTCGTCAACGGGTATGACTCGACAATTGCTAAATATGGGGAAATCCTCTCCCAAGCTCAGCTCCGTCACGCGGATCTCGTCTACAAAGTCGGGCCTCGATCCTCCGTTCAGTGCCTTGGTGAGAGAGCTCAAGATGGCATCGTCATGCTGTGCGTCGCTTCGAAACTGGGCAATTGTCTGCGCCACGAGGACATTGAACCAGTCCAAACTTTCTGGCTGGTGACTATCGACATTGTAGTAGGTTTTGCTGAGGATGGAACCGATGGTAAGATTCGGGGGGTTCCGGAGGACGCTCGACTTCTTCCGATTAAGCGTCTGCTGGCCATGCTTTGCGTTGGCCGTCCGAAGACTGAGGAGAGAGCGCTTATGAGCTAGGGTCCTTGACCGACGCTCTGTTGCTCTCAGTGATGCTGTCACCTCTGGTGAGGGAGGGTCGCCGAAGATGAAGAATTTGATGAAGGCGGCAAGAACGAGAACCACTGACAGCTGGCCAAGAATAAGGCCTTGCGTGAAGGAGAGGCTATGACGTTGTAAATTAGTATGGAATACTCTTCACAGAAACGTGCGTATGGGACAAGAGCTGACGTTGGTTCTGCCTTTGCTGGGCAAGTGTCAGCGGCAAGGCCTGCCATCGTGATGGAGGCGGAAGATGAATCGATCGTCCAAGTTGCTTAGTAGACAGTATAGTATGTCTCTGGAAATGTGCTCACTGGGGACGAAGTACAAGATTATGGGTGAGGACTTGGCCGTCGTGAGATTTGTGGCTTTGGAAGCTGGATCTTAGTGAAGGAAGCCTGTTAGATGCTGCATGAATGCCACGACGAAGTGCCATCCGGCCTCGAGGTGTTTGACTAACAGTTTTGACACTGTGGAGTGGCCTGGACGTCACTGCTCCAAGGACCCACAGCTGACCCGAGGAGGCTAGTCACTGTGTCAGGCACAATCATCCCGCGGGAGTTTCCACTGCCATGGTGAAGTATATAATACCACTCAACATGTATGCAATATCACAACACTCAAGTCATAGAAAGATCTAGCGGGGGAGACATCTTTCTATCAATCCCTTTTTCTAGGCCGGCCTTCGACTTTAGCGCTGGGAAATCTGTGGTATACCCAGCTTAGAAAGCTGTTGGAGTTGTGGGTGTACCTAATGTCGAGGGTACTTTACCAAGGATGAGGTACCTAAGGTACGCAGGCGTGGTAGGCACGCAGGCCAGGGAGCTCAGGCAAGCTGTCCCAGTCAACTCTGCCATCTGCGAACGACATTGTTTCCGCTCATCCTGCGATTCATCTTAATTCATCGAAGACACAACACCGCTGAATACCACGCTTAGAGAATTCACAGCTTTCATTGAGCATCGGTCCCTATTCTCAAACCATCGCCACCACCAGCCGAAGGACGTATCCCATCCTTTCCTCCATTGAACACACTTCAACACGCATTCGACCTTTGCGTTCTGCGCCGCTGGCCAACATGGACGTGGCACAAGCAGTGGCTGGCTATGTCTCTCGTATGATTCAGTCCGCTGATTCTTCATCTTCGACACAGTCGGCAAAAATGAAGGTTCTGCTGCTGGACCGCGAGACAGTTCCTATTGTGTCCACTGCTATCACTCAGTCAGCACTGCTGAATCACGAGGTCTATCTCATTGATCGTATTGATAACGCCAACAGAGAGAAGATGCGTCACTTGCGATGTTTATGTCTTGTACGACCATCGCCAGACTCCATTCAACTCCTGATTGATGAACTGCGAGAGCCGAAGTACGGAGAGTATCATCTGTATTTCACCAACGTCGTCAAGAAGTCATCACTAGAAAGACTTGCCGAGGCTGACGACCATGAGGTTGTGAAGCTGGTTCAGGAGCAGTTTGCCGACTTCATCGTCATCAACCCCGATCTGTTCTCACTTGGACTCAGCCTTCCCCATCAGCGTCTGTGGGGCAGCAACCAAGACACGTGGAACCCAGACGCCCTGCAACGAAGTGCTGACGGACTCGTTGCTGTGCTTCTTGCACTGAAGAAGAAACCGCTGATCAGATACTCCAAGACCAGCCCACTTACCAAGAAATTGGCTACAGAAGTGCGATATCGTATTACACAAGAGGAGCAGCTTTTCGACTTCCGGAAGGTGGACACGCCTCCTCTCCTGCTCGTGCTCGACAGGCGCGAGGATCCAGCAACACCACTTCTCACGCAATGGACATATCAAGCCATGGTGCACCATCTTCTTGGTATTACCAACGGCCGAGTCGACCTAAGCGATGTGCCTGATATTCGCCCGGAGCTGAAGGAGATTGTCTTGTCGCAAGACCAGGATCCTTTCTTCAAGAAGAACATGTATCTCAACTTTGGTGACTTGGGCGGCAACATCAAAGACTACGTGGAGCAATACCAGTCCAAGACACAAAACAGCTCAAATATCGAGTCGATATCGGACATGAAGCGCTTCATCGAGGAATACCCTGAGTTCCGCAAGCTATCCGGAAATGTTAGCAAGCACGTCACCTTGGTTTCAGAGTTGAGTAGACGTGTTGGAGCCGAGAACCTACTCGAAGTCAGTGAGCTGGAACAAAGTCTCGCTTGTAATGACAACCATGCGGCTGATCTCAAGGTATTATCCGACAATCATAGTACGGCTTCCCAGCGCAGATACCAGAAGCTGACTCTTCCCACAGAACATTCAAAAGCTTATTCAGTCTCCAAAGGTGACAAGCGACAGCAAGGTTGGCCTAGTCGCCCTTTATGCCCTACGATATGAGCGCAATCCGTCCAACGCACTCCCCATGCTCGTGGACCTCTTGGTGGCCGCTGGCGGGGTCTCAGTCCGGCGAGCAGACCTCATCTCCAAGCTTGTGAAGTATCAATCTTCATTGCAGCAATCACAGGCTCAAGCAGGCATTGCAGACATTTTCGAGGGGGGTGGCATATTTGGAGGAGCTGGTGCCAGGTTTAAGGGACTAAAGGGTGTCGAGAACGTTTACACACAGCATAGCCCCTTACTTGAAAGTACGCTTCAGAATCTGATTCGGGGACGACTTAAAGAACAGCAGTATCCCTTTGTTGAGGGCGGAGGAACTACTCGAGACAAGCCGCAAGACGTTATTGTCTTCATAGTCGGTGGAGCAACATACGAGGAGGCCAAGATGGTGGCAACAATCAACGCATCTTCGCCAGGTGTGCGCTTGGTACTAGGAGGTACTACAGTCCACAACTCGGCTACATTCCTGGAAGAGGTTGAGGATGCTGTATCTTCGTGGCCCGAGACGCAGAAAGCTGGCACAAGGCGATAAACGGAGAGCAGTCAATTTGGGATGTTCGAGATCTCAGTGACCATCGGCAATTCTCGTGTCTGCATGTACTCATAGGCCCTTTCGCAAGGAACAGACAAGGTCACCAGGCATCGAGTTGTTGTGCGCCAAGATGCTCTTCGACTAGGCTAATTGTGCACGGAATGAATGTCTATACTCTATTTTCAATTTGGCAGAGTGCAGGAGAAAGGACCACAAGCTCCTCTGTGGCATACTCGTATTGCACAAGGAAAGACAAAGACGAAGGAGGAGGAGGAACATGACTTATTATTGGAAGGCTTGGTTGCGACCATCAAATCTGGTATTCTCCAGCAGATGTAAATGCTTAGCCATCATGCTTCCTAAGACTGGACGAGAAAGTGAGCAATGTGTATTTGGTGCGACATTGTTGTTCATAGTTTCATGTGATACACGGAATAAGGTAGCGATGAGTTTATTGAGAGGCTCATAGCACTCCTGAGAAGATGCTCATTGGCGACGACAGCACTTTGGTAAGCTACAATAAAAGTACCCCCTGCAGTCGGTGTTTGTAACCGCCGTGCACCGATCATGTCACTACACTGTGGCACCAAGGGGCCAAAAAAATCAATGGGGGAGCAATGGCATAGAGGAACTCTGGATACAAACTAGGAGAACTTCAGCCTTCAAACTCGATTCTACTTCCCAGGACACGAGCTTGCCAGTCGCATCTGCTGGAGCGCGTGTAGTCTCTTAGCCTATTAACATAGGCGATGCGATCCCTTTCAGCAGCCTTGAAGCTGCGCCCACGTCCTGCTGCCAGAAGCTTGCGACAGCTCGGTAGGCGCGGCTTCGCAGACGTCGCAGAAGGCACCAGGTCAGTCTGCAGCATACCGAGAACATACACCTCTCGCGCGCCAGTTGCACGTAGCTTACGAATGTTCAAGACCATTCGATGTCGTTGTAGTGGGAGGCGGCCACGCGGGCGCAGAAGCATGCGCAGCGGCTGCCAGAACCGGCGCGCGGACAGCTCTGGTCACACCAAAGATCGAGAACCTCGGCACCTGCTCCTGCAATCCATCTTTCGGCGGCATCGGAAAGGGAATAATACTTCGCGAAATCGATGCTCTCGACGGGTTGGCAGGTAGGGTCATCGACAAGGCTGGCGTGCAGTTCAGGGTCTTGAATCGGACCAAGGGGCCGGCTGTTTGGGTATGTAAGCTCCATGCAGAGTTCTATTTCTCTGAGGAATCTTTGTAGTCGCTAACCCGTTACTTTTTGCAGGGACCCCGAGCACAGATTGATCGAAAACTATACCAGAAGCACATGAGAGAAGAGCTGGAAACGTACCCAAACCTGTCCATCGTGCTAGGTAGTGTATCCGATATCGTCACGAGTGAGAGCGCAGAAACCACGAGTTCCGTCCAGAGCAAGATTACAGGCGTGCGTCTCGAGTCTGGCGAGGTTCTCCCTACACGTGCAGTAATCATTACGACGGGCACGTTTTTGAGCGCCGAGATTCATATCGGCATGAAAGCGTATCCCGCCGGACGGATCGGAGAAGATGCATCCTTTGGCTTAAGCAAGTCGTTGGACGACAGTGGTTTTCGCCTAGGAAGGCTCAAGACAGGAACGCCGCCGCGTATCGCCAAGGACAGCATTGACTTTTCGCAGCTGGAGAGGCAGCCCGGAGACGACCCGCCCATGCCGTTCAGCTTCCTGAACGATAGAGTGGCCGTCGAAGAGCAATTGTCCTGCTGGGTCACTTATACGAATGAGGCGACGCATGACATTGTAAGGGCCAACCTGGACAAGACGATACACATCCGAGAAACCATCAGGGGCCCAAGATATTGCCCCTCATTAGAGGCGAAAATCACCCGGTTCTCTGACAAAGACAAGCATCTTGTCTGGCTGGAGCCCGAAGGTTTCGACAGCGACCTCATATACCCCAATGGCTTGTCCATGACCGTACCGGAAGAGGCTCAGGAACAGATTCTGCGCTCGATTCCAGGCCTGGAGAAGTGCGTCATGACACAAGTGGGATACGGTGTCGAGTACGACTACATAGACCCTCGGAGTCTCAAGGCGACGCTCGAAACGAAGCAGATTAGCGGCCTGTTCCTCGCTGGACAGATCAACGGCACCACGGGTTATGAAGAGGCGGCCGGGCAGGGCGTTGTTGCCGGCATGAACGCAGCTCACTCCGCGCTGGGCCTCGAAGCGGCCCCGATATCCCGAGCAGACGGCTACATCGGCATCATGATTGATGACCTCATTACCAAGGGCGTTACTGAACCGTATAGAATGTTCACAACACGAAGCGAATACAGGCTGACGTCGAGAGCGGATAACGCCGACCTTCGACTGACCGAGAAAGGACGGGACTGGGGCGTCGTGTCGGACAAGCGGTGGACGCACTTCAGCGATGAGAAGCAGCAGATGGATGACATCATGTCACTCCTCTCTTCGACGAGCAAGAGCACACCTGAATGGTCCAAATGCGGTTTCCGCGTTAAACAAGACACGACCCGGCGCAACGCAATGGATATGCTCCGACTAAAGGACGTAACCTGGAACCAGGTCGCTGCCGCGGTACCAAGTATAGACTCCATTCCGGAGCGTCTCAAGTCCCGCATTCACATCGAGGCGACGTACGCACCATTCATCAAGCGACAGCTCGCCGAGCGCAAGGTCTTTGCCAGGGACGAAAGTCTGAGGCTGCCCGATTCGATCGACTACGACAAGGTCCCTGGCCTGGCCATGGCTGAGAAGACGGTTCTCAAAGCCACCATGCCCGAGACTCTAGCGCAGGCGAGGCGGTTGGAGGGCATCACGCCGTCTGGATGCCTCCGTCTGTTGGGCTACGTGCAACGCCAGCAGAAGAGCATTGCCCTAGCCAACATGGAGAAGCCGTGGCGGGAGAGGCAGCAGAGCCGGGAGAAGGACATGCCGTAACGCAACGACTACGCAGAATACCTAGAAAGAAGGGCTTGCCGACTGATGTAGAGCTGGAGAAGGCTAGAAAAGCGTAATCTTTCTGCTTGTACCAATACCATAGCTGCCGACTGGGACCAAGGTTTCTTGCTCCCTTTGTGCGTGTATATTCAATTTTACAAAATTTTGCCCACCTTCCGTAACGCCCCTTTTATACATGATTTGTTACGTACACTGATGCACCACACCTGATGGATGAGCTGCATTTTTACTTCCCCACGAGGCTGCGGTTATGTTGCTTTATACCTTCGGAGGCGGAGTCTTCGGCGGTGCAAGAATCTTGACCGCATCCTTGGTGTAAATGTAGCTGGCGCCGCTCCAAATCGTGGTGGTGGCGACAACATATCTAGACTCCAGTCAGCACAACGGAGGAATCTACAAACCTCAAAAAGACGCCTCATGTTGTGCAATTTCACGAAGAAGTCTAGCACCGGCAAGGAGGAAAGGAGTCAACGTACTGCATGACTGTCAAAGGCGTCGACAGGTCATAGCTGAACACCGGCGCGGCCGTCGTGAGGCCGATGAGAACGAGCTGGAGGAAGGTGTTGTACTTGCTGATGGTCGTGGGGTGTACTTCGGCCGAGGGCAGGGAAAAGTCCCAGTACCGTGCAAAGGTCTTTGGCGGCGGGAGGGAGATCCAGCGGTAGTAGATGGCGGAGATGGCGAGGCCCACGTCGCGACCTAGGATGATTGTTGCGAGCCACACTGTCAGGTGCATATAATTGTCAGTCTACATTATTCCCTCAGATTGGCGGGAGCGTCGGCGAGGCATTCGAAGCTCCTTCCACGCCACATCCCATCACATTATTCGATCACCGGGAAGCTTCTCCGTTGACAGACGGAGATGGAGGGGACTAAAGCCAGCAAAGAAAAGGACCTACCCGGAAGAGACCCCTGAGCGGCGAGGCACACAGTGAGGATAGTCATCAACGCCTTGTCTGCCATCGGATCAATCACCGTCCCGACAACAGTCTGCTGCTTCCACCGCCTCGCGATCCACCCGTCCAGCAAATCCGTCACACCGGCGTACGCGAACAAGCCCAAGGCCCAGGCATGTTGGTCGTGGAGGATAAAATAGCCCACAAACGGCGCGGCCACGAGGCGCGAGAGTGTCAGCAGGTTCGGGAGGGTACGGATGTCTTCGCGCAGGGTCGGTGGTAACGTGGGCAGCTTCGCGACGATCTTGCTTGCCGTGCTGCAGCAATCTCACACGTCAGCCTATGCATTGGGGAAGAGGGGCCTTGGCCGGGGGAAAGAAGGAGACAAACCTGGGTGGTTTACCATCGCTCTGCGATACGTAGGGAGCGACGAGCCGCGGCCGCGATTGACGCTGAGGCGGGTGGTTGAGAATGGCACTGGCAGTGAGCTTTAAGGTCGGCCGATGCCGTGCTGGTGACGGCAACGCATGGAGAAGGCGATTGCCACTGCTAGGACAGAAGCTGTTTTGTACACGACCGCATTGCGCCAGAGACAGAGCCCTGCAACCACCGAGCCTGACGAATGGCATGTCTGTGTTCTGGAGCACCGACGCAGACCGCAATTGAACTTCACTTGGTTTTCGCGCGATCGATTGGATGAGTGACGATCACGAGCTCACGTGCGGGTGGAAGACGTCGGGAGCTACCCCCCCTTGCTATGCGCGTAGAGCTCTTTCCTCAACGGACGGGAAGCTTACCTTAGGTACATTACTAAAGAAGGTACGGAGTACTCCGTACCTAATGTAGGTACCTTTGGTTTCCGTCGTTTGGTAAGCGTGAATCACCATTGGCCCGTGTCCCAAGTATGTCACGAACAGGAAACCTCTGCCACTAGCATATTCTTCTTTGCCGCATAGTTGACTGAATTTTCAATTGTCCTTAAACAAGGTAAGGTATGTTGAAGTGTAATGTAGCAAAGCGCCACTCTGTCTATGTAATCACTCTCATCGAATGGAGCACTACAGACTACGCAAAACGATCACATCGCATGATGATTCGTTGCGTTGAGTACAACATGCGTGTCTGCAGACTGTAACTGCCTTACAGGTAAACTTTTTGGTAGTCCCAAGAAACCCCCCTTTCCCTGTTCAGTATACATCACATACTCCTGGATCGTAGGTTGCGCTCAGCTTTGCGCACCTCTGTTTTCTTCCGGATCAAAAAACATCATCGCAAACCGCAACCTCGGCGCCGCGCTAACCAAGCACCTTGGCGCCTGAATTCAGAGTCACCCTCTGTAACCTGAGGGATTTGATGACCCCGCAACATTTTCCACACTGTCGTTCAAGGGCAATCCTCTCTGGTGATTCGGTCCAACCAATGTTGGGTCCTGGTTCTATGTCCAGCGGCCTCATGTTGGACAAGTCCGGTAGTCGAGACGTGCAAACGACTCTAATCCTACTTCTCTTCAGGTCCTACCAAGCGAGTTGTTGTTGTTGCTACTGGGCCAGCCTGCACTCCCTTGCGGCATGTATTGACCTTGGTCGTCCTCGGCTATCTGGTCAAACGTGTTCCACGTATCGCGATTGAGCCCTTCAATGGGGAAGCCCTGGGCGCTTCTGTCACCGCCCATCCCGGATTCGTTGTGCACGTGGCGGGGAGACGGCGAGGGGAAGGGCTCATGAGGAGACATGTCGTGAGGGCGTTGTTGGGAATACAACATGGATGTCATGTAGTTGCCTCCACCCATTGACCTTGACGGGTCGCTTGATACAGCTGGCAAGCTGCTAGCAAGACCCATTTCGGGGCCCGTGACGGGCTCGTAAGCTGTTGAGTGTCGTCGAGGATGGTGCTGTGACTCGAGTGCCATGTTTCGAGACATGTCGGGAGCCAAGCCAGCACTTGACGGATACCGGCCTGCACGGCTCAGGCTATCATATGCGTAATTTGGGTGTTGAGGCTGCGCATAGCCAACGTTGCTGACGGACCCGGGGACTGGATTCATATACGACATGTACGGTGGATGGCCGAACTGCGCCGCAGGCATTCCACTCATGTGTAGCGAAGGCACCGACATTGCTCGTGACAGGCTCTGGTGGTGGCCGTTAACGGGATAGTGTTGCGCGAAAAGTCCGTGACCTCCTCGGGAGTCGTCCATCTCGACCTCGTCAATTGGGGCGCGGAAATTTTGCGACATGATCAATTCCCCTCTAGGAATAATGGTAGAGAGCTGGTGATCTTTGGAAGGGGTCATCAGCTTGCCCTCTGTGACATCTTCGACGTTGTAATAGGACACCAGGTGGTGCGGCACGCCCTGGTAAGTCACACTGATCGTTTTCTTCACCAGACCGTTTTCCTTGAAGGGATACGAGTCGACTAGGGATCCAATCAATGCTCGCTCCGCGTCCTTGTTGCCGCCTTGCGAGCCATCTCCCATGCCCATAGTAGACGCAGCTCCGTTGACGCTGCCTTGGCGCGCGACCTCAGGCTTCGTTACACCTGTGGGTTTTTTGTTACGTTTCATGGCGCGCTTCTTTTCGCCCGGCGGGAACGGCCGGTCGAGTTCGCGGTAGATGAGGAAGTTGCCGAGAATACGACTGGGACTCCAAGCAACTCCGTCAGTCCAGCGCTTGATGCCGGACGAGTGCTCCTCGTAGATGAAGACATTGCCGCTCTTGATGAGATCCTGGCGTTCGCGGTCGTGTGGTCTGCGGGGAACATGGTGTAGTGCACTGCTCAGACATGCTTCAAAGAGAACCAGAGCGTCGAGGGTGGAAGCAACGTGGCCGATGAAGGTTGGGTTTAATGGGACGTTGGAATTCGCCATTTTTGGCTTCCGGTTGCGCCGAGTCTAATCGTGTAAGTTACGTTGAACGTTTGCGGTAACGATGGTAGAGTTGCGCCACTTACCGGCAGTACGTGTATGCGTTGGAAAGGAAATGTTGAATAGAGTGTGAAAGGTTCAGTCCTCCCAGATGATGGTGATGATGATGGGGAGGAGAAGGGAAGCGAAGCTAGCCCTGCTGACTTGACTAGCGAGTGCTCGTGAGAACAGTGATGGAGCCGCGCAGTTGAGCGTGATGTTGAGACTAAGACGCGCGAGGATGGAAAGAGGAGGGCGTAGACAGAAGGAACGCCGGTGGGAGGAGGAGGGAAGAAAGTCTTTCAACGGCGACAAGAAGATTAAGACTTGTTAAAGCTAAATTTCCAAAGCGTTTCTGCGAAGGAGAGAAGAGGGAGGGGAATATAATGGGCAGGAGGGTAAGGTAAGGTACCACACGGTACGTGTGTGGAGCTCTGAATCTGCAGCAAGACGCGGGACCGTGGTTCGCCCTGCGCTTATCGTAGTATCCAGGTCGCGAGACTGTATGCTTCCGAGCGCCTCCTTGTTCACCTTTCCGTCTTCTGGTTCAGCCACCGAGAACAGAAGCTGTGTTGGAAGACTCAAGGTTACCGTCACCTGACGCGTGAAGCTTGGGTGTGGGATGGCGCGACGGGCTCAACGCCTCTGATCGGAGAGAGTATACAGTTCTGGACTGGCCCAAGCAAGAGGAGGAGCTTGAGGACGGAATGTGTACGGCCAGAAGCAGCAGGCAACGGGATAGATGTTCGTGTATGTCTATGGCTTGTGGCTTGCGTGGGTCAGGAACCGGAGGTTGATGGTGAGGTCCAGTGTTTTAAGGTTTGTCAAGCGTAGCACGGTTGAATATTGGCGGCGTGTTAGCTGCGCGGTCTGGGTTTCTCTCTTTCCTGTCGGGGCGGTTTGCGGTGAACTGGTGGATGTCCAGGTTCCAGAACAATTACTGTGGTATAGGTTCCGAGGAAGGAGGATGATTGTGTGTGTGTGTGTGTGTGTGTGAGGGAGAGCGAGAGAGAGAGAGAGAAAGAAGGAAAGAGGCTCGTCCTTCTCACGGGGAAGAGAAGGAGTGATGAGAGTTAGAGGTAGGTGGGTGCGGAGGATGAGGAGCAGCTAGCTGGCGAGATTCTTGTTGCAAAGGAATGAGCGTGGGTGGTGGTTGATGTATGCGGTGTGATGTACTGTTGTGCTGTGGTGTGCTTTGGTTTGCCTTGCTTTGCTGCAGTGGGTGGAACGGACCCTGAGATCTTAGATGTCGGGAAGGGAGTAAACAGAAGGGAGGGCCTCGGAGGTTTTTGATTTCTTGAACCGAGTGGTTGAGCCTCGAACTCCTGGTATCCTGAGCTTCGGATGCTAGGGACTGCAGCAAGAAGTAGATGAAGTAGTCTGCAGACTGGATGTCGCCGAGGACTTATATGAATGTCGGTGCCCGACGGTAAAACTGGTAATTGCGCGTGAAGATCGGGAGACTGGATGAAATAATATGTCCATGTACTCTTTTTGCAGTGCAATCAGGGGAGGAGTGAGGTGAGAGAGAGCGCGCGCGCCCACGGCAGCCGAGAACAAGATGGAGGTGCCTCGAGCTCAGAGAACCAGGATAGTACAGACAGGCCTGGGTTAAGACAATAGACAGGGCAGATCGGACCCAGGGCTCAAGGCGGGATGCCGACGTAGGGCCAGGCAAGGTGCCGCGGTCGAGGAGATCAGGAAGCTGTTTGAAGCCGAGCAAGGGTAGCAGATGAAGCTCTACCATGTACGTCGAGAGCCAAGAAAGACAAGGCGGACGGGGCAGAGGGCAGAGCGGCGTCGGCGGTAGCGGCAGCACAGGATGTATCCTTAGAGGAGGTGGAAGTGGAGGAGGTGGAGGGGAGAAGGTCAAGGTCAAGGAGGGCCAGAGTGACGAGTGACGACGGGACGGACGAGGTGGAAAGTGACAAGCATTCGCGAGAAAGAGAGAGAGAGATCAGTCGCATCAACAAGAGGTACGGGTAGATAGAACACAGGTGCGGGAGCCAGAGCCTAGAAACAGAGCCAAAGAGTCAGTACCCTTTTCCCTCCAAAGCAGAGCCGGTGGGTGTGGAGGCAAGCAGGACAAGGCGGAGGGAAAGACGGCGGCGGCGGCGGCGGCGGTGGGACTTGGACTAGGATTGGGACTACTTACTGGTAACTGTGTATTCGTAGAGGACGCAAAGACACACAACCCAGCTCACAGGATACAGGGGGGTCGAGCTAAGGAGGGTATGGGGTGTGAAGAGTGAGAGGGGAGAGAGTGAGAGAGAGACAGAGAGTGAGAGAGAGAGAGATGGGGTACAAGAGGAGTGTGGATTAGAGGCAGGGGGGAGGGCGTGTGGGAGAGACGGGGAGAAAGAGGGAGGGAGTGCGATGTAAGAGAGGAGGACGGTAAGAGTGAGAGAAAGGGAAGAGAGTGAGAGAGAAACAACAGTGCAGCGGGAGGAGTGCCTTGGGTATCCATCCGTATGAGAAAGAAGACGGTGGGCAATGGAAGGAGGAGTAAGTAAGAGACGGGCGGGCAGAAAAGAGAAGAACGACACAGAGAGAGAATATTTGGTGTGTGTGTGAGTGTGTGAGTGTGTGCGTGTGTGTATCCGTACGTGTGTGTGTGTAGTGTACAAAGTACATACCATGCCTTGGATGATGGTGGTGGACCTGGAGAGAAAAAAGGACGTGCCAGATGCTGGGGGAAACGCTCGGCGATCAAAAAAAGCAGAAGGGAAATACCTCGACCAAGTTCAAGCGGGGACCAAGTCGGCAGGGCCAGGTAGAAGCAGGGTAGGTATCGTATCCGACCAAGACTAGAGAGACAGCGAGAGAAAGAGAGAGAGAGAGAGAGAGAGAGAGGTACAGACAGCTGTGAGTACCATCACCCGTACCTGCGCCAATGCCAATACCAGTTAATGCCAGCGCCATCCATGGTGTGGAAGACCCAAAGTGTGTGCAAGAGAGCATGGACTTTTCCCCTGCTACTCTTTGCTGCTGTTGCTGCTCATCAGTGCTCACTCACTCACTCACTGACTACTTTGCCCCCCCCCCCTTCTGTTCCCTACTTCTCATAGGATACCAACCTACGGATACCTATGCAGCACAGCCTTGAGATGGGCACTTGTCAGGACCAATGGGTGGGGTGACTGATGGTGGATGAACAAGAAGGGCGTTGTAGATGGCACCAGGACTCGACTGGGCTGGGCTTGAGTCGACTGAGTCGAACCGACCAAGCGTGCCAAGACCTGCTGCGCTCTCTCTACCCGTACGGTACCTCTGGGCGTGTTATTGCTGTGGCTCTTCCAACTTCTTAGTCTGTCTGCCACTCTACAGCACCCTGTGATGCTATCTCATCCATAGCCATCTCTGGCTTGGCATCTGTGCCGGTGCTGATATTTCTATCCGTAGATGCTTGGCATGGGCTGCCCGTTCTGCTGTAAGTCGGCAATACCATGAGCACATCCTGCCGAGGACCAAATTCTGCCATACAGCGTGTGCAAGGCAACAGGCAGAGACCAGATGCTGGTCGGAAGCAGCTGCTCCTATTGTTGTTGTAGTAGTAGTAGTAGTAGTAGTAGTAGTAGTAGTAGTAGTAGTTGTTGTTGTTGTTGTCGATGTCGTCGTCCCTCGTTCTAGTATTGGTATTGGTGTGGGACGCATGGTCAAGGTTGGGTGAGGGAAAGAATCCGACAAGGTTAAGCTCAAATGCCTCAAGGTAAGCTTCCCACACAAGGACCGAGAGGGGAGATAAAGAAAGAGCTTGGGCAAAGCAAGGCGACGGGATCGAACGACAACTGCTGGCCGGTGCTTGATGCTTGATTCGGGCTGGTAGCCATAGTTTGCCTGATTTACTTTTTGGCTTTTGATGCCAACTATTTGGCGGGTCGACGGGAGCAAAATCTTTTTCTCGTATTTCTGCTTGACCTGTATTGTCATGCCCTGAGCATTGGTTGAAGCCAATTACGGCAGCTTTCGATGAAACAAATGTCGACAACGAATACATCATCAGCTACGGCAAACCAATACTGAGTACGATTGCAACAGTGACAAGGAACGCGAGAGCCGAGACGGACAAAGGTAGCTGACACTTGGTATGAGCAACGGCGAAGATACATGAGGGCAGATAAAACATGCAATGAACTTGATGTTGAGGGATCTGGGTATGAGCTGCGGTTGGTGGTCCGGCGTCATGGCAGAGTACAGAGAAACGGCTGTGCAATTGCAGAATTGGATACTTAGCCATACCCATCTCTTCCTGGCAGCGGGGAGCTGCCCGACGACAAGGAAGGGGGAGTGTGAGGCCACTGTGTGTGTTTGGACCAATTCCTCTCCAATACTCCAAAGACCGCTTGAAGGCCTTGCGAGGCCAAGCGGTGCTGAGCACCTGCAAGTTGAGGGGAGCAGTAAATCACCGAGCGTCCAGTGTCCGCGAGGTGTCAGCGCCAAGTTTGTGCTCGGATTGATACATTCAAAATCGGGGAGGAGACTGGTCGACATGGACGAGGACGAGGACAAAGACGGCAACGAACGGTTGGATTGAAGGAAAAGAAACAGGATGGATAGACAGGGAAGGCAACTATGAGCTAGATAGGATAAGGTCGGATGGACAGGATGGGATGGGATAGGCGTTAAAACGGTCGGGTGGGAGTGAAAAGGAAAAGGTGAGAAGAGGAGGGAAAGGGGGGGGGGGGGGGGGGAGAGGGAGAGGGGGGGGGGGGGGGAAGGGGGGGGGGGGGAGGGGGGGGGGGGGGGGGGGGGGGAAGGGGGGAGGGGGGGGGGGGGAGGAGGGAGGAAGGGGGGGGGGGGGGGGGGGGGGGGGGGGGGGGGGGGGGCATAGAGATGAAGATGCAAGAGGGACAAGGCGGCGATGAGGGCGGAAGATGGGCACGGCCAGAGGTATCAGGAAGAGGGAAGAGGCGAGCCGGCGGCGACAACGTCGACAACCACAGCAGATCGTTGAAACGTAAAAGGTGGATGCGCAGGTGGTGCGGTATCTGTCATGCCATTGGCAATTACTGGTTGCTATTGATGTCGAATCCTCTTGCTTTGGGGATGTGTATGTACTCCGTATGGAAGTCGCAAGAGGTGATGGAAAAGACCTCTTCGGGACGAGGCGTACGCCCCACCAAGACGTTTCTGTCAAAAGGAAGGCACAGAGTCACAGAGTACCTTACCTATGGAGTATGGGGACGTATCGTCAATTTGACAATAGGAAGGAACTGTTCTTGGGGTTCTCTCTCCCCCGTTGCCCCCTTGCAGTTCCCGTCACCTTCCAAGTTTCCACTCTTTATTACGGATACATTGTCCTCAGGGTACGTAGGTTGCCATGACTGGAGAATTAAGACATCTGGGCCCCAAGTCTAGCCAACCCACTCAAGGGAGAGATGAAAGCATGCACGTGCCTGCTAGTGCTTTTTCGGCAGACTGTCTCTCTACAATACTTCCACTCCATGCCTCATGTAGGTATCCTGCCTTATTATGTAGGACTGTATAAGGTAAATTGCAATGGGCCAAGAGGCATGAACCGTCAGGTAAAGCACGGCGTTCGACATGCCATCGCTTGTGGCATCCATCCCTTCCAATACAAAAGGACTCTCGACACTGACACTCTGATACCTCTGATACCTCTGATACCGTAACGTCTACGGATACCCAACGGCTGGCCCTTGCACCATGCCTTGGCTGCCTGACCTTCTGCTACAACACTGGATGGAACCTCTCATGACCCGCCAGCCAAGAAGAGGAAGAGGGCACGGTCGAGCCGGTAGAAGGCGGCAGCGGTGGGGGGCCGTGGCAAGAGGAACAGAAGGTTACGGGAAGGGAAAGGCAGCGCAGGGAGAGCACAGGCGGCGGGCTCGGGAGCCAAAATGTTGAAGAAAACAAGGAGGGAAACAGAAGAAAACAAAGCCAGCCCGTCGTCCAATTCCAAGCTTCCCTGTCTTGCTTTGCGTGCCGTGTGAGAGCCTAACTTGAGACAAGGAACATGTCTGCGCCGAACATGTAGAAGATCGCTACTTCGCGCACACAGGCCACAAGATGCGCCAGAAGTAGCGAATTACCCAGGGATAGCAACTTGGTTGTGGCTGTCGTCAACAACAGAGCGCTCATACGGGTTGATGCAAGGACAAGATACAGTGAGTGTATCCAGGGGCAGCAGACGGTAATCAGAGACTACTGTGTAAATGCAGAGGAGAAGCAGATTTGACGCCTGTGCTGCAAAGTTGGGGAAGAATGTTAAGTAAGGTCAAAAGACAAGGGTCGAGGGGCCGCTAAATTTCATCTCGACGCATCCATGGCGACAACCAGCCTCTTGGCTACGGCACCTGGTCCCCTACCTGCCCGTTGGCAAATCTCGCCCGTTGAGAATTATTTCATTTCGTCCAAGGCGAGGCTAGGCTACGCCGAAGTGAAGGGTCCAGCAAAAGAACATAACCATCGCAGGGTTCGATGCGAGCGAGGCTGATTGATGCCCCCCCTCCAAGTACGAATAGGGCTATCAATGCAACTGCCGCGTCAGTCATACCACGCTTGCGCCTCAAGACGCTCGGTTGTGGATGAAGTGATGACACTAGAACGGAAAGCGAGAGGGTATGAAGAAGAAGTGAAAGGAGGAGTGCGTAAGGACCAGTGAACAACACGTAAGATGAGGCATCATCGACCATCGAGACGAACTTCTTTTAGGTGAGGCGAGTACCATCGAAAACGCTTTGGCTCAACATAGCCTAGGTGTTCTTGCATAGTAGCAGTAACCAGTGGATAGGTAGGTGTGAGGGAGTGATCCCGATTGCGAGGATAATTTCCATCTGTAAACCCCTTCCACGTTGTTCCAACACTACCTTGACTTGGGTAGACCGTAGGAGGGGCATCGAGACCACAAGGGGTACGTATGTATCCGTACGTGCGTGCCTGCGGGTGACATCTTCTTGGTCTCTCGTAATCGAGGACTGCCTCCGCCAACCACGTCTATATCGGCAGACGGGCTCTTTTACCCCAGTTCCGAAGCGCGTCAGGGACAAAGCCGAAAGACAAGGCCGGAAAATGCAAAGTCAGCTCCCATCTCGAGAATTCCTCTTTCGTACTGGTTTCGTCCCGCAGCCTCTTGTGTTTGTCCCGACTGCGCCGGGCGCGAGAGTGAGACAGGACGGAGCTAGGCTGATGGATCCCCCCAGCTTCACTCCATACTCCATCCGGTGCTTGGGTAGTGTGCGAAGAGTTCGTCGTGTCCTCGAGGTACTAGGTAGTGACACAGGCATTCTGTCACAACTCATTGACTACACGTCGGATGCTAGTGGAAGGAGCGTGATATGGTGTGCGGCGGGTACAATCATGGATTGATTCAAGCACTCACTCTCTGGAGGTTCAAACTTTCTCGCCGTCGTTCACCAATGCACCTTTTTTCCTTCCTTTTTGCCAATAACCAACCGTCTGTGCCTGCTGTTCGTAGAATTGGGTTATTTTTGACATTGCCAATCTGCTTACCGTTCTTGTTACCTTTCCGGTCCCTTGCCCTGCCTCGCCCGCTTCCCGCGTGGCATGCTAACTTGACTGCGGTTTTGCCTTTGGTCGATGTCACTCTAATAGATTGTCATCAAGAAAACTTTACTCCGTCCCACCACCCCCGGTGGTTTGGTGTAGCCTGTAGGCTCGGATGCCTGCAGCTTTGCTTCCCACCCAGCGCGGCTCCAAAGTCGCGCGTATTGTGCTTAATTGGAAATAGAACAATACCCACGTAAATTCCAACCGCACAGCGCATAACGGCGTCTGGCAACAGACTTGTGTTTGGGATTTCTAGTCGATGCCGATTATAGCACTATTCTCGCTCGCGAATATCGTCGGCACGGTGCCGGAACCATTGGGGCACATATCCTAGCATGTACGTCGCCGTTGAGAGACAGCCAATAATACGTACTCTGAGGGAAGCCAGAGCCAGGGAGGGGCACTCGTTGTCGCGTGGTACGCCTTAGGTAAGACAGATGGGCACACTTGGGATGGGTGACGGTGGGATCTGGCGCTCCGTAGTGTACCGTACTACGTACCTGTGCCCATGCTGGTGGCTCGTTTTCGCGGTGCCAAACGCCTGTGGCTTTGCGTCAGGGAAACAGGGAGTAGGTGAACAATGCGTACAAATGGAGACGAGAAAGGCCTGTCGTGCCTGCGAGCTCAATGGAAGAGTACAAAGTATGGGATACACGAGTGTCAGTGTGTGAACGGCACAGGGGAGGGACGATAGGGGGGGACCGTGGCTTGCTGCGTCGGCTTCGCTGATTTGCTTGAGCTAGAACTCCGCGCGGGTATTGATTCGTGCCTGACCAGGGGCCAGGCTTCAAACCCTAGGTAGCTAGGGTCAGTGGAAGGGTTGTGGAAAGACCTGGGGTGCTGAAGATTGATTCGACGTCTCGTCAGTCGATACCCCAAGATGTTGCAGAGTTGATGATGGAACTGATGTTCAAAGTGTGTCTTGCTGCTCTTCATACCTAGCCGAAGCTCATATTCCCACATTTGCGTGTTGTTACGCTGATACATCCAAGTAGATCTCTGCTACGAAACTCGTGGACTTGCTCTACAGATACACTTGGTCAGGACACACATTAGTACCTGGGTAAGACTTGAGAGTTGAGGGGACGAAAAGACAACAGCATGACTTTTGAGCCGCGATGCGCCAGGTGTTTGAGTGGAGAATGGGAACATCGTCAAGACATGGAAGCTGCGCTCCCGCTTGGAGCCGGCCAAATATTGTCGGAGTATCCGTATCCAGTAAGGCACGAATAGGACAATACCACACGGCACTAGAGTCAAGGTAGGCTCATGGCGACAACAGCTGTGTGGACACCATGTGAAAGGGTGCAGAAAGATGATTGATGGTCCATTAGGAATAGTAAAGAAGATAGAAGACGAAACGTACAGATACGGGGCTCTACTATGGATAGACTGGTCGCGGCAGCTTCACAACGGAGTGCAATCCGAGCAACGAACGGCGGGTCCGCGGGTTTGCGAACCCGGCCAACAGCCTCGGTCCTAAGTCAAATAGGGACCAACCTCTGAAAAGCAACAGGCCGAATTTCAATAACGGGCGAGAATACTCGGGTCAAGGTTCCCTAGCCCAACTTGGCCAGGTACAAGCTCGCGACAGAATTGCGTCTACGGGTACGGATAGGCTTGCATAGCTACTACCTTAGCTGTGTCTGCAGGGAGGAGTTCACGAATAGGGTAAAGGGGGGGGATGGTTAGAAGGAAAAAGCAAATAAAGATAGGGACGACGAGAAAGAGAAAAAAAAAAACACGGAGGAGAAAAGACTATTGCCATCAAGCTTGTCACTTCGGACAGGGAACAGGGTGAACAGGATCTTCCCATGTCGTCTACAGAAAGCAGACGCAAGCCGAGCCAGTAAGTTGCGAGCTGCAGAACAAGGGACCACAGGCCACCCCTGCTCATAAGCACCCAACGCCAGGAACCCAGGCGGGGTGGGAGGCTCAGGTCCCCGAGAAATTGAAGAATGATCAACACAAGGGTGGGAATAGGGTGGGTGGTCGATGGAAGGCTGTGCGACGTGCAGTTGAAAGAATGGATGGCTGGATGGTAATGTGAGGTGGGTGGTGGTGGTGGTGGTGGGGTTGTTGTTGAAGGAGCGAAAAGGGTGAAGCGGGAGCAGAATCAGAAGGGGAGAATGGTAAGGGGGGGGGGGGGGGGGGGGATGAGAGGGGGGGGGGTGGTGGGGGGGTGGGGGGGGGGGGGGGGGGGGGGGGGGGGGGGGTGGGGGGGAGGGGGAAGAGGGGGGGGGGGGGGGAGAAGAAAGGGGGGGGGGGGGGGGGGGGGGGGGGGGGGGGCGTGGATCACATGGATGATGGTGCGGGATGTCTGCCAAGTCGAGTTGAGCACGGTTTGGAAAAAAGAGAAACACGTGATCTGGTGAATGCAGCACGTACCTACTAACAGTTTTAAGGTAGATACCTTAGGTACCTTAGGAACCTATGTGCTCTGGCTTTGGGTATCTTGTACCTAAGCTAGAAGATGGAAGCAATCAAGCACGAAACCTGAACCTTTCGTGACTTCCAACTTAAGATCGGGCGGATCGGAACAACAATTCCCTCCGCCGTTTTCTCTGTCCTCTTCCCAGGCCTCACTCTGCAATGCATGAGCTCACTGCCTGCCTCTGAATGTAGATAGTTTATCAATTCTCCTGCTCCTGCTATGTCAAGGCTACGTACTCCCTACTCAACGCCATGTACAGATAACGGTATCCGTACGAGCCTCTTCTTCTAAGAAACCAAGTCATGTCACTTGCTGGGAAGACCACAGCTGACACACGACCTCGTTGAAATGGGACACCGGGGGGCGGAGGGGGCGGTGGAGTCGAGACCAGGGGAGAGCTCACATCACCGGCAGTGTATCGTCATCCTCCATCTTGAGAGTCTGCCTACTTTCCGAAACCGATGGCTACAACGACAAATTTGACTACACCCTATCACATTGTCGTATCATTAAAGGACAAGGTGGCGAACTGACCGAACGGCCGGGAGTAGATCAAAGATTGGTCGCCGGGCATCATGCAACGTTTAACTTACACAACTGGACATCCCTCTGCCAACTAAGACTTCATCTCTTAGATAGCAAGCAAGCCAATTTTTGTTCACTCACTTGTCACCCATGTGGATGAAGCTGGGCAACTCTATTCTAACAGAACCTAGGCACATACCCAACGTAAGCTAAACCGTCTCATCGTATCTTGAGATGGTGTGGTGCAAGTGCCCACCCGACATCCGAGAGCCCTCTCTCTCTCTCTCTCGCTTCACCAACTGCTCTGGATTTAGCTTCAAGAAACACCCAGCATGTTCCTCGTCAAAGCTAACCTTATTGGTTCAGCAAGGCGAGCCGATTTCAGTCTTGAAGATGAAGGGTCAGCGGGAGGGACGCTGCGGCATAACTTCAAGATGTCCGGATCCGCCTCATCGCCATCGGCGGGGTGGTCATGCAGTGGCACTTGCATTTGTTTGTATTCGTATGCGCTTTCGACGTTCAATGGCGCAACATATCAGCCGGGGCACATTGACTATGCGCAATGGACTTTGCATTCTCTATCATATTGCTCCATACATAACATGCTGCTCTCAAAGTCAATGGCTATCTAGAGTCTGAAACTAGGCACGGGAACGTGCATTGCTCTCCATGGTAAGCCGTTGGCAGGCGGTGTACGGACATACATAACTACGGATGTGTGTGTGTGGATTGGCTGAGTGATGCACGATCTGTAAATTTCGTGCTCAGACGTAAGCCATATCTGTATCTAGTCACTTTCATACCACCCATGCCTGTCTCTGTACCTGGCCAGAGTTCGGTCCGGTTGGGTCTGTAGCAGGCTGTTCCACGCAGAAGTCAATTCGAATGGTGGCAGCGGACGAGGCCATGCGTCCAAACACGCACGTTGGTTTCCAGCACGACAGGTTACCGCGAGTCTGGGCGGAAATTTACTTGCGTGTCAAAAAATACCAAGACTCATCCAATTGCATCGGTCAAAGCTACACAATCATTTGGCAGAAAACGCTAGCATACTATGTACAGCAAATAGCCGGGAGCGGGAAAAGTCTCCAGGTATGATCCACGGCATTGGCTACTATCACATTCACAAGCCAGCGTCGTTGAGGAATCGTTGCCAAGACTTTACAGCAAGCCGTTCTGTGGCCTGCTGATGGTCGCAAGACCCCGGGCACAGGGCGATCAGGACGATGCTGTGATTATCTTGGGATTGAGCAGGGGAACTCTGTCGCATCAGTGACTGGGAAGGGGATCGTGGAGAACGGCAATATCCGTTTGATTCCATCGAGACATGCTCCCGGCGTTGCTACGACTGCTAGGGATGCCAGCTTAAGCTAACGTCGGCGGCATGGCAAGTGAGGGTGCCATATGGGCGACTGTGCGCCCTGGCTACTGCAGCATTCCGGCACCTAGTGTGTAGAGAATGTGTGTACCTTACTGGATTGCGCCCGCATGGCTTTGAGGAAAGGAAGGTCGAAGCCAATGTGCCAAGAAAACCGAAGTGCATGTGGCAGTACTCCGTAATGGTGAAAGTGTGTGCCTGCGCTTTGTGTGCATGATGGTGGGAGTGCGCGTACGGGCTACCGCACAGCGAGATGATCAAGCCAGATCTGATTTCCCTTCGATATGCACGGGCGTGGTGTATGCGTACCGTATTGCCTGTTCAAGGTACGAATACCCGTACCGTAGAGGGATGACCGCGCAAGTATGGATATGGATGGCTGTCGAGAACATGGATGGATCGAGGCAGAAACGAACTCCAACAGTCTCCATCTAGCTTGCCGCAAAGGTAGGGGTGTGGTTGAGCGCCGGCTATGCAGTATCCACGCCAAGGTACCCCCTACCCCAATCAATCTTCGTGCGCAGATTTGCGGCATCCCAGGGCGGCGCGTTTCAAGGTTCACCCATACATCTGGGCAGTTCCATTTACGCAACGGCAGGCTCCTCATCCAGAGTCCTGGAGCAGATTACATTGGGCATCGAGGTATTCGCTCAATTGGTTAATCGGACACAGGAGCTACGTCCGACGATGGATGTGTGATGATGGTGATGGTGATGGTGCACGGCTGAGAACAACGGGCGCGTGGTACCCGGCGTTGAAGGCAAATGGCTCATGCTCTGAACGCCTACCTAGTGACCCGACTACTGATACTAGATAGAGGTAAAGGGCCGTGCTGGTGAATCGGCGTTTGTCGGCAGGAAACCGGCGATGGACTTTATTTTCAGATGCCGCCGCCTAGGAGGGTTGAGATTTCGGGATGCAGGGCATCTTTGACATATTGATGCCTTGGTGCCTTGGTGCCTTGATTTATGCCCTTAGTCACCTGCAGGCTGCAAATGATGCCTGAGATATTTGCAGCCTGGCCGCTGGG
The DNA here is from genome assembly GCF_030869225.1 of Colletotrichum abscissum. Lineage (NCBI taxonomy): Eukaryota > Fungi > Ascomycota > Sordariomycetes > Glomerellales > Glomerellaceae > Colletotrichum > Colletotrichum abscissum. The sequence goes on along the minus strand of NW_026849987.1, from coordinate 399,747 downwards.
ATATCAATCCTCAGGCAGCACAGATGCGGCGCGCATAGTGCCCAAACTGAGGTGAACCGATACCCGTCTATAGGTACGGAGTACTCCATGGTCCACACTACATGGGTTAAGGTACCGAAACTTGGAGGAATAATTCATACTGCGTAGACGGCAAGCGATTATGGACTGCCTACCTTTTTGTCAAGGGACGTGGGTACTCACCTACCGCACCAAACGAATGCGGATATCCCATCTCTCACAGGTGCAAAGTACGTACATGCCTCGTCTGGTTTGAGGCACGCCACAGCAGACCTAGGTATACTAGAACCTAGAAGAAGCTCGGGGCATCGGCGTTGCATCTTGGTCCGCATCGCAACAAATCCAACATCACTTGCAGTTGGGCTGCAATCCTGCAGTATTCACTAGGTTGACTTTCTCCATCTCTCTCAACGCCCACAGATAGCCGTGGCTGTTATTGACAGGTGAGCGTTTTCCTTGGGCCCAACGTGTGCTTGGATCTGAAACTTGACACCAATAGCAAACCACCCTTCCCCTCTTTTCTTTGCGTCTTGGGCTTCATCTCACAGCATTTATCCTGGATAGCTCGCCTGTATCGACCACCAATCTCGCAGCTCGGCTGTGCGGGGCCCGGAGCCGGCCCCGACGACACATCCTCCATTTGTTTCTGCGGCCGGACGGGGGACACTGGGGTTGCAATTGGAAGGGTATTCTGTACCACGCCGCTACGGATACCTACCAGCAGCACCCATTCATCTCGCAACCCACCCACCCAACCTTCAACTTTCGATCACCTCTCGCATCTCATCTCATCCTACATCAGAACCGGCCAGACGTACAGACACTGCTCGTGCTGTCTGAAAACTCTCCATTGAGGCACGATGAACGCTCCCGCATTGGCAGCCCGAAATCGACGAGTTTCTCCCTGTTGCATCCTGGACCTAGGCACCCCATCTGGTCAAGCTAGTGCTGGAGCCGGAGTCGGACCCGGAGCTCAGACAACATGAGTTCCAACCTTGTACCAGCAACTGGACTCTTCATTCTTCAACGGGATACCCGTACCATTCTGCCATGTTCCCAGGATGTGTCCTCCTTGATGGATCTGTCCCAACTCACAACCTACCTCTACGTCAAAGGGGGCAAATTGAGAAGGCAATGTAAGTATCCGTACCTTGCGAGGGCGGGCAAGACTCGAGGGCGGGAGCGGGAGCATAGAAGAAGTGTCTCCTTCGTAGCCCTGCTAATTAGCCTGACCCCCTTCCCCGGGGAACTTGGAAGGGCCATGACCAGGGCTGACCCTCTTATCCCGGTTCATTGTCTATGCTCCCGAAGCCTGAAGTTCTGGACATCGCTCCCTGGGCCTGGGTCCTAACTCCCTACGAATACTCCCTCACAGCCGCCAAGGGGGCCAGCGACTGGGAGCCTGGGTTCCCGCTCAATAGCCAAGGAAGAGCCTGAGACAAGACCTACCAACCTTACCACACCTACCTTGCCTGACCACCTCACCGACGGCCTTCAGGTTCACTACTCACACGGACCAATGCAGTAATGAAAGCCCGATGTCCGTGGGCAACAATAGAGACTCGGCCGGCCGGACTTTGATCAAGGGCTCATGATATGCAGAGACTGGACCACCATTGGCCATCGGCCGTCGGCGATATCATCCTGACTTGAACCGACCAATCGTTCACACAAGCGACGAAGAAGCCAAACAAGGCCGCCAATCGCCTCGGTTCCCGACCTACCGGAAGCGTGCCTAGGATGCCGAACCGGCACTCTGTCCTGCAAATTCAATTCTGATGACGGCACCGACTGTTGAGTCTTGCTGTTGGGGCTAGAGCTCCACGCCTGTCTCAGTGAATGCGCTGGGGTCGTTGTTCATCTTCAGACTCCATTGGGTACCACAGTACCTACTCCAATTCAAACCCCATGGCCGGTCCTACGTTGATCGAGAATCTGCAGGCAAATGAGCAGCATCCTCAATTGCGACTTCAGTATGAGTGTACTACCCCAATTTGGCCAACTCAGTCTCACTCCGGGCAGGCCTCACTCACGCCCGCCGCCAAGTAAACGAGGCTGGGGTTCTTAGCTCAGCCCCGGAAAGACGATGAGGATGAAGTACGGATGTAAACAGCATCCGCTTAGTCAACAAACAGGAAATCATCCACAACAGACACTGACGATAGCCTGCGTGCGTCCGCGGCGGAATCCCTACGCCCCACGAGTCTTATTCTTGATCCTTGGACATGCCATTTCCTCTTCGCTCTGCTCTCATTCTTGGCCCTTGGATTACTACATTGGTATCCTTGAGCGGGCGCGACGCATCTCACACTGGAGTCGACTAGTGTCTGGGGGTGTGGTTTGTCTGCCCGCCTTGTGTACGAGTGGCCTGATTCTGTATCGTTATTTAACAAAATCTCGCGTCTAGTGGTGTCATAGCCTGATGAGCCTAGAAAGGGCCCGAGCACGGTTCTGGGTACTCGACCGCTCGCCTTGTTGTCTGGCCTTGGTCCGCCTCACGTGGTAAGGGCCTTTTGAACAGATGGGAGTTGGGACACCAAAGCGGATTCTCACAGTACCCAGATCCCAGACATGGATGGCGGATTGCGGTTGACTACGTACATACAAATGCACTGGGCAGGCAAGTTAGCAGGCCTGAGGCGGACGCGGGGCTCCCGCACTCCGCGGGCCTCCGCGAAGCGGTCGCAACGCCAGTGGTCCGGCGACACAGCTTTGTCGTGTCCGAGCAGCCGTGTGTTCGACGCTAGACTCGTTCACCCAACCGCCCTAGCTAAGTGGACGCTGATGCTCCAGCTCAACCGTCTTATTCCCATATCGACATCGACAGGCCATGACGCCTTTCTTGTCATGGTCTTTTCACCCTTACTTTGATCCCCTCCTTCCTGGAAGAGACCCGGAGGGGTTTCTCACAGATGAGGGGGCCGAGAAGGGTTGAGGTTCGAGGACCGGGGGTTGGGGCGAAATGGGGCCAAAGGATGTCGGCACGAGAGAGTTGAGAGAGTCGAGACGACAGGGCCGACATAGGGAGATGGGTGAGATGGGCCAGAGAAGGCGGAGAGAGAGAAAGCCAGAGAATGAACGGGATGGCCCTTCAGCTTTCCCTGTTACACTAGGGATGCCATCGAGCGCATGGCCATACCCTTTCAGAGGCCGATACACCCACAAGTGATCAACAAGAGACGGACGGAAAAAGCACAAGAGCGAAGATACCCCATGCTCCCCTCTCGTCCCATCCTGCTGGGCCACCCATGCCCACTTCACCGGCCTCACATTCGTCTTGGCCATCTCTCATGCGCCCGCCCGCTCGCTGAGCTCCCCGCTCCCCATTAGCAAGCTCCCCGCCGACATATGCCTTGTAGCCTCGTCGAATGCCTCACGTCCCCTACCCCGCCCATGACGCCTTGTCACTCTGTGTCGCACTTGTTCCCCGAGCTCGCTTGGCCTGGTCCTGTCGCGATGATGGGCAATGGCGACGTTTCCGATGATTCCCGCCAGGTAGGCAGGGCTCCCAGCCAACCTGATCACGACTCGCGGAGGCACGTCCGTAACACCCAAGAACTCCGTCATCTACGGACACTTTGCATACAATACTATCCGTACGGAGTAGTGTGCGGATACCATCACTCCATCTCAACTTCTCAAGTCCTTAACACCTATCCTTGGCCTCCTTTTCTTGGTTACCCTATCCCGGTACGCTAAGGTAGCGCATCAGCTTCAGTTCTTTGCTGGCTATGTCCAGATTGAGCTAGACTGAAGTCGACCAAACTACCTACCTCCGACTCGGAGCTTGGAGACGTTGTACTCACTGATGGCACAGATCCAAGCCTCGAAAGACATGGTGCACACGTCCAAGGTCACGCATCTGTTGCCATTGGTCTAGGAGATGTCGAAAACCTGAGCTAAAACAAAACCAAACAAGAATGGAATGACGGCCAGAACCGAACCGGCCGAAATGCCAGTGCGGCTGCAGACCTTTGGCCTGCATGGTAAATGTTTGACGTGTCGTGGTTTCGCAGTTCACTGTAGACTAACACGACGATGGCGTGGGCACAGCGAATTTCGCCATCTAGACCCGATGCATTGTTGTCACGTTAAGCCTTCCAGTGTCGCACCTAGCCTGCTCCACGGGAGGAGTCTTGACTGCTGTGCCACGTTAGACTGCAGCTCGAGCACGGCACAGATACCTACCCGCAGCTGGGGGAAAGATGGGGGTTCTGGACTGTGTGATAGAGAAAGATGGTTTCAGCCAAATCCGGCGCGTAGCCTTGACCCCATTGGACTCCTGTCGAGTGGTGGTTCCAAGATACAGTCAGTGTATTACCATCTTGCTGGTCTTGTCTTACCCGACTTTAGCTGTCCCAAGGAGGGGGACAAGGCACTATCACTGTGAACGGGTACTGTGATACATACGGTTACACACACAGCGCTTCCACATGCTGGAGGCTGGAGAGAACAACAGAGTGTCCGAATGTCTGGCTCAGCCTACCGGTAGCTTCTTGCCCCTTGTCTTACCCACAGTGGCCCGGCACCTCACCAACCTGTCTGACCAGGATCCCGTATGGGCCAATGACGGCCCCTCTTAACTCTCCGTACGACAGATGAGAGTATGTCATCGGCCTATCTTTCTCTATTGTCAGAAGAGAGGCTCTGTTTGGACCCCGACCACGGTGTAAGCGTGTCCCGAGGGGCTGTCACGGTCCACCTTACTCCGTAGACCGTCCGGGCCACAAGGGGAAGACGCAAATGTGTGACCGGTACGTTCGCCGTGCGGCACTACTTGCTTATGAGAATCGCCGGCCGGCTTGGATCATTTCTAATGTTGGCGGTGATGAGCCTCGCTCCACGACACCTCACAACGCGTAGATGTTTCTCATGTTTCCTCGTCTTTTGCACACAGCTCACCTCACCGATATTTTCACAGCCTCACAGGCGGTCTGTCGGCCTGTCTGCCCTTCTCCGCTTGACTTATTTCCTGCCCTTTCCTCTTTTCACCCCAGTCACGGTGCTATCCAGATTCCCTGCCTGTCACGACCCATCTCGGTTTCTCTCTCACGTTCCCTGTCTCCAATTTGAATTGTGGCCCCTCACCTTTCCCTCTTTTTTGCTATATCAGTCAGTCCCGACTCTCGAGGGTGTCTGCGCTCAACAGAGGCCAAGACAAGGTATGTCAGATCAGCCAGGGGGGGCACTGAGTGACCAGGGGTGAAGCTCTTGGCACATATTCAAACATGAGGGAATCGACCGTCCCAGGGATGGGGATACCCCCGTCTCTCATCATATATAGCTGTAGTCAAGTGACTTGGATCCCCGCAGACAGCCTGGTCTGCCATTCGCACCACTGCCATATTAATCCCTTGATCCCAGCTCCCGCCCGCAACGTCGCCAGAGACAGGCGAGCAAGCAACAGCCGCCGTGACCGCGGCCGCGGTCGCCGCGCCTTGTAACAACCTTGATATGGGCCCTGCACATGGCCTTCACCGCAAACTGACGGCGGCGGGCGGCAGCAACGGGTGCGGAAAAGATCCAAGCCATCTTAAACTTGCCGCCGTGCCGCGATTTATCTTGGCGTGGGACATGGGGGAGGGGTCTTGTCAAATTTGTCACGCTCAGAAACAAAGGGACCGTCACTAATAACACCATGGAATCGTCGAACACGTCTAAGTACGGATAGCCGTATGAGAGGAGCAGTCTAGACTAGCGTAAAGGAGCAACAAGGTGTCGAACCCTCGTCGCACATCGTCAGCAGTCTGGCAACGTCTTCTTGTCTGGCCGTGGCCATTGAGTCTCGACTCTGGCATTCATCACCAAGCTTGGCATCAAACAGCTTGGCGTGGACTTGGCTGTTCATGAACACATGCTCTCCCCCTTCCCCTCCCTTCCCTAGTATTGGCCCTTCGTCATCGTCACACCCCGCCCAGCCCCGTTGGTATCGTGACAGTATCAGGTCGAGTGTCTCGCTTGCCGGTCTTCCCACGTCGCTTGCTCATCTCTCCCTCCGCCTCCACCTTCCGGACGGACTGTTACGTCTGCCCGCCGGGCTTCCGGAAGGCCGGTGCCGGCACAGCCGCCGGCGCCGAATGACCACCACCTTCAGTCACCACCCCTCCCCGGCCCTTGGTATCCTCCCAAGCCATTTCCCCCTCACTTCCCGAACCATGATCTATCAATTCTTTTGCTTGGCTCGCCATCAAGGTAATCCTACGTGGTGCCGTGTGATGCGAGATCTAGCCCCTCAGGCGTGGCGGAGCGAGAGTAGACAAGTCGGGTATGGGTACGGATACTCGCGATAGCGAGGCGCATGATGATGGTGAGCAAGTTTCTGCCAAGACCCAAGCCTCTCTCTGCCAACTTGCCAACTTGCCAAGTCCTCTTTTCCTCATCACCCAAAATCCCAAGCCCTCTCTCCTCAGAAATCAATCATTTTGTTTGCCGCATATGCGTACACGTGCCACGAAAAAAGTCATTGTGCCAAGATATATCTTGGCGCGCCTCTTATTTGAGAAGCGCCCCCCCCCCCCCCCCGAAGACGCTAGACCTGTGGAAATGATACGATAATACTTATGCGGCTGCTAGTTAGGAGCGCGAGCAAGCCACCGCTTCGTCTGTTCGTCGTCATTGGGATGGCTAAGGCCCACGGTCCAATGGACTTTCTCTATGCTTGTCTATCCGTCGCCACCCTAACTCCCCGCCATGATCTATATCGCCTAGTCTGCGGCAGTGTTGCATGGACTTCGGGACCCCTCCCGCCCGCCAGCCTGACGTTGCGGTAGGTACATGAGCCTACGCCACACGGAAGGTGGTGTCTTTCCACCAAAGCCAAGACAAGCGCGATATCGCCTCGCCAAGTCGTGTACCTACGCATATGTGTGTCCATAGCTCCAACTCCATCTTGGCACTCGAGGAGGTTGAGAAGTTTGGGCTTGGCTTTTTGGCGTCTCGCCTTGCCCACATTCTCTCTTAGCATGACCGGGGCTAAACCGCAACAAGATCTAGTAGAGGAACGCGAGCAAAAAGCGCGTCTCATGAATAAGACAGGGAAGTATTTGGCGAAGTTGGTCAATCTTGGGTACTTGGCCCCTGGGAATGACGGGCCAAGGGTTTGCAGCAAGCGCACACTCAACCTCCAGCTAGCAAGATTAGGCGATGCGGGCAGCGGATGCACCTCGATCGACTTCGCCATCTGCATACTTGTTGATCACTCATCAACATGCCTAGCTACCCGTATAGAAAACACAGGAGAAGATTTATGACGGACAAAGATTAACTCCCACAATTCCGACCTCGCTCACAACGACCGGACCCCCACTGGCACCCCCTTGCCCTGGTTCAGACTTCAACCATTCCCCTGGGCCCGAAGCCGCCGCGGCTTACACCAAAAGCAGCGGCCAGGCTGGTAAGAACCAATGTCAATCCCGGTGCAGCTCTCTGGGCCCCTACTGTGTAGATGATTCGGAAGTGGCGCGCTACTTGGCTGCGTGGAAGCGGGAGGACTGGAAGCTTAACAGCATGGCGGCGAAGCAGCTGCAGTCTGCAGAGACGGGAGCCAAGGAGGCCCATCACGCATACTCAAAAGTGACGAGAAGCACTCCGTCCCCCGTACCTTTTTTGTTCATAGGAAAGGAATACGGATACTCAGTACTTCATCATTCTAGGTACGTATGTCTCCGCCATGCCGCCCCTGTCCCTGTACGCCCGTTGAGTGAGATGTTTCCCCATGGTCTTCGCCGGGGCCGCTGTAGCACAGAAATTGCCGTGTAGTAGTTGGCGGGGTGCAGGTAATTAGATCAACGACAAAAGTGCCCGTCTCCGCCTCTTTGTCTGGTTCCAGGATTGAGGCCTGCGGCCTGGGTTGCGGGCTTGCCCTGGTTCCTTGTGTAGTGTCCAGTCTCCAGTCTCCAGAGTCCAAGGGATCCGTAGATCAGATCAGAGAAATTCCCATGCTCTTCCCACCCGCCGCAAAATAGACTAAAATGTCTATTTTTTGCTCCTATTCCAATTTGCGGCTTGCCTGCAACTTGCTTGGCTTCTCTCCCTCCCCCCTTAATGGTATAGCGTCTTTCGTTTTTCATCACAGCAGAGTTGAAACGTTTGGTCCCCGGTGCCCTAGACCCTGTCCGATGAATTGGTTTTGATCCCATCTCGCCATCATCGCCTCCTCCCCTTAGTCCATCTATTGACTCTCGAGTCTTGACACTGGTATGTACCTCTCTTGCTAGTAAGAGTCAGAATGTTTGTCTCCATACTTTGGTCCCCCTGGCTCAATCTCGTTGGTTCACGTAATATCTGTCCGGGCAGACAGGTAAAGGTCCCCCGAGCCCCCCAGAAAGAAACTCGGCCCATCCGGTATGAGTGGGTTGGGTAGAGGCACCATGTCACATTGCTCAACTTTCAGGAAGTCCTTGGCCGGCTAGGGAGCAGTCGGGTAGCGTGAGGTGGTTACAGTGATGCGACCCCATCACGTACGTTGTCCCACTGCAACCAGATGACACTTCTTAGCATACATAACCGCCCGCCGGATAATAGCATTGCTAGCCAAGGGAACCAAAAGGGACGACACTTGTAACTCTAGAAGTTCAGACACGCCAAATGGCAAAGACCAACAGCAAGGGGGTGGTGGATGGTGCCGGTGCATGCGGCCGTGACAAGTCCGCATCCCGGCGCCGGACCCCCTTCTCTGTCCTCTCTTCTCCTCCATCTCGGCCGTTCATCTGCTTGCAGTTGCACATCCCTCCTCTTCCTGGTGACTGTACGGAGTACTGTGGCATGGTAGAAGGCTGGGATTCCGGGAGGCAACTCAACCTAACTTTGCCCACCATCTTTTCTTCAGCATCTATACTTCGTACCCAACCGAGTTATCCCATCTTTGAACCAATCAAGCCCATGTCGTGGTTCCGGCAAAAGAGTTGATCGCTGCTCCACCATCTCCCCGAGCAGAAATATCCGCCAAAACGTTTGGACGGGGACTCCATACCATAGCCCCAAGCTAAGGAAAGGAAACGAGCCCGAAGGCGGCAACGATCTGGTGCTTCGCACGCAGAGCGACGTCAGCGACACATGTGGCTCACGAGGCTTGTGGGTGACATGATCAAAAGAGTGGGAGGTAATAACTCCGTAGGCTGGATGTGGAACAAAAAGAAAAAGATGGAATAAGAGAAATTAGGCGGGCCATGTTATGTCAGTGCTGTGGCCCTGTCACTGCCAATAAGGACCCTCCATGCATATTGACCCTTTCCTCTTCTCTCCCTTCCCTTACTAGGCTCTATGGATGGCAGAAGAAAGGAATTAAGAAGCATGTGAGCTAGTGAATAGGTGGACTGCCCGGCGAGGGCGTAGGTATATGGTGAGCAGGGGAGTAGATGGAGAGAAGATGGAGTTATCCTCCACATGGACAGTCGGCCAGTGACAAGAGAGAAAGAGAGAGATGCCCTACACAGATACGCTTCCATAGGATACACAGAGACTGATAATGAGTACTGACTGCCTGCGTACTTTGTGCTCCAAATGTACTCTCTGTATGGTGCATCTATACGGGGTAGGTACACTAGCTGACTGGGTAGGCAGCTGGTAGGTATTCGTAACGAGAGAGAACGAGAGAGAGAAAAAGAGAGCGAGAGAAGGGGGTGGGAGTGTGTCCGATGAAGGCAAAGATGTACGGAGTACACTACGCCCATACGACGCCCACGCACGTTCAAGGTCCCGCCCAGGCACCACTTTGCTCCCCACGCAGCACACCAACCCCCATCCATTCACACCACTATCCGAAAAAGAAAAGGGAAACCAGTGTTTGGCACCAGAAGAGCTGCGATCTCACAATCTGGAGTTCGCACTAGCGGCCCAACTTGACAAGGACCCCGACTGTGCCAAGCTTCCAAAGCGGGTTTGTACGTTGTAGTATATCCGCACTACACCGCATCCAAACGCTCCCTCTGACCTTATCACCTTGGGTTCTGGAGTCTTGGGTCCTGAATCGGGGACTTGAGGACCATGGGACTTGGACTCGTTTGCTATGCATGTCTCATCCACATTCATTTGGGAGGGAATGGATAATGGTGAGACCTCATCGTGCCTGTGTGCCTGTGCCTGTATGCTTGTAGGTATGCCTGTGTACCGACCGGCATTGCAATACCGCGCGCGTGCCACGCTTGGGTTAGAGTCTTGGCAGCAAATTCTGATCAACTTCAACACCAACTTCGCTTTCCATCTTTGCCTTCATCTCGACGTGCCAAGCCAGCAAAGCAGACCATCACGGCACGCAAAAGTCGTTGCCAAGACGTCGGTTCTCCCAATGCTTCCTCCTGCTTGACATAATTTTGAGGGGGTCGGGGTACAAATTCTGCAGATGACGCGAAACGTAGACGAGACAAAAACAAATAACAAAAAAAATCACCAATCATCATCATCACTGGCTAGCATTCTGGATAACTCGCCGTGCTATCTACGGATAATGATAATAGCCGCATAGCCATGCCCCGTAGACTAGTATCCATCCATATGCCTCGATGCGGCTACTGGTACGGACGGTAAATCCAACTCCATGCCCTCAGTCGCCGCCCACTTCACGCATCACGAACGATCAAACACCGCCGGCCTTTTGGGTGCCACTTTCTCTTTCGCTTTCTTCACCATCATCATATCTCTTTCTCTCTCTCTAGCCCCGTTCCATTTACCAGTGCCCATCAAAGCCAAGCATCACCCAATCGCCGACAAACGTTACCTCCGCTACAACCAGTATTTCGTACTTGGTTGTTCGTACGGATACACATAGTTTGCAACACACCTCACCGTTGCGTTCGATAGATTCACCCCTGATCAACCGGCCACTTTCCCATCGATCCCGCCCCTTACACACATCGACTGCTTCTTGTTTCCATAGACCTGACCCCTGACTGACAACAAGCCCCTCCCATATCCTCTGGGGGCCCTCTGGACATCTCCATCATCGATTTGTATTTAATTATATTGCTGAACTGCAACATTGACAAGGTCTGCCTTCCATACCCAGCCCACCGGGTTTGTCCGGCATGTGGGCCAACCTGTCCTTCGGTATCGTGGAACACTCCAATGTGCGTCTAGTAGTCCGTCAACTGCGCATCGTGCAGCAGTCTCTTCACCGCATTCGGATTCCATATACACATGATGAAATGGACACTAACGTAAGTATCCGTAGCTTCTCGACCTTCTCGCTCACTATCTGCAACCCGACAACGGCCGCCACTAGGCGCCTTGGAGAAGGAAATGTACGAAGAAGGCATTGCCACAACTTCCTGACCATAGACCCCTTGCCCATCCAATTGCAGGATTCTTTGGGAGCGCGATGACTCGGAAAAAGGTACCATACCCATCCATTCGCTACCTCAGAGTAGACTAGTCTTCCATATGTACACTGTTGCGGAACGCTAGACAGAACAAGTTGGCCAGCAAGCTAGGTACGGCAGGATTGGTACCGCCATCGGAGGGCTAATTAGCCCGGCCGACCCGGGGCTTGCTCCAGGTTGAGACGACGCCATGCCATCCGTGAAGATCCACGTCCGTGCTCTGCAGTCTGCACACGCTTGGCTCCATGCTGTCTCTCTCTCTCTCTCTCTTTCTCTTTCTCTCTCCCTCCCGGTCTCCCTCTCCCTCGCTCTCCATGCTGCATGCTTACTGGTGCTGCTGGACTTACTAGCTGCCACTGGTCATCCTTCAAAAAGGTGTCTCAGCTGAATCACACCCCCACCCCTGCTTGCTCTCTTCTCAGTCGGCCTTCATAAAAAACCATGGCCGGCTGGCTGCCGATTCATCTGACGTGTAGCGCCTCGCCGGCACCCTCATTGGAATAGGCATCGTCGCTCCAAACACTCCATCGAGGCCCACCGATCCGTCCTGATCGAGCTGCTGATGCCGCCGCTTCCCCATGCTCTCTGCCGCTGCCGCCGTCGTTCCCTCCTTGCCCTTCAATGTCTCCTCGCTCTCGGCATGCCCCTCCAGCGTCACAGTCTGCGCCTTTGCCTGCGGACGCGACTGAGCCTGTGCGTCTTGGTCCCCAGTACTTGCCGAGCTGTCCTTGACCGCGACTAACACGCCGCACTCCCAGTTGCGACAAGTGAGCTTGGCCGTTCCCGACTCCCGGTCCTTCACTAATCGGCCCCTAAAAGTTCAATCTAGGTCAGCCTTATGATCGACCCACGTCGTTTCTTCACGCTGCCCTCAGACAGTAGGCTTTGCCCCTTCTGTGATGTGTCTCCCTCACTGAGACGAGACAGTACACTACACTAGACTGCCCCTTCACTCTTCGTCACACAGCCCTTACCACTAAGGGTAGCCTGCAGGCCAATCGCGAGGGTTCCTGTTTGACTTACCATGCGCTCTCCGACAAGTTTGCACTCCCCACGTATGCCCAGACTGCGCCGTCGTGCGCCCGCTCACGGACGAATATGGCTTTGCTATGTAGTAACAGGCCACCTCTGGCGCTTTGGCAATCTCGCATCAATTCTCGCGGAAACGTTGAAGAATTCCACCATTTCTCTTGCATGCAAATGGTGCCGGCAGACTAGATCACGTAAAATGAGCATACGGGGAAAATACATGGGGACTTGGGCAGCAGGATCGACCGGTAACGCGGCGATCCCGGCCGGCACACAACTTACAGATCTACCGCCCCGGCTACTAGAAACGGTCTTTTCGGTAGGGAAATAGATGCGGAAATGATGCTGCAATTGGAGCGGCTCCTTGTCAATGTCGACCGGTCTGGAACCACCCAAGCCTGTTTTTGCAGCCTTGCTCTTGGTCATTTTGGACTGCCTGGCTTCGTATTCTTTCATGCCTGAGTCGCCTGCAAGGAGTGCCAGCAATGGAGCGTTAGTATGCTGATCTTTTCACCCTGACAAACCTCAGCAGGCTTGATTGCAACCACACGCACCTTGACAGGCATAGTATATCATCGTTAAGAACCCATGGTTTAGCGATCCCAGTGAAGATGCCTGGGATGACAAATTTGTTAGCAACACCCCTGGTCACCGCTCGCCAAGAGCTGGGCAACTTGCTCAGCCAAAAGACCGCGCAGACCACCTACGTACCACATAGTCAATGTCAACGGCATTCTCGGTTGCCAAACCCAAGCTTCGGATAATGCTCCCTAAGCCGCAGTAGCCTAATCGAAAGTCTAAGTCAGCACAATTTTGACTTGCCACGAACATGAAGTCATCGCGTCCCGAGCAGAAGGGGTAGACTGGCCTGTGTGTTGCCAAGCTTCCTTCGTATGGCTGCCAGAGCTATGGGTCGATGTCAGCCTTCAGTCAGGATGTCATCTTATATCGGGCTGCCCTGTTGGCTATTGCTACTGACATGGAATGGACGAAACCATAACGGCTTGTCTCGGAGAAGTCGTAGTTGTCCAGGCTCTTCACCAATTTGTCGTCGAGGCCAAGCGCTCTTAGGAAGCGTCGGAGCTCGGTGCCGAATGATGTCTCGATAGGTGGCCCATTGAGCCGGGGCAGGTCGATCAGAAAGATCATCTAGGTAGAGTCAGCCAGACCATCAAGAATAAGTCAAGTTGGGAGCTCAAACGTTTTCCAGCTGACCCGTCTCTCCCCAGTCGTAAGGAACCAGGTTGCCGGAAGGAATTACAATACGGAGGCAACTGCGTGTCGGTGTTAGATGGCTACTGGTAGCTTAAACAGTTGAGATCCAACTTACCCTTCATACTTCAAGATCTGCAACTTGGAATGCATGTACCCGCCATGCATTGGCGGAAAGCAAAATTTGATGAGACTACCGGCCGGAATGTTTGAGCGGATGTTGGCTTTCTAGAATATGAAGCGCAAGCTCAGCACTCGACCAAGAAATGTAAGACAGTCTTCCAACATACCTCGGCATCGTTATTTGCGTAGGCGACTAGAAGCAGCTTGGTGTTTCGGACATTGACCTTCGAGAGAAGCCATTCCTCGTCCCATTGGAAGGATGAGAGCACGGCCAGCTGTAGTTTGTCCTTCTGAAGGACTTCCTCAATCTTGATATCTTCCCCATTTCTGGGGCAGCCGAAGGCCCAAGTGCGCTTGAACGCTCCTTTCGAAAATGGTAATTCCAAAGGATTTGCGGCTGGTGTTGCAGATATTGCTGGTGTCGCTGCCTTGGACTTTGCGGTACCAGTAACCTTATGGCTCTCAGAGACTCCAGGGCGTAGCAACTTTAAGCTCTGTGAGGATTGGGTATCAATACCAGCCTCTGCAGCTGAACGCTTCTTCAGTCTTGCTATACGTTCCTCTTCCATTTTCTTGCGGTCGAGGGCCAACAGCCCTAACGGGCCTGTGTTAGTGGCTGACGATGTCGGAAGCTTCGTTGCAGATGACGCAGCCTTGGTTCTGTCGTCGTTGTCAAATTCCTCTTGCTGTAAAGAGAGTGCAATGGCTAATGCGAGATCTGGATCGTCATCTGCGCTTGGCGACTGGGGTCGCGCCCGATTATTGTGCGAACTCATAATTGCTCGCGAGGTTTTGCTGCCTTTGGCTGTACTTGCTGGCTTGAAAAGACAGCTGCAATTCCCAGCGAGCTTTTTCGATCTTCCTGGAGTTGAATTTTTGCAAACAATTTAGTGCAGTGAAGCGTCGGCACTAGTACCACTTCGTCGTGATGATGGTGAACATTGGACGACGTCAATTACACGGCCGACGTGTAACCAAGACCCATCTTTCCGTTCGTCAACTCGCGAAGTCACGTGCTCTCGTGTCTGATCTTTCCTTTTGGTGCATGTGCATTTTTCTACATATCCACGCTTGAATGGCACTTATGCTATCAGCTTTACAGCGATATCGAACTTGGGTCGGTTTGTTACATCCAGTCCCATGGGTGTGTTGACAAGTTGATTCCTACAACAACGGCGAAGGTCGATATATTGATTGAAGATGTCATCTGTCTCAAGTATCTCTTTTGGAGGGGCTATTGCTATCAACCTCGAAAGCATGACCGATGTAGGCATCAGATTCGCGTCGGACAATGCATCGCACTTCAACCATGATGTTTTCTAACTTTCAAAATCTCACGTAAACTTTCGAATATTCTGCTGGTGTACAGAACATTTTCGTTTCTTTGTCGTTTGTATGATCTACCACGTTTTGTCCACTATCTGTAAAAGCCCTTCGGCTTTGTCGTGCTGTTGTGGTTTATCGACACCAACTATTTGCTACATCCGGGCTGGCAGTAGTCGCAGAGGCGATTGATACGAATCAAATGCTACCATGTCTGATAACCCATGCAACCCCGAATACCGCAAGAAAGTAACCAGGAAGTTCCATCTACATCTTTCGGTGGCTCTTCTTGCCCAAGTGTTGCTACTTTGGATTGAGAACCGAATGACTTGGTTGAAGACAGCGTTGGGGCAAGCGATGTTTGGAATTCCGGCTGAGTATAAGAAGTTGTTTTGAACACTTTAGATAAAGGGAGTCTCATTGTTCCACGAAAGCTGAATGGTTGTGAAAATGCCCCTGGTCGAGAATATCGTCTATTATGGGTTGCTGATACTCAAACCCAATGACCAAGGTACAGGATCTTCCAGCTTGGGATCGATACTTCTTATGCCCTGATCTCGTGGATGTTTGATTCGGTAACTCATTATCTTGAGCATGCTGATGTCTATCATTCCGACGGAAGCCCAGAACAAGCGGATTGAACAACACTGATGGAAACGTTCGTGGGCCCAGTATCTCGCAAGCCACATTGGCGGAATGGACGAGATAGACGGCACTTCAGCTCCTAGTCAGACTATATCTTATGCCTCTCAAAGTAAGGTGTAAACTTCTCTCGCTAGTTCACTTCTGTCAGCATCGCGTCAGGCTAGACGGAGCCATCATGCTGATCCCTATACATTTATTGCGGTCTGATGCTGCAACCAACAGAACCCTCGGGGATCCTTTTCGGGCGTTATCATACTCTTACTCAGACCCCAGGATACAAAACCTACATATTGGAGATGAGGACAAAGTTCTTTCCGCTGTCTCGGCGCCGAATGAGTGGGCTTGTCTTAACAAGTATGTCATGACGCCAACTTACGTGCATTCGTGAAAACCACGTAGCGGTTGATTCATCCAGCATAATACGAGTGTCTGTATTTGTATTACAATGAAGATGTAGCCTTTGGGCAATAGTTCTGTAATAGCATCAATATTTTACAATTAGCGGTCAGGGGACGTCTTTCAGGCTATCTCCCATGTTGAACCTGAATGCGAAACTTACCAAAGAGATTTCAATAAGACAATCCCTTTGAAACTCACAGACAGACTGATGCTACTGGAGCGTCGCCCTTTTCGTCGCCGGCTTCTCTAATGCACCGTCACCGCCGGAAGACGTAAGGACAAGGAGTTATGTATAAACATGTATTTGACGAACGTTTCTTGCAGGACGGAGAACTGGCACCGTAGGCAATCAAGGCGATCGCCTAGAATATACACATAACTAGCCCTTTGGGGTCCGGCCCGCCTCATTGGGGGCCATCTTCGCCTTCACAGGCAAGCTAGTCTATTAGGGTTAATATCGAGTTTCTATTACGTACTTTAATAAGACTTTATATTAACTAATAATAGCCGGCTATAGCCGGCTATAGCTAGTATAGCTATTATTAATTATTAATACTAACTAAACTTAAGATATTAATAACCCCGTTACCGTAGTATATTAATCGCCCTCTAAATAGCTAAAAACTACCCCTTACTTTCTACTTTATTTAATAACTTTAAAATATCCTTTTTAGTCATTTTTACTCTACTCTTATACTAGGTTTTTAAAATATTAATAATACTCTAAAGTTAGTTAAGTATTTCGAGGTTATTATATTATATAAACTAGGTATTAATTAGGGTAATAGTTATATTAATATTTTTTTTTAATTTTTAAATCGATAGTATTTAATCCGTATTCGTTTAAATAATCGTATTATAGCTCGGGGTCCTTTAGTATAATACTTATAAAATTAAACTTTCAATTATTAAAGAAGTCCTAGGGGTTAATAATAACTAGGCGTTTCGGTATTTTAATAGTATATATTTAAAAATAAATAAATAATTCGATAGTAATAGTAATAAGGTAATAATAATAACTAATAAGGGAAGCGTTTTTTAATTTCGATAAAAAAAACGAAGTAATAAATATATATACGTATACGAGTTAAAATTAAGAATATTAAAGTAAATATTAAAAGGTTAATATTATTTTTAATAATAATAACGAGGGCATCTCCGATACTACCGTTATAAGCTATAGTTATTTAAAAAAGTAGGGAGCTTAGCTAAGTATATAGGCTTATAAAGTAGTAGCGTCGGGCGCTTAATATTACTATTAATTTATAATTATAAACTTCCCTTTGGGGTCCGGTCCGCCTTATTAGGGGCCATCTTCGCCTTTACGGGTAAGCTAGTCTATTAGGGTTAATATTAAGTATTTTTATTACATAACAAACTTTATAACTAATAATAGCCGGCCGTAGCCGTTACTGAATATTAATAATCCCGCCGTAATATATTAATCGCCCTCTGAATAGCTAAAAACTACCCCCTACTTTTTACTTTATTTAATAACTTTAGAATATCCCTTTTAATCTTTCTTAACCTACTCCTACGCTACGTTTTTAAAGTATTAATAATACTCTAAAGTTAGTTAGGTATTTTAAGGCTACTATATTATATAAGCTAGGCGCTTATTAGGGTAATAGTTATATTAATATATATTTTTCTAATTTTTAAATTAATAATATCTAATCCGTATTCCTTAAGACGGCTATATTATAATCCGGGGTCCTTTAGTATAATATTTATAAAATCGAACTTCTAGCTATTAAAGAAGCCCTAGGGGTCGATAATAACTACGTATCTCGGCATTTTAATAATATATATTTAAAAATAAATAAACGATTCGATAATAATAGCGATAGTAATAGCAATAGGGCAATAGCAATAGGGCAATAGTAATAGGGCGATAGTAATAGGGTAATAGTAAT
Organism: Colletotrichum abscissum; assembly: GCF_030869225.1. NCBI lineage: Eukaryota > Fungi > Ascomycota > Sordariomycetes > Glomerellales > Glomerellaceae > Colletotrichum > Colletotrichum abscissum. Next base: position 381,767 of record NW_026849987.1, on the reverse strand, counting down.
AAATAGTAAGGGAAGTAGCGTTTTTTAACTTTAATAAAGGAAATAAGGTAACGAATATATATATATACGAGTGAAGTTAAAAGTACTAGGGTAAATATCGTAAGGTTAGTATTATTTTTAACGACGGCGACGAGGGCATCTCTAATACTACCGTTATAAGCTACTATTACTTAGAAAAGTAGCTAACTTAGCTAGGTATGCGGGCTTATAAGGTAATAGCGCCTATTATCGCCGTTAATAATCCGTAGTTATAAACTTTATAGGAAGGAAAGTTAAAAAGTTAGAAAATCTAAAAAAATAGTTTAGTAAGATAGTGTGAGTATTTACTAATACCGTATATTAATACTATATAAACGATATTGAGAATCGCCCGAGTAGCTAGTAAAAGTAAAAATAAAAAACAAACAAATAATTATAAACTTTATAAGAAGGAAAGTTTAAAAAAGTAGAAAATCTAAAAAAAAATAATCTAACGAAATAGTAGGAGTATCTACTAATACTGTATGTTAATACTGTATAGCTAATATCGAGAATTGCCCGAGCAGCCAGCAAAGGTAGAAATAAAAACAAATATACATAACTAGAGCTTGGCAGCGTGAGCCGGGTTTTGACAGGAGCGTACCACTGCCCCCTTGATGCGTTATGCCAGGGATGATGTTCCCCTAGTGAGAGATCATAGAGGTGGTCCATTGTGCTGCGGCTCCTGGTTGATGGATGAGCTTAGAGCGACACGAGAATCAGTGACTTAGCCAGGAAGTTAATTGCTGGGGCGGCCGTAGTCTCACCCTCAGGGGCTTCTAAAAGCTTCCCGCTGCTCATCCGAGTTTCTAGTTTAAAAGTCTAAGGTTGTGCTACGTCTATATACCGTCATCCGACTTGGTCTAAAGATAAATGCTGATATCCGACATTAACTTGCTCAGTAAGTTGAAGAAGCAGAGAGGCTTCGTCACAAGAAAGGGGCCGGTGACGTTGAATATTGGAAAAGGGAGGCTAGGGAATATTGCATCACAGGTGCTGGTTGGAAAGTCCACAGTGAACTGTTACATAACAGACACCCCAGATTGGCCATGTATAGGTAGGGACATGTTCAAGGGCTGCGCGGTAGTCTGCTCAAGTAGCATAACCACGGCACTTCACCAAGGACAGAAACATCGCTAGTACATTGTTTACAGAGAGCTCCCTCTCAAACTATTTTGATACTGTCCTGTTTGGTCGGCCGTCCAAGTATGCCAAAAGTGTAAAGGATTAGATCAGAGCCGGACCACCAACGCCACCAAGTATATATCTTGATAGTCGTCTAATTCGAATGGATACAAACATGATCGAACATGAAAGATGGAAACGGAATATGAATTGGTCCTAACTGAAAAGAGAACATCAACATCGCTTTCGGGTATCAAGTAGAATCTCAGGTAGGCACGTAAAGCAACTGCGAGCTCCTGCCGCTTTCCCGCTTTCCCGCTTTCCCGCAACCCCAAGACACCCAGCAAGACAAAGTAACAAGTCATATCAAATAGAAGCAGCGCAGACTCTCATTCCCATGCCAGATGAGTTCCAGTACTCCTGCGTCTTCCAAAGAGGAACAACGGCACAAAGCGAACCAGCCAAGTGACGCCCCAAGTACCAAGTGTAATGAACCTTCTTGTTGTTTGCAATCGACAGACAATGGCCGCCTAAGAGTACAGAGGACGTTCTCCCGATTGTGTAGATGACATGGGCGACTCGAGTTTCAGAATGCGGCGCAGGTTGTCCTCCATGGCGCGGAGATCGGCAGATTGGTCGCCCTGAGGGGCCGGGTTATTTCCCATGAAGCCGTTATGGACGTACTGAGCTGGCGGAGCCGAAGCTGGTGGCTGGGCAGCTGAAGCCAGACCTTTGCCCCCAAAGAGATACTTCTTCAGAGCTTCAGAGCGATCCTCGGCAGGCGAGACCTGCGTAGGTCTCGTGCCATTCGGAGACTGGTTGGGAGCGGCACGGGCAGCGCGGATGCGCTCTTGGTATGGGGTGGAGAATGCAGGGCCAAGAGGCTTTCCCGAAAAGCCGTCAAGCTCCTGGGCCGAGATTCCACTAGATGATCTCTGGAGAGGCATACGGTGCCCAGGGTGAGTGTTGTAAGGTTTTGCAACGAAAGGGCCATGGTTGGCATCCCTGGGCGAAGGGGCAGCGGTTGACTCAGAACCATCTGTTTGAACGGACGAGTTCAACGAACTCGATCGCCGCGCCTGTTCCTTTTCAGCTCTATCGGCTCTGAAAATGGCGTCAAGAGGCGACTCGTGAGCCCTAGGTGCGGTCGCAGGATGCTGAGGTGTCGGGCGTTGTCGTTCGGTTGCCGGTGGGGACGGCTGCTGTTGGGCTTCCGGCCTGGGTCCTGGAGATTCGGGAATGGACTTTGAATAGAAGCTGGGCATAGGTAAGGCTGATGGAGCAGGCGAAGCATGGAAAGTCGCGCCAGCGAAAGCGGCCGCTGCCGACTTGTTCACCGGGATGCTCTGAGGGGTCGAGCGGCGGTTTTGGCGGGTGACGTCAGGCGAAGCTACGGTATTGGGGTTCCTAGCCCGAGGTTTGTTTCGCGAGCGCTGTTTGGAGCCAGGCTGGTTGCCGTTGCCGGACTGCGGCTCAGGCGAGCCAGAATATGACTTCTGGGGGGTATGAGGATGACCGGCTTGATCGAAGGCCAAGGTTGAGACATTGGCGACGTCGGTCTCTGATGCGTACATCTTCTGTCCAGCAGCCTTGCCGCCACCGCCACGATTTTGTCGGCGACGAGTGGGCGTTGGCTTTGCTTGATTTGTTGTTTCTTGCATTCTGAGTCGTAGGAATGGGATAGTAAGTTGTGTCGCAGCGACCGCAGGATAGAAACTGGCGGCAGTCAGGGTCGACAAAGGGGAAGAAGTCCTAGACAATGGTCGCTGGAAGGTAAAGAATGCCTTAATTGAGAAGGTAAGGATATGATGGTGGCGGAAGGAAGGTATCTGTCGGTCGCGAGGCTTGGATACGCTGGCTGTAGCAAGATTAGATATGGTGGGTTTTCCTTCTTCCGATGGTACTGTTTTTGCTACGTTCAAGCGCCAGGAGGATGGTCTGTTTGAGGAAGCGGATTGGGAGAGAGTAAAAGCGAAAAGTAGAAGCCAGAGTCTGATGCAGGAAAAGCGCGTGTATATTCTCTGCTCATGTTGCCGTACAAATGAGTGACGGGCTGAAGAGTCGAGTAAGGTGACGATGGCAAGAATCGGGGGAAGAGCAAAGCCACAGCATGCGGCGAAAGAGGGGAGAGGGGCTTAAGTAACCCCGGTGCTAGGAGACCTTGAGCTGAGTGGAGATGTTGGGTGAGTGCGTGTGTGTGCCTTGCCAAACCTGCCCAGATTGGGCGTGTTCGCTGAGGAACCTGCCCGACTTTCCCTCCTCCTGTCTGAGGCCCAGAGGTATCTCGCCACACTAGCAAGGCGCGTTGGGTACCTACCTGAGGTGCCTGTCCTAGGTACCTATCCATACGCAAGTAGGTAGCGTAGCGTAGCGCAGCGCGGGCGGTGGCAGGTATGTCATCCCGTCCCCTCGGTGTCACTGCCAATCCCATCCCATCATGGATCCCATCCAAGTACCTTTCCCATTATCCCTCCTTATCTAGTTGCCCCTTACAGGCTACGCGTGGCTCAGTGACCTCCCGTAAGAGAGAGGTGGATCTCCGTGTTGACCCCTTCACGTGCGCTTCCAGCCTTACTCCCCGTCTTCAGCTCCGGACGGCTCGCATTACCTCACCATCCTTGCTTCTATCGTCGAAATTGGCAAAAGGTTGCTGATACGAGTCACGGCCCTGGACTTTTGAGAAGAGCTGCGTCACCCCGATTCCGCAAGAAAGCCCCAAAGTCAGGTAGAAAGCAGAGGAGGGATCCAAGACGTGCTTGATTGGTATCATGGAGCAACTGCAAGCCACTGAAGTCAGGCCGCTCACGTTGTAAGGTACCTAGATCCAATGCCTGAGTACGATTGCCCAGTCAGAGGCAAATGCTGCAGTTCCTACTTGGTGTGACTGTCACTGAATCCCCGCCGTCTTCCAAATTCGCCTCCCTCACTCCGATTGTGTTAGATGCTCAAAATCGCTGCAGGACTCTCTACTAAAGGGACTCAACCTATTCTACATGCTGCCATGGGAAATGCTTCCAGAAGTTGTCTCAACCTGAGACTTTGTGCTGGCCCATTGCTGGGCCCAGTGCGCACTTTGGTAACGTGAAGACTGTCTTGAGCCGTAGCAAGCTTAGGTAATCTGCTCGCTTTCCCACTGTTTGCTATGGGCTTGCTACTCCCAGGCAGTGCGGGCAGGTCTACAGGGCACATTAGGGTCACAGGTACCTAAGCACCGAAATCCCCCGGCCCTGAGGGACAGGCAACGACCGCTTTCCCGCACTGTAGGGGAGGTAGGTCATTCTACCTTACGCCTCATGAACCCCGCCAAGGCAGGCGTGGAATCAGGCGCCTTACGGACCGGGGCCACTCCCGTTGGCAGCCTTTCCTGCCCGCCATTCGCATACATCACCAACCTAACCACAGAAATCCGGCCTGCAAACGAGACACGACAAAGGCCGTAATAACCCGTCAAAGCTACTTTTCTTCTCTTAAAATATTGAGGAGTTGGTTTGAGTCATCTTTGTAAGAAAATCACCCGCAACCCGGAAGGCTCGACATAGGCTAGCCTGCCCGCTCGCAACCCTTTGGACCTCATTGATCGGACTTAGCTGACCTACAACGACACAGAAAAGGTACGCTTCTCACGCCTTCTCCGCAAGCCGTCCATACTACCGAACCGCTGCTTCTTCTTCGACATTTAATATATCATCCTGACTTTGACCGGTATCGCTCAGTTGTGCAGAACTCAAACTTACCGCCTCAACCGTAGCCGGAATCGTAGCTCGATTCGATATTCCACAATGGCCGATGTCGATATGACGGATGCGCCCGGCACTGCCGTCGCCAAGAAGGCCGCCGACGGCGAGAGCAGGCCGGTGGACGCGAAGAAGCGCTTCGAAGTCAAGAAGGTGCGTAGATGGAGGAATTGGATAGCTTGACCCAAGCTTACAAGTGCCTCTAGTGGAATGCTGTTGCCTTGTGGGCATGGGACATTGTCGTCGACAACTGCGCTATCTGCAGAAACCACATCATGGACCTCTGTGAGTTGGACGCTGACATGCAAACCCGCTGTTTCGCCCTTACGCATGCTAATAACACACAGGCATCGAGTGTCAGGCAAACCAAGCCTCTGCAACGAGTGAGGAGTGCACTGTGGCCTGGGGTATATGCAACGTATGTTTTCTGTACTCCATTTGCCTACTCTCGCTAACCTACGTGCAGCATGCATTCCACTTCCATTGTATCTCACGTTGGCTCAAGGCCCGACAAGTCTGCCCGCTGGACAACCGCGACTGGGAGTTCCAGAAGTATGGGCGCTGAGATGGTGCAAGGCAATGGTGCGAGGATCTCGGTCGATGGATACGCAGCATTATGTGTCATGGCTACGCAGAATGAGGATACAATAAGTGATACTCTCCTGACGAGCGAGGACTGCGTCCAGCTGGCGGAAACAGCTAGCCAGAGAGGCCCTCTGGGGTGGGCACAATTACAGATGCAGGAATATACATCACAATGACTTGATGAACAATTGACGTCTTTGGTTCCGGCTATCCCGACTTCCCTATTGTAACCTCGTTTCGTGTCCCGGAGCCGGACGCGGATCCAGGTTCTAGCCACTTGACTGGATGTTGCTTGAAAAAGGGCCAAGGAGGCACGACAAGGAGGAATGTGAGTACGGTTCCGCCTAAGCCAACGTAGACTGCGAGCTTGATGTCTTGCAGAATGTATCCGATGATGAAAGCAAGAACCTACAGGGAAGGGCAAGTCAGCATGGAGTGCTTTCAAGTTTGATATCGAACAATTGTCAGAACTTACTCCAGATGCCGAGAGAAGTAGAGTCGCGAGGAGATCTGCCAGTTTCTGGCCCTCAAAGTCCTGTAGGGAACACATCGTTAGCGTCTGGGAGTTGGAGATGCGTCAAAGAAGCCGAAGGGGAGGCAGGTTTCCACCGGGTGACGTACGATCTGGCCCTCAGCGATATCGCGAACCTGGTCGAGGATTTGATCGGCCATTGTGATTGCGCCCGCGAAACTGTCCAAAAGCGTTGTTCTTTTTGGTTGTTGGCCGGTTGATGATTGGGGGGGGGGGGGGGGGGGGTGGGCGGGGGGGGTGTGCGGGGGGAGGGGGCGGGGGGGTGCGTGGGGGGTGGGTGTGTGTTTGTGTGGGCGCCGCGCAGGGTGTGGTTTTGTTGTTTTTTGTGGTTGGGGGGGGGGGGGGGGGGGGGGGGGGGGGGGGGTTGCGCTGGAAGATGGATTGGTGTGGTGAGCAACCTCTTTGCCAAGTCGTTGGTGCAGACTGTCGGGCCGTAGATGTGTCTTCGAATATTTGGTTCGGTCTGCGATCTCGAGGTGATCAACAATGGATGATCTGGTATTATGGTGGCAGGAGCAAATGGAACGTCTCTTAGCAAGGCACCTAAGGTAAGGTAAGGTTAGGTAGGTAGGGAACAGGTATGCCGTTTCCGAAGCAAGTGAAGCACGGACCCTAGTCCTCAGGTCTGGTTTGCAAGCTCACTTTCACTCCGTGCAGCCTTCGGCACCATGTTCCTGCTCCAGCAGCTGCTATTGGGTGCAGCCCAACCACAAGGCGAACGATGGGGTACAGGCTAAACAGGCCAGCGGACTGTGTGGGGTCACTGGTATGACACACCCAGACATCCTTGGCCTGGAACCTGAAAAAAAAGTCTCTCTCGGCTGGCCTGTGCCGCCACCTACCTTAGCGACTCACTGGCTCCAAAGTCGGATTTTCACTCAGAACCGGGAAATCTTCCCTTGCATTTGATCACCTTCTGGCCGTCCCCGTCATCTTTCGGTTCCATTCACCACCAAAAATTTCAAAAAAAACCCTCAACACGCTCAGGACAACCGAGAAGACCTGTCGTCCAAACTCCTTTTTTTTCTGTGCAAACCAACCTTTTGTTCATTTGATTGTGCAGCAGTCAGACCAGCTTTCTTCATCAGATTAGTCTGATCTTGTTCTGGTGGTTGATCTAGCGACCTACCAAAACAATCGCATACTGTTTCCGGACGACGAAGACAAAGTCCCACATCCTTGGGTCACCATTCGCACCACCTAAACCGACGACCATTGTTCCTCGATCGTTATCCGATTCCCTCAACACCGCTCGTAACAACAAATAATCACCTCCTCGACCTCACATACTATTGTGTCTTCCGAACTGCTGCGACAAATAATAGAATCGCATTCGACTTTCGAGTTTCCCAGGTCGAAAGACCCACTTGATATTCTACCCGACACTCCAAACCACCAAGTTGGCTTCACTCGCAGCTGACGCTACCTCACCCACCTGTTCACTCCGAGGTCCTGGTTTCTGGGTCTACAGCGGAGTGCACAAGAAACCTCCGTAATCGGGTTTCAAAATCAACAGAAATAACCGGAATACAACATCACATCTCCAGCATTCTTGTGCGTCAACGCTGTCTCCTCAGCGTGTACGCATCTTCTAGGGACTGGCACGACCACAGCCACCCTGGAAGCTCGCTACTCTTTCAGCGCACACCGCGCCGGCCGCGAGGAGTGCGATTCGGTAACGGTCTACTTTGAATACGCATCAGTTATGGGTATCGCCGCCTGATTCAAGAGTTGCGGAGGCCTTCGAAGAGGAACGAGTTTGAGACTTACAACCCATTCCACCAAACGAGCTACCCACACAAGCGGGTCAATATTTTCGTTGGCTGTGAAACCAAGCAATATTGCCAGGTTGCAGCACCAAAGTCAACATGTCTGACCACGAGGAGAATATCTCTGAGGGCGGCTTCAAGACGCCGATCCCTGAGCTCGACGACCACCGCCATCAGGTTGCCACTAGCCCTCACCCAGAGCGGCCTCGAAGAGGCACTTTCGACACTCTGTATGGAGCGCGCCTTCTTGGGCCCGACTCGGTTTCTGGTGAGCGGTCGCCAAGTATCAGGGTTCGGGATTTCGAAGAGGCAATTGTCGATGATGAGGGAGGTGACGTCTCGCCGCATGCGCGACGGGTTCGTCGACCGACTGTTGAGACGGTCACCGACCAGAGATCCATCTCCCCTCCCAACTCGGTCAAAGCCTTCGCTGAAGCGCGCCGTCGCGAGCGTGGCATGTCCTTCTCTGAGTCCAAGGCCGAGAGGAAGGGCAGCGAGGAGAACCTGCATCGCGCAGGCTCAATCAGCAGCCGCCGTAGCCACCGCAGTCGACCTTTCACGGTCGATGACGGCGCCAGCTTGGCCACCAACCAGTCGGCCGAGGAAGACGTCTGTTTCCCTCTACAAGATCCCCGGCGTAAGGACCAGCTGTACATCGACTTCGACTACTTGGAGAATTTCGTCCAGTCTGACCAGGCATCGCGAACGGCTAGTCGCCGCGATTCTCTCCGTGCCTTCCCGGACCTACGACAGACACAGACGTCTGAGGGTCAGCCTCAGCTGCAACTCAGCACTGTTGATGGAGATATTGTCAACATGCCCTCTGACACCTCTGATGAGCAGGAGATCTCGGAGAAGGAGCATGCCGCCGAAGATGCTAAGAATAAGCCTGTAGCTACCCAGCAGCCCCTGGACCCCAACCGGTTCAGCTTCTTTTCTTCGGCTTGGGAATCTACGATCCACGCAGCAGAACTTGGGGACTTGGTTCTTCCCGGCGAGGATCTTCGGGGCCTCTTCACGCTCCCCGCCGATGAGTCCGATGGAGTTTGGTGGTTGAATGTCAACAGCCCTACCAAAGAGGAGGTTACCGCCATCTGCAAAGCATTCGGTATCCATCCTTTGACAATTGAGGATATTACGACGCAAGAAGCGCGGGAGAAAATTGAGCTGTTTCCCTCGTACTACTTCGCAAGCTTTCGATCTTTCACCCCAGTACAAGAAGACGACGGCTTGGAGTATGAGCCGTACAACCTCTATGTCGTTGTCTTTCGCGAGGGTACTCTGAGCTTCAGTTTCGAGCCCAATGCCCACGCCTCTCACGTGCGCAAGCGGATTGCCCTGCTTAGGGACTACGTTGCGCTGAGCAGCGACTGGATTTGCTATGCTCTGATGTAAGTGGACACAGTCGAAGTCGATTATCAGTGCTAATCTGTTGGGCAGTGACGATATTGTGGATTGCTTTGCTCCAGTCATCCGCGACATTGAGTTAGAGGCTGACGCCATTGAGGACGGCGTCTTCGTCGCCCGCGAGGATGATTCAAACCAGTTTCTGCGGTCCATTGGCCGAGTGCGCAAGAACACCATGGCTCTCATGCGCCTTCTTGGAGGCAAAGCTGATGTCCTGCGAGGCTTTACCAAGCGTTGCAACGAGAACTACAAGGTTACACCCCGTATGGACATTGGACTTTATCTCGGCGATATACAGGATCACGTCGTCACTATGGTCACCAACCTCGGCCACTTCGAAAAGATTCTGTCTCGCTCCCACAGTAACTACTTGGCTCAGCTTTCCATCAACAGCATCTCTCAGGGTACACACACGAACTTAGTACTCAGCAAGATCACGTTCCTCGCGTCGATTCTTGTTCCGCTCAACCTCGTTTGTGGACTGTTCGGCATGAACGTTCCGGTTCCCTTTGCGGACACTTCTCTTGTCCCGTTCTTTGTCATTCTTGGAAGCTTGATTCTCTTCAGCGTTGTGAGCATGACCTTGGCTCGCAAGTACAAGTACATCTGAAGAATACATCGGGGCGCTGTCGTCAACGTTACGACTTGATTTCCTTCCATGCCGTTATATTAGTAGGGCATGAAGCATAACCGTGATGGCTTGTGCAAGCAACAAAACAAGCAACGGGATTGGACAATGGGGCTTTCATGTCAATTGATCGATTTTAATTTAGTCTTGGTAGATACAAGAGAATACGAATTGGTTCCCAAACTTTGCAATGCATGCCTCACGCAGCTCTAATGCTTGCCAGTTTTACAAATCAGCAAGGCTTACTCAACCTAAGTCACTATTCACGAAGCTGAGGATATGTTTCTTTGCACTGCTCTGTGATCTTGATAAGTACATGGCGTTGTGCGTGCTTGGTTTTCGCGCCCATACTCAGCCAATGGGAGATGCCCAGGTTATAGTGGAGACAAAAAAAAAGCTGGATGCAAGAAGTACGGAAAGGCAAATATTGGAAGACTTTTGACCTCTACCATACTATCGTCACAGCCAACATACGCTCCTCCATCCCGCACTTGCAATCCCTAACGAACAACGTACTATCAAGGATCTGGAAAATCTCACAAAGACACAACGATGGACTCCTCAAGATCAGCGCTCGAGAACTCAGACCTCGACAAGCTTAACGACAAGGACAAGCTTGAGCTCCGCCAATTCCTTGCCAACGAGCAGCAGAGATCTCAAATTCAGTCACGTTAGTATATCCTCATCTTATGGGACCGTAGAAGAGGGGAGCATGGCAGATTGAAGGTGATGGGAGACTATGGGAGGCATTGGCGTATGTGCGCGGTCTAATCAGATGGCTGCAGACATAGAGGGAGAGAGAGAAAGGACTTGGCAGCTAATTCGAATCATGAATAGAAACCCATGCTCTCACCGAGATCTGCTGGAAGAAGTGCGTCAGTGGCTCGATCCGCGGCTCGAAGCTGGACAAGGGCGAGGAGGGATGCCTGGCCAACTGCGTTGACAGATTCCTTGACGTCAACTTCCTCACGATGAAGCACCTCAACAACATGCGCTCTGGTTAAATGGGTTTGGAGAAAACCGTCGAATCACACACGCTGGAACAACAGGAAACAGGATACGGAACACGTCACAACGGCATACTCGTGGGGGAAACGGTAGACCGAATAGAGAGGGGCGTAGAGAAACTTCGGATGGAAGTTGCTCATGTACAAGCATATGTATCACTATGTACGAGGAAGAATGGCAATCCCATCATGTCAGAACACCGTCTGACAGGTTTACAACAATATCTGGCATGTCACAACGATCTCACGGTTGCAAAGTTTGCGTCTGGATATACAAGGATGGTCACCGGAAGCGAATTTCGCATTCATGTGCATTTCTTCGAGACTGAACACGGTCATGGTACTCCAGCCTGAGTACCGGGAGAATCGATTGGTGCCCTCGAGGAGATGCCACTCCTGGGGAATCTGTATCAACAACCTTGAGACGCCCATGCCAATGCCTTTTGCAGTCAATGAACCCGAATTGCTTTTTACTTATTCATTTCCCATTCCCGTTTCAGTCCTTCGCGGAAAATTAACATCCGCTCTAGACGAGAGCCAGCTTGGTGGCGGCGATGTCAAGAGCATCGACATCGGGGGTGAGGCGGGCATAGGCCTTCTTGGAGCCGTCGGGGCGGATCAGGGTGTTGATCTTGACGGTGTCGATGTCGTAAAGTTTCTTGAGGGCCTGCTTGATCTGGGCCTTGTTGGACTTGACGTCGACGATGAAGACGAGGGTGTTGTTCTCCTCAATCTTCTTCATGGCGGACTCGGTGTTGAGGGGGTGGACGATGATCTTGTGCTCGTCGAGGCGGGGCTCGTGGGGGATCGACTTGCGGGGGTACTTGGGAGCGCGCGAGACGACGAGGGTCTTGGGGCGGTGGAACGAGGTGGTGTAGCGGACCTTGTTCTTGTAGTGACCGTGGGCCTAGGGGAAGATGCTGTCAGCTTTCTAATTTGTGGTGGCAGACAGTATCCCGTCCTCCTTCGGACGCAGGCACTTCGGTTGTCTTGGGAAGCCGCGGGCAGAGGGGTATATTGCTTGTACTTACACCCTTCAGGGCAGCCTTGGCAGCGTTGTTGGCCTGCTTGGAGCCCTTAGGCGCCTTGGAGGCACCGCCTAGAGTAGAGATGTCGCATCAGCAATCGCTCTTTATTTTCAAAAGAACTCGCAAAATCTGCTGTAGCATGATGCTCCGGGAGAGAGGTTTCGGCGTAGAGATTGTTGGTGTATCCCCCGTTCCGTCACCGTTCTGCCCGTTGCCGTCGACGAAACAAGAGATTTTGTCGAGTCGCCATTGTGTGCGTTTTGTGTATATGGTGGTTGGGAATGTTGCGCTCGCAAGTGTGTATTTCTTGCTGCTACCGGGAGTTGATTTCTCAAGTACCTTTCTTCGAGTCCTTGGGGGCCATTGTGACTGATGGGGATGTTGGCTGGTTGGGCGGGTTAGCTGGGTTGTCGTCGGTGTCGAGGTCGAGTGCAAAAAGAAGAGATTCCGAAAGTCAAATGTTTTTTTTCTCTCATCTGTGGGCTTAGGGTTGACTTGGTCTGTGCGCCCCAATTCGTTATCTTATCTTGGCTGGAGGAGACGGGGAAAGTGATGAGGAAAATCATTCCGCCGTTGCTGGCTAGCCTAACCCGACTAGAACCGCGCTCAACCTAGCACTTGCCAAAAGGAAGCAGACTGCTTACATAAGGCTCGACTTACACTCTTCGAGCAGGGAAAAGAAAGAAAAAAAAAACCCCAAGCATCTGCTATGTCGACTTTGATATTGATCTCGTTGAGAATATCCAAAGCTCACTCAACGTACGCGACCCGGAAGCGCAAATCGAAGCCCTCTTGCTCCTCACTTTGATCGCTCTTCTCCGCCCCAAACAAGTGTCAGAAACATGGGAAGGACGAAGCCCGCCAATAAGCTGTTGTCCAGAGGCCGCCCTCCCACTATCAAAAAAGCAAAGTCCATATCTCGCAAAGAGACCAGAACGCTTATCAACACTCATCACACCTTGCAGAAGAAGCGCCAGCAAGCACTGGCTCGGAATGATGAGAGGGAGGCAGCAGCGGTTGCAGCCGAAATTTCTGCCCTCGGCGGGCTCGAGGAATACCAGCGAGCCAGTCTCCAAGGCCAACGAGTAGATCGCGGCGGAGACAGCTCGAGAGTCCTCCTGGACTGGCTACGATCAGCCGATTTGCAGCCATTGAAGTCCAAGGACACTCGAAGTGAGGGGAAGAGCGAGGGCGGGGCGCATCGCCGATTGCGAATGCTCGAAGTGGGCGCTCTCAGTACTGATAACGCTTGCTCCAAGAGCGGCGTCTTCGAAATGACTCTCATCGACCTCAATAGCCAACGGGCGGGCATCCTGCAGCAGGATTTCATGGAGCGACCGCTACCAATGGACGACTCGGATCGATTTGACATCATCTCACTCAGCTTGGTTGTCAACTACGTTCCTGACCACTCACTACGTGGTGAGATGCTTCTCCGCACGCTTTCATTTCTCCGCCAGCCTGGAGACGATCTATCGGATGCTACTCGCGCCCTGTTTCCCTCACTATTCTTGGTCCTCCCTCGGAGCTGTGTCGATAACTCACGCTATTTCTCTCAGGATCGGTTGGTTGAGATCATGACGGCCTTGGGATACGTCCAACTTGAGGGAAAGGCCACCAACAAGCTGGTGTATTCACTCTGGAAGAGGGCAAATGCTTCAAGCGAACCGTTGCCCTTGTTTGCCAAGCAGGAGCTCAACCCGGGCATGAATCGTAACAACTTCACAATCACACTGAAGGGTTCATGATTACATGCCGCTAGATTGGATCAACTTTTCGGCCCAGGGAGCCGGCGGGCAGATCATCAAGTGGGTTGAAAACGGGACATCACTGTTGCCATTGTGATCAAAGACGGGGCCCAATCACGATTCTGGCTGCCTTTTTGGGGGCAATACTGGACGATCAGACGCCGAGGCGGGCCTTGGGGTGGTGTAAGTTCCAAGCGTTCTCCCCTCACAACGATCGACAGGCGATCGTCCATATTTTCACTTCCGTTTGGACGCCTCGAAGATGTCACGTTTCCAATAAGCCAACAATGACCTATATTGTGGGACGAATGTCATCGGCACGACGAGCCCACGATTAACCCCGCCGTCCGGGCATTTGGCAAGCGCCCGTTGCAAGCGAGGGGCCGGCGCGGCTGCTTTCACCTGCCTTCCACGGGACGGACGAGTCCATGTTCTACATCTGGATCAATCGGCAATTCATGCGAGACAAAACAAGGACTTGGTCGGCTGCCGCGGGCCCTCTGGCGTTTGGATGGGGCGTCAAGGTCTCGAGCTCCAATGGAAACAGCTTCGACCTGCCTGTTTCTCACAAGTTTGGCCATCTCGTTTCCGGTCTTTTATCAGCTGTTGCGGGTAAAGCTAGGTATGAGATCCCACGCGTCTGAAGCCGAGGAATGAGCGATGGGCATCTAGAACAGACTTTGCTTGAAGGGTAAGGGATGGGATGGACGGGACAAGAGATGTGGAATTGGGCAGTCGACGGAGATGGGAAAGCTGAAGATGGTGTTCACCGGATGCAGACTGTATTCGAGGCGTTTCCATGCCGGCATGTCTCCAATAGCGCTACCAAAGTCTAGGAGCAACACTCGTCGTCGGGTACCCCGCAAGCCAAATTAGTCGCGTATCAGTGTTTGGATCCAAGGCCCTTGAGTTCGTTGAAGTCTCTGATCGGCTGCAACGTTGGGCTCAGGTCATCTGGGAGTGGAGCGTTGCCGGGGCGGACGACGGGAATGCTCTGCATTCCGGCCATGATTGCGGCTGTGACTTCGCTGGGGTTGTCACTGAGGAAGAGCCATTCTTCAGGCTTTGTGCCGGCGAAGTTTGACAGGATTGAAGCATAACTGCCGGGCTCAGTCTTGAGGCCGGCGTTGACCGTGTCGAACCAGCCCGAGATGAGGGGCGTCAAGTCCGCCGGCTGAGCATCTGTGTAGCCAAAGAAGAGCTTTTGGGCGGGAACAGAGCCTGAGGAGTAGATGACGAGGCGTAGACCGGCGTCCTTCCAGGACAAAAGACGTTCAGCGACATCCGGAAAGAGAGGCGCCTTGATTTCACCCGACTTGTAGCCCTCTTTCCAGAGGTAACCCTGGAGGGCCTTGAGGTACGATGCCTTGACATCGCGTTTGACAAGGTCGCGGAAGTGCGCCTCGAAGACTGGTCGATCAGACACACAGTCCTCAGGGAACGCATTACGGTAGACTGCGAACTCGGGATTGTCCCATTGCTTGTCTAGGGTAGCCGGAAGGGCATCGACGGCATACGGGTACTGGAAACCGAGACATCAGCACGGCAATGATATCGGCGGGATTGTGCCGCCGTGGGAGTAAGCGCACGGTTGCCCGGCTCGGAATGAAGAATACCACCTCCGTGCCATCGGAGGAGAATTCAAGGAAGTCACCCGGAGGGGGCTGCAAATCACCCGATGGACCAGGGGGTGGGTGGTTGGTAGGAACTTGGGGTGAGACGACATACCAGCACGTCTTTGACGAAGGATATGGGACAAACGGTTCCTTCTGCATATTTAGAAAGTCTCGAATCAGCATACGCAATGTAATCAAGACTTGAATCCGCCAATGCAACAAAATCATCCTGGATACGGTGAGTTCGGCATCTGGTAAGAAAGGTGCTCACCGATATCGAGCAATACGACACTAATAGCGCCGAGGCTGTGGGCCATTGTGTGAGCTGTCTATAGAGAGAAACTTGGTATTGTGCGTTGTCGTGACAAGGTGAGGCAGCAGGAAGAGGAAAAAATTTTAATTCCCGAAGTGACACGTCAAGACAGTGAGACTCTGGGGCGCGACGCGCGAGAAGACTTTTTTTTCCCTTCCCTCTTTGCGATTGTCTCTTCTCGCTTCCAGATTGAAATCCTTCAGCGGCGTTTCAAAGAACTGTTTACTTCCCAATTCAAGCTTTCCGCAATTCAACGGAGGCAGGTTGATAGGCGCTAGCTAGTTCATGCATGAAGGAGGTGACGGCGGGAGATTAGAAGAAGGCGGTCAAGCCAGCGCCCGGAAGTCAAGTAGGGCCGGAACGGGAAACGCGGTTGCAGACCTGCAGATTTGCCGTATGGCTGCCCAGTGCAGGTGGGAGTTGGTGCGAGATGTGCCTTGTAAGTTGTGTGTGTGTTTGTGTAGGTATGTGTGCCCGTGTAAGAGAGAAAAGTTGGATTGCGCAACGCCGCAAAGGTGTGTGTGAGTGGAGATGGCGAATAAGGTCGCAGAGGGCTACACCAACCCAGGCCTGCCATGGTAGCAGCCGGTGACATGGCCCAATAGCAGCAGACTGTTAAGACATCGATTGCATGACCAAGGCCTCACACTGAAGCAGCGGTGAAGACTGAAGAGGAAGCACTCAATTGTGGGCGATATCAAGCGGCAGCGGCTGGAACGAGTCCGTCGTCCGCGGACCAGCCGACGCCAGCGGCAGAGTGGCTCTCTCTCAAGGCTCATGTAGCGAGTAGGTGGATGAACATTTTGCGGCCGGACGGTGAACTCGGGGGCCGGAAAGGGGGGGCCGGCGGGAAGCTGGTCGCGAGTCCGTCGCGCATTGTCAGGCGGTCTGGTTCCCCACCATCGTGAGAATTTGACAGTTCACCGATGAACTCGAGAGAAACGTAGAGAAGGTCGTCGTCCGGTCCTCGTACGGGCGTCGACGGACCCAAGGACGATGCGCTCGGGTACCTTGCGTGGAGCACGCCGGCCTTGTCCCCAAATCCTTTCAACGGAACGCCTGGTTCAGGTCACCGGCCGAGAAGCCTAGGATTTGACATCTTGGGTAGACCGCTTATGGGTATCGAGAACCCCGTATCTGCCCGAGATCTATTAAGCGGGATTCTAGAACCAAAACGAGCACGCCAGAAGAGACTGGAGCTATCTCTTAGCTTTGGTTGGAAGTTGGAGTTCCTGACAAGTTGACAGGTTGTAACTCTGGAAGTTGAGAGGGCAGATACAAGCGCTGCGGTTAACAAGGTTATTGGGCTGAAGTTCGAAGTGGCCAATGGTTTCCTCACTTTTTTCCTAGTCCGTTCGGGCCCGCTGATTGAACCTCTGACACACATGCCGTGCCCTTTTCGTGCAGTCTCATCGTTGCTGTCCTTCCATCCAATCGTGTTTCTCTGGGATATCAATCCCTGTCACATCTGTGTTCTCGTGGTACGACTATCTCCCTACTTTACGAATACCAACGCCAGAATCCCGCAAGGGGCATGGGGAATCGGGATGCCACCGCAATGCAAACAACCATTGCCGAAACGAACTTGGAATGGAAACGGCGACAGCAGCGTAGTTATCGCAACAGCAAGGGTCCAATGGATTGGTGCCTTGAATTGACAAGCCACACGACTTTTGGACCCCTTTGTTTCTCGGATGCTACTCTGCACGAGTAGATTGGCCTAGAGATGTTTCTGTCCGCATTCGAGCGTGTGGCAGTTGAGCCAGACTACCGCCAACTGCGCCATGCCGTTCTGAAATTATGATGCTTGTCTTCTTCGGTCGATAAAGCTCGAGCTTCGGAGGCGTCCCGCTCTCACGAGCAACATGTTTCGCTGGCATTTGATGGTGATGGGCAGGCCACTAATATTGGTATGTGCCAATGGGCAAGCAGCGGATTGAGGCCGAGCAAGCGGGTGCGGACGGCGTGAATCTTGCCCAATGCCGAACGGACGCAAGATGTACCCAATAATCACGATACGTCACGCCTTCTTCCATCTCCTTGCCATCGTGGATTCATCTGCCTTGACTGGCCTAATAGTCTGAGGGTCGAGATGCGTTTGCTGTCGTGCGCTAGCACGTCCTCGTGCTAGAGTCCCAACGGTGTGAATCAACGGGAAAACCTAGAAGCATGATGGAAGAAAAAGCGCAGCGCACGGCCTGCTTCGTGGGATCTAGTTGCACCCGCGAGAACGAAGAAAGTCACGAATGAGCGAGGACGGAGACATACGGTGAGGAATTTGGACCGCGTGGCCAAGGAAAGAACATCTCGCGGGCCTCGATAAACACGCGTGGCGGCATCACGGACCTCGGCTCTGGTCCGATTCTCGCCTCCGTAACACGCAAGTGACGGCGAGGTGGATAAGCTTTGTTTTTCTGTTGGCCACACGTGCTTTCGCCGCCGCGGTAGCTTGACACATATTCTCACGAGCCTAGACAGATATTTGGGGCCAGAGATGTTGATAGAGCGGTATGAGTGACGGGGCGAAACATTATCTCATTACGGAGTTGATACGGTGGTCGAAACTAAAGTACTCCAGGACTCAATACTACTACGTAGACAACTCAATCTACCTGAAGAGTGACTTTGTGACACGCCTGACGGACTTAACGAGAGTCATCCCATTACGAACATCGTTGACATAAGTAACCACATGCTTCTATCACATCCTGAGTACGTGGTCAGACGTACGGATGCCCGGCGTTCATTCCCGTGAAGCTCGCCGCTCGCGGCGGCGGGGTTATCTCGAACGCCGGCGACGATCCGTCGTACTCGCCCGCCAGTTCCGTGGTCCTACGCATCCATCACCCCATTCGTATTGCGGCCGACCAGTCACATTGGCCGGTCTACTCGCCAGCAACGAAGTTACTGTTTTCCTGCCAGCCAGCCGCAAAAAGCAAAACACTTGCAAAACGCTCTAATTCATTGGGAAGGGGTTTGTATGGTTGGCTGGTGATGGTGGTGGTGGGGTGGTATCGTGGCATCTCTCATGTCCTTGGCAAGACATTCTGTCGCCTAAGCGAGGTCAGTTTCCTGTAGCCATTTTGGCCCATGTATCGCCAGATAGGACGGCAAGACGACACAAGCCATGGAGGTCCATCAAACATTGAAGCGAGACATTGTAATCAGCTGTTATTCAGAGTTCTAGTCTGTTCCTCTCAGTCGATGGCTGCACCGCCTCTTAAGGCACTTGGAGCTGAGCCCTGGCTGGCACTTTACAAGCCCCCCCAATTGCCTGCAGTAATGAGCGTACTACGGCTTTGAGGCTTTCGTATGTTCCTACGTCTCTCTCGTGGATAGTGGGGATCGATTTCTGGTGGCGGGGGATATTTCTTCAGTGTCATTCATCCAGCAGTGAGACCACTATTGCCCGGTCACACGACCGAGTCGTTGGGGAACAGAGTGGCACCGGGGACGTGGAAATGCGTGGTGACTCGTGAGAAGCACACGAACGCCGACTGCGGCCCCCCATTTTCCGTTTGATGAGAAAGGAGGCCACGGTTACCCTCACTTTATGACTGATACCTTTACATGATTATCCGCGCCTTCATCACCGTCAGCCCGGTCTGCCGAACCATTGAGCTATGCCAGGGATGCGTTTCCACACCGTAGGAGTCAAGTTGGCAAACTCCGCGATTATTACGTCGTCTGGACGGCACATACATACCGGCTGGGACTGTACACTTGTTCGCTTCCCGAGGTGCCCATACTTCCTACGAACCTTTTCATAAGAACCAATTTGGGTTAATGAGGGGATGACGAAGAGCGTCAACCTCTGAAACACTCTCGAGGAGCGGCCGTGATCGGCATCAGCCAAGGCTCAGCGTCACGGGCGCTAAGTACACATAGCAAAAGCATCAGCCCTGAGCCTGTGAACTGTGTACTTTGTAGGGCCTCTTTGGGGTCCAGCCTTCGAGGTGAGGTGGCCTTGTGGGAGCACTGGGGGGTCACATCAGCGTTCAATGATCGGACGAAAGTTGGACGTTTAGGCCCCTCCCCAGACCTCGGACTGGGCCAAATTATCGATACGAAGCAAGGGGTGGGCGGGTTCAAGGTTTCAATGTCGCCATGTTGCGAAGCTGTAATTTCAAGGACAGTCTGAATGGACAACTGTACATAGAATGCAGATCGGTTCGTTTGCTTACGGCCAAGATTAAGAGTGAACCGAAAAGAGGAACCGCGAAAGATAGCTGCCTCATCTACGATAATGCAAGATAAAGCTCTCCGCAGAAGCAATGTCCCACCCGTATCAAAGGCCCACGGGTCATCTGAGATAAATCACTCTGGGGTAAGCTGCAACTTGTGTGAGAGGGAGAGCAAGGAGATTGGGACCCCTTCGAATGGAGAAGGGAGGTTAGACACCAATTAGGAAAGGACCCATGAAAGCCCGTTTTCTAGTTCTGGAAAGTCGATGGAGAAGGATTTGTGGCACAGGGCCGGCGGCGCTTGGGGACCTCCCAAGTTCGTGGGAAACTCTGGGGAACTCCTGGCCGTCCGTGAGCACTTCTCTTTCCCTTACTTGCAAAGCATGGATAAGAGAGTTCAGAGGAGCGCCAGTGAACAGATAACACTGGTTGTGCGAACAAGATACGGGACGGGATTGACAGTAAGGATGCTTTGAACAGGTCTGCGACGCGATAACCAATGTCGAGCGGGCGCGATTATACTTCTGTCCCATCTGCAGGTCGAAAGGAGTGCAGTGTCATACGACCAATGAGACCAAGGCAAGTGAGCAAGTGAAACAGAAGCCCAAGGAATCCAGTCGTGAGATTGTACGAGGTAAACAGCTGGCGTTGTCGGCTGGCGTGCTGACTGTTTGAGAGGCACAGAGGCTGGCAGGAGCTTACCTTAGGAAGGAACTAGGTTCCGTGCACCGTCTCTGGACAGTCGTGAGTGCCTAGGTATGTACTGTAACGGAGGGGTTGAGAGCACCGTTGGGTAACGGTCGGCCAGTAATGCTCTCAATCGGGTACAAAGTAATACCTCTAGGTAGACTCCGTATGAGTGTTCGGTTCTTGACTCTACCTCTCTGGGCACGTTCTCAAGAGTCTCGAACTCTCAGTACCAACCCAAAGTCACCAAACTCTCCACAGTCGCCTTTACTACGTAGTTAGAAGGAGGCAAGAGCAGGCAATGGCAATGGGCAATCTGGCAATGAGAGTTGAACAACTGTCCTGACTCCTGACTACGTGACTACTCTGACATATCCACCGAGACTTTTTGTTGGGACGGGAGTCATAGGACTGGGCAACTGACGTGACGAGTTGCAAATCTGCTACTATTCTTGTTCAGGGGACCTGGGGACCTGGGGATCGTGGACGTGGCCTGTAGGCTGTATCCGTACCGCGGCAATGCACTCCAATTTCGGTCCACGGCCAAATGACCAAATGGCCAAATAACGATATTCTTCAGCCATGATCCAGGTCCACGTTTTCCGAGAAGACTGGATCCCTCATGATTTCCGAGTACATACGCAGTAAAGAGAGAGGAAAATCGGGGGACCCGTTGCGTTGCCACTCTATCTTTGGAAGCTAAGCCATAACAGGCACGTCCATTCAGTCGAGATATCCAGATCTGCGAATCAGCATGGATAGCTTATGTAAAAGGTTACCCAATAGGAATAGCCGTGGTCGTGGCGTGGATGCTAAGCAGTCACGGGGTCTTCCGAATTCCAGGGACGGATAAGGCGACCTTACCTAACCAGAATGATGAAAGTTCACGATCAATGGAAGTCCACTGAGAGCGTAACATAACATGTAGAGAAAGGACCTCTTTTCCCCCCTGACAATATCCACACGGTGGCTCATTCCGGCACCGCGTACACTGTCCAAGGGAACACTCTCGGCAGTTTGCCATGTTGTATTCGTTCAAAGTATTCGGACTGGATAACCGATAATGCAAATGCAGGCCCAACTCAGCGAGGCCAGAGTCTCTGGCGGCTGGCCAGCGCTGCTGGTACCCGTACCTGGCAGGCGAGACTTTGTGTTGGCGCCAGCAGCGAATGAGAGTCTGGCGATGGTCTTCTGGCACTATGAATTGTTAGTTTTGCATCTAAGGCCGTCTGGACCCCGTCGATCGCCTTCCCTCATTGTGTAAGAAGGGCAAAAAGGTTGCGCGCTTCCCGCTGCGACCGCCCTACTCTCTATCTCTGTTCGTCGATGCTGCAGGCGGCAGACGATTTGGAGCGCCGTCGCAACGGGAAGGGAGGCCTGGCTTGTCTGGCACCCCGGATTGTCGACGGGCCTTGACTGGCTGGCGACGGCTGCCGTGGCAGAAAGAAACATACAATGACCTGGAGCATGGCTTGGCTTTTCCTGGCGCTGGCAGCCTGCATGCATTCCGCTGGTTTCGCAGTACGCGGCAGTCATGTCGAGGTTGGAGCTGTCCTCGCCCAGCCGCTGCGCGAGCTGTACTTGCCAACCACGTACCCCCAGGGCGGTGTGGCGACTAACGACGCATCCAAGTGGATCATACTTTCCAAGGACGGTTGGTACTGACTGGCTGTGCCTATGGTGGCTGTCAGGTACGTAGCCGGCAGTGCATAATGCAATACCTAGGTAGGTACGCTGGTTTTTGGTACGGGTGCTCTGAACGGAGTGGCAGTACGGAAAATTGCTTGGGCTACCTCCATACTGGCGTCGCGTCCATGGGACAGTAGGCCCTCCGTCAAAACATGATCACCGTTCATCATCGTCTACCGTCCAGCGATGATCTACCGTGTAGGAATAAACGTTTGAGCACGTTCCTTCCTGGGCATTCGCAATACCTTGGCTTCTCGGTGCCATCTATTGACTTCGATTGTATTGTACTTCTCTCCTCTACAAGCCAATTGTCTTCCTCATTCGCACGCCTACTTCCATAATAAATCACAAGAGAGTACTGCCCTGCAACAACATGTCATCACTTGCACGCAATACGGTCGTTCAGGTCTCGCCGTTCCAGTAATCAATGTTGCACGAAGCCGCACAGCGATAGAGCTAACGAGAAGTGAGAACACCCAGAGAGGGGAAAATGTTCGAGACCTCGAGTGTTCAACCCCAGACGGTCCCTTGCAGCCACTTCGCACATCACACCTTGGACCTTCATTGCCAGCGAGTTTGCGAACGTGCGAACGTCCCCCCCGGTCGAGCAGCCTGCCAGCCATTCGCGGATTCATGCACTTCGCAGGGGTTCGCCCGCTGTCTCAAGGAAACTTCCCACATCTCGAACCAAGTTTCCGAGAGGCCCTTGTCAGTCGCACTGTCCCGCTGGTCAATCTCCCTTTCCCCCCTGAGCTTGGGTTTGCGAGATACATCTGATGCTACTGAGATTACCTGCCATCTCCCGCACCGCTGGTCCCCTCTATGGCGTACCTTGCTACCGGACTTCGTCATAGTTACGCTGCTGCACGAGTTTAATTGCCTTGCGGGCACCCCTCGCGCCAGCGTTCTTCGCAGGTTGTTATTGTTGCGGCATCCGTATTGTTGATGTTTATGTTGATTAACAAAGTTATTCGGCTCCGACCCCGTGTCTACTTGGTTGCGTCGGTCAATCTACACAACAACTACATAGGGCGCGGCAACGCATTCTCGTCTTACGTATCAACACAGTGGTATCGCCGGCTACCCAGAGATTGCGTATTTTGGACACTGCTTTCGTCTTGAATTCGCCATCCATCGAAGCCAATGGAAGTCACTGCGGAAGGTTTTCGTGCCGTGTACTCCGTTATGAGCAATCAAGTTTATCAATCAAGGCGGTCCCGTTGAATCGTCCGCTCCGACGATGAGTAACAACACAAAGCCCCGTCTACCATTCGCCGGAACGGGGCACCGAGTTCCCTCTTTGCACTCTCCTTTTTCTCAGTGGATTCTGGAGAGGATCCCGACAAGTACGACTCTTGCTTCCTCGCTGGCAGCTCCCAGTTCCAGCAGGCTACGGGGCCGGAGAGATGATGAAATGGGCTCTCAAGACGGGGCGGACGGGTACAAGTTGGGCGAGAATCGCCGTGCCGGGACCCGTTGACTATCCACTGTGGGTTATGTCAATAGTCAGCTGGTCTGGTACACCTGGGCCTGGACGCTGAGTGATGCAGTCGTGCTCCTATGTGTTCCTCTGCTCTTGGCTAAGCTGATGAGGTACCTCACTCGGTAGACGGCTGCCAGCCCATTCGGTACTTAGCTCACACCAACTATTTGCACTAGGTTTACCAAGGCACATGGTTGACTTTCCAAGTTGACCTCGAGGCTCGTCAGTGCGTCAGACTCAGCCAACACTGGGCACCGTGAACCCGTTATGACACCGCTGATGGCACAGCGTCACAGTCTTCACACCCTCAGCGCTCACCGTCCGAGGTCTGGACCTCCAAGCGTGGAGCTGGCTAACGGAGTGGTAAACGGAAGCCAAAGTCGTCTATGTACAATGTCTACAGGCGCCTTGAGAGAAGACACAAACATCAGAACAGGCCATTCAGAGACAGCAAGTGGGGCTTCTGGGCTGACCCGGCCTTTCACTCACTGGCTGTCTCTTTCGTCTGTTCTCTGCATAGGTACCTACTGCGTAGGCATGGAGAGAAAGCTGCCTCCCCCCTCCACAGTTCAGACACCTGACTGCTGTCTATGTCTGAGGTTGGTTGTCGTGTGTCTGGGGAAAGCAACAGAGCCAAAAGGGGGGCTGAGATCTGAACAGACGGGAGCGAGCAATCGAAGTGTCGGTCTGTCGGTCTGGCTGACTGGAGTCTTTTCAGGCATGGCTGGGTTGCGTTGCATCGTTGCCAGCCCAGCGAGAAAGAAAGCCCAGTCGTGTCCTGCAGGATGATCAGGATAGCATAGGGTAGTGCATGCTATTACTGGGTAGCTACTAAGGTATACATACGGATAATATGCAGGAGACAGTTGTCTGGTGCTGGGGATTGGAGAGCGATGTGAGAGACAAGCAATCCTGCTTTGAATGCTGTCTGCAAGTTGGTCAAGCGTGCGTTCCGGTCGTCCCAGTCGTCCCACTCCCCTCCCCCCATCATTCCACGTAGCGCGCCATGCTTCCTGGCGACTTGTCCCAGACTGTCCAGTACCTGTGCCAGGTGCCAGCCCCGTGTGTGCACATGATACGTACTCTTCCCCCACCGCTTTCTCGACCGTCCGTCACCCTTTCCCAAGGATGCTACCTCAGCATCCTCAGCATGGCTCAGGTAAGGAACCTATCCAGGTACCTAGGTAGCTCCCTCCCCACGCAGTAAGGCCAGGTACCTCACTGTGTGCCGATACTGACTGCGTAAGGTAAGGTAGACTTTCATTCCGTCCCAGTTCTCTCAGTTCCATCCAATACCCTCGTCTTGTCGGTACGTATCGCCGTAAGTGTACTTGCACCTCACCGTCCCGGAGCTGTCGCAATACGCAGTTCCCGGTACGTACTCCCGCGCTCGCCTTTCCACCCCCGGTCTGCCTATCTCGCTCCTGGGGTTCCTCGCTCTCTTGTCGCTCTGTCGCTCTGTCTCTCTCTCTCATCCCGTCTTATCCAAGCCAATCCATCCTCGTCCATTCACCTCCATCTTCTTCTTTGGCCGTCTTTTGCTCACACACTCTCTCTTCGCTCACTTCCACACCTCTCTTCCTCTCGCCTTGTATTCCCTGTCCTGCACCAGCCTACCCACCACCACCCATTTGCTTCATCCAACCTACCTTACCGTACGGTCCTCTCTGCCTCTGCCTGCACTTACCTACTTTACTCTAATACTCCCCCTTCATCATCCTCGCCCCTTCTCTTGCTTGTTTCCTCTACTCTACCATCCTTCAATCATCGTCGTCAACGGCCTCTCTTCCTCTCCTTGCTTGTTAGCCTCCTCTCCCCCGCCTCAACCTCCTCCCTTTACCACCCTTTCGCTCCGACCTCCTTATCAACTACTCGTCCATCAACAAATCCACCGATACTCGCAACGCCAGCTCCCGCGTGCCCACCCGCGAGTCATACTTGCAAGCAATCACGCAATCTCCTATCACGCTCTGCCATCGAGTTGAAGAGTATATCAATCAGTCAACCCATCGACAGAGATAGGATAAGAGAGGCCTCAGGAACCACGATTTCCTTACAATCTCCACCAGCCTCGGCAATTTGCTGTCATTGAACATTGACTCACACCTCGTGTCCTTTGACTCACTTTGGCCCTCGCCTTTGTCACTCAACATCCGTCCACGCTTTAAGCAACGACACCTCCCTCACCCATCCATCGAGATAAGAGCTACCCACCTTCCATCGACCGACACTCACCAACGACTCTCGTCTGTCGATTCGTTGTCACACACTGCTCAACGCTCGAATGCTTCCGTAGCCACTACTCTTCGCCGATCCCGGTAGTCAGCTTGCTTGCAAGCCGTTGCTATTCACACTTTCAACGACATCTACCCACGGCCATCGACTATCACGTCAACTGGCCTTTGTGCCTAATAGAGCCAGCAAACCAACGATCAACCGCATTAGCAGTTGGGTGCCATCTCGAAACAGTCTGAATCCTCTAGCTAGGAATCGACGCCTTCATTTCTCCTGCGAATCAACTATCCAAAGTTGACCTCGCGAACCCCTTGTTCGACCTTCGGGCGCCACTCTCTACACTTTTTCCAGCAAGCTTGCTCTATTTCAATGTCCTCATAACGATACTTCTTTGTCTTTTCCGGACCACATCGTCCAACCCCATAACGACCAATCAACCAACAACAACAGGCCCTCGCTTTCATATGTCCGTCTCCAGCAAAAAAATACCCTCAATGAGCCTCTGATAAGTCAACGAAAAGGAGTTAGAAATTCGTCTTGTTTCCTGTTAGATTTGTTCTTTCAACCCTGTATATTCTTGGTAACAACCAAACCCGCCTCCTTCTCGATCTACAACAACAACAACCACAACCGACACGAATCCTACGCTGTTCACACCCATCCTTCTCGATCCAGCAACCACTCGAATCCTCCTTCCTCTGCAACGACGAAACCTCGAAAAGCTTGCTTTAAGGCTGTAACATCACCCTCGCCGCTACATCGTTGTTTCTCAATTCGATACCCCCGTGCTCCAAAGCTTCTTTTTCCAGTTTCGATATGGCATGCTTGAGAGACAACTTTCAGAATGGCGTGCTCCTCGGTGGTCGATATGAGACCATCTCTCCCCTCAACCATGGTTCCTTTGGCATGGTCTTCATGGCCAAGGACACCAAGACTAGCGAGACCGTTGCCATCAAATGCTTGACTAAGAAGGAAGCTGCTGATGAGTACGGTTTCGACTTCGCCATTGACGAGAAATCCGAGGAGCTTGTTCTCCACAGCCGTCTTGGATCCCACCCCAACATCGTCAACCTTCTCGACACCTTCGAAACCGATGCTCACCTCTACTTGGTTCTGGAGTTCTGCCCTCAGGGTGACTTGTACGAAGCCATCCGCAAGGGCCACGGCCCTCTCGAGACGGAGCATGTCCGACAGTTCATGCTGCAGCTCGTAGATGCCGTCGACTACATCCACTCCAAGGGCATCTTCCACCGAGACATCAAGCCGGAGAACATCTTCCTCACCCAGTCTGGTGACATGAAGCTCGGCGACTTTGGCCTCGCTACGACCGAGAACTGGACTTTGGAGAACACTGTTGGCAGCGACCGTTACATGTCCCCTGAGCAATACGACTCTGCGGGTGCCGGCTACTCTCCTGCCCAAGCCGACATCTGGGCCATTGGTATCTGCCTCCTCAACATCCTTTTCTCGCGGAACCCCTTCACCACTCCGACCGAGGCGGATCCGCTTTTCTTGGACTTCTCCAGAGACAAGCAATCCCTTTTCGACGTTTTCCCCTCCATGTCGCTGGATACCTATGAGGTCATCGTTCAGTGCATGAGCTTGGATCCTAAGAAGAGATCACTTGTCGGTGCCCGTTCTGCTCTCCAGCGTGTCATCAGCTTCACCACCTCCGAGGAGGATGATGATGACTTCTGCTCCGCCGAGCGTCATGTCATGGCGAGCGCCAATCGCGAACCCCTGCGCACTCCTTCCATCCAGAGCCCCCAGGTCGATCAGGGTGCATTCCCCTGGGCCAAGGCCCTGCATGCCAGCCCTCCTCAGCCGATTCGTCAGCTCAGCGCCATTCCCGACGAGGACCTCTTCTCCAAGTCTGGTGAGACCCAGAATTCGGACTGGTTCAGCTCTGCTCAGGCTCCTTCGATTTCATCCACACTCAACTCTAGCCTCGGCATCTCCATGCAGTCCCTTCACATTGGCCGACCTATGAAGGCCGCTCCACGCCCAATTCCCAAGGTTTCACCCATGGCCGGCTCCCTTCCCATCAACATGGCAAAGCCCCGCAGCAACTTGTCTTCCATGTCGTTGGTCTTTGGCCGTAAGGATGCCGTTTCCAAGAGCTGGAGTGACATGTGGGATGAGGATGAGGAGGAAGAGGAGGCCGAGCGCGAGAGAGAGATGCAGTCTCTGAAGGATCTCAACTCGCGGACCTGGAGCCAGGATGGCAAGTCAGACGACAAGGAAGATGACTGCGAGACCGTGGATGCTACGCCCCTTGCGACCACACCTCAACGCTCTTTCCATGACAGCCACAAGTTGATCCACAATGACATTGACAGCGACCTTGCTGCCGACGGATTCTTCTTCCAACAACCATCTCCGCCTAAGGCGAGGGCCATGTTGCCCACATATCAATCACCATCCCCTAAGCGGGACAACGTTGATAAGTGGGCCGCGCTCGGTCAGCGGCGTCGGGGCCTCACGGGATCTTCATATTCCCACATGTCACCAGAAGTTCCTAGACAACGAGCAATTGGTCTAGGCTACAATTCCTATGCGGCTGGGGCCAATTCTTTTGCTACCGCGTCATGGGAACACGGCGGACACCACCAGCACCACCACAACAACAACAACACACATCACATCACACAAAAACAATCACCGAAGGATAAGGTCAAGGACTGCCCCTGGAATAGGGGCAGAGATTGGAATTATTGGCGCAAGGAGAAGCGCAACGATCTCGCAGACGTCGAGTGGGTTGGTGGCTGGCAGGAAGCGCATTCCTAGTCGAGTCACCTCTTGTGGTTGGGTTGTCACCATCAGGACATTGCCACTTCCATCTGACTGTTCGGTTGTGGCAGTAGCCACGACTTGACTGTCGTGGGATTTCTACTTGGCAAGACAAGACACCTGTTTGGATGAAGGAACTCAACTCGCTTTCTGTGTATTAGATATCTCCAGATTAATGAACAATACCAGAAGTTACCCACTCATATCACAGTTTCTTTACTATTCACTGTGAAATATTTTACCCGTCTGGGGATTGGACGTCTTCTGACAATGGCAAACTAACCCCCAACCTTTTTGAGTGCCGTCCATCCTAATTACTGGCTGAGTAGTGTGTCGTGTTACCCCTCACTTGACTCGAGTCATGAGTGATCGCCAACCCCATGATAGTCGATAGATAACAAGGCACTGTATTCGTGTATGCTATACAGACAAAAAGCACCGTTCTCCACAGGATCGGCAACCCCGGAATTGGCTCAGCACCGTCTTGAGTACCCCCCAGCTCTATCTATCTATCGTCGGCAACCCAGCAAGAAGGGGGTTGGTGATGTCGATGGTCGGCGGTCATGGCCGTGTGTTTTGTCAACACCCATTGTCTGTTGGACACGTAGCATTGCTTAACCTTCCTTTGACTTTCCCCTCTCTTCCCCTTTGTTAATATCTGTCAGTTGTATGGTACTGGATAGTCTGAGGAGAGCTGATAACGGGATGCGTGACTGTTTGCATGTTCAAGTATGAACCCCTTCTGTATCTGTGGATATCGATGAGGCAATGTGTTGTCTTTGCCGATCTCTTCGGCTATACGGAGCACAGCTATCGTGCCCATTGAAACTGACTCGATATCGTATCTACTTATCCAGTTGAGCATCATGATAGAGACGACATGACAAAACATGACATGACGGTTTCTCTCCAGGCTTCTCACGAGATACCCTCGGAATGCGGGGTTGCTAAGGTTTACTAGGGGCCTTTTTGAATCTTGCTGAGGCTGGTTGTCATTGGCCGAGACATTGTAGTGCGTGTGTGCGTACATGTACGTGAGTAAGAGAAACATCGTGTGTGTATGTGTGTGGCTTGAGGGGGGGGGGGGGGGGCACATTATTCTTGCCGCTATTGATAACAATGCCGTTGCCAGACCTTGAAATCGATTCGCATAGAATCACTCAACAAGCATGAAACTAGCCACAGCGCAATTTGGGCGACATGTATTTATATGCCCTTTGTTATGCCTTTGAGTTTTCAAAGTGCGCCCCTTTTGCTATCCATGAAGAGGACAAACACCAATGTCAGTCCTCATCGAATACGCAAGTTTCCTTGAGGTTGGCTTCGTTACCTATGCGGGTTCACACGAGGGCGCGTCTTTTCCTCCTCATCATCAGCTATAACAGATATACTACAAAAGTTGGGTAGGTAGGTGTACAGGGGCAAGACTCCATCGTCCTCAGCTTATCCATCTCATGGTGACTGTGAAGCCTCTGGTCGGTAAACTTGGGCGCGGGCGTTGAGCATCAAAACCAACGGGTTTTATAGTGCGGCATGTTACGGTTTAGCAACCAATGACTGTTTGATGATTTGGAAAGCTCTGCCATGGGAATGGTACAGACAAGCTCAAGTTCACAGCTTCGTATCCTGCTAATCTACTGCGCTTTCAATAATGCTCGTATTGCAGTGAGTGCAAGACATGCTCAACCATGGTCTCTGATGGAGAGAAAACGTCGTTTCCGAGTTGAACATCTTCCACGTGAGTGTGTATCAACACTATATCTCGTTCAATCTATTCCAGGCAGGCAAGTACGTGGAAGATATCTGTACATAAGTACGCTTTAGAAGTGCATACTGGCGTTCACATATCTCTTGGTGTCAATTCCGTATCAGAGCCCTTTGATGGCACAGAGACCAGGCTGGAAAAAGCGCCTCTTTGCGTACCAATGCTATTACTTGAATGTGTTCCATATGGGCGTTGTCTACAACAGACACGCAGCTCATCAATACATACTATCAACACATCATATATACGACCATTTACTAGCCAAGCAAGCATTATCCCACACCAGGCACCCAAAATCAGATGTCACCAGCGCCGTGCAATGAGGGCCAAATTGATCGCAATATGCGGACGCCATTTGATGCCAGAAGCTATACCAAAACAGTGACTGACCACCCTTACTCTGCACCAATAAGACTCTTCGGTAAGAAGGCCCAGACTGTGCCCACAACCGAGAGAATCGTGGAGATGGTCATCAAGACGTAGCAAAGTAGTTTCTCCTGAGGGGAGATCTCTTTGCTAAAGAGCTTCACGTAGAACGCCAAAGGTAAACTAGGGGTATGGTCAGATTCGTCTTCTCAGTCGACATCAGAGATCGAATAAGGGCAAACTTACAGCACACAAATCGTGAAGCATAAGGCACTTCCCATAAAGGCCATGATGCTATCGAACGCCGGGAACAGTATGGAAATGACGAGGAAGACCAACACCGTGACGACACGGATGACAACCTTCATGATACCACGGAAGGTGGCAGAGCGCCCAACCATGGCCGAGCTGTCGGCAACGGCTTGCTGGTGGATACCGGTCAAAACTTCCAACGTGGCAACAATGGGTCGAGCGTTGAGCGGAATCTTGGTCAAGGGGATGATGGCGATGAAGATGCAGAGCAGGAAGTTAAGGGCACGGGGATAGCCGCTCGTCTGGAGGATGTTGGCCGTGATCTCATCCATGACACCGTCGCCGTACATCAGCAGGCCGACAACGGCTGTGAAAGCGTCCAAGAGGTACTAGTCAACGGTCAGCAGTGAGCAGGGGGGGTCGGGAAACGTATGGTGGCTACTGACGACAGACGTGAATACCGTCTTGACGGCCCTCGGGTACTTGTGAGGGTGGCGCATGTCTCTGTAAATCTTGATGAATAGTTAGTATGCCGCACTTGCTCACCTAGACAAACGAATACTCACATTGGGGAAGACACTGTGGCCACCCCATGGGCTCATCAACAGGCCAAAACTCAGGGGCAGTGTACCCCAGTTCGCAGGAAACAGGTAGGTCGTGGCCGGCTCGATGAGAGAGCCCGGAGTCGTGGGCTTGATTAGTCCATCAACCACCAAAATCAAGACGACTGGCCTCATGCGTTAGCAATCAGAGCTTGGCGTGGAGAAAGAAAGGTAACTTACTGCTGAAACAACAGACAATGCCAATAACGCTGGTAAAACTAAGAAGGCGCAGCGGGAGGAAGTTGAGGGGGATCATGATAATCGAACACAAGAGTTTCCACATGTTGACGCTCAGGAAGCCCGGGAACAAGAGCGTCAAAGAATCGGCAAACAGGACGATCAAGGCGACGCAGGCAGCCAGCAGTTCGAGGGTGAAGAGAATACTGGTGGCGATACGCGCGTTACGACCGTAAGAGATGTAGGCCAGGTCGGAGAATGTAATCAAGCTGGCGTCGAGATCCATGCAC
The DNA here is from genome assembly GCF_030869225.1 of Colletotrichum abscissum. Classification (NCBI taxonomy): domain Eukaryota; kingdom Fungi; phylum Ascomycota; class Sordariomycetes; order Glomerellales; family Glomerellaceae; genus Colletotrichum; species Colletotrichum abscissum. The sequence goes on along the minus strand of NW_026849987.1, from coordinate 349,737 downwards.
TTTGCCAGAAGCTTGGCCGTGTATGCTGTCACAGCCGCAGAGCCTGCCAAGACGATCATGCCGCAAATCCAACCGGCGTACTTGATGCCCATAGGTAAACTCAACAGACCGACACCGATTAGGACGCTGCGCCGCAGGTTAGAATTGTCTTGCCTTTCACTGCGCGCCAAAACAGGGGCACCACTCACTTGATCGAGTTGAAGATGGTCTGAGGTAGCGTGGACTGTCCCTCCACAGTCAGGATAATCTTTCCGTCTTGTTCGACCTCCTTCACGAGAATGGGCATGTTCTCTCCATCAGGCACATTGCCCCCTGCCTCTTGCTGTTGGCGCCAGAGCTCACCGGCCTGGGCCATTGATGGCTCATCGACATCTGCAATCGTTCCATACGTCCTGTACGAGCTGAAACTTCCGACCAGCGGCGGGGTCGCCAGGTGAGGCGGGACCGCGAAGATGGACTGTGACGGTCGGCGGCCACTTCCAAAGCTGGAACCACGGAAGGCTCCAGACAGCTCCGCCTCGACTGCCTTGCGCTCGCGGTCGCGGAAATCGGTCTGCACAGCGCTGTCGTCTGCGCCAGAAGCGGAAGAACCATTCTGATACGATGCGCTCGGTGCCGTCTCGGGGGTGGCCTCCAGGTGCTGCCTCAGCAGGGAGGTCCTCGGGTGGGAACCGGACTCGACATGGCTGCGAGAGTAGTCGAGGCCATCGGTGGACGACGAGGCAATTGGAACCTGGTCAGGGGCGAAAACAAAGGACGGCCGTTGGGGAATGACCTCGGCAAAGCCTGCGGCACGCGCCCAACTGCGGGTGAAGGAGCGGATACTGTTAACGCCGCCGATATCTGTGATGGCGGCAAGGTGCCGCGTTACTGAAGATCTGTAGGAGGGGTTGGTTAGCGGGGTGAACTGAGTGTGTCGTGCGCCGCGTTGCAGCAACAGAGACAACGGCAGCAAGCTGACGTCAATAATCTGCTACTCGTCTCGGGTCAGGAATAACAACCTTCTGCGGCGAAGTCCGTGAGAACTGCTGCCGTAGTCACCGTCGTCATCTTCTCCCAGGAGCGACTGGTCCTCAGCGACGGCATTGGAGTCGATACTCACGGAGCGCTGGGGGGAGGCGCCCCGTTCGTATTCGTCCCAGGTGGACGGGTTTCTCGAGGGCATGGGGAAAAGCTCGTGGATTCCAGCAACAACAAAGGTTGGTTAAAGTCGTTTCCACGGCGTTCTTTTTCCACAACGACGAATCGAATGAAAGACGGTCGCGACAGGAACAGAGGAAGAGAGAGAGAGAGAGAAAGAAGAGGAGGGAGAGGGAAGAAAGAAAAATCTGTAGTCGACTCTTCGGGCAGGGTAGACGGTCGCGACTGGGCTATTGTTCGCGCGGGCGTTTTGAGCCTTGGAGGTGGTATATAAACCTGGTCGGGACGGAGTAGTAGCACACGGCGTGAGCGCGGCACCTTACTGAGTACGTACGGGATTTAGTAGTGTAAGGTACCTTAGGTAGTAGCAGGTCGAAAAGACCGTGTATCGATAAAAGGCAAATGTGCCTTATTCCTCTTACGCACCCCAAGCCCAAAGCAAGCAAAGGCTGCAAAGCAAAACTAAGGCACCCCTACTAAGGCCGGCCCCAAGTGGAGTCGTTGCGGGAGATGAGATGGGTTGCTAGTGCAAGTGGGTTGTCGGAAGCGCAGGTTGGGTCTTGTCGCAAGTGTCTGCTGAGGTCCGACTGGGTTTTTTCTATCCTGTCTGGCTCCAGTCTCCACGTCCAAGTGGATAGGAGGGCGGAACGACAGAGATAACAGGCAGTGATTGTTACGTCGTGGCGTTAGGAAGAACTTTGAACTTGGGGTTTTCGAGACAAGAAGACCCAAGAGTCGAATGGATGGGTGTTGGCATACTCGGTACACTATTTGTGTGGTACACTATTTGTGTGGCCGTATGTGTATGTACTAGGTAGTTTGCCGTGGGTCACGAGTAAGTAGGAAGTTTGGCGGGAGGAAAGCTGGAGAAAAAATTGGAAGGAGGACGAAGGTAAAGTTGGCCTGTTAATGTTGAAAAGCCAAGGAAGGAACCCTCCTTCTCAACTTCTCAATCGAGTACTCAGTAAGGTAAGGTACAAGTTAAGGTACATGAGAGGGACCACCACGATCCTCAAGTCAGAAAAGGCCAATGCTTCTTTTGCCTCTTTCCACTCTCTCTTACCTTTCAAAAGGTTCTGATGAAGAGGTAAACCGTTAACGCCCCCAAGGTGTCCAGGTGCCTTATCCCAGGTAGGTCAGTAGCGAGTGTAGCCAGGACTTTGGCATCTTGGAATCGAACATACTGACACAGGTAACTTTCTAATTCTTAGGTAAGGTTGGGTTGGGGTCCTGGGGGCAGGCTGGCTATCGCCGGCCATATCTGCAGATATGTCATGACATGCATTAACGGAATCCGAGAAGGCAACCCGAGACTACGACGACGAATAGCAGTCGAGAGATGGCTCGGTGCGGGAGCAGAAAGAGAGGATCGAGAGGGGTTCCTCTGCCGAGAAGCGGAAGTGATTTTGAGGCATCAACTGGCAACTGCCTAATCACCAACAGGGAAACGCAGGGGAGATATGGGCGACAGAGGGGCTCACAGGAGAAAGTAAAGCAAAGTCAGCTGGACGTCACAACCTTTGATTCTCATGACGCCGTCTGCATCGTCAAAAGTTGGTCGGCTTATCGCGCCGGCGTCTCTGGTTGGACAATGGCAGAGAATGGAACGGCGCTCCTGCTGCACGTCGCCTGCAAGTGGCAGGGCCTGTTGCAGGGCCTTTGCAGCGGCCAGAACCTGCAAACTTTCAAACTTGAACCAACCCTGGCTCCGCACTCTCCACTACCACCTGGGTAGCACAACCCCTCGACCCTCCCGGCTTGCTGCGCCGGTCAGCCTGCTTCTCTTCTCTGCGCCTCTCTTTTAACCATACCGTCCCAAGGTATCACGGTACTGACTACCTAAGGTAAGGTACGAGGTAATAGGTGCCAGACGTCTGCAGTACGTAATGTCGTCCTGCAAGTCTTTCGACATCATCTACCATTGTCTCTGCTTTTCTTTCTTTTTATTCCTTGCCTCCACATGTTTTGCCTACTTACGGGACGATTGTGGAGTCTCATCATCAAACGGCTGACGGACATTTTCTTAGCTAAGGAGATTGGACAATTCCTATTCCAACTATCACATCCATAATTATAAGGTGACTCTCACTCGATATTCAGCGGCCGCCGGGCTGAAGACCTCGGATATTGATAGATTCCATCCGTCCCTTCAAGATAACCGCCCGAGTCCCCCGCCCAGATCTCTCCGCATCCTATCTCATCTTACCTTACCTTGTTACTCACCGCTATTTGCATACTCCCCCCCCCCCCCCCCCCCCCCCTCCCCCTCCCCAACTCCCCCACACCCCCCACCCCCCCCCCCCCACCCCCCCCACTCCCCCCCCCCCCTCCCCCCCCTCTCCTCCTCTCCCCCCTTTTCTCTCTCCCCCCCCCCCCCCCCCCCCCCCAAAAAAAGGACCACATGACATGTCATCCAAATGCCTTCCTGAGACAGGTTGATGCATGGAGGTTCAGATGTAAATGATGCCATCACCACCCCGCCAAGTAGCTAGTCTAGTACGGTTCTATGTAGTCGACTTCGCAACCTAGACTTTTCCCAAAAGTCAAAAGCAATAATCCTTGCAACTAATCATCTGCCGCCGAGCCTCTAAATCTTTTACACTACCGCAGTACCCCAGATGCTCGAGCCTCATGTCACATGCCTTCAGCTTTCCCCGTCATCCGAAAAAACCTCGCAACCTTCGAGTATCTCATGACCAGGCCTGTCCCAGAAAAGCAGCTCAACCACATAGATGGTGTTACACCCCCAGGGCCTCGGACGAATTTGCGATGCACAGACTCTGTTGCCTTTTCTTTGTTCCCTCTCGCTATTCCACGAGATCACCGTTGCTCGAGACCTTGCCCTACGTTACAGGATAGATGTCTCTAGGGATTAGTACACGCGATAGCGTACGTTGACTGACTCTCATCTGCGCCGGCCGCTGGCCCTGTCCCACGTAGCATGCGCCTCAAGCCTCCTCTGTCTAGACGTGTGCCCCTCTCTGAAGAGGACGAGGAAATGATACAAAGAAGGATAGAGAATGATATGGAGGGCAAATTTGAGGCCTCATGATGATCGGTACATACTGTTTCCTAAGAAGATGTAATTAACCTTCGCCAGATACGTTACTTGAGACTAACCACGCTCCGATCCGAACCAAATCGATCAACATCCGGTCCGTCGTTGCTTTTTTTTTTTTAAGTGCACGGTCCCCCTATCATATTTCGTACACCACTTGCACTCTCACCTTACCAACCACAACCAAGAGTACCTGTAGTATCAGACTTTTAGATTCGCGAGCATCACATCTGACGACAGCCTTCCACGCCTCACACTCCAGAAAGTCAATTCGCTTTAGCTACTTCATTTTGCTCAGAGGATCATAACTCCTAGCGCGCCAAAGGAAAGGAAAAAAACAAAAAACGAAAAAAGCAAATCTCATGACATGAAGACAACCACAACCACAACCGCCGCAACAGCAGCGCAAACAACACCCAACGGAGAAACAACCCCAATCGCAACACTCGTCCCCGTCCTCGCCATCCTCGACAGCTTCAACCACCGCAACAAGAACCAGCACCGCGTAGCCCGCTGGTGGTCCGCCTTTGACCTCCTCCGCCGCGCCGTCCGCCGCCTGCACGACGCCCTCGAAGCCCAGGCCCGTCACCGGCGCGCCCTCAGCTTCAAGTCAAAGTCCTCTTCTTCGTCCTCCTCGAAGAAGTCTACCGCAGCTGCTGGGGGTAAGCCCACCGGCAGCGCTGAACGTCGTCAGAATGCGCTAGACGAAGATGTCGCTGCTAGGGTGCGGATGCTGCTAGAGTCCACCATCCCCTCGTCCTTCTCGTGAGTCCTTACCTTTCCTTCATTGATATGTACCTATTACCGATATTGACCCGAGGACTACAGAGCCTTTACACAACTAGCAGCAGACAACCAACACGCCGCCCTAGGCCTGGTCCTCCTAGGTCTCCTAGCACGCATCAACTCAGCCGTCACACTCCTGGCTCCTACTCCTGCTCCTGCTCCTCGGGAAAAGGCCACACCAGCAGGCAATGTCACTACTACCTCTTTATCATCTTCAGCAACCAAAAGTGCTGCTGCAGTCGCCGTGGCAGATGAGAGGCATCACCAGCAGCAGCAACAACAATCCGATTCAAAGGGTCTCGGAGTGGCCATCTCTCGGGACCAACTCAAGCTTGCTGCGAAACCTTTAGATCACCACCCATCATCATCACGAAAGATCGATGAAACATCACCCGCCATCCCTCAAAAGAAACGCAAGTTGGCGAATGTGCCTCCTCTTGAGACTAAATCTAGCAAGCCAGCAAAGGAGGAAAAGCCAGTAAAGAAGAAGAAAAAGGCAAAAAAGACGGATGACTTTTCCGATTTATTCAGTTCCCTCATGTAGAGACATTCACGTAACAAAGATTCCCCAACAACACCAAACAATACATAATATGGAGACAGGAGTCATGTAAAGCTTCAAATATTTCATTAGCGACGGCTATTTGCTACGAGATTCCGACGTGTCCCTGCCTGTACGCCCCATACCGGCCTGTGCGTCTCTCTCTGAGAATATTCCAAGACATAGACAGGGACAACCTGTTCCACCGCAAACGAAACCCTCCCTAGTAACAGAGCAACTCAACCTCTTCTCTTCGACACCCGCTGTTTGGTATACATCTCTGGCCACTAAACAAGCCTTCGCCAAGAAACATCAACTTTATCCCACGTACAGGTATCCGGTCCATGGCCGAGCGACATTTTTCTACTGGACGCTTCGGTAAGACCAGATACGCGCCCGCATATCACCAGAGCCGGTGGCGAAGTAGCCGCCTGTTGGGCTAGGAGCAACTGAAATGACCGAGTTCTTGTGGCCCTGAAGCATCAACTGCGTAGCGCCAGTGCGGGGGTCCCAGAACTGCACTCCACGGTCCTTGGAACCAGACATGACCCAAGCGGCATCGGGCGTAAGCGCGACAGAGAGAACGAAGTCCTGAGTACATTAGCGAATCTGTTTATGAATTTTGCAGGGGTATAAATCACTTACCCTGTGACCCTCGAAAGTCTTGACGCAACGGCCCCCCTTGGGTCCGGGATTGGGCAAGCCGCGAGGGGTGCTGAGCTCCCACATCTTGATCGTCTTATCCAAACTGCCACTGACGAGGTCTCTGCCATTAGGAGAGAAGGCAACACTGTAGACGCTGTCCTTGTGGCCATCGGGACCTTCAAGACGCTCGAGCAGGTATCCCTGGTGGATGTCCCAAACGCGGACGCTCTTGTCGAGAGAACCAGCGGCGACATACTTGGTGTCGGGAGAAATGGCAACAGTTGTGACACCGTCCTCAATAGTCAAGGTGAGAGTGTTGGTACCCTGCTCGATATCCCAGAGACGGACGGTTCTGTCTCCACTGCCAGAGGCAATCGTGCGACCATCGCGGGCAAAGTCGAGAGAGTAGATGTCTTGCTCGTGGCCGGAGAAGGTGTTGCGAATCGTTCTGGACTGAATGTCCCAAACCTAAGAAAGAAGAGTCAGTTGAGCCCATGCCAAAATGCCTTTTCGGTCAAAACTTACTCTAATCAACTTGTCCTCAGCACCGGTAGCGAGGTACTTGCCATCGGGACTGAAGCAAACGCTGCGAATGTACAGATCACCAGTGATATCCACAGTGTCATCCTGAAGGACACAGAGCTTCTCGCCAGACTGAACATCGTAAATCTGAGCGGAGCGGTTGCAGCCGGTGGCTACGTACTTGCCGTCGTGGCTGAAGCGCACGCAGCAGACTACACTCTCGTGTGCGAGAGTGTGGACAAGATCGACATCCAACATGCGAGGCACGTGTTGGTTAAAGATGACGAACCAGTCGTGACCCGATTTCTTTGAGTGAGGCGGCAGGCGATCAGGGTCAAGATCGCCAAGGGCGTTTCCCACCGGCGGAGCGTGGGGGCCCCCCATGCGCGCGTGGTCGGGAGTAGGATGGCTGACTTGAGGCGACTGGGTGGCGCCCGGGAAAGGAATGGGAGTGTTGATCTGGGGTGTAGCCGGACCGACAGCTGCAGGTGGTCTTCCAATTCCACGTCTGCCCGGACCCGGCGATGCGGTGGTCTGGGGGGGCTGGGAGCCGAGCCCATTAGATACGGGCCCACCGGGACCCGGGGGGTATTGCTGGAAAGGCTGCTGCGACTGAGGCGGCGGCGGAGGCGGGACAGGCAGACCCGGAGGTCCCTGGGCCATCTGATGCTGCGGGCCCATTTGCTGGTCCTGAGGGGGAGGAGGGGGCGGAGGAGGGGCCAGCTGGCCCTGGCCACCACCGGTCATGATACCGTTGAAGAGACCGGTGCCGGGGGTGATGGAAGGGGGCTGTTGCGACGGGCCCGCGTGAGGAGGAGGACCGCCGATGCTTGGGGGCGCGTTTCCACGAGCTCCCTCAAGCTGGCGGCGGAGCATGGCAATTTCCTCTTCATACCTGTTCAAAAGCTCGCTGTTAGCTTCTTGTGAAGGGACTCGGCTCGCAATCATTGACATCGACATACTTTTGCTTGAGGTTCATCTGCGCTTGCTCCATGGCGTACACCTTTTCTCTAACAAGCTGCATCTCCTGAACTTGAGCCTGGACTGGAGATTTCGTTAGCGTGACTGACGATAGGTGTCAACCGCAACTGTCTTACTCTGGTGTTCATAGCCCTCCGTCTGGCGCATCTGGGTGTCGAACTCGGATCTGATTTGGTCGAGGAGCTCATTGAGCCGGGCCGAGTTATTGGGGGGCACCGCGCCCATGGCGCGATGCGGGTACATGGACATGGTTGCGGTTGGAGTCGACAAGAGTATTCAAGGTCGGAACCAAACAATTCGCGCCGGTGGGGTACGTGGTGTTGAGAGAGATGAAGTGGCGGTGTTTATCAGGGGAAATATAACCGTGGGAAGCTGCAAATCGAGTGTCGATGATGGAAAAGATGCGTCGGGTTTGGTCTTGAGGTTGTCGTGGCTCGGAAAATTTAGCTGTTGCGGCTATGGGCCCCCCTTCAATCGGCTGGATGCACTGAGGCACAAGGCGCGATTTGCCTTAGGTAAGGTCTAGGGTGGTTGCGTTGACAGCGGCAGAGCCGTCCAGTCAGGAAAACGCAGATGGGTGCTGCGCGACGCGGATGGAATTCGGTTGGCGTAAGGAGATGATGAGATGGGAAGGCGTTGTGCTCGCGATTGATGATGTTATGTGCGCGGCGCGCGTGTCGAGTCTGTCACGGCGGAGATGGGGGAAAAGAGAGGAAGGGGAAGAAAAGTTCGGGTTAGGCAAGGCAGGTGGAAGGAGAGAAAGAGACCCGTCCAGAAGAGGCTGGCGAGTGGAACGAGAGGAGACGGCGCAAGGTGTAAGGTGCACAGGCGAAAAAAGAAGACGGATGGGAGCCGCCTGGGGATTTGATCCAAAGGTGGGTACCCCATCAGAGGTGAACTGCTCTGTGCCGCCCCCCCTGGATCCAGGTGCACGCCAAGCTAAGGTAGACGACCGGGAGGTAGCTGGGTCAGTTGCGATACATGCTCAAGATACAGCGGTACGGCACTAGGGGACCGCAAGCGAGCGTTGACGGGTATGGAGCAGGCATCACGGGCGACAGTCATGTAGCGTCAGGTATCGACCGGGACATCGCTACAGAGATGGAGTCCAGGTCTGTGCGTTTCTATGTTTTTTGTAGTGTATCTTTTTATTTTCTGGCGAGCTGGCTCCAAAGGTGGGTCCCTTTCCATGTGGCGCCTGCTCCCAGCGGGTGTGGGTGGTTTCAATCTGCCCAGGCTTGGGACTTGGTACGTGGGTACCTAGGCGGCGGCGACTGAATCGGTTCAGTAGGGCAGGGGGACCTTAGTGTTGACGCTAGCTCTCGGAGCGGGGGCGTGTTACTAGTGGGGCGATGCGGTATAGGTGCAGCCCGCACTCCGTACCTCGTGCGTACCTACCTCAGTCTCGCAAACCTTCAGGTCCCGTTCTCACCAGCCTCGATGTTGCTCCCGCCTTTTTGACTGGTTACCTGCATCGCCCAACCTGGTAGGTAAGCAACAACTTGATATAAATCCCCGAGTTGGTTCATTTCACAATCTTGGTGTGGCATTTCCTGCCTCTGTTTCCATTGGCTCGCAGATGCTTACACTGATGTTATATCCGTGGAAGACCTGCTACTCAGTAAGGTACATTCGGTCAATTTCGCGCTTTGTGAATTTCTTGCTTATCTACCTGGCGTACCATGCGATTGCCTACGTTACCGATGAAGCCTGATTTCTACTACAGCTAAGAGTCCACAGCATCGCCAGAGTCAACTGCGGTGGTCTGACAAGAAGTCAAGCCCCGTGTGATTGAGCGGGACGAACGATATCATCATGGTAGTCCTGGACGTGAATATATCGTAATGTTTACTAAACACCACAGTCGACAGGCTTGATATATCTAGCTGGTTGATTCCAGAATCCGAAGCGTCGCTTTCTAGCATGGGCATCGGAAACTTTACTCTGCTCCACAAGTGAAGAAGCATTTTGGATCGTGACAGGAGTACGAAGCAGATCCTGTCCGGCAAGGAGAACCCGCTCGACCGTTTTCCCAAACATCGGCAGAGCTCCGTGCAAGCTCGCGGCCCCAAAACCTTCGGACTGCAAGTGCTGTTTATTCGCACGTACGCCGCTGCGGACGGATGTCACAACCCTGGCGGCAACCAACAAAAAACACGTCCATTCATAGCCACGTACTACAGCGAGTGTATTTGTTACCGGCACGCTCTTGAATTAATGTGACATCGAGACAAGAGATGTTGTGCGGAAATGGGGGTTCGCCTGCATATAATTATTATGGGCGGTAGCCGCCAGAAGGAAGGCCAACTCTAGGAGGATCATCAGAAGTAACAGGGTGGATTTTGGGGGGGGGGGTAAAAGTGCGGGCAGGCAAGCAGGTGGCTACGGTGTGACGGTAGGGTTGGGTATTGCAGAAGAAGGCAGTTTGGGGAGTTATCGTGAGATGCAGCGCTGCCGCATGGAGATGCGCAACACGGAGATGCGGCCGACGAGGTGGCACCCACAACTGGCATGGCAGTGAGGCACCCACCAAAGCACCAGAGCACAAGCATCCAAGCACCCACTGGGCCAGGGCAAGCCGCACGGGGGGAGGGGTGGAAGAGGTGTGGATAACGCGTGCGTGATACAGGGTTTGAGGGGGTGAAGCTGTGAACTGTGGATGGGTGGGCCATGGGTTGTGGTTGCGGGTGCGGGTGCAGATGCAGAATGTTCCATTGGAAGACGTGACGGGTTTCTTAGCTTTGAGGGCGGCTGCTGAGGAGCGAGGCACGGCAAGGGTTTAGCGAAAGAGGGGTGTGTGCGTGAGAGGAAAATAACTAGGTAACAGAGAGAGAGAGAGAGAGAGAGAGAGAGAGAGAGAAACAGGAGAGACAGAGGAGGGAACCTGAGTAAAAGGGGGGTCGAGGCACGAAATGGAAGTATCCGTGCCGTACTTACTTGCGTACAGTATACGGAGTAGCACGGAGTAGTATACAGGACGAGAGGCGTGTGGGTGTGATGACTGTGAGTGAGAGGGTTGTGTCCGTGGTGGATCGTCTGGTCTGGTATCCGCAGAGCAAAGATGGAAACGAGGGAGAGTTTGACGACGTCTGAGAACCGGGAGAACCTGCGTCAACCTTGCTAACTTATTAACGGCCTAGCGCCTGCGCGTGTGCTTGAAGCCTCCCTGTTCTCTCCTACATACCTTCCTAACTTCCTTGAGGAGGGTTATCTGTACAGTAATGTAGATGGTAACGCAGTTTTCGTATATACGAGTGGTAAAAGGTGGTAAACCCGCACCAGAATACAGATAGGTTCCTGTCAGAGTAAACATTAATTGCCGCTTCGGGATATGACAATTCTTGGGTGGGCCAAGGTGAGAAGACGACATCTCACCTAGGTGATCTCAGCTCGTAGCCACACCGTATGGGTAGTTGTAGCCGCTCATCGAAGATACCTTGACCAACATAAACCGCCCGGAAAGGACACTTTCCTCTCATCTCATAGTTGGGGCGCGGCGCGGAAATAATGAGTGATGAAGCCCCCCGCAGGCAATAAGGTTGGGAGGGCGACCAAGCATGTTGCGTTCTTCGTCCATCCACCCGCCGTGTCACACACACCAAGGATCATGGCCCTTGGCCTGTGCTGTGGCCCATCCTATCGTGCCATCCTACTCTTTACCATCCATGGAAGCTGCCGAAACGTTCCATACCCGTCGGGCTCGCTAGCCTTTAGATGTTGTCGGGTTCTAACTTCTCCTGACATGTACATACGAGAGGAAGAGGATGCCGAAGATGAGAAAAGGCAAAGACTTATTCCATCGGTATAGACCCACGTACAATTGGCAGGACCTTCAGCGACCCCCCCCCCCCCCCCCGCGTCTCGGCATCGCCAACACAATGTCATGGAGGCACTCCCGTTGTCGCATGCATGCGCCATGCAATGCCATTATTAGCGCGATTACGGTGGTACCAGGCATTCATGAGCGCACACTACTGTGCAGTCCACACACAAAAACTCTGGGGGACTTTGTTGGAGCTGTGGTGGTAGCACAGGTCTTGCCCCATTCCACACCCTCTCTTGACGATGATTTCTTTTTTCGCTTCGATTTCATTCCTTCTTCCTCTCTTGTACATATTCTGCTTATTGCTAGTACGCGCGCAAAACCACCCTATCGACAGGAATATGACCAGATTGATCAAAGTGCAACACACTATCCGTAGACATTGTCAGCGACCATATCAGGCCACACCACAAAGCTGCGGAAGCTGACAACAGCGGCTTGGGTCTGCAGATGAAGACGCCTCTTATTATGTCGCCGTGTCTAAAAGTTATGAACAGACAGAAGACACACGGTGGATCTCGATGAGCTGGAGGGAGGGGGATTTGTTTTCGAGCAACTCAATACTGTGTCTTCTTGACTACCATATCAATCGGCAGACCAAACGAAGCAGGCACAACAGGCTGCCTTAAGTTCCTGGCTACTTTGGCATGGTTGGAACCAGTCACCCTATTTCGTAAATCTGCATCAATCTTTTAAATCCCCGGTTGACATGCCACGACTACAATGTGTTCCGGACAGGTCCATTAGCTGTCGGCGGGTGTGCACTCTCTTTCGGAGTGAAGATCCAGACCGCTCAGGAGAGTGGCTGAGGCAAGAGGGTCAACAAGGGGTGCGAAGCGCGGTTGGCGATGGCCGCATAATGAGGTGCCCCCCAACATCAGCTGGCGGTCCCGGGACAAACAAGGCGGCGGTTCTGGGTGCCTTAGCGTTGGGGTTTGAATATCGGAAGGGTAAGGTGAGTTCGGGTAGAATTAGAAAGCCCAAGCCGATTGAGCGGAGAAGGTACCTGGCTGAGGTAAGCAGCTCTGATGGGTCCGTGGTGAGACTCGGTCAAGACGGTTCACCGAGCGATGAACCTTCCAGACGGGCCTGTAGTACCGCTGGCCGTCCTGAATCTTCTCCTGTTGGCGTATTTCCATTTACCACAGCATAAGCGGTCTAACAATTATACGCCAGGCATTCCGTTCGCTCATCAGGATATAGAGATCGACGAAAAGTTAATTGTTCCCTCGACGCTTCACTGTATCAAGGCTGAGAGGAAAGCACTGCTGATATACTTCCAGTTGGAGGCTCATCGAGCTGACTTTCGACAGGATAGACATAGAGTACGACCCCAGTCACTCCGCCGAAGCGCCGGTGCTCAATGGCCCACCTTCGACAGACACGCTTCGGTGTACCGTTCAACCGTCATTTTGCAGACGTTCGAGACACTCTTCGTGACCGTAGTGTACCATTCGCAGCAAGGGTGCGATGATCGGGACCCGCGTAAGAGTGACCTTACAACAAGCTGTTCCCCGTGCCAACATCCAATGTCTACTAGACCAGCTTTGAGAGCTTATCGCATCATCGAAAACTCTTCTGTACTGCAACACACTCAAAAGAAACCTTCGCAGTCTTGCGCTCTGTTCGGATCCCGAGAAAGCGGCACCAACGATCTGCTCCGAGCGCGTCGTCAATTCCTTTATCAACACTGGCATCGCTTTCATCACGCCTGCCAGCGCTTTCGCAATTGTCAGGCATGCCCGCTTGATCCAGCCTAGAATATGATGGATGGATCTACATATTTCGGGAGACCCTGCTGCCGATGACACAAAATTACACCAGGCTAGCTGGGCCCCGAAATCACTAATTGGCAATGTCGATGATGCAGAATTACCCTACAACGGCATTCAGATTGATAGGCTGGGTTTCGCCACTACTACCTCACATGCACCAAGGAATGGACCCTCAGTAGCTTCTAGGTATGCTGCACTGGTTGGCTGTCTTTGCATGTGAAACAAACAGATGGCACACGCATAGAGATGGCACTAACCAACCTGCCAAAGCATCCAGATCTTGAGGCGCAAGTATCATCAAATCAGACCACCGCCCCAACCACAGCGGCGGGACATTAGTAGATGACTTGACAGGAAACCGAATACGAGTCGGCTGCTTCTGATTCGCCAATGGATTGTTGCGCCAGTGGGCTCCCTGGCCTTTCCACCTAATTTGAGCCAAAAGTCCAACGTCAAAAACTGGTCAACGCGGGTCCTGGAAAAGCCCATCCCGCTGGATCATGCGATTTTCCAAGTGACGAACTGCCCACTGGGACATTACCTCGGACGAGTCTTCATGGGCACAATGGGCTTGCGTACACCGACTCTTCCGAGTTTCGCAGTTGCCCACTCTTGACTGGAGATGAGTTAGATACAGTTAAAAGAAGGGCTCATCCCGCCCAGGGATATCTGCTACCCCTTCGTCGAGAGCTCGTTCGGCCTTGAGTTACAGCAACCCTTGCCATCTTGACGCCGTTTTTGTGTTCGATTGTCATCTCGGCTGGGCCTTACCCCCAAACCCTAAGATCGGGTACGTGCCAGTGTTGAGGGACCTCGATAGAAGCGTTGACAACCTTGACAGCTTAAACCTTAGTGTGCTGGTCCCCTTTTTCTCTGAGCTTCGCCGTTCGACCAACATCCGCCATCTTCAGAGTATAAGCCGTTGGCTGTCGATGTTGGCTCAGTCTCTCGGTGCCGGCACTTTGTCATTCGACCGCCGGCCTTGCAAACGTCGGAGAAGCCCAGGTTGCAGTCTGCTACAAACTTCACAGCAATATCCTTGCCCAAGTCTTCTAGTGGAAGCTCTTACCGAACTGAAAGCAGTCGCTGCCGATCCCGCCCCTGGCTGTGTCCCCGTCGCTCGGAAGCCAGGCCCATTAAACCGGAGGTAAGGCGCATCTGCCCACCTTCTTATGGCCCCAGGATTTCTATTAAACATTCGATGATCTCAGACCCCACCGAGTTATCCCGGCCGCGACCCTCGGCAACTTTGCGACCTCGATTCGTCTAGGACTTATAACCTGGATTCGTGCTGGTCCGTTGCGCATACGTGACTACCGGTCCTTCTCTCCTCAACTGCGATCGTTACTTTAGATATTGCCGCAGTAACCCTAGTGGCCATCCACCGATTGCTCTTCGATTCGACACATCATGGATGTCGTGCTCGAGGTGGTTGACACCTTTGTTGGCGACCAGCTCTACGCCAAATTGCTCCCAGCCGGTTCAGCTCCTTATGACTTCCCTCACCACGCGAACGCCACGGCGCAACCGATCTCGACATGGCAGTATAAGCCCTCGACACAAATGCTCTACCTCGAGCCTTCCGAGGCCGCATATATGAGCGCCTGGCCAAGAGATAATATCTTCCGACAGTTCACATCTCTTTTCCTTGTCACATGGTACGTTGTTGCTACAGCTCCGCCACCCTCGCCGTGTTCCCGACCGAGCTCACAATACCGCGCACAATACCAGGTTCTTCGGCATCCTCAACTACTTTGTCTTCGCGACTCTATCGTACATCTTCATCTTTGACAAGAAGACGTTCAGCCACCCAAAGTTCCTCAAGAATCAGATCCGCCTCGAGATGAAACAGGCCAACATGGCCATGCCGGTCATGGCAATCTGCACCGCGCTCACCTTTGTCGCCGAAGTGCGCGGCTACTGCAAGCTCTACGATACCACAGAGGAGGGCCCCGGCCGTTGGTACAACTATGCGCAGTTCCCGCTCTTCATCCTCTTCACCGACCTGTGCATATACTGGGCTCATCGATGGCTACATCTCCCACTCGTCTACAAGCACCTTCACAAGCCTCACCACAAGTGGATCATGCCCTCGCCCTACGCCAGCCACGCCTTCCACCCCCTCGACGGCTTCGCGCAGTCGGTCCCGTACCACGTCTACCCGATGCTGTTCCCTCTCAACAAGCTGGCATACGTCGCACTGTTTGTGTTTATCAACTTTTGGACCATTCTTATACACGACGGCGAGTACATTACCGACAACCCCATCATCAACGGCTCAGCGTGCCACACCGCCCACCACTTGTACTTCAAGTAAGTTTCTGACAACGTGAGAGAGCCGAGAGCTTCGCACTTTCTAACAGACTTGGCAGCTACAACTACGGCCAGTTCACTACCCTCTGGGACCGTCTCGGTGGCACCTACCGCAAGCCCGACCTAGCCTGGTTCAACAAGAAGACCAAGATGGCCAAGGAGACGTGGGAGTCCAACATGAAGGAGATGGAAGACATCCAAAAGGAGGTTGAGGGCGACGACGACCGCCAGTACGTTGCCGCCGAGGCGAAGAAGACGAAATGAGAGCCAGTCTAAAGTGTGCTGGACACGCTCAGCGCAAAAAGCCAGCCGTAAGTGAACAGCTGAAGAAATCACTTTCTAGATATTTGTAATACTTTGGCTCTTGCCATACCTTTGCTTGTATATATATATGAATCGGCTAAATAGAATGCCGGGCGCGATACGGATGGATGATGGTGATATAATGGGAGCGAAGCCATCTGACGGTCTGCAGGTATGGATGGACCCAGGGTATCATAGCTAGTAGCGCAACTGGACCCTCCTGAGGTTCCAGAATGCCAACTCCAGAATGACATGAGGTTTGAAGAACACACTGGCAAATGTCGAGGAGAAGAAGGACTCAAGTGTCACATCTACCGGACTACCGGAAGCCCGTGCAGTCTCGTAGGATGGACAGGGCGAAAAGTTGGGTCACATAGTCAAAAAGAGGATGAATACGTGAAGGTAACAAGAGTGAAAATCCGTTGAAGCTGTATCACGCAAGCTCTACATTGACAGATAATACCAAAAGAAGACGCCGATCCATACCGGCGCAAAGAAGGCTTTGTCAGCCAGACCCTTAGAAACGTCCACCACCGGGAAACCCAAGAACAAACAACATAGAAAAAGAAAGAGAAGGGTAAGAAAAGCTCGCTGCAACGCCTGTTTGCCCTAGGAAGTAGTGGAATGTCGAAGAGTTGATAAGCAAGGAAAAGTAGTCGGTGGCCTGTTTGGGCGCGTTAGAAGGATTTGTGGTTGTTGGAGGCGAAAGCTCGGGAATATTGAGTTATGCTCCGGTGCAAAGTGATCAGAAATGATCCTTTACGGTCATTTCCCTCCTCTCGAATGAGATATAATGGTGGAGTCGTCGGTAATTCGTATCGTAGTGCAAACATATGCTGCAAACGACGTTTTTCGCCTACCCGGTCTGTATCGGGTATCCCCTGGTTGCCTCTCTCTCTCTCTCTCGGTAGCTCGTGCATGCCTCGCCTAGCTGAACGTGACAGCCTTGGGATCCAAAGGCCTCCCATCCGGTCCGATACCGTTGGCCTTGAAGCGCTGCTCCATGTACACCCTGCGCGCGTCGTCAAACTTCATGCGGCGCTTCTTCATGATCTTGAGAATCTCCTTCTTGCTGCGATCGTCGAGCCCTGCGCGGCTATCGCCTGATTCAACGTTGCCCGCCAAGTCAAAGGTCGAGCTCGAGAGGCCGGCGTCGATGTCGCCGACGAAGGAGGAGGGCAGACGGGAGTAGATGTAGTCGCGGCCGGGGATCGGGAGGTCGGGAACGAGGTGGAGCCAGTGGCCGCGGGTGAAGTAGAGGGCCGTTGCGGTGATGAGGAGGAGGAACGAGACGGAGTAGAGGAGGTACGACATTTTGGACGACTTTCGCTTTCGAGGGCGCGGTCGAGATGGAATTTCGTTGGGCTGGTCGTCGATACGCTGGTGTGGTTGCTTCGCAATCGCCGGCTGCTTAGGTGGCTAGGCTCCGAAAAGCTAGTAGTGGTGGTAATCGTCGTGGTTTGGAATGAACAGAACGGAAGGCAAGGGAAATGAATAGTGTGGAAAAAAGAAGTCACAAAGAGAATGGTGTTTTGGCGCAAACGGTCAGAGACTGCCGTTCGAAAGGATCAAAGGATCATGTCGGCACCTGCAGGGAGACAGACGGTCGCGTTTGACTCCAGGGCAGAGTGAGGTTATGCGGAATGGAAGTGTAAGTGGTGAAGTTCGGCGACGAGCCAGGCGTACCGACCGACGTACGATGATGTGGAGGTGCAGTGGTGCGGGCTGCGTAAGTGCGCTGGACACTAATACTACCCAGGCTCCCCAGTTGGCCTCTTTCGGAAATGGGAGAGAGCCCTCAGGGACTCAGCGTCGCTGAAGGTGGACTCGGGCTGTCACTGCCCCCCGTAATCCCGTCTGATCCTGCAGCTTTTGGACTTCCATGGGGATCCACTTACTAAGGTCGGGCATGGAGCATTCGAAGGCGTACTACCTACGTACGTAACTTGTAAGGCTTGGGCGCAGGGCAAGCGCAGGGTACCGTGGCAGGGGCCTGGGCCGCCAGGGAGACCGTTACGGATGCCGACGGGCAAGCTTCCATTTGCATCACGTGAATACTTCCGCCCCCGCCAGCTGGGCCACGGGACGTGCTGAAGCTACCATGTATCCGTACCTTCCACGACGAACAAAGCTGGAGACCAGTAAATGATCTCAGGGCCGACTCAGGGCCGATTCAGTCCTTACATTGCGTTCCTGGTCTTCATTGTATGTGACTATGTCGAGGTCGGTGAAGACTCTACATGAGTTACTTCAACTACCTTATCTGTGGACATGCTCTTAATACCACTCTTCGTGGTTGAGGCCACGCAACCAGGAGGTGAAAGGCAATTTCCATGACACGCGTAACTAAGGCTTCTGCATAAGAGAGCCCCAAGAGGTACCCCAAAGCTCGGCCCCTGGAAACTTGATTATCCCGGTAGCTGGGGCTCACCGGCGCTCGCAACTTGGATACCTTCGTCCGGCCTGAGAAAGGTGGCAGCCTCCGATGAAGGTTTGCTCTTGAAGAGTGAATGTACTTCAGCTTCGGCGCCTATATAGTAAATGTCCATACTTTTTTTTGTAGAAAGTGTTGCCTAAATGTCCAATGATAGAGTAGCTGTATCTATATCACACAGTATTCCATCGCTTGTCTCAACCTGAATGGTGTGTGGGTGTTGGGGGGGGGGGGGGGGGCTCCCAAAAGCAACAGAGCTATTCTGACATACCGCCTGTGAAATAATTCGAGTTCTAGAGATAGCCGGTTGGTTTCGAACATATAGGTGTAATCAGCAGTTGGACTATATATGTCATGGTCACGATGTGGAACCGATATTATGTCGAAACGGTAGCTTGCTGGGATAACATGACGATTACATACCCGCAGACGAGAGGTGTTGCCATAAGATCATTTCCCATATAGATAGACCCTGCCTCTAGATAGAAAATCAATGGTGTGAATAATATAACTTCATAGTCCCGCAGTAGAGCGATACTGTGTATTTAAGAGTGAACAGCCCCTTAAAGGTGCCCATGAGGCAACCCGCTTTGTCACCGTTATCCTTCTGGATGGCTCACGAACGAGAATATCGTCGACTAACATGATGAGATGATGTAACAATATGGAATAAGTTCTGAAAGAAGACTGCGATCCAGGTGAGAGCCACAGACCGGCGACTTTTACCTGCTTGGCATTGTGCACGTATACAAAGACGAATCATTCTGTCGAGCCAGATGGTGAAGTGAGCTAGAGTGCCTACCTTGGCAGTGCCTCTCACAGACGAATTCGACTGCCTTGCAGTGGAGGATCGACAATGGATATGCAGTGCCTTAAATACCTTAGGATTGGCAAAGTTGGCCTCTTTGTCAACGTACTATACCCGTTGTAATGAAGTACTACACAAGAGACTGGATAAATGCGCCCATACAAGACGAATGGGTTTTTTTATGAGAGGATAAGATACTATGGCCTGGCGTTGGGATGTGCCTACCGGATATGTAGGCTGGACCCGATGGCATGACATCGAGCCGAATGATGGATTTGTATGAATCACTTGAACGGTAACCATTAGCTACACTCAGTACTAAAGCATTGATAGTCAGCGAAGATTCTCCGGAGAGATGCCTAAACTTTAGGCACTTCAACACCATGGAGTGTGTCGTTCCTAGATGTGTGGTTCACCTTTGTGCCTCGGATTAAATACCATGAATATTTCGCCCGTTGAATAGACCGATCTAGGCCCTAATTCAAACATGCTATCAATTGGGAAATCAGAACATACTAGAAATAGTATAGAAAAGAAGGCCAAGCATTACAGGCCTTATCCAAGAACCGCGCTTTATGATATATTGTCTTGCTATTATCTTGCAACTGTCAAGTTTTTGAGCTTAGCCACATATGTTGAAAGAGACGCAATACTCGACTTTCTGAATCCTGAACCGACCAAAAAAGAGCTTGAGCCTACCGCGTACTAGTACATTTGATAAGTGAGTTCGTGTAGTTGGAAATACGTAATCGCAATTGCGGTCGACTTATGACGAGGACGAGGTTGTACTTCGAGCCGGTTCAGGATGCAAGTGCACCGCCATCACCAGCCACATCCAGACTGGCCCGCCGGGGAGGGCTTTTGTGCCCCGGAGGGGACTCGGTGTGGCGTCGCCGATGAAATGAGTGGACCCAAGAGACGCTAGTCCGCAAAGCGACTGCTAAGCGATAGCCCACACATTCAATTCAGGCCATTGAATTCTACGAACACGCAGACCGGCATCAGAGCAATCGTGAAGGTATTCATCAACCATTCCGTGATCCCTCAAATCAGTCAAAATGGCCGCCACTCTGCCCAACGTTTCCGCCGACCTGATCTGGGAGGTCGTCCGTAAGTTTCACCGCGGCGCCCGGCTGCCAGCGATGCCGAACTCGATCTGAATGCGCAATTTTGCTCACACCTGCTTGTTTTCTCGATACAGGCGCCCAGAATGCGTTCCTGGTCAACCGCAACGACGCCGGCGGTCTCCAGCTCTCCCGCGACCCCCTTAACCTGGTCAACAAGCACTCCCGCAAGGTATGTTGGGATCGAATCGTCAGAATACTGGCGGGGTTGAAGGGCATCTTTCGCTAACTTGTATCGCAGTACGCCGGTTTCGTCAACGACAAGGTACGATTACACCCCAGGCCGATCGAACTCGATATTCCTCCCTCGCTCGAACGATTCGATCCTTCGCAACATCACGTAGCACAGAGATGACTGACATGTGACGATTAGGCCATCGGCGTTGTCCCCAACGAGAAGGGTGGTGTCAAGGTGATCAGCAAGAACCAGAAGAACTTCAACAAGCCCTCCAAGGGCTACACCGAGGTCACCTACGGCGGCAACAAGTCTTCCCGCAAGTGAGTTTTGGACCACCGCTACAACCACAAACTTGTTGTCGTAATGCGGCACATGGAACGGGGCAAGCACGAGGATTTAGGAGAACAAACAGATGACTGACGGCTGTCGAACCATAGGACCTACTCCGCCGTTGCCCGCCAGGCTGCCGCCGGCGGCTACCGTGGCGACCTCCGCGAGGCCGCTGTCCAGCGCGTCTCTGCCATCCGCCGCTCCCAGCGCGCCGTCAAGGCTACCCCCGAGAAGAAGCCCCGCGGTGTCAAGGCCAAGGCCGCCGCCGCTGCCGAGGCTGAGGCATAAATGTTGAGATGCTGATTTAGCGGGACGAAAAAAGAGAAAGAAACAGGCTTGGTTTGGGCGTTACGTCGAGCAAATAGAGAATACCTTTTTGAGGGACACAGGCGAAACAAATCAAAAGCTTGAGTCAAAGGCCACAAAATAATGACTGGGACTGGTTTTTCGTTTGCTCCAAACGAGTGCTGCTGCTTCCCCCCTTCGCATCTGATGCCATGCGTGTGAGGTATTTGTGAGGCTCTGGGCCAACGACTTGGGAGGGCGATGATGATGATGCATGTTGAAGTATACCTTATCTTATGCCATGACGCGCGCCTGCACAGAAAGGGAAAGCTCGGAGTGGGAGTGGAGTGAGGGTGATCGAAGAGGCCGACATCGAGATAGCACAGTAGCCGGACTACGGGTCTTGGTGTTGTCGATGCCGTGGTCCTCGGCCCTTACCCGGAGTTGCCCGACTAGAGTAGAGAGCGAATTCCTGCTGAACCTCGGGACCACGGGCAAGCATCGGAATGTCGAGGGTGTCATTCCGGCTTGAGCCATACCATCTTCCTACGTTGCCCCCCAAAAGTATTGTGTAGTGGAGCGGTATATTGATTGCAGTTTGTTGTTGGAGTGTTGATGAATGAGGAAAGACAGGGACGCTTCTACGTCTTGCACGGAGTAAGTCTTCGCCGACATTGACCTGATCGAGATACGTGGAATGGCACCTGCGCATACGGATACATGGCGGGGTAATTTTGCCAGCCGGGGTTGCATAGGTGCTCCTAACATGGCATTTCTAACACAACGGTACGTACTCTTGATATTGTGAGTAATTCGTGCCACAGTGTAGGTAATTCTTACATCTTCCATGAGCAAGATCTTAACCTCGTAGAAGCAACGAGGAGTGAAGATGTATTTTTAGTGAGCTATTCGCCCGCCCAAACACCACAGACAGGGCCCGTAGGTTATGTTTTGCCCAGCTGTCTCATCGCCGAGGATAATGATAGCTATCACGATCTGAAGCATGTCACAGGCTTCCCATAGGAATAATGGGGCCCGTCTTTGCGTTAGGTTCTTGTTTCTACCGTTCCCACACCCGAGTTTTGGCTATACATAGGAACGAGCTACCCCTGGAGCTCGGGACATCGGGACATCGGGACGAGGACGGGGGACCGTTCATCAGCAGGAAAACATCGGAAGGCATTGGTCCAGCTGGCCGGGAGTTGACGGGGGAGATCGAGCCTCGAATTACCGTCTTAGCCTCGTCCGTCTCTCACATGCATCAGACCGGAGGTGAATGGCGAACAAAACGGGTTGACGACGGATGTTGCAATTGGTTGCAGGACGTTGGTGGCAGGGGATTGGCGCAATCGATGCTAGGTATTGAGCAAGCACTGGGCAGTGGGCGGGAAACATCCAGAGCACCTAAGGTAGGTACCTGTAGAATGTATCTTTATCTTTCCTTCAGCGACTGCTTCCATGGGCTGGGCGTGTCTCAGTGGCCGCCTTTGTTTGGGTCGAATGACGAGGTATCTGCGACAGCTATTCCCTGGTGCGGCAAGCCGGAAGGTACCTTACACTCGCTCCTCTCTTTGTCCACTCTGCAGCCCGAGACAGCGGCAGCAGCAGCATCAGCAGGGCCAGCGAGCAAGCAGCAACGCAGCAACTGGTCCGGCTAATAAAGCACCGCAACCGCGCAAGTATAAGCTACAGGATCGGGCTTGCTGGGTGCAGCGGCGCAGTACATGAGGTACAATGCCGCAAGGTAACTACACGCGCAGTGCTGCTGTCGAGTCACTTTTCTGCGCATTACTGGCGCCTGCCGCCGCTACCACCTCACCTCGAGGAGCGATGGAGGAGCGTGCAATAGCTACAATGGAAACTTGAACCCCCCGTGCCTGCCCTGCCTCAGGAGCGGCCCCCCCATGGTCCCCTTCTCACCCCTCCAAGTTGCCCCTCTTTTTGACCCCTCCATCCAATGACACAGGCAAAGTCCCACGGAACGAGGGGTGGGAAACCAAAGGTCGCAATTCTCCCCGCGGTTGAACCTACGTCCCCGCCGACAGCCTCCGGACTAGGTATCAGCTGGCTCAGACTACTTCTACGTAACCTTGGCTCGGTTTACTTCTCCTCTCTTGCTCTCCCTTTTCATACTAAAGCAAACGATCTCCCGCTCTTGTGAGATTCATCTTCATACATCTTCCATCTTACCAGTAAAACCTTCAGTTTACGTGACTACTGTACGTTTGACGATGACCTCTCTCTCCCCCTCCCCTTAGTACTTGACAAGCGTGGATAATTGTAGCGAGAGCTCCCCACACTTGGCCTCGTACCATGCGCCAGAGCTCGACATGTTAAGCGAGCAAAGCTCCAAGATCACCCCGCTAATCCGCGAGAACCCTTCAGGCCACCCTCCTCCTTCATCCATCTCCTTTCTCAAACCGAATAACAAGAATCACAATCAAAATGGTCAAGGCCGGTATGTTCCCACCACCTGAGACTATCGCGCAAAGCCTCGTCAATCTAATCATTTCTTAGTTGTTGCTGGCGCCTCCGGCGGTATTGGACAGGTACAGTGAATCCGGAACCCCGCGTGGTCAGCAAATAACGCTCGCATTGCTCACCACCAACCTGTCTACTCTAGCCTCTGTCCCTCCTCCTCAAGCTCTCTCCCCTCGTCGATGAGCTTGCCTTGTACGATGTCGTCAACACCCCCGGCGTCGCCACCGATCTCTCCCACATCTCTTCCAATGCGGTACGTTTCATCGCAGTCTCAATTGTCTCGTGGCACCCGTAGTACCGATAGCTTGCTAAACAGAGATGCCGCAAACAGAAAATCGCTGGCTACCTGCCCAAGGATGATGGCGCCAAGGCCGCCTTCAAGGATGCCGATATCATCGTCATTCCCGCTGGTATCCCTCGTGAGTTACACTTGCGGAGCCTCGTCTGCGGCTTCTTTCTAACGGCAAATCCACTCTAGGCAAGCCTGGCATGACCCGCGACGATCTCTTCAACATCAATGCCGGTATCGTCAAGGGCCTCATCGAGGTTGCGGCCGAGGTCGCCCCCAAGGCCTTCATCCTTGTTATCTCCAACCCTGTCAACTCCACCGTCCCTATTTCCGCCGAGGTTCTGAAGGCCAAGGGTGTCTTCAACCCTCAGCGTCTGTTCGGTGTCACAACTCTCGACATTGTCAGAGCCGAGACCTTCGTTGCCGAGATCTCCGGCAAGTCCACCACCGAGCTCAATGTTCCCGTTATTGGCGGTCACTCCGGCGAGACCATTGTTCCCCTCTTCAGCAAGGTCAAGCCTTCAGTGTCCATCGCCGACGACAAGTACGATGCTCTCGTCAACCGTGTCCAGTTCGGTGGTGACGAGGTTGTCAAGGCCAAGGACGGCGCTGGTTCTGCCACTCTCTCCATGGCCTACGCTGGCTACAGGTAAGAAATCGGACGCTCGACAACTTAAAGGTCAGGGGCTGACGTGTGATAGATTCGCCGAGAAGGTCCTCAAGGCCCTTAAGGGCGAGAAGGGTCTTGTTGAGCCTAGCTACGTCTACCTCCCCGGCGTTCCCGGCGGCGAGGAGATTGCCAAGAAGACCGGCGTCGACTTCTTCTCCGTTCCCATCGAGCTTGGCGTAAGTTGCACAGCATCCCATCCTGTCCCCTGTCCAAATCTAAACGGATCCAACACTGACATATTCGTAGCCCAACGGTGCTGAGAAGGCCATCGACATTCTTGGCGACATCACAGAGAAGGAGCAGAAGCTTCTGGAGGCTGCGGTTGCAGGATTGAAGGGCAACATTCAGAAGGGTGTCGAGTTCGCCCACAAGGCTCCCCAAAAGTGATTCCCCCCTTTGTACACTTGTTTCCAGTAACAGCCCCCGACCCCCTCTCGAGGAAGCCGCATGACAACAGCTTCCAACAATGTAGCCAAAAAAATGGTGATAGATGAAATACAACCGAGGGAGAATTATGGCTGATCGACTCTTCTTTTTCCTAGGCTGTGAGGTGTTATTGGTCTCGCAAGTGTATGGTTGACCAGCGTATATAACACCAGCTGGGATTCTCTTGAGTCCGCGTACGTAGGGCAACGGCGTCGGTAGTTTTGGATATGGCGATAATTGCTGCTGGTTTATAATTGGAGTAAGACACCTTGGGCATCAACTCGAATGACCAGATCTTTGGTCGATACTCTGCAAAAAGTCTAAACTCTTTCAACGCTTGCATGCTGTGTCATTGACACTTCTCTATGGTTTCCCCACGCGCCATTTGTTTGGGACAGGGGCTTCTTGATACGTGAAGTTGGGTATTATGTGCTTGACGGCAGGGTCTTGATTTGGAAAATAGCTGCCGGTAGCTCGTTGGTCTCGGCTTGGACGGTTGCGTTGATACCTAATGCCGCTAGCGCTCCGCGCACAATCCCGCACGGGAACCAGAGGAACTGTAGCCAGACAAGTCAGCACCCTGTAGGTCGTCATATTGATAGATCGGCGTGGGTTTAGACGTACTGGCTGTGCCCGAACAACCGCCTGTCCGCCAGCTTCTGTACTCATTCTCGAGAACGGTTTGAACGAGTTGTCTGTCAGTACGTAAACGCCCTATTCCAACGGACTAGATCAGCCACCCAATTCCCAAGTCGCTCGTCTGGAGCGTCGCCCTTGACCAGGCCTTCCGATAGGTAGAGGGGATATCGCTGACGTACCCTGTGATTTGTCTTGAGGTTGTCAATCTGTTTTCTAAACACAAGCGACCAAAGATCCTTGCAGACAAACTTGATGACGTCGAGCGTATCGTTGAATCGTGGCCGGTCTCTCGAGAATCTGAACACCAAGTTCATAGACCGTCAGCTTCCAATCGTTGTAAAATCCCAATACTGTGTCTTCGTCCCCCCTTGCTATCGCCAAAGGCGGCACACAGAGGAAGAGGGAGGGAGGCACAAGAGGAAACGTACCTCTCAACAAGCCCCTGCCCAACACGATATCCCAGCGTCTCAAGCCGATAAAACACCGCATCCCGCTCCTCGTCCTCATCCAGCTTCCTGACTGTGCTCCCGCCCGCAGCCCCGTCCGCGCTCGACGGCGCAGCACCTCCGTCGGCCCCCCCGCCCTGACTGTGGCTCACCGTCGACAGCGCGTCAGCTGAAGCACCTCCTCCTGCAGCGGCAGCGCCCCCACCGGAACTATTCGCATCAGTCGGCGCGGCTTCGAGGTCTCTCGTCACGCGAAAGGCCATGGGCACGAGCTCGATGAGGAGGAAGTCGAGACAGGAGGAATTAAGGAAGGAGGCCGACGGGTCCGTGGCGTTGTACGGCGGCATGACGCTTTCGAAGGACATGGCTTCTTGCTGGCTGGGAAGCTAATTGTGGTATGGGCGTGGAAGAATAGTCGCTATGGTTCCTGGCTTCGTCGAGGAGGGTTTCGCGCGGTTATTGGCTCTCTCGAGTATGGTTCGTTTGTCTGTGTGGGGCTCGATTGTGATGAAAGCTTGGTGTTGATCCAAGGCAATGGAGACTAGGCAGCGAAGTTCGTAAGAGTCAGTTCGACGTGGAATCAGAGATGACGTTGATGCAATGGCGCTTGAAGGAAATCGCAGGAGTAGTTTTGGACACTGTTTCGTCGAGGCCAATGTGCGGTTCAAGGTAGGTCGCAGGTAGCTGGAGGCGGATGAACGATTGAAGCCGCTACCAAGGTAGGTAGGTACCTGAAAGAGCGAGGTCGGGTACGTACCTGATTTGACATGGAACGCCGTGGAGCTGGCCTCTAAGCTCTTCAGGGTCCACCCACCAGAGCTCCAATTCCGATTCGACAGGGATTACAGTAGATAACTTGCACGTTATGTTGGCACACGATCACGGACGGGTAATGATGGACGTAGACGAAGAGGAGAGTCCTCAGAGTGATTTCATCTCATTATACGGATGTGATATCCGTAGCGTAGTATTTGGTATTTGTATCCCTCGCTTTCCTAAGGTACCAAGCTGGCAAAGTTTCTGAGGCATCTACCTCACATCTAAGTAGAGCTTTGCTCAGACGCCTGCTATCGCCCTGATTCTTGCCTATGGCATAAGGCTGTTGGGGCTGTTGGAATATGTTTTGCCTCCTAAACGCCTGGACAGCTATCCATCCGTCCCTTTCCACGCCCAAAGAAAAAACACATACATGAGCCACAAATCCGCCTTCATTAGGTAGGGAAGTATGTACGTGCTGATTGAGGCGGCTAACCTCATGCTCCATATCTCGCAGCCCGTTGATAGAGATTGCCAGGATGGCCTCCTCAAAACATGCTGCTACTGTAACCATTGCTGTTGTAGTTACTCGATCCCGGCCCCTGTAGTTGCTGCCGCTTCGGAGGCGGTGCGGCTGGCTCATCATCGTCGGATAGGGTCAGGTCTATTGTCACCCTATCCGAATGCAGTCTCTTGGCGCTTGTTGTGGCCACGCCCCGCGGCATCGTCGAGCTTTCTCGAGACATCACCGTTGTCGTCGGAGTCGCCGTGCTGGCGACTGACCGGTTGGGAGTTTCAAAGTTTCGACTGCGAACTGGGTTGACCTCCACGATACCCCAGTCGTCGTCGTCGTCGTCATCATCGTCTTCGTCAACAAGGCCGCTTCCACCATTGGTCGGCCTGTTCTCGGCCTGTCCTGTGTTCACTCGCCACTGTCCGTCTGGTTCAATGGTGACTTGATCTAGGGACTTTGATGTGTTCGCTAGGATGTCTCTTACGTACCTTCGACGGATGTTAGCTAGAAATCGTGGGGGCGATTCATGGGACTTACTCGTCAACGGCCAGCTGTGCGTATGGCGCCGGTTTATTGCAAATCGGGCAAAGCCACTGAGGACCCTGCTCTTGCAATTGGAGGTACGACGTTGCGTCGAAACATTGGATGTGCGAACAGTTGACAGAGCGGCACGGGACATCAAGACGCATGTAGGATAGAGGACACTTGAGAGACAGGACTTGAGATGTCGTGACGATATCTGTATCCGCCGCTTTCTTGCTGACTGGAGGGTTTTAGTCTCTTGTTGATAATATTGGAGTAAATCGGCAAAACGTACTCTCCTCAATCACCTTGTTTTTGGGGATCTTCTGCCCCTTCTTGATGTTGTCGGCCAGGTCCTGCGCCGAGGTGATACGGCAGACGTTCAGGACAAGATAGAATTTCTGCAAACAAATTAAGTGTCAGCGGTAAAAGACGGAGCAGGGTATTGAGATTCGTAAATCTAAGGCAACCCACCTTTTGAGTCAACGCATAGGTGAACTCAACGAGATTTCTGTTGTCATTTTTCAGACGCAAATAACTCGTAATGTCGACTGGCCTTGTCGAGCCTGGCTTGTTCTTCAAGCCTCTGAGATTCGCCTTGACCTCGTTACCGTTGACCTTGATCTCCGACTGATGGGGAAACGCGATATCCTGGACGCCATTGCTATCTCCGGCGCAGAAGACCATGATGCGTAGTGACTTGTCATCGAGAACTCTGTTCAGATTGAGATTATCGCTGACTTTGACTGGAATCGAGACCATGTTCCTATGCTGGCTCATAGCTGATTGGGAAATTAGCAACGACCAAGATGAAACATGAAATGGCAACCTACCCTCGCACGAGCGCACATCGCCGACCCGGAACTGGATCTCGTAGAAGGGACTGTTCTTGAAAGAGAGCCCTGCATCAAAGTTAGGCGTTTGTTCAAAGGACTTTTGAGGGAATGACGTACCGCTTGATCCATACCCGGGCAGAGCAGGGCCATTCGCACCGCTGGGGCGGGCATTGCGCCCCCAGTATTGGTCTTGCCGCATCATTGACACTGGCGGAGTCGCTGTGGCGGGACGTCCACTCTTTTGAGAGGCGGGCGAAGCGGAGGAGCCGGTCCTTGTGGTCTCGATGCTTCGTTGGATTTGCTGGAAGCGAGTCGCGTCGCTGTTCTTGAAGGCTTCTTCGATAGCTGACGGGCAAAAGATGTTAGCCTTAGGTCGTTCTGAGAAGCAAACTTCGCTGCCTGGAGCAATGCTCAGACACGACAGCGCCCGTGAAACAGCTGGAGCCAGAGAAGGGGCGCAAAATGAGGTATCTCAGGCGGCCGAAAGGGCTCAAGAAGGAAAAGTACTCACCACTGACGATGCGACTTTGCAGAGCCGCCTTAACGCCGCTGCTAGTGAGCCCGTTGAGCTGACAAATTTGGGATAATTGGCGGTTCAGAAGCTGGTTGCTGTTCACCAGCTTGACCAGAGCCTGGAGCTCATGCCTCTGTATGGAGGTCATGGTTCTCGGGCGAGGTGAAAGGGTTGTGGTGGTGTCTTCGGTGACGGCCTCATGAAGGTTCGCAGGTGCGACGTCGGATCGACTTCGGTCGTTGGTACCTAGAGGCGCCGTCGACAGGCCGTGGGGGTAGGTGGCGGATACTTGTCTGCGTCAAAGTCGTCGGTCGAGGAATGGGTGGAAAGCAAAGAAGAGAAGGAGAACGACGGGCCTCAAGTGAAAATAACAGTCATGGGCGCGACCACACGAGGCAGGAGCGACGAGGCTCGTGGTGCGCGCCGACAGGCAAGAGCCAAAAGTGCGTGGGGAAGTTGCAGTCGGGTCGGTCGAGGAAGGCAAGGGCAGGGTAGGTAGCTCCCGTCCCGTACTGCTCGGTGGGTTGGTGGTGGTGGTGGCGGCTCTGCTGCTGCGCTGCCCTTCCCGTCTTTTTTTTTCCTTCTTCACTCTCGGCTTTGCGATAATGGAGACAGGCAGAGGGATATACCGATGTTCCCAAATGCGACAACGATAGCAGGTAACGACCCTGATGTGTGCGAAATTGTTTGTGCGCTTACCCACCGATACGAACTCTATTGCATCGAGCAGTAATATGAATATGATATCGACGCCCAAGGTAAGAGCAACGGCATTAGTCCAGCGTACGGATGAAGTGAGGTCAAACTAGGCTAGGGGCCATTTCTTGAGTCAGCAAAGGTTTGATGTCATCCGCGACTATCGGCCTTTGGGGGCTCTGTGAAGACGGGTGTTACTGAACGGGTAGGAGCCCACCACAGCTGAATACCTTGCGACTACAGCAGCAATCAAGCCGTATTCTGGATGTGGGCCTGAATTAAAGCAAGTGAAGCGTGAAGGTGAGTTATCCAAGGGAAGTGATGAGGTGAGATTCACAATTAGTGAGACTCGATGATGGTGTGGACACTGGCCGGGAAGTGTGTAGGCAGGAAATGGCGGCTCTGTGTGGTCTTTCTTAGGGGAGAGTAGGAAGTTGAACGTCCCCGTCGGGCAGGTGAAAGCCTGAACCGATGACTCTCTAGTGGGCAGTCCGCCGTTGTTTCAGCATCTGTGTCCCCTAAGAAGCAGACAACGCATTTGAGAAACCAAAATTCCTGGGTCATTGCCCGTCCCGTTCTGGAAACCACCGCCAGCCAGAGGCGCCTTCCAGGTGTTTGGAAGAATGTGGGGGTGTCAATAGCCGGCAGCCCCTGCGATGGCCGATTGACTGAGGTGAAGGTGGTCTAGCCCATGTGAGTGAGACGCCAGGATGGTTTTGCTGCCGTCCAAAGCGCTGCGGCCTGCATACCCTTCCTGACTGGACGACTGGATTGGCAGGCGGGGCACGGCTGCAACCACCTGTGTAAAATTTCCTATCATCACTCAGTGAAGACCGTTTGCTTTCACATGGTCACTCTCATCGACTTGAATACTCGACATTTCTCAGTAATCCGAGACATATCAAGGTTGTTCCTCACTCAGCCTGCTGTTAACTTCTTGCCTGTATAAACACAGCGAGACGTCTCCTCAAATCCTTCATAAACACTACACCGCCCGGTACATATCCGCAGCAATGGCCAAAAGCGCGAGAGCCAGCGTTATCAAGAAGAACAACCAGAGACTCAAGGCAAATGTCTTTGGTCCCGTTGAGCAGGCCAGAGCCGAGCGTCTCTCGGCGAAGCTGCTAGAATTGGCAAAGGCCCCCAAGCCTGAGAGGGAGGCAGACACCAAGATGGATGTTGAGGATGACGACGACGGTGAGTTCCCAGCCATTTTCCAAGGCAGTTCCATGAGGCAAAAAGTTTCGAAACTGACATTCCAAAAGCGGAAATCAACGGTGACGATGAGAAGAAGGAGGCCAAGGCGGATGACACCTGTAAGCTGAGCTCACTCGATAATTCCCGTCACAAAGACTGACTCTCGTCACAGCCATGGACGTTGACTCGGCGAAACCCAAGCGTCGCTCTGGAAGAATTCAGAAGCAAAGGAAGAAGACTTCCAAGGTCGTCTTCCCCAAGTACAGCGATCGTCGCGGAGGCTCCAAGGGCGGAGTTTCCAAGAGAAAGTAAAGGCTTGTTGTCCTTTCACTGGTTATTCCCCTCGCCTTTTGCAGCATCATGGGCGAAGAGTCGCGCTCGATCAAGAAAATCGTAGCGCGCTCACTCGGCGAGTCTCATGATGAGGAACTCATTCCTGGACATATCCAATTCCTTTTCCGGCGTTCTTGTGAATAGTGGGATACTAAAATTTTCATCGGTTATTTTGGGGGGTCATTTCACACTTTTCACCCCATTGAGAGAGTACATTGGAGACGCGGTCAAACAGTTGATAGACCGGTAGACATGGCGCTGGGCATGGCCAAATAGCTGCCAGACGAATAATGAAAAATCACTATCAACCTCCAGTTACTCTACGTTCAATACTATTTCAACGTACTTCATTCATTGATACTCAGTCCTGTGCCGGGTGAAGCGGAACAATATTACCTACTGGTCGTATCGGCCGGGGTTCTCTCTGCTCGGACTCCCCTACTATGTTCTCGACCAATCATCGTTCGGGCGCGACTCCCTCCAGTTCGGTGCATGTCATCCCTGTGCAAGAGCTGTTACAGTGTCCTCTCAGCTCCCGAGGTCCTGTTATGTCCATCATGCCTAGCGATGTACCAGGGTAATTATCTACCTGATTACTCCGTATTACCTCGATACCTTACCATCCCTACGGATACCTTGCGCATACTCTTTAGCTATTTGCTCCGCCTGCCGGACACTCGCTTTGCCCATTTGGGGTCTAAGCGACTGGATCCCGAGAACCTTGACGGAACTGCCACCGTTGCCTGCAGATTGGCAACTTCACCCGTCTTCCATCTCACCATGGTTTGCGCGCCTTTCATCCCTTGTCGCATCATGATCGAATAAGGCAGCTGCTTTCTGAACGCGATGACTCTATTCTCAAGCCATCAAACAACTCGACGACTTCAATAATATACTGAAAGTAAACGAGGCTTTCGTATTGCCATTCTGCGGCCAAAGGTCATCTTGATGGATACGCGACGACCATGTCTTTTCGGTACGGCCCGGGCTTCCTGGCAGCTCTTCTCACAATCGCCAACATCCTGATTCCACTGGCGGTTTTCACGTTTGCTACCGGTTTCTTTCCGTATAAGCCGGTTCTACCAGGTTTGGCTCAATATGAGGCCCTTGAATTTGGCCCGCCGCCACAGGCACCCTTCGACCGCCTCATTTTTATGGTCGTTGATGCGTTGCGAAGGTAAACGCGGCTCACAGTGCCCCCAGGTTTTTGACAATACTAACATCATCACAGCGACTTCGTATACTTGAATGGCACCGGCTTCACATACACTCAAGAGTACGCCGACGAGCACCCTACCGTCTCACTCTCACCGTGTTAACCATGTTATAGGCTCATCCGCGATGGTGCCGCCCTACCTTTCACGGCGTATGCGCGGTCACCAACCGTCACCATGCCCAGAATCAAAGCCATCACCACTGGCTCAATCCCGTCTTTCCTGGACGTCATCTTGAACCTGGACGAAGCAGATTCGTCCTCGACTCTCGCTGCTCAAGATACCTGGCTTGCCCAGATGAAAGCCAAGGAGACGGGGAAAATGCTCATGTACGGCGATGACACATGGCTGAAGCTCTTCCCGGGCACTTTTGACCGTGCCGATGGCACCGCGAGCTTCTTCGTAGCAGTGCGTCGTCTTCATGATCATCCCTTGCTGTCCCTTAACTGACTGGTCTAAGGACTTCACCGAAGTGGACAACAATGTCACCAGGCACATAGACAGCGAGCTGAAGAATGACGATTGGAGCACGTTAGTTCTCCACTACCTCGGGCTCGATCACATCGGGCATAAATCAGGACCGCGAAGGTAAGATTAGCTTTGGATCGCCTTCCGAATCTCCCTTGCTGACTATAGTTAGCTCACACATGGTACCCAAGCAACATGAGATGGACGGTATTGTGAAGCGTATATACAACGCCATGGAATCACGAGAACATATGGCTTCCACATTGATGGTTCTCTGCGGAGATCACGGTATGAACGATGCCGGCAATCATGGAGCTTCTTCTCCCGGAGAAACCTCTCCGGCGCTCGTTTTTATCTCTCCCAAACTAAAGGCTTTGCAACGGAACCTCCAAGCTCCTGTTCCATTTCGAGAGGACTTCTCCTACTACACCAAGATTGAGCAGTCAGACCTGGCACCCACCCTCGGTGCTCTGCTGGGCTTTCCGGTGCCGCAAAATAACCTTGGCGCCTTCATATCCGACTTCCTGCCTTTCTGGCCCGACAGTGAGTTTATGCAGGCTCCAGCTTCGGTTACGTAGTGGCTCACACTTGACAGGAAATGATCAGATCCAACTGCTCGTCCGCAATGCCCGGCAGATACTGAACATTGTGACAGTAACTTTTGGCTCCGAGATGTTTGACTTGGGGTCTACCTTTGATCAAAAAACGTGCTCAAATCCTCGGGATGATGCCCAGGAGCTAGCTTGTGAATGGCACCGCGTCAATGATGCACTCAAAACCATGGATGGCGAAGCCGAGTTAGATCCAACCTGGCGTGAAGCCATGTCAAAGGTACGTCAACACCCTGACCTCAGTGCATCAAACCATGAATCTGTGCTGACATCCAATAGTGGCTCAGCAGAGCGCAGGATCTGATGAGCAGCATGGCCAGCAACTACGACATGGGAAGGTTACATATCGGCGAAGCAGTTGTCGGCTTCGTTGCCAGTTCCCTGATATTCGGCGCTCGACTTAGTTTGATACCGCTACTGGCCATCTCAGTTACGTACGGCATCATGATGTTCGCGAGCAGCTACGTAGAAGAAGAACACCATTTCTGGTATTGGGCCACATCGGCCTGGCTGGGCTCCATGGGCATCAAAAAGATGCAGTCGTAAGTGCCAAGCATACTGTTAGCACTCACAATCACAAAGACTGACATGGGCTACAGCACCCGGTCGCCATCAGGAACACTAGCATCTCTTCTCATCGCCCTGATAGCAACTAGACTGATCCGGGGATGGAACCAGACAGGCCAGAAGCACGCCGGCGAGCCCGATATCGCTAAAACCTTCATCGTTACACGCCCTCCCATCCTTTGGGCCCTTGTCAGCGTAACCTATCTTTTCCTTTTTGTACAACTACTTAGAAAACTCCGCGGCCTTCCCCGCGCCGGCGTGACAGCTGCGTCGGCTCTTCTAGTCCTCTCCGCCTTCACGTTCAAGCTCGCCTTTACCAACGAAGACGCCCCGGAGCTCGTGACCGGGCCCCTAGCAACCCTCAACACCCTAACCCAGGGCATCTCCCTCGTCACCCGAGCCCGCCTCGTCTTCGCCGGCATCGGCGCCGCAGCCCTCTACTCATCCTACCTAGCCCTCTCCAACCCAAAGACCGAATCACGGCACACATCCCCCCTCCTCCACCACCTCATCACCCTCCTCCTCGCAACCCAATCCCGCGTCACAAACATCCCCCTCCTCCTCCTCTTCACCCTCCAACTACCTCTTCTCGCCTCTCTCGACCTCTCCCTGCCCCTCCTATCTACGACCTCCCTCCTCCTCCAGTACGCCTCCTTCTTCGCCTTTGGCGGCACAAACGCAATCTCCTCCGTCGATCTCTCGAGCGCCTACAACGGCGTGGGGGGCTTCGACGTCGTCGCCGTCGGCATCCTGACCTTTGTGAGCAACTGGGTCGGCCCCATCTACTGGGCGTCCGCAACGAACCTGCTCCTCCTGCAGTACCGCGGCCGCAGAGCCGGCAGCGACGAAGGCAGGTACGTGTTTTTGCGACACATAGGGCACACGACCTTGTTTACGGCGTGCAGCGTCGCGTTCGTCATGGTGGCGTGCGAGGCGCTGCGGACGCACCTGTTTGTCTGGACCGTATTTTCGCCAAAGTACCTGTACTGCATGGCCTGGGCCATTGGCCAGCATCTTCTCGTCAACGTCGTATTTGCTGGTTTGTTGTACCGTTTGGGATCGGCTTGATATACGAAGCATTCGCCACTATTCGCCAACTACCTACCGTAGGTAGTAGCAGGCTTGTAATACTAAGCAGAACGCGTTGAAAAGGATGAAAACAGCAAATACATTGTCAATCCTGCAAGGAGTTCATCATTACTAGTACATAGATCATAAATTCTTGTAGAGAAAACCGTTCCGCAATGCTCCCGGGATCCGGGGATAGGTATCCGTCAAGCCAAAAACATACCACCCGAATTGAAAGAACCCATCCCATTTGCCATGATACTCACTCACGCGCCCTCCTCATCCGAGAGCAGCTCGCTCACAATCGAGTCACCGTCATCCTGCCGCGTGTTCTGAATCACGGTATCATCGCTATTCTCGTCTTCCTCCTTAATATCAGGCTCCATCGTAATGGTCTTGTCCTCGTCGGCGTCGTGCAGCCTCGAGGACGCGACAGAACCGGCGACAGACGGCGCGACCGAGTCCGCACGCGACATGGCGACGGAGACGCTCCTGCTCATGCGGCGCGGCTCGCCGTCCTGCTGCTCGCCGAGATTGGCGACGATCTTGCCTAGGCTGACGTGGATCTTGTTGAGGGCGTTGCGGCCTGTGGTGTCGGTGACGAGTTTGTCGTTGACGGCAATGGCGATCTCGTCGTAAACCTCCCTGATCTTTTCTTCTGTGCTTGTGGGCGAGATGTAAAGCTTTCCGAGGAGGGGTGCGACCACCTTTTTCTCTTCCTCTGAGATTGTGGGTTAGCGCTGATGTTCTGAACATGAGTGGATGACAATGAAATAACCTACTGCTCAAGTTTCCGCCTAAGCGGTCCAGAATGTCTAGAGCGAATTCCAGATGAATATCACCATTAACAGTCTTCTTCTCCAAGTCGAGCCCAGTAGCAGGGTTGAAGCACTTGCGAGGATCAGTCCAGTCCACCAGGCAAGCACCAATCGTCGTCAGACTCTCCATCTCCTCATTGACATCGGCGTCATCGTCCTCCAAATTCTCACGGACGTTCAACAAGGCATGCAGGGCGTCCAGAGCGACGGTGCGCATGAGATCCTGGTTCTCCGCCCGCGAGTAGCAGAACACGGGCAGGAAATAGTTGAGAGCCTGCCTGACGCTCTGGTTGGATGCAGTGACAGGATCGAAGTATTGGACAACCAGCGTCTTGAGCATTTCCGCTGAAGCTTCCTGATCCGTGACAACACGGCCCAGAAGCAGCTTGGATACCGCCAAGGTAGCGGCAGCCTGGACCTCGGGGGATCTGATGCCCGACTTGAGCGCCTTGATGTAGATCTTGAGCAACGCTGGCGTTGAGCTCAATAGCTGAGCGCCATGGACGTTGAGGATATCAGTGAGAATTTGCAACGCGGTGATTTGTAGGGCAGTGTGGCCCTTGGTAAAGAAGTGCATGAACAGCGTCAGGTTCTCCTCGGCCAGTGACCTGTCGAGCAGGGAACAGAGACCCAAGCAGACGAGACCCCTCTCACGGACGGGTGCTTCGTGACTTCGCACAGCTGGGACGACGAGATTGTTAAGCATCGACACCAGGTGGTCGTTCTGCTGCAGGTCGCCAGCGACGTTTGATAACATGCACTGCACAATATGCAGACACTTCATGTTGATCATAATTTCCTTGACCGCCTTTGCCCTGGCCTCTTCTTCACTGAGCTCGGGACTCTTGTTCCGGCTCCCACTCCTCGTGGGGGTGGTGTCACCACTGACCTCGGATCTCGCCGAGTGAAAGCTGTCGTCGGTACGGTCATCAGGCGCTGGGTCGTCAACGATAGTATCATGAACGTCGGCAACAGCCTCCAATACCACTGAGCAGAACTCTTTCTCACCGGCGTTGTCCGGAGCACAAATGTCTCGGAGAACGTTGATCGTGAGTTTTGTTACATCGTCAGGGAGCTCGGGGACTGAGAGGGATTGGCGGAGGAGCGCAAACATCTTGCGACGGCCAACCTCATCGGAGTAGTCAAGAGTGATGGCAATGTGGAGCATCTGCTCGACAATGAACTCTTGCTCTACCGTGTCCTCTTCTTCATCTTCTTCGCTATCTGCCTGAGAGACCCTCTTGATAGCCTCAATCAGAACGCCGAGGTATCTTTCCAGATAGAATGCGAGCGTAGTCACTTCAGGCAGCTTCTCCTCGACCAGTGACTCGTACTTGCCATTGCCCTCGGTTCTGCAGAAGTCGTTGAAACTTCGAGCGGTAAAGACTGACTCTGCAGAGAGCGTCTCCCAAAAGTTCTTATCAAAGGTGACAGCTTCTCTGTAATCGGGTCTACCCTCCCAGAATCCCTTCATCGCTTCGAGGGCAACGCCATTTTCCACTCCAGAGTTCACGACGTCGATACGCTCTAGGAGCTCGTGAAGACCGTCGAAGTTTGGCGGTGCAGGTTCAGCGGGTGGCGCGCCCTCCTCAGGCGGCGGAACACCAGCGCAGTCCTCGATCCAGCGTTCACGGAACAGCCTGCCCGCCGATTTGCGGACATTCTCGTCTCTGTCGCGGAGACCCCATCTGAGGAGTTTCTCTCTCATTGAGAGAGAGAGATGTCGGAAGTCGCCGAGGGCGGGAAGCAGTCGCGAGTAGACCGCTCTGCGAGTCAAAGCATCCTGGTCTCTAGCGCGTTCGAGCAAGTATGGTAGGGTGGATGGGAGAATAGGGAGATTGACGAGAAGTGACCTTCTCACATCTGCGCTAGGATCGTTCTGTATGACCTCTAGCAGCTTCTCGAGAAGGCCGCTGGCCTCGTCGTCCTCGCTATCATCCTCATTCGCGGCGGCATCAACCTGATTGCCGGCCAAACGTCCCAGACCCAGAACCGCCTGTGCACGAACCATTGCCTCCTTGTCACGGATACGCTTAAGAAGACCATGGCGAAGTTTTTGGAAGAGATCGTCGTCGATGGCGTCGAGGGAGTTGATGATATGAGAGATCAACTGGGTGGATCGGTATCGCACAAACTTGTCCTTGGCCGTCATCAGGGGCAAAATTGTGCTCATGAGATAGCTGGTGAGTCTTGTGCTGGGGGTCTCGGGCATGATGCTAGCATCCTCGTCGACCTCTCCAAGAATCTCGTTGTCTTTGTCGTTGGCATGTCTAAGGAAGAATCCGACAAACCGAATGGTCTTCTCTCCAACACTCTCTGCCTTCTTGATAGGCATGACTCTTAGGACACATCGGACGAACTCGGAGTTGAAGGCTTCCTCATCGAAGTCGCTTGCTGCGGTCTTCTTCAGACTGGTCGGTTCGTATGCGCAAGCTTCCTGGATCTTGCGCAATGTGACAACCAACTTGCGGTGCGATGCTGTATTTCTTTGCGCATCGCGGAACACGGCGCATACTTGGCCGCGGAGCTCACTGTCCGGTCTTTCGGTCGGGATATCTGCGGCGACTGATGAGGAGCGGGATGCTGTTGATGCTCGGGAGCCAAGGGTCGCTGCTGAGGATTTGTGCGACACTGCCGCTGAGGTCCTCGTGGACCTTGTCGATACTCGTGCCGGCATAATGGGGTTTGTCGTCGTGTATTGTCGTTATATGGCGGCGGATTGGTCGAGACCGCGTGAAACTTCGGAAAAGTTGTCGTTGTTAATGAAGCCAAAAAATGATGTGTTTGTTGATTAGTCTCAAGGATGGATGACAGGCGCCCCGTTCGCGAATTAGCTGTCAACGCACACAATTACAGTGGGTGACTTACCCCCCGGCGCGTTTTTGTTTTTATCCAGTCTGCAACGGGCGAGTCAATAGACTTCCGGAACAGGTATAGCGCGGGGTCGGTCGACTTCATCCCCGCTTCCCGACTTCGAGTGCCCGCACGTGGTGATAAGCTTAGAAAAAAATCCTTATCGAAGAATTTGGCAGCAGCGAATTGCCAGCCATTTCCTGCGCAGAGAACGAAGCCTCTCCACAACCTACGGTAGTTGGGGTTTTCAACTTTAACTGATCCCGTTCTTTCTCTTGGGAAGCCGTTCGCAGAGATTTCTTTTTTTCCCGATTATTACTGTACAACATGTCGTCTCCCGGAAAGCCGCTTAAGCGGTCTCGAGCTGAGGAAGACGAGCACGATGCTCTCGTCGCAGCCGCCGTTGCAGAGAACATCGCCGCAGACGCTGTGTCGGAACCGAAAGCCAAGAAGGCCCGAACAGAAGCCAATCGCTCTCTTTTCGTTCGCTCCCTGCCTGCGACCGCCACCAGCGAATCGCTCACCGATTTCTTCTCCGAACATTTCCCTGTCAAGCATGCGACCGTTGTTCTCGACAAGGCGACCAAAGCTTCCCGAGGCTATGGCTTCGTTACATTGACAGATGCTGAAGATGCTACGGAGGCCAAGAAGAAGCTCAACAACATTCTCTGGGAGGGACGCCGCATCAAGGTCGATGTTGCCGAAGCTAGAACTCGTGACGCAAAGGAGAGTGCCGTTGGCGCGGCCGCATCTAGCGCAAAGCAAAAGCGTGCGGATGATCTTGAGGAAGCGAGGAAAGCCCCGAAGCTAATCATTCGCAACCTTCCTTGGTCTATCAAGTCTTCTGCGCAGCTGGGTGCGCTTTTCCGCGCCTATGGCATTGTCAAGTTCGCCGATCTTCCCCAGAACAAGGGCAAGCTCAAAGGATTTGGTTTCGTTACCCTTCGCGGCAGGAAAAATGCTGAGAAGGCTTTGGAGATGAACGGAAAGACCATTGACGGAAGAACCATTGCCGTTGATTGGGCTGTGGGCAAGGACGAATGGGAAAAGGCCAACGGCGCGAGGGAAGAGGAAAGAGATTCAAAGAAAAAGAACGAGGAGGGGGGGGAGGAGGAGGAGGAGGAAGATGCAGCCGAAGACGAGAATGCCAGCAAGGAGCTCACCGGAGCTGACGCAGATCTGGAAAACTTCATGAAGAACCATATCATGAACCTCGAGGACGAGGATGACGAGAATGAGGACGAAGACGAAGACGACGAGGATGATGAGGAGCTTTCCGACGGAGAGGAAGACAGCGAAGACGAGGAAGAGAAGAAGCCCGTCAAGAAAACGCAATCTACCGACAACACATCAACACTCTTCATTCGAAACCTGCCCTTTACCGTTACGGACGACCAATTAAAGGAGCACTTCGCTAAATTCGGTGCCGTCAGATATGCTCGCGTAGTGATGGATCGCGCAACTGACAGACCGGCGGGTACCGGGTTTGTCTGCTTCGTCAGCGAGGAAGACTCAAAAGCCTGCATCAAGGGCGCGCCGCGTACACAAGTCAACACCCTGCCCACAAAGCACTCTGTGTTGCAGGACGAGTCCGCAGACTCCGACGGCCGTTACACCTTGGAGGGCCGTTTGTTGCAGGTTGCTCAGGCAGTCAGCAAAGATGACGCCGAGCGCTTGGCCGCCGACGGCAGCGCCAAGAGACGTGAGAAGGACAAGCGTCGTCTTTTCCTGCTTAACGAGGGACAGCTCGATACTAGATCTGCCCTGTACCACAAGCTCACGCCTAACGAGGTAAAGATGAGAGAGGACAGCGCCAAGCAGCGCAAGAAGCTCGTTCAGAGCAACCCTTCGCTGCACATCAGTCTCACCCGTCTGGCTGTCCGCAACATCCCCCGCAACATCGGCGGCAAGGAGCTCAAGGAGTTGGCTCGCAAGGCCTGCGTCGAGTTCGCCACAGATGTCAAGGAGGGCAGACGTCAGCCCCTGTCCAAGGAGGAGAAGGTCAGAAGCGCAAAGGAGGACAAGGAGGCTGAGCACGACCGCAAGCTCAAACGCAAGGGTATCGTCCGCCAGGCCAAGATCGAGTTTGAGAGCCGCGAGGGCACCAAGGTCCCCGAGGCGAGCGGCGGCAAGTCCCGCGGATACGGTTTCATCGAGTACTCGTCACACCGCTGGGCGCTCATGGGCCTGCGCTTCCTCAACGGCTACCAGATGGAGAATGAGCACGGCAAGAAGCAGCGCCTGATTGTCGAGTTCGCTATCGAGAACGCCTCGGTTGTCGCTCGTCGCAAGGCCAATGAGAAGAACCTGGACCGCAACAAGCCCAACTCCCAGGCGGCTCCTCAGGCCGCGCAGAACGGGAAGAAGGGCGGCAAGTTCGACAAGACGGCCGGCGGCAAGGAGCTACCCAACATGGCTTCTATCAAGGACCAGAAGAAGGGCAAGAAGGGAAAGAAGGGAAACATGAACAAGGGACCCAGGGCGGAGAAGGAGGAGAACGGAGAAAAGTCTAGTGGTGACAAGACGCCCGCGAGCAAGGTTGACCGTGAAGATGTCAAGCCGCTGCTCATTGCGAGGAAGCGACTGATGAGGAAGAAGAAGGCTTCATCCCGAGGCTAGGGTATTCGATCAAAGGGCAGTTCTTGTGTGGGGAAGATAATTATGGGCGACTTGTTATTTGGATGTTTCATGCATCACAAAGGTTATTCAAAAGTATCGAAATTCAAATTTACACGGTAAATACTCTCTGCTTCATCGTGAACTTACATCTTTATGCTCATTCAGGTAAAATGACAAGTTGGCGTGATGTTGAAGTAGACTTCGTACGCACAAGTAGTACGCGCGGGTTCCTTATTAACAAATTGTCTATATACCTACACAGCAAAAACAAACCCCGGTTCCTTCCACACGCGCCTTTAAAAATAATGGACAGGTGTGATGTGAGTGTGACACCACCGCACGCAGTATTCCGAATGGCAAACTTTCTCTCTACCAGGAACGCCGATATGCAATGCTTGGCGGGAAAAAAACAATGATGACGCCTCCCTTCCAAAATCCCATTTGAATTCACAAACATCGGCGGCGATCCAAGTGCACTCTTGCCATTCCTCAAACCTCTTCTTCCGGATCTGTACCGCCGTCCCTCCTCTTCTTCTTTACCCTGAAAAAGTCGCCCAGCGTATCACTTAGGCTCCGCTGCCTTCCAGTGACTTGTTCACGAGAGGCGCCCTCGCCCGCCGTGCGACTGCGCTCCGCGATGCCACCGTCCTGATCTTCCCCTCTGCTTACTAGATTTTGCCTCTCGGCGTCGACATCTGCGCCCTCGCTATTGTCTTCGGGCATGAAGAGGCTCGCTCTGATGCTGGAACGCAGCCGACGCACCGACGGCCTACGCAGGAGCGGACTCTCTGCGTTCCTGAGAAGAGTGTCCTTGACGACGGCACTCACGGTAGAGGAGAGAGGGGAGGGGGAGAAGAGGGGCCCTGGGTAGTTGTGGCTGTGAGGTCGGGGTGGTAGTGATGTGCGTGGTGTAACGGGTCTGTCTGTTGGGTTTGTAGGATATCTAGGTTGGATCTGGCCGTCGTAGTAAGGCGTTGTCGGCTCTGACGGGGAGAAGCCGAAGCCGGGGAAGGTATGGATAGACTCGTCTGATATGGTCCTGACGCCTGGCGGGGGAAGGATTTCTTCTGTCGCCGAGTTGCTCCAGGGGTTGGCTAATAGCGGTTCTGACTCGGCGCCCGTAATGTTTCCCGCTGAAGCCGCTGTAGGAACGCGAAGGGTTGGAATGCCGGAGTCACGCTGTAAACTGAACGGCTTTGACCCGTTGTTTACGTTGTTCCCGTTTGAGGCTCGAGACGACCGGCGTGAGATTGACGAGGGAATGGAGGTGGAAGAAGGTGCGAGCGGTTGTGTCGGACTGTAGCCGTCTTGCTCAGCCAGGCCAATGGTCTCCTCCACGCCATCCACATCAGACATGCCATCATCCATGTCTTCCTCAACTCTACCACTAGTAATGAGGAAGACGCCAAAGAAGGTAAGCAGGCAGCCTCCAACGAATTTCCCAGCTTGCTCAGCTGAGGTTCTCTCAAAGTCGCGGTAGAGCACGGCGCTGCCAATGATGACGCTGAGAGTGAAGAGAACGAACTGGATGGGGATGACTTGGGTCGAGCTGAATCTCTGAAGTGACTTGTTGACGTAGCGCACCTGCATCACTGCCGTGAAGAGTAGGATGAAGATCAGTGCCCATGCGACGGGGGTCTTGAATGCAGCCAGGAGAGTCGTTGATAATATTGAAGACAAGCCCTTGGTCGAAAGAGCCGTGAAGCCGCCTAAAAGAAACAAAGATTAGGATATCATCGTTCGTACGCCCGTCCAACGCGGGAAGTACATACCAAATAATCCCACCAGGCCCAGATCAATCAGTATAGTCCGGTGACCATACCTCGGGCTCGCCCACATTAGGATGACAATCAGCGAGATCGTTACCGCCAAGTATATTTCGAATGCCAAAGTCGTGATCGCGTCCCACACATCGTCGGGGTCGAGCTTTGTCTCCTCCTGCTTGGCACTCAAAACTACAACGACTACTCCCGCCACGGCGATGACGACACCACCAAAGTCGCGCCGCCTGAACTTCTCGTTGAATAGTATCGGCGCAATAATGCAGTTGGAAATCAGGGCGACGACGCCTAGGGGCGACACAATGGAAGCGGGCGCGAAGCCGTACGCCAAAAAGTTGCCCAGCTCGCCCAATGTAATCAGGATCTGACCCGCCCACCAGTACGGCGACTGGAGATATGTCGAAGGGGCCTTCTCCTCGTCGCCGGAGTAGTCGGAGCCAGCGGACTCTTCGGAACGGAACGATCTTCTCAGAGGCTCGGATTCGCCGGCATCGTGGTCCGTAATCTGCCCGTTCTCTGGTAAGTCTCCATCTGTATCTCCTCCTCTTCCACCTCCGCCAACGGATCCATATGGCCCCGTCTGGCCTCCACTCGGCGCATGCTTGAGAGCCTCTTTCGCCCTACGTCGGACCCGGATGCGTTCACGGTGAAGTCGAAGGTGGGCGTATCGCTGGACGTTGAGGGCGAGTGCGATAAGGACGTTGCCGACGATGGCGGTGATGATGCCGATGAGGGAAGACCAATTCTGCAGGTCCTTTCCATCGTCGCCCGGTCGTGCCGCTGGCTCGGCAGCGATGACCGCATCGGCGACCGTCATGACGACTCGCTGGGTCGTGTATGTCGAGGCGAGGTTGAGTGGCACAATATTGTATCGCGGTCGGTCGGATCACAAGCTAATTTTTCGAAGCAGCTGGGGGTTTTTGGTACTAGTTTGGCGCAGACTGGAGATAATGACGACGGCGCGGATTGAGTCGCCTGTCATCCAAGCGCGACGGATGGTTGGACACGGCCAAGACGCAATATCATCTGGACGGCGCAAATAATGAGGGGGAATAGGGACCTCAAGCTCTGCGGGAAAGCAAATCGTCGGAGCCGGCCATGAGGATTTGCGTCAAGAATAGGATTTTAAGGCAATTGTCGTAATGTTGGAAGGATAAAAGATAGCTCATGGGAGGTAGGCAGTGAGAAGGTACTTAGGTACGGGACTGGAATAAGATGGATCAATCAAGATTTTAGTACAGGCGTTTAGCAGCCGCTACTCCGTACTCCCGTTCGATGAGGTGTGAGCCTGTGAGGTACTGCTACTTGGGTGACGCTCCTCCTGCCGCGACTTTCTCCTCTTCTGGGTCCGACACTCAGTTTCGACACATCGGTCGACAATACAGGCCCGACCCGACCCTGACGCGCGGGTCTGGGCATTTTGGGAGCATGAAAGTGAAAGCACGTTCCCACATTCAATCAGAGGGGCAATCAATTCCCCGGTCAAAGAGCCCCCAAAACTACGTTCCTCTCAAAGGAGGTCCCTGAAAGAATCAAAGACAGCGAGC
Source organism: Colletotrichum abscissum (assembly GCF_030869225.1). Classification (NCBI taxonomy): domain Eukaryota; kingdom Fungi; phylum Ascomycota; class Sordariomycetes; order Glomerellales; family Glomerellaceae; genus Colletotrichum; species Colletotrichum abscissum. The sequence continues at coordinate 304,826 of NW_026849987.1, read as the reverse complement.
ATTGAAAGGTGGGGCCCGGATTGATTCTATTAAAATGTAAAGTGTGGCTCAGGCGACATGTGGGGGTTTCCAGGCTTTCAGCATTTGCTGCTCAATGCTGTCATTTCGTGGGCGGGAGAGAAAATTGCAGGCACATCAGTCGAAAGAGCTCCGAACAATAGTGATCTTGGCATGTGAGAGCAAAGTGTTCCAAGTATTTTGGTATCTCTAGGTTACCTTAGTCCCGTTCATTCCTTAGCAGCCACACCGAGCAAAGGGTACTAACTCTAGCCACAGCTTCAAGTGGGAGGGAGGTACGGATACCTTTTCTCAGGCACTCGCCGAGTCGCCAGAGACAGCGGCTCGCTTGGAACGTAACCGGCCGGGGCAACCGGGCCAAGCCTCGGGGTCCATCCGCGTATCCGCGTTCTTCTGAGCCGACGTATTCGTAGTTGTTATCGGGGCGCCTAGTGCCTCGTTTAAACGATTGACCAGTGCACCCTGGCCACTTACCAGAGTTCGCCATCACACGTGCCTGCCACTGCTGCCAGCCTGAGCTATGCCTCAGCCATGGACGGGCTGTGGCTTGCGCGTTGGACCCGGGCTTCTCCTCCCGCCGTGTGCCGTCACCATGCTCTCCACCAATCCCAGGTTGTTGGGAAATTGTCGGAACTTCAGAGTCTCCGACCTATCAACTGACTGCATACCTGCTTGCAGACCCCGCCGTTCCCCGATCGCCACTGCCGGGTGACCTGATCTTAAGTCGACAACGTCGTCATTTTCATCGACTGTTGTTCCGTCAATTGATTCCGCAAACAACATCCCATCTTCTCCTATGTAGGCCTCGCGCCTTTGACTGGCAACCGAAGGCAAACTCGCCAACTGTTTACGACCAACATTAGAATCCATTCAACAACGCGTCTCATCAACTGAGACGCAGACGCGCGAAAGTCATTGACTTATAGCCTCGAAACACACCCGACAATCCATCTCATCTTAACCATGTCGAACGGCAACTCTTCAGACAACGTCTTCGTCCGCTTTAAACAGAAAGTCGACGACCACGTTGCATCGGCCTTCCAGCGGTTCCTGGGCATTCCTTCGGCCGTATCACGTCTCAACAGCTCATGGCCGGAACCGCCTCTGCCATCCCGTGAAAAAGAGCTTGGGGACACAAGGCCACTCACCGACAACAACACCAACTTACAGCCCCGTGTGTCATCCACGCAGCACCCGCACCCCACCGTCTTTGACCTCTTCGGCCCCATGTCGTCCATCTCAGCCCTCTTCAAGGCCGAAGAGGTCACCGAGTCTCTGTACCAGCTCATGTGCTTCTCGTTCATCATCGATTCGCCCTATTCACCATTACGACTCCATGATATGCCGCAGCCTGTGCCTCGGGATCTTCCCAACGGGGAGGACCCGACCTTGTTCGGATTCGAGGATGCGTTTGAGGATCTGCTTATGGTGAGCAGCGGTCAGGATCTGCCGGATATTTACGAACGTGTCCGCTTCAAAAAGGAAGTTCGCGACTCATTCCCTCATGGTCTGCCCCCGATGCTTTGGCTTCACCAGCTCACTCGCCAAGGTCTGTGGGATGGATGGGAACCAAGGCCAGAGGTGTTGGACAGGGCCGTGAGTGAGCGTTGGCAACGGTGGTTGCAAGAGCAGAACGACCCATTCAAAGACCAAAGGACACAATCTTCCCGAAATGACTCGGCCCCGGAGGAGAGGCGGAGGTCTGTCACGGAAGAGAATCCGGCACAGGAGTCCTCAGTTCGCCCCCCACAGGACCACGGAGAGACGGAGGAGGATTCATATTTTTCAGTCATGGGGTCAGCTCGTCTGAACACCTCGCGAGAGACGTCCACATCAACGGCGCCGACCCCCAGAAACTACTCCTCGACGAAGGATCTCTCACCACAAGGTCTACCCCAAGGATGGCGCGTCGTCGAGAAGGTGCAAGAACGGGAGGACGGCAAGGGAAACGTATACATCACCAAGACTATCACGACTTACAACGAGAGTGGCGAGGAGGTTGGTAAGCAGACGGAGAGACAGTCCAACTACACTTGGTCGGCGAGCTTCTCGACCGGCGGCTACAAAAACAGGGGCCGTGACCAGCGAGAGGACGATGGTATTGAGGACAAGGGCAGCTGGTTCTGGAAATGAAGCTGGATATTTTGGGTCGTCTCTGTTTTCACATCATAGCTTGGGGAGTTTCATTAGGTTGTAACTGGGCTGGGAAACGAATGGAATTTGTAAGAAAACTCCGAACCAAGGATTTTATTTGTGTACAGTTCGGGCGAAAATTCAACTTTCTGGAAAGTCAAATCCAACGAGAACACATTGTGCGATGAACAAATCTCTTCTGATGTAACAAGACTCGCTACTCTGACTTGTATTACTTGGCAGCTGGAGATGTGTAGCCTTTCGAGGTCCATGGTCGAGGGCTTCAAGTCTTCTTTGACAATACATGGCATCTCAGCTTTGCTAGTTGCAGGATCAATATAATTAGGATCTAACATTCAAGTGAAATTACACTAAAGAACAGCCACAGTACAATGACAGGGCATACGTCTCATGGCCCAAACTTCGTTGGCAACCTCGGTGGACAGGGTAACTTGACATTCGAATTGGGTCTGTGATGTGTACTCAAGACGCTTATCAGGATCGCTATAAATACACCAAGTATCGACACCTGCAGACTCACACACAAACTATAACGGGACCAGAGTCACCACCTGGAATAAGCATTCTCAGCTAACCCATTCCATCACGATTGTTGCCCTTTTACAGGCGAGGTGAATACACTTCTAGCATCCTGTCTTTGCGAAAAGTACATAACCACAACTTGGTCCGGTATTGCTTATCATAGTCGACGCTGTTCGTCTCCAAGTGCTGCGCTTCACACAACTAATGCCGTACATCTGGACATCACCTAGCTTATTCTATTCGACCATATAGAAGGGTCACGGGACACTCATCAGTCACATTTCACCGGCTGTGGGCGTGGATGGGCCGTTCCAGCTCTATGAAAGCGACGCCGGCCCTCGACTGCTCCCGACAATGGCAACGTTATGAAAGCTTCAACATCTGTGGCCGCGTTGTGTAAACTACGCTCAGAGGTAGACAAAGTACCGGTGTTTATTGGCCTGCGCCTCCTTCAGAGGCTTATCATGAGAAGGTTCCCCATTCAAGGTTGACTATTGGTGCTTATCACATCTCACCCTTATAAAGCATTTCTTAACACAATCTCTTTGGAAGTATATACATAACCATCTGAGTACCTTGTTATTGAGGGGTGAAATTCTTTGAAATTTACAAGTACAAGAATATAGTTTTGATAAAACAGTATAGTGCCTACCTGCCACTTAACTTAATATACTTTTTTAAGCTTGCCATGAGAGAAGGATGACTGTACTGCTGACTGCTTCCCATCGTGTGCACAAGCATCAGAAGCTTCATATTCTGAATTAGTCTGTTTCTTGACAGTGCTTTGAACTCGGTCTGACATCGAGGAGGGCAAAACCTTCCCCAATGGATCAGTAGGTCCTCGCCCCTTTCCGGATACTCAGGGTTCATGCAGCTCGAGCGCTTTCTTCGAATCATCACGTCAGTACCCTGGTCAACCTTTACGCATGACTTAGTCTGGATGACGGAAAGAGTAACTAATTTTTCTAAAGATCGGTGTTTTATCTTGCCATTCCTTCTTGAGGGCGGACACCCAATCTTCGACACCATTCGTCCCCAGCCAGTCGTCCACATCTGGCCTCTCCTAACCCAAACAGCCGGCCCAAATACCAAAAGTCTCCTTAGCTCTCATGAAGGATTTTCTTTTTGTCACAGGGCACCGTCCTTGGCGTGATGGACCCAACGGAAATTCAAATCCTTCTAAAGTCAGACAGCCGATTAAGTTTTCGAAGAAAAATCTCGCGAAGAGATTCTCTCCACCCCTTTTCCGTCGTCTTCATGTTCGATATGTAAAGGGGGGCGGGGGGCGTTTATACTTCACGGAGGTTCTTATGCAGCTAATTCCCGTCTCTCCATTCTATCACGCCACACATTGGACCGAAACTTATCATAGGCGATTCGCAATGAGCAAGTTTCCTACATGGCTAGCAACGCAATCTAACAAACCACCGAACGCCTCACAAGCCTCTAGAACCCGAATCAACGGCACAAGTGGCACACCGAGCCTTCCCTCTAGACTCTAGCCACCTTAGCTCTCCATCGCTCCCTCGTTCCCGCGAAGCCAGCCGGTCCTCCCCGTGATGATCCGATGTTTACGGTTTACCTAGTCACCCAAAGTAAGGTAGGAAAAGATAATAAAGCCCTTCCCAACACACACACGCACACCAAAGGGAGGCAAAATGTACCTTGCACTATACAATGCAAGCTTGGGAAGCCGTTGCCAATAATCAGGTGTTCCGGTTCACCAAGTTCGGTTTCGCAGTTGAGGGTGTCGTGCGCAAGAATATTTCGTCATTTCCACACTAAAGTAGTTTCCAGCAAAGGAGACCAAGACTACTGTAGGTAAGTAATGAACACCATCGCCAACCCAACTAACAAAAACCCTCGGAGAATCGGAAGGGAAACAAAACCAAGGCGGACGGACGGGGGAGAAGGAGCCGGCGTCAAACTGTCAACCGGTTGATTCTAATCTCTTCTCTCCCTCCTCCAGAGGAGTCCAAGACTCCCAGACCACATACCCTACTAGTAAGCCAACGCTCGGCATTAGCGTGTTTTCCTGTTTCTCCACGAGCGGCCCCCAAAGCACCGCAGACGTAAGTTGAAGCGGTCTAAACCAAAGTCAGATAGTTCAAGAAATGTCCCTCAGGGGGTGGACTGCGGCACACGATCAATCAATGCCCTCTCGCTCTCCAAAGAAGATCCACGAAGGAAGCTCATGCATCTATCTCGGCTTCTTCGCGGCGCAAGAAAACCTCGGTGGGATGCTGCGGACGCAGCATGTGAAGCCACGGCCTAGTTTTCAAGTCCTGCTAGATGTAGCTAAATTTCTCTGGTCATGAAACAGCCCAAATATCGAGCAGGATCGTCACAAAGTCCCCATCACTCGGCACCACTTTGCCCCCTTCATCGAGACGCCATTGGCGTTGCCTCAGAGTAAGACATTCCCATGGAGCTATCTCGGGGACAGCTCCGATGGAATCCCTGAAGAAGAAGAACGCGGGTTGCGATATCCGTACGGAGTACCTACCACCGAACCAGTACCACGACTCAAAAGCACGCGGAACAGGCGAATAGACACAGCCTACTTGACAGCTATCCGTGGACCCGCGGTCTACTTTGACTTTGGTCCAGCAGCTTTTTAGGCTGTTAGTTGCAGGGTGGCGCGGCGGGCTCGCGTTAGTCACGAGGCTACGGGTACCTTAACAAAGCCCAACAGTCGTCGTTGAGACGTGAGGGGGGGCCACAGACCGAAAGTCACATTATGCGGGAAATTCCCTCTCAAGTCGTCTCATAAGAGCTGTTCTAGCTCAGGCGGTTCTTCGGTCACGTCTCTCTCTCGTATCGTCAGACGCCCCTCAAGAAGAAGTGGCGGCGGGCAACAGAGAGCTTCAAGCTCCAGCAACTGCTAGTCTGCCTCGTGAGTTGTTGGTCGAACTGGCAAGGACCCGTTCAGCGGCGAGCAGCAGGGACCCCGTCCTGATGCCGACGACGAACCCCATCGACAAGATTGCGGGCCAATTTCCATCGCGATAAAAAGAGAACACGAAGATGCAATCCTGGACATGTCTGTCGATGGTGGCTTGCCCACTTAGAAAGGGCCCCTCACCCCCCGGCTTCTCCCGCATCCCAAGCCAATATCCTCCGAATTTGGGGCGGACGATCCATCGAATTTGGCCGAAACAGGTCGATCCTTCGCATGGGGGACGTGAAGGGGAGTAGAAGCCTGACGGGAAGACTGTTCCGCCCACGCCGCGCTCCAATAGTTTTCCTCGACCCCGGCGATGAATGCCGGCAGTTGCGCGAGCAAATACGGCACCAACATGCAAACACAACATTCTCTGTTCGGGTTCCCCATCAACGACACGACCGGCGTCGTCTTCATTGTCTGTGCGGGGGGCTCGAATCGTTCAGCCAGTCTGTCCGTCAGTCTGCCTGCGAGCGGGTTTTGGGCATCAAGCCGTCCCGAGACATACAATTCATCAAACACCAACGGGCCGGATGCGCACGGCCAGAGTTCGGGCTGTCAAGGGTGCCAGGGGGATCTCGTTGGTTGTATCCGACAAAGGCAGACCCCAAGCAAGTGTGATATCGAATGAGATCAGATATCAAGATGACCCTGCAGGCCATTGTCGACGTCGTCACCGCGTTTGTGTATATGCAGTACGTATATTCAAACGCTCTCGCATCAGATCTGCTCTGGGAACATCCATAGGCCAGCACAGGGAATAACGTTGGTGGCGTCAGGTCCAGATCGGGCGGTTTATCACCGCCCGGGATATCAGACACAATGGGGAAGTATCATGAGAGCAGAAAGTGAGACCAGAGAGATAAGAATAGCCGCCGCTGGTTCGACCAGCGTCAGACGTTCAACCTCATGGTCTAGCCTTGGCTGACGACTGACGTGGTGTTGCCCAAGTATTCGTAGAGGACTGCTACTCTAGGGCAAGGATCGACAGACCCGAGTCTGAGCGCCGGCGGAGAAAACTTTTCTCTCCATCCCACAACTACCTCCTTCATCTTTTCTGCTGATCACTACCGTCCGAGCGTTAGCGGACAAAGTTTGACAGGACTGCCTCTGGGAACGTTACGCGCTGGTTTGTAGGAGATTGACAAAGAACCTCTGGGTTGTGCCTAGCTCGTCGATGGACCATCCGAAGGTGGGCGTCCGAAAGCCATATGCCGCTCCCGGGATCGACGGCTTTGGGGGCCGGAGGATGCCCGGGTCGTTTGGAGCATCGATGAGCCGGATCCTCTCTGACGGACGGGGCGATAACCTTGGTTTGCTGTCGCATCGCTTACACGCTGCGTCGGCGATGTCCCCATCATCTGCACTCGATAACTCGGTATATATGCCGTCTGTATAAGAAGAGGCTGGTATGCGTCGACGTGATGAAACTCCAGCGTGACAGATGAACAGTGTCGGAAACTGCGAGAGACGGACGAGAAAGCGATAGGAAAAGCGCTATAATAGAAAAACTGCTATTGCAGATATGGACTGCTAGAAGCACGGGCAGAACTCTGGGTCCAAGCAACGCGGAGTTTGACAGGGAACATCATTCGATCCGCGATACCACTTCAACGGTCGCCTGTTTCTGGAGAGGGATTGCTTGCCGACAAGGCCTCACGGCGCTCAACTAGGCAGAGCAGATGAAACGACGGTCCATTTCTGGAAAGCTGGGCCGCTTGCCATCCAGTGGCAGCATGGCCCGAGTCTGGCTTTCCATTGTGTTCAAGACTCCAAAGCGACAGACTGGATGCAGCCGGACACATCAACACCGGGACTGCAGACGGCACATGAGGAGCCGGCGCCGGTCTGGATAAGCTATCGGGATCTCCCCTGCTCGGGGCGCGGTCGTAATGCGGTTGAAACTCTCGATCGATGACACGATTGCCTTGAAGAATCCTCGCCGTAGTGTTAGTGTAGCACCTCCAGTCTTTGCAATAAGATCGACCGTATTTCTAACACAGCGGTCAGAGGAAAATTAGTCACGTTTGGGTAATCCGCGGACGGCACTGATGAGCCATGGGTGTTGAGAAGTGAGCTGGTGATTGTGGCGTGATGTTGGAAGCATGTTGGGACTTGGGAAGATTGGGGTTACGAGACGACCAGTCGAGAGTCCAAGCTTCTCTGCCAGAATTGACAGCTACCTAATCCAGAGCAGTGAACGCGAACCCGTCTCACCAGCATCTCCCCAGATGGAAGTAGAAGAGAAGTGTGACACTCGGTTCACCTGTTGGTGGTTTGTGCCTGAAGCTGAAAAGGCCCAAGTTTGGTGTAATGATATGTATCCGTACAGAGTATTGTACGATGATTGCTGCCTCGACCTAGAGACTTCGTCCACACTGTGGGATGGGTGTCCTCTGGCCCAACAGAATTGCTGAGGATTGGGTTATTGTATCTCACGGCGATTGCCAGTGGTGATACAGGTATGGAGTAGGTAGAGACTGGCATTTTGGCAATATGCTCATGCATGCACGGCGTAGCGTAGGCCGCGAAAACAGGCCATCTGGCCTTCTCTTGGGCTTCCATGTAAGCTTCGCGGGACCTTGCAGACTCGCAAGGCCGATCAGCACTTCTTTGAGGGCATCGGCAGCACGCAGCTAGCAGTTGCACCGTCACACCGACTGACGAATCTGTCGTTAGCTTATGCTGCTGCAACGATGTGCTCGATACCTAGCTGTGGCACAGTGCATGGTCATGTATCCCAGCGAGTCCTCCAGGGTACGCGGGGGTTAGGACTGAAGCGGCGGCCATTGATCGGCGGTCCTCAGCAGAGTCTCAGTCGAGATACACCATATACCGTGCGATTGCAGCCTTCGCAAACTGAAGAAAGGGAAGAGACTAGCTGGCCCTCGTCGTGAGCCGCAGCTTCTGTGATCCTCCAATTCAGCCGTTCACTACTCGTGGATACAGACATCAGGGAAGATAATAATTGCGTGAAGCTGCGGCTATTTGCAACCAACGCGACGCTGCCTTGGGGCTGATCGACGGAATACCAACACCAATCCTGAGTCTAGAAGAAAGAAGGAAATGATGTCGTTCCTCTCCCGGAATATAGGCGCGTCGTCGAGAAACCGACAATCGAGCCCTTGGAGATCGGTCCCTTGAACGACGACTTTGAAGACCATGCTGCAGGCATGTGTTCCCCGGGATTCCCATCCTTCTCCGCATTCAAGGCCATAGTTAGGGCAGCCTATTCCAGATTTTGTTCTACGTGCAGCGACGGCACAAGCAATATTGATATGTGTCTGCCTTTTGGCTGACCTTTTCTTCGTTGCGTCCGAGGTCTGGAACTAGAGCCTCGGCCGGATGACTGAGGTCGGTTGTTTCCCCTTCTCGTACCTTAGTTGGCAATTGCCACCTCAGTGTTCCTTCAAGATACGGTTAATTGTGTTCTTCATTTCTATGCCTTGTCCCGCGTCCTTCGGACCGATCATGCAGTCTGACAGGAGTGGTTGATCGTTGTGGAACCTGTGCGGACATGCGTTGCGTTGAGCGGCGCGTCTGCGGATAGACTTGCTGACGGTAGCTCGCGAATGACGGCGTCGGAATTGGCCGTCCTAGCCGACCTGCCCGGCCACGAATCTTGAGAGGAGAAATGCACGAATGCGGCAAAGTCCAACAACGTCCCAGGGTTCGCGTTCTGGAAATGACGGCGTTGCAACCGCCAAGGTTCAACCCGCGATACAGCTAGCTACAGCCTACAGATGAGTTGACAATAGCTGAGTCGTAAGCATGACTTTTCGTCCCTCATATCCTCGGCCGAGGCTGCAAGTCAGCTAGCTAGCTATCCGTAAGCTGCATTGTAAACCTAGTTGCTGTCATGTGTGGTTTGATGAAGAACAGCCCCCGGTGTTCTGGCATCCAACTGGCCCGAGACACGACCCTCCAACACGATGTATCCAATTTCCCGGCCGCAGGGTAATAGCTCTTGGATGTCCTGCAAAGCAGCATGCGGAAGGATCAGCATAGAGAGAGAAATGGCTGGTGATGGCGTGGGACCAACAACAATGACCAAGATGAGCGAATAGCATCGAGGTGGCGGCAGGTTGGTCAAGACGCCAACGAGAGATGCTCATATCGGTTAGAGGGGAACGAACAGACACACCAGAGGTCCACTGCCATGAAGAGCTACCCGTGCGAACAATGGCTGATCTCGCTGTAGTTCAGGTATTTGCTGATGAGGCTAGTGGTGCCCATCATTCTTTATCGAATTGAGTCAGTAGGATGGGTAAGGTACATTGAATACTCAGAGTTGTCTATTGAGCGTGCTCGAGGCGCGACAAGGCGAGAGTTGACTGGTCCATTTCCCAGTCTTGCCAATTGCAATAAGCCTGTATTCGCTTGACTCTCGCTAAAGTAACCTTTTGGTCCGCCTTGTGGCCTTAACAAGACGTCACAAACCTTATTGTTTCCATTTCTATATCAGACCCCAGGCGGGACGATGAACTATGGTGACATAGGTTGCCACAAGAAACACAAACAATGTAGCGAAGTGTTGCGTCAAGTAGAGAGTGGGCAGAAGAAACACCACCAGCACGAGGAACAATTGAGAGATTCCCAACCATATCCGTACTGTACACGAGTGCCTTGATAGTGGTATTCTGCTGCCACTGGCTGGTTAGCGCAACCTACCGTGCGTTCGGTTGAGCAAGGTTGCCAAAAAAGACAAGACAGGCACACAGGCTGGTGCTGGAGGGGCGGGAGAGAGCGCCGTCTACGTAGTAGTGTACTGCAGAACATCCTTGACGTCCAACCGTTGCAACGTTGACATGGACCGGCTTCATAGTCCCCGTTTCTTGCGAAGCGGCCTTGCCCACAGTGCATTGAATTCCATAGTACCCGCCCACCCTTCTTCCGCCTGTCGCCCCAATCGAAGGGTCTGACGTTCGAGCCAATGGTGGCCTGCAGTAGTATTTGGTGATATAGATGCCGGACTTGGCTCGAGGAAAAGGATCGCTTGTGAGAAGAGAACCAGGGAGCTGTCTGACAGGCACAGACACATGCGCAAGCACAGGGTTGGCGGGCTCCAACGTCGGGGAGCTTTCCATAGGAACCTTGGCCCGCCAGAAGGATGAGGATGAGGAGCATGCCGTTGCATTTGTTCTGGGGTAAACGGACCTGTTTCCCTTCTGATTCGGGTAAATCGTCCCGCCTTAGGTCCAAGGTTCTACGTGGAATAGTACGCAGCTATAGCCTTGACAACCAAAGTTAAGTTGACAATGAGAGTGCTGTGAAGTCAGACAAGTTGTGTGTGTGTGTGTCGAGAAGCTTAAGATGTCGAATTGCGCTCAGCAACCAAGGCTCGCTCTCGGTATCTCGCCTGCTTAACAATTGTCCGCCCGCCCGCCCGCCCGTCGACCATTGGGGCTTTGAAGACAAGGCTCGGGAAGTTCTCTGACTCTGCAGTTCTGATTAGTGAATATTACGCCGTAGTCCTGTGCCATCCCAGCTCTCAGGTTCCAACCTTGGGCCGAAGAAAAAGCAATGGCCTAGGCCTAGAACTCTGTGACCCAGAGATATCGCCGATTACCCCACCTCAGTTACGGCAACGCAAGCCAACCGCCGCCTGTGCCGCCTTGGGCTCGAGTCGAGTGTCAATACCGATGTAATTTGGACTCTGGAGGCATGACTTGGTGATCAAGGCTTGCTCATGGACTTGATGGAACATGCCACATTGATTGAGCGGACAACTCGCGAGTAAATGACCGGCCAGGTACTTTGATAATCTGCATGCAGCATGTACGAATAGAGAGGGCGAGAAAAAGCCCTAAAAGACTGACCGGCCTTGGGTTCGTCGTGCCACGAGTTGCAGACTTGCAGTTGCAGTTGCAGTCGCCAACCCAAGTTCCTTCCAGGTTCCATGTGTCTGTGGATTCTGGCTACCTCCACTTACTGAAGGTGGATTGAGCAGGCACGCAGGACCCCTGGATTCTGACTGGGTCGAGTGGATCGAGTCGTGGGGTTCAGGGCAGCACGCAGTTGCGACTTGTAGTTCGTCTCCATTCCCACATTTTGCCTGCGTGTGTTCTTCTTCCTGTTCCTGCCTTCCTTGTTTTGGGACGGTGAAAGTTCAACAATCACACTGTTGAGAGAACTACGTACTCCCTGAACAGTAAAGTAAGGGTTAAAATCGAGGTCGGAGGTGCTGCTGATGCTGCCGTCTGCGTACTTCCTGCAGCAACCCAGGTCTACCTAAGGTACACAGTACACTAAGGCAGGTGCAGGTGTGGATACTCGAGATACGCTAGGGCCAACTGGGACTCGTGGGAGAGAACGGCGTGGAGCGACGGTTACTCAACGGCGGAAGGAGTCAAGGACTCAAGGTGACTGAAGTTCAAAATGGCAGGCGCAAGATGCCAACCTACTCCCGTCAGACACTTGAGCTCCCGTCGTCAATACACGTACCTTTCTCAGGCACCTTGCCTTGTCTTACCTAAAACCAAGATACATAGGCAGGAATGGGCAAGGATATGCGATGAGTAAGGTAGGTAGGTACCTTTGGACATGCCTTCCTTCCTTGTGCCCTCTCTTTACCTTTGGATTCTGGCTGTGTCTCTACAGTGGGGACCCATTAGTGTCCATACAGCGCACAGTATCCCGCAAGATCAGGGATTTTCAACAGTAAAAACAAGCATTAACCATAACAATAAAATAAAAATAAAAACATAATATAATATATTAAGTAATGATTTATCATATTATAAAGTTATATTAGGTTTTATCTTAAATTCGCTATGTTATTAAACCTTCTCTAAAATATGATAAGATAAATCTTACTTATAGTAGATTATAGGGCGTTAAGAGTGCGAATAATACTGTGTTTATTAGTACATTTTAAAAATATTCGGGTACTAGTTTTTCAACTACTAATTAAGTAATAGAGAAAATTACTAAAATTTTATAAAAATAATCTTTATATTATTTTAATAGTAAAATATTTTTTAGAATTTTCTGAGCTATAATTATCACTTAAATAGTAGAGATATTACTTATATTAGTATAATAAAGTTAGTGGGTTTACGCTGACGCACTGGGAGGTGTATTGAAACTAATGGATCCTTACTGTACCTCACTGGTCTAGGTTCCCGTCCCGCCCCCTCCCCGCCTTGGACGTCTCCTTCCTACGCAACGGGTTTCGCTTTCCCGGACTGCCATGTTTCCCTTGTGTCCGTCTTCCTTCCGGAAACGACCACTTGAACCGACCAGTAAGAGTCATGGCCGCCGGAGCCAAAGCCGGAGCGGGAGGCCATAATCAGATTGCAAGCTGCCGATCCGATAGAGCTTGTGATATGCACCTACCTAATTAATTACTACAAGTTACCTACCCTACCTGCGTCTGAGTAAGGCACGAATGCCCCAATGTCAGGGAAGGTACGAGTAGGCAAGTACCTTACGAATAGAGAAATGGAGCATGAGAGAGGAAATTTGAGTAGGTGCAATAGACACGAGTGTTCATAGTTTCTCTCCCAGTGTGGCAGAGGGTTCATCTCATTACCAAATTCACGACTCCCGTTGTCCACTGCACTTTCTCCGCAAGTTCGTTCGAATACAGCAATCATGACACTAAGTAATCCCTTTTGTCCCGCCTGCATCCCCCGGTCAGTCGCCATTTGCTAAATTCATCACTTCGTCCCGGAAAGACATGCAATTTACCAGACAGCTGCCAGACAGGCTAGCCATGACTTACTATCCGACCGTCTGGAAAGCTTCATTTCGTTTCTTCAATTCGCCCGCCTTATCCGTCCATCACTTCACTCTGTCCGGCAAACCCAATGTCAATCAATTCCCCAATCAGAGCGACTCATTACAACCGCGCGACCAACCCACATAGCAACGTTCTGAATCAGTCTGCAGCAATTTCCATGCGACTCCCCAATCCGACCTTCACCTGGCCGTAATCTTCCCAGGAACCCAGAACACAGGATACGGCATACAGGATACGGCATACGGGATCCCAACAACCTAAGCACCCGCGTCTCTTGTCCCGAACTGAAGGTTCTCACTCGTCGACACATCCCCGGAGCCCTGGATTTCCTTCCCGTCCTCTCGGCCAACCCTGGTGCCTTCTCCAGCCCGCCGATACTACGTGGAATCCGACCGGGATCTTGTTCCTTTCCTCAACCCAAAAGAGAACACACCGCGTACGGTCATCTGCGGACTACTGCACATTGCGTCGCCCAGTTGCGTAAAGCAGCCAAGGTACGTAATAAGGGCCTGGCAAACTTTCTTTCTCACCGGCTCGACACTGAACAGTCGAAAGCCCTGTACTGCAGAACCTGGCAGTATCCGTACGCTGTACTGATGCAGAGAGCATTTCTCGTCTCTCGGGCTCCGCAGAAACTGGCTGCGAAAGTACTCCGTACCTACCACTAGTCCGGTCATCGCCAGTATCAGAAAGCCAGAACCCAATCGAAGCCACCACCATCACTCTGCGTCCCTAGGACCTTGCTTGCCATGCCTATTGGATAACCAGGCCGTACCTAGTCCGGTGCCCCTGCAGATGGCCTCGGCTTCGCTTGGCGGCCTACGGATTCACTATGCACGCAGTACCAGACAAGCCAAGCTCCCATGTGCGCTTGCTTTTGCTCTGCCGCACCGCTGCACCGTGCCGTCCCCATCATCCCTTCGCCTCGAAAATGGGACTGGCCTACGTCCGTACCTACGCAGCTCTGGATACGCTGTACTACTCCATAGTCGCCCTCGGTCCCGTGTTACGTACCCGCCTGCCGTGCTGCGAGACGCGATTTGAAAGCTGATCTGAATTGAGTTGCGGATTACGAAGCAGCATACGTACAGAGATCTACCCTGCGTATCTTGCGGCCATGGCCATGGATACCGTCACACTCACTGCTGGTCTGCCATACGAGCTGGAAAGACTTCTTTGAGCCACTAACACTACGTACACCATCCCCGGCCCCCGCCTGTCTGGTCAAGCCTGCAGCTTTGCTTCTCCATTACCTCTACCTTTGAGCGAATAGGCAGTCGTCCCGCCTCTGTGGGACAGTGGAAACAGAGAAGAAAAACGGCTCTGGCGCCGTTGTCTGTGCGTTGGGTGTATGCAACTCTGGTCCGCCTTTAGCTAACCCTCAACGAGGTGCCCAGCAAGGAAAAATGAGGGAAAGAAAAAGGCGCATTCTCGGATCACTGTCTTGGTAGCCAATGCCTGTCGAGAGTTCTGACGAGCTTTGAAATACCCGGTGCCCGCAATGGAGAGGACACGAGCAACATATGCAAAGGCGGACAGCATGGGGGGAAACAGAGGGTCTCAAAAGCTCGGCTTGTTCGCGACTCAGTCAATCAGTCCCTCTTTGAGTTCCTCACGCCCATGGGATACTCGACAGGCAGATAGACCCGGTCGGCGGACTCGGAAATACCTACTACGTAGGTTGCTGTTCTCACTACTCGAGCTGCGAAACCCCCCCTCTCTCTCTCTCTCAATTGCGCGAGGCTGTGGTCAACAAAGTCACTCATCTTGCGCAAGCCTGCGTGTTAGTGTACTCCATAATCTGAATATGACTCAGCAGTGTACCTGAGTGCTAGCTCATCCATAGGACCAAGACCAATGCTCAACTAGTCAGGTACCCAGGCGAGGATTCAGTACTCCAGGAGAGCATTGAGGCTTGATAACGCATTTCTCATGCTCTTGCACCGTGAATCGGTTTTTTTGCAAATTACGGTAACGCACAGCAGCTTCCCAATTCTTCGCCTTGGTCCCTCTACTCCGAAAACCTTTTGTCAATTCAAGCCAAGCCGAACCCCGCAGTCGTCATCTTTGGGTTCAACGCCTCAAAGATGACATCTTTCACAAAAGGACCTGTACGACCGACCTTACTATCTGGGAGAGATGGGTCTTGCGTGGAGCAAAAAACATGTGTGATAGGGAATAAGATCTGGAAATCAACATGGCAGACATGCACCAGCTCCGGGAACCCCGTGGAGCAAATGTGGCTGGGCAAGTTCAAGCCCCAGCTGCCAGCTGGACGTAGCCCTGAGCTTGCTTGCCCTGGACAAGGCTCGGCGTCGCCTTGCCTTGCCTTGCCTTGCCTTGCCCCAAGGTATCCGCACCCTGGCTGGTTTCTTCCGCCCACTGGCGTTTGGGCAACCTAGCTCGAACAGGGTCTGACGGGGAATTCCAGAACCGACCGACCGACAAATATCGACAGGGCAGAAGAGGCGTGAGAGAGCTTGTCAGTCGAGTTTGCCCTCTTGCGCCTTGCAGCGCCAATCAATCATGGATCTGGGACTAGGGTATCGGCCTTCGGGGGACTGGGAGTATGGCACGCGGGTCAAGAATGAGGTATACCCGTCCTCTCCCCTCGCGTCCACCCACTGACCGCACTGCCATAATGCCAACAACGGTCGTTGTCTCACGCTACGCAGAATGACTGGGCTGTCTCAGAGCCCCCGTTACCACCGCAGACCTAACGGTCAGGCCAACGTCGGTCTTGAAACTTGAGACACTCAGTTGTACGGCATTTACTATGAAGGCCGGGGGGCCAGCTCCGTTGTGAGCTTGACCGCTTCGTTTCTCATGCGCCGGTCGGCGCCCTGCATCTGCCCGATTTCCAACCGATTGACTACCACCTGGATGGCGGATGCCGGATGATGGTACACGGCAGCCCTCGGCAGCTCGCAACCTGCCCCAGGGATGGTCTCTCTTGCGCTGCTGCGCACGAAGAAGCAATACCGTACGGCCGGCAACCTACAAAGCCCACAATTGCGTGGTCCCTTG
Source organism: Colletotrichum abscissum (assembly GCF_030869225.1). Lineage (NCBI taxonomy): Eukaryota > Fungi > Ascomycota > Sordariomycetes > Glomerellales > Glomerellaceae > Colletotrichum > Colletotrichum abscissum. The sequence continues at coordinate 288,417 of NW_026849987.1, read as the reverse complement.
TTCACCATGTCCACTCCAGCGTCCATGGACCCAGACCTCCTCACTATTCTTGACACTGGGAAAGCCCTCTGGCGGGGACCATAGCCCTCTGGTAGTCGTCGATCATGATCTGTCACAATCTGGATCTAGCGCCGCTCGACGCGCTTTGAAAATCTTCAAACGCCTCATACAGACGAGTGTCCACGGACTAGCCACGTCAATGAGAAATAAGAAACTCAAACTTGGGCTACGGAGACGTCCCGCGGACCTCACCTGCTCCCAGATCTGACATCAACGATTTACTGCTATGTGGAGCGATTGCATGCATCTCACATCATCTCTGCATTGATACGAAATCAGCCTGGCAAGGAGCCATGCAGCAAGAAAAAGATGCTGTGTTACAGCCTACGGGGACGGTAGGTCGATTGACTGGATGAATCATCGGCAATCTGGCCAGAACTAGCAGCACCGTCGATTTCATCGTCTACTCAGTGTTGGCGAAGGACATATCGCCAGTCTATTGAGCTTCCCTAACGTAATGCAACGTTTTCATCCCATGAGCACTTACTGGCCAAAGCTCTCAACCTCATGTTCACCTCGAGTGCCAAAGTTCAGATGAAAGAGATCAACGACTTTGTTTTTGCCGAGGTAGGGATCTGAAGAGTGTCAGAGCTGCGTTCAGAGCATGGGTTGAAACAGCTGCTCGATGTAACTTCTATCCGTCCATCTCAACGCACGACTCAAGAACCTTATTGTGTGCTTGGGAGGCCAAAAATGTCTGGCCAGTTCGGATGAAACTGGTGAAATTTTCGACACGCCAGGGTTCGAATGGGTCATCGCCTACAGAGCATCTTGGGAGATAAACTCGATCAAGAATATTGAGTTCACTGGGCGGCTTCCCATAAGTGAAAAGTGCATGCACGGTCCGTGGAGTTTGCTCGTCGTTTTCGAGCTTCTGAGACTTGTCATAACAGGGGCGTTCTCGGGTGGAAAAGGCGGAATCTCGTTGGTAGAGAGATCGGCCTGTCATCAGCAATCTTACCACAAACATGCGAGCGGTTTGTACAAGCAACGCGTGAGAGACGGTTTGCCAGCTTTTGGCTAGGATTACCCTGTTCCGGCCAACCAGGCTGGTGGTTGTGCACAATCACGCAGAGACCTACACCTTGCGCGCGTACACACACGACAAGGTTCTTGTGGCTGATTCGAATAGTGCATAAGAGTTGGAAGCACAACATACCGAACAGACACTACACAAAATGTGTAAAGTATTGAGTCCCTCTCGGCCATTGAGCGTACCGCCATGGTCGGCACATCGTAGCTTCCGAGTCTTGTCGTGGCGACGGCGCCAACTTGGAGGCAAGATCGGTTCTAAGACCGTCTGCCATCGACCGCTAGCTTCAGGGGCAATCCTTTCAGCTTCGCGCCCAACGCACAGGTCCAAGATCGGTCCTGAAGAAAATAGGCCTCAGAAAAGGAGACGATAAGGGAAAGGAAGAAGCAAGTGTTTGCAGAAACGCGTCACGCTGGAAACGACAAAAAGAGTGACAATTCGAACAGCCCACTGAAAACTATGGAAGTCTTCCAGACTTCCGCGCGGTGGACCTCGAAGGCGAAGCAAGCATCATGGCAAACTGCAAATAGAAACTCTGGTCAGTGGCCGGTCCACGGTCCATACACCGCACTAGTGACTGACTACGCATCTGTTCCCCTCTGTCACCGTGGAAGCCTTTGATGAAGGCGCGCCTAACGAATCTTCGTATCGGAACGCCATGCTCCAACGTTATTGTATGGATATATCGAGGCACACGACATTAGCGGCGAGTATCGACGACACGGCAAACCGACGCCATGTACAGGAGTATACACGGCAAGGCATGCACACGCGACACACAGTGCATGACAGCCATTAGCTAGCATCTCGACGCGCTCGACTTGTAACTGTTTTTCAATCTATACTTGGCGTATACAATGTTCGGATGCATCAAGTTCTCATTTCCCTCCGTCATTTGGCGTTCCGGCTGAATTTAGGCCGCCTTTTTCCTTTTGTAGGAATAATTTCACCCACTACCCACTCGACCATATTCGTCTTTTGCTAATAAGTCTTCTTTCATGTCCCTGCATCTCCACCTGTTGCAGGAAGTCAGGCAGTCCTGGGGCTGCGAGGACATTGCCTATTCGCTTTGCCGGAATCCCGCCGTTCAACAATTTGTTCAGTGCATCAAAGTCTACAGTATGGCGGCCGGAGTCCAACCATGACCGAATAAGGCAAGGTTACGGATATCACATCTACCGTACCAATCCCGACTGACTGGCCAAATATTGCTCCAAGCGTTTCCCGGTCTGCTTGGGTCTTCGACTCTTCAAACGCTCCCTTCAGTATGCACGACTTCAGCCAGCTGGTCGCGATAATTGCTGCTACTATCGTTGCATATCTGCATATACGCTTTGCCTTTCACCCAATGAATTTAGGCACGTAACTGGGAAGCGACGCAGACGGCTGCTAGTACGCAGTGCATCGGTCTGTCTGCAGGTTGCAGGCAAAGTCTCAAGCCTTGAGGGGAGGAATAATCAAGACCATTCTTCCCCGGCCAGCATCTCCCGGGCCGTCTATGGCCCATCCACTCAGGACCGCCGCATACTGCATGCCGTCTTCAAACTCACACGGCCCAGGTTGCTGCTCCTGTTGTTGTCGTTAACGTTGTCGTTGGCAGTGGTAGTGGCAGTAGTATTGCGTGGTACTAATGCTGCTGCTACTGTTAAGACTGCGTTGCTACTTGCTTCTTTGCTTGCTGCTGCTGTCTATCTGTCTCTCCTCTCTGGTCTCTTCGGACCACCAACGATGCAGCTCGCTTCATGGGTGCGTGAGAGAGTTCGTTTGTACCCTGCCTTACACCCACCCACCCACATCGGCCGACAGCCCCCCTCAATCCTCACAGCAAGGCATCCTGGGCGACCACACCACACTCCCAGCAGCACCTCCAGAGCCAGATCCCTCCATCCCCCCTGACCCCCTTGTCGGCATCCTGGAAGAGGGGACATACGGGGGGGGGGGGGAGGAGCTGCTGCGGTGTTGCATTCTGGGACTAGACTCTGCAAGAGACTGTGAGTATTGCACAGGGCAAGGTTGTGACGGGGCGGCGCTGACATCCCTCCCCCGGTCTCTGGCTCTGGAGACTGGTCCCTCTCCTTTGGTCTGGTCCATGTCCACAGTCCGTCCATCTGCGTTGAGCGCTCAAAAAACTCACAGGCTCGACGGATCCCAAGGTTCGGATCCCGACCCCCGGCTCACAACGCATTGAAAACAGCACCATCTTAAATATATTACAGTCCCAAGCGCTTCCCCCACAGTCTGGTTGATCTCTTGTCACCTGTTGCTCTCTTAGGACGAACAAAAGGGCGCTGGACGGTTGATGCTGGTTGCTGTTTTCTGGTTGCGCGCGCTTTTCCCTCCTTCTCGGCTCTGCTCACTCTGTCTATCATTCAAACTTTTCCTACTCGGCGCAACGTAACGCAACGCCTACACACCACAACCCAACCTCTTATTAGTCTTACACAGACCACACTCTCACACACACACACATTCAAGCAACTCGCATTCTCTCATAACATCCCCGATCCCGACCAGATAAAGATCCAGAGCGGCCCAGTTTTAAGAAAAAGTAAACAGGAACACCAGCAACGAAAAAGCCTCGACTTGCTCAACCCTGTTCACAGCACGCTGGAGAAGAAGGGGATCCCTTGAGAGGGGGCACGCCTGGCTTGACGTCGCCCTCTGCATTAAGTCGAAAACAACATGTGGGCTACCGCTCCACTGCCGTACTACTCGGCCTACAAGCCAACCCGGAGGAAAGAGAGGGCAAGCATCAGCAACAAAGGTGGCTCATCGCCGTCCGCTGCCATCAACTCACAACCTCCCCTTCCTCCTCTCTCAACCCAAGACCATCCCGACAACATCGCAGATTTGTTCGAGCCTGCTCTTGATGGACCGCCCTCGCCGGAAAGGATTCGTGCCTTGAGCAAGCAGATGCAGAGGGCCTCGGCCTTGGACAAACACAAGAGCCATACAACCACCTCCTCTGGCTCGACATCCTCGCTGCGCTCACTGAACTCGGACCGGTCGTGGGAACACACCCTGGAAACCATTACTTTATCAAGACGTTCTTCTGGCCGGTCGACTTCGAGCAGCATGCCTTCTCGAGACCGGCCCGAGAGCGTACAGCTCTTTGGCAAAACCATCTTCAACCGCAGGGCCAAGATGAAGCGGGAAAGCAGTGGTAACCACAGTTCCTCTGGAAGTTCCTTATACTCTGGTGAGCTTGCCCTGGATGGCCCGGCCTCGACAACAAACAAGGACCACTTCATCCCATCAATTTTTGGCCGTCGCAGAACTCTAAGACAGGACGACTTAGGTGAAGACCCAGTTTCGGGACGCAAGTTGCAAATATCGGGCCCTTACAACTTTCAACATGTCACCCACACCAAGCGGGATCACTTACCGGACCTTCAGCGGGGTAGCCGCGCCGAACTGGTCTCCGAATTCTCAGCCATCCGCGCTGGCCAACGGCCGACCACCGGCCAACTCAAGGGAATTGACGTTGAAGATTTGCACTTTTCCAACTTTTCATCCGAAGCCTTGCACACGCAGCAGGACAACGCGTGGGCGTCCGAAACTCAGCCAGAGATGTTTGCGAATCGCCCGCCTGCCATTGCCAGGCATACAGGCCCGACCTCTGCACCTCGACGGTTGGTCAAGCACACACGATCCCAGGAACAACTTCGGTCGAGCCCGCCGCGCCCAGCACCTCCGCGGCCACCCCGATCACCCATCAACGAGGAGATTGTCTCGCCAACTCTTCCAGGCTCGCCTGTACCTGTCCCTCCCCCTAGATCGTCAAGCCGCATCATGAAGCATTACACCGTTTCAGAAGACTCGCTCGCCACCATTGATATGTTTCCAGAACGCCCTCAGACCAGCAGCGGCTTTCACCTGCCAGGCACCCTCGATGTACCGATCGAATTCACTGAACCTACAATTTCCGAAGAAGCAGAGCCTTTCGCAGACCCGAGATTCTCTCATGCAATCACCACTCCCGACGATGCTGCGTGGCCACTCACAGCAAGCTCCACTGTCTCTTATGAGATGGCATTGCCTGATGTGCCTGAAGAGGAGGAGCAGTTCGTTTTGTCCCGGCAGTCTGGCCCGAGCTTGACCAGCACTCGTTCATCGCTTCGGGGAAGCCAGTCTGTGCCTGCTCTGCGCCAGAGCGTGCCTCAGACGCCGGAGGACGAGTTTAGGCGGCCATCAAGCGGCGCATCGGACACCCTTGGCAGCTTCGACATGCTTGCCGCGCAGAATGCTCTGAAGGAAGCTTTGGAAGTTGATGGACCGGCTGCTATCTCTCACCGAGCCAGCTGGGAGGATGATATTGACTACTGCTACGAGCACGAAGCTGAGGCTGACTGCGACTACGCGTGGGACCGGCCGTCTTTGGATATTGTGAGGGAGGACTCTGTAGAGACTTCTTTTGACAACGATGGTATCTTCGTCGCACCCCTCTCGGCTGGTCTGAAGCCGGCATCGACGTTGGGACACTCTGACATGCCAGCTCTCAGCCCCGCCAGTCAGACTTCCGTCAACGGACACGAAGCAATCACTCCTACCATTACCGCGCTGCCCGTTAGGTCAAACTTCTCTCATCCCAGAAAGGAGACGAACTACCGGGGCACCTCCCATCTCCACGTGAGGACAGCATCGCGAGCATCGAGTTTCAAGGAGTCTCACGGCTTCAACCTCTCGCCATCTCTTCTCATTCCAACGGATTTCCGCCAGCAGATGTTGGCAGACTCGGACGCTGACGCGTACCCCATGGATGTGGGGAGACACGACACCAGCCACTTCGCCTTTGACGAGGAGCCCGTCCTGACGATTGAAATGCCTGGACTGTTCGCCAGAGACCGTGCCAGCACTTCAACAACCGGCAGCAACTCGTCCAGCCAAACCAGCCTGACCGAGGCTCGCCATACATCGACCAACTCGACATGGACGGCGCTCACCAGGTACACGGGAAGCACGACCTTTGAGGGTTGGAACCCAAAGTTTGAGGGTAGTGACCACTCGCGTTCCTTCAGTGCCGATGACTTTGCGGACCTCGGGTCGCCCAGAGGACGAAAGTCCACCATGACTCCGTTGCCTGAATCCGAGGAGTTTCTGACCATGTCGCGTTCCACGGGTGACATCCGCGCCGCTTCCGGATGCATCGATGCCAGCTTGTCCCAGGACTCTCTCCCGCTTGCCAAGATGAAGGAGCCGGTGAAGCAGCACCGACGCCAACGTGCGCAGACACTGAGTGCCCCGCCCCCGCCTGGGCAGTACGCCCTTTTCCCGCCTCTCTATGCCGGCAGCCGCATCTGAACGCCTGCTCGCCACTGAGTACACCTTCCGACCCATGACAACACATTACGACCTCACAACATATCTCATATATCTTTGTTCCATAGACGCACACACCTGGGCGCGCGCACGCTCGCGCGTTCCCTCTCCCTCAACGGCGGAGCGACGCACCACACTAACAAACCCTCTACACCTTATTGTTTGTTTCTCGACATATCACGGCGTTTCAAGACGGTCGTGATTCGTATAGACTTTCTTGGCATATCTCGGAGGAGTTATCACCTGGGCTCTCATCATTTCGTTCACACCATAGACCAAAAATCCGGTTTGGTCATTCTTCGATTCCGACCACCAACCATCACTCGCTACACACACACACGCACACACTCACTCACTCACTCACTCACAAGACGCCCGCCAGCGCAACGCGCACAACGATCTACAGTTTCCTTACATCTATCTGCAGTCCGATCCGAAGGACTCACTCTTACTATACTACCACCACCAGCAATACCGCTACTACTGATACTGTTATTTTGTTGTACAAAAAAAAAGAAGGGCGCGAGCACAAAAGCCCACCGGAAGGGATTTGAACCTCCGCCAGGGTTATGATTTGATGGATTATGACAAACCCCTCGTTTTTTCAGCATGGAAAAAAAGGGTGAAAGGGGGAACAGAAAAGCGAAAAACACTTGTAAAAAATTTGGGAAGAGAGGACACGCGGAAGGAAGCAACCCGATGGAGGGATCGTGTTACGCATCTGTGCGATCACGAGAAGGATTACCTGCGGCCCTGGAGGGGTACGCAGCGAGAGAGAGAGAGATGATGTTTCCCAGCTTTGGAAGTTTAACAAAAGGAGGTTTACCTTATTTCATCGCGGTTCGGATGCAAGCCTTTGATCGCTCCGAACAAGAATTTTCAATCAAAAAAGAGAGACTCCTATTACCTGTCCCATTTACTCCTGCTATTGATCTCTGTCCTCCCCAATGACTTGCTGTGAAAAGATTTCGCCCTATGATCAAACTTACGCTGTGAAGAGGCATGAACTTGGCGAAAAGGCGGGGTTGAGAAAGTGGCAGCGACACACCACAAACCAGTCCACGCGATCAAAACATGCCGAGGTGTTGTTGCCTTACTTACACACAGTAAGGGTAGAGCGACGCAACGAACCCTCGTGACGCATCGCATGAAAATTTGACAATTTCTAGGGAGATGCATGCGCTCTCTTGCAACCATCAGGTTCTGGCTGGGTACGGCGGAGCTGTTGATTGGCGTGGCTGGCGTGCTGCGTAGTTTGGTGATGTGCATTATGCATTCGGTAGTGAACACACACACACACACACACACACACACACACACACACCTTACCTTAGTAGCTTCGATGCGGAGGAGTGAGAGAAGCCGGGCTAGGTTGGTCTAGACTCGTGTCCCGCATTGTGTGTACTCTGCATGACGAACACGTCGACATGTCAAAACTTCGGATGGCAACGACAGACATCCATACTTGAAAGCGCAACGAGAGAGAAATGCGGTTTCCGCTGCAGTCATCAGTCAAGCATGGATGTAAGAGCATAGCCATGATACTTCTCTTTCTATATACTTTCGTCTGTCCAAATGGAGTTTACCTCACCCTAATGAGCAGTCCTCCCAAGACTTTTTTTGCAGTTGTAAAATTGGTCCTCAAACCAGCATCACCGTCAATTACAAGCTCCGTCCAACCCTCATCCTGACGGAAAACATATCCTCACCCTACACACCACACCGTACTTCCTCCTCCATCCTCCCGAGGCACCTTGTTCATCCCTCTGCCCATCGCACATGTACACGCATACAGACATGCACACCACCTGCCCTCCCGCCCTTCTCTTCCCACCCATCTCTGTAACCCCTCTTCCTCGCGATTTCCTCCCGTGTCCCGGCTGTACTTGCCTCTCATCCACTACTTCGGTTCACAATCTATTCTAACCTCCCCTCCTAAACCCCCGGCAGGCGGGCTGCCGATATCCCGGAAGTCATCATCTGCATCCAATCAAGCTTGACTCTTCCCGCCTTTGTGAAACTGATTTCATCCGCCATCATAATTTGTCCGCGGAGAAAATAAGAAAGAAACAGAAAAACCTGACACCAAAAGCAAAACTCGGCGGGGCCATAGGGTAGAAGAATAGAAGACGAAGAAAAGAAAAGACCCTGGACCCGTGGAGCGGGATGGCACCCTTCTACGGACCGGCGTCGATATCTGAGACGGGGGCAACAACACCGCCGCGACCAATGGATGGTATGACGTTTCCCCTCCGCGCGCGGCATGTTCTCGGACGGTCGGCGACACTCCGAAAGAACCCTTTCCCCCCCCACCACCCCCGGCACCCTTGCCTCCGAGATTTTGAGCTCACGCGCTCCCCCCTTTCCAGAAGTGCACTGCATTGGCTTCACACCCACCACCACCATCACGACTACCACCACCACCATCATAGAATAGGCTCACGGCAGGCAGACAAGTAGGCGGGGGGATTTGTACAGGTGTCAAGGGTAACCCGCTTCAAGCATTCCTCCACGACGAAGACGACTCGCCTCTCTCGTCCGGAACCCCTTCGACGTCGAGGAACTCGTCCAAGCGGCCGCCCCCGCCGCCATTCACGGCCGCCTCCCGCTCGAGCGTCTCTAGATTGCGCAGCAGTTCTCCCCTTTCGCGGTGGAGCGTCTCCCGCTCCCGCTCCAGATTCTGGATGTGGCGGCGGGCCATGTCCAGCACCTCGGCCTTGCTGACCCGCCTTTCCTCATTCGCTGCCGCCGCCGCCGCTTGCGGGTCCGATTCGTCGCCGTCTCCGGCGCCGGCCGGGCCGCGGACCTGCTCCGGTAGGGCATTGAGGAGACCCTCGAATTGAGCATTGAGTCGGTTACGATACTGCTTTTCGACCAGATTATGAGATGCGCGTGTTCGTCGTTCTTCGAGGGACTCGGTCGGCTTTTGCAGTGCGTTTTTGGATGTGCGGGAGGCACTGCGCAGTCGGGGTGCCGGTGCCGTCTTGGTGCTCGATCCGGCAGATGAGGCGACCGATACCGACTTGACCGATCGGCCGCTGACGCTGGTCCGGCCCGCGGGGCTGGTGGGTTCGTCATTGTCGTAGTTGCCACCGGCTTCGGGATCGGCTACGGCACGGCGCTTGCCCTTTCGCTGCGGCTTCCGAGTCCCGGGCGATGACGACGACGACGTCTTCATTGCTCCAGCTCCGCCCCTTCTATCTTGAGGCTCGTTATCATCGTCATCCCACGAAGGGTCCTTGACGTCGCTATCGGTCTCCATGCTGCTTTTGCTGTGCTTGCGGACGTCGTGGTTCAATTCGGCCGCAGCGACGGCTGCAATGTTTGGTGTCAGTGTGACGGAGCTGCTGTCTTGAAGCCGCGGCCGCCATGGCGAAGCATGGAAATCAAAAGTGGTCGTGGGTGGTTGCGGGTGAGCTGTTACAGCTACCGTGGTGGAAAGTGGCGTGATGTCGGCATAGACTCCGCCGCCCAGGAACGACTGCTCACTCGTTGGCAGTAGTGGTGGTGCTGCGAATCCGAAATCGTATAAGTGACCACCGCCAACACCAACATTCTGGTTTCTGCCATCAGTACTCAGGCCGGCCGCTGCGGAGAGAGTGACAGGTGGGTTGACACCTGCTGCTGTTGCGGAGGAGGACGTTGCATCGACATGCTGTTGCGGGTTGTCGTGGTACACCGGGACTCCATATCCGGGCGGAAGCCATGCGGCGGCGTGGGCGGGTGCACGTTGATGGCCCTGCAAATGGAGATGCGACGACGTCCCCTGTTGATCAGCAGCAATATTAGGCGCAGGCGCTGCCGCTGGACCGAATTGGTGCTGAAGACCCTGGTTGCCCTCTGCATGTGTCAACCCCAGAGTACCCAACTCGAGACCCAGACCCAGGGCTGAAGGATGGAGCTGAGGGTGGTTTTGCTGGTGCTGCTGATTCAGGTGCTGGAGTCCTCCGAGATTGTGAATTTGCGGGAATTGCGCCGTCGATACGGATACGGGTATGGGCAATCCAGGAATACCTGCAATGGCCTGGACCTGATTTAGTGGTGTCGCTGTGGTCGATTCATTGATGGCGTTGGGCCGATTGTGGCCTGGACTCAGCTGGGTGGTCTGATTACCGGGCCGAGTGGCGTGGTGTTGGCGGTCGCCGACGTCGAAAGCCCCTCCGAAAACTTCGGGAGAGAAGTGCGGGGACAACGGCGTCGAAGCTATCATCTGCTGATAGAAATAATCGTCAGACTTTTTCCTTCTGTCTTCAACCTTTTTTTTTTCTTTGGCGAAAGGACCTGTGATCCTCGATCACACGGCCTGCTCTACTCTTCTGCGCCTCATCGCCGTCTGTCTCATCAGTTTGCTGAACGCTTGTTCAGAGAACATCACCTTGCCATCGCCCCATCCCGGGGTGGCACACAGACTTTCAGCTCCTTGATACTCCGCCGCCTCCCGCCCATATCCCATACCAAGCACCGGAGGCGAACACCGACAGACAAAATAATGTAGAGAGTCTTGCATGGTCCTTGAATCGTGACTCGACCTCTCATTGCGGAGGCCCATGGGGGAGGGGAGGGATCTGGCCCAGCTCGGTGCTACCCGCGTGGCATCATGTCCTCACTCGCGCCTTTGATCGCTTGGTCTAGCGCTTGTCTTGTCACATTCGTATACCACTCAAGTCGGCAGATGAAGAAGGGGCCAACGAGGCATGGCGCGGAATGAGCTGGTCGTTTGATTCAAGGCCTGACCGCAAGAAATGGGAGCCCCTGAAGGCCGCGCTCCGGGGAGGAAGGCACCGAACGGAGAAAAGTGGAATGCAACGCCGGGTGAGATACTTACTTCCGGGTCATCCACGAGATACTCGTAGAAGGGAGTGTTGTCGTTTGGCGTGTGCGCCATCGTATCGTCTTGCCGGGGGTGGCGAGGGGTCTTGTTTCGATTGGAGAACCCCCTTTCTGAATCCCACCGTCCGGCCCCAAAGCAACGCAAAGCCGTTGGTGATTTATACAGGTTTTGTTTGCTTTTTCGAACCTTCGACCTTGTTCCCGTATCTGCTTTCCAATCCCGGGACCGAGGAAAGGCCTCCTATCCGCGAATGGCCAAGATCGGGCGAGGAAGAGCAAACCAGCCACGATTGGGAGGCTCCGTACTAAGCGTGCGGCCAGACAATCCCAGTGGACGTAGGCTGCCGTTAGAAAGAACCAGACGAGCGTCTGGCCAGTAGTTCCGGAGCGGACGCCACGGCCTTCTCAGGGATTGCCCAAGAACAGTGGGCAATCGGGAGACAACTTGTGGCGCGGGATTCTCCCGTATACCGTCCCCGTGGAGTGACTTTGGTCTCTAGGCGGACCACACCTTCCCAGGACTAGGGTTCCGACAGAGTCAGCCGACCACGACAGCTGCTCAAGTGAATCGACTCTGTCGTAGTTTTCAAAGTTAGACTCGGGTGTCGTACGTACGGCGGCGGGAAGCGCGTTGTAATGCGGCCGGCGCCCAAGACGCCGGTAATCGGGGGGATCGGGGTGGCCTGGATTTATGCCAGAGTCACTCCACTCCAGGGCTGTCGCCAAAAAATCTTTGCTGCTGCGGCGCAGGGTATGCAGGACACACCGAACGAGTTCCGGACGACGTTTCCTCTTTGCTCTGCTTCGCCTAGTCGTGTTGGTAGCAGTCCAATTTATAAATGACCTGTCGTCGATGTCGTTTGTTGTTCCTCTTGAGATCTCGATCTATCTATCAGGACAGGGCAGTCAGTCTCTTCTCATCTTCTTACTTGTACGGCAAGCTAGCCGTGGCTTGTCCGGGGTGCTGAGTATCCTCTCTCATCCCCCATCTTCTTCTCTCATCGGGCCACTCTTCATACTGAGCCCATACCCATCTTCAGTCGAGTCAAGTTGTAAGCCCTCTCTCATCTCTCATTCTGTTCTCCTCCTTTTCTCTTTCTTCTTTCCTTGTCTTATCTCATAGTCGGCTGCTTATGCGACTCGACTTACCGGCTGGAGCAAGTCTAGTAACTCGCTGCGTAAATGGGCTTTCCGCGTCCTCAAAGCTCTGTCAGCTATCACATTCGCAGTATCATCACTGACATTGTCAATGGATGGTGCCTTTGAGACTTGATTTTCTCGAGGAGGGGTTCAGGTGGGCTTTATGAGGACCCGACGCGACAGATTAATATTCGATAGGGCAATTTCCATGTGAGCTCGGCTTCGGATAACGCAGTCCCCAGACCGCTCGAAAGGATCCGCGATTGCTGGCCGACCTGGACGGCATGGGGCGCCCGGAAGGCCCCCAAAGGCGTGTGCAGCGCCTACATGGATTCCGTCACCCAATCCTGAGCAGGGACTTGCCCGCGCGCCCAATCTTCCTTGGCCGGAGAAGCAGCTATACCCACAGCGGCCTGCATGATGCAGCTGTTCAAGTCGTGTCTGCGTATTATGCATTCTCATCCGGGAAAGTAATTCTGCTTGACTTGGCCTTGGGTTTCACCACGCTCGGAAAGCTGCTGTCCCCCTCTCTCGAGGAGCATACTGACAGACATCGAGACTAAGACAGAGATGAGATCTGTTGATTCTCTGTTGGTGGTGGGAGAAGATCGTTGCTTAATGAAACTAGTGGAGGTCTGACTCAAGTGGTCCTGAATCTCGGATGCTCCTATCAGGGGCGGTTAGGTTGGCAACACGTGCGAGGGTTGTGAGTGGACTGACAAGTGTCAGAAGAATCTTCTTTCTACTTTCCTCTTTGGTTGAGCCGTTGTATGACGCCTTTGTTCACTTGAGAGAGAGAGATGACCTCAAAGCCAGCTACATTGGTGCTTAGGTGGCTGGGTGGAACAATCTTGAAGCTGAGGGGCCCGCTCCTCAGCCATCTTCTCGCCTTCTACCGTAGCCCTAAGGGAAGGCCAGAGGATAAGGGGGGTAATCTTGATCTGCGTCTGTCGGTGAGGATGCAGCCAAGAGCCTGATGATCTCGGGTCCCGAAGAAAAGAAGCCTTTCCTCCAGGGTGAACAGCCGCAGCGTCATCAGGTAATGACCATTGGGAGCAAACTCCATGTATCAGACGTCGAGAACCCTAGGATGTTCTTTACTGTTTATGGGTATTGTCCCGTTAATTCTCCCTCTCAAGTTGGGAGGGTTGGGGGCCAGTGCCTTGCTTCCAGCTCGAGGACCCGAAATCATCGGGGCTGAGACCGTTACCCTATGGTCGATGAGGGACTTTGATGTGATCCGTAGTCCGTACCGGTCAGAATCTGACTCGTCTCCGTATGGATTAACTCAAGTTGGCCGAGTGGCTCCATCGAGCTCTCCGTTTGCTGTTCAGGGGATACCCTCGTGGTGTATTCCCGCCGCCTCGCTTCACGGAATCTCGGATGTCTTTTGCTCGACGGCGACAGAAGCATCTTGTCGTTTCTTCTTGTATTCTGGTCTTAGGGTTAGTTGACTGGTCACTCTCGCTCTCGAACATGGCGAAATCGACCGTTGTCTGGTGCTTTAACGTTTGCTTTCACTCCGCGGGAGCAGGCCATGTGACCTGTTCTCCTGATCTCCGTACATATGGTGCGTGGTTCGTGACAGTGTGACCACCTTAAGCGAGGGTTCGACTTGCTTCTCGGGTACCTTAGGTACTCTGTACCATTCGGATTGCACCTATCTCCGTCAGTCTTGGGTTGTCTTCTGTGGAAGGCGTTGTGGGCTGCCCCTTGCCCTAAGCCAACGTAAGGTAGGCAGCAGCAAGTTCAGACAGGCGACCTTCTATGACGAAAGATGTGCCTACCGCATCTTACCTGAAGGTACATGGGCACATCATCTTACGGTTGGGTACGATGGTGTTGAAGGTTCCGTTCCGCTCCTTCCCCGTCCTGTCAAAACAGTAACCCCTGTCTCCCCTTCCCTACCTCAGGCAGTTGTCCATCCGGTGTCTTTCATTCTTGTTCTATTACTGGCCTTTTCCCGCAGGAAACAAGGTTCAGGGATAAGAAAGAGGAACATTCACCTGCCTTAGGTCTGTACGTCTCCATGCACGATGTTCATCACAGTATCACAAACTACCACTGGGTGTTTGGAAACGGAGGCTGCGGGAAGGTGCCTTGACCGTTGGGACCGTTAGTACCGTTGACCGTTGCATGTGGCTTTTTTTTTTCGTCAGGGCTGTCATCCGCATTTGGACAGGTCGCAGATTGAGGTAGCCTTCCATCAGACGAACCACCTCACACAAAGGCATATGGCATAATCACGTGTAAGACGGTGAGTGGCACTTGATCTTGCTTCTGTCTGATTCGGAAGAGCTCACATTCTCCTTATCCTTCCTTCCCGCCTCCTTTCCTTCTACCTTCTCTAATTGTTGCGGTCATCATGCAATAACAACACTCATCTGCTATGTCCTGTCTACTTACTCCCTCTTTCCCTTGGCCCATTCCCTCAAGACATTCTTCTTCAACTTGCCAGTGCTAGTCTTGGGCAGTTCATCAACAACCTCAACCTCCCGAGGCACCATGAACTTGGAGATGTTGCTCTGGTGCTTCGCCCACGAAATCAGGTCTTCCCCCTTCAAGCTCTTGCCTTCTTTGACAGTCACGTAGGCTTTAGGACGCTCGCCCCAATGAGAATCAGGCACAGCAACCACGGCCGCTTCGAGTAGATCGGGATGTTGTACGAGCATGCCCTCAAGGGCCACCGATGAGATGTTCTCGCCACCTAGTCCTTCATTAGTCCGACGAGAGACAACAACTCGACGAGTTGACGCGTACCTGAAATGATAATATCCTTTGCTCTATCAAGAATCTGAGCCGATCCATCGGGATGCCAGACTGCGAGATCTCCAGAGTGCAGCGCACCGCCATCGAACAACTTCTTGGTGGCTTCGGCATCCTTGAAATACTCCTTGGCGCAGATATTACCGAAGAATACAATCTCGCCGATTTCTTTCCCATCCTTGGCGACATCAATAAGAACACCCTCCGGCTGATCTGTCTTAATGATTCGAATGGGAAGACTGGTCAAGAAGCCATGACCCTGGCGAGCCATTTTGGCGTACTTCTCGTTTGTTGGGAGTGTCTCCCATGATGGCATATGGTATCCTTTGGTGATGGGACCGTAGGTCTCCGTCATGCCATAGACATGGACGGGGAAGAGATTCAGGTTTGTCTAACCACGTCAACACTATTTCGACGAGTCCCGGCAGCCGGATCAAGCGTTACATACCATCTGCTCGAACAAGTGCGCACTGGGTGGACTGGCAGCTACAGTCACCCGCACTTCTTGGGGCAACTTCTCGGCCTCGTTCGCTGAGCATAACAGGGTGTTGACTGTTGGTGCTGCCTGCAATTGAACTCCTGTGTCAACTGTCTGCTCTTCACACTCCGTGGATAGGAATCACTTGCGTTGAAGTGTGTGATGCCCTCTTCCTTAAGCAACTTCCAGATGAGAGGGTAGTCAATCTTTCGCAAGCACACGTGCGTTCCACGCACAGCCGTTACCGCCCAAGGGAATCTGTACTATGTCAGTAGGTTCAAACAAGACTAGAGGGCCCCAGACTGGAGGGTAGGCTTCTTACGTCCAACCAACGGCGTGGAACCTAGACATAGTCAGCAAATGCCTTTCGACAATCTATCCTGATGCACTTACATGGGTAAAGTCCATAGCTAGATGGTAGAAATCCATGGTCAGCTGGGTGCAGCAAGCATGAGCTGGGTTTGATCATGACTTACATATTTGCAACGGCCAGTGTGATAATTCAGTCCTGATTCGATGACGTTTCCAACAGCTACACGGAAATACAATCAGCACAACTTGATACCTGTGCAAGAGTCTCAGACCAGTTCATGCATCACTTACCAGCCAAATAGGCCCCGCGATGTGTGTAGACTACGCCCTTGGGCCGACTCGTGGTTCCTGAAGTGAAAGGAATGGCAAGCATATCATCCTCATTACCACATTGTGAGTGAAGGCCGGCCCAACCCTGACCGTGTTGCTGATCATACTGCAGGCCCTCCAAGACGGCATCATCAAAGGGGCCACTCAAGGCGCCCTCCGTGTAGTCGGTATCAGTGTCAATAATCAAGGGGACCTGGGGGTGTTTCTCCTTGAACTCGTCAAGCAGGTGGACGAACTCCTGGTCGACGATGATTGAATCGACCTCGGCAAAGTCGAAGATGTAGGTGATGTCATCCGGCTTCAATCTGTAGTTGACACCCACATTAACCCCGCCAGCGGCGGCAATACCAAAGATGGACTCGAGAAAGGCGGGTGTATTGGGCGCAAAAATCCCGACCCTCTTGAAGCCGTGCTTCTTCAGGTAATAAGCAAGGCCGCGCGCTCTGTCTGCGAACTCGATGTAAGACCGTCGCAGAGTTCGGCCGTTGGCTGTCACATGGAAGATGGCTTCCGCATCGGGCTCTATCGCGGCGGCACGCTCTAGAAAGAAGGTTGGCGAAAGCTGGTGTATGTGGTGGTTCGGACGGGGCTCATCGACCTTGGCTGTGGAGGATGAGAGGAGGTGTCCGAGGATGTTCTTAAGACGAGATGGAGGGCTAGACATGGCTACTGCTGACTGGAAGAGCCTCTTCTACAGAACCGAGAGGTAAGATGTAATAAGGAGGATGAGATTGTCAATTTCTGCGTGTTGAATATGAAATCGTTGGCTGATTTGAAAGCTGGCGATCACAAACACATGGAGGCAAATGTGGAAGAAATGGTGACTGAGAGGAAGGACTTGTATGCTGCGATGGAAAGCCAGCCATTCTTGCTACCAGCCACAATCCCTCTTCCACTTACCCGATCCCCGAGCCAGGCTTAGCTGTCCTTGCTGGCATACCCCAATTGTCCAGCTTTTTTTGAGACACTTTGACGGACCGAACCCGACAGCTCCAGCTCCCAGCTCCTGCTTAAGCCCGGCTGTCCTCGGTAGGAAATTACCCCACACTTGGCAAGTGTGCTTCCAGGGCTGCTCCCCACCAGGTTCAAGCTCCCGTCCCAGGCAATGGAAGTCGGGGTAATTGCGCTAGACCGGATTGGACCTCTCTGGTATTAGGTAAGCAGGACCTACAGAGAAGCGCATAAGCCCGCGCCAGGGGGTGAAAGAACGAGCCAGCGGCGAGCAAAGGGCCCACTGCACTTAATGAAAGTCGCGTCGTCGCTGTGCCACCGTGCTGTAGCCTTGCGCGACCAGGGAAAGTGCAGCGCGAAGTGCCAACGCCCGAAATTTTATCACCGACATCAGCGGGACCTCCTTGAAGCACCGCCATCTCTATCCTTCCCACCTATCCATCTCGAACATCGGCGATTCGAGTCATACGTCACTTCCTCACATATTTCGCCTCGAGTATAGCTTTCTCTGCGACGGTATCACGACGACACCAGCCGATACTTTTCTTGACCTTCCGACCTCTCGCCAGCAATCATGGCAGCTATGTGAGTGCCCATCAACAGCTCCTTCTTTCGCACAGATCCCATGTCCGTCGAGTTGCCGAGAAACAATGGATTTGGTGCGATACAAATATTCCACAATCAGGCGCAATTGGAGCTTCTCCCACTTTTCTATCGTTCGATAGCTAACGAGATGCCCCTTCCTAGAGAGAGCTTCGACGGCATCTACTTGGACCTGTCCAAGGAGAGCGGCAAGTGCAGATTTGCCGAGAGCGGTCTCGGTTGGAAGCCCTCCGGCGGTGGCGATACCTTCACTCTCGATCACAGCACAATTGCCTCGGCGCAGTGGAGCCGAGCTGCCAAGGGCTACGAAATCAAGATCCTCAACCGAGACTCGCGCATCATCCAGCTCGATGGTTTTCAACAAGAGGTAAAGATGCGCGTCAGTCGTTAGATTCAGGATGAATGGAATGCTGACTTGGTAACTGGCGTGAAGGACTATGAGCGTCTTGCCAAGCTCTTCAAGAACTGGTACAGCACCGCGCTCGAGAATAGGGAGCACGCCCTGAGGGGATGGAACTGGGGCAAGGCCGACTTTGGAAAGGCTGAGCTGTCTTTCAACGTCCAGAGCCGCCCTGCGTTCGAAATCCCCTACTCCGAAATCTCAAACACCAACCTGGCGGGTCGTAACGAGGTCGCGGTCGAATTCTCAGCTCCCACGGACAAGAACGATACTGGCACTAATGGCCACTTGGGCGGTGCGCGCGGAAAGGGCAAGAAGGCTGGTGCCGGCAAGGATCAGCTCGTTGAGATGCGGTTTTACATTCCCGGAACCGTCAAGAAGGAAGTGGAGGGCGACGAGGCTGGTAGCGACGCCGGCGGCGAAGAGGAGAAGAACGCCGTCACCCTGTTCTACGATACCCTGATGGAGAAGGCCGAGATTGGCGAGACCGCAGGCGATACTATCGCTACGTTCCTGGACATCCTCCATCTCACACCCAGGTATGTGCGAATCGCCATAGCTGTCTATAACCCAAAAGTTTCTGACACCCCGACAGAGGTCGTTTCGATATCGACATGTACGATGCGTCTTTCCGTCTCCGTGGTAAGACGTACGACTACAAGATCCAGTACGACGCCATCAAGAAGTTTATGGTGCTTCCCAAGCCAGACGAGACTCACGTGCTTCTTTGCGTTGGCCTGGACCCGCCCCTGCGCCAGGGTCAGACAAGATACCCGTTCATCGTCATGCAGTTCAAGAAGGACGAGGAGGTGACGATTGATCTTAACCTCACCGAGGAGCAAATAGACGAGCGGTACAAGGACAGACTTCAGCCTCACTACGAGCAACCCCTTCACCAAGTCATCACCTACATCTTCCGAGGACTTGCCAACAAGAAGATCACGACGCCTGCCAAGGACTTCCAGACGTATGTGTCTCACCATCTGTGCGAGAGAATCTGTGCTAACATCCACGCAGCCACCGCAATCAGTTCGGTATCAAGTGCTCGATCAAGGCCAGTGAAGGCTTCCTGTACTGCCTGGAGAAGGCGTTCATGTTTGTGCCTAAACCTGCGACGTACATTGCATACGAGCAAACAGCGTCCATCACATTCTCTCGTGTTGGAGGTGCCGTTTCTGCGCTGTCAACCTTTGATATCACCGTGCAGATGAAGAACGGCGCTGGCTCATCACAGTTCAGCAACATCAACCGCGAGGATCTCAAGGGGCTCGAGGAGTTCTTCAGACTCAAGGGATTGCGCGTTAAGAACGAAATCGATGAAGAGACCAACCTCATTGCTGCAGCCATGCGCGACCAAGCTATGGACGATTCGGAAGAGGAGGTTGTTGGTGCCGCCAAGGCCGACCGTGGCTCAGCTGACGAGGACGAAGAGAGTGTCGATGAGGACTTCAACGCCGAGAGTGAGAGTGACGTTGCCGAAGAGTTTGACAGCGACCACGAGAGCTCTGGCTCAGGCAGCCAAGAGAGCGACGTGGATAACGACGACGGCGACGATGGCGAGGATGACGAAGAAGAGGAAGAGGAGAGGCCCAAGAAGAAGAAGAAGACGGGTTGATTGCGCCCTTTCGACTTTTGGGTGTGTTTATCGGCTGGGTGGAGAGGCTGCTGGGCGTTTTTATTTGGGTGTCGGATGAAATGTAACACTATGATTATCTACTTTGACGCTGGCCGACTGGGCGTCGCGGCGAAGCAGAAGAGGTTAATACTTTTCTTGGAAGAGACCCTGCGAGTCTTTTTGCAACACGACAATTCACTGAGTGCGTTTTTGTTTAGTATCAAGTGACTGTTCACTCACGGCAGTATGCAAGTGGGGTCCATGTAAGCTTGCCTAGTACCTTCACCTTGTACGCCAGTGAGTCAACCCAGCACATGCCACACGACCACGCAGATGCGATTTCGTGTCATGACCACCAAGCGCCAGCCGTTTACTACTTGTGTCCCCTGGGTCCTCACGACCGCACGAACAAGCTACAGCGAACCTGCCACATACCTTACACGTCCAGATACCATGAACGAGCCCATCCCGCTCCCGGGCTCAGGTTCAGGCTCAACGGGAACGATGCCCCGCCTCGGTCTCGGCGTCTACCAGCTCAGGGGGGAAGAGTGCTTCGCGGCCTGTCTGGCGGGGTTAGAGGCCGGGTACCGGCACATTGATACCGCGCAGCTGTATGGGAATGAGGAGCAGGTTGGGAGGGCTGTTGGGGTGTTTTTGCGACGGCGGGAGGAAGTGTTATCAGATGGGTGCGATGATGGGCTTGGTATTTCTGCCGCTGGGAGAAGAGGGAGGGTCAAGAGGGAGGATTTATTTTTGACAACTAAGGTTGGACGGTGGGAGGGCGACGGGGAGAAGATGTATGAGAGTGTCTTGAGGAGTGTGATGAGAGTTGCTGGGGAGGAGGAGGGAGGGTACGTTGACTTGGTTCTCGTACATCGTCCCGTTGCGCGGTGGAGGGATATTTGGAGCGTGTTGGGGAGGCTTGTGAGGGAGGGTAGGGCGAGGGCGATTGGGGTAAGTAATTTTGGAATTGGGGCGCTGGAGGAGATGAAGAAGGTTTGGGAGGGGGTGATGCCGTGTGTGAATCAGATTGAGGTGAGTATCTACAGTACCTACCTATCAAGCATGACTCTCGCGGTGCTGGGAGGTATAATGCGACAGGAATTTGCAGAGCAAGGTTGATAGAGATATGCTGATGAGTGTCGCGAGAATAGCTTCATCCGTGGTGTCAACAGCGGGAACTAGTCGCCTACTGCCAACAAAACGGCATCGTGGTACAAGCGTACAGCCCTCTCGCGCGCGGGCAACGGTGGACTGACCCCGTGTTGAGAGAGGTCGTGGAGCGGGTCCGGCGCCGTATCGGGGTCGGCGTCCGGGAGGAACCAATACCAGTATCCGGACGATGGGTGGCGGGAACAAACGACGACCCACAGGACCGGGATACGGCAGTCACGAAGATAAGAGAGATCACGGAGGCTACAGTCACGCCGGCGCAGGTGCTAATCCGGTGGTCTCTGCAACGCGGATATGTGCCGCTTCCCAAGAGTGCGGACGCAGAGAGAATCAGGGAGAATGGGGACGTGTTTTGGTTCAAGCTTGATGAGGTCGAGATGGGCATGTTGGACGGATTGGATCTGGGGGCTGCGGGGGCGCTGTTTCCTAAGAATGTGAGTTGATGGTGGGATACATCACTCACCTTAACTTAGGACTTCCCATGAAACGCATCCTGATAGAAATGCTCTGGAATAGTCTGCGGCCACGGGGCTATAGGCAGCGTGTAGAGACTTCGTTCCGAGTTTGTAAAGTGCAAAGCAAGATTGATCGGCTTTCGGTTTCTGTATGTGGCCGCATCCTATTTCTATAGAGAATCCCCAGTTCACTTGCATTTAAGTCTCATGACAGGATGTCACAATATTGAATATGACCGCAGCACACAGCAAAAGCGTGCAAAAGCGTGTAGACCTTAGCACGCCTGCTAATGAGGTTACTACAAGTGCCCCACGCAGACAGCGCTCCCAGCGGCCGGGGCAGGACGGAAGGTTCGCCGAGACCCGAACCGGGGCTTTATTCGGGCGCGGGTTGGTGGCGCTGGCGCTGGCGCATGAACTCATCAAGTGGGCGGTGGAACCATTCCAGGGCGGCCAGCACAGGTGCCAGCTTCACCTGGAATCTTCGATGCTCATCCTGGGCCATCCCACCTCGAGCTGCGCTTGCGGAGGGGCAGTGAAGCAGTGACCTGCCTGCTTGCAGCTTTGGGGTAAGGATCGCCAAACAAACAAAAAACATCGACAAACGTCTCTGCCCTTTGACCTGCAAGCGCTTGACTTTAACCTTCAAAATTTCCTCCAATTCAGCAGTCCATCATCGTCATTTCAAATACTTGACCCGCTTTCTAAAGACGACGACCATGAGCGAAAGTAGCTTTCAACGTCCGTTGCGCGGCGGCTGCCAGTGCGGGCGCAACAGTTACATCATCGAGGTCCCGCAAGGCACCACCGAGAAAGCCCAGGTGCTATTCCATACAGACTCAATGCACAGTAAGTGGCTTCGTCTCGCCAATTTCTCGCGATTTCCGTGAGCAGGCGTTCTCAAATAATCCCGCCGTGCATACAGCCGATCGTGCCTCACCTCTTCGAGAGCAGAAGCTCCGCTAACCCATGATCTGATGCGCAGGAGTTCCTCTCGCAACCCCACTGGCCGCCATGATCCGAGTGCCACTCTCGTGGTATCACAGCTCAACCCACGCCTTCTACCCGGACGAAAGGCACTCGGCGATCCGCCGCGTTTTCGAATCACCCTCCAACCACCACCCTTCGAGACGAAACTTTTGCGGCTTCTGCGGCACGCCGCTATCCTACTGGACCGAGAGACCCCCTACCGAGGCGGGGTTCATCCACCTGACCCTTGCGAGCCTGCGAGGTGAAGACCTTCGAGATCTGGAAGATCTGGGGCTGATTCCAGAGTTTGAAGAGCCGGAAGAACAGCCCGCTGTTCCGACAACAACCACGGTAATTGGGAGGGAAACCCAGGGCGTCCCTTGGTTCGAGGGCATGATCGATGGTACCCGTTTGGGCAACTTGCGTCACAGCCAGGTTGTTGATCATAGCAGAGACGGGAAAATTAGGGTTGAATGGGAGATTGTAGAGTGGACCGAGGGAGACGATGCTCCCGACGTGGCCGCAGCAGCGGATGGCGATGTTAATATGACGACAAATCATCCCGGAAAACGCAAAATGAACGACCGAGAGGACGAGGATGCGGCTGTCGACGGCATGCATTAAGCCTTGCCCATGCCGTGCATTGCAGCGGCAGGGTAGGTCGTAATGAGTCCAGGGCTGTCTCGAGCTGGGCCGGCTCACCTTCGTCCCGGCTTCCGTACACCTCGGTGAGGCTCCGGATAGAGTCTCCAAAACAAAGACTTTGCTTCTGGCGAAGACTCTGTCCCGTTAGTCTTGAAAAGTTGGCGCAAAGATGTGGCAGTCCCAAAAGATGGCACTTTTGATTTGCACACATCAGAGGATGCGCTGCGTAGCAGTTACGGAAAGAATTGAAATGAGCTTCAAAGAGGCAGGCAGGCATGCGCGCTGTAGTGACTGCAGCGTCCACGATGAAAGCAGCAAAGATGAAGGTACCTTGAGATAGCTGTAGATGCTACCATGTACACACATGCCCCAGCAGGGAATAGAAGTTGCAAGATCTCCGATGATCTTCCGGAAGTGGTGTTGTTTTGTGTCGTTTTGAGCTTCCGCTACCTTGACCAAAGGCCTGTTGGCTGTAAGTGAAGGCTCCGCCAGCCGGGCAGACGGCTTTGTCAACCGAAATCGAGAAGACACCAAGCAGTTGCATCGTTTCCTTGGATGACCGGGAGAGGCGTAGGTCTTCCGCGTAGAAACAACAGATCCGTGGTTCTTCATGTGATACGGCGTGTTGTAATCGCGCAAACTAAGGTGCTTACGCTGGGGCTGTCGGCCTTGGAGGGGCGGAATTGGATTTCAAGCAGGATGCAGCTCCTCGTAAAGTCGTATCTGTACATCCACCCATGAGCCGCTTGATAAAAGCGCCGGACGGAGAAAAGGGAACCGCAAGAAGCCTTGAAATAATGCCAGGTGTTCTGAAGTTGAGATGCCGTCTATATCAGAGTCTTGCTATAAAGCTGGGGACGAGAAAGCTGGATGGTGCGGAGATTATGGGACGATAGCCGGAGTTGGAGAAGCTTCTTGGAGTGACATTGGACGAGCCGGGTGTGGGTAGATACAGGTGGAAGGGAGACTCTCCCGTCCGGCGTCCGCTCACCGAGAGCGACGGGATTTTGTTCGCGGAGCCGGGAGTTTTCTGAAATTTTAGACTGGGCGTGACCAAAGTAAGGAAAATCGTGGCAGTAGCGGCTGGTTACCCGTTGTCTGGGAGTCAAGGAGAGCTCGGGAGGATTCCCCGTGGCCATGGTCGGTCGCCTTATGCGAGCGATTGCGTAGGACGAGACCTTGCAGAGTGTGCTGCGAGCATTGCTCCATGTCTGCTACCAGCCGATCCTGGCGAGGCAATCAGACATTGGGACCAGCTCAGATTGCGCTAGCGGCCGGCGGAATTGAGCCGTCACCGGAGTTTTGGCGACAGCGTTTGGCGATATGCATGTCGCCGGCCATCCAGTGTGCATATGTGTCCGTACCGATATGTTTTACACAACCTGTGTGTGTGATGTGCAAGGAGAACTTGGTGCGTGGGCTGCAGAAATTACAGCGAATTCATGCTGGCGCTTGTGCCGAATAGAGACAAGTGTCCAATCATATAAGTTCGGAGATCGTCAGGTGAGGAATCGAGGTTTGTTCGTGTTTCGAATTGGCTCTTGGAGGCTGGTGCTGGTAAACCGTAAGACGAGCTGGGCAGAGAAAAGGTCATGTTTTGACGGATAGACGGGCCGTCGTGTGCTCTCTAGACTCTGGGAAGCGGCGGCGGAGAGGAGAGAAATGGGGAGCACTTGGGAAAAAGGGGACCCCACGGCGGGGTAATGGAAGGCGCCCCTGGCCTAGGCGCAGATGCACTTCCCCTGTTGGGTGTCGGGTCGAAGAAACCCCAAGGAGGGCAAGAAGGGGGTAGATACTTGCCTATTCGTACCTTCTTTTCCATCGCCTCCAAATTCATTTGGAAAGAGGCATCGTGATGTAGACGTGCTTGCCCCCCGTCTCACAGGATTCCATGTAGACGTACATCAAGGTTGCACAAGGTCACTCTACTGGCGGCAGCTGCTGTGGACATTTCCCTACTGCCTTCATTCCTTCCATCTCTCCCGTAGCCTCTGCCGACTCTAGCGAATGGAACATGACGATGCGCTTCTTTTCGGTGTTCCACGCACATTCTACTGTCGGAAAATCCCCGCGCCATCTGGGTAACGAGATAGGTACACCGCTCAAAGTAGACGCTACTGGCGGGCAAAGAAAACTCACGTTGGACGCCTCATCTTTACGAACCAAAGGTAGGTAACTTGCCAGATCACGCCTCCGACCCATCCATCCAACGCCGACGCCAATGCCAATCCCAACGCCAGCACCATCCATCTTCGGGCCATCTTCTAGTCCTAGCTTCTCGGTGTCGACGGTCCGACATTGGAGACGTCCAGAGTACCAGATTGACCAAGGCGCTACCTGATACCACGTCCATCCGTCCCATGTCGTTGTCTGATGTGCCCAGTCTGTACCTCACTCTCACTGCACACCTGCACGCTTAGTACAGACGGATACCTTGACACGATGCGGGTGTTTGTCCCATCTTTTTTTTCCTTCCTTCCCTGCCCTGTCTACCTTAGTTTATTATACTCGAGTAATCCTTGTATCTGGCTACCTTTCCTTTTGCCTAAACCTACCAAGGACGTCCAAGTACCCCCGTCCATCCCAAGGTCACAATGCCGTTTTAATTGCGCCGCGCTGCTTCCTTCCGTCTTTCTTTTGCATCTTATAAGTATCGTGGCAGCACCTCGCTGTCCATCTGTACGATCCCATCTTGCTCCCTCCTCTCCCCGTCGCCTCCTTTTACATCTCATCTCTCATCTCGATCTCTTTTGACCACTTGTTATCAAGTGGTTCGTTTCTTGTCGAGGCAAATAATCTACTCTTGGCTGAGCCATCATCATCCCACCGTCAAGCCCATCGAAACCGCTCCATCAGTCTTAGCGTAGGTGCCTCGCAGACTGACGACTCTCTGAGAATCATAATACCAAACCTCCTCTCCGTAGCTGGTCGCCCTTCAAACCCGTCCATCATGTCTCTTCCCAACGACTTCCTTTGGGGCTTTGCCACCGCATCGTACGTATTTCATCTCATCATCAACCCGGCTCGGCCCATCCCCAATGCCCCGGTCTGGTTGTTATCACCATGCATATTCGCTCCCTCTTCCGCCGATATCCCGATTGGGATGACTTACAAGCATTCTCCCACCACACTTCGCCCTCTTCCCTCCGTCTTTCCCGTCCCGCCTGCAAATTCCACTTCCCCTCCGAGCTGCCCCCACTATCATCTTTCCCCTCTCCCCTCATTTAGCGACCACGACGACACAACATGCGAGACCCCTGCTGACGCTATTTGTCCACCACTACAGTTACCAGATTGAGGGTGCCGCTGAGAAGGACGGTCGTGGTCCTTCCATCTGGGACACCTTCTGCGCCATCCCCGGCAAGATTGCCGATGGCAGCTCCGGTGCCGTCGCCTGCGATTCCTACAACCGCACTGCCGAAGACATTGCCCTGCTCAAGTCCGTTGGCGCAAACACCTACCGCTTTTCCCTTGCCTGGTCGAGAATCATCCCTGTCGGTGGTCGCAACGACCCCATCAACCAGGCCGGCCTTGACCACTACATCAAGTTCGTCGACGACCTCCTTGAGGCTGGCATCACCCCATTCATCACCCTCTTCCACTGGGATCTCCCCGATGGACTCGACAAGCGCTACGGTGGTCTCCTGAACCGTGAGGAGTTCCCTCTCGACTTTGAGCACTACGCCCGCATCGTCTTCAAGGCCATTCCCAAGTGCAAGAACTGGATCACCTTCAACGAGCCTTGGTGTTCCTCCATTCTCGGCTACAGCAGTGGCTTTTTCGCACCCGGTCACACCTCAGACCGCAGCAAGTCCGCCATCGGTGACTCTTCCCGCGAACCCTGGATCGTTGGCCACAACTTGCTCGTTGCCCACGGCCGCGCAGTCAAGGTCTACCGCGAGGAGTTCAAGCCCACCAATGGTGGCCAGATTGGTATCACCTTGAACGGTGATGCCACTTACCCCTGGGATCCTGAGGACCCTGAGGACGTCGAGGCCTCTGACCGCAAGATCGAGTTCGCCATTTCCTGGTTCGCTGACCCAATCTACTTCGGCAAGTACCCCGACTCCATGCTCAAGCAGCTTGGGGACCGCCTGCCCGAGTTTACGCCCGAGGAACTCGCCCTTGTCAAGGGATCCAACGACTTCTACGGCATGAACCACTACACGGCCAACTACATCAAGCACAAGACCACCCCTCCTGAGGAGGACGACTTCCTTGGTAACCTCGAGACCCTCTTCGAGTCCAAGAGCGGTGAGAACATCGGCGAAGAGACCCAGTCTTTCTGGCTGCGCCCTAACCCCCAGGGCTTCCACAACCTCCTTGTCTGGCTCTCCAAGCGCTACGGCTACCCGCCCATCTACGTCACAGAAAACGGTACCTCCCTCAAGGGCGAGAACGACATGCCCCTTGAGCAGATTCTCGAGGACGACTTCCGTGTCAAGTACTTTGACGGCTATGTCAAGGCCATGGCCGATGCCCACGAGAAGGACGGTGTCAACGTCAAGGGCTACATGGCGTGGTCCCTCATGGACAACTTCGAGTGGGCCGAGGGCTACGAGACTCGTTTCGGCGTCACTTTTGTCGACTATGAGAACGACCAGAAGAGATACCCCAAGAAGAGCGCCAAGAGCCTCAAGCCCCTCTTTGACAGTCTCATCAAGAAAGCCTAAGCATTTGTCACGGTGTGTGAGTGTTGACGCATAACAAGAGCAGGTTAAAGGGCATCCATTAAGCTTGGATATGCATATCATTTATGAAAATGTACAGAGAGCACTGATCTGCTCATGATGATGTATGAAGATTGTTTTGTTGCGATCCAATATGTAGTTTGGATATGAAATGAGTTCTGCTAGGGGGGCTGTGTTAGTTGGCTGGGCTGGCTGTGTCCCACTTTTTCTGACCAATAGGATAATTGCGATTTTCTCGGCCAACCACAGCAAGCAATTGATTCTAGCTTTCTACTGCCAGCCTCGCGCAGAACCGGCTTACGTAAACTTATATAATTCGAAAATTATTCTAGCTTTTATTGCGGTAATCGAGAGATCTCGACGAATCTCGATTTCTATCAATTACTCAGGGGTAATTGGGTCAAAATTGGCGGTACCTCCGTCGAAAAGTCGCAATAGCTTCACTTTTCGCGGGCGGCGACGGCGAGGTTGAAGTGAGTGGGCAATTGGTAGTAGTAGAAATCGGTCGGGATATTCCCTGGCCTCTCATTGGTCAGATCAGTTTAGGAAAAGTAGGACACAGCCCGCCCAGCCAACTAACACAGCCCCCCTAGCAGAACTCATGAAATACCGAATTGAGAAGGCTTAAATCTGATGTCGATCATGGAGTGAACTGGAGTATGAGATCTAGGTTCTCTTGCTGAATTGTGATTACCGGCTAAACTTCGTGTTTTCGGTTACATTTGAACCTCGCTTAAAAACTTCAGGTACATATCACCCAGAGCTAATATGGCTTGTCAACCAGCAATTGAGGCGGCCTTTGTAAGCCATGAAGAACTGCCGAACCAGACTTTGGGCTAAGGTGGTTCCATAGCCAACATGCCACGAATCATGCCGGCTCGGCCTTTTTTCCTTCTCATATTCCCTGTGTCTTCACGTGAATAAGACATATTCGAAGAACGAAGAATTCGCTGGCTGTCATTTATGACTTGCCTATGGTATACAGGCCCCTCACAGTTGCGAGCGCCGTGGATGCCACGGATCACGGTATGCCATGAAATTAATTATCGACGAAGTAAAGATAAGCGAAAAGCCAGCGAGGTCCAAAGAGGGCTTATGTACGGTATCGGATGTGCCTGATTTGAGCCGCATACGGTCGACCCAGCAATGGGTCGGCTGGGCGGCTGGGTCAATCCCGACCATCCAGCTCTTGATGTTGGGCCGGAACACGATGCCGAACATGGAGCCGCTGTCCACCTGCAAGGCCTCGGCGCTGTTGTAGGTTCCGGCTTTAGATGCGTAGTCGCGTTTGAGCTATTGAAATCGCAGTAGAAGGGAGAAGAGAGCCCAAAGGGCGGCTCGAGTTGTTTGCTTCAGCATCACCTTAGGCATCACCAGCTCTTTGTCTCATGCAAGTTGCAACCACAGATATCACAAACAGACAAAGGCTCTGTTTGAAATCATAAGCATTTCGCCAGCGCGTTCTCTTTATCAAGTGGGACTCTGCCCAGCTTGACCTACAGAGAGCAACAATATCTGGCTTCAGCCAATGGCGCCCAGTTCCAACTGAACGGTTTGAGACAATAAGGACCCTGTTTGCTTTTATTTGAGCTTCGGCCGAGAACCAACGCAGAGACTCTTTGGTGCCTGACGCGGTTCGGAAAGATCTCAGTTCGCGCAAAATGACAGCAAGACAATGTCTCGTCTCAGCGACAGGCCAAGAAGGCCAGATGCCGTTGCCCGCGCGGTCCTTGCCGAGGAATCACGGAATCGCGCCAGGCATGGCATACATCGTGACTCCATCTGCCAATTTCTCCAGGTTCAGGGCAGAGCGGCTGGATGGACTTGGCAATGTCTTCCCGCTGGCCTCACCCCCTTGCAGATGCTTAAGCATGTTTCCCAAAGTGGGTGAGCCACAGTCTTTGTGCGCACTTATATCCCCAGCTCGTGTCCCCAGTTCAAACGACACTCTAGAACTCTGCGTGGTTTGCTTTCTTCGATTATTGCTTTTGCGGCTTGGTCCTCGTTCTTATTATGCCGCTTCAGTGGCTCCGCGGCCGCTTTGCCTACACGCCGCTTCAAACCGACGATGCGGCCTTCTCGGGTTCTTTACCATGGAAGGGCAGGCCTTCCCCTACAATCTTTACTCTGAGACAGCTCAAGTTGGCTGCGTTCACCATTCTTGGGCTATTGTTGCTATCGGGTGTTGGAGTCTACAACCGTGATCAGATTGAAGCCATTCGAGTAGCTTACTCAACTTCTCAACACGACGAGTCACCTGACGCCAAGTCTGTAGACTGGTCTCGGTTTGCGTACGTCCAGTATGTCACTAATAAAGACTATCTCTGTAACTCGGTCATGTTTTTTGAGAGGCTGCAAGAACTTGAGAGTAAAGCGGACCGAGTTCTGATGTACCCCTCCGTCATGCTCGCTGATCCTCATGAGAAGGAACATGAAGATTCATCAGATGATGCCAAACTCCTCATCCTTGCTCGGGAGAAGTACAACGTAAAGCTTGATCCAATATCAGTTCAACATCGAACAGGCTCAGATCGTAAGTCGCCCCTCCAGGATCATCATCCTGGCCGCCAAGAGCTGACATGGAGCTCTTATCTAGCAACCTGGGCGGATTCTTTCACAAAACTTCTCGCCTTTAACCAGACGAAATACGACCGCGTACTTTCAATCGACTCGGACTCAACTCTCCTACAACACATGGACGAGCTCTTCTCTCTTCCGCCAACCCCAGTCGCCATGCCACGTGCGTATTGGCTTCATCCAGATAAACACATCCTATCCTCCCAAGTCATTCTTATTCAACCAAGTCAAGTGGAATTTACTCGCATAAAATCAAAGATCAACAACGCTGGAAGAAACGACTACGACATGGAGCTCGTCAACGAATTATACCAGGACAGCGCCATGGTCCTACCGCACCGGCGTTACGATTTGTTAACCGGTGAATTCAGCAAAGACAGCCACCAATGGTACCTTGGCAGCGACGAAGAAGCCTGGGACCCAGTCGCTGTGTACAACGAGGCAAAGCTGCTACATTTCTCGGACTGGCCCTTGCCTAAGCCCTGGTTGGATGCCCCCGAAAACTTGGTCCGGGAGAGAGAGCCTAAATGTGTGGCCATGATGGATGGTCTTGGAAGTTGTGCCGCGAGAGATATCTGGCGTGGGATCTACGAGGAGTTTAGAGAACGCAGGAAAGTAAGTCTGCTAGAAAGTCTCAAGTAGTTTGCAAACAGCGCGGCTAACAACGAGACAGCGAGTCTGTGACACGAGTCCCCCGGAAACACTAGAGAATGGCCGCAGACGCCGCTAGTCATGGAGGTATAGGTTTCATTAAGTCGGAGTAAGGTGGTTTTCGTCGTAACTTCTCTCTATTTAATCGAACTAAAACTCCACTTTGACGCATGAATCCGACAAGTGCTTAGGATGGATAACCCCGGCTGCTGCACACCAACTCAGCGTTGTTTGATAATTCCATTATCGAGCTATCGCGACTGATGGATCATGCAAGGGTCAAAAAAAGGAAATACACTCTAGCAAAGACCTTTTCAATAGACTAAAAAGTTGATACAAAAGCCAAACGAAATAGTGATGGGTAATATGACTATCTACGGTTGCATAGAGTATGTACACGCGCGCCAAGTTCGTTCTGATCCTCAAATGATAGGGACCACACGATCCCATACTCCTGATTTGAGCAACTCAGAATTGTCGAGAGCTGTATAGAATAGCACTCCTAGAAGCAGAGAGCGATATATGATGATATCATCAATCTTTTGATTCAATTCCTCGTTCTCTCTGTCTTCATTACTTGACTCAGAGTGGCAACCTACTATTTTCGCTAACCTGCTTAGCATTTGATGAGTGTTGAAGAAATTGGTTGGCACGTTGTACGAGGGTCCTACTAATCCTTCTACTTGTATCTTAGACTCCTCTAACTTTCTCCTGAAATGTTCCAGATATTCACGATCTTCAGGAGTTATTTCCAAGTCTGTCTGTGTTGGCGGGCCACCGAAGAACTTGTTACGCAAGTGACATCGTAGAGCTCCGAATCTGCCACTATGCCACTGCGAATAAGCTCTTGTTCTACCGTGATTCGCCACTTTTATCTTCAAGGCTGCTTTGAGGCCTTCGAGCTCGAGTTCGAAGCCATCGACTAGGTTGTGGAGGGCTTGAATCGTCTTGGAGTGAATGTCTCGCACTGTCATCGGAGGCTGTGGCGGTTCCGACGTTTCCAGTGTTGGTTCCGTTCTATCGGGAACTTGAAGAATACCTTTCTGCGTCATAGTCTCTGCTCGGGATAGAATCTGCGTCGTAAAGAACAAGAGCTGAATCCGGCCTTCAATGTTGCCCATGCCACCATCGCAATCTGCTAGCCAGGCGTCCGCGTAATTCAAGTGTTTGCGTGCTTCTTCACGAAGCTTTTCCTTTTGACTAAATGTGAAGTTCGAAAATTTTTGTCGAAGATCCATGGGATTATTGAGTAGGGTAAGACACAACCGAAGTACTTGTGGACAGCGGAGCCATGGGTAGTCTCTCCCTGCTACTTCACCTCTTATCGCTTTGAAAGCATGTCCTCGCAGTTCAGCAGCTGATAAGTCATCAAACGGTTGCTTAAAGAACGAAAGAGAACGGCCATTTTCATCCCAGTCCGATTCTTGAAATCGATCGAATCGAACTTTACTCCAAAACCCTCCGTTTAGAGCAATGGCCGTGAACGGGTTATACTCTTTCCACACTGGTCCTGGGAAGAGAGACGGAGTGAACTTTGGCGACTTGGCCCAGAGGAAGACGACGGTCGGTATGTAGTGCCGGCTGAGGGTGTAGCGATCTGGGAGAAAGCAGTCTGTTCCTTTGATCACGGGTCTATACTCGGGGTGCAGTAAGAAGAGCCGATGGTCTGTCCGGTGTGTCTCGATTATCCCGTCTGCAGATTTCCCGTCCTGCAGCTCAATTAGACCATTTGCATGCAGCGATGCCTCTCGAAGTTTTTCCAGACTAGGCGTCGGCGTAATGTCGTTGTCTCTGCTATGATGCTCAGAAAATGCCCCAATGACACCGAGAACTGGGTGCTGACGGAAATCAAATTGGAAGCCGCAGCCAATGATGACAGGGTATAAATCTGCGTCGGCGTCCAACCGCTGGACCCCAGCAGCTGCTGCGATTACCACAATCGCGCCAACCTCTGCAGAAGCAGGAGCGGCAACAAAGTCCTCTGGAAGATAGTCGGCAGTGACTGGCATAAGATCAAACCCGTCGAAGTTTTCCAACCCAGTGGTTTTGAAAAGAGCAAGCCATGTAGCTGGATATGACGGCACATCAGGAATGGGTGCTTTTCGTGCTTCCACTCTTCTGGCCTCAATTGGAGAGCCAACAACATCAGAGGGCAGTAACCTAACAAGCGCACTCGCTGGGAGCAAGGGCGGCAGCCTTTGTTTCTCTTCCTCCCTCGGCTTTTTCTCTTCTTCGTTCTTCAGCTTTCGTATCGCATCGTCAAGCTGTCGTTTCAGATTGTCCAGTCTCAGCATGGGAGTATAGGCGGTGTAACTCCAGCTCATTTCGGAAAGAATCCATTTCCTTGTGGTTCGTTTCGACCATTTCCCGATGGCTCGACCATTTGCTCTACGACCACCTTTCCCACCCGCAAGAACAGCTTGGAAGACTGTAGCAAGAGCAATCATGGAGGCTACCAATCCAATCAAAAGCGTAAAGCCGAAGGTGATGGGATCCCAATCGATGCCTGCATCTTGTGCTTGTTTTTGCTCCGCAAGAATGTTCAGAAGAGCCCGGAGCAGACAGTCCGTAGAGTTTTGGTTTTCGAGACACTCCGAACCGGCGGTGTCCATGGTGACAGTACGATTGAAGATGAGCCACTGCCAAAGGTGAAGGCTCGAAGATGAAGGCCGGGGGATGAAAATGTTGTTAGGGTGCGCTTCTTGCATAGATAGGACTAATGTGCTTAGGTATGTGTTGAAGATGAGGCTGATTCATGCGCTCAATTCTGCCTTGCGGCCTAAAAAGGACGTAGTGAGGTGACAAGGCTTCAATTACTGCACCCATTCAGGAGGACATGTTTCTTCATGGCGCTGTATTCAACGTACATGGGGCCACTGATTGATTGGCCGGTCATATCGTGGCAGTACAATAAAAGAACCACCTCTGCAAGTGAGATCGCCTTGACAAACGCTCTCATGTACTGCTGACTCGCGGGGGTAGGTTGGAAAGAACTCCATTTTCACGCCTAGCCTTTTGGTTTTTGCGTTAGGTGGAGCTGCGTACATTACGCTGAACAAGCTGAAGACTGCGTTTGAACCAACACCAATTATTTCTCAGGAATGGTCTTGACGGGCACTACATTACTCCCGTCCCTGACTTCTCCGCCCTTCTTCTCATCATCCCTCTCACCAATTGACTTCCTAGATGACCGATCCCCCTCTTCCTCCCCCCTCCCTTGCCCAGCCACACTTGTAACCCCAGACCCAACACTGCCCCCCTCTTCATCCCCTTCAGCCTTAGCAGCCCTCCTCAAATACCACTTGAATACGTACACCAAAATCTGCGCCATGAAAACCTGCTCGATGGTATACAACAACACTGGAATCTGAATCAACGCCCTCGTCAAATCATCCGACTGCGTCCACATAGCCGTCGCCAGCGGGATTCCCAACGACGTTGTCTTGGCCGCGCCGCAGAAGCAGACGGCAATCATCTGCTCTCTCGGTAACTGTTGAACCGTGACAGCGCGTCGGAGGAAGTTGGGTACCCAGCGGGACTGTAAGGGGCGGGAATCGGCGAGACGAGGATTGATTGCGTTGCAGAGCGCTAAGGGAGGGCGGGCGGCGTAGAAGCAGATGAGGGTGAAGAGGGCGTAGAGGGCGACGTTCATGAAGACGTTGAAGATTATGGAGGGGTGGGGGGTTACGTAGAGGGCGCCTGTTTTGAAGGCTGCTGAGAATGTTGTCCTATCCGGTATTAGTATCAAGAACCATATATCACGAAGAGAAAGCCGTGAAAGGGGCGAGGGTATATCATGAAAAGGGGCAACACCAACTCACCAGACAAGCAAAATCAGACAAAACGTCGACACCTTGGCAAGATAAAACGTCCTCAGCGCCCAATCGACCTTCTTCTCCCAAAACCACCTCACAACCTGTCCCACAGCCAACGGCAACAACACGCTCAAACCCAGCTGCTTCAGGACATTCGCGTACATGGCGCCCAGGGTACTCGGGTTCGCGGGCTGCCAGTCGGCAAACTCGGGCGTCTTGGGGATGAATCCGTAAATGAGCCCCGGGGAAATGAAACTGCCCAGCACGTTGCCGATGACGACCTCGATGATGGCGGCTGCGTCGTCGCCGCCCGAGGCGCGGGTCATGACGACGTTGGAGGCGATTGTCGTCGGGAGGCAGGAGGCGACGACCATGCCTACGATGATGGGGGTTGCGAGGGCTTGGGTGCGGAGGCCGCCTGCTGCGATGATGATGTGTACGATGACTTTTGGGGTTGTGTTAGTTTACGATTTGAGATAGATGTTTCGCCCAATGCCTCCATCCCTTGGGGACTTATGAGCGGCATGTTCATGTCAAGTGAGTTTCTTACTTAGTAGTATCACGGGTATAACGATAAAGCTGATCCCCTGGACAATAATATGTAGCCGCCAGTTGGCTACATTCTGCCTCAGCTTCGCGTGCGAGAACTGCAAGCCGCTGACGAGGAAGATGATAGCGATGCCGCCGTAGATGATGGTGTACTCTGACCTGATCGGTCCACCTCTAGCCGCGACATCTTGTAGTTCAGTTTGTTAGTCATGTACTCGATTTCAAGTTCATTCTGTGTCTCTCTCTCTCCCTCGCTCACTCTCAATCTCACATGAAAAGGACGCTCATAGATGCCAACTTACTCGGGAAAAAATACGCAAAAACACAGCTTAGAGCGAAGCCGATAACGAGCCACTGCGCCAAGACGAGCCTGAAGATCTTGACCGCCTTGATCCGGATGCGCGTCCACGTGGATGTCGGTGCGGTCGCCGACTGAGGCTTCGCGCTCCCATCGCGGGCGTCCACGGGTCCGGCCATGGCTTTCTGAGAGGCACACACTTCTCTCTTGCGCCGGCTTAGGCCGAATGAGACATCGGAGGTGCGTCGTTGTGTCGTCGGGTCGGGACGGTCGTAAAAGGTGGAGTTCCCTTAAGGTAAGATAGTCGGGCTGTTTAAATGTAGTGACGGGACTGGAAGACCTCCGTATCTCTAGCGATCTAACTTATCGAGATAAAGTGTGGAAAGGTGAGAGATTTAGCCTGCAATGAGCTGCCAAGACTTATATCCAGAGGGTAAGTTGTATTGGATCAAGGTTAAAACGACTTCATGTCCCAAACATACGGGCCCCTTCATGTACGGCAAGCCGAACGTTTGGCCGTCCCTCTCCCTCTCAGTACCTATCTACTTACTCTTCCCAAACCGTGCCGGACAAGTCTTCCTCCGCAGACAAAGATTAGGTGATTTGCAAGGAAAAGAGAATGGATGACGCCAACGCCCAGGTCACTCGCAGTCTTGCGTTTTGAGTCGTTGGTTTCGCGTCGCGAGGGCGGGGCCGGGTTATACCCGGGCGGCGTAGGCGTGGGCGCGGCGAGAACCCCGACATCGGTGTCGTCCGAAGGTGGGATTCGTCCAAGATTCCTGCATAGGAAGTTTTCGCCAGGCCACTTGATCTCTGGAAGTGCGAACAAGTGATTAACTTCAGTGCTGGAAGATGGTTCAGAATACACAGATGCATCTTCTCGAGTAGGTAAGCTTCGGCTTATACGGCGAGGCACGAGACCTAGAGAACTTCGGGGTTTCTCCGCTTCGGTGCCGTGCCGATTTGGCCGATGTTCATGCCCGGCGTGTGATTGATGAGCTGAAGCACGTGTGAACTAGTTGTTCTCGGCCGGAGTTTTCTTTCATCTCGGCTCCGCGGCTTTGAGAACACCATCCGAGGGGTGCTCGAATAACGTCCCCTTCCTTCCCCCGGTTCCTCGGATTCCTCAGAGTCAGTGGTACCAAAACCTGAAAATTACAATATGGAGGAGTACAATACCTTTCATCAAGGTCTCACAAGCATCCTACAAGAGAACAGATTATTTGAATAAGTTGATTTTACTGATTACGTTTACAACTAATACTAGCGGTCAAACTTATCCCGCCTCAGTCTCTTTCTCGCGTGTCATACACCCATTTTCTCTTAACCTCGTATCCCGTCATCTAGAGAAAGTAATCTTTCCATCATCTGTATCATGTTGTATCCTTGATCGGTTTCCTGAAGTGCTGTTTTCCCATGCGTCTCCTCCAACCTTCTGTGATGTAAACCGTTATTTTCCAAACTAGGGTATCTACCAATATTGTGTAAGAGAGAGAGAGTAAAAGAAAAGAAAAGGTAAGAGAAAGAATCTGAAAAGAATTATGCATCACCCGAAGCATTCCTAGCTTGGTTCTGCATCCTACGCATCGCCTCGCGGTGCAACTCAAACATCTCCCCGCTCTGCATGCTCCTCGTGAAAGCCTGATCGGACCTCTCCTTATCGATCCTCGCCTTCTCCTTGCGCTTCGCCTCCGCCTCCTTCTGGCTCATCATGAAGCTCCGCTGCAGGTCAATGTTCCTCTGCACCTCGGCCTCGCGCGCGGCGGCCTGGCTAGCCGCCAGGTTCGACGCGCTTGGCGACCGGAACATGCTCAGCGCCATGTCGCGGCCATTGGCGGCGGGAGCGGGGGACGCCGTACCGGCGCGGAGATCGGCGCGGACCGAGTCTCGGAAGCTCGCGAGCCGGGCGTCACGGGCGTCTTGCGAGGGAACGTTGGAGTAACGCAGGGGCTGATGAGAGTCGAAGGCGAGGTTGTCGGCGGAAACGCTGGGTACGTAAGAGCCGCTGGCTGACCTAGAGCCTTCGAGGGAGGATCGCATTGTGCCGGAACTGCTCTGGCGACGGATAATTTCCCTGCGCTGGCTCAATGGGAGGTCGTCCAGGGAGACTGGCGGCATCTGTGACGGGTAGACGGGGTAGTTGTACATGGAGCCGGTCTCGCTGGGTGGTCTGTAGGAGGCGGCAGATATCTCAGGCGTGTTGTTGGCGCCAGTCAGAATTCCGTACGTCTTGTTGCGCAGAGCGACGCTTCTCTGTGCGATCAAGCTCTGAGGGCTGTCGTAAGACATGATGCCGGGTGGCGGCGGCGGGGGAACAAAGACAGCTGGAGCTGTTGCTGAGTTAGCGATGCCAGAGGCGCCGCTTCTTGTGCTCGCAGCTCTAGAGAGCGCCTGTTGCTCTTCCTCGGCGATGGGCTCGAACTGCGTCTTGCTCGAAGCACGGCGATGTGACTGGTACGAGCTGCTTCTAGAGTGGCCACGGTTCGGTGACTGGGTTGACTTGGGTCGGGTCAAGGCCGGCGGAGGTGTCGCGACGGGAGCGGGCGATCTCGAAGGAGTTGGTGCAGGCGCAGGCGTGGCAGACAAGGCCGTCTGCTTAAGCTCATCGATGTGCACAGGAGCTGGGGCTTCCCGGGTCTGCGGTCTGTCGTCTCCGACCTTTAAGATCTCAGGCTCGGGTGCGTCGGCGTGGCTAAGGTGCTTTGCCCATTCGTTTGTGCGGTAGTGTAGCGCAACGTTGGAGAAGCTGGGCGGCAGACGCTCTTGGGTAAGATTCAGAGGCGTGGAACGAAGCGAGGCTGTTGATTTGGCTTGCTGAGAAGGGACGGGGACTTGTCGACTCTCGCCCGACTCAGACAGCTTCACCGAGCTGTTTTCTTGAGCAACATCACCGATTGTGGTTTCCGGCGCCCTCTCTTCGACAGCAGCAGGAGTCGCATCCTTGGCCAGAGGCTGGGCTGGCATGTCAGTGACAGCCGTCATGGCTGACACTGGTCTAACGGAGTCTCCATCGGTGACGCTCTGTCGAGATGCCGATGCTGATGTAGTAGTCTCCGGCTTGATGCTCGACTGTTGCTCTCCAGAGAGCTGTGCGTTGATCTCAATACTGCGACGGTGACCACCGTTCACAGATCCGGCGCCGCTGTCGCTCTGAGTGTCAACAGTTGCCGCGAGAGACACAGCGTCGTCGTCCCTTGGACGTTGAAGCACCGCCAGCTCCTCATCACCGTCATCTTCCTTACGATGCGACATCGATGTCCGCTGAGAAACCCTCCGCATCAGCTGTACCGAGCTCTGAGAGAGTCGCTTCGCAAAGGAACTCCTCTTGCTGCCGACGCCTGCCTGAATCTCTTCATCATCGTCGGCAAAAGTTGCGATCGTGGACCGCTCCTCTTTGTCTCTGGCTAGAGCCTCCTCATCAGGGAATCTGAATGGCAAAGGTACCACTTCAGGGACCGGTGCCACCTCTTGCACGCTCTGAACAACAGTAGGACCAGTGACGTTGTCCGCAGCAACGGGTTCTCTGTGAGTTTCATCCGGAGCGACGCGTAATGTCACAACGACTTCTTTCTCCTTTTCGGAAACCATCAGACCTGGAGACTCTGGCTTTGGGGGAACAGCGGGAGAAACATCCGACCCTTGCATTTCAGCCATGGGAGGGGCGTGTGATCGAGGAGTAGCGGTGCTCTGGCTGTATCGAATAGCCTTCTCGCTCTCGCTGTCGCGAGCAAAGCCGGAGTCGTGATCATCGCTGTCTGGTGTGTAATCTCCGTGCGCTCTCTCCCACGCCCGTCGCTCTAAAGCGGTGCGAGCCTCGAGCTCTCTTCCAATGTTGGCCTCTTCGTCATCACGGGCACGCTGCGCCTCGGCCATTTCCTCTTCCCGCTTCGTACGTTTATCCTTGATGACGTTCCACAATCTCTTCTGAGAAATGACGCCGATAACAGTGATTACAATTATAGCGGCAATCTCAACGCGAATGCCCTTTGTTAGCGGGTACGTGTTGGTGTCTTGAGGGAAGAGGTTGTCGTTCAGGTCCCAAATGTACGCCCAAAACTCCTTCAGCCCAGCCCGGCTGAAGCAGTCGATTCCGAGCACAGTTGCCGTGGCACCACTGAAGGCGATCGTACACATGAGCGCCCAGTCCCGAGTCCATCGGCTGAAGTACAATGCAAAGCCTGCTAGTGAGAAAACAATGATGAAAATGACTTTGCCGACTCCCGTAAGCAGGCCGCCCTCGTGGACGCAAAGCAGCCACATTGAAAAGCAAAATCCGCCGAGAGCACATCCCAGGCATTCCGTAATTTCTTTGAAGAACCAGGAAGCGAGAACGCCAACTGCGACGGCCGGTAAAACTGCTGCGACGACATAGGCTCCTTGGGATCCGTTGGACACTGGAATGACCATGACATAGACGACCAAGACTGTGATACCCAAGGCGACGACGTACGCAACGGAGAAGGCAGTGTGCAAGACTGTATTCTTGATACCAATCAAGCTGTAGATGACCCCAGTGCAGAGCAAGATGACACCAGCGACAGCCCAGCCTGGTGTGACCTTTGGCTCAATAGGTAGCTCTCCTGCCAGCATGGTAGCTGTATCAAATGTCAGCCTTGTCTAGGGTTTGGTGTTGGTGCTAGGTGTTCGATGAGAAGTTCATTTACAATTGTCAAGGCTTGAGTTTCCAGAGGTGCTGCCAGTAGTTGGGATGATGGGAGGACTAGAGACTGTAGCGGAAACAGAAGGCGACTCGGTGGTAGTGACTGCCGCTGTCCTTAGTGAAGATGCCGGCGATGTAGTACTTTCAGCATCTTGTGCGCTTCGTGACAAAGTAGAAGAGGCAACGGCTGCTGTAGTAGTCCCGCTCTCTTGACGTCTGACGGGCACCAAAGCTTGAGCAACAGCCGCCTGAAGGAAGATTAAGAGAAGGCCCCATGAGATCAGACGATTCCACCTCGCCATGATGACGAATTGGCCACCAGGTGTCGAATCCAAATTATTATACCAGTATTAGTGTTTGGTGTTGTCGAAGCAGTTTCCGAGCATCGATAGTCTGTATTCACCTGAACCACTTGTGACGTGAAGAGAGGAGGGGATGCCGGCAGCAAGAAAAGAGTCGGTGGAAGACACGGGCAAGCTGAAGGGGGGAGCTGGGAGAAGGAAGGTATTATTAGATGAACGAACAATGGTCAGCCAGCATCGACTCGAACCCCAGGGACCAGTGGGGGATTAGGACAAGACAGCTCCCGGGCTGACAGCAGAGAAGAGGGGAGGATGGAAAAGAAGAAAAGAAAGGGTACAGACAGGGGCAGGGAACAGCCCAGATGTCATGGAGTGGAGTCGAGACCTGGAGGTGATCAAACTATATAGGACAAGGAGGAGAGTGTTAATGCCGGAGTGGGAGATCCATGGGAGAGATGCGGACCCGGCTGGTGACACCGAACAGGGCATCATTGGTGCACGAGTACACGCGGATGGCTTCAGCTACGATGCACTCGTCACAGCGAAATGTGCAATCCTTCCCACATGACGAAATAAACCTCCGGGACTGAGGTAACGCATGGAACCCTTTGAGATGGCCAAAGATTATGGAGTGCTTCCTTTCTAGCCACCATGTACATGGTAAGAGTGAGATCAGACCAAGATTGGAGCTGCCTTGCATGCTCTACAACCTTCTCGCAGTGATGGGCTTCCAGCCTAACTGGGATGGCAAGAACCGTAGCGGCTCAGGATCGGAAGAGGAAGGACAAACAAGACGGCGCGCGGGTACGGGAGATGAATACCACGGACGTTCTGAGAAAAGAAACGCAGGCAGGCAAAGTGAGGGTGGCCAACCGAGAGGGCGAGGTCCTTCTTGGCGGCATCGGGTACAAGCGAGTGACCTGCGGCTCTCGGCCAGAAGACGGCCAAGAAGATCAAGTCGAGAGTCCATGGCGTCCAGGCATGACGTCCAGACGGGTCGTGGACAACTAGTCTTCTGACAAGGCCGCGGCATGGCCAGACTTTGCGGCGGCAGTCAATAGGAATGCCGGTCTGC
Source organism: Colletotrichum abscissum (assembly GCF_030869225.1). Classification (NCBI taxonomy): domain Eukaryota; kingdom Fungi; phylum Ascomycota; class Sordariomycetes; order Glomerellales; family Glomerellaceae; genus Colletotrichum; species Colletotrichum abscissum. The sequence goes on along the minus strand of NW_026849987.1, from coordinate 246,720 downwards.
TGGCTGAACCTATAGCTTATATCACGGGTTCCAAGGGCGAGATCTGAAGAGCACCAGAATGTAGCAAACGCAAATGTAGCCAAAGACAATGTAAGTTGAGAGAAAAAGGTGTGATGAGGAAGCTGTTGGTACTTGTGAATACTGCGTACTACGTAGGTGAGCAGTCGTCGGAAGTTGAGGCGCGTCCATCCTAAATTACAGGGACAGGGGCTAATCCCGGCATACCGCGCTTTAGCGTTTGACTCGGATGGGAATAAGACGATCAGGAACAGCAAGGAAGTGGGAACAACAGCCCGACGAGATGGAGGGTGCAGCCTCTGAGGGAGGGGTGGAGGGGTCCGTGGGGCTTGCGTTGGTTGTGAGGTGAGTGAGGAAGGTGGACGGATTGGATGGATGGATGGACGGACGGGAGGGATGAGATGGTGAATTGGATGAGATGAGAGAGAGAGAAACAGGATGAGACGGGATGACCATGGGGATGCGAGAAGCTCTAGCCTTGCTGCTCTTCGACACCTCCACGACCTCTTTGGTGCCAAAACGGACGTCCCGTCCTGTCCAGTCTGTCCTCACAGAAATGCCCGAGACGGGCGCGCGAACGATTTGCATTGGCCAAGCGCCATGTGCAGTACGCAGTCCGCAGTCCGCAGTTTACAGCACATCGCAGCGCAGAGTGAGTTGGCATGGGCAGGCAGCGCATGGCATTGCATCTTGGGTATCCGGATCCCCATTCGCAGTCAGATTCTGTCTGACCCATGACGAGTCAGCCACAGCCGTAAGGTATTCATCCATCTGTGGCAGCATCGTGGTTCGTACGCATCATGATGTGGAAATCATGTTTAACCTTTGCTGCCTTTCCACGGCCACGTCGTCTGCATTTCCAGAATGGGAAAATCGACTTGAGCTTTTTCAATAGTCTTCTGCCACCCGCATGAATTCGTGTCCAGATGCGGACGTGTAGGTCAAACGTATCGCTATAGGTAATGCGATAAATTGCTTTTTTCCGACAGCGTTGGATAGACGGTAGCGGCGGCGGTTCGGCCGACGTCGTTCATCAGCTGAGCTCCAAGCCTCCAAGAACGAATAGGGTACACCATCGAGGAAAAAAGGAGATTATTGCAAAGTGAATCAGGTCCGCCGCAAGATCGGTGGCGCACCCGAGGCAAGACAAGGCCGGTAGCCGCGGTGCCGCGCAGGACGAACATTGGCTTGTCTTCCTTGAACAGGTCAGTGGTCAATCAGGGTGGGGTGGGGTGGTGTTGCAGTCCATAGCTTCGCTGCACCTGCAAACTGCACCTGCACGTCTCCGGTCAAACGGGATGTGGAGATCTTGAACTTTGAAGACCTTGGAGGGAAAAAGTCGTGATGGATGCGAAATGAAAGAGTTGCACCGACGCAGCGGGACGAGGATGATCTCCAGGTACAAAGTAGTAAAGTAAGGTAAGGTACCACGCACCCACGGTAGCACGGTAGGTACTCAGCCGGCGCTTTTTGATGACCAGGGCCGAGAAAGCAGGTGCCACCTACGCTAAGCCTTCTCCAGATCCACTAGCCCATCCCGTCTTAGGTCGGTTCCTGCCTTAGCTTAACGGTGTATTCAAGGGAGGCAGCAACCTGGAAGACGAGCATCTAGAAAGGCAAGAGAGAAAACCGATGTGGACGAACACTTGCCTTCCATTTCAGAAATATCGTACGTTGGAGACGTCACTACGTACTATGATTTTGAACGTGGAATTGACTCTGAATCTTGCAAGTTCCCTAACTCTCCAAGCAATGAAAGGGAGCCTTCATCTTACTTCACCAGCAAACACAACGTCGCTCATCCTTGATATCATCGAACCACAATCCCCCACCTCGACTCCTCCTAGCATCTTGCTAGACTGGCACGAACGACTAGGCCACGGAAGACCCATGCTTGCGATACCAGGCTATGCGTCAATAACTTCCAAAGACGCGCTTTTCCGGCAATAGACATGACATTTGGCCCCGGTATTCTGTCTCCATTGATCGTCCTCCAGCTGATTTTCCTGTCAGATCTTTTCTGCCTTTCTCCAGCTGATCGAGATTACGAGAGGCGTGCTCATCGACTTCCAACGCGAACCATGACAACCCGGCGCGATCGGATCGCGAGCATGTCGTCTAGGCCTGCATACAATAGTTCTGTGTTTGCGTGCCCATCCTCGACGAGTCCTAGTGTATCCTCCCAATACAGTACGCGGCCAACACAACGCACAAGCGCGGGGACCACCAATGATGCCGGAACACTTGCTCAGCTCTCCCTTCAACCACACCGGACGCCGCACATACATATTGAACTCTTTTGCCGACCAACGAGTCCACCCAGAATCCACTTAAGCTTTGGACGAAACTTTCGACCCCTCACATGGACAGCCCAGTGATACTCTCCACGGCATTGGGTCTCGATTTGGGGTATGTACATAGATCCATCGTTACGAGACGGCCTGATGGACAATGACGGCTTGACAGATGGCCCCTGAGTCTGGTTGAGCCTTGGGGTAAAAAAGACAATTTGACTCAGGTGTCTGATTCTGACTCTGGTAAACAAGGAACAGGTGGCAAGCGCATCGAAATGGCCATGGTCATGCCCACGGTCACAAACTTTCTGACGTAGGCCGTTCTGTTTTCATCTCATCGGCTGACGCCTGCTACTGACTTCACGGATTCGGCATTGTTTCGAGGCTTGCGTCTGGAAACAATGGCTTTGCAACTATTTTGAAAGGCAACAAACCAGGTTTCTATTTTCCTTCTCATCACGGTCTGGATGTCTCGATGGAAGCAAAGCACGTCCATCCACGACACTATCCAATGGCTGATCTGGGTCGAAACCGCGCTGCCGGCGCCGCTATTCATTTAGTCGCGCTCTCGGCCAGGCACCTGTGAAATTGAAGGGTCCACACATTCCTTTGCCCGATCGAGCAAGCCAAGGGAGAAGAAATTTCTTTTAGCGTCGACTCTTGCCGTGTGCTTAATGACAGCACAGGTCACGCAACAGCGGAAGCTTACGAAGCGTTGTTCTCCTCAATTTTTTTTGGGTAGTCGTTGTCGAATGCCCTTGTTTGACTGCCTGACTGCCGATGGTATACCACAGCACTTACAAGTTGCCCCACGTTCTGCGCCTCATCGCATAAAGGGGTCCTCGCATCCCTGCTCGCTTTGATACGAGCAAAGCCTCACTGCATGAGCCTCCCCCATACTGGCGATCCTAAGTTTGCTTTCTTAATTATGTTGTTTTTCATCTTGGTACTTCGCGTACCTTTCCGGATATTGAGCTGAACACCCAAGTCGGTAGCTTCTATTGTAACTCTAGAAAAGCAACACCTCAATCTCGACGCCACAATGGCATGCTGCCAACTCCAGACCCTTACGCCTTCCCGCTGCTGTTCGACACCAATCATTGACATATTCGTCCCATATTCGGACGCCGTGTCTGCGGACTCCCGCGAACCACTGACCACCCAGCTCTTCTTCGTCCCTTGGCATGGCAAATTATCGGCCATCGTGGGACAGTTTCGTCGAATAACGATTTCGTACCCGTGGCGGCATGAGGAATGGCCCGGCCGGTTGAACTGGTTCCCCTGAGCGGTTCGTCCGACGTTGTCTGGAGGGGCAAAATCATGCCGTGACCCGGGAACAGGGCTCCCCTGCTTCAAGACTCTATCCCTTTCCAAAGCTGGGCACTGGCAAGGACTCAACCAACAGTATCCATGTTCTACCAACAAAAGCCGATTGGCGTGCTGTGTCGAGTCTTAGCCTGGGCAACGGCTTCAACTTACTGAGGAGGAGCATCGTGTAAGCGATCCTCCTCGTTTCGCCCATACGGTCACTCCGTTTCGCGCCGTCCATAAGGCTCCATGAGGATGTGTATCCTTCTGGAGCCGCTCGGTAAAGATGACGGACTGTTTTAGTCCCTTGAATGGGCCTTTGGCCACGAAGTGCTTTGGACGGACCTCGACTGCCTATGAAGTAATCCTCACGCATGTCCTGGCGCTAAATGCTTCAGTTCGTCGTCTGCGGCATCCGTTTCCTGCAGCATCGTCGGTTCAACCTCATCCCACCGAACAAGTGACATTGCCGCGAGAGCCTCCGCGTGGCCACAACCACAATGACATTGTCAACACTCCCCCGCGCTCAAGCGCCTGCAGCCGAATCGGGGCTCTGGACTTCCCCAGCTTTTTCTCCCAGGGCAAATAACCCCAACAGGACTCTTTGACCGCCGCCGGGCCAGGCAGAGAACTTCCATGAAACCTTCTAGGACGTGCTGACATGACCGCACGTGGATGGGCACGGATGTGTTTGTATACATGACCGGATTTCTCCCAACCTCCTCCTGTTCCTGTATTTGAGAAAGTTCAACGAGTGTTGTGATCAAGGCACTACGCGGCGCCGGAGCCTCGGAGAGGGTTGGTGGCGAGACCATGCTGTCGCCGCTCAGCTCCAGCCAACAACATTGACTGGTCATTATATCTGCGACGAAGTTATCTAGCCCGTCCACGGTGATATGATCCTCCGGCTCTTCTTCAGTTGCCAACGTCGCAACGCAACAACGATCTGTAAGAAGACAATCGGTTGAACATGGGAACGGAATGTGCTCTCCTAGCGGAAGGGATGCTATTCTTCTCCCTCGACAGAAGTAGCTGATGGAGGATATTTCAAGGACCAATACGTCTGCCGTTCCTTTCTCTCCCGTTCATTGGGAATCGTCACTTGTGCCGGTGCTTGACTAGGTACAATCTATCCCTTGTGATATCAATCACGTAATCTTTGATGTGAGTTCAAAGGTGAGTATTACTCTCTGGTTTGGGATAGAGCCTCAAGCTCGAGCATAGAACGCCCTTGACATCAAACAAACTTTGCGAGTTCGAGTAGCCAATCCATTCTTGGATACGGGATACTACCATCTCATAAGCCATATCTTTTGCGACAATTTGGCACGCACTCGATCGCCTTGCAATGGATCTGCCCCCACCCCCAAGAACCTCGCAATGAAATGCTCACACAAAAAGTCGAGTTCAAACGTGTAGTAAGGACTGTGCTCTTACATCCTGACGCTGCCTATCCCACCCTCTACCGCGCAATACAGCATCACGTCGTGGAGACATCCTAGCATTAAACACATTAGCTCGATGTGCAATGTAGAATCTTCCACGTCATGAATGGCGGTCAATATCGCGGTTCTAGGTGATTTTACCTCTGAACCGCAATCAGGCATTTAACCCCAAAGTCGATACCATGACCAAAAGACCGCTTTGCAAATGATATCCATAAGGGAGGGAATGTGTTGATCTCGAATCTAGACCACCTACGAAACATGGCTACAATCGTCCAAGCTCATCTTTACCCCCTTGTCTCCGATATGTGATACCGTCAAAAGAAGAATCCATTTGGAAACCATGGCAAAGGGACGGGGGCGTGCAAGCTACCTCAGGGAGACCCATGAGCTCATGCCTTCTTTCCCAGTCCATCAGTCTGCGTTCCTTCTCTTCCTCATCCCTTACCTAGGTAGAGGCTAGTAAACATTCAAACTTGATCCTCGTCACTACCGGACTTCGAACAAACAAAGAAATATATCTTCGTGGTATGGATACCAAATTGATGCTTTTCGGCGGCGAACGCAGGGCAAAGTGACTAGATGCAGAGCAATACTGATGCCGTCCAAAGCGAAACGTTGTTTAGTCCTTCGATATATTCAATGACCACCGAGGAATCCCCCATCACGTCGTACTTTATCATGAAATCATGGTAGACGATGATGAGAATATAATTCGACACGTAACAGTACAGTGTAGGTATTGTTTCCCCAAACACATTGAGACCAGTGTCCTCTGAATTGGTTTCGCAGAGGACGTGGCTTCGGAAACCGCATTACAACGCCGGCTTGTTCGAAAGCCCCATCCCTCTTGTCCCATGGATGGTTACCATGCCCAAAACCTGATCCTTTTTTCTGATTACCAGGAGAATGAGTATCTGGGAAACCTTCAAGCCCCTCCGCCTTGCCTTCACCTTACGCCTCAATATCTTATACCATTTTCACCTCTTTGAGACGCGGCTTGGTTGTCTGTCGGCCGCCATCCTCCCGTGTCCCACGGCCTTCCCATTTCGACTGGACTTTGATGTCCTTTCAGGGAGGGACTTCTTCTTACGCTTGAGCAAGCCTCTAACTGTCTTGAAAGGCAGCACCAGCAGAGCGACCACCGCGAAGAAGGGCATCGTGATGATGGCCCAAACGGATTCTATGAGCCACTGCATAAAACCCGGCCGAGCGACGCTGTTTTTGGCCGCTGCTGCCGCCAGCGCAATGGCATCGTTCAGGCGGGTATCGACTGCCGCGAAACGCGATTCGGTCTGGAAGGCAAGTACAGTCGCCTTCTTCTCGTATCGTCGCACAGCCCGATTCAGCGCATCCAGATCGGGCTGGATGGCGTTGCGAACATCGCGAGCAATGGAAGCCTCTTGCTTGATTTTAGAATTGTCCGAGGTCCCATTGTGTTTCATCGGCGTCGGCTCAGGCCGTGACTCCAGCATTTCCAACCGGGCCATGAGAACCCTCATCTGATCTGAAGTGGCACCGTCGTCCTTGTACGGGTTTACGTGGACATCCCGTTGCAGCTGAATGGTCCTGCACTGCACGAGCTTCATGAGATGCGAAATCGGTCGTACCTCTGCAGCCAAGAGGAAAATCGTCAAGTTGTAGTTGGAAACCAGGCCCTCCGAGGGCCGACTAAGTTGCGCGCGAATGGCATGCAGCAAGTATGCGCCCAGTATGGGAAACATGAAGCATGATACCAGGGCCAGGATTTCATGTACCCATAGCTCAGCCAATGCATCCTCCTTCTTGTTTCTTGGCGGCGTCGTCGTCTTACGTACTTGTTCCTGAATAAAGGACGTGGGCGTCGTGGGTACTTCGGACGCTTCGTCAACGCTTCCGTTGGTCGTGTGGCCGTTAGCCGTCGATGCTGCCGGTGAGGGGCTTCCAGCCGCCTGCTCTGCCTCGCTCTCATCGTCAACAACAGCGCTCGTACTGATCTCTGCCCGCTCTCGTACTGCTTGCGCCGAATGGTACCAATTCCTGGTGGATGGTGTCAGCGCTCGGATAATACCGTTCTCTGACGAGATCGTGCTGGTCACGATATATCGGAGAACAGAGCGCCAGACTTACCATGGATGTGTGACGGACCAGTGCAGGAACACGGCCGACAAGCCCAGCAACATGATGTCCGTCACAACGGCGCTACCATTCTTGAAAAGCAAACCACCGACCGCGGGTAAAAGTGCAAATGCCAGAGGAACCGAGGCCCAGTTAGATAGTTCGTCCGTCGATGTTGACGGTATACCGTCTCCAGGTCGAGGGTTGAGAAAATCTCTTGCATCGCCAAAGCTGTAATCCGACAACGTCGAACTCCTTCTCCTCCCAAGGCCTCTCTCGCCGAATGAGTTCTCTGTTGGGATATGGCTGAAAGGCGGCCGCCGGCGCACCTGAGATGTCTCGTCTACGGTCACGGCGCGTTTGAACGAGTGCCCCGAGGGCGCCGGTGAAGCTGTCGTTCCCGGTGATGATATGGTCTGCTTCCTACTGGTGTTGCTCGTCGTTGTGGGGGGCGAAGTCGGACTTCGAGAACCGTTCTCGTCCGACATGACGGGCGGCGCAAGTGATACCAGCTCGAATAGTTCAAATGTATTACTGGGGAATTCGGTTCCTATCGTTTCTTCTTTGCGTCCTTTACTATTATTCCATAAGGTGTCGATTGCTGGAAGCTCGATGCGGGATGTGAGAGTCCGAGTTTGGGCAGGCAATCAAGGGGTTTTGAAGGCTCCTCATCCGACACACGCCACAACCTTGAGAAAAAGTCTAGGAGAAATGCTCTTCCAAGACGCGCTTTTGAGCCCGAGGAGAGGAGAGAGAATGGGGAAAAAGGAGGAAAGGAGGAAGAGGGGCGGAGAGAGAGAGAGAGAAGAATGGGCGCTAGGAACAAATGAGGCGCTGCGTGTCTCGCAGCACGCGGTAGGCGTGTAGACACTGCAGCATGTGCGAGTGAGCGAATGTGTGTGGTGTGTATGTGCGACAGAGACAGTTGGGTCAGTAAGTGGTGTGTAACAAGACACCAAGGGCGAAAGTGGGCGAGAAGTGAAGCGCCACGAGCTGAGGATTGGGCTGGCGTTCGTTGGTATGTCGCTGGCGAGAATGGGAATGGGACGTGGTTTTAGTCTCTGCTCTGTCTCTACCTACTCTCTACGTAGTAGGCTTGAGGTGGTGGCGATTTGACTTGGATCGTCCCTGCCTGCCTTAGCTAGGTAAGGTACCGCGAGGTGATTGGGCGGGGAGGAAACGTCCGGCGACTTTTCTGAGTCGGAACGAGTACCGTTTCCCTGCTCGGCGTCGCGGGTGTCGTAAGGTGGAATGGAGGGACGGGAATCGGGGACGATGAGCATAAAGGTGGAAGAGGATGAGGAGGTTTGAGAAGCCAGGAAGGAAGAGGAAATATCAAGGAGATGGATGAATGGAAAATGGAGGTGTTGCGAAATGGATTGGGCTTGATTAAGGTACCTAGACTGACAACTTGTCTCTTTGGGAAGGGAAGATGAGGTAATGTAAGCTAAGGTACTTACTTACTTTCAAAGATCCAGACAGATGCATGGCAGGCTACCTACCTACCTTACCTTACAGCTAGACTACCTCCAGATAGCTTAGGCGGGGAAGTACATTAGCAGATGGATGTAACTCCACGCCTGCCAGAGGGATGGCAGGTACCTAAGATACTTGGTCTTGCAGCTGGCCAGCTCGTTGCCCGATGACACCAGTCCACGGCAAGGTACCAGGGCATTGCTAAGTCGAAATTGGTGTCTTTTGTACGGGTACCTTCACAACGAACCTGGAAACAACAAGAAAGTAGCCGAGTTGTCTGAGATATTACCCGTGACAGAGCTACGGTACCTATTTCCAGCCAGCTAGGTAGAGTACATCTCCCGCTTCTGGCTTGAAAAGAGGTCGCGCTCATGCTGATGTATGCTGACGACAGGGATGATGATGCAGTGATGCAACCTATCCGTGTGTCCCCATTCCCCCGCTCCCGCTCTGCCCGCATCACATCCCTATCCGCATCCAGCCCTGGGGACCCTGTTTAGATCCACAGTGGACGCCGGAACTGGGCCGGGAGAGGAGGGGAGAGCGGAGGGCAATGGACCTCAGCTTGAGGTCTTGCGTTTTCAACTTCAACCTCGTCCACTCAAAAGGTATACATCTTGCGCTCGTGCAACGCAACATTGTATTTCCCTGATGGTTCCGTTGCACATGTCTGTTGAGATGTACTGCAAATGTCAGCAATGCGATAAGTAGAACCGAAAGGCTACTGCCCTCGTCCTGCATCGCCTCGGCCTATCGCCGTAGGCTAGCGGTATGTGAAACGGCCATCCCATCCCACCACTTCACCTCCTCGGCGTGCTCATCTACGGATACATACCGAGAAGTACTGTAGGGCATCGACATCGATAGCCCCGTCACCTTCATTGGTAAGAGGTCAAAGACTAGACTGCCCGTCATCTGCCGATGCCAATTTCACTTTATAACCTTATCTGGTCTTCGACCATGATCTCTTGATCCGACTCGTCACTTCGCCATACCAATCTGGACCACGTTCGCATACCAGGAGCAGGGCAGGCATCAACAGATGAACGTCTTCTCAAACTCACCAAATATGCCTCGGCCACACCCAATATTCCGCCTTCCCATCGCATAGCATTCCGGGTTGCGTCGACAACCAGTGGACCATAGATCGGCAGAAGCAGCAGACTTTCGTGGGCCTCTGTTTGTCTTCCATCCTGCTGCCCCAACAAACTGAAAGTGCGGGTTATCCTAGTAGCACCTGTGGTACACCTGCAACCACTTGATTCTTACCTCTGCTCCGATAGGTATGCATGTTGCTTGTAGTTGATAGTCGCCGGATGGGAGGGAACCACACTCTCTTCTTACTTGACCACCCGTAACTGGTGCTGGCACTCTGTCTGCTATGACCATGCCCCCGGAGAAACGGCGAGCGAACAGACATTGCGACAACTTCGTCATGGATCGATGTCGGAAGCCGCGCGTGCCACGGTACCTCCGCTGTTGTCTGTGCCATCGTCTAATTTTTGCCGCATCAAGTAACCCCCAAGAACAAGGAGCAAAGCCTTCCCGTTTGTGTTGATGTATAGAGATGAATGCCGCACCGCTCATCTCGGCTGAGCATGCGAGCATATGGTTCGACCACTTTCGCCGAGGTTTGCTATTGCCATGGGTCATTCATGATTTAGCTCTGCCCGTTTTTTGTGACGGGCCATCGCGTTCTAGTCCAAGATATGCTGAATCTCGGCTCCGCAAATTTAAAAGTCGACAGAAATGTAGCCGCCGGTTGATTGTTTCGAGCGAGTCGGGGCCACTGCCTGTCGCATGCATCTCTATCCCTCGAATGCGTCACGCGTGGTACTGCCAAATCAAGATGTATGTTTCGACGTCGTCAGAACCAATCCAACTGAACCACACGAGGCATGTCGGTCCCACACAGGCATGAGCAGTTCCTCCGTATGAGAAACAAAAAGACAGACCGATTTCGTAACAGATTGGGATCCCGTAGTGCACCTCCACAGGCGCGGTTGCACAAAAAGAGACGGGGGCTGGCTGAAATATGTCTAAGAGACGGGTGTCAGACGGAACCCCGCAATTCTCCATATTGGTCTTTGCGTACTTGTCTCGTCGATACTTGTTGCCAGCCACCGATACGACATCTTGAGTAAGACAAGTCATCCCCAGGTTCGTGAAATCCCCCTTACTGGAAGGAAAATGCCAGATGAATCATTTTCCATGGACCTGCGTGGCCGGATACTTTCCCCCGGTTGAGCTCTTCCATGTCATCATGTTCTGTGATGAACCTCAAGACTGTTAGACAATTAGAGAGCTGAGGTCGATTGAATCTCTTGGCTGGGGGCCAATGGCACAACACGCTCGTCTCATTTCAGCTCAATGGTAAGCCGAGACAATTGAGAAGCCTGTCTCTCCCGCCTATGAGTTCGATGGTTACTCCAACAGTCTGATTTGTGCAGGGTACAACAGGTCTGTGTGAGTGCCAGGCAAAGGAACGTCAAAAGTCTGAACGATGGATGTCCCAATACCCGCAAGCATCGCTGAGGCTATCTTTGTGGAATTGGCCCTGGATTATGTGATCGTCTTCAACATGTGCTTACCATGTTCCGCAAAAGCAAAAGGCAATGCATTCAAGGAGGACATTGCGAAAGGCGGCTCTGTCGGGAACTGCAAGATCACCGTTAGCACCTCAAATTGCCCACTAAACCAGGATCAGCAATGCATCGCTAGCCCTTCAGGCGTACCGCAACCGTGGTTGTTTGTTTGTAAGCTGCCGTGGTAAAGAGATTGGTGGTATTGGCGCCCCGCTTTCCAAACCTGAACTCTTCAACAGTAGTCCAATCTGCCGTTCCAAAGATGGATCGATTGAACCTATGAGCATCCGAATTTGGCTGCCTCGTAGATCGGCATTCCCTATTGATGCTTATTTGCCTGGTGATATTGGCATGTCTTGGGTCGGTTGGATAGGCGGATGCAACACGAAGGGAAAGTACTGTGACGCTGGAGTGCAGCAATTTCTAACTGAAGTTTCTGGCCGTCCACTTTCACTTTCAGGAATCATATGCTTGGGTTTGTTTGTCATCAGTCAAGTCGGAGAGTCGTCACGCACAGACAGAAGAGGTGCGACGGTAGCCGCTTGATCATCGCGAAGACACAAGACAACGGCCTCGCGATTAGGTGGCTCGAGACCAATTGACAATCCGGGGGCACCGCTCGCCCGTTGGAAGTTTGCTGGGGACAGTCGGCGCAACACACTGCTGCTTACGAAGCAATAGTCGAGCAGCTGCTCCAGAGTCCAGGCTTTTTGTTGAATGGGAATGCCCACATCGTAGGGAGGGCATGAGAAGGATTGCTCGGAGCCTCGGACGGCAGATTGTTGTCTCCCTCATTCCGATGTCGCGTTGATTCGACGCGCCAGGACTGGAGGGCCACAAAATCCTTTTTTCGCAGTTGCGCCGCAATGTGCCATTGGGCAAGACGGGCTTGACAACTTGACAACAAGGCGTAAATTGGTGTCTGCCGACGCGGACAACCCGGTCTGAACCCTGGTTTTTGGTGGCCTCGGCGAGCAAGGACAACCAGGATGGCTTGATGGGTCCTGGAGGTTTAGAGTGCGTCACCCGGATCCAAGATTGATGGAGTCCAGTGTCGCCGTCAGGACAAAGGCGAGCCCGGCTAGAAATCTCTGCAGGATCGAAAATAGACAATTTAAAGCACCTTGGACGTTGGCTGGGAAGACAGGGAGGTACCTGCCAGGCTGAACGCCATCGAAGTCAGGTGGTAGCTGTGTGCGAGGCAGGCCGTCGTCATATATTGACGGGCTGGGGACGGATTGTTGGAGAGGGATCTCGTGTCGTGTCGTGCCGTGTCTAGATTTTCTTTTTTTCCGCCTTTTTCGTCGTTGGTGCGAGACTCAAGACCCAAGACCCTCCACAAAACGACGGATGAAGCACCGGCGGAATCCTCAAATCCTGTATCTGTAACAGGAACCGCTTCGCAAGGTCACTGTTTATCGATATATCCTGCGCCACTCCGCTTGTGAAGCCTGACGGGAAACTTTGGTTTTAACATTCATCGATTGTCTTTCTCCAACCCACGATCCCTCCTGCGACAGTTTCCACGGCCGACATCAAACAGCCCTACTGTTCGTTCCACAGCGGGAGAGCGTTTGAGCAACGACGACGACATTAGTACAGTTGGCTGTTCTTTCTGTTTCTTGTGGAGAAGGACACGAAAGACCGGCGGATGAGTGAACAGACGTTGGAATAGCTTGGACGACGAAGCAGCATCAAGAAGAGACGACGACTGGAAGAGATATCGACGATATCGAATATACGACGGTTCGACGGTCCAAACGACGGCGACGAATTTTGAAAAGTGCAGCTGGAGTGAAGTGGGCACCGAGCTGCAGGAACGTTGATCCCGGCCCAACAGGATCCGAACCAAACAATTCGAGCAGCAGGAAGGAGCCAGGAACCACAACGCAGAGTCACAGAGAAAGGACGATCCTGCCGTCCGTTCCTGCGCATTGCGGCATTCAACGAGCAGGAACTTGGGAAGAAGCTAAGGTAGAGCCTAGCCCGACGTTCCTATCCGTACTCCGTACCTTCCCACGCTTCCTTCTTCCGGGCAGAGAAAGCGCAGCTCCTGCCTGCTCACTGGCAACTGCCCGGTAAGAGTGGGCGGGTTTCGCGGGTTCAGGGCAGTGGAGGGAACTTCAAGGAAGGTCCCCCCCTCCCCCCTCCCCCCTGCTTCCCTCCAGCGAGCGGCTTCCCAAAATGCTGGGACTGAGAGCCAGAGCCTCCAGGAACCCAATCTCGGCCATCTCCTCCCCCCTGAACGCGCGCTCCACTTTGGACAACTCCACGGCCGCCTCACAGTCGCCGCTCAGCTGCAACCTCTGGACGACCTGCGCTCTTATTCGGGCGCAATTATTCACATTATTCACAACTTTTACTTGCAGCAATTATCCATTGCTTCCTCGGTTCAAATCCAACACCACCACCCTCGCCCTCACCACCACCGTTGCATCCACACGGGCATCCACATCCACAACCACCACAGCCTTGACCTTTGAGCCTGCTGCTACCAATCACGCTCTTCGTCCGCTTCTCCCTCTGCCATTCACCATTGGACGCTTTGCCCACGCTTGCATTAAAACAACCACCACCACCGTTCAAGCGAAAGCCAAAGCTGCAGTCCGAGCCACCGTCCGCACGTCGTCGCCTACGCATTTCTTTGTCCGGGTCTCCACATATCTAACTGCAAACCTAATCGTTTTGCACCTACGACTATTGCGGCTGTTGCTGCACCCATTGTTCCTGCGCGACGCTTTCCTTGGTCGACTTTTCCCCAATACCATCCCCTCAACCTCCCCTCCAACCCGGCGACCAATTCAATCGCTCCGTTCGCTGTCGACATCGCCGCTGTCGTTTCTGCCGCTGCCGCTTAAAGAGGCCCTGGCGACCTCGACGAGCCTGGCCCAGGCGCTGCTGCAAACTCCTCGACAACCAAAAGACCCGTTCTCCACCGTGCCCCGTAAGGCCGTCGTCCTCACGGCGGCCTTCGTCGAACCATTCTCCCCACGGCTTCACACGCGAGAAACAATTCTTCGTCACCGGCCACCGTAGATGCATTCGCAAATCCTCGCATCACAACGCTTTCGCAGCAGCCCACATATCCCGGCGCTTCGCCTGTCCTCCAGACTCCAGTAGCCGCCCACGCCGCCGCCCTGCCCCAAGCTCACACTCCATCCCTGCTACGCCAATACGACCCCAAAGAGTACTTCCTGCAGTCTCCCTTTCGCAATCGCGCCGCCTCTTCTGCGGCCCGGCGACTTCCTCACCTTTCCGCTGCTCGTCTCTGGAACCCAACCAACTCTACACCACGCCTTCCCGATAAGCCAGCTCTTCGCAAACGACGACCCTCGACACCGCCTCCCCCCGCCGTTCCTCTCTCGCATCCGACTCTCGATCCATTGTCCGTCGACCCTGCTGACCCTCTCGGCATCGGCGCAAGCGACTATCCGCTGCTGACTCTCCCGGAGCAGCGCCAAACGCGACATTCGACATCGAATCGAAATAGCCTCCAAATCGACCGCAGTGGGAGTGGTGCAGAGCATCGCATCAGCCTACCACCATCAGTGCGCCATTCATACGACGGACGAAGGTCCGCTGATCCTTCGCCAACATTCTTGGATCCCGACGCTCACCCCGCCGACGAGGAAGAAGAAGCACCTGCGGAACCTTCTGCCGAGACCCGAGTGACTGGTTTGAGGAAACGTGGGCAGAGTATTTCTGACCCAGTCATACGAGATTTTGCCATAACACTCAACGACAAAGGGAAAGGAAAGGCATCCATGGAGCCAGGCGCAGAGAATCAGGGACGAGGGGTCTCCAAGGACTTGGAGCGCGGGCCAGATGTGCTTCCACGTCATTCAAATGTGTCGGCTGGCGATGGCATGGGTATTGGGTCGGCCATTTCATCTTCAAACTCGTCGATTATGGGAGAGGAACTGCCGCCGGATCTGGGCGAAGAATGGGGTCCACAACACCCCTGCTTCCCCCATATGAATCCTCACGTTCCTCTCGACTCGCCAGAGTACCACAACACTCGAATCATCCGCATACGCCGAGACTGGTTGATCGAGGGAGACTTGGCTCCGACGTTTTCCAACTTGTATCCTGAAATCTTGGATCCGGCCGGCTTGTCAGAACAAGAGTTCCGGAGGATTGTCGACAAGCTCAAC
Organism: Colletotrichum abscissum; assembly: GCF_030869225.1. Classification (NCBI taxonomy): domain Eukaryota; kingdom Fungi; phylum Ascomycota; class Sordariomycetes; order Glomerellales; family Glomerellaceae; genus Colletotrichum; species Colletotrichum abscissum. The sequence continues at coordinate 231,343 of NW_026849987.1, read as the reverse complement.
GGCGAGCTCATTCCTATATTCAGCCCATACAACTGGAGAAACGTGGTCGATAGCATGCTCGGACTCGTTACGGGTTGGTTGTGGGATGATTTGGGGTTTACAGGTGTCAAAGCTCGGCTGAAGCGCCTGGAACGCTGGATTGACCAGTGGAACAACGAGATGGAAAAGACAATCGGCAATGAAGACAGTTCAATGGCCCCACGAATTATTTCACTGAGGAAGACGGGGTACATGACAGTAAGTTCAAGTTGCCGAACCCACGTGCAATACTGTACTAACTCAGGAAAAGCTCGACATACAAATCCCAGATCCGGAAATTGCGCCTGCTCCTAGCACACCTGGCGGCTCAAGGTCTGGAAGCCTGCCAATGGAGCCGGCAACCGCCGTGATGGCATCATAATATGGCAAGGCGACTTTAATGTCGGTCCCCTGCCTAACAACCTTCTTCCCTTCGACTTCGTATTTCATCGTACACTCTTTCTAATCACGGATCGGCCGCGGCCTGTGGGATGAACCGACATGAGCTTATACGACCGTAGCCTCACTTCTTCATCAGGCACTCGATATCCATTTACTACTACCCGGGGTTATTTTACTCTTTTTTCCAACCCCCACCCCCTACTACTACTATTACCTTATACCAAGGCATGGCGCGGAGTTCAAGGATCCCTTGGCTGGGACAGTCACGAAATGTGAAGCAAATGATTTCTTATACGCTTTTTTTTTCAAGTTCACCTTCTGGGTGAAACTATGTGCTTTATATGCCAGAACGTGCGGAATGGGAGCGATCCTGAGATGAGGGGAACCCGTCTATCGTCGGGATGATGAAGTAGGAGCACATGAGCTCGGGGGACCCCTGTAATTTGTTTAGATACCTGATGTGCTTCAAAACTTCGTTTCTTTCAACTATGCAAATCTCTGTTCCTCTCAGTGCATCGTCCTTGATGTGCCACCTCTCAACCTCCGTTTGGCTATGCTCATTCTTGTCCACGAGCACGGCTAGAGTGCTCCTGCGTGTTACAACGCATAGATTAGCTGTGTGTGGTATCCTTTGAGATGCCACGTCGTTTCCGTGCCGCCACTTGCTGGGCGCGGTGGTAGGAAGCTCGACCTTGCATGTATCGTCCTCATGTAAAATATCCATCCTGAGAGCGAGTGAGAACGATATCATGGCCCCCAGTCCTATTCATTTGGCCGAACACCCGCAAAGGTACATTGAAACTACCTACCTAAGGCATCTACGAAACTATGATATGATACAGCACTGGAATATACACGAGAAACCTGAATACACGCAGGAGGGAAGCCCATATGTACCCCCTCAACTCCAGTCTAGTCACCAGCACAGCAGGCGCCCCTCTAGGTCGGGGGGTCAGGTCAAACTGGCTGGGTGGTGGAATGGTTCATGGTCGCCAATTATTCACGCCAACCAGCCTACTCGACGACAGGCTCAGCGCATACGAGAGTACCCGAGTTCGAATCCCAGCATGAGCACCAAGAGATGTAGCCACGCCGGTGGTGAACTCTTTTTTGTTTTCTGTATCCGTATATCGCCTTGTATTCACACCAAGATCTTAATTGGCCTTGGAGATAAGAGTTTCCTGTCTATGAGATACAAAAGAAGTTTTAATAAGATTCCTCATCAAGACAAAAACTTAGGAGCTTCCAAGCACAACGAAGATAGGTAGACGATGTGGAGGTTGATTACTCTCCATCCTTCCTTTGGCACTTCCGGTAAAGCGATTAACTCCGATTAGACAACCCCGCTATAGGAATATAATGCGATCCAATTTCAGGGGTCAATGCGAAAACTCCAGGGACCTGGCGCCTTATGCACGAGCCACTTTTACAGTGCATCAAGCTGAGGTGCCGTGTGCTTTCCCCTGGACCGCGTCGATGGAACGCGCCCACCGCGAACGAAATCGACAGCTCCCACACTGGCACTTTAAGGTAGCTTCCCCCCCAAACGAGTATCTCGCCAATTTCGACACCTCAACACCATCTTTTGCCATCCTACACCTCACATTCTCGACACTCCTTGAACCAAAGCGTTCCTTGCTCTACACATCTACAAACCAAGCAACCAAAAAAAAGATGTCTGCTTCCGCCCTCTTCCGCCGCGCCGCCGTCGCCCCGCGCATGGCCTCCGCCGCCCGCGCATTCAGCACCACCCCGTCCAACAACGTCGCCCGCATCACCATCGTCGGCAACCTCGCCGACGCCCCCGAGGTCGTCCCAACCAGCACCGGCCGCGAGATTATCAGATACGCCGTCGCCAGCAACAGCGGGCCCAAGGATAACCGCCAGACCAGCTGGTTCCGTGTCACGAGCTTTGAGGCTGAGGGTCCCCGTCGGGATTTCCTTCAGAGCTTGCCCAAGGGGTACGCATGCACCCACATCCACATCGCAATGATAAGCTTGGGGGGAGGCGGAGAGAGATGAAGAATAAAAGGCGTTTGAGGGGTTTCAAAGTGTGCTAACGTGTTGTAATAGCACTCTGGTCTACGTCGAGGGCGAAGCTGCCATGCGCGCCTACCAAGATGCCGAGGGCAAGAACCGCAGCTCCCTGAGCATTATCCAGCGTACGTCTTCTCCCCACTCAACATGCCATCCCAATGCGAATCGGCTTTCGAGGAAGAGATGGAGCTACGCTAACATCAGGTCACAGGCTCTATCGAGGTCCTCAAGCGTCCTTACACCGGCAACAACGGCGGCGAGGCCAGCGAGTAAATGCACCCCAACCCCAATACAACAAACGGAGTTTCTCTCGTGCCATGTACGAAACGAACGACAGACGAGTGTACCCTTGAAGAGACCCTGACCTGGACTGGCCTCCCTCCTCTCTATCTCCACTCTATCGAGATTTTTCCTATATCTTTTTTGTGTACAATGACCTGATAAATGGGCTGGTTGAGGCGTGCTGTACGAAAACTCTTTTTTTCTAGGACGATAATTGATACCATGGGTTGCTCCTCTCACTCGCGCCTTGACTGTGATCTTGCGCTACGTTTGCTCTAGCTGCTTGAACCATTTGTTCCATTTCAATGTTCACTCAGGTCACGCATAGGAACTTTTCAACGGCTCTATGATGATCTAATCCACCAGATGTGCTCTCCTCAGACGAGCGTACAGCTATCCATGCATCCAAAACCCGCAGCGACACCACCCTCGTTGCTAGTATCGCCCTTGGTGCGGAGCAGATAGCCTGCCTCCTCGTTGTGAACCACCTTGCCGGTGCCCTGATCCCACACTGCAGTACCGTAGATGCCAAGCTCGCAGATGACGCCGCCTTCTTCGAGGTTGCCGTTGCGGAGGATGATGTTGTCCTGCTTAGGCGGCGTGATGAGCTCCATCAGGATGTACGAACCCCAGTGCGTCTCGGGCGTCTTCTTCAGGAACTCGGGAATGTCCTCGCGGTAGTGGTTGTTGCCGCCGCCCTCCCTCTGGGGCTTGAGGACGTAGCTCTTGCACAGCTCCGGGTCCTGCGCGATCTTACGCGCTTTGAGCCCGGCCTCGGAGGTGTCCATCGGGAAGATGTTGGTGAAGGTCTCAAACACCGCGGCCGTGCTGGGAGCGTCGTCGGGGATGAAGCGGCCGAGAACCGAAGGCGAGGCACCACCCGCCGCCGCCGCCGCCGGTCTCGGCGTCGCCAGGACCTGCTGAATCTTCTTGCTGCCGGCCAGCTGGGTCAGGACGGTGGGGCACTTGATGGCGGACGACCTCTCGAGGTGGTAGCGGGCCTCCCAGGCGCTCTCATCCGGGTAGTCGGACGGGTCGTACCAGCACCGCAGGTACGCGACAGCGACCTCGAACACCTTGGTTGGGTCTCGTGGCAGCTTGTAGAGCAGCTGGCGCTTGGGGGTGTCGGCGACGGTGGTGTGCTGCAGGAGCTCGGAGAAGGGGATGCGGAAGACGGTGACGGGGTCGGCGGCGTCGTTGACGAGGGCGTACTCGAGGTGGCGCTGGTCAAATATGTTTCTCTCGCCGCCCTGGACGACGAAGATGACGCACTTTTTGTGGCCGAGCTCCGATGGGCCGTAGGCGTCGTAGGCGGCGCGGATGCCGCCGGATAGGCCTTGAACGCTTTTGTTCTCGGGCAGGTCGAGGGGCCCTGACTCGATGGGATGATCAAGCAGAGGGTACTCTGCCACGGAAAGAAACCTATGTGCGTTTAGTATTCTGGGTTTCTCTCTCCTTGCGAGATGTGTAAGATTACTTATGGAGAAGCGAGGTTCGGGACGAAAGGCCACCAAAGGATGAAGCTATCGTGTTAAACTCGACCTGCTTGACTTGGCGTTTAGGTTCGCCTGAGGAGGTATCCTGGTGGACAAGATAGTCTGATCTGAACAATCCCAGAGAGAGACTCTGCACATCATTAGTCACATTGCCTGAAGCACCGGTAGACTACGCACTTGAGTATATCCCTCCTTCTTCACTCGCACGTGGGTATCCCACAGCTTGCCAATGAAGTCGTCGCCTCCCTTGACCCTACGCGTTGTCAGCATCATTTCCTATGGTCGTTCAGACTACACTTGATGCGTGACTATCAAGCTGAAGTGGAAACATACTCATCCACCATGGCACTCAGGAACTCCTCATCCCTGCTGATGGCGGCATAGAGCTCATTATAGGTCTTTTGCACAGATCTCGCCTGTTCGAAGCATCCCTTGGGGAAAGGACTAGGGAACAGAGTTACGGGTACGTTTACCGCAAGAATACCTTTGGGGTCCGACTCCGGCGTCACGACCGTAGGAGGCGGCCGGACTGACAAGCCATTGCCGATAGCCCAATCCTTGACGGTCTGGACGAGGGCGTCTTGCTCCGATTGGGAGAGCCGGGGCGGGTACTGCTCCCTCGTCAACGTCGGAGTTGCCATGCTGCTGGTGAAATTTTCCTTGATGAGACTGAGCCTAGAGCCCCGACTGCAAGCTACAATGGTCCTGAAATTGGATGAGCTGGTATAGTTGCGCCTCCGTGATTAATAATTGCAAGTCGGATAATTTGAGTCGAATGAGAGTAGGAACAGCGACGGATCGTCAAGGTTAAACCCTTTTTGGTGGTAAAAAGACAGGCCTGACTTTGTCTGAAACAAACAGAGACTCAAGCCAGTTGTCGAGTCTACTGAGATTATGTGAAGTCAAATATCACCGGATGAGGAATGAGTGTTCATGTCAGTGAGGTATGTCTGGCGGGGGAGTGACGAGAAATCGGCTGCCCCACCATGAACTGCTGGTCTGGATTTCAAATGGCTGGTACTCCCACTGTACCTCAGCCGGCAGGTACGATGCACACAAGACGTGATCAATCTAAGTGGGGAGAATTTACAAGCAATGGCTTGACATCAGGCTATACGGAAGCTCAACGATATTTGCAACTATTTGGACATCAAGACCAAATGATGATAATCGGCTTGAACTCTACTAAGTGACCCTGGACTGTCTTCTGCAAGAGTCCTTCAAGGCAACGAAAGACGTCCCATGGAAATACAAACCAAGTGATGGCGGGGTCGGAAGCTTGGAGGTCAGTTCCGTGCCTGCGATTTACCCCTCCATCCCACTCCGATAAGGGACTTCGACTCTTCGCAGGGGCAGGAACGACCTCTGCTAAGGTAAGGTAAGGTGTCTTAGTTAATCTTAAACCCGAAAGCTCGGTCACGTGTTGAAGGGGACGTGCTGCAAGTCATCTAACTTTATTTGGACTAGCTCACATACCTAAAGGTACATTGCCTTCATCCAGAGCGTTTAAGGCGAGGTACCCTGCGGGCCTGCTTGACCAGGGAAGGTGGGACTTGAGCAGGTCAATTGCGACTTCCGCGACTTCTCCAGACTCACGCGTCGTGAATTCGACATTGGCAACCGAAGCGGCAATGCCTACAACTTCCTCGAGATTGGTACCACCACTTCCTCCCACCACAATCACCACTTTCCATACGCCCTCCCGCTGACCCAACCCAAATTTGGAAGACCCGCCTCATCCTTCTGCCGGTAACTTCTTTACAAAGTCTTTCCCGTATCCACCACTTAACTTCTGCTAGTGGCTGGTCTTCTTCACAATCGTCAACTACCTCTTATTTGGTGGAACAAACGCATCCTCGTTTTTGTCGAGACTTCTCGGGCTGTCCAGAACTCAGAGATACAGCTCAAGTTCCGAAAACCGGCAGTCAGCACGATTGTCTTCTCCCCTGCATTCGACCCATCCGACCAAGTAATCAAGGACCACTCATGCGCTTTGTTACCCGCCTCAAAATCCGCCGTAAGTCTGGCTTCAAGATTGTTGCTGTCTATTTCTCGAACCAAAGCCCGACACTGGTTCTTTTGTCATATTCTTTCACCGGTGGATCATACTTTCGAGGTCGCTACATATCACTGCAGCTATCTCCCAAGCTTTTTGCCCTTTTCTCTCACAATCTACCTTCATACACATTGCTTCAAGCTCGCTTGACCAGTGAACTCTGTTTTCACTACCCATGCCCGAGATCTGCGTCCTTCATACCCTCTTTCCTCAGTCTGGTGCTAATCAATCTGTCAACTTCTAGCCAACCTCATGTCCTAAACGACAGCCACCATGGAGGGCAATGAGGATGACCCCTTCAACTGGGACGTTGAACGGCTGGTACATGAGCTATGCACCGCTGAAAGTCGGCCATGGCATCCAAAACTTACGAGCAAGAGGCCCAACCCGGTAATTCTTGCAAAAGCACTCCGTGAGCATGACATTGATGGGGAGACGCTTCTCACCTACGAAGATGTTATGCCCCCTCTTGACGGTCTTCTCAGAGACCTCGGCATCGTCAAAATCGTTCACAAGATGACGATTGTCAAAGCCATCAACTATCTCAAGTCGAAAAGCCACGGTTATCGACATCAGAAGATCGAAATGGCAAAAGAGGAGGCAGATAGCCAAGAAAGCTCGCTAGAGCTGCATATCAACGGCAAACCGGAGCCCGCAGCCCCAAATCCCAATACCACAGAGGACCCTCCAACGACTATCACAACGCAAGACGTCAACACGGATCAAGATGCATTGGCCTCCGTCGTTGAAGAGAAAGACATGCAGACGAGCGAACCACCTCAGAAGAAGAGAAAGATGGCGCCAACATTGATCACCAGTACTATCACAGGGATTGGCAACATACCTATCAGGACCCCGGCCGACGACGTTGTTACTCGGAAGTCTATGACAGCAGATATCCGGCTACCCTTGTCGAATACGACCCCCAGCGGAAACCGCGGGAAAACATCGCCGGCCATCCCAGCTGTAACAGACGACGCTATTTCTCAGGAGCTCGATAAAGCAAGCATAAGGCCTTCTCCATCGCCTGCGGCTTCCAGAAGAACACATCCGGATACTCAGCAAGTGGACCAGAAGCTTGTCTCGAGATTCAATCGTCGGGAGGCGTACTTTGGACCCGATGCGCTCATTATCAGCCGTCAAGTCCCTCAGTCAAGCCTTGCACCTGGTGCAAGCCCCGCAGATGAAGGCAGCAATACATTCCACTTCGTTGCTAGGGGCTTGATTCCCACCGGACACAGCCGGCAAGTCCACCGAGCGTTGCGACGACTACTGCGCATGAACGACAAGTCTTTGATATTGTTGCGCAATGGTATGTCTCCTTTTGTGGAGCCTGAGGAGGAAGACGAGATTCTTCCGGTATTCGGGGACTCCGATGACGACGAAGGTTACGACACAGAGACAAGAGACGCCATTGAGGAAGAGGAAGAGGAGAAAAAGCGAGAAATTGAACTCAAGTCTCACCACCTGACTTCGGATGATGTCGAACGTGTACTAAAGGAGGAAATACAACGGATTGAAGCCTCTTGGGAGGAGAGAAAACTAATCAAAAAGCATTGGAAAGCCAACGCCATCTGGAACAAGGCCCGGCGCACTGGTCTCGTCCGACAGATAGCGAGTACCACATCTCGACTCGAGGCTCTCAACAACCGCATAGAAAAGCTTTGTCGAGAAATCAAGCTGAACGAATGGCCGGCCGAAGATCAGCTGCGCAGACAAGCACGGTGCCTTGAGTCTAGCGTCGAGGACCGGAGAGCTGAAAAGTGGCTTCTCGATACCTTGCGAGGACCCGAACCCATCCGACCACTGATGATGCCTAAGCAACGGCCAAATCCAGCCCCGCGGCCCGACCTCTCTGACGAGGATGGCGAACTTATCACCAGCGGCGACGACGACGACGATGACGACTTCGTAATTGACGATGATGACGACTTGGGGGTTGACGATATGACAAACGCGCTCCCGCCCGTGGCGAGCGCGACTCGCCCAAAAAGTCCCATGGATTTGGACGACCCTGAAGATGTGCCAATGCAGGAGCCGCAACCTTCGCGATTGCTCAAAGACGAGTCTCCAGCCGACGCTCCGGTCGATATGAAATCCGATCTTGGCATAATCGACTTGACCATGGTTGACTCCGAGCCTGAGGATGAACCTGAGAATGAGCCCGCGCCCTCCGAGCATGAGCTTGAGCTTGCGCTTCCCGAGGCGGGTATCATCTCTCTAGTCACGCCTGAAAAGCCAAGGGCATCGGCAGCCGCAACGCCAGCCCCTGAAAGCGATGGTGACGAGCAGCCACAGCCATCAAGGGAACAACTAGAAACCCCATTCGACCAATATGGCAAGATTGGGGACATCGCGCCGACGATATGGAGAAAGCATGGAGACAACAAGCGACTTTTGATCTGCGTCATCTCACGGCTTACTCCGCGATGGAGAGAGGCCTTCTTTCGCGTTATCCAGAGCATGGATCCCGCTGATATCTGGACGGACTTCGTGATCGCAGCTCTTGAGGATTTGCCTGAAAATCACAGCCAAGAAAGTGCGGTCGAGCTCGGCACCGTCATTGCCCGCTTGTTCAGAGTCTTTGCACTCTGTAAGCCGGCGGCTGCCAATACCATCACCAGAAGGCTCAACAACAAAATCAAGGTCAGGAAGATAAAGGGCAAGGTAGATCAGTTTGAGGATTTCTGTCAATTCGTCAAGACTGGCATACTGCCCAACTTTCCTGAGGGTACCCGAGCCAGCAGCTCTGGCCGCCGTGGAAGCTTTGATACTGGGGAGTCCCAAGGAGATTTTACCGACGACGATATCGAAGTTTCTCCGTCTAAGAAACGGAAGACTTTGGTGGCCATGGATCAGACCGCTATAGATCTCCGTGAAAGTGACCGACGCCGGAGAGAAGAGCAGGAGCAGCGACGAAAGGAATTGCGCAAGAAGCTGGCAGCATCCGACACCATCTCGAGCGACAAGTCACGTCTCATTATCAACGAAACCAAGGGAGATGACGAAGGCCTGATCTACATTAACAGCGAAATCGGTCAACGCATCAAGGACCACCAGATTGAAGGTGTCCGCTTCCTGTGGAACCAGATCGTCTACGACGCCAAGGTGCGGCAGGGATGTCTCCTCGCTCACACCATGGGGCTCGGCAAGACCATGCAGGTCATCACATTACTTGTTGCCATCGCCGAGGCCGCACGATCGAAAGATGAGTCTATTTTATCACAAATTCCAGAGGACCTTAGACAATCCAAGACTCTGGTACTTTGCCCGGCCTTGCTTGTCGACAACTGGATGGATGAGTTGTTGATGTGGGCCCCTGATGGTGTTCTTGGCCACTTCTACAAAATGGAAGCCGTCGTCAATGCACTAGAGAGAGCCCCCATGATCCGGGACTGGGATAAAACCGGCGGCGTCATGATCATTGGCTACGACATGTTCAAGAGACTGGCCGCTCCTCTAGGGGGCGAGATGCTGACACCCCAGGAGAAGTCGATTGCGCAAATACTCACAGAAAGCCCTAACCTTGTTGTTGCGGATGAGGCTCACAAAATGAAGAACCCTGACTCATTGATAGCTATCGCAGCCGCCAAGTTCAAAACTCAACGACGCATCGCACTCACCGGTTCACCTCTGGCAAACAATGTGATAGAATTCTATTGCATGATCAACTGGGTCGCACCTAATTATCTGGGTCCCCTGTCAGAGTTCAAGGACTACTATGCCGAACCGATTCAGTCTGGCCTCTACGAGGACAGCACTGGAAGTCAATATCGAAAGGCAAAGAAACAACTTGCTGTTTTGGAGGCTACTGTAGCACCCAAGACGAACAGAGCAACAATCAAATCCTGTCTCAAGAACGACCTTCCGCCAAAGATGGAATTTGTACTTACTGTTCCCATGACACCAATTCAGGGCAAGCTCTACGACGCTTTCCTCGCTGCCCTCAACAACGACGCGGACGTTGCAGGCGTCAAGACTCTGGGTGCAAACATCAACTTTAGCCTCATCGTCAACCACCCTCGTTGCTGGCAAAACAGACTTATCGAGGAGCGTGCGGCGTTGTTGAAGAAAGAGCCGACTAGTCTGACTCTGTCAAGCACAATCATCAGCGAGGGCCTGAAAATCCTGCAACGAGAGCAGGATGTGCCTTCGCCTGCCTTGTCTTGGAAAGTACAGCTCCTCGTCGGCATTCTGGACCAGTGCGAAAGGATGAAGGAGAAAGTTCTCGTCTTTTCACAATCAATCCCGACTCTGGATTATCTGGAAAATCTGTTCAGACAACAGCGGAGAAAATTCTCTCGGCTGGATGGGACTACTCCAATCCATAAGAGGCAGCAGCAAGTCAAAAATTTCAACAGTGGTGAAAACCAAGTCTATTTGATTTCAACGACAGCCGGTGGGGTTGGCCTGAACATCCACGGCGCCAGTCGCGTGGTCATCTTCGACTACAAATATAATCCCATTCACGAGCAGCAAGCGGTGGGTCGAGCGTACCGCATTGGCCAGCGAAAGCCGGTATATGTTTACAAGTTCATATCTGGCGGGACATTCGAACAAGCGCTTCACAACAGAAATGTATTCAAGACCCAACTGGCGTCAAGAGTTGTGGACAGCGAAAACCCGAAAAGATGGTCCAAGAAAGATAATGAATACGCCAAAACTCGCTGGGAGCCTGATCAGGATGACCTCAGTCCATTCGCCGGCAAGGACGTTGTTCTCGACAGCCTATTGACCCATCCAAGTATGTCTCAGGGCATACGCTCGATCATCATGACGGATACCTTTGAAGAGGAAGATACGTCCGAAATATTAACGCCCGAGGACTTGAAGGATGTGAGGAACCAGGTCTACATGAATTCTATCCGCAACACCGACCCAGAGAAGTATCGAGAGATGGAGCTGGCACGGATCGCTAAACTTGGCGCTCCAGCCTTGGTGGGTGCAACATCATACATGCCACAAACAGCCACCCAGACCTTTGGTGTGGCTGGGAGCAGCGTCCAAACACCAATCCCAACTCCAAACCTCCCTCAAAGGCCTGTCTTCAACACATACCAGGCATTTCATCTGGTGGAAGCTATGAAGCCCTTACCCGATACGATGAAGCCGCCGCAAATTACGCCTGTGCCTGTGCCGGTGCCTGGGGCTCTGGCAACTCAGATTGACACTGCACCGATACAACAAGCTGCCGCTTCCTTGCAGTCGATGCAGCCTGCAACTGCCGTTTCTGATGCGCAAATTACGGAGCAGACTGCTGAGCGGGTATCAGTAGAGGTAAAGTTTACCTCCAGATTTGGGTGAACATGGCTAACATGATCAAACATCACAGACTCAAGTAGCTGGCCCTATGCCCATGCCTATGGCTGGTGCCAATACCTTCTTTAGGGCTCAGCAGACACCAAGCTCTCCCCCGCCTGGAGACAAATCTCTCTCATCCCCTGCGGTCAAGAGGCCCAAGAGGCCCGGAATTACTAATTGGGAGGAGCAGTTCAAGCATAAAATTCTCGAGTCACTCGATACGATAACGGACTCGGCGATAGCTGATGCGGTCAAGGAGGACAATGCCGTCCTGGCTGACCGGATCGCAAGCTCGACATGGCTCGTGAGATCGGAGATGAAGGAGGGAGAGTTGCCAAACCACTCGCATATGAAGGAGCTGTGCAGCTTGATGACAGTCCCGAGATTTGCAGCAGCTGTCATCACAGGACATATTCCTCCCTCTCAGCTTGCGTACGCGCCGATTGACGGACTCAAAAGTCTTTCGAACGAGTTGACGACGCTTCAAGAACACCAATTCCGCGAAAAGCTTAAGCTGGGTCAAGACATGACTGAGGAGCCTAAAGTATGAGCCCGACGCCTCTCATTCCATTGCTCTGCCATTGCATTTTTCGTCTTTCAGTACTCACCTATTCAGCAACCCTTTTTTTGCAGCTAACGACTTGATCAGCAGCATCCGCAGATCGTTTCCGACAAAACCAAACCTTCCCCAAACGTTCGCCGAGCGAATCCTTTCCAGGAAGACGACGACGACGACGACAATTTGGATTTGCTTCGGGAGGTTGCGGGAAGAAGGCGACATCGTGCGCCCAGGCTTCCCACATGGGCAAGTAAAGCAATCGAAGAAGGAAAACTCGGGGAACAACGCCGCACAGGGGAGCCCTCGTCATCAGCGTCGGCGTCGGCATCGGCATCAGCAGGGCAAGGTTTGTAAGTGCGCTGGCTAGGCGTTTACAGGAGACGTTTAGGTAGTTCTTCTTTGGGGGGCATCTTCAGGCATCTTCGAAGGCATGGGCGTTTGACGGCAATGCAGGGCTGGCTTTATGATACCCTTTTTGGAGGCGTTCTTTTGGAGGTTTTCTGATTTCACGTGGAGGACTCATCAAGGGCGGCGTAAGAGTCATATGATATGATGTCAAAAAGGCATACAATAACACCGAAAGTTGGTGCGCCTAGGAATTCGGCTCGAGGCTTACTCGGGGTAATCAGACTCCTCAACATTAACGCGTGGTGGCGGATGCAACCAGTGATGGTTAACAGACTACTTGTTGAGATCGCAAAGTTCCGTGTCTTACTTCTTTACTTGTGTGGCTGACTGTATCCTCGTATTTATGATGTCGGATGGAACAAGCTGAGATAACTGCAAGTGACTTCGGCGAATGATGACAATGTACCCTAACGGCTCCTCCTGGCTCCATACTCCATGTTCCGCTGTTAGCACCAATATCAGGAGGGGGGCAGAGCACACTTGAGACATGGGCGGGACATTGGCGATGTGACAAGGTGACTAAGGCAACGGCAACTGCAGCCCCGAAACATTGAGAATACCTAGGAGCCAAGCTCACGAATCTGCCTCATTGCTTACTTGTCTTTGATTCCATGTGTCTCTCGAGCTTGTGTGCCCTTTTGTTGTACCCTCGTACAACACTATTGTACCTGCGGCGGGAATTGGCTCTGAAAAATACCGCTCTTCGGAAGCGGAAGCCATGACCTATTGTAGGCTATACGGAACGGGCTCTGTCAAGTTCGGTCTCGGAAGACACCGGCTCAGTGTTCGTACGATTGATTTTGCAGGATCCACAGCGGTGTTTCCAGAAGAGCAGGGGTCTTGAAGAAAGGCCATGTGGGCATAAGAAAAAGAAGACGTTGGATCTTTGGTTACATAGTATTGCGTACCTATCTTAGGCAAACAAGTTCCGCGGAACTCAAGCGAGCAGCAAAGAGAAAAAAAAAGACAGTAGCAAACACCGAAACTGGGGTGGTATTACCAAGAGAATTAAATAAAAAGGGACAAAAGGGATCTGACCTCAGGTCACTTTAGCATTTGCGCAGCGGTGTTGAGTTGGTCTGCCAATCAGGTGTCATCAGAAATTGGCTATGGACGAGCAGTGATTGGTTCAAGTGCCGACTTTCGGTATTCGGAGACTCCACTTTGCGGACTTAGGGGTCCCACCCATCAACACCGTACAAGACAACCCCGGCCCCATTCAATGAATGGGGATGTACCTGAGTACCTGACGGCGATGGAAGTTTCGCAGTCCTCTCAGGTCTGCCATCTGGCCTTGAGGGACGTTGAGGATGAGAAATCGCGTGCAGCGGCACCCCCAACCCACCGCCTAGAACCTAGAACACATGCGATGCGTTTAGGTTGGATCTCGGGGCGGGTTGCCCAGGCCTGACCTGAATCCCGCCCACCACTCACAAGAGTCCCAAAGGCTCCAAAAATGCGCAGGGCCGCACCTACCACACCCTGTGCCGAGTCGCTGGTGCGGCGTGCCGTTGGGGTGGTGCAGTGGTGCAGCGGTGCTGGGGTTCAAACTTCAGCCAGATGGCGGGGCGGCCGGTCGGCACGAGGTACACTGTACCTACCCTACTGCCCAGACCGTAACCCTTCCACTGCGCCCTTGGGGATTTGGTGTCATGGCGACTCTTCACCGGAGACACTAAAATAAAGGACTTGTCCGGGAATCTGCTCGTTTTTCTCGCTTCCCCTTCCCGTTTTCTCCTCATCTTGCTTAACCTCTCTCTTTCCCCCCTTCTTCTCCTATTTCTGCTCTTTACCAGCAGGAATACCGTCCCAATTGTCGATCTCAAGAGTCGACCGCTTCTTTCTGCCCATTGACCTGTGTTCAGCCCCTCAGCGCTGATCACTTTTCTCTGGCAAACCCGCTGACCTCACTCGCATCCACGTCTCTCGCGCGCGCTTCGAGTCGCCACACACCGAAATCTACAAACAAAACCAGAGTCGCACACCGTTCTCTGCTCCGAAACAAACCAAACTTGAACGATCATCTCGAAAGCGAAACCGTACGATTTACCTCTGTCAGCCTTCGAGAATAACCATGGAGGCTGCCCTGCGTCAATCCAAGGCCATGTGCCCCTTCTTGAAGTCGGCCTCGCCCGCCAAACTGCGCGCGCTGTCTACCTCGGCTCGTCCCCACGCCATTCAGGCAGCGCCCCAGACGACGGCCGTCTCTCCTTGCGGAGGAACAATGTCCAAGTTGCAGCTCCTCGCCCACCGCTGCCCCGTCATGGGCAAGGCTCTGACTGTCCAGTCTGCCCAGTACGGCCATGGACGCCCGGCCAAGATGGGAGGCTCTTCCTCGGTTGCTGGCATCCGCGCCTTGAGCACCAACTCCAAGCCCGGCCGCGCCAACATCCACACCAGCCGCAGCAAGGATGCCCGGGCTGTTGATGCTCCTTTGCTCAACAAAGGTATGGAGACCCTATTGTGAAGAGAAAAGGAAAGGAACCCTCCCCGCTGACCATTGATGTAGCTCAAGCTCCTCCCAGTATCCCGGCTGCTCGTCAGAGCGCTGCTTCGACTGTTGGTATGGGCAATTCGGACGCCTCTAAGGCCAAGTTCAACTACGAGGCCTACTACAACGCCGAGCTGGAGAAGAAGCACAAGGACAAGTCTTACCGCTACTTCAACAACATTAACCGTCTCGCCAAGGAATTCCCCCGTGCCCATATGGCTGGAAAGGAGGAGAAGGTTACCGTCTGGTGCGCCAATGACTACCTCGGAATGGGCCGCAATTCCCACGTTCTGAAGTCGATGCACGAGACCCTGGACGAGTACGGCGCCGGTGCTGGTGGCACGAGAAACATCTCTGGACACAACAAGCACGCTGTCGAATTGGAGGGCACGATTGCCAAACTGCATGCCAAGGAGGCCGCGCTCGTCTTCAGCTCTTGCTATGTGGCCAACGATGCCACTCTGGCGACTCTGGGTAGCAAGATGCCCGAGTGTGTCATTCTGTCAGACAGCCTGAATCATGCGTCTATGATTCAGGGTATTCGTCACTCCGGAACGAAGAAGATTGTCTTCAAGCACAACGACGTTGCGGACCTCGAGGCCAAGTTGGCGTCGCTGCCACTTCACATTCCCAAGCTGATTGCGTTCGAGTCCGTTTACAGCATGTGTGGATCGATTGGACCTATTGAGGAGATTTGCGACTTGGCCGAGAAGTACGGCGCCATCACGTTCCTCGACGAAGTCCATGCCGTCGGCATGTACGGCCCGCACGGCGCCGGTGTCGCGGAGCACTTGGACTTTGAAGCGCATCAGCAGGGCCGCCCCAAGGGCAGCATCATGGATCGCATTGACATCATCACTGGTACCCTCGGAAAGGCATACGGATGCGTTGGTGGTTATATTGCCGGGAGCGCCAAGCTCGTTGACATGATCCGCTCCCTCGCCCCCGGATTCATCTTCACCACGTCACTCCCGCCCGCGACGATGGCCGGCGCAAAGACGGCCATTGAGTACCAGATGGACTACGACGGCGACCGTCGCCTTCAGCAGCTCCACACCCGCGCGGTCAAGGAGGCCCTGAACGATCGCGACATCCCCGTCATCCCCAACCCCTCCCATATCATCCCCATCCTGGTTGGCAACGCCGAGCTCGCCAAGCAGGCTTCGGATATGTTGCTCCAGGACTACCAGATCTACGTGCAGTCCATCAACTACCCCACGGTTCCCGTCGGACAGGAGAGACTGCGCGTCACCCCTACCCCTGGCCACAAGAAGGAGTACCGCGATCAGCTTGTCCAGGCGCTCGACGAGATCTGGACCAAGCTCGGCATCAAGCGTACTTCTGAATGGGCTGCCGAGGGCGGCTTCATTGGCGTCGGAGAGGCTGACGCCGCTCCCGAGGAGCCCCTATGGACTGACAACCAGCTTGGCATCGAGCAGGCTGCGAAGGAGATCAAGGCCGCGGGAAACATCAGCAACGGCTTCGTCGAGGCCCTGCTGGAGCGTGAGTCCAAGGCGACGACTGGTCAGGCCGTGAGCTCTGCCATTTGATACATTTCACGTTCTCCGAGGTTGTCTGGTTTTTCTCAGTTAAGAAAAACTAGCACCAACCATTTCGACGTTGATATCTGAAAGCAAAGGGGAGCTCATCGGGCCTAGACCACGTTCTTTGGAGCGATCAACAAGTTTTTTGTGTGATTTCAAGACCCACGTTCCGTGGCCACAATTGTTCTCTTTCGATTTGAGGTTGATGATTTCGTCTATATGATGGGATCTAACTCTCAGTGTTGGTCGCAATAACCAATAGTTTACAAAATATGAATGTCATATATTGACAGATTTATTCATCAACCTCTACTTCTTTTGGTCAATACGTGATATAGCGAAGCTTGTGTTACTACCTGCCAAGAGTCATCCGAAGTAGGCAACTAGCCGGCCGGGATACTTCATGCATGGCTGACATTTGGGAATCGCAAAGTCAATTTATGCGAATGCGGTCTTCCCCGTCCCCGGGCTCGGCGAGGAAAGCTCAGCCCGATGTAAACCCGGCACTTGCCCAGACGGGTCTCCGCGGTGCCCGCCCGCCCATCAGCTGGGGGTGAGATGAGATGGGATGGGACTGCCACGGTGAAGCATGAGGCGTGTGCCACATCTTATTAGTAGAGTCCAGTGCGACAACACCAAAAGCGGACTTTCCAAGACGTGGCTTGGCCCGCCCAGTGTCTGACTCAGCAACTCCGACGGAGGCCGGCAACGCAGAATTGCTCCGTCTCCGTTCGAGAAAGCCTTCTTGATTGGTTGGGGGAAGGGGTAGGGGGTCCCCTAAGTCCCCGTCATTGCTAACTGGGGGGGTGGTGTGTGTCTTGACTTACACGCAACTCAGGAGATCCGTCATGAATTAAGGCAGGCAACTCAAATGAGAAAAGGATTACGACGCGAATTGGAAAATCCTGCTAACAGAGGAGTGGTGTTTCATGTCTTGTGCTTTACTCTAGCTTGATCGTTGCTTGCTCTACTTTAGCTCACTACATCTTTTCTCGCCACTTATGAGTTCAAGTTAGAGAGGAGAGACAGAGAGAGAGAACAATTACCACGGCAAAATGGATACCGATCACAGGGCCAAAGGCCCGCGAGCGTGTACGACCTGCGCCAAGGCTAAGGCGAGGTGTATCTCGGGCCCGGATGGGAGTAACAAATGCGAACGGTATTCTATCTCTGTCGTATTCGCGCGCATTGCGAGAACGAAACTCTGACTGGGAGAAACAGATGCCACAGGCTCCGCAAGCCGTGCGGTTCGCAGACCCCTGCGCCGCCCAGGGCGAAGAAGGAACCAAAGCCTACCAAAGTCTCTGAGCTGGAGAAGAGGCTGGATGAGTTGACGACGCAGTTGAGCGCGACGACGCAGCAGCCGCATCAGGGCGGTGTTGGTGTTGGTGGCAGGAGGAGCAGCGAGGTCGCGACGACCGTCGCCAACGGGACCGTCGTCGGGAGCGCAAACTCGCCGCTTCCGCCTAGCGGTAGCATCGCGCCGGCGTCGGCTAGGATACCGATCAACTGCGATCACCTTTTCCCGCCAGAGGAGGTCATCGTCGTCGGGGGCGAGGGGGGGTGGTCCGACACGTCGCCTGCGCCGAGTGCGTCTACGGCGGATGATCACCATACGGTCGGGAGCAGCCAAACCGACAACGGCGGCGCCTCGGGGATGGGGTCCGCGTCTACAGCACCGAACGAGTCACCCTGGCCGCTGAACAACGAGCAGAGCAAAGTTCTTCAAGTATTTCTGGACGACATGCAGCCGCTGTACCCCTTTGTCATTGTACCCCCTCACATGAGCCCTACGCAGCTGGCCGCCGAGAGGCCGTTCCTGTGGAAGGGCATCATGATGACGGCGTGCCACTTAGACGCGACGAAGCAGGTTCTGCTAGGGGAAGAGCTGTTGCAGGACATCGTGCAGGCGGCGTTCATGAAGCCCAAGAAGAGCCTGGACGTGCTGCAGGGGCTGCAGCTCCTGATTGCATGGTATCACTACAACATCAACAGTTACCAGCTCACGAACCTGCTGTTCCTGGCGCGGTCGATGTGCGTTAGTTTGGGTTTCAAGGATAGCCCCATGCAGCTGGCCGAGCGAGGCGGGAAGGGGACGGGGCTTTCTATTAGTTTCCAGAAGCCTGAGAGTGAGGCGAGGAAGGTGCAGACGCCGGAGCAGATTTCGGCGCAGTTGGAGCTGATGAGGGCTTTTGCTGGGTGTTATTACCTCAACACACTGTGAGTAATTGCCTGGCTATGTGAACGGGAGAGGGCTGACCGCGGGGGGGTGAAAGCGTCTTCACGACGAATAAGCGGCCAGACGCCTTTATGAACACGACGTACCTGGAGTCTTGCTGCCGACAGATTGAGGAGGCGGCGGAGTACCCCAGCGACGCGCTCCTGGTACACCTCTTCAAGATTCAGCAACTCGCGCAGACAATTTCTCTCACGCTCGGGACGGAGAGCACGAGCTTCCAGTCGCTGCAGCTGCCCCTGACCATGGTCGTCCAGAGTTTCCAGCAGCAGCTCGACATCTTCAAGACGTCGCTGCCGGAGCATCTCAAAGACAATGGTATGTTAAGATGACCCCTTTAACATGTATGCGTTTGTGGATGGGATATCTGACAAAAAACACAGTCGGCCTCCTCGCGCACATCAGCATAGCGCAAGTCCTCCTCTACGAAATCGGCATCCCCGAAGCCCGGGGCCCGGCCTCCTTCATCTCCCTCACGGAACGCCTCGAGCTCCTCTGGGGCTGCTGCAGCGCCGCTAAACAGTTTCTCGAGATCCGCTTCCCGCGCAACCACCTCAGCTTGCAGCCGCGCTTCACCTGCCTCAGCTCATCGGATTTCCTGTACGTCTTCATCGTGTGCCTGAAGCTCATGACGCTCGACCAGGTGCCCGGATGGGACCTGCCGCTGGTGCAGAAGCACCTCGACCTCGGCGGGGTCGTCGAGAGCCAGGTGGCGCACTTGGAGGTTTTCGTGGCGCATCGGAGCGGGAAGTTCAGGAGGGCGGCGGCGGACGCGGCTGCTGCGAGGGGGGAAGAAGAAGCGACAGGTCCAGCGACGGATGTGCCGGGCCCGAAGGTGGTTGATCCGTTCGTGAGGCTGACGGAGATGCTGCGGTACTTCAAGGATATCGTCAAGGGCGAGCTGTGCGGTCTCAAGTCGCAGCCGGCGATCCAGGAGCCGATTCAGTTGCCCGCCAACTTGTCGGACGGGACGCAGGCCATGATTCGGGATCTGGATGCGTCGTTTTGGACGGGCGTGCTTGGAGAGGATGCTGCTGGGACGTGGGATGTCGGGAGTATGTTCCCTTCCATGGATTGGACTGCCACTTAACGTTCGTTGGCCTGATCATACGTCCGGAGACGAGGGGCTTTGGGAGAATTTGTGGAACACCACCACCAGCGGAGGACCGACCGGGACTGACGCATATGAATGTGATGATTTATGATATGGACAGGAGAGAGCTCTCACCTCGCCTTCTTAGGGTTTTGTTGGCACAGTACCAACGAACAGAGGAACATCAAGAGAAGGGTGTCTTTTCCAGGGGCTATCTTTTACTACTACCGATCTGAAAAGGAGATAAGCGAGCGGGCTGCCCTCTACTTGGAGGCCAAGAAAAGAGGAGGTTGTTATTTTTTGGAGTTTCTCATAAGGAGTTTAGCAGGTCCACCCAGGATTTCATGCATCTTGTAGTTTTATCTTTGTAACAAGCGAAAATCTCAATCCAAAGTCTCTAAAGCTACCTAGTGTGCACAATACTGATGTGCTGAAGAAGATTGCATAGGACAGTATTGATCAGTACTGTGTAATCACAGTTGTGACTTCTAATGCGGTGAAACGAGCATTTCGATTCCACAATGTTTGCGAGTATATAACAAATCGAACGTCCCGTGAGTTCCTGTTAAGATTGATCTGGACCCAGGTGGCATCACGAGTGCCAATTCTTCTGCGATGAGCCAAACGGGTAGTTAATGTCGTCACCGACAACCCCACCACAACCCGCGTCCCGCAGCCATCGGCGCCATCGGAGAAGCGGCCGTTCCGTCCTCGGCCGCAAGTATCCGCATTTCCACGCTGAAAAAACCGGCGCCGATCCAAGTAACGCAGTCATCCCACCTCCGATCCAATATTCCCTCACCCGGCGACAATCTGACATCTGGCTTTCCTTCTCTTCATCCCGTCCTCCCCTCACCCTTCCTTCTCTAGACTCAAGTAGAATTAACCCAACCACGATGCCGAAACCAACAGTAGACTACTCCCTCTACCTCGTCACCGACTCCACCCCCGCCATCCTCGGCGACCGCGACCTGTCGTCCGTCGTCGCGGCCGCCGTCCGGGGCGGCGTCACCATCGTGCAGTACCGCGACAAGACGAGCGACACGGGCGAGCTCGTCGCCAATGCCAGGAAGCTGCACGCCGTCTGCCGCGAGGCGGGCGTGCCGCTGCTCATCAACGACCGGGTCGATGTCGCGCTCGCTGTTGGATGTGAGGGTGTGCATATCGGGCAGGATGATATGGGTGAGCATTTCTTTTCTTTCTTTCTCTCTTCTTCTTTTCTGCGTTTATACCTCGAGAATGTGTTCTTCTTGAGCTGGTGACTCGTCCCGTTCCTCATGAATACGTCTCTTGTGCTGCTGGGGTGAGAATAGAATCCAAGAAAGGGGCATGGCTGACATCCAACTAGAGCTCACTGCCGCAAGAAAGATCCTCGGCCCGGACGCTATCATCGGTGTCACAGCCAGCACCATCGAGGAGGCCCTCAAGGCCTGTGAGGATGGAGCAGACTACCTAGGCATCGGCACCGTCTTTGCCACATCAACGTACGTCTCTCATCCCTTCTCAGTCTTCCAACTCTATCAGTTCGGCACTCCATGTCTCGTCAACATAACCAACTCACTTCAAATCCCTGCTACGTCACTCACTAACACACCCCCCCAGCAAAGAAAACACAAAACACATCATCGGCACCGCAGGCCTCCGCACAATCCTCACCAAGCTCGCCGCGGCAGGCCACCTCCCCCGCGTAAAGACGGTCTGCATCGGCGGCCTCAACCCCTCCAACATCCAGCGCGTCCTCTACCAGTCCGCCAACCCCGACGCATCATCCCCCGCAAGCCTCGACGGCGTCGCCCTCGTCAGCGCCATCGTCGCCGCCAAGGACCCGGAATCCGCCTCCCGCAACCTCCTCGAGCTCGTGAAAACGAGCCCGTCGTACCGAAGCATCACCTCTTCCTCCTCCGGCTCCAGTTCCGACGCCTCTGCCTCCCCCGTCGACGTCGACAACCTCCTCGCCCAAATCCCCTCCGTAATCACCCGCGTAGCAACAACCTCCCCCCTCTCCCACAACATGACAAACCTCGTCGTCCAAAACTTCGCCGCAAACGTCGCCCTCGCCGTCGGTGCATCCCCCATCATGGCAAACTACGGCCAGGAAGCCCCCGACCTCGCGCGTCTAGGCGGCAGCCTCGTCGTGAACATGGGCACCGTCACCCCCGACGGCATCGCAAACTACCTCCTCGCCTTGTCCGCCTACAACGCCGCGCGCAGGCCCGTGGTGTTCGATCCCGTCGGCGCGGGCGCCACGTCGATCCGGAGGAACGCCGTCAAGACGATCCTGGCGGGCGGGTACCTGGATCTCATCAAGGGCAACGAGGGGGAGATCAAGACGGTGTGGGGTGAGGGGGCGCTGGAGCAGCAAAAGGGGGTCGATTCGTCGTCTACTCTGACCCCGGCGCAGAAAGCAAAGCTGGTGCGGGACCTCGCGAGGAGGGAGAGGAACGTGGTGCTCATGACGGGCAAGACGGATTACCTATCAGACGGCCAGCGCACGCTGGCCGTAGACAACGGGCACGAGCTTCTGGGCCAGATCACGGGCACGGGGTGCGTGTTGGGCACGACCGTCTCGGCTATGCTGGCGGCGTGGGCGGACGAGGATAAGTTGCTCGCTGTGCTGGCGGGGTTGCTGCACTTTGAGATTGCGGCTGAGCGGGCTGCTGTGCGGGCTGATGTACAGGGTCCGGGGACGTTTGTGCCGGCGTTTATTGATGAACTTGCGAGGGTGAGGAGGGTGACTGTCGAGGGGGATCTGACGTGGTTGCAAGGGGTCAAGGTCAAGGCCGTCGAAGTTGAGTGAGAGGGAAGTCCTCTCTCTTTCTCGATCTTCTCTCTCTTGCATCTGGGACGTAAATATAGAAAAGGCCAGGAATCTTTTGTAGATGTATACCTCTATAACGCAAAACTCATTTCTACCCAAAAAAGAAACCCCCATCTAAATCTTGGGCGCCAAAGCCTGCAAAACCTCTTTCGTATCCTTCCCCGTATCCTTGACCAACCCGACAACGCTCTTAAACTCGGGCCGCGCCGCATCCCCCATCATCTCATAAATCACGCTCTCGCTCGTCGTCACCGTGACCCCCTCCCCCCTCAACCTCGCCAGCGCGATCGGCACCTCCTCGCGGTTACAGCTACTCACCCCGTCCGCGAGCACATACACCTTATGCCCCTCGGCCAACAAATCCAGCGCCGTCTGCGTCACGCAGATATGCGACTCGATGCCCACGATCAACACCTCGTGCTTCCCCTTCCCCTCGAACTGCGCAGCAATCTCGGGTACCCACATGCTGAACTTGGTCTTGTCCACGGGCGGGCGCACGAGGTCCGATTCTTGGAGGAAGGGCGCGAGCTCGGTGACGGTGTCGCCTAGGCGGGCGCGGTTCTGGGTCGTGGTGTAGACTGGGATCTTGAGTGTGTCTGCGGCGCGGAGGAGCTTGGAGGTTGTCTTTACGACCTTGTCGAATTCGAAGATTGCGTTGCGGAACTTGTCTTGGAGGTCGCAGACGCTGGTACAACATTATGTTTGTAAGCAAGCCATCCGTATTGTAACGACAGTGTGGAAGCATTAAGGGGGGGCCATCAAACGCACAAAATGACCGGCCTTTGCAGGCGGCGAGTCGCGGGGTCAGACATGCTCGCGGTCGTCAGGAAGCGGGGTCGGAATAGGAGTCCGGACGGTCGAGGTAGTGCTAATTGAGGGAAAGGTAGATGTGCCCGGAGAGTTCTTGTAATCGACATGTCCCGCGGGAAGGGAGGAAAGGAAATCAGACCATCAATAGAATCAAAGGAGAAAAAAATGGTCACCAAGGTCAGTCATTCCGTGACTCGGAGCTTAGAGACTCGGCACGTCACACTCGGCCTTGGAGCAGTGCGGGGAACCGGCGCATCCAAGTGGGGTAAGTTAGTGCCGGACCGGGCCTCTCTGGACACTGCAGACTGAGAGGTGCATTGAAGAATTATGTACGTGACCTCGCAGAGACCCTGGGCTGCCCATGACGGACCGCAACCAACAATTCAAACGCAAGGTACCTGCAGTACAGAAATAGCAATCATCTCCTGGCTGGTTGGGTGGCTGCAGGTTGGAAATCAGCAGAGCCGGCATCACCTCTGATATATCACTTTCTGGGCTTTGGCCCACAGAGGTGGACCAAAAGAAGATCCTCAATGCAGCTAACGTTGTGGGCGTCCTAGTTGCCGATCTGGGTTGGGCGTGGCTACCTGGGGAAATATTGGACGCTCTTTGAACTCATAGATTTTTGTTTATTGGTTTCCGCTGGGCGGAGTTTTCTAGCCATAGTGCCATGAAAGCCATACGTCATGGCCGACTACATGGCTACCTACTAGTTGGCCTTGCTTGCGTTGTTTTGAAGCCTGCCATCTCACCGCTTCATGCTGGAGGGAGTCGTCTTGTAAAAGCAAAGAAAAAGAAGATTACTGCTCTGGCCATGTTCGACCACCTTCGCGTCCAGTGCCACCGGGGCTTTGCGCTCTCTCCGCTCCGATCACTCCGCCGTAGCCGTGGGCTTCGCCTTACCAGCCGGATTCATCCAAGAGAAAGCTGAGGCACCGCCGATAGGGTTCGCCGACCGCGGCAAAGCTGGGCCCGCATTCTTCGCCTCACGCGGGGCCTTGGCTTCCGTTGTACTGTTGACCGTGGTGCTGCTGACTGACCTCTTGGGTTCCCAGCGAACGCTGGTCGGCGGGTTGCTCTCTGCCGCCACACTAACCTGACTCTTGCGTCGATGCTCTCCGCTGGTTCTGGGTGCTGGTGGCGGCTCGTAAGCAGCTCCAGTTCTGGCAGACGATGATGAACCCGATTTCAGGGGCTTCAACACCTTCATATTCCGGCTTCCCCGCCCGGCGGGCTGATATCCGCTTAGCGGGCCGTTGGCGTCCCGTTGCCCGTTCTCCGCGCCGTTTGCTGAAGTGCCCTGCCGCCATGAGCCCCATATGCCGCCCGCAGACTCGCGCCGGTTTCCCTCGCCGCTGGTCGAGCTGTTGTGCGCCGGAGGGTACTCTCTTGCCCCCGATTCGGACCCGCTGGTAGTATCCTTGCCATGCCGTTCACTCTCCCCGCCACTTTCAGACAGGTTGCTTGCTCCAATCGACTTGTTGGGTACAGAGTGATCCAAGGGCGAAAGAGGCCCCTGCGACTCGGCATCCTCATGCTGTGTGCTGGGCAGGCTGCTTTCCAATGCACTTTGCATTGTTGGGGCATGAGGTCGGGGGTCTCCGGACACAAAAGGCGCCGCGTTGGCATTGAGTCGGGGCTTTTCGGGGATGAAGTTGATTGTGCTTATATGCTTGAAAGCAGCCTCGTCCTCTGGGCGCACAAAGGGAACAGACAACTTCTCGCGCTCGCTACCATAAAGACACATGCGGTTTTGGGAGAGGAGAATATCGGCTTGGTGGGCTCTGAGGGTGTCGCTGCCAATAAAAATCTGAATGCCCCTCTTCGGTTCCATGCCTTCAGACTGCTCCATGCCGGACACCTCAAAGGATGCGAGGAGGCAGGGCATTGAATGCCCAGGGCTCGATGATCGGCTGCTGCGTTCGGAAACAGTAGCTTCTACCAGGTATACTGGAAGTCGAACTTTGTACGTGCCATCCATATCGTGTTGAATCTCATCCAACAGATCGAGATCTTTGAGGACAGAGTAGTCGACCACGGATTTCTGGGAGCCCGTGCAAAGATCAGCATACAACACCGTATCGTGGGCGAAGCTCGTTGTAAGCCAACATCGGATGATGGTTGGTACGGAGCCCAGAAAAAAGAGGCCTGGTGGAGGCTCCGGCATGTCTATCGGAGAGTCATCTTCATGACTGCTGACCATAAAGTTGGTGTCCAAGCCCAAACTGCTCGCCCTCCCAGATGCCACAGAGTGAAATGAGTGAACAGAGTGGCCGGCAGAGCTATGGCGTCCATCCGATTTGTGGGACAAGGACCGCTCCATCATCAATCCGCTGGACGGTCGGGGAGGTCCGAATTCTCCAGAGTGGCGATTACTCTGACTAGACCAGTCGGCTGCTCCCCGCAATGCACTCTCGTCGAATCGTACGCTGTTGGCTCGAGAGGCAGCACCCCGACGAGTAGGCTCCTCCTCCGCAGGTCCTAGGTGAAGGGAGCTCAGCAGGTGCTGGCCTTGCTCGTCGAAATCATCAAACATGTCGTTGGGTGAGAGGTGAGTCGGCCCTGGAGAGTGGGACGTCAGCAAAAAAGCAACCACACCCGCAGGAGATCTAACATTACCTTGCTGAGGGGTTCCGGCAAGGACGCCAGGGAAAGGATTCTGCTGCCACACGGACTTGAGGCTCGCATCTTGTTCCTGGCGCCTTTCGAGCCTTATTAGTCTCTCGCCCTGATTACTCTGAACCAGTTGGATTTGCTTCAAATCCATTTGGATGTTGAAGAGATCGTCGCGGGTGATGGGGAACCGATGATCCATTCCCGAAAGCAGTTGTGTGGAACTCAGTATAGTGCTCGGACCAAATAGGAATCAAAGTACGTTGGGACGTAGGTCCGAAGAGTGTGTGAGCGAAGGACAACGGCAAGCGAGTGTCTTGAGATCAAGTGGTGATCGATTTGGAGCGCCAGTTGGTGGGTATCGATAAAGCCGTTGGAAGTAAGGATCGTTCGGGAAGGTTGTTGACGCCCGTGGGTTTATTGTCGAATACAGGCGCGTTCGAATGACGGGTCGAGGAAGGCTATGGGCTCTTCCGACCTCGATCCCTACGATATCAGTTCACGAGGTCCTCCTCCCCCGCCACATCGCACGGTGAGACCAACTAGGTCGTCAACGGCAGAAGGGGCAGCAGGCACAGGTTTGTATTCGTTTCGTATCGCGGTAGCTTTCTTCTTTCAAAGTCCAGTCGAGTTGTTCGACTGCGGCAGCTAGTATTCGGTGGTGATATTATGCTAGTTTTGCACGATGGTCTACAGAGGCGGCTATGCCCCAGGGACGATGGCTTTGGGAAGGTTGTGTATTTGGTCGAATATTCTCGACGCCGAAATTGAGGCAAGTTATGAGTTTGGTGACACGGATATCGGCCGTAGATGGTGTGTATATGATACGTGGGTGCGAAAGACTCTTGGTGCGATCGTAGAAGGGTGTGATGTCGTCACGGTAGAAGCGCTAGAGACGATGCTGAATGGTAGATGCTTCGGTTCGATTGAAGACTCGCAGAGGAGTCGATTGATCAGAATGGATCGTGTCGGCTGTTTCGATGTAACGGTATACGTCCAGGTAGAAAGGGTCTTTGGAAGAAGCAGGACACAGATTGTTTCGTAGAGAAAGGTGAAGAAAGAAGGGTGTTGGACAGGACGGGGGGTTAGACAAACGGAGCCCGCCTGGTTAATTTGGACCGGCACGTTGAATTAGTGAAGCGGGCAGGACACGAGCAGAGACGGACGGGCGTGGATGGAGGTGAAGTGAACGGGCAGCAACGGGAGTGGACCAGCCAACGAAAGAGGTGTGGTCCCGGGGGTTTGGCGCATGGGTGAGAGAGTATCGCAAAGGTTCTCCC
Organism: Colletotrichum abscissum; assembly: GCF_030869225.1. Classification (NCBI taxonomy): domain Eukaryota; kingdom Fungi; phylum Ascomycota; class Sordariomycetes; order Glomerellales; family Glomerellaceae; genus Colletotrichum; species Colletotrichum abscissum. The sequence goes on along the minus strand of NW_026849987.1, from coordinate 203,899 downwards.
AACTTATCGTTGCCAGGAAGCTGCACACTTCAGGTGGGTACGTCGGTGGATGAGAGCACTGAAAGAGGAGGGTCCGGCTGATGATTTGTGGACTGGCATGACTGGGAACGCTGGACCCAGCCTCGGACAACCTGGTGGTGTACTTAAGAGGTACATAAGTGAGCTGCCTGCCGAATACATCAGCGACGACCAAGGTGCCTACGTAGTACCTATGTAGTACTTCCAGTACGTAACTGTGGCCGTCTTCCCGTGGGAAGTGCAATTCGGTGCAGCGCACCTCACCTCGGTGCCTGTAAAGTCTAGTCGTCGCCCTCCCGCCCATTCACCCGCTGGAACTCGCAACAGGGTAACGGGTGTGACGCCGTAGGAGGTTCTGATTGGGGCCCCCCCAACCCCCATGCCAGGGACGTGCTGAAGACTTTCAGCGTTACCTCATTCCTCCCGCCATTTCCAGTTCACCTACGGCTACCTCAAGGTACCTCAGTTGGCAGTGACAAAGTGACTTCCGCTGTTTCCTCACCTCCTGCACATCCTCAAACTCTAAAGCACCCGAGATGCCAGTGCAGAAACGTCCAAAACCTGCCTTGGGACTTCACTACCAGGATGGTGTCACCTCCTCCGCACTTCAGCTTTGCTTATCCTGCCCCTACCTTGTCTGTCGTTCTCTGCTATGCAAGGAAACTTCACCGAGGTCAACGACTGGGGCATTGAATCCGCCGAACGTAGAGCTGTAGATCTTCAAGTGATCACGTAACTGAACTCAAAATTAGACACTTTCCCATCTTGCCCTTCCTATTTGAGGTAATAGGATACAGCCGTATAAGACAGGGTAAGTCGTATATGCGGTCGACCATCTCATGAATCTTTCCGATGCTATATCCGTCGCCATAGCCCGCAGCCTACCTACCGAGTGAGTATGCGTTGCGGAACACCCCCGAGACCAGCAACGGCTTTGAATTCTCCTGTCCTTGGCGATTCCCGGTGGTGTCTCAGACGACGGCATGTCTCCCTATGGCTCGGCACGAAGCGAACGCGAAGAGATAGGTCAGGCTACGAGTAGGATAAGCAGAGATAAACGTGCAATGTACGCCACCGTCATCACATGCTTTAGCTATTTCGGAAGCATCATCTTGGGTACTCGGGCAGTTTCTTACAAAGAATCCTCTTGATTTGAAATGCCACTGCAGCGCCGCCCTGCAGAATACATGCAGCATCGCATGGGCCGCTCTATTAGCTTCTCCTTCGTCCATGCCAATCTCACCTACGCCGGAGGGTTGAGATCCCGCCAATCTGGAAAGACATAGTCCGTACGATCGTCGTCAGGCAGACCGACGTACTCTTGCCCAATGTGAGGCAGCACCGTCTGATAAAACACCCTATACGCTTCGCCGCTCAAGTGGAGGCCGTCCGGCAAGAGGTCAGCGAGCCCGCCCTGCTCGCCGAGCTCCGGGGTGCCGAGCAAGGGTCCTCCGGCCTTGAAGCCAGGCGTCTTGGCGACGGCGTGGTCCATGAGAGCCTGCCACAGGTCGATGCAGACCACGCCGGGGACCTCGGCGGCGACGTCGCGGGCCGCCTGGGTGTATCCCGCGCTGATCCTGGCGGTCCGGGTCGGCTTTGGGTGACCCCAGGCCAGGTCCAGCTTGGTGATGCGGATCTCGTCGATGGGCGGCGGCGTGACGAGGAGGATCTTGGGGTTATGGGCTGTGATGTTGGGGTGCGTGACGATCTTGATGAGATTCTGCTTGTACTCTTCTAGAGGCACATTTTGGGTTGTCGTGTGCATGGGCTGAACTGCATCGTTTGCGCCCAGAAGGACCAACTAGGGAGAGTTAGATTGGCATTGACTGTCCATCGGTACCATGTTGCTACTGACCAGGTACTTCAGCTGTGGCCCTGAAGGTGAAGGAGGGGGAAACATCTCGGGAAGATATTTCAAAGCATTCGCCGAATTCCAACCCGAAAACCCACGGTTGACAACGTCATAACGGCGATTTACATCTTGGAAGCGGCGTGTGTAAGTGTCTGGTTCCGAACCCTAAAACCCTGGATTTGGTCGACTCACGACATTGAAGCTCGGCCTGGAAGCAAAAGCCTTCAAAGGTCACCACAGACCCTTGGAACAGAGAATCTCCAAAGAGCACAACTTGAGGGTACGGTTTCTTGCAAAGACAGTAAGTAATGTGTGGTGCCTGTATAACTGGTATCGCTTACAGCCATGGTGGTTGGTTCCTATTCTTATTTCAATGTCGCTATACTATTGGGAATACGCATCCATTATATGGTGTTGAGTGGCTTGCCCAGCTTATATGTGTCTCTGCGACTTCACTGCAGGGAGCCCGAAACACCCTTCTCCTCAATCTCGCAAACACCACCTCGGAGCCACTAACACGGCAGAACATCCCGTCTAGCCGAAAGCACGATATCCTCACTGGTTAGGCTGTGCGAGAGTACCTGCAGTCTGCGGTTGTCGGCCTATCAATTGCACGAGAACACCGTACCACTAACACCGAGTTTTGAAGGAGGAGTTGGGTTCCACTCTTTAGACTAACAGCAGTGGCAGCGATAGACTGCTGCTGGGTCCTCAGCGTTATATGGCCTATTGATGACGTCCACCAAATATGAGAGACTTGATAGTGATGAATCGAGACCCAAATTATTGCTCAGATCATCAATCTCTCTCGTCACAACACATTCCGAGAACAAGGCGCGTCAGAGGCCTGGTCCAAAGCAGGGCCCGTGGCAGCGTTAACAAAGGCAGTGGAGGTGGACTGGCGGGGGTCGTCCATCCATTGGACCCACAGCCTTATCTACAGAGTCAACCATTCGCTCAATGGCTTATCAGCAAAAAAAAAGTCGGCGGAACTAATCCCCGTCAGAAAAAATAATCCAGAACTCCAGGAAAATGTTGTAAGAGAAAACAACCCCAGTCTCGTTGCTCTCCCCCGCCATTGAGTATTCGATCACTGCGGAATGCCGCAAATTTTCTAGACAATGGCGTCCTCTCTTGCTGCGCAATTGGCGCAGATCGCCGCCAACTCGAAGGCATCTCTGGATGTCAGGGCGCAAAAGGCTGCCCACTCAAAGTCCCTCCTCTTCGAGCCGAGAGTGGCGGCGACACAGAGCTACCAGGCGCTCTACACGATATGCTTGGAAGGCTTCGAGGAGCTGTGCGAGCTCGATGGACGGTTCAAGCCGTTTGGCCTGACGCTCTTCAGCGAGCAGAGCATGAGCGAGGACCGCACCCAAATGACTGCCGCTGAGAATGCCGAATTAGACAAGAAGGTCGAGTCCTTCCTGCGCCTCGTTGGAAGCAGGCTGAGGCTTATGCCTTCGCTTCGTGCCCTCGAATGGCTTGTGCGAAGATTCAGGTATGTTGGAGCCTCTAGTCTCACCGGAATTTCCCATACTGACGTTGTCACAGAATCCACGAGAACAACACAAAGTCTCTGATCACGACCTTCCTCCCGTACCACTCGATCCCCGGCTTCGTCACCTTACTCTCGATCCTGCCGTCCAAGATCCCCAATGAGTACCGATTCTTGAACCCTTACATCAAGTCGCTCACTTCACCTCCACGATCTGTTCTGGTCCACGAAGCGATCCACAAAGCCGATTTCCTCAGCACCCTCTCCGAATATACCCTGGAGGCCTGCAGAAACCAGCAGCAATACCCGACCCTGATCTCATTCTGGGGCGGAATCATGACGGAAGCCGTGAACGGTCTGCTTGAGAACATGCGCTCAGGTCGCCAGGCTGTTCAGCAGGACAACAACGAAGCCTTCCTCCATCGCGTCGGCCCCACCCTCGCCGAGGCAATGACCATGAAGAAGGTCCCCAACATGCAGATCGCTTCTTACATGGCCGTCACTATTGTTGCGGCCAAGGGAAGCTTCGACGACGCGACTCTGTCGGCTTTCATGGAGCAGATTGTCCATGGTTGGACCAGCGAGACTGTGCGCCCTGGCCTGGTGTGCTTGTGCATCCTGGCTCAGTACCGATCCGCGAAACAGCTTTCTGGAAAGGTCACCAAGGCCTTGTTGAAGGTGCAGGACCTTGGAGAGATTCTCGTTGAGCTTGGACAGGAAAGGAGGGTGGACAAGCTCACCAACGGCCTGTGCATCGCCTTTATCGAAAGACTCTGCAAGAAGGGCGATGCCCGGGGACTGCCAATCATTCGGGTAATCCTGATGAGCAAGATCCTGAAGGGGAAGCAGATTGCTGTCATCTTCAAGTCTCTGGTTCTCGCGGCCCATAGACTCGACGACGAGGTCGACAAGGACGGCGAAATTCGCAAGGAGCTCGGTTCGACACTCATCGATCTTTCGCGCTTTTCCGGAGAAACTAGCGAGATTATCCGGACGGTTCTCGAGGAAGTCGATTTCGATGTGGAGGAGCTGGAGATGAAGCTCGATGTCTCTATTCGCCAGAGAAAGGCACTGCCCGGAACCCAGGAGGATACCGAGATGGATGGATCCCAACCCGTTGCACCGACAAAGGAGAACCTGAGGGAGACTATTCAGGAGCTCTCTGGCCAGACGCGTGCACTCCCATCGTGCCTCTCAACTAGCACTGGCGACGTCTACGACGAGTTCAGTAGACTCTTCCTCCGGGTCGTGTCTCAGCAGTCCGAAGACCCGACACTTCTGGCCGATTTCGACCAGCTGCCGTCTTTGAGCCGACGAACTGCAGTCAGCGATCACACCTACATTACCTTCTTCGTCCGCATCTGGTCCGGCCCATACCCGACTCTGGCTCGCGCCGCTGCTGTCGACACTGTCAGGAGACGTCTGAGCGACGGCGATGGCAACGATCTTGACTTCCAGGCCCTTATCCCCTACTGCCTCATTGCTCTCGTGGACTCCTCAAAGAAGGTTCGCCGTGCTGCGGCTGAGCTCCTCATCCAAATAGGCCACTTCTTCCCTCACCAGTCCAAGGCCGCGAAGGCTTCTGTTTGGGGTGGCAAGAAGCTTTACGACGACAGCGACAAGGTGCAGTGGCTGGATGCCGATACCATTTCTCGCCTCCTTCACGGCGTCGTTCTTCCGGCTCTAGAGGAGTGCATCATGCACGAGGATCACATTCGTGCCGTCCTCCACTCGACACTCGACAGCAGCGCCAAGGGCGAGAGCAGCGAAGGAAAGAAGGCACTGAGCTCTTCTGGTAGGGCCTCGATTCTCTCGTTCCTTGCCAGCCACGTCGTCGCAACGCCGCTCATTAGAGTCAAGTCCAACCTGCTCTCGATCCTCAACCGCATCAGGGGAGTATCATCCACCTCTAGAACAAAGGTCCTGTTGCCGGCTTTCCGATGGTGGGCGTCGTTGTCCGCTGAGGAAGCGGACCGTCTGGCCGAGGCTGAGGAAGTCGACCAGTCATTGCTGCATACGACCTTTGCCGAGATTGTCGTGCCGAACGACAGCGAAGGCCTCGAGTGCCTCCTCTCCATTATGAAGGATTCCGCCTCCGCCAAGCGTCCCGAGCTGGTCAGATCCATCTCGGCGCGCATTCGTGCTATGTGGGGCTCAATGAAGGCCGATACAAAGTTTGATGTGGCCCAGACGATGCTTGAGCTCTCTCAGGCACGACAGGTATCCCAGGACGAAGAGGACATTATCGCTGACGAGGCGGCTGATTTCCTGAGAAACGTTGAGCTCACGACAGAGATCTTGGCTTACTTCCTCGAGTCTATCCAGACCGGCACGAAGCTCATCACCGAGCCCCCTGCCAACAAGCGACGCAGGACCAGCTCCTCCGAGGCCAACCGAGGTGTTGTCAGCGCCCAGGCCAGTGCCGAGCTCAGCGCAACCCTTAGATCCGTCACCTTCGTCCTCCAGCTCGTTGACGGCTCGCAGCCTGCCACCCACCCCGAGTTGCTGGACAGCCTCTTTGGCACTCTCTCTGAGCTTCAGCACTTCCGTACTGTCATCGGATCGGAGCTTGGATACCTGCAAAACCTGGTGCTTACAAGTTTGATTGCCATGGTCCCTGCCTACAGAGACAACAAGAGCTTGAAGATTGACAGCTCAGGAGGCCACGGCGATTTGCTTGTCAACTGCATCCAGAAGTCTTCCAGCCCCATTGTGCAAAACTCGGCCCTTCTCCTGATTGCCAGCCTTGCTACTGCCGCGCCTGATCTTGTGCTTCATAGCGTGATGCCCATCTTCACTTTCATGGGTGCCTCTGTCCTCCGCCAGAACGATGATCACTCAGCTCATGTTGTCAACCAGACCATCAAGGAGGTTGTGCCGCCCCTGATGGCGTCGCTCAAGAAGGGCAAGAGAAACCCCATTGCGGGTGCCACAGAGCTGCTGCAGAGCTTCGTTACTGCCTACGAGCACATCCCCGCACACCGCAAGCAGGGCCTGTTTGTCGCTCTCATTAACACCCTCGGACCGGATGAGTTTCTGTACGCGCTGTTGGCTATGCTTGTCGATAGATACGGCCCCAACGACAACCTCATGGCATTTGCATCTGAACTTCTTGGCGTCTACAGCGCCGAGGTGCAGCTTCAGACCCTGGCTAAGCTCCTGGACTTGATCAGTGACATTTTCAAGCCCAAGCCAGGCCTTTCGGCTACCCTTTTGGGAGTTGGCGAGGATCTGTCAGAGAAGAAGCCCGAGGCCATTGCAATTCAGCAGTTGACTGTGTTCCCCGCTCTGCTCTCCAGCAGAAAACTGCGAAAGGAGATTACCATTCTCACAGAAAGGGACGACATGGATTCTTCGAAGATTCGGGACTTGTATGCCATCCTTCTCAGAGACGTCCTGGCCCTTGCGGAGACCGTCAAGCAGCAGAAGGCGCTGCACGAGTGCTGTGGCAATGCCTTGGCCAACCTCCTCAACCTCCTTTCCATCGGCGAGTTCATCAAGTCGGTTGAGAACCTCCTGGACCGTACCGAAATTGACCTTCGTCGCAAGGTCCTCCGTGCCCTCGAGGTCCGCGTGGACCAGGAGGGTGTTGCGGACGTTGCCTCCAGAACTGCACTTCTTGCTTTCCTGCCCCAGCTCACCGCCGCGATCCGGGACACGGACGACCTCAAGTACAAGCACACTGCCGTTTCTTGCATCGACAAAATCGCAGAGAAGTATGGCAAGAAGGATATCGAGGCCGTCGCGGGTGCGGCAGCAACCATCGCCGGACCCCACTGCCTCGGCCAGCCCGATGTTAGCCTCCGTGTCATGGCATTGCTTTGCCTTGCCTCTTTGGTCGATGTGCTTCAAGACGGTATTCTGCCTATTGTCAACATTGCTATTTCTCAGGCAATTCTCTACATCGAGCAGAGCGTGGAGAATGACGAGGCCGCCAACGAACTGCACAATGCGGCATTTGCATTCATCACTGCTCTCGCGCAGCACCTGCCTTACATGATCTCGGAGAAGCACCTGGATAATATCCTACTTGCTTCCAACAAGTCAGCCGAGGCTAACCTGGATAACGAAGCCGATGATGAGCGCATCAACTGTCTCAGATTCCTTGCCAGAAAGGTTGAGGCCAAGACGATGTTGGCCAGCCTGCAGAAGAACTGGATCCCGGCTGCCGAGGCTGGTTTCGACGTAAGTTGTTTGCCCAGAGAGATTTGCAAAGCCCTACTAACAAGCACGCAGGCCACCGAGGAATGGGTCGACATCTTTGGAGTTGTGGTTGATAGCCAGCCCAAATCGGTTGTCACCAAGAACGTCACTACCTTGTCCACAATCCTGCTCAACTCCTTGGACCTTCGCAGACGGGAACACATCAAGGGCAAGCTCACAAACGCGACAGCTCAATATGTTGCCAAGATCGAGGCCTCCATCAACGACGTTACGCTCAAGATGATTTACAAGCTCAACGACGCGGCCTTCAGGCCCATCTTCACCCAGATCATCGAGTGGTCCACACAGCTGCCCAAGCAAGACGCCACAGGACGTACCCTGCGCCGCTTCAGCGTCTACGGGTTCCTCCAGGTCTTCTTCGAGGGCCTCAAGTCCATCGTCACCAACTACGCTACCTACATTGTGGACGACGCCGTCGAAATCATCAACGGCACCGACTTGAAGCTGCCCGAGCAAAAGGAGCTCTGGCAGCGCGTGCTGTCTACGCTGGCGAGGTGCTTCGAGCACGACCAGGACGATTTCTGGCAGGCGCCCGCCCACTTTGGCAAGGTCGCTCCCGTCTTGACAGCGCAGTTCCTCCACGCCTCCTCGTCCTTCGATTTGACTGGCGAGCTCATTCCCGCGGTGGTCGAGCTGGCCTCGGCGGCGGACTCGCAGGAGCACCAAAAGGAGCTCAACACAGCCATCCTGCGCCACCTCCGCTCCGAGCACGCGCCCATCCGTCTGGCGGCCGTCAGGTGCCAGCAGCAGCTTGCCGAGAAGCTCGGCGAGGAGTGGCTGTCGGCACTGCCTGAGATGCTCCCTTACATCAGCGAGCTCCAGGACGACGATGACGAGACCGTCGAGCGGGAGACGCACCAGTGGATCGTCAAGATCGAGGGAGTCCTTGGCGAAAGCTTGGACTCTATGCTGCAGTAGAGAAAGGTTAGACCAAAAATGGAGAGAGGGAGAGCGACCCGGAGCCGTGTGGGATAGTTTCTACGGACGGAGATTTGTGCGGACAATCCCACCCCGTCTCATGTACCTTATTCGATGCATGCGAAAACAAAAAGTGAAATTTTAGGGACGTCATTTGGACAATCAAAGGAAAGAAAAAGCGGGAACGCCACGCCGGGGCCGCCGGACGGGCAAAAGTGGAGACGGGGGACGTCACTCGTTCCGTCGGCGCCGTGTTAGTAGGTGTTACCAAGGCGCCTCTAAGCATTGTGACGTGAGGAAAAGATGTAATTGAGTTAGACAAGAATCAACCTAAATTCTACTGTCCAAAAAGAACCCCCTTCCCCTTGACTTCGATTCCTTGGATCTACCATTCCAATTGTCGAGCGAACGAAATAAGCGCATTGACTCACTGGTCCCGGGGCTTTTTTTTTTTTTCCCTGATGTCAGGGCCACCCGACCCCCGTCCCGTCCCGTATTAGCACGCGCTCTTTGGCAAGTCTCCGATACACCGAGCGCCCTCGATCCCCATCCCGAGCCATTATCGTGCCCACCTTTCCCAACAGTCAACGCCGCCCAGGAGCCCCCCCAGGGGCCAAACGCCTACGTTGGGCCATCGGATTTAACCCACCGCCGTAGAACGGCCGTAGACAACGGGTTCGGAGAACTAGGGGAGTCAGAGGAAGGAGTGGGCTGGGTCGTTTGAGTGGGAAGGGCCTTTGCGGCGTTTTATATAGCCAACTGCTAGACCCCCGTTTTCTTTACTGTTGGTTCTTAGGTGGTGTGACTGTAACCTCATCATGGCCTCATCGAAAATTGCACAACAATATTGGAGGAGCCTGGCCCGGCCCGGACGCCGGGGGCCGGCCGGCACGGCGTTGCAGGTTGAGGCTCTGACTAACACGAGTCTCGTCAACCATCGCAACAGCACGAGTTCGAGCTCGCCGACAGGTACACATCCGTCTCATTGACTTGTGCCCTCAACTCTTTGTGCAATCATACCCTTTGTACACTTATCGTATGCATCGCAACGAAACACCCACTAACACACAACCACAGAACCGAAACGTGAGAGAGTCGTCGTCCTGGGCTCAGGCTGGGCAGGCTACGCCTTCGCCCGCGAGCTCGACCCAAAAAAATACGAGCGCATCCTCATCTCCCCGCGCTCCTACTTCGTCTTCACCCCCCTGCTGGCCTCCACCTCGGTCGGCACCCTCGAGTTCCGCTCCGTCCTCGAGCCCGTCCGCCGCCTGGAGCTCGACGCCTTCCACCAGGCCTGGGCCGACGACGTGGATTTCACGCGGAAAGTGATCCGTGTCGAAAAGGTTACTTCCGAGGACGCCACGTCCAAGACATTGCCGGCGCGGGATGCGCACGCGCGGGCCAAGGGCGAGGTGGTTGATGTCGCGTATGATAAGCTTGTTGTGGCGGTCGGGTCGTATTCGCAGACGTTTGGGATCGAGGGCGTGAAGGAGTATGCTAATTTCTTGAGGGATATCGGGGACGCGAGGAGCATTCGGTTGAGGGTGCTGCAGTGCTTTGAAAAGTCGGATTGGCCGACGACGACGGATGAGCAGAGGAGGAAGCTGCTTCACTTTGCTGTCGTTGGCGGAGGACCGACGGGTATTGAGGTGAGTTACGCCCAATCCCCTTTTTCCCTAAATCTTTCGTCACTAACACACGCCCAGTTCGCCGCCGAGCTTCACGACCTGATCCACGACGACCTCTCCAAGCTCTACCCGCACTTGATGGAATTCGTCGGCATCACAATCTACGACATCGCGCCCAAGGTCCTGCCCATGTTTGACCAGCAGCTGGCCTCCTACGCCGAGGACCTCTTCCGCCGCCAGGGCATCAAAGTAAAAACCAACCACCACCTGCAGCGCATCCGCCCGGACGAGACGGACCCGCGCGGCGCGCTGCGGCTCAAGATCCAGGAGCACGGCGAGGAGGAGGTCGGCGCGGGCATCGTGGTGTGGAGCACGGGTCTGATGCAGAACCCGCTCGTGCAGACGCTGATGAAGAAGGAGTTGCGGAACCCGAACGTCGCTGCTGCTGCTGCTACGGAAGACCAGAGTGCTGGTGGTAGTACTGAGATGGTCAGGATTCTCAAGGCGGAGCGGAGCGGTGGTATCGTCACAGACGCGCATCTGAGAGTCCGCCTCGACGACCCGAAGAACGAGGGCGCCGTGCTGCCGGACGTGTACTCCATGGGCGACTGCTCTGTTCTCGAGGGCCAGACGCTGCCTGCCACGGCCCAGGTTGCCAGTCAGCAGGCAAAGTACCTCGCCAAGGCGCTCAACAAGCAGGCGGCCGGGCCCGAGGAGGGAAAGCCGTTCAAGTTCCGGAATCTCGGGGCCATGGCGTACTTGGGTAGCTGGCGTGCTATTCATCAGAGTTCTGCGGATGAGTTGAAGGGGAGAGCAGGTATGTTATACAGTACTCTTGCAGGCAGTGGGATCTGAATGGGCTAACGAGGTGCTGTGCAGCTTGGATTCTGTGGCGGTGTGCTTATTTGACCAAATCGATGAGTATTCGGAACAAGATTCTGGTCCCGGTGTACTGGTTCGTCACCTGGGTTTTTGGAAGGGATATTTCTCGGTTTTGAGCGTTGTGGGATATGAATTCGTGCGTCAGTCAGTAGGGGAGAGAAAGGCATCATCATGGACTTGTTAAAAGTGAATAGCGACTGTAAGATGGTGTAAATGGTGGTCATGAGAGGCCAATGCAACCCACACAATTGTTAGCGATAGACATAGACGAAGAAAGACGACTACCATAGGGATGATAGATTAGAGGGGGCAACCCGGGTATTCAGCCCGATTGTAAAGTATAATAGCCACGCAGCTTTCCGTTCGGTATCGTTTGGACCCATACCCACTGCATAGCGTAGTATAGGGTGATTATTATATGATTCAGATTCACGAGATTAACATAACTTAGTGTGGGAGGAGGGAATGACTGCAGCTGCCTCACATCACACCCTTTCATCCCGATCACCAACCATCACCAACCTCATCTGAATCCACTCACCGCTCGCCACTGCCGCCTCTATACCTCTATCATCAATAAATTTGTTTGATACTATCACCAAGGCCTGTGATGTAGCGGGGAAAGTCCTCAGTGAATTGCCCCGCTCGCACAGGTCGCGAGTTCGAGTCTCGTGAAAAATTCCTGCCGCGTTGCACCTGAGGAATAGGACGTACAGAGTCGGCAGGGGTTTTCGTAGGCTCCCCGTGAGGGGGACCAAGCTTTTGCAATTTTGTTTATATATAAGTTGGATGGGATCTATCATTAAAAACATTTTCTGTTTCATGCTTTTACTCCTCTTTCTGGTTTGAAGTACAAGATGCCGAAATGGAGAGTAAAGGACTGCGACTGCCATTGATAACTCTCAGATCCTACCCTAATCAGGGCAATGGATGCTTGAGACAGCTTAGATGTCGTAGTGGCTTTGATGTTTCTTCTTCTTGAAAATTGTATCATCTAGAATGACAGCATTCAACCAGATGTTGATTGGGCGGGAGAAGTGAGTAAATACGATGATGGCCAGATGAATCAAGATAGATAACAAATACTTCTTCATTATTCATGAGGATTGTACATTATGTACTTTTGCGCAGAAATCTATGACCTTTTCCAACCATCTCAGAACTGAGGATATCCCGACTGCGAAACGAAACGAGTGCCGTTCACCCCCTGAATGCCCTGGCCCTGCTGGCCGGCAACAACAGTAGCCTCACGCACGGCACGTGAGACAGTGCCCCTCACACGACCCTCCTCGAGCACCAAAAGACCACCGATAGTGCATCCGCCCGGGGTAGTAACCTTATCGCGGAGGAGAGCAGGGTGGTCACCGTTCTGGACCAAGCCCGCGGCGCCCTTCATAGTCTGCGCCGCCATCCTCGTGGCCTCGGCGCGCGGGAGACCCATGGCGACGGCGCCGTCGATGGCGGCCTCGAGAACCAACGAGAAAAACGCTGGGCCGGAGCCGCAGAGGGCGGTGCTGACGTCCATGTTCTCGGCAGGCAGGTAGACGACGTCGCCAATGCGCTTGAAGATCCAGGTAACGAGGTTGGCGGCCTCGCGCGGTAAGGGGTAGGTGGGCGCGCCGATGACGGTCATGCTCTCGCGAATGAGGGAGGCGGTGTTGGGGAGAGCGCGGATGATGCGGCAGCGGCCGTCCTCCTCGGGGTCCTTTGTCGGGACGGCGCCGTGGAGGATCTCCTCGAGGTGCTCCTCGGTGAGGCCGGCGCAGATGCTGATGAGGAGCTTGCCGTGCAGGGCGCGGGTCATGCCTGGTTCGCTGAGGACGTCCTTGACCATGTAGGGCTTGCAGGCGAGGATGACGACGTCGGACTGGGAGACGGAGTTGACGTTGTCGTTTTGGACGACCTTGAGGATGGAGGAGTGCTCCCACAGCGCCTTCTTCACCTTCTTGGCGCTGTCGGAGCGACGGACGCAGGCGATGAAGCGGGATGGTAGGCGATGGGGGACCTCGTCGCCCAAGGGGGTGGATGTGCCCGATGCCGAAGGAGTGTGGAGGGTCTGGAGAGGCTTGGGAGCCTGCATTTCCAGCAGGGAAGTGAAGATGCCGTTGAGGATGGCGATACCCATGGTTCCTGTTGAGAGTCAGAATATCTCATCTCATTATTTGCAGAAGAGATTTCTTTACTTACCACAACCGAGAACGGTCATGGTGAGCTCCGAAGAGCTGTGATCTCCCATGACAGACATGATGAAGACGCGGTATGAGAGAAAATGAGAATGCGGTGTAAGTGATGGATTCCTATTGCGCCAAGGATGGTGCTTCTAATTTATAGTCCAAGAAAAAACAACAGAAAGTTAGAGCAATATGGACAAGCTCAGTTTCGGAGAAAGGGTCGCTCTGGGTTGCAAAAACAAAGTTTATCAGACAAAGATAGGAGATGAAGGCTGAGTTAAAGAATCCCCTGGCTAATAATATTTTCCACCTCCTTTTGCAGAAAAAGAAGCTCTCCACTGTTCCGATATCGTCCGTCCACAGCTTTTCGTCCACTGGACTTGGCTTTTCTTCAGCGCTAAGCCCAACTCTGCTTAGCTTGATATCCCCCTAGATTCGCACAGTGCTTACCGCACCAAAGCAGTGAGAACACACCCAAAAATGGAGGCAACAGCACAGGGTGTACCTGTGGGAAACTCCCCCAGCGAATTCAGTCGGAAAGAGTGACAGCTCGGATTCGGGAGCCATTGAACAAGCCTCAACTCAGCCCCAGCATCACCAGCCGCTTTTTCAACATCATCCCGAACTCTCACCCCAGACTCGCTCCGCTCAATTCAAACTTAGATCAAGATCAGAACCGGGACCGAAGTTCGCCGTAGCGCAGCATGGCGGACCCTTTCGAGGTTCGAATGCGCTTCAGTAGCTCCCTGCAGCATCTGAATGCGTCCGTTACTTCAGCTCAGAAGGCGGCTCAGTATGCCCTCAAGTACAAGGATATGGACGAGGATCTGCACTCTTGTATCCTCGAGCAACTGGAGCGAGTGAGTGTGATCTACGTGAGAAGACTATGAGATAACGGGCTGATTATGATTCTTTTTAGAACAACATGAATACGCGCGCCAATATCATGTACTTCATTGAGCATTTCCTTGAGATGGCACAGAAGGACAAGCACATGGACTATGTCCGCATGATGCAGCGCGACATCATTCGCATCGTTGATGCCGTCGCCCCCGATGATGGGTCCGGCGCCGCCAACGTCAAGGTCGTCCGAAGAGTGAGTTCCCTCTCTGATCCCACGGCCCCGCACAAGCTTCATGTAAAAACTGACATGAGAGCAAAAATTTCAGGTCCTCCGAGGCCTCCAGGACAAGACCTTCCTCGAGGCACGCACAGTGACAGAGATCGAAGAGGTCCTCAAGGAGCGCGAGACGAGCGCCCACGACGCGGGCCTCTCGTCCCCCGTCAACGGCGACGTCGAGATGGGCGACGCGCCTCCCAGCCACGCCATGCCGGCTAACGGCCGGGGACCCGCCGCGCGCCTGGAGAAGCGCCAGATTGAGCAGCGCATCGAGGAGGACCGCGAGCGTCACAAGCGGCTGCGCGAGAGCATATGGGCCATCCCGCCGCACGGGAACGCAGAGATTGACAAGATTTGGGATGAGACGAGCGATTTCGGCGACGACGACCACATCCTGGGTGAGGAGGAGTTTGCCGAGTGCTCTCAGGCTATGAAGCACTCGTGTCCTCCTAAGCCGCCGGTCGGTCCTGCTAGTACGCGCATTACGAATGGAAAGAAGAACTGAGTGAGAACTTGCGGGTTCTCTTCCAAAGCATATCTTGGCGTTTCGGGGGAAAGGATGGAAAAAATAGGGCGTTCGAGGGTCAGGTGTCGCGACACGACAAATTCCACAGGTAGCACTAGGGTCAAGGTCTTTATCAACGTTGGCCAAGTATTTTTTGGGTAGCTTGAGGCATAATCAGGAATTGCAAAAGAAGACCGTTCTGTATGGCAATACAAAAAAGGTGGTGTATGTCTTTGTGATAATATTGTTACATGGGTGTTTATACACTCATACACGTCCGTCTAGACCAATCCGAACCCAGATGTCCGACAACACAATGCTCCCCCCGACTTTTACATCTCCTCCCAAGGAGAGGGGCCGCGCTCCAGTCTACATCAGCCAGCCAGGCCTCAACCAGCCATCAGGGCCCTTTTACTCCATGGTGACGGTGGCGCCAAGCTCCTTCATGGCGGCGATGATCTTCTCGGCCTCGTCCTTGGCCACGTTCTCCTTCATCAGCTTCGGCGCGCTCTCGACGAACTTCTTGCTGTCCACCAAGCTCAGACCCAACAGGTTCTTGATCTCCTTGATGACCTTGGGCTTGGAGCCGGCGTCGAAGGCCTGGAGCTTGATGTTGAAGACGCTCTTCTCGGCGGCCGCCGGTGCGGCCTCCTCAGCCTCCTCGACAGCGGCGGGAGCTGCTGCGGGGGCGGCGGCGAAGCCACCGACGGGGAGATCGGGGATGTTGAGCTTGGACTGCGATTGAGAGAGTCAGAATTTGGCCCATGATCTCTTTTTCCCCTGAATGCCTATGACGAGTCGATTGGGGGATAAACTGCGCTCGTCACTGCTTCTTCAACTAACCTTCAAGCTTGAAACAAGGTCTGCGGTCTCGAGGAGAGTAAGGGTGCTAATCTGGTCGACAATGGCGGCGATCTTGGGGTTCGTGGGGGCAGCGGCCTCGGTCGAGTTGTACCTTCGTGCGGTTACGGGAGTTCGGGTCTGGAAGAGGGATGTCGAGGCACGCATCGAGCCGGTGGCACGGAGCTGACGGGCGCAGCTCTGGGCTGCGAATCTGCAAGAGAGGGCCATTGTGTGTAGTTGTCGTGTGAGGATATGAAGAATGCGGGAGGAGACGAGGCCAATTGGCGTTGTTGAGCGGAGCGGATTGTCGTCGAGAATCGAGTTCGGCCTCAAGCAACAGGGAGGTTTCTTAGCTCGGAATATCTTCTGGGCTTGAAGTTTTTCGAGCTCCTGCGAATGAGGTGGTACCAGTCGCGTGAATGGTGCAGAGTCGTCTCCACTTTGATTGGCTCGGGGGCTCTGTAGCGCCGCCTTCCGCTCCGTGGAGTGCCTACACTGCAGGGACCCCTGTCCAACACACTGCGGCGGGCCCCATCAAAGGGAAAAAAAGTTGCCTTTTGGCTGGGGCGCGCTGAGAAAGGGTCCTCTCTCTCTTTGGAGTACAGACCAAAAAAAAAAAGTTGGAGGTACCTGCAAATTGGCCATCCATGAACATCACCGCCGTCGACATATCTCATAATTGAGCCACAACCATGGCTTCCGTAGACGTGTCGACGCAGAGGAGCGCTCTCCTGAACGACGCGACCGTTCTGGAGCATCTACCTACCGAAATACTAGAGGTTATCAGAAATCACACCTCATCACGCCTCCTCGACGCCGTTGCAGAGGCTGCTCTCATTCCCCAACTTACAGACCGAATTTTCATTCACTTTGAGAATGTCTTTCCTGATATCTGCGCTCGTTGGCTCCTCAACCTCGACAACCAAGCCGTCAATGGCAAGAATAGACAAATCCTTGCGTCTGTCGCGAGGATATTACCATTTGCTCCGTATTTATCGGAATTCCTGCAGTATGTCATGAGAGACGACTTGACGAAAACGACACCGGATACCATCCAGACGCTCACCCTCCGATTCCCAAAACTCACCACTTTTTCTCCCACACAAGATTCAGACCTTCTGAAGCTACTATTAGCAGCATGGCGGCTCGTCTGTTTCGATCAAAGGACATACGGCATCCTGGTCTCACCAACACACATGCAAACTCTCTTCTCACATGAGAGCCGCGCCGTCCGGTACTTGGCCATCCGAATTTTCACCCAGCTCCTTCGCGCTGCCGACTCAAAGCTGGAGGCTCTCATCACCGAGTACGTCGGGGCGACGGAGGCCGTCCTCGCGGACTTTGATGGGCGCGAGGTAGACTACGGGTTCCTGAGTCTGTATGAAGATGCGCGGATCAAGCAGGTATCAACCCTGCGCCGGGAGCTCTGCGATGCTTCACAGAGCAATGAAATCCACTCTTTTCCACCGCAATCACTCACTCCCTATGTTGCGTGCTACGGCAAGACAATACTGCCGAGACCGTCTGGACCAGTCGACAAGAATTCGTCCCTTGTGCTGACGTCCACTACCACCAAAAACCTTGAGAGCCTGGCTGGCCTCCTGAAGAAAGCAAGCCCGATCCTCCTTCATGGCCTGCCCGGCTCTGGAAAGACCTCACTGGTTCATGAAGTTGCAAAGGAGTTTGGAAAGCATTCTGAGATGGTGACATTGCACATCAATGAGCAAACAGACGCAAAGATGCTTATTGGGCTCTATTCAACCGACTCAAAACCTGGAACCTTTTCATGGAGAGCTGGTGTGCTGACAACTGCAGTCAGAGAAGGTCGCTGGGTTCTTATCGAAGACCTGGATAGAGCACCCAACGAAGTCATCAGCACACTTCTCCCCCTGATCGAGCGCGGCGAGCTCCTCATCCCGAGCAGAGGTGAGCGTATCAAGGCTGCCAACGGATTCCGTCTCTTTGGCACGGTGAGAAGTTCACGCGGCATGCATGGTCGCGAGACGCTGCCTAATCTCCTGGGCATGCGGTTCTGGCAACTACTCTCGGTGCAGACTCCCACAGAGACTGAGCTACAGGACATCATTGTTGGGTCCCACCCCATCTTACACAAGTTTGCGCCTGGTATTCTCGCTGTATACAAGCGCTTGTCAAAGCCAATGTCCGGCAACGTTCCCCTCTTGTCCAGCCGCGGCATGGCCGACCGTCAAACCAGCTTGCGAGATCTATTGCGGTGGTGCAGACGCCTTGCGGCTACACTACACGAGGCAGGCTGCAAAACTGGCGAGGAACCTGTCACTGACACTATTCGAATGAACATGTTCAAGGAGGCCATTGACTGCTTCGTCGCTGGTATTCCCGACGTCCAGGCCAGGCAGCACTTCATTTTCGGCATCGCTGAGGAGATGCATATGCCGAAGGAGCTAGTCGAGCATCACTTGGGAAGCTACATCCCGGAGCTCGAGCAAAACGATAGCCTTTTCAAGATTGGTCGATCAACACTGCGGAAGCGGAAGGACCGCGTGAACAAGGCCGCCCTAGCCAAGAAGCCCTTTGCCAGTACAACGCACGCAAAAAAGTTGTTGGAGCAGACCGCAGTAGCTGTAAACCTTGGCGAGCCGATCCTCCTTGTTGGTGAGACTGGTATCGGAAAGACGACAGTCGTCCAGCAGCTGGCCGACACGTTGGGTCACAAGCTGGTCGCCATCAACCTCTCGCAGCAGAGCGAAGCCGGAGATCTTCTCGGAGGCTTCAAGCCTGTCAACGTGAGGAGTCTGGCTGTTCCTCTGAAAGAGGAATTCGAGGACCTGTTCTCGGCGACCGGCATCTCGACAACGAAGAACCAGCGCTACCTCGAACAGCTCGGAAAGTCGTTCGCCAAGGGACAGTGGGCGAAGGCGGCCAAGTACTGGCGTGAAGCGCCCAAGATGTTTAGGAAGATCGTCGACGAGCTCGCTCGGCGCGAGAGGGAGCAAAGCCAAGCCCGTGACGAGGCAGGCCAGCCAACGAAGCGCCGCAAGACCGAGTCCAAGCTTCAAAGCCTCATGGAGCTCAGCCCCCGTTGGGACAAGTTCTCCAACAGCCTGGAACAATTCGAGGTTCAATTGTCTGGAGGTTCAACCGCGTTCGCATTCTCATTCGTGGAGGGAAACATCATCAAGGCCGCCCGGAATGGTGACTGGGTGCTCCTCGACGAGATTAATCTGGCATCACCTGACACTTTGGAAGCCATCGCGGACCTACTGACAGGACCCGTTGAGACACCCTCAATTCTCTTGTCCGAAACAGGAGAGATCGAGAGGATCAGAGCACACCCCAACTTCCGCATCTTTGGTGCCATGAACCCGGCGACAGATGTTGGCAAGCGTGATCTTCCTATCGGCATCCGGTCTCGTTTCACTGAGCTCTACGTTGACAGTCCTGATAAGGACGTGAAGGACTTGGTCACCATCGTCAAGACGTACCTGAGGAACAGCAGCATCAAGGATGAACACGCCGCAGATGATATTGCGGCGTTGTACATGAACACCAAGAGACATGCCGAGGAGAAGAGAATCGTGGACGGAGCCAACGAAGTGCCGCATTTCAGTCTTCGTACTCTCACCCGAGTCTTGACATTCGTCAACTACATTGCCCCATTTTACGGTATTCGTCGAGCCTTGTACGAGGGTTTCTCCATGGGATTCCTTACCCTTCTCGACAGGAACTCGGAAAAGATGGTTATGCCGTTAATCGACCTTCACTTGTTTGGCCGAATCTCCAATCCGCAGTCTCTGCTTTCACAACCGCCAAGACAACCAGATGACGGTAAGCAGTACGTACGGTTCCGTAACAAGGCAAAGGACCGTCACTACTGGCTTGCCCAGGGAGAAGAACCAACTCTGGAACGAACCGATTATATCATCACGCCCTATGTTGAACGCAACCTTCTCAACCTCGTGCGAGCGACATCTACGCGGCGATTCCCCATTCTCATCCAAGGTCCGACATCAGCAGGAAAGACGAGTATGATTGAGTATCTTGCCAACTTCACAGGCAACAAGTTTGTGCGCATCAACAATCACGAGCACACGGACCTGCAAGAATACCTGGGAACGTATGTATCGGACTCGTCAGGAAGACTTCGCTTCCAAGAAGGTCTCCTCGTGCAAGCCATGCGACAGGGCCACTGGATCGTTCTGGACGAGCTGAACCTTGCTCCAACCGACGTCCTGGAAGCACTGAACCGTCTGCTCGACGACAACCGAGAGCTCCTGATCCCCGAAACACAGGAAATCGTGCGACCGCACGAGAACTTCATGCTTTTCTCCACACAAAACCCTCCTGGTCTGTACGGTGGCCGCAAGGTGCTTTCGCGTGCGTTCCGTAACCGTTTCTTGGAGCTGCATTTTGACGATATCCCCGAGGACGAGTTGGAGTACATTCTCCAAAACAGAAGCATCAACACTGCACCCTCAGACTGCAAGCGAATCGTCACAGTCTACAAGGAGCTCTCTCGTCTCCGCCAGACGAGTCGCCTGTTTGAGCAAAAAGACAGTTTCGCAACGCTCCGTGACTTGTTCCGATGGGCCCTGCGAAAGGCAGACACGAGAGAGCAAATTGCCATCAACGGATTCATGCTTCTCGCCGAGCGTGTCCGAGTCGAGGAGGAACGGACTGCGGTCAGGGAGGTCATCGAGACCGTGTTCAAGGTCAAGATTGACCCAGACGTCCTATACACTGCCAATTCATCACCAATCTTGACCGCGGTTCTTGGCAAGGCCAACAACCATGGCGTTGTGTGGACTCGCGCCATGCGTCGTCTCTATGTTTTAGTGCATGCTGCAATCCTCAACAATGAGCCAGTCCTTCTCGTGGGTGAGACTGGATGTGGCAAAACCACCGTTTGCCAGATTCTCGGCGATGTACTTGGAAAGGAGTTGCACATCGTCAACGCTCACCAGAACACCGAGACGGGAGATCTCATCGGCTCCCAGAGACCCGTGAGAAATCGCGGTACCATCTCGGAGACACTCAAGAGTGATCTGAGTGCTCTCCTTGGAGCGCTTGGCGAAGACGCGACAGGCCCGCTGAACGTGCTGCTGCAACAGTATCATGGGCTTGCGGCGGATAAGCTGGCCAGGGTCGACGCTGCCACGCAGGAGAAGATTGCATCCCTGGAAGCCAAGAGCAAAGCCCTGTTCGAGTGGTCAGACGGAAGTCTCGTTCACGCCATGAAGGCTGGCCAGTACTTCCTTCTCGACGAGATTTCTCTCGCAGACGACTCGGTCCTGGAGCGTCTGAACTCGGTCCTCGAACCTGGACGCTCTCTCCTCCTGGCAGAGAAGGGTATCGACAACTCATTCGTCACCGCGACAGACGGTTTCCAGTTCTTCGCCACCATGAACCCCGGAGGTGATTTCGGCAAGAAAGAACTGTCGCCGGCGCTGAGGAACCGTTTTACCGAGATCTGGGTCCCTGCCATGTCCGAGATGGACGACATGCTTGACATTGTCGTTTCCAAGCTGGACCCGTCCTTCCAGGCTTTCGGGAAGCCTGTGGTACAATTTGCTCATTGGTTTGGCCAGACTTTCAGATCATCGTCCTCTACCGCCTTTTCTATCCGTGACATCCTCATCTGGGTTAACTTCATCAACCTATGCGGCCCTGCCGCACCTCAATTTGCGATCGTCCACGGCGCAGCGACCGTCTTCATTGACAGCTTGGGTGCTAACCCCTCGGCATTACTGGCGATGGACCCCAAGGCGCTCGACTCACAAAGGCAGAAATGTCTTGACAAGCTTAGTGAACTTCTTGGGTACGATACCACAGCGGTCTACCGCGCTCAGCCCGAGGTCGTCTTGACCGACGACAGACTGTCCATCGGCGATTTCGGTTTGCCCCGGGAAGCAGGCCGTTCCACAGACCCCAGCTTTGCGTTCAACGCCCCAACCACGAGACTTAACGCCATGCGAGTTATGCGTTCCCTCCAAATGCGAAAGCCCATTCTGCTCGAAGGTAGCCCTGGTGTTGGCAAGACGACCCTTGTGGCTGCACTGGCTCGTGTTTGCGGCCGTCCTCTGACTCGTATCAACTTGTCAGACCAGACCGATCTGATGGATCTCTTTGGTACGGATATGCCTGTCGAGGGCGCTGAAGCTGGCAACTTTGCTTGGCGCGATGCTCCTTTCCTCCAGGCTATGCAGAACGGCGAATGGGTCTTGCTGGACGAGATGAACTTGGCCTCTCAGTCTGTTCTAGAAGGTCTTAATGCCTGTCTCGACCATCGTGGCGAGGTATACATCTCAGAACTTGACCAGGTTTTCAGGAGGCATCCTAACTTCAGGTTGTTCGCTGCACAGAACCCTCATCACCAGGGAGGTGGTAGAAAGGGTCTTCCCAGCTCCTTTGTGAACAGATTCATCGTCGTTTACGCCGACACCTTCACAGCGGAAGACCTCCTGCTTATTGCTCAACACAACTTCCCGACTATCCCAACTGATGTCGTAAGCGGAGTCATTCAGTTCATTTCTCGCTTGGATCACCAAGTCGCAATCGAAAAGGCATTTGGTGCACACGGCAGCCCTTGGGAGTTCAACTTGAGAGATATTCTGAGATGGCTGCACCTCGTTGCCACCAAGGACCCCCTTCTGGCCACTGGCAAGCCAGATGACTTCCTTGACCTCATTATCCGCCAACGCTTCCGATCCTCCATGGATCGTGATGAGGTCAACAAGCTCTTTGCCGAGGTCTTTGCTAGAGAGCCGGAAGGCCACAGTCTTTACCACGATACCAATGCCGCCTTCTCTCAAGTCGGAAATGCACTCCTGCCCAGAAACCAAACTTCTCAACCGCTGGAACTGCCAGGCATCGATATCGTTCCGCGCCTGCCTGAGATCGAGTCCTTGATGATCTGCATCAAACAAGACATCCCATGCATCCTCAGTGGACCCTCGGGTAGCGGAAAGTCGGTGCTTCTCGAGCACGTCGCTGCTCTCGTCGGCAAGCCCCTTGTTGTATTCCCTCTGAATGCAGATATCGATACAATGGACTTGGTCGGTGGCTTTGAGCAGTCAGACCCTCTTCGCGAAGTCAACGCCACTTTGCGCGAGCTTTACGAGGGCCTGCAGACCACAGTCCTGACCAGAGTGCCAAGTCAAGTTCCGTCGTCAGCGCTGGCTCTGCTGTACCTTTTGGAGACCTACCGTGGAGACACCGATGACCTGCCTGCCATCAGGAGTGCAGTCGAACAACTGCTTGCGGAAGTGTCGAGTGAGTCGGATATTGGAGCCCTCCTTTACACGGCTCATTCGGTCTTGCGGAATTCGTTGACTGTCAGCAACCCCCGTTTCGAGTGGCTCGATGGTGTCATTGTCAAGGCTTTGGAGACTGGACAGTGGCTGGTGCTTGACAATGCCAACCTGTGCAACGCCTCCGTTCTGGACAGACTCAACTCGCTTCTTGAGCCCAACGGATTCTTGAGTATCAACGAGCATTGCGGGCCCAACGGCGAGCCTCGCATCATCAGACCGCACCCAGAGTTCCGTATCTTCCTCACCGTCGATCCCCGGTATGGAGAGCTTTCGAGAGCCATGAGAAACAGAGCCGTTGAGATCCATCTCAGCGAGAGGAAGACGCAAACCGTCAACAGCTCTGGATCCCAGGTTCACGTGGAAAGCAACCTGCAACGATTCTCTTCCTCAAAGGACATCTCCTTCTCGGCCTTGAATGCGAACGAATCCTCCGATGTCAGCCATGCCACGTTCGGAAACCTGTCGCTAAGAGACACAGCCCTCATGAAGAGATTCTCTCACTCTCTGCGCCGTGGCCTGGCTGATCCTAGCTGGCCCGGACTCGACAAGTACGAAGGTTCCCTTAATGAGCAACTCGGGTTCCTCGATGCTGCCGATACAGCTAGCCTCCGCAGCGCAATTTCCCAACTCTATGCCAAACTGCCTGGGTCCGACTCGGGTCTCAGAGAAGCCCAGCCTCTTAACCCTCTTCACAACGCTTCCATGGTGAGAGTCTTGGGTCGCAGCAACGACGAATTGCCTTTCTGGCTGTCTGTCTGCTACGAGTTCCTCTTGGAGGTCCAACGTTGCCAGTCTGCCATTTCTGCACAAGCCACCAAGGCCAAGGCGGTGAAGCTCGCTTCTCTGAACCGACTTCAACGATCCATCGTCTCGGATCGCATCGCAGCAGTAGCCAAGGATTCCACGGTTAGGGTATCAAAGTTCCTGTCAAGAACTCTCCAGGTCATCAAGACCTTCATCCAGTCCAACCTCGCGACAGCCCAAGGCTGGAAGGAACGTGCCCAGGTTATCCGGAACATGCTGGACTTCTGGTGGCGAACCCTCCACCTGACAACTGGGGACCTGTTTGAGGAGGCACGCTTCCAGGCTCACTTGGTCCATGGTGTTGAGGCCGTGCAGAAGCTTCTTTCATCAGAAACACATTCCATCAACAAGCAGCTTGCCGATCGCTATCTTCAGACCGTGGAAGAAGACTTCACCACTGGCTTCCGCCTGACCACTGGCTTGAGCATGGAGATCATGTGGAAGCGAATTAAGCCGCTCCCCATCATGAGCGAAGAGATCCTCAAGAGAAGTCAAGAGGTTGAGCGTCTGGGTATTCGACTTGACGAGCTCAAATGGAAGGTCAAGGCATCCGTCTTTGACCTCGCTAGAGCCATGTCAACCCTCGTCAAGGCGGATCAGATTGTGCGAGGCACTGATCTCGACGCCACCGAGCTCATCCAGGACCTGTCCAAGGAGATTGAACTTTTGGAATCCAAGGTGGGCTCCGAGACAAGCGAAGTGAAACCGTTCTTCGCAGCAGAGTTCGAGACCCTCCGCCAGGCTTCCCTCTTGAAATCTCATGCCGGCCAATACCTGGAAGCTGTGCCCTATGGCGCCAACGACGCTGAACTTACGGTCTTGTCGAACCAGAATACCATCGACCAGATCCGCCTAGGCAGCTTCCAGTCTAGAGAAGCGCATTCGCTTACGGTTGGCCAGCTTGCGTCCCAAGACCCGGGCACTCATGTGTGGAATGGCAGACTCGCAACGTCGCTCTTGTCAAGACTCAACTCGATTCAATCAACTAGTCTGCGTTCCCTGGGTCTCCTGGAGACCGAGCTCCCTGCCTTGGGCCGGTCCGTGGCCGCCTTGGCTCCGGTGCTGCAGAAGAATCAAATCGTTGCCCTCAACAGAGTCATAAAGTCACTTATCGCAGATATCTTCAGCCTGTATAGCGATGAAGGAGACGTCCACAGTGAGACGCTATACAACAGAATCAACCAAATGTTCGAGGACAACAAACAAGATGACACTTTGGGCACTGTGGGAAAAGTCCTGGGTCTTGGGTTTGGGAAAGCGCTTCAGTGCAGCGAATGGCCACAGCATCTGCCGCGACTTGTCGAGGATCACTTCAGTACTGCGATGCTTTACGTCGTAGCATCTGACAGGCTGTTTGAAAACCCCGATGAGACCGAGACTGTTGAGGCCTCCATGATGCCCGGGTTTACTGCCATGGCATGGTCCGAATTTGCCAACGGCGCCATCAGGCTCTACGTGCCCGACAAATCTTTCGACCCGCAACTCCGACCGCAGTTCGAAAAGGACGTCCATGATGAGTTGACCAACCAGCTGCAGCATAAGCTCTCATCGTTGTTGGACTTTGAAACCCAGTTCACTGGACAGCAGACCTCTCTTCGCATCCAGCTTGCGCAAGAGGAAGTGACCGCACTGGGACCTGCGCCAGCACCGGCGCAGCTGCTGTACCGACCGGTTCGATCAGAACTCAACTATGTTCAGACAGACTTCAACAACATCCTAAAAATGGTCAGAGACCAAGATCTCTACAACACCCACACCAAACTCGTCTACTTGCCACCTGGCCGTGATCCAGCGCCGGAGATTGGTCTCCTTAAGCAGAATCTAGCTCTGATGATCGACCGCCTTGCCAATCGATTCCATGCCTACCAAGATATGACTCGTCCTCTCGTCAATCTTCTCGGCTGTATCCAGGTTGGTCTTTCGTTGAGTACAGGACTTACCACCTTGAGAGAGCAAAATGGATCTTTGAACCCGGAGGAAAACCTCATGTACCTCACACCTTTCACTGGCGGCCTGCCGTACCACCACGGGCTCAAAAAGATGCCGAACAAGAGCTTGGAGTTTCTCGACTACATTGGTCTGATCGTGTCAGTCGAGGGCTTGTCCAAGTTGAGCGGTGGTATCCGCGAAGCGCTCTTTGAATGCATTCACAGGTTCTACCAAGAATGGGCCAAAAAACTCGAAGAAGATCGTAAAGCCGAGGAGGCCAGAACAAACCTTTACCGACACAAGGGAAGCTGGGAGGACGAGGAGGAGGTTGACGAGGAAGAGTTCAATGAGCTCTTCCCCACGTATGATCAGGAAGAAGAAGAGAAGCCCGCCATTGGCCACCAGAAGGTTCGCGATGTGTCAGTCCGTCTGGCAGAATCTCATCGCAAGGTCTTCCTGGAGCAACTCACCCCTTCCGAAGCATTGACGAACGTCTGCAAGAAGGTTGGGAACAGCGTTGCGGCGGATAACAAGGACAAGTACGCTGTCCTGCCGAACATGACGCGTCGTCTCCTTCCCCTGACTCTCTGGTCCATTGACGAGCAAATGACTACGCTCACCGCGAACGGGGTGAGCGCTACGTACAACTTTTACACTCACGCCAACCTGCCCGAGGTTCGTCGCCTGATTGCGCTCGTCGACAAGGTAGAGGCCCGCTTCCGGGATCTCCAACAAGTAGACGAGATCGGTCACATGCAGCCTTTGGCAGATGTGCGTGCAGCTTGCGACCAGCTCCTCCAGCTTACCCACTCGGAGCCCCTGGCAAAGATCCTCCCCAAGCTGGAGCACCTGCACGGCATCGTCTACGAGTGGCAGCACGGGGGCTACGCTCCCGCCATCTACGGAGCCCCTGCTCTCTACACATCGCTCACGGATACCATCATCAGCTGGAGACGCCTGGAGCTCTCGACGTGGGCGAAGCTCTTCGATATGGAAGCCCAGAAGTGCACGGAAGACGCCGACTCGTGGTTCTTTGTCGCCTACCAGGTCCTTATTGCCACGCCTCTATCTCTCGTCGACTCTCCCGAGCTCAAGGACTACGCGGTCAATCTCGTCAGAGAGCTCGAGACGTACTTCTTGACTGCAATCATTGGACAGTTCTCTGCCCGCCTTAGACTCCTGAGACAGCTGCAAAAGCACCTCGAGCTGCTCACAGTCGACTACCCTTCCTTGGCAGTGGTCTCTGACGCGGCCATCAACTTCATTGGTTTCTACTCCCGCTTTGAGAAGATCGTTCACCAAACGATTGTAAAGGGACGGGCGCCGTTTGAAAAGACTATGAAGGAGGTCGTACTGTTAGCCAGCTGGAAGGACACGAACATCAACGCTCTGCGTGAGAGCGCACGCAAGTCTCACTTGAAGCTCTTCCGTCTTGTTCGCAAATTCCGCACCCTTCTCGGACAGCCGATGAAGCCTATATTGGACCAAGGCATCCCCGACGAGGATGTCCCCATTCCCCAGGACGCAGTGGCCGCGGATGCGATTGACATCAACGTCGATCCCGCAGCCATCAAGACCTGCGATCAAGGCTTGCCAGGCTGGCTCGCTCAACACAAGCGTCTCTCGAACGCCTCAAAGACGCTGTCCATCATGGCCAACGTTTCTGTCCAGGCGAACCAGAGCCCCCTCGACGCCACCCAGGAGATCATCTCGTACGTCAAGGAGCTCAACACATCCATCGCCGAGCTGCGAAAGGAGACACCTAGCACCTTGACCGATGAGACCAAGGACCAGGTCAAGCACCTCAAGACGCGCAAGCGCAACCTCTTTGCCGACGTGCTTAAGATGATGAGGCAGATGGGCTTCCGATACAACCTCGGAACCGACGAGCTGGCCCGACAAGAGTCTGCTGCCATTGTGCTGGCTGGCTCGCCCGCCTCCGCTGTGCGGGAGGGCAGCACCGACGACGCCGCCGAGTACTACTTCCACAAAGTTGTCGATATTGCGTCCAAGGTCAGAGCCTCGATCCACGAATACTCGGGCGATCTCACCGGTGCCGAGATGCAACGAAGCACCGGTTTTATGGAGGGTATGATGGCCGTCTTACTGGGCCAACACAGCTCTCTGTCTTCTGCTCGTAGTGCAGTTGCCTCACTCGACCGCGCCATTGTCACCGTTGAAAGCTTGAAGGGCACAACTATCAGGCATGATATCGACCGCACGCCCGCAGGCCTCTCGACGAGCTGGATGAAGCCAATCCTGGACTTTGCTATCAAGATTGTGGACATTCACGGAAGGTTGGCATCGGTCGACAACCAGCCCATTTCCAACACCTTGCGCACTGCGCTGCAGGAGTTCGAGACCCTGTCGGAGAGCTGGTCTACGTCTGCTTCAAAGCACGGCAAGTTCAGCAACGAATCGCACACCGATATGCAAACAAGATACAATTCTGTGGCGAAGACCATGTATGACGAGCTTTCCACTAGTCGCCGCGATCTTGACTTCATCTTGGAGCAGGTCAAAGGATGGATTTACGTTCCAAATGGCCATGCTCGCCAATTGCCGGCCCTCGATGCCACCGCACAGAAGTTCAAGCATGCAATTTCCAGTCTGTGTGATGCCGTCCTGGTCGCGGTTCAAGGATACAAGAAGGCCATGGCTGATCTGCCTAGCTCGTCCGACGATGCAGGCTGGCTGGCAAAGACATCCACCGTCCGCAGCTCCGGACTGAGTGCACTCCACATCAACGCAATCGTAGCCAAGGTCGAGGATTGCTTTTCCGCCTTGGAGGTTGTCGACTTGGACAAGGACCAGATGGGTGCAGTCGCCTCGTCACTCTTCTCCATTGTACTCCCGATTCTCCAGCAGTACGCCCTCACCTGTCACCAGAGCCTGTCTCAGCTTCAGAGCCTGCAAGCGGCGACCGGATACATGACATTCAACCTGGCGCAGACGTTTACTCAGCTTGCCGCCAAGGGCTTCTGCTCCCCTCAAGAAAAGTCAGACGAGCAATCTGGGGACTCTGGAAAGATGGAGTCCGGTACGGGTCTTGGAGATGGAGACGGTGCAGAGGACATTAGTAAAGACATTCAACCTGATGAGGACCTCACCGAACTCGCTCAAGAACCCAACAAGGAGAAGGATGGAGAGATGGAGGACGAAAAGGATGCAGTCGACATGGCGGATGAGGAGATGGAAGGAGAAATGGGCAGTGTCAATGGAGATGATGAGGAAGACAAGTCCGACGGAGAAGGCGAAGATGGTGAAAAGGATGAGATGGAGGAAGAGGTGGGCGATGTCGATGACTTTGACCCCACTGCCGTCGACGAAAAGATGTGGGATGGAGACAATGAAGAAGAAGCAGAGAAAGACCAGCAGGGCGAGAAGGCCAAGGGTCAGAAGAAGGATGAGCAGATGGCCGCCGATGCCGACGCCAATGCTGATGAGAATGACGCCGAGGATGACAACAAGATGGATCAGGATGATGACGAGGAGGCGGAGGACGAAGAGCCTGGCCCGGAGCAAGAGGATGCCAAGTTCGAAGACGACCAAGTCAAGCAAGACCAGAACGTCGAAGAGAACGATGCTCTTGAGATGCCTGAGGAGATGGACTTTGATTTTGAGGAGGAAGGCGAAGATGCCGGGTCCGAGGAGGATGAGCTTGACAAGTTGTCCGACGTTGAAAAGGAAGATGCCAAGGAGCAGCATGAATCCGACATTGAGGATGGAGAAGAGGACACCCAGCGACCCGATGAGAAGGGCCCTGAAGAGGAAGATGAGGACGGCAAGGAGGAGGAAGCGCCCGAGGAAGACCTCGCGGGCGAACCTGAGCTCGACATGGAGCCCAAGGCGGAGGAAGAGGAAGAAGAGACTGCCGGGCAAGAGCAACCCGATGCCCTCGCGGAGCCGCCCAAGGACAATGCCAACGCTGACGCCAACGCTGCGCCGAGCGACGTCAAGGGCGGCGGCCAGGACCAAGACGTCGACCAGATGGACGTCGAAAACGACTTCAACAACAACGCCGCCCAGCGCGACGACGGCGACGCGGGTGAAGGTTCCGCAGAGCAGCAGACGAGTGCCGGAAAGAAGGGCCAGCTCTCCCGGTCCGACGACCAGGCGCAGCCGACCGATCAGGACCAGGACAACTCGGCCGAGGAGAAGAGCCGCCAGGATCCCTTCAAGAAGCTCGGCGACGCCCTGGAGCGCTGGCATCGCCAACAGAACGACATCAAGGACCCCGAGAAGCAGGATGGCAAAGAGGACGGTGAGAAGAAGCAGCCGCAGGATACCAGCGCGGACCTCGGCGCCCGCGAGTTCCAGCACCTCGAGGATGACGAGACCGCTGTCGATGCGCAGGCCATGGGCTCCGCATCTGAGGACCAGGTGCAGCCGATCGATGAGGCCATGGCCATTGACGAGGAGAAGGAGGACCCGCAGAGCCGCGTGATGCCCGAGGACCAGGACGTGGATATGGAGCAGGACACCACAGACAAGATGGATACCGAGGCGGATGAGGCCCCCGAGGCACAGGATAAAGACGGTGGCGCCGACAAGGACGACGGCCGTTCGGGCGTTAAAACGCGACAGGGCAACTTTGACCGCGAGCCGTCGCCCGAGGAAGACGAGGTCCCCAGAGACGGTGACCAGGAGGAGGAGCAAGCCATCGAAGAGACGTCGACGCAGCTCTCGACGACGCACATCAGCGAGGACGACAACACCCTACCCCTCGGCGACTTCTCCGAAGCCCTCCAGTCCTGGACGACCTTCCAGACCAAAACCCACCCGCTCTCCCTCTCCCTCACCTCCCAGCTCCGCCTCATCCTCACCCCGTCCCAATCCACCAAGCTCTCGGGCTCCTACCGCACCGGCAAACGCCTCAACATCAAAAAGATCATCCCCTACATCGCCTCCTCCTACAAGCGCGACAAGATCTGGATGCGCCGCGCCGTGCCCACAAAACGCTCCTACCAGATCCTCCTCGCCGTCGACGACTCCCGCAGCATGGGCGAGTCGTCCTCTGGCAACCTCGCCCTCGAGTCCCTCGTCATGGTCTCCCGCGCCCTGACGATGCTCGAGGTCGGCCAAGTCGGCGTCCTCGGCTTCGGCGCAGACACGTTCTTGGCGCACGATTTCGCCTCCCCCTTTGCCTCCCACGACGCCGGCGCAAAAGTCCTGCAGCACTTCCACTTCAAGCAGGACCGCACCGACATCGCCCTACTAGTCCGCCGCACAATCGACCACTTCCGCGCCGCGCGCCTGCAGAACCCGTCGCGCGGCGGCGGCACAGAGGACCTCTGGCAGCTGGCGCTCATCCTGTCCGACGGCCTGACGCCATCGAACCAGCACGAGCCCATCCGCCGCCTGCTCCGCGAGGCCATGGAGGAGCGCATCATGGTCGTCTTCATCGTCATGGACGACACGGGCAACAAGAAGGGCGACAGCGTGTTGGATCTCAAGGAGGCGAAATTCGTAAAGGACGAGCACGGCGTGAGCCGCGTCGTGATTGAGAGGTATCTCGATACCTTCCCCTTCCAGTACTACTTGATTGTGCACAACCTTGAGGACCTGCCCGGCGCGTTGGCTGGGTTGTTGAGGACCTGGTTTGCCGAGGTCAACTCGTAAAGGGAAACATGGAAAAGAAAAAAAAATGGGGAAATCAGGAAGAGAAAAGTTGTACGTGTTTTAGGTGATTTCGTGGTAACATGGAGTTTGGGACAGGATTCATCATTGTCACTGTTGTTATTTACGAGATTAGGACGGCGTTGAAAAATGTGCCTTTGTAAAAGTTTTAGAATTAGACAGAAATCAAAAGCAAGGCGTTGCCAATTACATTCCATTGTATTGTGAAGCTAGCCGTGGACTTTCTTATGTGGTATCAACCCGGGCCGTAGCCGCCGTAGCCAGCGCGTAGAATTGCAAAGAGAGGGAAAATACACTCCAAGACCACCCTTGAACTCCATATCCTAACCGGTCCATCCTCGCGTCCTTTTAGGCCTCAACGGGAGAAATGCAGCACGCTAGGCGCTCTCAACTCTGACCTTCTTGGCCGCACCCTGCTCCTCGCCGTCATCCACAGACTTACGCTTGCTGCCCGAGTCCTCGGCGGAGGAAGCAGCCATGTTCTTCACCCAACGAGCGTGCCAGTCAAGAATTCTGGCGTACTCGAGCTCGACGCTGACCAGGGCCTCGTTGAGCTTCTCTGACCGCTCAGACTGGTCCAGTTGACCGAGCACATCGGCATTCTGCCTGTACAGGCGCTGCTTCACAAACAGCTGCCACAGACGGTACTGATGCTTGTCCTGCTTGGTAGGTGTCGGCTTCTTCTCATCGCCGAATCCTACCCGGACAGACTCAGGAAGCTGTGACATGGTCTGAATCTCAATCAGGCGCTTGAACTGACGCTCGACGATCTTGGTCTTTTGACGGATCTCTCTAAGAAGCTCCTGGTCCACTAGGTCCTTGGGTACGGTGCCGCTGGGAGGGCTAGGGATAGCAATGCTCGTATTGATCTTCACCTTGCTGAACTCTGGCAGTGCCCGCAGGAAGGTGATGTCAGCCAAGTCGCGCATGTCATCGAAAGCCTCGTTGGGATCCTCCACAGTCAGCTCCAGGGTCTGTGGGTTGTTGTAGTAATGCTCGAAGATGGTCTTGTAGAGGCGGGCACCGATGCCCTTGCCCTGGAAAGGCGGCAAGATCAAGAACTGCGACAGACGAGATCGGCAGGGCAGCTCCTCCAGCAGGTTAAACTCCTCCTTTGGCAGATCCCACTCGGATGACGGCGGCGTCGGCGGCCGGAAACAGAAGAATTTGTAAATGGTTGAGTAACCGACAAAGGTGTAGGAAGGCTCGTCGGAGGTATCTGGGGATGTTTGCTTCCTGTACAGGAAGAATGTAGTCCAGCGATTGGCATCCTCGAGGACCTTCCACGGATCCTCCTCATTTTCCGGGTCGCGAGAGACGTACGAGCCACCTTCGATGAACATTGGAACCATAATCTCGACACGGGTGACGATTTGACGGACAGCAGGGTCCGCGAGGCTTCCCTTCCACACCTCGTACGTTCCGTCAGGCCCCTCGAAGCTCGAGTGTAGGCCGCCGGGAGGAGTCCAGTCGGCGGGTTGGCTCTGAGAGCTTGTGTTGAATTCGCGTGCGGGCTGGAAGGCGACTGCGATAGGTTCACGGTCAGCGAAATGTCTTCGTCCGCGACAGAGCAGCGTGACTTACCCAACGGCAGGTGCTCCTTCAGAGTCGCATCGACGTCTGCCGCCTCAGTCTCTCCAACGGACTGGAACTTCTTGCCGTAGGTTATCTGAACATTGGGGCGCATGTCGAACGTGCGATAGCGCAGGTTGATCCTGAGATCCTTGTATCCAAAGATGCGTTCATCATCGCCGAAGATGGAGTACGTAAACTTGGGGTTGAATGTGGCAATCGTCTTTGTAGCCCCGGTAGCAGGTGCGATCAAGCTGATGTTCAGCGATTCGGTGGCGTTGGCCGACCCTATCCAGCGTGTCAGTGATCGTTGCGACGATGGAGTACGAGGAAGTTGAGATTCATACACTCGTCAGTCTCAGCCATGGTATCGATGTAGGTATGGTGGGAGAGACGATGCTGTGAGTATTCTGCGGCCTTCTTGTGCGAACAAGGAAGTATTGCGATGAAAAATTCGTCGTCTCGCGGCTACAATAAAAGGCGCTCGAGGTTTTGTTTGTTTGTCGAGGTTGTCCTCGAGGGTCGATCGAGAGCTTCTTTTTTTGCGACGAAATCAGCCTCGGGGGGAACGCGCAGTCTAAAGCAGTGTCGCGACGAGACGCGCCTGTAAGTTAATTGAGCCCCGCTGCAGTTGGATTGAGTGGCTCACGACAGTCGAGCCCTCTTGGATCAATCGGTTCGAGGAGCGCTAGTACCTAAAATGCCTTAGCTCTGGTCTATCCTCACAGCAGCCGCAGAAGGAGCAAGCAGCAAGCAGCAGGAAGCAGGAAGCAGCTACGGGAAGGACCCACAGGATTACGACATGGGGTGACAAGGCCCAGAAGGGGGGCGCCTGGAGCCTAGGTACGCAGTAGAGGGGAATTTCAAGGGCATCAAGGGGGGTCACAGAAAGCGAGCAAGCAAGGAACCTTGGAAATGCCAATGGAAATGTCTAGCGACCAATGATGTTGCGCCCGCTGTCCCGGTAGGTGCGCCATCCATTGCGAGCCATCTCAGCTCCCCCAACCTCGACGATAATTCTCCCTGTGCACTCCTAGCTCTCGAATTTAACCTAAAGAGAAGGAAAGGGCAAAGAAAAGAGTCGAGGGCAGAAGTTCGAACAGCTCTATCTTTTTGGCCATCTGCCGATTTCCCACCTCAGCCAATCGCAACCGCGCCAGAGCTGCCATCGACAATTGAGGAACTTCAGACATGCTGGCGTGATCCAACAAAGCCTCGACCAGCCCTCTTCCACTCTCTCTTCTTACTCTTCCCTCTCAACCGTCCCTCTCCAATTTACGCACACGCCGAATCGCAGTCGGATCGACGCTCTCTACTCGAGTATGGGAGGACTACTGTTGCTGCTCTTGCTGAGCGTACGTACCCTTGTTCTCTTACACCAACCTTACCTGCCTTGACGTTGGGTAGCTTCAGCTCCTAGCCAGGCGGTAGACTTTAGAAGGCTATGCATAATAGAAAGCTAACAAATCATCTTCGCGATAGACGGTCATGGCCTTGGCGTAGGTTGCACACGGCGATGCTTGCCCCCCAGCCTTCCGAACCCTCCGTAAAACTGACGACGTATCCCGCGATTTCCCAGGTCCTTCTTCGCCGGCTCACTACCACTCGCGATAACCCTCACACAGTCGCAACTCCGATTGATATCAAGCGTGGGAGTCGGTATATTGGTCGGGACATCTATGATTGTCATCATACCCGAAGGTATCGAAGCTGTCACAACCACCGGCGGGCACTCGCATAGCAAAAGGAGCTTGGTGGATGCGGCTGGAAAGCAAGGGAGGCCCGCTATTCGATGGGTGACAGACGGAGAAATACCCCAGTTGGCAGACACTGTCAGCTCTGTGCGGATTGTTGAAGAAGAGCTTCATGCCATTGGCCGTGATGTGGAATACACTGCAAAGCTGCACAGTCGGGAGGAGCAGGACGAGCATGGCCACGAGCAACCCCCGGCAGCCGCCCCCGGCCCCGAACCTCATCACGATGAGCCGAAGCACGAGAACGAGGTACCGACCTTCTACATCGGCCTGTCCATGATCCTCGGCTTCGTTCTCATGTACCTCATCGACAGGCTGCCCCGTCACGCAGCAGGCGGCAGCGGATCAGAGCCGCAGATGCGTCACGTCAGTCTGGATAACCTTGGTGGTTCATCGAGCGTTGGCGACGAGGAAACGGAAGGCTTCCTCGGGCCTCTTGCGCCTCCACCAAAACAATCTCGAAGCCTAGCAACTACCATCGGTCTGGTGATCCATGCCGCAGCGGACGGCATTGCCATGGGCGCGTCCACGTCCACGTCAAACACCAAGTTGGGGCTTATAATATTCGTCGCCATTATGGTCCACAAGGCGCCCGCAGCATTTGGTCTGACATCGGTGCTTCTGAAGCAGGGATTGTCCAAACGAACGGCGCGAGGACATCTCATCGTCTTCAGCCTCGCTGCCCCTTTTGGAGCTCTTAGTACCTGGGCCATCATTCGAATCTTGGGCGGTGGAAATTTTGAGGGAGAATCTGGTCAGTGGTGGACGGGTATGCTTCTGCTCTTCTCAGCAGGAACGTTTCTGTAAGTTTGGACAACAGCCCACGGTTGAAGCGTGAAAAGCTACTGACGACCTGCCAGGTTTGTTGCGATGCATGCCATGCAGGAAGACGGTAGCTCTCCTAAGCACGAACACGGCGGCATGAACGGCTATTCCGACGGAAATGGCACACAAAGGGGCCAGCAGAGGCCGCAGATGCGTGATACTTTTGCGACAGTTGCTGGCATGCTCCTGCCGCTTCTTACCCAGTTTGGACATCACCACTGAGCGATTGCCTGTGCGATTGACAAAGGTCGCTTGTATCTCGAGAAAGAAAGAAAAAGGCGTAATGTCGGGACTTGTTGTACGAGTAAATCGTGGCACCAATAGGGCCAGGTCCTTCTGATACATGACGATGATAATTGTGTAGACTTCCATAACTTTGAGTCCGTATCTGAATCTGGAGGAAATAAGTCCAGATGATGTATTTTAGGAATCTGTACTATTAGATCGTCCAGAAGCGCTTTCGAATCCCCATAGAACGCATGGCAGTCGCAAAATTTCGCTTCGACGCGTTCCAGAAGCTGCAGTTCCGAGTCGAGTGGCTCGGAATCAATCTGAACCTTTCGAACTGACCCGGTGGTCCGTTGATCGGGGCCGAGGAGCGCGGCCTATGTGTGCTATGCTATTGCTAGGTATTGCTGGCGCAAGGATGGGAGGGGCCGGCTCGACGGGCGCCAGGGCAGCCCTTGTCGACCGAGCGTCCAAAGTTGAGCTAGGTTTTTGGTCGGGGTGTTTCAAGTTCGTACGACGACCTTGGCTCCAGCGAGGCGCTCATGGCGCCGCCTCCTGGCCACTGGGTTGGCTCAAAAGGATTGACGGCCCTTGACATCGCATTCGCTTGTCCTTGTCCGAGCCGGGGCGCGGAGAACCCTCGACGGAAAGAAGCAAATAGTATCCGTACTGTTCAAGTAGTAAGTAGGACGAGTCGAGGTTGAAAGAAGGAGAGGTGTCCGCAGCGTCAACGTCGAGGAAAAGATCTGCAAGGCTGAACGCTGCATTTGGATCACTACGCATCTGCTGGTTTGTTGTTCGTTACTTCAGGCCCAGATCATCCCATGAGTAAGCTGACATTGCCTGTCCTCCCATTATCGAACAATCCGATGTTTGAGAAGCAAGGAGGACTTGAGTTTCGAGAGAGTGAACCCTAGTGGGCCCGAGCGCAAGAGGATAACTGCACCCCTTCACTGTAACATCGAGGTAGATCTGAAGCATCTGAGCCGCCAGTGTCGCAAATGGATGGCCCTCTACAGCGTAGAGAGTAGAGAATGTTGCTGCCGCCTGCGCAGTTGCTGCTCACCATTGGCCAACTCTTTTGCAACTTTTCTCAGTCGCATTCAGCGGATGGTTCAGATGCAGATTTGCTTTTCGGCCCCATGGGACACATGGAGGTAAAAGTTCCCAGTATTGATTGTATCGCAACCATGCTAGTCGGATCGAGAGATAGGCTTGAGGAACGCGGGGCCAACAATAGGGACGCTCCCTTACAGGTAGGGAGGTCAATTCGGCAGCGACAGGTACTTGTCCAAAGGTAGACTTAGCGTCCAGGATCTGCAGTTCGGCTCGACTCGACTCGGGCACAAGCACGCTTCTTCCATTGGAAGAGAAAGCGGTTGAACTCTGGAAAACATGTTGCTGGCTGCCGCTGGTAAAGCGCAACTTGATAGTTTCAACCGACAGATTGACAGGGTACGAAGAAATACCAGAGAGTATCATAGGTAGTTTAGCGGGTTCTCTTGCTGGCAAGTCAACCACGTCCCGTGCGCTGTCGCAACGACCTGCCTAGTCTCCGTCCGCGAACGTCAACGAGTTGTTGTATCCGTATTCGTAGTGTTGTTGTGTCATTGGGTTCGACAACGAGCAGAGAAATGGCCAGAAGTCGTCTCTTTTCCAATCGAAAAGGCACTTATCCAAAGGCCAGAGCGCCGTCGCATGCGCATGGCTGCGGTGGAACCTGGGCGGAATTATGAGTCGATAGTTGCAAAGAAACACTGAATATGCGAAATTGGCTGTTCCTGCAAGACCTTGGAAGACAACATCCCAGACAATAGTGCCGAGTCTCAGGGTTCAGAGATGGGAGGGCGGCTGTGGCTGCCCTCCAAGACCGGGGAAAGACGCAGCGAAGTCATTTTTCAGCTTACACGCCAGACTCCGTGACTCTCCCATCGCGCCATTGTGCTTTCCCCATCCCAGGTTGAGAGAGAGGTGTGGGAACTTGAAAGAGCAGAGGGTACGGAGCGCCTGGCAAGCCAATAAGTGAGTGCGCTGGACGACTCGGGCCTGTGTAGAGTGAAGACAGACTCGTTCGCGACTTTGACATGAAAGAACCGATCGACGTCACGAATACCCACTACGGTGCCTCCCAAGTGCAGACGAGGTGGACACTAGTTGGTGGCATGTAAGCGCCGCTAACTCGGACCCTGCAGGCCACCCCGGAGGGCAGAGAGATGTGGTTTATTGTTTGCGGCGACTCCAAAGAATGTGAGACGTGCTCTTGACTCTCTCTGTCAGCTGGTCTTGGTTAGCCTGTAAAAGACAATAGACCCGAAAGTCAGTCATGCGTAGGTATGTACGAGCAACAATGGTCTTTGGAAGTCGGGGAAGTAGTGACAGCGTTGAAATGTCCGATCGCGACCAGTGTCGAAGGAATGGGTTTGTTGGCTTCCTTACGACCGCATTCGAGCTCTTCCGTGGCGATAACGGGCTGACAGAATCGGCAAGCCAACCGCCAAGGCCTACGAGAGAAAGTTGATAGTTGCCGAGACTGCCCATACCGTCATTACTTGTTCGTTTGTAGAGCGTTTTCAGAGCCCGTTGAAGGCTGTTAATCCAAAGCCGGAGGTAACAAAAGTGATGACAGGCTTGCCCCAAATGTCGATATCTAGATAGACTAGGACGAGCGGCCGACGTTGATATTCCTAGGCAAGAAAGCGAGCGTGTGCGTTTGTGTAGCTGGCAGTGGTTTCGCTGGTGGGTGAAAGTGTTGTGTGTGTGCGTGTCCGTCGTTTATTCGTAGTAGTACATGGACGAGGTGTGCCGGGGTGGTGTGCCTTCCATCGTAGACGATGTGCGCTTTGGGTAGATTACCAGGCCGGCTCTCGAGTGTCAAGTGTCAGAGCTGTAAAGGAGGGTTGGTGTCAGTTTAGAGGAGGACAGCACGGAACGAAACAACGCTAGAGAAAGACCCAGAATAAAAATCTGGTTTGTTTGGGAATCATGAGCCTGAGCCTGCGTCGGTGTCTGAAGAGAGAGAAATCCATATTGACGGTAGTCGTGTTGGTGCAAGAAAGGAGGCGGTGTGAGAATGAGTAGGCATTGTCTTTGTGTAGGTGATTCAACATGAGATGACGTTTCCTCCCCCTCTCGTCTTCCTTGGAGGCTTGCTTGATTACCTACCTACATGTCGAGTCGAAAAATTGAATTGTTGTTGGACTTACTTGTCTTGTACGAAAAGACGAGAGAGCTCTTTGTACCCTGGTCGGGTGTAAAGTAGGTAAGGTAGGTTGGTAAGGTAAGGTGAGGTACCTATCACCTGAGTACCTAGTGAGGACTGGCTTCGACAAGATCAATCAGCTTCAATGCGCCTTCCATCCATTCTTCGCCGCCCCTTCTTCTCTCCCTCTTCCGTCCATAGTGTGTCTGTGTTTCTCTCGCTCTCTCGCGGTTGGCATGCCGGATCCATTATGTGCCACCTACCAAATTAAGTAGTAAAGTAGTAACCCGTCGCTCAGGTCCGTATACAGAGTAGGCTGTAACTTTGGGTTTACCGTGTTGTATCCAAGTGGTGAAAGAAGACAAAGAAAGACGAATGCACCGTGACCTGGGTGGCACTGGTACTTGCACTTGCACCTGCCCTTGTCCCGCGTTCTGCTCCTTCCAATCCCTCCCCAAAATGCTCTCTACAACCGTGGAAGGCGCTGTACCTCGTACCTGCGTACCTACCTTTTTTCTACCCACATCGTCTCGAGCCCAGGCCTTCTTCGGCGCACCTGCTCCTAGCGCGGTCCCGTCGCGCCCCCTTGCCCTTCCCGTCCCGTCCTCTCTGCATCCTCCATCCTTTCCTTCCCCCGAAAACCAGGGCCACCCACCGCCTCCACCTTCGCCTTCGCCTTCACCTTCGCCTCTGAGGTGCGTTCCACCGTCACATTGCTTCCAGCTTGGTTTATTACCTGCCCATAGCCAGGTACCGTGCCTTTCAACTTGGCTCAGCGTCTTGAGCCTTGACTTCCTCTCGATCTCTCCTTCCGTCTGCACCAGCTCTGCCTTTCTTTGGTCTTGCTCGTCACGGTCCCCAAGTTCCAACTTCTTTCACCCATTTCCTTCCTCTTGTCTTCCCTGTCCGGAACACACACCCATCTCTCCCCCCCACACCCATCCACACACACTCTCTCGCAGAGGCGTACGGAGTAGACGTGCTCAGAGTCAGTCTGTCTTACCTCAAAGTGCCTGGGCCTATCTCGTCCCTCTCCTCCTTCACTCCCTCTTCCCCAAGATCCCCAATCCCGGCCTACAAACACTCTGCAGCTGGATTTCTCCTCTCCAATCCAATCCCATCCCTTCTCCTCTCTTTCTTCCCCCCTCCTACCCATCTTTACCATCGCTCCCTACAACGACAACCACAAAAAAAAAGGCGAGAGACATTACATTGCAGGGAGCTGCAAAAGGCATTTGGGCGTCAATCAAGCGAAATCCTCCGATACCACCAAACAATCCACTTTCTATTGAGTCGCCCTGGAGCATTCCACTACAAGGTCCAAGACGACCCACGCTTTCCGCTTGACACCTCCGATTGTTAAGCTTCCCGATTCCCGTTGGCCCCATACTCCGTACACATACAGCACGTACGCTATTCACTACCGCTGCGGCACCGCCAAATAGAACCTCCCATCGTTCCAAGTCGACTTCCGATCTAGAGATCGACCACCTTCAACGTTTCCCACCCGACGCCGCCACTTCCCCATGGGAGACATCCCACCGCCTTGCCCATACGCATTCGCACGCAATATCCAATATCGTCGCCGAACCGAGTCATTGCCGTCATCCGAGTCGCTCGAGCCCGTGAGACTTGCGCATTGATTTCCAACGTGCCTACGATTTGCCATCACCCCCTCGTGCTGTCGTACAGTCCTCGCCTCGACAGACTCGGCGGATATTGCGTCGACTTCACACTGACCAGGACTTTTTTCTTCTCTCCTTGCCCATCTGAGCTGTCGCGCCGACCTGGTCATTTCCTGAGAGTCCACTGATTTTCGATTATAAATGAACCCTCGGTAACGACTCCGCATACTACGAAACGGCCTCCGAGTCCACCTACGTTCGACGACCGCAGCAAGGGAACTCCTCTCGGCGAAGCGTTATTCACCCACGAATACTCAGTCGACGATAATTCCAAATACGATTGCTTCATATCACAAATCATCATGGCAGGCTACAACAATAGACCACTAAGTTTCTCTGAGAGAAGGGGGAGCATGCTCAGCGACGACATGACGCTCAACACTGGATCCAGTTCCAGCAGCACCAGACTCGAGAAGATGCCTCAAAGGCCGGGGCACATCAGAGGACCGCCCACGCCCAGCATGACTACTCCTGCTGCAGACTTCGATCAGCAGTTGACGGGCTCGCCACCTCCCCCGCCCACACCAGCTGCCTCGCCAGGCCCCTCACATCATCAACTCGACTGGAGCGATGCCGCCGACGACGAAGATTTCTTTCTTGCCAAAGTGCGCCATCACTTCAAGAACTCTGGCGCCCCTCACCGTACTCGCCTCCTGGCCGATCTTCTGAACATGTGCACAAGTCAACAGCTGAGCTTCGTTCACCAGTTCGTCAGCCCTCTTCTCAAGAAGGATCCATTCACGAGCCTTCCAGATGAGCTGTGTTTACGCGTAAGAAAGTCCCAAATTCCCAATTGGTTCGCTCTGCTGACTTAATCTACTCAAGATTCTCTCCTTTATAGATGACCCCAAGGTCTTGGCCCGTGCCTCGCAAGTATCCCGGAGATGGAGAGACTTGTTGAGTGATGACATGACGTGGAAGAACCTTTGTGTTAAGCACGACTACGGCAGACGCCTGTCTGAAGTTGCTTCATCGATGGGCAGCGGATCTCGACCTGGTGCCCAGCCTCTATGGGGAGACGACTACGCCAGCAGCAGTTTCCCAGGTGCGTTGCCTATGACGGCTCATGCTTCTGGATCCCGTAGTCTTGATGGGGCCGGCAATTCAAGACCCAAGATGAGGTCTTATAAATCGCACTTCAAGCAGCGATATCTCGTCGAGGCTGCCTGGAGATCCGGTGGCACTAGCACCACTAGGAACATCACTCAGGAAGGTGGTGTAGTTACGAGCTTGCACTTGACACCCAAGTACATTATCGTGGCCCTTGATAATGCCAAGATCCACGTCTTTGATACCAAGGGCAATCAGCAACGCACTCTACAGGGCCATGTCATGGGTGTCTGGGCGATGGTTCCTTGGGATGACATTCTCGTCAGTGGTGGGTGCGATCGTGACGTGCGGGTATGGAACTTGGCTACAGGGTATGTTGACTTGAAACGGTACAGCAGCTTTAGATATACTAACTTTGCCAGTGCTTGCCTCCACACGCTCCGTGGACATACATCAACGGTTCGGTGTCTGAAGATGTCTGATGCAAACACGGCGATTTCGGGCTCGCGCGATACGACGCTTCGAGTATGGGATATTCGCACCGGTTTATGCAGAAATGTTCTTGTCGGCCATGGCGCTAGTGTTCGATGCCTCGAGATCAAGGGAGACATCGTCGTGTCAGGCAGCTACGACACCATGGCGAAGGTCTGGAGCATATCTGAGGGCAGGTGCATCCAGACACTCCAAGGTCACTTCAGTCAGATCTACGCCATTGCCTTTGACGGCAAGAGAGTTGTCACTGGCAGTCTCGACACCAATGTCCGCATCTGGGATCCCAGGACAGCGTAAGTGCACTGGATATCACAGGTTTTTGTTCTGTTTTGGCATGCTAACCAATTTCAGTGAATGCCTGGCTATCCTGCAAGGTCACACCTCCCTCGTTGGTCAGCTGCAGATGCGTGGAGACACCCTCGTTACAGGCGGCTCAGATGGGTCAGTGCGAGTTTGGTCACTGGAGAAGATGTGCCCCATTCATCGGCTTGCGGCTCACGATAACAGCGTGACCAGCCT
Organism: Colletotrichum abscissum; assembly: GCF_030869225.1. NCBI lineage: Eukaryota > Fungi > Ascomycota > Sordariomycetes > Glomerellales > Glomerellaceae > Colletotrichum > Colletotrichum abscissum. The sequence goes on along the minus strand of NW_026849987.1, from coordinate 161,254 downwards.
GCAGTTTGATGATACGAGGGTCGTCAGTGGTGGAAGTGACGGCCGGGTCAAGATCTGGGATCTGAAAACAGGTCACCTGGTCAGAGAGCTCATTGCTCAAGGAGAGGCAGTCTGGAGGGTGGCTTTTGAAGATGAGAAGTGTGTCGCTCTGGCTTTGCGACAAAACCGTACCGTCATGGAGGTAAGCTGTCGTTCTTTGGGAAATTTGGGTGGTTCTCGTTGCTAACCAAGATTACTAAGGTGTGGTCCTTCTCTCCTCCGGAAGATGTTCTTTACGACCGTCCACTCTCTCTTCAACAGCGAGTCCTTCAGGAGGCGCCAAATCGACCCTTGAGCGCCATGCAGCTCGACTATAGACAAACGCAGCCCACTGTCGCTGGGTCCAGTCGAGAAGCTGCTGGAAGTCAAGATGTTGACATGAGAGACGCTGGTCCTTCTACAGCCCCACTTCAGGGCGGTAACAAGACTTTCTTCCATGACGACTAGATGTAGTCGGCCGTACATGGAAGCCTCCCGCTTGGCTAGCTAATGGCTTTGAACGGCGATACGGATTCGGTCGCAGGTGCACCGAACAACTGCGTTACCATGGCATCAATGAGGCGTTGCGGTTTATTTGGTGATTGACGAATTCACACACGTCATGAAACGGCCATTTCCCACGAGCTCCCCTTCCTAGATTGGGGTAGCTTGAGAGATAAAAGTGTCGTCTTTTTTGGAGTTGGTCAGGAAGCATCATGTGCATTTCAAAGGATGGCCAGCATGGGTTTGACAGCATTGGGGATGCAATTTCAGTGGTTTAATGGCGACAATCGAAGGATTAAGACTTCAGGATGCGAGCTCAAGCAAGTTTGAGCATGCGGTCAGCCAAGCCAGACCTTTAATATACCCCGAGGTAGCGTATTATAGAGTTATATACCGCCTCAGAACAGGTGTGATGGACTTGCGGCTTGAGGCTTGAGCTCGATGCACGGAGTTCCGGTTTGATGTGCGATGAGTAAGGTACTTAATCTGACGTACTTTTCTGTTGTGCCTATCCGTACATGGACAAAGTATAAAGCCGCTGCCATTGTGGATTTTGTAATCATTCCTTGCAACCACGGGACATGGCATATGCGAAGGATGGGGAAATGCCCCCATTGACTTGGATAACCTATGGCATCATTCAAGTTCAATGGCATTCCTAAGTACCTAGTGACTAAGGTACCTCCGATCGGAAGCCATATTTCGTCCTAATCTGCTCTTATTGAGGTAACTTATTACGGATAGAGTAAGGTAGGGGTTTGGGTTTTCGCGGCGATTGGACCCAGTGCTGGGTTCTGTTTCCCTGCTATCTCCGAAGGCCGCTCTCGCTGTCCACTGAATGCGAACTCGATGGGACCCGTGCGAGAATATGACCGACCGTTGGAAGCCAGGCCCGCCAAAGTCACAGCGCGCTGGAAGTTCACACCTCGCAAATCCCGTTGAGGCAAGGTCACGTGTAAGCAGGCTAGCCACATACGGACTAGTAGTTTTCAACAAGCAGCAGCTCCCTTCCCAACCAACGCCGCGATTTTTCGGAGCTCCAGCGACCAAATAATTTGTTATCACCCTCCTTCCCCCGAACCCTTCTCATCCTCATCGTCCGGAGGCTCCATCATCACCACCCCCACGATGTTCTCCCGCGCGATCAGGTTAAACAGAGCAGTGCCTCTGCGCACTCGCGCCCCGGCCACTTTTGCTGCTGCATCCCGGTCCGTCACCACCAACGCTGCATCGGCAACTTTGGAGAAGGGAGTTCCCCAGGTCAGTTTGCGCTCTTTTCCCATCGCCACATTCGCCGGACATGCTGCGACAACAAAACGCCCCTGGATATGGAGGCATGCTCAATTGCATCCTGCTAACCTGCAATCCTATTCTAGTCCGACGATGAGCCTTTCCAGATCACCCTGAGCGATGAGAGCTTCGAGACCTACCAGCTCGACCCCCCGCCGTACACCCTCGATGTCACGAAGAAGGAACTGAAGCAGATGTACAAGGATATGGTTGTTGTCAGGTACGGACAAATTTGTCTCTCTGCGAAAACGTATTCGCTTTAGCTTTGTTACTCACCCTTTGCGCAGACAACTCGAGATGGCCGCCGATCGCTTGTACAAGGAGAAGAAGATTCGTGGTTTCTGCCACTTGTCCACCGGTCAGGAGGCTGTCGCTGTCGGCATTGAGCACGCTCTTACCCGCGAGGATGACTTGATCACTGCTTACCGTTGCCACGGCTTCGCCTACATGCGTGGCGGTACCGTCCGCTCCATCATTGGTGAGCTGTTGGGCCGCCGCGAGGGTATTGCGTACGGCAAGGGAGGTTCCATGCACATGTTCACCAAGGGTTTCTACGGTGGCAACGGTATCGTCGGTGCACAGGTGCCCGTCGGTGCTGGTCTGGCTTTCGCCCACAAGTACACTGGTCGCAAGAACGCCTCCGTTATCCTGTACGGTGACGGTGCCAGCAACCAGGGCCAGGTCTTCGAGGCTTTCAACATGGCTAAGCTCTGGAACTTGCCCGCCCTGTTCGGCTGCGAGAGTGAGTTTTGAACGCTACGAAAGGTCATCGCATCGGCCATGCTAACGAACTTCCCCAGACAACAAGTACGGTATGGGTACCGCTGCTGCTCGTTCATCAGCCCTCACAGATTACTACAAGCGCGGGCAGTACATTCCTGGTCTCAAGGTCAACGGCATGGACGTCCTCGCCGTCAAGGCCGCGGTCAAGTACGGAAAGGACTACGCTGTTGCCGAGAACGGACCCCTCGTCCTCGAGTACGTTACCTACCGCTACGGTGGTCACTCCATGTCCGACCCTGGTACCACCTACCGTACTCGTGAGGAGATCCAGCGCATGCGTTCCACCAACGACCCCATCGCCGGCCTCAAGCAGAAGATCATGGACTGGGAGGTTGTCACTGAGGACGAGCTCAAGACCATTGACAAGGAGGCCCGCAGCTTCGTCAACGAGGAGGTTGCCGCTGCTGAGGCCATGGCCGTCCCCGACACCACCCCCAAGATTCTCTACGAGGACATCTACGTCCCCGGTACCGAGCCCCAGTTCATCCGCGGCCGCACCCCTGATGAGACCTACTACTTCAACTAAATTCCTGCGCATGATGAATAATTGTTTCCTAACCTTTCTGTCCTATTGTACAATACCTACTAGCTAGAGAGGGTGAAGTGGTCACAATCTGAACATGGCCAGGGTCTGCAGATATCCTCCTGGTTCGACAAATTCTTAGTCCCTCTTTGTGACATCCAGCACACTGTGATATGACATGCACATTGCTCATGCCTCATAAAATTTGAAAAGCTCCTCTCGGCACGGCGCACTTACAATAGACCGACAACGGGCAGTCTTCTTCCAGTGCATTAAGCCCAATCGGGGTGGTTCAGAAAACTTTCCCGAAGCGGCGCAGTGGTGGTCCAGGTCGCTGCCTACCGTGCCTACCGTGCCTACCGTACCTGCCCATGCTGCCTGGAAAGTTTCTGTGGGCCCGTGCAGCTACGGGTCCTTTTCGCGTCACCAGGCTGGAGCTCTTAACGCGATTCTTCTGCTCCAAGCGCGTCGAGGTTCCCCAGGGTCCTCCTACAACCTTCATGTCTGCTCTTCCCCGCCTTCTGAACAGTTCAATCGGTCAAAGAAACGTACTTGGGTCAGCGTTTCATACCAGCTTTCGACTCTTCACTATCTACACTCGACCAGCCATCACAATGGCGCCAAAGCAGGCGACGCTGGGGTACGTCAAGCCATCTCAGACAACGTTGGGGTGTGTGAAAGGACAATGCTCCTAGGACTACCACGGATGCAATGGAATTATTTCCAATTCTAGCCATCGTGTGGTGTCAAGGACCGCCTGCTGACAGAGCTCTACAGAAAGTTCTTCGGAGCGAAAGGATCCAAGCCCGAACCCCAGCAGAGCAAGCTGAGCTTCGCCACCAAGACAGCCCCGAAGAAGGAGGTTAAGAAGGAGGTCGAAGAGGAGGTCGATGCAGACAAAGATGCCGCTGAGACACGGGCATCTCCTAGCAGTATGTTGTCATTTCATACGATGGACGTCTCCTGTTTCAATTGAATAACGAGTCTACTACAGAGCCGCGGAAACGTACCAGAAGCCCGAGTCCCGCCGTACAAGCATCGAGCCCGAAGGTCAAGAATGAGATTGTGGAAGAGGATGAGGACGATGAGCCTGCCACAAAGAGACCGCGCAGAGGCCGCAAACGTGTAATTGAGGACGAGGACGAAGATGAAGTGATGGACGAAGCTCCTAGCAAGTCCCGATCAAAATCACCAAAGACCTCCCAGGCCAGAAAGAACGGCACAGAGAAGCCTGTAAAGGCCGCAAACGCATCCAAGACTGCCCAACCGAAGAAAAGCGCCAAGTCTCCTACACCTGTCGTGGAGGACGATAAGGAGGATGCAACGGAGTCTGCGTCAGAAGACGACGTAGTTGAAGACGACGAAGAGGAGGCCAAGCCTACGGCAGCGAAGAAGAAGAAGGCCTTGGAAAAGGTGCAGATGAAACTGAAGACCCAAACAAAGGACCCATATCCCGACTGGAAGGCGGGCGAACCAGTTCCCTATGCCGCGCTCTGTACCACCTTTTCTCTGATCGAGCTCACGACCAAGCGGCTCGAGATTATGGCACACTGTTCGCTATTCCTCCGACAGGTTCTGCGTCTGACCCCCGACGATCTTCTTCCCACTATTCTGCTCATGATCAACAAGCTGGCTCCTGACTATGCCGGTATTGAGCTGGGCATTGGTGAGTCGCTCATCATGAAGTCCATTGGTGAATCCACGGGACGAAGCCTCGCAGTCATCAAGCAAGACCAGAAGGAGATTGGAGATCTCGGCCTCGTTGCCGTCAAGAGTAGATCAACACAGCCAACCATGTTCAAGCCCAAAGCTTTGACGATACAGGGAGTTCACAAGGGTCTCATGGGCATCGCCACTGTTTCTGGCAATGGTGCCCAGGGCCGTAAGGTTGACGCCATCAAGAAATTACTATCAGCAGCCGATTCCCATTCCTCCGGAAAGGTGGATATCACGAAGGACAAAGGCGGTCCCAGCGAAGCCAAGTATCTTGTCCGATTCCTCGAGGGTAAACTTCGATTGGGACTGGCAGAGAGGTCTGTTCTGGTGTCTTTGGCTCAAGCTGTGGTCTTCCACGAGGCCGACGCCAAAGGTCAGGTACCCAAGACGACAGACGTGGAACAGGCTGAGGCCGTTCTCAAGACGGTCTACAGGTTTGTGGCTTGGTCTCACAATTGCCCATATCCTCGTATTAATCTTGTTTAGTGAACTTCCGAGTTACGATGTCATCATCCCCGCCATGGTAGAACACGGCATCATGCATCTGCGCGAGCATTGCAAGCTGAAGCCCGGCGTGCCCCTGAAGCCAATGTTGGCAAAACCAACGAAAGCTATCACTGAAGTTCTGGACCGCTTCGAGGACCAGACCTTCACATGTGAATACAAGTACGACGGCGAACGAGCGCAGATCCATTACGTTGCGAAATCCGCGGATGAGGAGATTAGTCAATCTTTGCCAGGGGCTACGACCGCTGCGGCAAATGGTGTTGCTGCCATCTTTTCCCGTAACTCTGAAGATCTCTCCAAAAAGTATCCCGATATCCTTACCAAATTGCACACTTGGGTCAAGGAGGATACGAAGAGCTTCGTCCTTGACTGTGAGACAGTTGCGTGGGATGTTGACGAGAAGAAAGTCCTTCCTTTCCAGCAGCTGATGACGCGAAAGAAGAAGGATGTCAAAATCGAAGATGTCAAGGTGAAGGTCTGCGTTTTTGCTTTCGATCTCCTTTATCTCAACGGCGAGGCCATTGTTGAGAAGTCGCTCAGGGAGCGTCGCGAGCTCCTGCTGAATGCCTTTGCGCCAGTAGAGGGTGAATTTGCCCTTGCTACGCATATGGATGGACAGGAGTTGGAGCAGATCCAAGTGTTCCTCGACGAGAGTGTCAAGGCGTCTTGCGAAGGTCTGATGGTGAAGATGTTGGACGGCTCGGAGAGCGGGTATGAGCCCAGCAAGAGGAGCCGAAACTGGCTCAAGGTAAGCCGCTTGGATCCCTTGGAGATGTCCACTGCGCCGATAATTTGTCGTGCTGACTGCATATCTCTAGATCAAAAAGGATTACTTAAGCGGCATCGGCGACTCGCTTGATCTCGTAGTATTGGGTGCATATTACGGCAAAGGCAAGCGTACATCTGTCTACGGTGCCTTCCTCTTGGCCTGCTACAACCCGTCGTCTGATTCGTATGAAACCGTCTGCAATATCGGCACGGGATTCTCCGAGGCCGTCCTCGAGGAACTGCACAAGCAGCTCTCGGACATTGTCATTGACCGGCCAAAGCCGTTTTACGCACATTCCTCGGGCGGGCAACATCAGCCCGACGTGTGGTTCGAGCCTCGTTACGTCTGGGAGGTCAAGACGGCCGATTTGACGCTCAGCCCGCGCTACAAGGCCGGGTGCAAAGAAGGTGTCGACCCCGGCGGTGAGAAGGGAATCAGTCTGCGATTCCCGCGCTTCATCAAAGTGCGCGACGACAAGAAGGCCGACGAGGCCACGTCCAGTCGCCAGGTGGCTGAGATGTATCGCAAGCAGGAGAGCGTGACCAAGAGCAAGGGCCCTGCGGTGGATGATGATTTCGAGTATTAATTACGAGTTTTTCAGTCTTTGCTGGAAGAATTGGCGATTCATGGCGTTCTTACATGGCTCTGGGCGGGATTCCAATACATGCGGGTGCTTCCGCTCATCACGACGGGAAAGGGGTTAGGTTGAAGCATGACTTGTTAGTCTGCAAAATCACATACATAGGTACTTGCAAAATGTGTTCAAATCTTTGCACCATACAGAAGGAGACACATGCAACTTCTTTCTTAAAACCGAATGGCATGTGTATGTATACCTTGCCTATTCGTCCCGTGTATTTTGCTCGGTTCCTCTGCTCCTATCTCGCATGTCTCACGAGGAAAGCGCAATCCCGCGGGATACGTATAAGCGTCGATCCAAAAGCAAAACAAAATAGTTCATGTATAGATTTACTTTGCCTTTGCATGCGGCCGCCGCGCCGGCAGATGCATATGTGTGATGTTCGTCATTGTGCCTCTGCCTTTTTTCCTTCTGTCTCTACTTTTTCCCCCTTTTCTTTTTTCCCCTCCCTCATGCGAGCATTGGAGGGTGCATTGCCAAGAATAACCTTGCATCGCACATTTTGTATGTATATTATGAATGTGCAGATGACATATGCTACACCAGTTGTGGAAGAGGAGCCCAATTTTATCTAGTACAATGGCGAAGTAGCAGACACGACCAGTGTTGACAAGACTTGTGGAAGATGGGTCATAATATGTATTATTGTAATTTGTAGCACCTTCTATTCTACAAGCTATACAAAAACTCGGCCCTGGGTTCTGTGGGCGGTCAAGTGAGGCTCAAGAAACCACTACAATTCGGCTTTTAACCCTATCCGCTGTACGGATGCAAACTCGAAAGGGACGGACGAAAACTTTCTAGGCTCTAGCGACACCCCCTTTCTTACTAACATGTTCCTTTACGACTTTCCCCATGCCGATGCCCTTCCTTCGGCCCCGAATCACAGCCTCCAACGCCTTGCCGACGGCGGGCATGTCACCGAGCATGGTCAAGTGTCCGCGCTCGGTGCTGACACGCCCACCGCGTACCAGTTCGTACCCCTCTGGCAGCTGCGCCTCGCGCGCGAGAACCACGCCATCGCCGGCGCGGAAAATGAGGTCGTCGTAGGCTTGTGCATGGCAGATGGCCTCGCGGCTGCTGACCTTGACGGCGTAAACAGTGGGGACTTCCTTGCCGTAGATGATACCGAGAGGAGGGTACGCGTTGGCCTCTGATAGTGCTGGGTCGAATTGTGTTTCTTGACGGAACCTCTTGACCTCGGCAAGGGTACGCTCGAGGTAGGCAATGTTTCTGGCGCGGTTTGGGGGCGTAGTTATGCCAGATGCCCCCTTTGTGAATGGCGATGGTTTGTTGCCATCTATCTGTGGGTTGATGCCTCCTTCGCGGACGTGCTCTACCCTCCGGGCCGCGTCGGTTACTGATGGCGGCAAGACATGGTTTTGTTTCTTCTCGCTTGAGCTGCGACTGCGGACCGACAATAGAGAGCTGAACGTTGTCGACTTTTCCTTTGGTGCTAGGGAAGGTAGCGGAGGCTCAATACATGGTGTGAGACGATATTTGATCCATTCGTTTACGTCGTGAAAGTCGATATTGTACTCTTCCTTCGTGTCCTTATTGACGAAACAGAAGCCGTCATCAGGCAGAAACACGAAGGATGTTCTGAGTGAGAAGTTGACCTGCGCAGTCAAGATCTTCTCATTGAGGAGGACTGCGTCGCCGTCTCTGAGGGGCCCCAGGACGTTGATGCACCGCTGAGGTGTACCAACGTAGACCACTCCGGAGAACAGATCCGGTCTCTGGTTGACGACGTGGCGGGTGATGAGACCACCGAGACTGTGGGCCAAAACAAGAGCACCTCTGGGCTCTTTCGAATCCGCCTGGTTGCATGGCAGCTTTTCCAAGAACTCAACCATTTTACGTGATAGTAGATGAGGGCTCAGTCTCCAGTCGTAGCCATAATCATGTAAACGTAGCTTTCCTTTCCGAACGTTTTCGCAAGCGGCAATCTTCTTGAACAACTTTCTGGAAATGTCGATTGGGCCGATGTTCTGGAGCATGCCTGACGGGATGATGCGCTCTTCCATTGACTCTTCGTCTTCGGGGTCAAGGCCAACCTCCAAGTCCGCCTTCCTCATGTTGAGTCCGATTTTGACTGGAGCCCATAGTTGGTGGTGCGGAGGCTCTGCTGATCGTAGAATCGAACCACGGTAACCACCCAGAATTACTATATCCCCAGTCAACGTCTCCAGCACTCTGTCTAGAGTTGACAGTCCGTCGTTGTCGACTTTGGGTGCTGGGGCTTCAGGGATTGTCTTGCCCGTTGCGTCTTCGTTGAGTTTGAGTGACGATCCAAGTTTGGGTAGGCTTGGCATTTTGAACGTTGGTCTTTCGGGCAGACTGTCTTTGATTGCCTTCATCCTCACATTGGCCATTTCTCTGACGTGATCAAACCTGCCATCGTCATCTCCAATAGAGGATGTGCGGGATAGCGAGTGGTACAGCAGCGAATCATCGGATGTAACTCGTCTCAAAACACGGGGCCTTGTGGTAGAAGGTCTCCCAGATGATACAGACGGACGATTACCGGATGCTTCATTGGCCATCGTCTGCGCACGAGGAAGACCGTTGGCACCGCTAGACATGGCAGCCGTGCTGTTATAAGGCCTTCTACTCTGGGCCAGGGGAAATTTCCGCTGTTCGGTCGTCGTCGTCGTCGTCGTCGATTTCGGCTCCGTCTTCTCTGCGGCGGCAGTAAAGAAGGATAAAGAATTGAAGATTGCCGAAGGAGCCGGGAACGAAGAAAAAGCATTCGAAAACTTCTTTAGCGCATCAGCTCCCGTGGAAGATGAGCGTTTATGTCTAGTTTGACCAAAAGATATGGATTCGAGGGCGGTCTTGGGCGCTTCGCCGTCCCCACCACCAAATATCATGTTCCGTGGACTCGACTGCCATGGTGAAGGCAGGTCTTCCTTTGGGGCTGGCCTAGCTTTTTGGAGCTTTTGAGACTCCCGTCTGCGAGGCGGCGCCGGTGAGATGGGAGTGTCCGACTCGGTCTCGAAAGTGGTAGGAATCTCATCGGGGAAGGGCGTCAATTCTGGCGAGCTAGCGGAATCGTCACTACTCGTATTACCAGGCAGGAAGAGTCCGGACGACTTCCTTTCCCTCTCTCTCTCCAATGCAGCAGCCTTTTCAGCTTTGGATGTTTGTGGTAAAGTGAGTCGGGTTGCAGCAACACTCAATGCGGGTTGCATAACGGACTGGGCGCCATCTTGGTCATCGTCACCATACACTGGATCTTCAGATGGGACTTTTTCTAGGATCGGAGACGGAGACCTCCTCCTTTCACTGACGCCTTCTTTTTGAGACATAGCTACCATTATGAGGTTCCTCGTCAAACGTGCTGAGAAATCGAGGTGCCGGATCGCGGGGTGTATAAGAGTTATAAAAGTCGCAATTTGCAGCCGGGCGTTCCGGGTGTTAGCTCAATGGCACATGCTCAATGGCCTTTTTGGGAAGAGCGAGAGTGGACACCAGCTGGTGCTGCACCGAGGTCAGTACGGGAGATTGACCTGAAAAAGAGGTCAAAACCGACAAGGCGAGGTAAAAGAGGACCTCAAGAGTCTGGGGAAAAGCTGGGTCGAGGGCTATATGGCGGCCCAGTCAAGGGGGAAAGGATAGAAATGTGCCTTGCTGAGGTGCAGGGCCTTTAGGTTGTGTGTGACGAGATGGTAGCGTTTAGAAACGATGATTCAGTACAACACTCCGATCTGAGAAGACGGAGATTTGACAATGACGAACCAGATAATTGGAGCAGGGGTAGGGAAGCACCGCGTAGGTGATATAAGAAGGAGAGGCTAAGGGAGCAGTAGTAGTAGGGTGCGTAAGGTAGTCGTACCTTTCTACTTAGACAAGTAGAGTACCTAACCGCGTATCTATACGGAGGGTAGGCAACCCACGTGTGCCCACTTGTTCCCGTCCTACCCATCCGTACCTTTGGACTAAGGAATGTACCTTACCTTTGACGTGCGTGCGTGCCTTGCCTTGACAGAAAACTCGATTAAGGAAAGGCAAGGTACCACCCTCGCCTCAGTCCGAGGTGTGGGTAATAGCCAACACACACGACCGCACAACCTGAAGAATGGAAGCATGAAAGGGAAGCTTGCTGATGTTCTTCCCGCTGTGTACCGTAGTAGTTGCGTAGACGGTAGGTGCTAAAGAGCAAAGACCAGAAGTCTGATATGCACAGAGCTGCGCCTCCCTCGCCCGAGAACCAGGGGCATCCTTCTCGGGAGTACATCGAATAGATCTCCGGCAGGAAGGGGCTCAGGCTCAGGCTGCCAAATATCGAATGCGGCTAGACTAGAGATCGCTGTGTCTTCATCTCACAGCTGTTTCTTCCGCGCTCGACCGACATTTGCTTCCCAATTGCCATACCGGACCGTCCTTTCTGTCAGAGAGGCACGGATAACGGCAATAAGTGGGAGAGTTCTTGCGCAGACAGCTGTGCTTTTGCTCTGTCAAGGCCAGTGTGCGGGACGTGGTCTTGGAAGAAGCCAAGCACATGTTCTTTTTCTTCTTCGTCTTCGTCTTCTTCTCCGCCGTTGCGCTGTTTTGCATCAGGGGCGCTCTGGACGATCCAACCGCTAGGTGTCCCTCGTTCTAGGATGAGACCGCGATTCGAGTAATGCTTGTTTTTTTAGGTGTAGTACTCCGTAGTCAGCGGGCGTATCTTTTTTTCCAAGGTTCTTGCCTCTTTCTTCCATTCTCTGCCCAATGCCACTGACATAATCACATGCGCTGTCTGCGTCTTAGCTCCCGCCCCACCATGTCTTAGCCACCAATTGGAACCTGCGTCATTGGCCAATGTCTATAGCCCACTTGGTCGGCCGGCAGCAACGGACCCTGCGGCACCCGATGATCCGGCATTGCCATGTCGATCGGCCCAAGTCAGCTTGTCAAGCTTTCCTGTCGATTTCCCTGGTTGACTTTGATGCCTATAATTGTGGAGGGGGTATGGAGAATTACTATCAGCGCGAACGGGTACAGGTGGACTGGGAGAATACCAATTTCACATGTGTCGATATAAACACACAGCGTCAACTCATCATGAATGCATAAATGCGGTCTAAGGAGGAGATGGGTATCTATACCTCTTTGCCTACCGGACATGCCTGCCTTAGGTACAGTACATTAAAGAAAATACAATCTCGGGTATCTGAGAACATGCGGATATAAGGTGTTATTAGCAAAAGTAAGCTCGGTCAAATGGCCTGATGGTAACCTCAAACTTGCAAACTTCGAGGCTCGAGGATTCAGATTGCCCTGCTTGGACGTTCCATGGTGATTCCAGATTCCGGATTCTTAAGGTACTTGGACTGATCTGATGTACGGCACGCCCAACGCAGCAATCTATACCGAGCCATCCAGCACGAAGCACGTTTCCACGCTCCGTGGCTTCCAGTTCCACCCACGGACGGATCTGGAGCTTCAGTGCTGTTTGGGCAGAGGTGGACTTTGGCCTTTGGCCTTTGGCCTTCCCATCAGATAACATTTCTTATCGCCCCACTAATTACCAGACACATCTGCAGGTGCAGCTACCTAAAGACCTTACCCGCGCTTGCACCTGCATCTCCGAGGCGCCTTTGTACCTATGAGGGACGTCATTGCCAGGCCAAGCCGCCAACCCAATGGAAAGCCTTCACCCGCCAGCGACCGCGACTGCCATGTTGGCCCGGCTTCAGTGTCGCATCCCTGCCCCGCGAAATCCAATGCATCGTCCGCGATTTGCAGTATGGAGTACGTAAGGAAAGCACAAGGTACCTACCCAACTGCCCTCCAGCATCCAGGGAAGGACAAGGTAAGGTAGCTCAAGGAGGCTTAGACCAAACCGCCTCGCCAAACAGATTCCCCCAACGTCTTGTCACAAACACATACAGTTCTCGAGCTTCGTTTCCCACCCTCCATTGCCATTGTCGTCGTCCCATGCATTACCCTGTTTGTTGAGCTTACTCATTGTGCTCCCCCCGGCAGGCCTCGTCGCGCAAGCATTCCTCCGGGCTCCCTGATCTCCTCCATCTACCTATCCGAGCCGTAGAATAATCTCCGAAGCTATGACTACCCTTGAACCTCGCCAACCTTACACCGACGCCGAGCTGCGCCAGCTGTACCCTCCACAGCTCAAGCTCCAGCTCGTGCAGATCCTTCTCCGGCACGGCGAACGAACTCCCGTCAACCCTCGCTTTTCCAACACCGGCCTTCCGGAGTACTGGCCCTATTGCAGTGTTGTTCGTCATCTCCGAAATGCTGTTCTCGATCCGGACACCGGTGAATACTCATACCTCGATTGGAAGAGACGTCTCGAGGGGTTCGGTTCTAAAGACGATAGTCCTGTAATCGTTGCCGGCCCCAAGGGCGAGCTTGACGATATCTGTGATCATGGCATGCTTACGGACCGCGGCCGAGAGACCACCCACCAACTAGGCAAACGCTTTCGTGATCTCTACGTTGATCGACTCAGCTTCTTGCCCACAGACCTCACCGACGCGGAGTCTCTGTATCTTAGGTCAACGCCGGTCCCGCGAGCTCTGGAGTCTCTTCAACAAGCCATTTCTGGCCTCTATCCGGCTAGGCATCGGGCACCCGATCTCCCCGCACTCACGATCCTAGGGCGGGTACAGCCAGACGAGACTCTCTTTCCCAACGAAGGCCACTGCCGGCGATTCAATATTCTCGCCCGCGCATTCGCCCAGCGGACTGCCGAGCGCTGGAACAATACTCCAGAGATGGGCTACTTGAACAAGAAACTCGGGAAATGGATGGAAGATGGTAAACTCATTGCAGTTGATTCTAAGCCTAGGCTTAGTGGAATCATGGACACCATCAACGCATCACGCGCACACGGCCCGAAGACGAAGCTACCCTCGGAGTTCTACGATCCCAAGGTACTCTCCATTATTGAGAGAATTGGTGTAGAAGAATGGTATAGCGGATACGGCGAGAGCCAGGAGTATCGCACACTTGGCATAGGTGGCTTGATGGGCGATGTTGTCGCTCGTATGGTCGGAAGCGTCGAACACAGTCCGGCAGATGGAGCCTACGAGATCAAGCAAGCTAGCGCAGCTCCCAAGCCTATCAAGTTTGGTATGAGTGGCTGCCATGATACCACTCTTGCGGGTATACTAGCCAGCCTGGGTGCCTTTGGTCCAGACAAATGGCCTCCTTTCACGAGCCACATCGCTGTGGAGATGTTCCGCGATCCCCAGGTTTCATCAATTCCAACGCAGGCACCCAAGAATGCGGGCTGGTTCGGCTCATGGTTCTCCATCGGCCGTGCTGGTACACCGGCGCCGGGTACGGCTCCGCCAGGCATTGGCCGTAAGCCGACCCCCGCATTGACAGATGCCGAGAAGAAGCAGCTAGACGGTTACTACGTAAGGCTTCGGTACAACGATGAGCCGGTGATCATCCCCGGCTGCAAGGCTGCTGGCAACCATCTTGAAGGTGATGAGTCCTTTTGTACTCTGGTAAGCTCCCAGACCTCGTTTGTGAAGTGATTGGTGTGGCTGACCCGGGCCCAGGCCGCCTTTAAGTCCATTGTCGACAAGTACACACCTGTTGACTGGAAGAACCAATGTCGTGGGAACCATGATGCGTCCGCCTTTCCGGTCAAGCCCGAGCCGGCAGGATATTAACGGTTTTCAGAGCCGCTAAGTTTTACCAAAGTTTATTATTGAGAAACAAGCAGCGGTAATTACTACATAGGATAGAGAAGAAAGTGCTTTGTGCATAGACGAGTGGCAGGTCACCGCATCCTGAGTAGCGTCACGATCTACATAGAACCATTGCTTTTCTGTTGAATTTCCTCTTTTTCGTTAATGTTTGGGTTGAGTGTGCCAGGGACCATCCTTAAAGGGCGAAGTTATGTACTCATGTAACATGTCTGTTTAGAGCTAGAGATCTCCCAAAGCCCAGGATCATAAATGGGTTTTAAAGAACTTTGAACCAGAAGCTTGATGTTTCATCACACAATACAGAGACATGTGTGATAATGTCTTATGGTAACTTTGGCCGATCTTTTCATGGTGGGATTTTAACAGGTGCCTAGATCTCAAGGACATCTCGCCATCTCATGTCGTCCTTGGAATCTACTTGCTCAAGACGCTTCGCGGCGTTTGGAAGCCAGCCTTAGCATGCATGCTCGGACAACGGACGAGTGATATCTGCACGTCGTACTGGGGTCTAGTTTTGTCGAGCTACGCCCGGAGTGCGTTAGATCCTGAGCATTACGATTGCTGCGTGCTGTAGGGCTGGGAAGTAAGAGTCTATTGTCCGTTACTTCGTGATCTTCCGGGTGTGGAAAGTGGCGCTTGCTGCCTCAAGATGCTGAATGTAAGTAAGATATGAAATGAGACGCCAGTGTAAGCGGGCTATTGTTCTGAAGAACGACCCTCTCACGAGCCGTTCATTACGCGTTTCCGTGAGCAAAATGTAGGCAAGCTGGTTGATGAAGGGCACCGTATCCTAGGAGCATCGGTAGTGGTTTGGACATGGCTGGGAGATTGCGGTCCTGTCTGAGATACTGTCAATGAACAGAGCTAGACCGCATGAGTGCGACGAGGTAGGTCATCAGAAATCATATTCCTGAGTCATTTTCGATTTTAACAGACAAGAAGGCTGTCGTCCTCACTGCAGAGTGCCCAAGAATTCGGCCCTCGATATAATCTATGATCCTTTGCTTAACACAAGGAGAGAAATCAGTTAGAACGGGAACAGTGAGGAGGCCGCCAGGAGCGGCAGAACGCGCCAACGGCAGAGGGCCATAGCTCCAGACATCGCGGGGTAGATTGTCTCGAAAGAGCCAAGCTCCAAAGCGACATTCAACTACAAAGTCTCTAGCAACAAGAGAAGCCGGCACGATCTTCCAGCCAACTCAAAGACACCAGACGCCCTTGCGGGGTCCGTCGATTCGCCGGGAGCACGTGGAGACACAGTTGGAACAGCCAAGCAGTTGGCCAGCTGCAGGTAATATCGCGGACCTCAGCTGGTGATGGTGTCGTTGGCGCTGGCTGGGAGGTACATAGTTTCTGCACCTTGAGAGACCGCAGGGCACAGTCAACCCCTGTCGAGCTGGCGGGTGGGGTACCGCCGTACCGGAGCCCAGGCCGATCCACCGTCCCCATCCAACCATTGGATGCACAGGTGGGGTTCCAAGTTGACGTCGCCGGCAGCGCCGAATCCGTGGGAAGAAGTCCCAACTGTCCCAATCTTTTCGTCAGGTTACGGAAGGAGATGAAAGGAAAGGAACCTTAGATGGCGAAAAGGGGGAGGGGAGGGAGCCCGATTCGTCTCGTCCACACCAGCAGCGCTTCCCGATGTGCCTGCTTCCAGGACCAAATGTGATGCCATGCCGAGAAAAACCGGGTAATTCTACCTACTGCAGTATTACATGCTGCCTACTGCAGCAGGGAAAGGACGCCAGCTCTCTCTTGGTACCGTCCCATGTTTGCTTAAATCAGGTTTTCTTGGCAGAACTAGCGTGGCCAGAGCTCTCGAAGCTCGACAACCTTGCCTTTCTTAGCTGTGGCGGGGTTACGGAGTACAACGACCAGAGACATCGAGAGTAGTGTCACCGGCTTTCCTGCGGATGAGACTATTGCGTGCCTTGCTCGCACATCATCGCTGGTACGTTGGCGTTGCCGACACGTCAACTGCAAGTCGCAGTCGTTACGCCCGTCAGGAAAGATGGTGTTTCTCGATCCCACCTTTCCGTCTTGGAGATGCGTTAATGTGTCTCCGGAATGACGACATAATGGTGGACCATGTGCCAGTTACCCGAGCCCTTCAACTCGGTACCAAACCTCGAGATGATAGCTAACGTCTTGGTTGCTATCGATTCCTCAGTCACGACAAGACGCAAAGGACAGCATCAACTCCCACTCATGACGATGCCTGCTAGGCAAAGGATATGAGCGCTTTCTTCTCTTTTGCCCGCTCATCTCTCGGAAAGGGAAAATCAAGGATCTCGCAGTCCACTTTCATACAGTTCCATCCCGCAGCCTGGCCCTGCCCTGCCCGCTTGACCATCTAAGACACACCCCTTCAAAGCTGATGGACAGCATCTTGGCCTAGTCCAACTTTGTCCTAGGAGGAACGCATACACAAACGCTTCTCCAATTGACGTGCCAAGTGGCGCGACATGGTCCAACGTCTCCCAGATTACCGCCCCATGGTGGTCCCCATCCTCCTTCAGCTAGGCAAGGCAAAAGACCGGTTTCTCAGAGTGACCAACCAAGCTTCCCACTACACATCTCGTTCCTTCTTTCCCGGCTCCCAACTCCCGAGTTCCCAACAGGCGGATGACGGGGTTCTAGGTATGGCGTAAACGTACATCTTCCTAGCGTGCGACCCTCGCTCGATGGACCACTGTCTTGTCGATCGAGGAGGGTCCCGAGGAGTCCTACGGGGATAGGAGGGGATGGATGGTTGGAATAACAGGGTCCAACGCATGTGGGAGTGTAATTGGCATCATGGCTCAGCCTGAAGTCGATCTGGATTCTTAAATACCCTTCGAACCCCTCAATATCATCGAGCGTGATTATAGCTTAGCATAATCTCATCATCATCTCATCTCAACTCATCTCACAACCAAAAACCACCTCCCGATTTTCACACATCATGTCTTACGGCGGCAACGACGACGTAAGTAGTATATCTACGCCATGCTTACTCCCAAAGCTGCCCTCACTAACACATCCCCAGTCCAACTACGGTTCCTCCCGCAGGGACAACGAGGACAGCTACGGCACTTCGGGAACCACCGGCGGCTTCGGCTCCTCCACCCGCGACAACGAGGACTCGTACGGCTCCTCGCGCCGTGACAACGACAACGACAACAGCTACGGCTCCTCCAACACGGGCCGCAGCGGCAACGACTCGAGCTACGGCTCGTCGACCCGTCGTGACAACGACACCTCGGACAGCTACGGCTCCTCGGGGCTGAGCTCGTCTCGCAGGGACAACGATACCTCGGACTCGTACGGCTCTTCTCGCCGCGACAACGACAATGACAACAGCTACGGCTCCTCCCGCAAGTCGGACAACGAAACCTACGGCTCCGGCAACAAGACCTCGTCCTACGGAGACGACTCCACCTCCTCCAACCTCGCCGGCGCCGACTCCCTCTCATACGGCAACACCAGCTCCAGCCGCCGCGACAACGACAACTCGGACAGCTACGGCTCCTCCGGCAACACTGGATCCTACGGATCTTCCCGCAGGGACAACGACAACGATAACAGCTACGGCTCCTCCACCACCCGCCGTGACAACGACGACAGCTATGGATCGTCAGGTAACACCGGCTCCTACGGCTCCTCCCGCAAGGATAACGAGGACAGCTACGGCTCCTCCGGTAACACTGGATCCTACGGCTCCTCCCGCAGGGACAACGACAACGACAACAGCTACGGATCGTCTGGCAGCACGGGATCCTACGGCAGCAGTGGCAGGGACAACGACACCTCCGACTCGTACGGCAGCAGCAACAAGAGCGGCGGCGACAGCAAGGTCGGCAAGTTCCTCGAGAAGGCGGGTGATTTGCTCAACAGCGACAAGCTCGAGTCCAAGGGCCAGTCGAAGCGTGAGAACGCCGGGTACGGGAACAACAACGATGACTACTAGATGTTGCTAGTCTATCTAGTAGCCCTGTCGTTGGTTTGTATCGGGATGTTTGACGTGGAAAATAGGACTTTGTCTTGAAGGGGATGCTTCTTCTGTGGAAACCCCTTTTCATCCTTTAATGATGATCATGTACTAGCGAGCTCTGAATGAGATATTAATACCATTTGAACACCACCTGCGTATCATCTTATTCAACATTAACAAGTGACAAATAATAGTGTCTTTACATTGCTGTGCTCGATTATTCACGTCGGAAACATCATGCTTTTTCGGTTTCGCTGCTAGTTTGCGTCCCGCAAACTTCAGATTAAGCTGTGCCGAGCTGAGATCGACACCGGATTCTCTGGTGTTTAGCGGAGCTTATTTGTTAATGAGTGATCCGATATGAATCCATATTTACACAGGTACCTAGAAAGTGAAAGCCACAATCTGATAATGATGCTCCAATTTGAATGCTAATAATGCTACGCTATGGAAACACCTCGACCCATTCAAACCACCGCCCTCCCAAGAGACGGGAAGGGGACCAACAAAACTCACGTCAACTTCTTGGTAACCCTCACAAGCACAACCCCGTCCGTCAACCGTCCCTCGCAATCCATGAGATGCACAAACCTGTACCCGGCCCTCAACCGATCCAACCGCACCGCCGCCCACGCAGCCAGATCATCCCGCCCAATCTCGTCGTCCCTAACGGTGAACCTCACAAACGTCAGCGCCTCGACCACGCCCGGCACCCCCGCGAACTGCAAGCTCTCCCCCTTGAAATCCGGGTCGACGCCGCGGTTCGACTTGGTCTTGGCCTTGTACTCGCCCTCGCGCTCGCGGCCGTCGTCCTTGATGTGTGCGCCCGGGAGACGCTCCTCGGGGGACTCGACGTGGATCTCGACCTTGACGTAGGGCTTGAAGCCCGAGATGCGGGTGTCGCCTGGCGGGAGGGGCAGGTTCTGGGCTGCGAGGACGTCGATCTGCAGGTCGAGGGTTTTGTAGGTGATTTGCGGGGTGGTGGGCGAGGACGGGTCTGGGGTAGAGCCGGTTTTGAGGCAACGGTATCCTGTGGATTGATGTTAGTATGAGATACTCGTAGAGATGATTAGGGAAAAAAGGATGACCAACCCTCAGGCTTCAAAACATAACCCTTGGTACCCGCAAACATGCCCTCGTTGAGCATCATCCCCTCGTCCCAGTTCTGCCAGTTGAGCGCAACAATCTGGATGCCCCTGCGCCAGAAGACGGCCGCGTCGAGGTTGGACGACCCGATGCGCAGGCCCGACGGGTACGCGCGCATCAGGTAGTGCCGATTGTGGTGGAAGAGCGCGTCTCCCTGCTTCTCGTGCACCTCCATGACGCCCTTCTCCGACAGCGAGAAGATGTGCGTCGGCATCGAGGCCTCGGGCTGCGTGAGGGACTTGAAGGACACGCCGCGGGTGTAGACGCCCAGCCTGCTGAGCGCCTGGATGATTTTGGACGGTTTCGCCGCCGCCTTTTTGCTTTTTGGTGGTGGTGCCGGTGGCGTGGTCTTGCCGTCCTCCTCCGAGTCTTCGTCCTGCGCGCCAGTCACGCCAGAGCCCCCCGGCGGTGGTGCGTACTTGACTTTCACGAGGATCTTGCCCATTAGGTCCGCAGGCCGCGGCAGCTCGGGGGCGTCGACGTCCGGGGTGGGAACGAGCAGGCCAGCCCAGGTATCCTCCATGATCTTCACCATGATCTCCTGCTGCTCGGCGCTGCAGTGCACTTCGAGACTGACAATGAGGGGCGTGTCGGCCGAGTGGAAACCATAGTCGCGGATCGTCTCGCAGACATGCCGGAAGGGCACCTCCTTGGTGAGGGTGTAGCCGTGGAAGACCTGGGGTTCGATGGGGAACATCCTCGGCGAAGGGGTCTTTTGCAGCGGCGGCTGCTCCGTCCCGAGTGCCGTTTCCTTGGGGGTGGTTGAAGCGGCGGTGCTCTCCGCGGCAGAGGCGGTAGCCGTAGCCGTAGATGGAGCGGGAGCGGCAGTAGTGCCAGCTGACCGGGTGGTGGCCGTCTCCGTCGGCGGGCTCGTGGACTTTTCAATCCTCTCATCCATCTTCTTCCCCAACGAAGTCTTCTCCAGCCTACTCGCCAGCGACCCGGGCATCTTATCCCTGAGCATCGCAAGCTTGCTCCTCTTCTCCTTCTTCGGCTTCGCCTGCCCCGAAGCAGCAGCCGCGGCAACGGCCTCCTCGTCACTGCTGCTCACCGACGTGCCATCCTCATTGTCCGAGTCGTCGCCGTCCCAGACGTCAATCTCGATACACCGGCAACCCCTCACCAGCACGTTCCTGTACGCGTCAGTGCTCGACTCGCTGTACAGCTGGTTTCCCGTCAGGTAGGTGTTGTGGCTGGAGCTGATAAAGTAGCTCGAGAGCGGGTACGACAGGTCCTCCTCGTGAACGGGTCTGGTAATGGCCGAGGCGGACGAGGTCATGTAGTTGAGGAAGCCGTTGAAGTCGAGTTCCTCTGGCGGTGAAGCTGCTGCTCCTCCTGCTGCTGCTGCTTCAGATGTGTTGGCCACCAGGCACTCGGGCGTCTCCTCGGCCTGGACGTTCTTCACAAACGAGGCAATCTGCTCCTTGTGCCACTTCTTGTCGTCCTGGCCGGCGTGGACGTTGAAGATCTTTGTCAGGTGCGGTATGACCGAGTCGCCGAGCGTCTTGACGGTGCGCTCCGTCTCGCTGGCACCGCCGCCGGCCTGGTATCGCAGCGAGGGCTTGGAAGGGTCCGATGTTGCGGACACGATGGTGCCCTGGGGTAGGGGGGCTGCTGCCGGTGCTGTTGCCGCTGCCGGCGCTGTTGGTGCTGCTGCGTCCGCCATGATCTGTTTTTTTGTAGTGATGGCTTTGATAAGGCGGTGAAGAGGAGAGACAGAGGAGAGGAGTGGTTCAAAAATGGTGATCAGGAATAAATTTGTGATGAACGGCGACAAAACAAGAATAGTGAGACGATGGATGATGCAAGCTGAACCACGAGATACAATCCGCGTCTCGTGTCCCGGTATCAATCAGCCACTAGGCATAGGTAGCGCGAGCTTGTGATACTACAAAAAACGTAGAAAAGGTTTCCAGGTTAAGAGAGCTACAGGAGCTACGTAAGTCAAGCCAAAAGGCCAAGCTACTCTGACTAGGTACTCGGCTCGCTGTCCCGAAGGTCCTAATGTCAATATGTGGGCAGTACGTCAACCCGCGCCCCAAGCTTCCCCTTCCCCGGCAAAAAAGAGGTCCAGTCGTGGGTGATGATCCATGGGTAGGGGACCTAGGAAACGACTGCCATTCAATCTTGATTTTTGACCCGCTACGCCGCTTGGGCAAAAAATAGAAAATCCAGTTATGTTTCAGCTTGGCAAGGGGTGGGAACACGACCAGCCTAGACCTAAGTGGTTCTCCTTTCTCTTCTTCAGGGGGGCCGGTATAAAGCTCGCTCATGGACTGTGGTGAGCTGAGGCGTCCCGTCCAGTGACAGTCAGTCTCCTTGCCCCCCTTCCCATGGATGCTGTGGGATGTCGTCACAGGGTTCTTTTTAGCGGTAAAGAAACAGCAAAACCTGGAGCCCAGAACCTCACCGCAAAGAAACCTGACCCCTTGGCGGCCCCCTGCCCCCATCCTCTTATCGATAGTGTCAACCCCGCCATATTACCTACCTTACTAAGTTGAACCCCTCATTGTTGTTAGTGCCGGTTCTTTTCGTCTGCAACATTATCCCTGTATCGTCCAGCTCCAATCTCAAGTTGGTGCTTATAGACTCAACGTAGTGACAAGTACAGGTTACAACGATTTACAATGTCAATTGAAATTACATGAGAAATCTCCATTTCTATGATCGAGGCCTTGCAACTATGCTCAAAACCGTTCGAGCATAACCATGAGGGACGGGCCGCACCGGCTTCAGGGTGTGGGCCAAACTCATGCTCAGGCTCGCGTTCATCCTGGCTCACTTTATCTTTGAGATTCATGTGGTGCAGAGATACATATCGTCCAATCACTCGATTGCCAGCTCACTAATGCTAGTATTACACATGTGTATATGTATGTCGCTCAAATTCTGTTATAATATGGTTCGCTCATGAATGTCGTCAGGTCATAAGGCGTGATAGCGATAGTTTACACAAAATCCATCCACCATCTATATACTTACCTCTTCAGAATGTTAAAGTCGTCTCTCTCTCACAAATCCCTTTTATCACATTGACACCACGAGACATGCCCATCGCCCATCATGGCCGTATGGGCGACGTGACCGAAGTCCAGGTATTCGCCTTGCTCATCGTCCGCTTCCTCATCATGGCCATGATATCCGCCTCCATGTGCTCAATATTCTTCTCCAGGTCGGCGTCCTCGACGCGGAACTGGCTCTCGCGCCGCCTGTCAAACACGATCCACCCGCCGACGATGAGAATCGTCAGAGGCACAGTGATGGCGAAGTACACCCACAACTCCTTCGAGATGACGGGGTCGGCGTCTACCCTGGCAGTCAGCAAACAACAAATACTTTTTGACGGGAACAACCTAGCCCCCCTATGTCGAGATT
Source organism: Colletotrichum abscissum (assembly GCF_030869225.1). NCBI lineage: Eukaryota > Fungi > Ascomycota > Sordariomycetes > Glomerellales > Glomerellaceae > Colletotrichum > Colletotrichum abscissum. Next base: position 138,337 of record NW_026849987.1, on the reverse strand, counting down.
GTTGTGTTTTTATTACAAGAAGGCCACACTACGTACCTTTGGCAAAGTCGAAGAACGTCATGCTGAAAACAGACGCGAGAAACGTGCCGGGAAGGAAAACGGCACCGAGTAGCGAAATCGTCTTCATCGCCGTGCTGTCTCGCTTACTCGCATGCGCAAGTCGTCGCTGCTCACCAGCCATTTGGAACTGAATCTTGGACTCTCGTTGGGAAAGCAGGTTATACAGCTGTCTCGATCGTCAGCATTTCCCCTCGAAGAGCAACCGTATCCCAACGGCTCCCGGTTCCCAAAGAAGTAGGCAGGGAGCCAGGGTAGGGTGTCGATACAAACATACCGCACTACGCTGTATATGCAACCTCTCCAACGTCGTCGCCTGATAATTCTCAATTCCCGTCAACTTCAAGCTGTAAAACTGTAACCGCGCCACCATGCTCCGGTGGAGCTTATCAATCAGCGGCGTATCGTGCTCCTTGGGCACCTTCTCCTTGAACTTGACCAACCCGGCATCAATCTCCTTGACGATGGCCTGGTACGCCTGCGGCCGCTTCCAGAGAACCTGACTATGGCACTCGACGAGATCGCGGCTGATGGCGTCGACCTCGAGGTGCCCGTCCTGGCTGACGTACCCCTCCTCATCCTCAATCTCGTTGCGCATGCTGACGGCGTGCTCCAGCTTGCGCAGCCAGTCGCGCGCGTCTCGCTGCTTCTGGTCCGTCGTCGACGACAGGTCGTGCGAGAGGATGATGATGGGGAGGAGCATCGGGTGGCCGGCCTGCTGGGCGCAAAAGGTGAGGTGCTGGATGGCGGCGACAATGTCGGAGCTTGGGGTGCCCTTGACGTAGCCCGACGTGATGCCGCTGCTGAAGCAGTGGGAGAGCATGAGCTCCCACCCGCGCGTCTTGCCCTTCTTCCGGACGTCGGACTTGCGGAAAATGATTTCTGGATAGCGGCATTAGTTGATTGGTGTTACTCTCTCGACTCAATGGGGAAAGGACAACACCAACGCAAAGTGGGATCCTCATCGTCCTGGTCATAAGCGCACCAGAAAAAGGGGCCGACGACGCTGGTACCCTCGATGGCTCTGAAGGGCAGTCGCATAGCCCGGACCATGGATTGGTATGCATCCGCAGTGAAGGAGATGGTGTGAGGCGTAAATGTGTCCTTGTGCTTGGCATTTTTTTGAAGCCTGGGATGGGTCAGTTTGAAGCTCTAATGTGAGCAAGATGGATGGATGGGGAATTGCGGACACCAATCGAATGCCATTGAGCAGTTTGACGCCCTCCTTCAGCTTCGGTGGCTCAAAAGCGCCCTGTCAGATGTACAGTGTTAGTGATAAACAGCTCTCACGAAGCTCAATCTCACTGAGCGTGAGCAACAATTACACGGTTTCCGTCCATACCCGGCGATGCAAGAAGTTATCAAACTCATCCATGGTCAAGGGATGCTCCTCGCACGAATTGTAAAAAGGGTCCTATCAATTGAGTTAGTCTACGACCATGAATGTCACAGCTGTGCCCGAGGCCCCCCATCCTGTTGTTTTCCTCGTTGGATGGGCGCATGATTGGCAACTCACCGAGTAGTTGAGAATTTCGACATAGTGCGTTGCCTCCGAGACTTGGCGGCACTTGCTGACATGTTCGCGGAACATGTAGTCGTCCATCTTGAACCAGTTGAACCAGTTGAGCCGTTACCCAGCCACGCTTCAGTGCAATTATTCCACGGGATGAGGGGGGGGAAGACAAATCAACAGCAAGGCTACTCTCAGAAAGCGAAAAGGGAAATAAAATAAAAAGAGGTCTGGAGGCTCCTGCAGGTTGAGTTCATGGCTCCAGACCGGGCTCCTTTCATAAGCCGCGCCCAGCCCCGTGACTTTGCACCATGTCTGCTGCAAGAGAGCAGCAGCGGTGGTGGTCTTTTTCGGGGCCAGGTCCAGTCCGGCCCATGCAACAATCTGCACTCCAAAGTAACCCGCCTTGTAATTGGTCAAGTTTACAGCATCCGTACGGATACCACAACCTCGAATCCCCCGGTGAAATCGCTCACTGGATACACTCACCTTGCCACAGCTTGACAGCGCATGGTAACAAGGGCCAAAGGTAAGATTTCGGTGATTTGGGCGGGTTTCCTCATATCGCCTACCAAAGCTTGAAGCCTCTAGGCCCTCTCTGAACATCAGAATCAGGACTGGGCTAGTACTAAGGTCCCCTGAGCGATGGAGCCGACCCGACGACACTTTCGTCCCGCGGCCCCTGCCCCAATCCCCGCACCTCCACTCTGTCACCGCCAGAACGAACCGCTGTTTCTCTCTGCATTAACAGGCCCGGATAAGGGGCCCATTGGAGCTTGTTTGGACGCTTAGCTCACCCAAAGCGTGGGGGGAGGTGGGCGACTTCATAGAGCTGCCACGCTGCAAAGTACGTCCTCAAGATCGCCAATTCTTACCCACACGCCCAACTGAACCAAACATTGATAACTGCAGCATCACGCACATTCAACGGGAATGCAGAAACGCAGATCAGTATGCACGATGCTGCAGCAAAAGCTTCCGCTTACCCAAAAGGCATCGCGAATGTCGAGGTTTGTAGACCGGAAATCTTATGCACTTTTGCACATTTCTGGCCAATCTCCACCTCGCCGCCCTGGATATCTCCGTCTAGGCCCATCTCATTTGCCAAGGATTGCGACCGGCGGCCTCCATGGGTAGTACCGCGACACCTTAGAAATCGAAAGCTCTGCCGCCAGGCCAATTGGAATATAATCGTTGTTAGGTATTGATGTAACCAAGTGATACGGTGACAAGTCTGCTCTTCTTGCGCTTTGCCATCTTTCCAGGACCGTTCGAGCCTTCAACCCAATGCCCCCCCCCCCCCTTTCGTTGCTGTCCTTACCTTTTTTGTTTTCCAAACCGTCGACCGGGCGCCCAAAGCACTGCAGACATCCCTATCGAGACTCTGGCTTCTTCTACCAGGTATCATATACTATTCAAACACTGCTCGTAGACCGAGGCCCACAAGTCCACCTTTGCTGGCAGCTCAACTCGTACTCAGGCGAGACATTAGAAGTCGGTAAAAAGATGGCCATATCTGGAGCATAGCGTTAGCAAAGGTCACATCTCACAAGCTCGAAAAGAGAACTCACTCGTCGTGTCCGGCTGAACCGTATCGTTCGGGATCCTCGGGGTATCTGTCAAACTGGCTGGCATCACCGGCGCCTGCCTTGACCGGGGGAGTGTACGGCGCATCAATGTCCTTGCGAGCCAGCCTGTCCCATGTGACCTCGGTGAACCACGGGTGGTTCTTGACATCGTTTGGACCAGCGTACAGGTTACCCAACCGCTTGGTGAGATCCGCTGTGATCAGCTTCTCCAACAGATCCTGCGCATCCGGGTTGATATAGGCAGGGTATTTCACCTTGCCCTTGAGGATATTTTCGTAAATCTTCATTGGCGACCCGCTGTCCCAGAACGGTGTGTATCCGCACAGCATCTCGTATATCAAGATTCCCAGAGACCACCTAAGACCGGGGGGTTAGCAATTGTGAAAGAACTGCAACTTTTTGTGAAAAGGCCACCTTACCAATCTACAGATTTGTTGTAGCCCTTGTTCGAGACTACCTCGGGGGCCAGATAGTCTGGAGTACCACAAAGCGTCCATGTCTTGTCCGGCACTCGCTTGGCGAAACCAAAATCTGTTATCTTAAGGTGTCCATGCCGGTCGAGCAGCAGGTTCTCTGGCTTGAGATCTCTGTAGATGATGTTCCTCGAGTGCATATACTCGAGCGCTAACGTGACTTCGGCGGCGTAGAATTTCGCGACAGGGTTAGGAAAGCGCTGTGGAAAGGGATCAGCTGGGTTAGCTCGGGCCAGCAGGAATCAAAATCAATTAAGATTGCAACTTACCCCGGACTTTCTCAGCAGCGAAAACAGCTCACCACCTTCAACAAAGTCCATCACCATGTACAAGTTTTTCGAGTCCTGGAATGTGCCCCATAGCGTGATTAGGAACGGGTGTTTGACCTCGCCCAACATCTTCCTCTCGTCATTGGTGTGTTCGACCTGCTTCATCTTGACGACCTGCGCCTTCTTCAGCACCTTGACGGCATAGAAGCGCTGGTTGTGCTTGGACTGCACCAGGTGCACTCTTCCGAAACTACCAGTTCCCAACGTTCGCAAGATGTCAAAGTCGGTCAACGTATATTTCCCCTTGGTCTGACGGACCTGCTGGTCCGAGACCTGTTGTGGCATGCCGTGCTGCTGCTGCTGCTGTTGTTGTTGCTGATGCTGATGGCTCTGCTGTTGCTGCTGCTGCTGCTGCTGCTGATGTTGTGGCGGCTGGGGCGGGTGTAGCATCGACTGAGCTTGCTGCTGTTGAAGTCGCGCGGGATCGCTTCCGGGGCTCGGGTTCGGTTGGGAGGGTTGGGTCGGCTGGGCTAGGTAATTGTTGTTGGAGGTATGTCCGTTGTTCGAGCCGTCATGCTGAGTCGGATTGATGAGGTTGTTGATGCTTGGGAGGTTCTGTTGCGATCCACCTTGTTGATTGTAGTGCGGCTGGTGAGAGCCCGACTGGTTGGGTGGGTGGACAGTGACAGGATACATCTGCTGCTGCTTGGCCCCGTCGGAAGACGAGGTCAAATCCAAATCTTCCTGCTGCTTCAGTGCAGGCAGGGAAGGCGGCTGGGAGTTTGAGGAGAGAGACGATAAGGTAGTCGAGATGGAACTGTCGAAAGGCTTGGAGGAGGTAGGCGTTACCGGGCTGGTGGGTAGACTAGAGCCTTGAGAGTCTTGATTACCCTCCCTCGTCCGCTTTTTCTTGAGAAACCCGAGGGTAGGCATATGAAAGTCGGGGAAAGGACGAAGGGCTGCGTGCCCCGTGAGGAAATGGCGTAGAAGCGCAGGTCAAGGGCCCACGACGTTTGCAGTTGGATGATGGGGGAGGAACGGCCGCAAAGTGATTCGTCGCTCCAAGGGACAGCCCGGTTGCGCTGGTCGTGTCCTTTTTTGGGGGTGTGAGGTGAGCAGTGAATTGGCCGAAAGAGGAGCGCGGGGAAAGCTGTGCTTTTGCTTCTGTCCTGCTAAGGTACGCTTTCAAGTACAAGTGGAAAAGCTGCGCCTATTGTCGTTAGGAACAATGGGGCCAGGTTTGGCGCATACTTTTCGATCAAGGGGAAAAAGGTAAACCGGGATGGAAGGGAAGAGCGGGAAAGCTCTAACAGCATTCGATTCAAGGGGAAGAAACGTACAATTCTGAGAGTCCTTCAAAGTCAGGTACTACGAGCAGGGAGCAAGCACGCAGGTAAAGCAAACCCGTCCCAATTCAGTTGACCACGGAATGGCAATCGTAATTGGTATTTGGCCGACTTAAAAGCGAGAAAATCGGGAGCTTTCTATTTTCTTGGGAGGCTGCACCCAAAAAGTAGTGTGTAAGTTTACGCCGCAGATGGGAAGCTTAACCAATGAAGCAACCGAGTGCAGGGTCAAAGGGCGGGACAAGGCGGCACAGGTCCAGGGATAGAGGTTGTGAGAGAAGTGAGTGTAGTGTAGTGTAGTGTAGCCACAACAACAAAGGAGGAATCAAAGAGGGCGGATTTGAGGAGGAATTGTTGGAGACAGCTGGAATGGAGGGGGAAGGGCGGGGAGACGAACAGATGGATGATTCAAGCTGGCACACTGCTTCTTCTTCCAGGGGTCTGGTTGCGTCGTAACTTGTGGAAAGGTGACAAGACTCAAGACTCAAGAGGCAAGGCAAGGTGTAAGAAGGCAGGGCCTGGCAATGTGGGATGTATCCGGCCTGGTCTGATGTGGGATCTGGTCTTGCTTGGTCTTGGTGCGAGCAGGTGCTGGTCAGGTCGTTCGTTGTTGCTTTTTCCCTGGTCGGAAGTGACAGATGAATGGGCTCGAATGATAGCGGCGGCGGCTGCGTCTGCGTCCGCGTCTGAGGGTTTCGGGGACAAGGGCCCGCTGGATGAGTGAGCAAGGTGCGGGATCTCTTGCTTCGTCTGGGCGAATGGGTGAGCGGAGCAAGTGGTGACTGAGTCGTTGCGCGCACCGATAAATGGAGACAAGATGGGACCCAAAAGATTAAACGACGGCTCGTAGTAATCAATTGGGTTGTATTGGGGTCACCAAGAAGCTCGATTGAATGATGGTGTTCTTGGGCGTTTCGAGGGAAGCTAGGATTGAGGGATGAAGGAACCACAGGGACAGAGGATAAGGTGGGTAGAGGTAGAGAGAGAGAGAGAGGGGGACAAGGAAGGGAAGAGAAGAGAAAGAGAGAAAGAGGGAGGAGAAGGGCAGCCAGTGGAAGCTGAGGTCGATGATGATGTAGTAGCAAAAGGGTTAATCGGGAAGAGCAAAGAGCTACTGCAAGCTGCTGCGTACGGATGTCGGAGGGGGAGTGAGTAAGGCAAGGTAAGGTAGGTATGCTACCTACATACTACGAATACATAAGTGGGAAGGTAAGGTAAGGTTGAGCTTCTGCTGGCGGCGGCCGTGAAGGTGGACGTGAAAGTACCTACACATACGCAGTAGGTGAGCGGAGGCGGAAGTGGTTCAGTCTGGTTGACGCCCGCGTTTAGACGGGAACGGCGTGGGCAGGGAAGAGCATCGTAACCATTGGCAGGCCGAGTACGGCACCGTCCAATCGGTATCGAGATGGCACAGCCGAGGGCAGCACTCTACGAGCCCAGAGAGGGTCGAGAACAAGCTGGAAAGGACGGCCGATCCTGTTCCCAGTTCAGTCCATACCCCATAGCCATACCTAGTGGCATAGGTACATTGTGCAAAAGGCCTGGCTGGGTTACAATAGGAAGGGAAGAGAGACACTGAGAGAGACAAGCGGGAGGCAGCGTGCATGCATAAGAGCTGATCTTGGACTCGGTTGAACGCGGGGCATCCAACATGGCATGTGTGTATGTCTAGCTATCTGTCTGGTCTGTCTGAGCTGTCCTTGGTTTCTCCATCTCTGTACCCGTATATCCGAGGATTGTTCACGTCAGTTTCAACTGGCCAAGAGAGATAGAGAGAGAGATAGAGAGAGAACATTTGAAAGTCGTCGACTGGTACATGCTGTTCTTGCCCTGATGCCACGAACAAGGTACAAAGTGCAAATGGTGAGTCTCGCCTCTCCCCCACCAAGATCGAGCAAGGCGCACCGCAGCAATCGAGCAACAAGCCCAGTAGAGGTGGGGTAGGGGCAGGCCGAGTAACCCAACCTGAATCTCGACGGGGTCGTAGTGGCAGCAAACAGAGACAAGCTGCCGGGGCTGGCCAGCACGCTCGACATTGGACCGACATTAAGACTGGATTCCAACCTGAATCGAGCGAGCAACTCTACCCAGCAACACCGGATACCTGACCTCTCTCTCTCTCTCACCAATCTCTGTGCTTTGGACGAGTGCGGAAGTCTACCTAAGTGCCAGTGCCCGTCGGGTACCTATCTGATGTATGCCACAGGGTGCTGTACATACATATATTACCTAAGCTGAAGTTCCTACCTCAGATGCTGCAGTAAAGGTAGGTACCTCTCGGGAGGTACATGTCAAAGGAAGGCGGGGTGATATTCTGCCATGGAGCTCTTGCCTTCAGTTTGGTGTCATTTACCCCCATCCGGCCAGAGCAGCTGCCAGGTAAGGTATGTAGCTAGAGCGAATGACCCCTCACTCGAGGCGAATTGAAGGACCAGTGACGTGCCGTTGCCGACGACCTCACCTGAAATAGTGGGAAAGGGTCAGACGCAAGGTACCTTCCATTTTACCTTACCTTGGCCAGCCGCCAATCCAGGCACACCTGCCTCTACTACCATCGTACTGCCCCAATTGCTGTCAAACTGCGAGCCTCGACGGATTGACATTTGATTCCAATTCGTCTCCACCTCTCAAGTTCCCATCATCTTCACCAACTACCTCCCAATCCTTCCGCACTCGCCATCGATAGATCCCAAAGAACCACCCCCACGTCCACCACTAATCACATCCGCATTCCTCTCAGGCCCTCAACTCCAATCCCGCGATTCGCGCCAAACTGACACACGTAACAAGCCGACTGCTCACCGCTACCGTCACTCAACCTCTCAAACAAATCCCCCCCTTCCCAGGCACCTGTCTTGTCCAAACCTTAACCAACTTGAACCCCCCCGTCCAATGACTCCAAATATCACACAGACTCTCTTTCCTGTCCATATCAAGTAAAGCCTGGCCGCTTACATACCACCTCAATCACCATTCAGGAAGTTTATAACTCCTTATCCCGCCCAAAGTCGGCATGCGCAACATTTGAATCTGGGACTCGGCGGATCTAGATCTAGAACTCATTAGCCCCTCCATCTACATGTTTTGCTTTCCTTGTCTCGTCTCCCTGCCTAATCACCACTACCACCACAGTACCTCAAATCAACTGAAACAAAATTGAGGAACGCTCGCGCCTCGCTGGGGCGGGAGGCAGGAACTTGTTCGAATAAGTATAAGTATGAGCTAGAGCGGTTCTGTCTCTCTCGTACGGTTCCAACTTTCCATCCGAGCCCGGGCCTATCACTCGATTCCCCTTCCCGGATCCCGGGTCAACAACGCCCATTCCAATGGGAAATCCCTCCAACCACGGATACCTTTCGCCGGGAACGGCCGCGAAAGCTGGAGGCAGATCAAACACGCGCCACTCAACTCTGTCATCCTCACTACCTACTTCACTGATGCCAAAGTATCAAATTCCGAGCAGCTTCGTCCCCACGTCTGTGAGACCCTTGCATACAAATACACACAGTCTGCTCTTGGCCGTATCTCACACACGGTCACAGATGTTCCTTGGCGTACAGTCAAATATACCGTTCAAGCCGATGTATCGGTCACTTCCGAAGCAGGTCTCGAGCAATTATCCTCGGATACAACTCCAGAGAAATTGATAACCAGCAAATCCCCCAACACCACCACCCACTTTTTCGCTACCTTAACTTACACCTCTGAGGTAATCCTCCGGATGAAGCACTACAGTCTGACATATTGGCGCCATCATGACATGTCCCCCCACCCCCACCTTACACTATATCTCCAAGCTCGGTAGAATTCCGACCTTGTCGTCTGGACTTTAGATCTTTAAGCTCTCCGGCGACCGGGTCAAGTGAAAACTTCCCGCAGCTTTTGCCAAATTACATCTAGCTTGGTTTCTGGCAATAAGTAATCGCCCATGCTTAAGTACATACCGCCAATAATTCCGATGGTAAAAACTCCGGTCGGAATAATTAATAGTCATTCATTCCTCGGGCCGCACATGTGAACCACCATCAACCGGCCAACCGTCATACAATACAATTGAATTCATCTCAGACTGAGTTATTCGTAAAGCGAGAAGCATGATGTGGGATAGAAAAACGAGAGACAGAGAGAGAAAATAGTAACCATGGAAACGTTGGTTGCTTTCCCCCTCCTCCACCGCCTTCAACCTCCCCCATCATGCAAAAGTCATGACTTTGTGTGTGTTGCGGTGTTGGTATGTACGGTATCAGTCATCTTTTCCCGATCAGATCAATAGCTGCTTTGCCCCCCCTTTTTGTCATTCTCTCCCTCAAAATAATAAGAGATTTCATCCATCCCGACGGGCTGTTCCCCCCTCTGATTTTTTTCCCCCACCATCAACAACACTTGTTTAGAAACGATGTCTCTTGTCGTTCTTTGCTCTCCAGGCAGTGTAACCGACGTAGCCGCTGCCGAGGACGCTAAAGAAGAGGAAGACCTTGAAGAAGGTCCACGTCCAGCTGCCGCCGCTGCCGCTGTCCTTCTTGATCGAGGAAGATCCCTTCTTGCCCTTGCCGCTGCCGGGGGTCGTCTTACTGGTCCCCTTGCCGGTCTGCGTCGTGTAGAGGTTCTTGGCCTGCACCGAGATGATGTCGTGGTTGTCGCTGAGCTCGCCCGTCTCGGCGCTGAAGCCGAGGTAGGCGATCTGGGGAATCGCGGGGGGCTCGTTGGTCTCGAAGCAGAGGGTCCAGTCGCCTTCGGTCTTGTACTGCAGCTCCAGCTTGAGGAGCTTGTCCTGGAAGTATGTGACCTTGGCCTTGGTGGGCACACTCGCGTGGCGAATGCCGCGCGCGGAGCAGCCGGCGAGCTCCGTGTTCTTGCCATCGTTGTCCTTGTCGTAGGAGGTCTTGCCGTCGCCGAACATGGCCATGACGTAGGGGAAGACGGTGCCGGGGCGGTTGTTCTTGTATGTGTCGAAGAAGATGCCGAGGCCGTCAAAGTTGTCAGGGCTGCCAAAGACGGGTCCCGCCTGGCCGCGGTTCTTGGTGATCCACATGGCGAAGCCGTCGCCGTAGAGCTGGTTCTTGCCGTGAATCTTGAACTCGACCTCAATCTCCCAGTTGGTCGCTGTCAGAGGCACTCTCGAGAAGAGCCAGCCGGTCTGCGACGGGCGGTCGGATGTCAATCGGATGTAGCTGCAATCGTGTTCCTATGCCTTAGCCTTCGGTTTCTTTTCCCTCTTTTCTTTCTGCCACAAAGAAACATATCTCCAAGCCGATTCGATAGGGAAAGAGTAGGTGTAAAACGTACGAGTCCGTCCTGATGATTGTGTCTCCGCCAAAGTCGTACCACCGACTTGCCATATCGGAATCGAGGTAGGGCTATCGCGAATAGTCTCAGTAAAGTGCACTCAGGGGTTATGGTGGCGCATGGAAAGCGCGGGAGTCGCGAACCTGGCTTAGGGAGTGCGTTCGGAGCTAAACGAGAAAGTCAGCTTCATCGTTCTGTCTACAACATGCGCGCACACTCGTGTTGCAGCTGAGGGGGACAAGATGTTGGAACGAACCGCAATGCTCTTGACTTCTCCATCATCCGCCTTTGCGGTGCCCAAGGCGATTGCGGCCAGCCACACGGCCGAAAGGGACTGCTTGAACCACATGGCTGAGGTTGCTTAAAGCTCGAAACGAAGAGAGGAAACCCAAAAGAGAAAAGGAATTAGACGGTGATGCGCGTCGCGAACGAAGGAGGAGAAAGGGCCGCCGGGTGGTGCAAAATGGATAGAGCCGCAATGTCCAGCGACGGAGAGGGCGTCGTCGTCGTCGTTTCGGCAAAACGTGTCGAAGGGGGTTGTGGACGTCGTGGTGGTGGCCCGGTGGGTTTTGCTGGCTTGCTCGTGTGTCCCCTTCTCAGGCCGTTAGCTGTCCTCTTTTTTTGGCTGATGGATCCTGATTCCTGGGGTCAGCACGTTTTGGAGCTCCTACCCCTGCTGTACGCTAGAGCCTAGGTGTGCTTCAGGCCAGGCACCCTGCCATTCACCAACTAATACAGCGCACCTCCGACCGCTATTGGGTGGGCCCTGGGCTTCCGCTTTTCTCACTGAGGTGCGTCACTTCCAGAGGAAGGCCAGAACATCGAAACCCTGCCTCAGGCTTTTGCGCTTGCGCCACAGCAGCCTTGTAGCACCAGCCACTTCAACTTTTTTTCTCCCAGAGTCGGCTTCAATGCGAAGCTAGCCGGCCATTTGGGATCAATTTCGGCGCATCAATCGCCAGTTAAGAACGTCACTATTCTAGTCAATCCAGTGCAATTTTCTCCCTTTCCCTATTTCAACTCATACCCAGTCATACCGCAAGACTTGAGAAAATCAGACGAAAAAATGGAGTCCACAACTGTCAAGAATGCCGTCATGAAGCAGGTCCTCCAGGAGGCAAACCTGGCCAACGCCCGCGTCCTCATTGAGGTAAGTCACCCAGCCTTCCCGAAAGCCCTCTACGAGAGACCGGGGAGCTAAATACGCAATTGCAAATAGAAACTCCAAGAGAACTGCTTTGAGAAGTGTGTGCCCAAGCCCGGCAGCTCCCTGTCCAGCGGCGAGACGACCTGCATGACCTCGTGCATGGAGAAGTACATGTCGGCGTGGAACCAGGTCAACCAAGCCTACATTGCACGGATAAAGCAGGAGTCCAGCAACCCCAGCCTTTAAATCGACTCTGGCATGATGAGGAAACTACACTAGAGAATGTGTTCGTGTACGATTACTGTACAACAATACTGAAAAGGGGGCTTTGTAAAGTCCAATGAAGGCATTCAGGTCAGGGAAGAGATTCCTGAAGTAGGGAAAGCTTCCGATGGCGGAGTGATGCAGCATACTGCGTCAGGGAATCGGACATCAACGAAATGTACACAAGATTCGCGTCAAAGAGCATAACGAATGAAAGGGGGATGCGCCTAGACATGCTGCTACGCCGAAAGAAGAACGTAGATGCATATAGAGAAACGAGCCGTTGTATGCTTCTCAGGGTATCTTGTAGAGGTAGAAATTTTTACTCCGCCAGGCCCTTCTTCTTCGCCTCCTCCGCCTCGCGCTTTCTCGCCAGGTACCGCTCCTTGGCACTCGAGATCTCCCCCTCCGTCTTCCTCGTCTTGGTGACCCGCTCGACCTTTTCGCGCTCCGCGTCCTCCTCCTCGCGGGACCGTTTAAGGGCAGCCTCCAACTGCGCCTCGAGCATCCTCGTCTGCCGCTCCCGCATCGCGCCTTTGCCGCCGGAGCCGACGAAACCTGTGCCGGCGCTGCGCTCCGGCCTGCTCTCCCTCGGCCGCGCAGCCTCCTCCCTGACCTGCGCTTCCTTCTTGGCCCCGACGTTGAGACCGCCCCTGAGCAGCTGTCGCTTGTCCACCACCTGCCCGTCTTCGTTGACGGCAACGGCGCCGCCTCTCTGGTTGATCTCCCGCGCCACATCGGCCTCAGACTTCTCTTTCGATGTATCGTCTTCTTCTTGTACCGCCGGACCGGCCTTGGCCTTGTCCTCGGCCGCTCTCACAACCTCGGCATGCCTCTCTTCGCCCTTGTTCAAGAGATTCTTGTAAAAAGCGCTCATGCCGCCCGTCTTGTTCTTCTTGGCCTCCTCCTCCTCCCGCCTCCTCTCCTCCTCTTCGATCCGCCGGTTCTCCTCCTGCTGCTTCTTATACGCCTCCGTGACAAACTTTTCCTTATCCGCATACTCTTCGCCCTCAGCCTCCCGCTCCCTCGCAATCTTCTTCTCCTCCGCAATCAGCGCATCCCGTTTCCGCACGTCGGCCGCCGCGAGCAGGCTCTTCATGTACTTAGGCTTCCTCTCCACGTCTTCCTTGGTCGTCTTCTTCTGCGGCTTAAACGATTCGTACACGCCATCGTAGTCGTACACGCTCGGGTCGAGCTCCTCCGCCGCCTCGGCGTGCTTCTTGGACGTGAGCGAGCCCGAGAGGTCGCCAAACATGGCGCTCTCCTGCTTCTTGGTTCTGCTCGCGGGCGGTTGTGTCGGCAGGGCATTCTTGCTCTTGAGCTTGCTCTTCCTCCCTCCGCTGTCTTGTCTGCTGGAAGAGGAGTCGACTTCAAGACCGCCTAGCTCGTCTAACGACTCGATCTTGGTTCCTGAGTTGGGTGCATCGTTGTCAGAGTCGTCGTCGCCGCCGCCAAACGCTGTGGCGCCAAATGGCTTCCGTTTTCCAGGCGCAGGTTTGGATGCGCCGGGCTTCTTGCCTAAGTTGAGGCCGAACGATAAGCCTGGTTTGCTCATTGTGTAATGTGGTGATGTTGGGTTGAAGAATAAAGCCAAGGCGAAAGGTGTGTCGCGCAGTTCAGGCAGATTGTGCACGGTCCACCGGCACATCCACTAATGCATCCGACTGCTGTACCCCGGCTTCCTGCCGAAGCCGCAGTGGGGCCGGCTTCGTCGGGGAGCTTATATCAATCAGTCAACGACACGGCCAAGGTCGGCTTCAGCATCGTTATATCATCCTGTTCGAAATCTGATCACCGAATGCGGAACATTCATTGCAATACACATGACATATTTGACTATTACTTTGATTTCGTATGGGGAATCTATGGAACGTAATTCTATCTCATAAATAGGTGCTGGGTCTCGCACCGCTATTAAACCATTCTATTTACCCCTGCCAATTTGGTGCGTTTGGTTACGACTACGTCCCAAAGCTCCAGGCGTGGGAAGATGAAGCCAAAACTCCGAACGATGCGTTCTCCCCAGCTCTTGGTAGAGACTCCAAATGTCGTGCAACGTGGTGATACTCAAAAGCAACAAAGGGAAAAAGAGAATTCACAGCCGGACTCGTCCTTCGCTACTACCGCCACCGCCAAACCATCGTCGAATGTCAGACTCGACCCCGCCACCGTTACCACTGCCGCTACCGCTGCCTGGCTCGTCATCATCGCCACCCATCCACTTGGGTTTCTTGATGTCCTGGAACCATTGTGGGGGCTCAAAGGTGTCCATCGTGTTCTTCATCCGATGGCCCAGAGACTCGAAAAAGTTCTGATCCTCCTCTGGCTCATCACGGTACGGCCTGTTTCGGGACGATTGGCCCGATTGACGGTTAGTAGTGGCCCGCACAGGAGACCTTGCTGGAGAGGAGGCGAGGCCGTTGCGTCCGCCAGGAATCGTCAGGACAGGAGCGGATCTCCCGCCCGACTCCAGCCTAGCGAAAGCCTCTTCACGGCGACGCAAGGCAGAGTTGCCGCCCAGCTCGCGCTCAATGAGATCGCGACCTTCCCTCCATGACCCTGTGCCAAAGACTCGTCCATCGCCGTTCTCGTCATCATCATCGATGAATTCGCCGCCGAAGCCAAACATGCGCTTGACCTTCCCGTACAAGCCAAATAGAGTGGCCGCCACTGGGAGCAGTACAAAAACGGGGAAAAGGTAGTCTGCCCAGCGGCCCAATGGGGTAAAGTTGACCAGCGTCCCGAGGAAGCCATAGAATCGAGTCTTCTTGTAAATTTCGCCAGATAGGAAGGTCATAAAGTTGTATGACAGAGGAACACTGAGCTTCGCAACTTGTCCGGAATACCAGAATGCTGATTCATAAGCCGTATTGCGCTTCACGAGCGCACGCCCGCGCCAAGTCTTCACCTCCGTCATGGTGATAAACGTAGCCGCACACATGTAGAGTAGCCAGAGAACCGAGATAAGTTGTCCAGCGAAACCAACTTGGCCCTTCTCTCCGACCCAGTGATGGACAACGGTTAGACGGATGACGGACAGCTGAGGGAACGCGGCCTTGACCAGCTCCGACCAGATGATGAGAACCGAAGCAGCTGCCAGGAACACGCCCAAGGCGATGCAGGCATAAGGCTCAAAATGGTAGTAGTAAATATATCTGGAGTACGGCGTGTGGACGGTGAATCGATCCCAGAACCCAGCGTGTGGTGAAGGGGCGGCAAACGTCAGCTTCTTGGAGGCGGCGGAGTCGAGAATTGCTTGCGTGTCAGAGGCATCCTTCAACAAATCGTTCCACTCGTTCACGTAACGGGACCGTGTGTGGCGGGCTCGCATCAGCTTCCTGGACAAGTCCGCCATGAACTTCTCCGTGATAACGGTTGGCAGGGCGCGCGTGTCGCCAACAACGGTGCGAGGCTGGGATTCGGGCATATTGGCGCTTTCAACGAGCTCGTCGATCCACTCGCTAAATTTGACTGCGCTGCCAGTCTTCCGACGGCCGAGCTCCGATACTTGTAATTCGACATCCTCCAGGTTCAGCAGGGAATCCTCCATCTTTTCGTATAATTTCGGTGCACGAATCTGTAGTCGACGCAGTCTGCCGCTAATAGATGCGTACCGAAGTAGTCGCCGGGGCACAGAGACCAAGCCGTGTCCCATGAGGTATATCGCGAAAACTAAGCCGTAGAAATATGCGAGTGCCATGAAGGAGGCTTTGAACTCGAAAGCGCCGACGCCGTATCTGGCGAAAAGGTACGTGAGGCCGATGGCAGCAGATCCGAATACCATCGCATGGTATTGCGCATTTTGACGGAGTGAGTACTTGAGACAGTCTTGCGGTTCGCGGTAGCCGGAGTCGGAGTATTCGCCAAGGATGGGGAGGATGAACCTGTAACAAATGTTTAGCAAACTGGCCAAGGGGAACAACTACGGCGAGCCACGCACCATGTCAAGGCAAAAGTGAGCCAGTAAGTAATCCTCCACGACACCAGCAGCAATCGCTGGGGGAGCCAGATACCGCGCGTGGCCTCATCGTCGGTCCTAGCGCTGGAGGCCAAATCGATCGGAACGAGCAGTACCATGCACGCGGGCAGCCATAATGCGAAGAAGATGGGAACCAGGTAGAATGCGGGAGTTGTTCGCAAGGGTAGGAAATGGCGCAGAATCAGTAGGACGATGACGGAAATGACGAGGAGCGCAAGGAGCGCAAAGATTTCCGATGGCACCGGCGACGAGGCGCTCACGACGTGGAACATTGTGTCGTGGTCGAGACAGCGTCCATGAGGCGCTGCGTTTCCAACTTGTATCGATCTTTCGAAGGTTGTCGTCGCAGATGTTGTATTCCTTCCGTTGTGGGCGGGAAAAAAAAGAATTACGTTGGGTAGGAAGGCTTCGTAATGCGCGCCGGAAGACGGGGGAACATCTGTAGGCTTCCGGAAGACTCTCCAAGAAAGCGCATGCGCACCCTCTGCGGATAGGAATGTTTTGACACAGGGGATCAGACTACAATCTACGAGGACCAGGTCATGTGCACGGACCCGGGGTGTTGGAAGGTCCGCAAACGAGCGGGTTTACGTCATCTGCACTACACTCGCAGGTGTCCACCTTGTGTTCTTCGCTCCAGTTTAGTTGATGAAGACCTTCCGGGTCCCAGTCGTCGCTCCCGGCAGATCCGCTTTTCCTGCTGAAGCAGCCGGTCTAGGCGCGGGATTGTACTTCGGATCAAGGTCCCTTCCCTGCTATCGAAAGGGGGAAGTATTCTTAGAAGCCACGATTTGAAGATCTCTGTTTTCGTTGGTTTCATTCAATGTGTCTTTCAACATCGAGTGCAAATTTTGAGGTGTTAATGTCTATTCTATAATGCCGGTCTCCCTCTTGGTATTGGGAACTATGATTATGCCGCTCGACAGATTAATCCCAGAAACAATTCGGCGTTGTAAGGTAGTTGATATCTAAGAGACAGGGAACAATCTCAGTGCTACTTCGCTTCCTGGAGGCAAGCTGCTTCAAAGCCAAATTGCTCTGCTACGCCCAAATAATACATCCTGAGAGCAACTTGAACGAGGCATATCAGCATCGAGTTGTGATAATTGCTTTCTTTATCAGTTTCGGCAATCGTTCACAACAGCCAGAGTTAAAATGATACGAGATCCCTTAGTTTCAAGAACACGAACAAGAACCAAAGCTTTGAGAACGGCAAGTTGTCAGATTTCAGCATCAACTTACGCAAGTACGGCCTATACGCATCGTTCTTAGTTCCCCATTTTCAGTCCAACGACCTACTCCAACCTACGTAGGATATCTGGTACATGAGTATGGCTGTATTTAAGACTTGCCAGGGTTTCTCTCTCGTTTACCATCAACCTACCGAGTCAATAGTAAAATACTAAACGTCTGTTTCCACGTACACCTGCGCGAAGCAGTAAAGGTGCGGTGGGAAGGCGGCTTCAAGTATCTCAGCACGCTTAGGTAGGTCACTAAACACGCTCAAATTACCACAATACTCTCACCCTGTTGGGAGTAGCTCAACATACGCAGTCTACGTCTCGTACGGGTGGTAATATCTCCAGTGAGGTTATCGACGGAGGTAGATCAACACTTTTGAGGGACCTTGTCTCGCAGACTTACAAGACAGCCATCGAGTTACCATCCCGTCATCAACCCGCCTGGTCGAAACTCATCGCGAACAGAAAAGGTCCTCGATAGACTACAAGAGTCACTACAAACCCCTTGAAGTCAACTCACTTTTGTGCAAACAATCACATTCAAAGCCCTCCAGCAAAAACTGTAAACAACTAAACTTGCATTTGAATTCCAGTCGTTCCCCCCGGTTGCCTCCCTAATCCAGGATATTCACAATATCAATACACGTGTAAAGAGTAAAGTTTTCATGCGCTCGTACTCTCTTACTTCGACAATCCCTTCCGCCACAGGCGCTCCCTCCTCCGTTGCCGCCTAGACACCAATTCCTTTTTCGGCTCCTTTTCGCGACTCCCGCCGACTCCCAACTGAGGCGTACTGGGAAATTTGTAGTCAAATCCCGATCCCTTATCCCCCCCAACCGTCATCCAGATGAAAAAGCCCAAACCCGACCCGTTGTGCCGCCGCCGCCGTCCTACCTTACGGGATGTGATGCTGGAACCAAGAGGGAAACCCCTTCCCCCAATCCCAACTCCAGAACGCAATCACCGCATAAACAGACCGGAGAAGGAAGAAGAAAAAACATTGAAATAGAATAAATCTTTTTTGTCGTGAAGAACGAGCTTTTTACTCCCAGCGACTATGAGCTTTTCCACTGAAAGAATAAGGCAGAGGGATGCAGGGGAGCGACCTCTTCCACGCTTCCGAATGTATAGACAAAGTATGCAAAACCAAAAGCCAGCGTCTACATTAGACCCCCTCGGGAAGCAAGTCACCATGGCCAGCCCGCCCAAAAGAAGTCCAACGTGCGCCATATGACTTCTTTGCCCACGCAAACCCCAGTCAGGAGTCGAAGAGACGTGAAAGCTTATCTGGCGCCACCAAAGGCAAAGTTGCCAAAGACCCCGCCTCCCCCGCCTGGGGTCATTGGTCCCATGGAGATGCCATTGGTGTTGTGTGCTTGCGCGGCAGGCGTGCTCGCGAGACCGACACTACCGGTATTGGGCGTACTCGGCCCTCCATTGTGCTGACCATTGGGGCCCTGATTTTGCGCCGAATCTTGGTTGCCACCGTTGTTACCGAACGGCAATCTCTCCAACACCAGGAGCTCCGGAATACCCAACCCCCAGACCTTGCCCACATGCTCTTCTGGAATCTCCCCATTAAAGATCTTGTCGCGCATCTGGAAAAAGACCTTGCCCGTAAGCAGAGAGTCTGAGCCGGCCTGATGCGCATTGCCCACGCGCTTGATCTTGAGGGAGTCGGCGATATTCTCGAGGCCAGACTTGTGCTCAAACTTCTGGAGGATATCGGCGCTGCTAGGATCGCTGGGGGTAAGGAGCCCAGAGTTGTGAAGTCGAATGGCGTGCTTCATCAGGTGCTTGACGTCGTAGGCCGACGGGAAATACAGCTTCATGACTTGATCAAAATCCGATTCGTCGTTAGGGAGGTCGTTGCATGTCAGCAGCTTGGTAAGGTAGCCAAAGTCGTAGCCTCCGTGGAAGGAGATCCACTTCACGTTGTCGAAGCATACCAGACCGGATGGGATGAGAAGGGAGGCGAATTCGTGAGGGTCGATGCCGTCTCTCTCGAGAGACGCAAAGTCAATTCCGGCACTCGATAATGATTCGATCGACTTCTCGTTATACATGTCGTCCTTAACGGAGAACTTGAAGTTGAACTGCCATGCATACGGGAACGGCCCTTGCGATGCTGCTCTCCGTTGAGCAGCACTCAGCTCAATGTCTTGCTGCGAGTTTGGTCTTGCTGGCGGCGTCTCGCCATCCTCGTTGAAAAGCGTCAGTCCGATCTGGATGACCTTGAGCATGTCGACGTTGGTGCGCAGACATTGGTAGTGGTAGTCACTCTTTCCTCTGAAAGAGCCCATTGGCCGTGACACGACGCCTGGGAATTCCGTGTCCTGTGATGTGTACTGTCAGCCTCAATCCATCATCTAGAACACCTAGCATATCTGCTAACCATAGCAATGTACGGGTACTTGTCGACGAGCTCCCGTAGTACCGCCATCTCCTCGTGAAGGTTGTGTTTCCACACCTCCCTTATTCTACCCTTGTTCTGCGTCGTCCGCGCCGGCGCCGCGCCATGATCGAGCCCAAAATTATGTTGCTGCTGCCCGTGCTGCTGCTGTTGCTGCAAGCTGGCCGCGTGCGCAAAACCCATCCGCGCAGCATGGCTTCCGAGACCGGTGTCGGCGCCGAGGGGAAAGCCACCGTTCAGACCGGGAGTACCGCCGAGGACGTTTCCGTTCGAAGAGAAGGCGTTCATCTGAGCGGCGTTGTTGATGTAGGAAGGGTTTGCTCCTAGAGGGGGTCCATGATTCGGGCCGTGGCCTTGGGCGTGGGAGGGGAACTGTTGGTGGTATGGCGATATGGTATTGGGCCCGCCAGGGAACCTAGGTAGCTGTGGCGGCATAACAGACTATGCCTCTCGAGAGGTTCGTACACTGAAATCGAAAGTTCACCGTGTCGTCGGGCAAGGTCGCGTTGGGTTCTGAGGGGTTGTGGACGGTCCACGGCCCTGCATTTGCGTCTGGAGATGCGAGTGAGGGACGAGGTGGTTGGCAGTACAGAAGCACCTTTGTTCTTCCCCGCTGATGGTCGGATTGGCTCGTTTTGAATGTACGAGAAGGGCGATAATTTCGAGAGGGGATAAGTCGTCGCGTCGAGTGATGCTTGCTGAGTGATGCTGATCGTCGTTCTGGGTTCGTGCGGAGCTAAAGCGCTGGGGAGAACGTCTGGTTATCTCGGATTTGGACAGAATGTGTGGATGAGGCCCGAAGGCTTGCTCTGGTTGACCGACCGTGGAGGACGAGGGGTGGTCTGTGCGAGACCAGAGCCCGCCAGGTACGTACCACGGTACTTTCCGCCGACAACATCTCAAAGATCTCCAATCAGCTTCGCCCCAACTCGACTGACCACCACCAAAGAGTCCATTGTTGTACGGCAAGACGACATTCACACAGCAATTATGCAGCCAACGAGGTAATTGCTCTCCAAAGCGCTCAATTGATATAGTGAGATGGAGAGCAGACTGCTGACGCCCATTTGACACCAGGTTAGCGATGGCGGCCACCCGCGGCCAGAAGCCCAACATCACCGGCTTCGACATGAGAGCCTTCAAGGAGGCGGCCGGCCAGCCCAGATACGACCCTTGGGAGAGAGCGTGAGTGGCACTTGAGCACGAAGCCCCCGACGAACACCGCGACATCCGCTGACAATGGAGACCACAGAGAGTCCTGGAGATACAAGGGCCCCTTCACGCGATTCAACCGGTTCAAGGGATCCTTCCCCGGCCTCGGCATCGCGACCGTCGCCTTTGCGGGCTACTGCGCCTACGAGTACTTTTTCTTGACCGACGACCACCACCACGGCGACGCCCACGGAAAGGACCACCACTAGATTGCCGAATGGATTGGTTGTGGGGGAGACGGAGAAGGGGAATACTCCGCTGTACATGTACCTCTCGAACCGGCAGACCGGCTCGCTGGAAGGATTTAGATGAGGATGAATTTTGTTTTCCGCTTTCAAGATATCGTGTGACTCTCAAGAGTGTTGTGAACAACAGCCTGGCTTTGATGCCGGTGGCTAATTGTGGATATGTCAGAGCGTTGCCCGCTGCCGACTCCAACCGTCAGGTCGATGAGAAGGAGAAAGCCTGACGAACACGCAAAGTCCGATTCTGAAAGGCTCCATTGGTCTCACTGGTAACTGTGGTATTGACCGTGGTTGCTCTTCTTGTCTGTATAGCCGCTTGCCCCTCCAAAGTCGACGGGGAAGCTGAATGGGCGCATGGAAACGGGCTACCACCACTTGCTTTCCTCTATTCTCTGATCAGCAAGCTATCGCCCATTGTCCTGCGGCGCGACAGACAGTTCCTTCTAGCTATACGCGGGCAACGGCATCACAATTTAGAGCATTGATCATATGATGTTTTGTTGCTGAATCTACACTACGTACACAGGTACTCAGGAAAGCTCGCCATTTGCGAATACCTCTATACGTAATGATCATATGGTATACGAAATAGACTGAACATCAAAACATGACTGAAGCAGACCATATAAGAGGAGTCCAGTCTGACGCTATTGCCAGAAGCGGCCCATCCCCAGATCCACGCAGCGGGCCAAAACGTATTTACGAAAGGAAGAGATGAGCAGGCTACGGACCTTAGAATCTCAACCATCAGCCATGAACACTTGCTTGACTTGCATTCTCCTAGTGAATCACGACAAATCGCCACAGAAAAGCCTAGAAAAATAATAGAAATCACCACTCTGCCCTCCCAAGACCACGTCCTCTTGGCACAGACACCCGTTTCCACCCATCATCTCATAATTCTCACCTCCCTCTCTCTTACCCGTCCAAGCTTCCTTGGCCTTCTCCCTCCCCAACGTCAGCCTGCCAATCTGAGATTAGGTGCTTACATTTTTTCCGTCTCGACACAACCCTATTACTCCCATAGATTCGATTCGGTCTTACCCAAACATGTCACTAAGGATGCGTGGATGTCACAACGAGGAAATATTGCAGTAGCCAGACAGATTTCTTTCATTCTCTACCAAATCGTCTGCCAGTGACGAGGTATATGCCCCCATGTCCGCTCTCAAAGATTTCAACAATGCCAGCTCATTGGTATCGGTTTGTCCCATCATGTCCAAAGAAACTCCTAACTCATGAAGAAGAGAATATGAACCCCAGGAAACGCCAGTCATGCCGCGGAGGATAGCTCGCGCGGTTGGGGGTATGCAGATCACACATGACGACACAGTCAGTCAAGTCTAAGCCCGTTGACGACGTCCAACGCACTGTCGACACACGACTCCAGCTCCTCAACACGATGCTTCAATCCACGGTTCTCGTCTTTCAGCAGACTGACCGTATCCCACGCGGCCCGCTGGTCCTGCCCGCGGCAGTTCGAACACGATGCCGCGCCTCCCTCCTCTTTCGCAGTGTCGCCTGTAACCCCTCTCATAAGTTTCTGGAAGACGCTTGCCTGCTGTGGTGACGGTTTCGATGTCGGCGGCGGCCGTGAGGTTCTCGGAGGGCCGAGCGAATTGGACTTTGATGGGGTTGCTGATGCCTCCGATATACTGCCCTCGAACACGCTGGGTGCGGCGGTGGTAGGACTTCGTGACCTCGAGAAAACGCTGGCGTCCTCGACGCTCTCCTCGTCCGTGTCGAATCCCGCGCTCTTTCTCCACTTTCTCCTGGCCTGGTCCTCTTCGGCGCCGAGATCTTCGGATATTGACGATCCCTCGGAAATCGGACGATTCCTTTCACGCATCGCCCTCTCCTCTTGCCTGGCCTTCTTCTCCGCGTTCAGTTCGGTCATAAGCTGTTGCATCGACTGTTCCTGCTCGGCCACCTTGGTTGCCATGTTTTCAAGTTGGACTTTGAGGTGTTGGATCCGTGTGTCCGCCTCATCGTTTTCTTCGTTTTGAGCGTCCTTTTCGACTCGTAGTTCTATCAAGGCGGCATTTTGCCTTTGATAGGCGGTTTGGAACTTTGTTAACAGGCCAACGGCCGTAGCCTCTAGGTTTTTGAAGGCCGCAGGCGAGAAGGCGTCTCTGTGAGTCGGAGAGGTAGGAGGGAAGAGCGCTTCCTGGATGTTCATAGACAATAACTCTTCATCCTGCTGTGGGCTGACTTGTGTTGGTGTGTTCTTGGAGAAGGGCGAGCTGAAGAAGGCGAACCGTGATGTACTTGGCGAAACTCCTTTGGGTGTTGTCTCCGTTGAACCGGTTTGTCTTCTGCGTAGCCTGTTTGTAGGCGTCCCCTCTATCGTATCGTCGTTCGTCTTGGCTTCCTCTGTATTGTTGGGAGATCCACCTAGCCAGCCGCTCAGTATGCCTCCTCGAGTGGCATCTGAAGGCTTCCTGCTGTCTCCCGTGAGAGGCATATTGACCGACAAGGGGCGGCCAGACCCTCGCTCAAGGGATGGCGAGAAGGTGACTTGTGGGACGGATTTGCTGGTAGAAGGGAAGTTTGGTACTGAATGCTGTCTCTGGTGACCAGAGTGTAGTCGAGGAAAGCTTCGATCGGCTCCAGACGAGCTAATGCGACACGGCTCGGGCTGGACAGGCGGGTTGGTGTTTAAGGCAGCACCGGGGGTAGCGCTTGGGGAAGCAGGATCGTCTTCTGGATCAACGCTCTCAGGCCCATGTGCACGACGTAGAGTTTGAGTCTTGTCCATTCCAGAGGACTTGGTTGGGCGTGGGAAAGACATCGGGGAGTCGGGTGTGGAGGCGGCGGCGTGACGGCTTAGCATGATAAGTTAATGTTTCGTGTGGGACGGGCAATATGTGTCTCCCAGCTTGAGTCTAGCTGTACGGCCGGGGGTATCGCGGGCTTGGGTTGGCAGCCAGACCAAGAACGTAAATGGATCGACTCGGGCCACAAGCAACGGAAGGGGAGGGGCGGACGTCGCGAGCTAGGAGCAACCTAGAGTCAAGACGGACTTTTTCGAGGAAAGAGCGTTGGAACTTTAGGGTGGTCGGCTGGTGGTGGTCGCCCGCTCGGTAGGGATGGATCGAGCTGGGACAAAGGGGAGTGCGAGTCTGCGAGACTTTTTGGCGTGATGAGATGCCAGGTCCCCCTGCAAGCGAGAATGAAGAGCGTCGGTCGGACTAGGGAAAGTTGACAGGCGACGGACGGTCAAGCACAACTCGCATGAACCTCTTGTTGGAATCGATGAAGACGGCCCTTGGGTGCCCGGTCCTTGCAGACTTGCAGTATAGTGAGGTCGCACAGGGATGGTCGCACAGAAAGTAAAGGTGCGCAACCAGCCGCAGATCGTGAACAAAGTGACGAGAGCTTTCGGCTTGGAAGGCGTCGGCGGCGCGGGATGCTGTAAGCCGTCGAAGCTGTCAAAGTCGCAGGTGAGTACACGACTGCGCTTGTGCCTGAGAGGCTAGTCGCGATTATCCCGATCCAAGGCTTTATAATACCTATTGATATTCGGACTGCTTCCTCCAATGTTGTGACTATGCAAAAGTGTCGGGGTCACTCTGTACGAAGTATAGTACAGGCATAAAAAAGCGGAGATATTGGGGTGCCCGGTCCAGCGTTGGATATCGGTCAAAGGAAATGTGATAGTAAGAGTGGATGGACGAGCCTCCGAGTCAGCATGGGCGTACAGATAGGCAAACGTCGTTTCGTTTCGATTTGTGCGTACGTATCCGTAGTTGCGTAAGGTACTCTGGAGGGATGGATATCAGACAGGAAGTATCCGTCAGTGTTGATGCAAGCGTGCGAGGGAGACAAAGAGTGCGGCCCAAGAGTTGTGAAGCTGCATATAGCCGGTACAATGTATCCGTGGTATGTGCAGGTGTCGAAGAACCGGGGAAGACCCCAGGTTTGACGCAGACACAGAGGGAAAAGGCGTGTCTGTTCCCACGAGGCCGGCGCTGCAGGGGGCGTCGACGTTATGACGGCGAGTGACGGAGAAGAAGAAAAAAAGCAAATAGCCTTGATTTTCCCCTTTCGATGTGCACAGGACTGAGGAAAGAGAATGGAAGGTTCAGGTCGACAGCCACCAAGACGAAGGAGAGAAAACAAAAAGAACGCCGGGAGGTCCCTGATAAACAAATCATAGGACCCGGGCAGGAGGCGACGACGCGGGCGACGTCAACATCCAGCAATTGGCGGTGGTTGGGCGGTCTCCATCCCGTCTCCAGCAACTTGGCCGTGGAACCCGTCGACCCGATCACCATTTGGGCAGTGAAAAGCGGGCCGGCAGCGAGGTACAGGCTGGCAGGTCCAGATTCCGTGGCTCTGAACAGTGAAGTGAGGCGGCCCTACAATCGCCATCCAGTGCGTCGTCACTTGACCATGCCAACGGACAACACTCTCTCCTCGTCGTCTTCCGCCATTTCTCAAAGTGTCCAACGCACCGCCGATTCCCGAACGCTCTTCCCCAATTGATGGTCTTTTCCCTTCCTCTTTTTTTTTATGGAGCACGTACCGCACGTCCCCGAGTCCGTGCAACCAAAGGTACCTTTCTCTTGGACCCTGGAAATCGTATTGCAATTCGACATCAAAAACCACCAGATGATTCCTCACCACTTTGTCGTGACTCTGGCTTGTGCTTTCCAACCGTGCCCATGCCCGTGCCCGAGAGGCTTGACATCTGAAAGTGCGATGAGATGTAGACAGGCACAAACACATAACTCACTCAAAGTGTACTACCTACTTGTGTATCTACACAATACGGATAGAGGCATTCCATTCCCCGCGTAGGAATAGCAATCGGCTGCCTTCATCTACCGGAAGATCGGCGTCTAGAGTCCGTCCTCGCAGATCTTCTACACCAACATGGAATGCAACCCCAAACTAGCGAAACCTCCAATCGTCCCGAGCTCCCGAATTCTAACGTTGGAACAAATCCCAAACATGGTAAATCGCTAATTCTGTAGGGCACACGTCCAACTATGAACACCAATGTTCAAAGGGGGCAAAGCAGGCGACTCAACCTTACTCACATTAAATCCTACTGAGAATAAGGTAGCTTAGAAGGGCGAACAAAAAACCCCCCCATCGACGGCTCAAGCCCGCCCTTCCTGCTCCATCCCGCCACGCTCAGGCATGCATATAGAAAAGAAACCACCACATTCCACATCCCAAATCAAAAAGACGCCTCAACCGCCACGGTCCATAACATCACGCGCTTCCCATGCTCCCTTCCTAACCCAGGCAGTACCATCGCAGTCTAAATTTTGCGCCCCTCGTGGAAATTCCTTGTCTCGTCTATATATACAAAGAAAATGCACATCAAGCGTCGAACACCGTCGGAACATCCTAAAAGGTCAACGAATGAGCCCGAGACTTGCATTAGAAGAGACCTCTCTTTTTTTCCACGCCGCCATTCCCTTGCACCAGGTGGCTGGGCCGTCCCGTAGATATTCACTCCCCCCCAGAGTTGAGGCTTGACCTCCTCTGGAAAAGAGACTGCCGCACATATCTACACTCTCCCTCCCGTACTGAATCAAGAGACAAATCCTCCCTCTCCCTCTCGGCCCCCCGCACGTACCATTCTCCTCCTCAGCCGGACAATGCTTGTACTTTCCAGGTTGGGAAGAGATGCTTTGGCGGGGGGAGGGGGGCTGGAACTTTACCAACGAGGTCGAAATGGGCACTGCAAAACTTGATAGGCTACTCATCAATAGGGTGTTGATTCGGTCAACTTCAGCCAGAAAGGCAAACTAAACCCACGGACTGCGATGTAATTCGCTCTTTCGCCGTCAACGACCGTCATGACTTAGGACCTGCTCGGGAAATACCACGTACGCGGAATCGCATTCGCTGTTTGGGTTCCTTCAACCTTGTATAGCAAAGTTCATGGTTAGCTTTATTTCTCTCTCTAGGGGATAGATCTTATCTGAGCGACATCGAAGCCTGTCCATCATCATTGTCATGGCATTGGTTGGTTCACATTCACAATCACAGCCACGATGGTTGGGAACCCAGCTGGCACAACGAGATTGAACAAGATTGGGTTTCAAGTGCCCACGTGGGGCTTTTATTCATGCCGGCCATACAGATACATCTGTACTGTACTGAGTGAACCCAAACCCGGCTCACGAGAAGAGCCTACCAAACCATGCTCAACCCAATAAGTGGTATCCCAAACCAACGAAAAACCCGACCCAGAAAGTACTCCTGCAGCCAACCGCTCAACATGCAGCTCTCCCCTTTTTCCCATAGGACCAATCCTTTCTTTAGTAGAAAGACTCGACCATGGTGTCCTTGAGCTTCGTGTTGACGTTGTCCGGGCCCAGGCCCTCGCCCAGTCTGAATACACTCTCGATAACACTGAGTTCCGTCGCCGTGGTGTCCAAACCGGTCACGGCCATCCAGTCGTTGACAACCATACCCGAACCGACAACGTTGCTACCACGGTTGACACTGCCGGCCACGAGGGGCACCTGCAGCAAACTCGACAGCTCGTCCTGGTCTTGAATCGACGTCTTGGGGTGCACGAGGCCGCCCTGGTTCGTGAGCGACATGTACGAGCCGACGAGCACGTTGTCGGCAATGGTCTGGCGGAACACCTCGACACCGAGGACGTCGGCGATAATCTCCTCCGTCTCGCGCTCCAGATCGGGGTGGATGAGGGCGATATGGTCGTTGGCAACAATGACGTTGCCGAGGGCGGAAAGACGCTCCTCTATTCTTTGGATGCGGACTTCATCTGGCAAGCTATTCCGGAGATGTTGGAGCTCCTGATCGGACGTTGTGTTTGGGACCAAAAGACCCTTGCGGTTGCTAGAAGCCGAGACCAGTCAGCAAAACTTGAAGCTCGCGCGGGTTGTGAAGCCGTATGCCCAAGAAACGAACCCTCCTAAAGGATCCATCGCTTGTTGCTTACCCAGCTGTTAACCGGCCGATGATGCGGACACCGGCGATGCTTGCCCTGCAGATGGGGATGACACCCTGCAACTCGGCCTCGAATACACTGTAGAAGTTCTCGCTGGCACCCGGGGCGACGAGGGCGTAAGAGTTGGTGAGAGTTGCAAAGCAACCAATTCTAAAAAGGAGCAGAAAAGTCTCGCGTCAGCACGTCTGGTTGTACGGTAAAGAGCATCGCGGAGGGTGCGGGTTGCTGGAGCAAAGGCGTGCAGCACAATGGCGGGGTCGATCCGGCGGGGTTCTCTTACTCGTTGGAATTCTCGAATTGCGCGCGCACCGCCATGATTGTGGTTGTTTCGGGGGATACTCGATTACTGATTGTTGAGAGGGTTTGAAGGTGACGAGACTTTTACGGCTATAAAGACTCGTAAAAGATGCTTCGTTCGTGAGAAGTGGAAAATAAAAACCCTTGGCGCGGTCGTGTGGAAAAATTGTCGTTCGTCAAGGATCTTGTCGTGAGGGTGGTGTTGATGATGGAATTTTTGCAGTGGCGGAAGTCGCAATTAATAAAAAGCGACAATCGATAGAGAGCAAGGTGGGGCAATTACCTTAGCTGCTCAGGTCGACCACGGGTGCCAGCCCAGCACCAGTTCTTCACCACACTCAATGGGCTCTGCCTTCTCCTTTCTGGGCTTTCAGGTTTGCTTTCCATTGAGGGGAGGGGCGCCGGGCAGTGCGGGGCACACCGAGCGAGCTGTGTGGACCCTGATTCGCCTCAAACCGCCCTGGCTGCACAAAAAGAGTCAATTGTCGCTATATGGCTGATGAGTCACCCCGCATCAGAACCACACTACCTCACATTTCCCCAGTTCCTATTACAAACCAAGCCATAACCTGCCCTTTCAAGGTCCCTTTCCGCCGCGGCTGCATTGCCACTGTGACTCTTCGTCCTAATCCTGCAATCTTGCATTCTAGAGCCGAGATAGTCTCTGCATAGGCTGACAGAGCCAGCCATTGGACTGTTCAGTTCCTGCCGCAGCAATATGCAACTGATGAATAGCATTTGTATCATCCCTCACCGTTTGAATCACCACATCAGTCACAGTCATAGCATTCGCCAATGTATTGTGTTACTATTATGCTAGGCGGGCTCTCTGGGCTTGCTGTCCGCCAATCTCCTTCAATTGACCCCCTTAACTCCCTCCTTACGTCTTCTTGTGCTGGGCCAAAAACTCGTCTAAATCAACATGTATCCGTAACCCCTTGGATGACATCGTATTGAAGACGGACCGCAGCTCGAACTCGTCCATTACGCTGACGAGCGTCGTGTAGGCTTCGAGTGCCAGCTCCTTTGACCACGGACAATGGCGAAGACCTCGAAAAAACACATCCCTTGCCTTAGATCTAAGCTGTTGCCTCGCGTAGCTAAACTTGATGTAGCATCGCCATAGATCAGGATTGGACCTGCATGTCGGGCTGTCTAGTGCCCGCTCAAAGGCTGCTTGTGTGGAGTACACGTTGCCCCTCTGCAGCTCATATCGAATCGCAAAGACACGGTTGCTGATGCTATCATTGGCGTTCGTGAGAGCGACTTTTCGGAGAATGTCACGAACAGGGTCTTCAATGCCGAACGTGGTTGACGCCCACGAGAACAGGCTCAAGAAGATTGTGTTGCGTGGAAACAAGTCAATGCACTGGCTGAGCTGATCTCGCAAATACGCACGCCGGAATGGTCTGCCTTGACGTTAACCTCGAGACATTTGGAGGAATTAGGACATGCTTACCCTCGGCTTGCATGGTGGTAAAGAAGCCTCGCAGCGACTTGAAGAAGTCTCTCATGCGTTGACGACTTGGTCTGACCTTGAGCACAGAGTTCTGAAGACGCGGTCCAGATTTTCTCCATTGCAGCCGAGATGCTTCCTTGCGCCTCTGATGCAGGCTCAGATCCTTCCTGGGCTGTGAGGTAGGCCAGCAATGCCAAGCTCTCGGCGGTAGCTATAGCTTCATCGAGCTGCTTCGTAGACATTTGATGCTCCAGAGTAGCCGATAATGATTGATGTACCTTGAGAAGTTGTGAAGGAGAGGGCGTGATTGCAAGGGCATTTCTCCAGGATTCGTCTGTCGCAGCACAGATACGCACCAAAGCTTGAGCATTATTCCCTCCGTGGAGTTCCAGCCAAGCCCAGGTATTCCATAACATTGAGCCATCGATGTTGTTGGAGGTCTAGTAGATGATCATTAGAGCCTGGCCGATAAAATATACATTGGTGTAGTGTTAGCACTTACGGTAATCAAACCTGTCGCTGAGCCAACAACTTGGAGACCTATTCCCGCGTTGCCGTTGGAGAACTCGGCGAGAGCATAGGCATTGTA
Source organism: Colletotrichum abscissum (assembly GCF_030869225.1). Classification (NCBI taxonomy): domain Eukaryota; kingdom Fungi; phylum Ascomycota; class Sordariomycetes; order Glomerellales; family Glomerellaceae; genus Colletotrichum; species Colletotrichum abscissum. The sequence continues at coordinate 108,021 of NW_026849987.1, read as the reverse complement.
TAGCCTGAGATTCGAGGGATCTTGCTTGATGAAAGTCTTTGCGCGCTTCTTGGTGTTGCTGGGATCATTGACAACTTCGATGGCCAGAGAGTACTCGGCCAGCTCCCGATAGCTTCTCGACTTCAGCAGCAACCGAAGAGTGCTGGAGACCGCTGCCATGGTGACGGGTCCGTCAGACTCTTTGGACGTACTGCTCCACCCGCAAAACGGCGAAAACCATCCGGGACCAGCAAACAGCAAGTCAGCCGACAGCGCGTACCGAGATGCATCTTGCTTGAAAATTGGAACCAGCTTGGTTTCGTCTAGGACGTCGGATTCGTTGGGGCGCTGTAGTACGTCCTTCTCAAACAGCCTCATATTGCTCATGATCACTGTGTCGTTCTCTGCAGCTTCCGTCCAGTCGCTGGTCCGGAATCCAGTGGGTAAACCGCAGAAGAGCAGGAAAGCATCAACTAGAGGCTTCCAAAGTGAGGGAACAACCTCTGACGGTATCACAAATAGTAACTCCTCAAGGTCAGAGAACATAACAACACGGTAAGGGTCATCCTCGAGGACATCGTCGGTGGCTCGTGCCGGGTTCCTTGAGTTCGTCGCTCGAAGCCTTTCCGTTGCACCCCAGGACTTGTACACGTCTCGCGACTTGGGGACAGTATCGTCATCTGTCCGGGGTTCCGGAGGGTCGACAACGCCATCCATCTGGACGTAGTGGTTCCACCCGAGGGCATTGTCTTCTCCTATTCTTGGTGACTCGTCTTCCCAGAAGTCTTTGAACGAACTGACTATCTGAAGTTCTGCCATGGTGTCGCAGACCGCTGGCCGTTGCAAGTTGAGTTCCAGGAGCGCTTGCCAAGCTGCGACTGCGAGCTCGCGGAAGCCAGCATCGTACATGAACCTGGTTGTTCTGAGGAATACATAGACCATCTGCTCGTAGCGCTGGGTCTCTGCGTTACTTGCGAGGCGGCTTGGCCCGGGCGACATTGACACCATGGCTTGCTTGTAGACGGTCTGTAATCGATTGACCATGAGGGCTTTTATGTCGTTGTACTGGAACGCAACCAAATTCGCAAGTTTGTAGTCAGTTCTAGCCTTCCACAGACAAAAGCTATCATCATGCTTCTTCGCCAAATCCGCCCATCGGCTCTCGAGCTTTGAGGAAGACCAAACCTGTGCAGCTTCCAGCATCAAGCCAAGAAGGAGCCGTTCCTCATCTTCGGGCTTCTTTGCGTGAGACAGGGCAGACTCGAACATTGATATCTTGATTTCTGCAAAGCTGTGAACCTCGGCTTTGGTGGCGTCTCGGTCCAGGCTCCCGCCTGCATCTAGCAGCACGTCTTGATGATTGATCAGTTCAAACCAGGCTTCAATGTCTCCAGGGTGCTCCTTGACCCGACGGGACAATTGAACCGACCGTTGTCTCAGGGGATCATCGGATCCGACGTCGAAATCGCCAGCTTCGGCATCTGAATCGAAGTCGATATCGCTGTCGGAAAATTCATGAGCCTTGGCCTTGCCTTTGATCGACCTGTACGCCGTCTTCTCATCCTCTGATGATCCCGGCGACTCGGCGCGCTGTCGCTTCGATGACTTGCTCAGTGGAACAAAGTCCTCCTCAGCAAGATGTACATCGGTACCACTGGGACTGCTGCGTACGCGTATACGAAACGGCTTTGCACGGTGAGTCTTGGATTGGAAAAGAGCTCGATCTCGCAGCGTCGAGGTTCCTTCTCCCGGCTGTCGAATACTGAAGCGCTCCTGCGGGCCGTCTCGATGAAGGTACAGATATCCACCTGAGCCAAGGACTCGTCCACGGCCACTGCGGCGGTACAGGGGCACGCGAGAACGATCATTGCCGCCGTATCTTCTGATTAAGGGGTCGCCCTTTTTGTCAAAGAAGAAAAGACCATCGCCGGGCTTGTCTTTCAGAACAGGTGCTACCTCGACTCTCTTGACCAGAGCTCGTTCTTGGCCGGGACTGCGACTCCGACTTCGTTTGCGATGTTGCCGACGATGCTCGGATTCATGCTTCGAACGGTCATTGTGGCGTCGAGACTCATGACGAGCTCGTTCTTCCTTGGGCTTCTCTTCTCTATTCTTCTTCCGGTCGCGGGAACGCTCACTTGAAGAAGGTGGTGCTGCACCCGGGGCTTTGGGCTTGAACGACGAGAACTTCGGCACCGTCAACTTTTTATCCCCAGGCTCCGACATATCGACGACACCGGCCCGCAGCTCACCGAATCATGATTAACACCGAGAGTGAACTCGGCGCCGCGGCTGCCTGCTAATGTAAGCGGCTGACTGGGAGTACGCCCTGATGTCCAACTGCGCAAAGTTGATGCGTGTGATGTGCTCTGATGGCTATTGGTTACGGTGATGGACCAGAACGACGTCAAGGATACCGTGGCGTAAGTCGCGTTGTCGGCTTGACGGTGGCGGAAACGGGCAATTGTCGGTACTGGAGTACGGAGTACTGTAGAAACGTGGGGGTTTGGCAGCGATCGACCTCACGCATAAGGCAGAAATTAGAACACAGAACACGACAACCTTAATCGAACGGTAGCAGCCACGCAGCGTCGCACCTCACCGTTAAAGGAACCTGGGCATGTGTGGTTTGGTTTTCGGAGCTACGGCTGGCATTGAGCGCCTTCAACGGTACGGAAAACTGGGTACAGGGATCGTGGCATGTGATTGGCTTGCCCGTCTTATGTAAGTCACCTGGGGTTCACTCTGCCTCTGCGAGTGGAAGGACCATGAAAACAGGACCAGGCCCAGGATTTTGGTTCTGATGGGCCTCGGCTCTGTCTCTGAATCCAATTATTCGGAAACGAGGACTAAACGGGTCGACCAGTCTGCTTCAAAATAGATGACAGGCAGGAATGGCGATGGCGATGGCTTTGATAGCTTTGATGTCGTTGTTGATGAGGGTGTCATGTCTTAATCTGACTGACACTGGCTGACTGCTCTTGGGACTAGTATAGTGCCAGTCAACATAGGATTAAGGCCAAAGCAATCGAAGCACCACGCCAAGTTGGAGGGTTGGATGGTTGGATGAAGGATGGGCAGAGTTCGGAACATTCCAGGATGGGGACGTGGAGAGCGACCCGTGACCGAAGACCTGAGGCGCTGGAACGGGACAAGGGTGGGATTCGGGATTGACAGTCGCTTGACTCACGCACCTTGCAAACGTGGGATTGGATACGGATTGCACTCGGAATGATGCCCTGAAGGAAGGCGGTATGGGGGATAAGTTGGCATCGGCGCACCGCACCTTGGTAAGCATGGTGAAATACCTTATACCCTAGATATGTGCCTTTGCTGCAATCCAGCATGTAAAAGGGCGGTGGAGGGGAGCGGGAAACCATGAATGAATCGGCAATTTGGGCAATGGAGGGACAGTACGTACTCCGTACTTAGGGAGTGGTGAAAAGATGAGGGACGGCCGCAATGGTGCAATCTCAGGGTCCTCGGTCGATCTGACCGTTTCGGCGGGAAATGCGCTAGGTGTCAGCCAATTACTGCGTCTAAATGTCTTACAGAAGCATCCACCCTAAGGGTCACCCGGTGCAAATGACCTCAGAGCCAAGAACGCCCTCCCACCGCTACGAATTATTTACACACTTTGCGGCACTGCCAAACTGTTCAGGGTGGATCACGCTCTTACAACTTACCGCGCGTGCCCCCGGCGCAAATACGGTGCACAGCCCAACCTGGCCAACCTTTGGTGTCCCTTGTGGCCCTTGGGGCCTTGGGGGGCATTCGGGAAAGTGGACGGGCGACAGCTCCATCTCGAGGCCTGCCGCACCTTCTAGCACCCGTCTGGGTATTTCGTACTACGGAGTAGAATAACCAAACTATCGGGGCACCTTGCGGCTCTCTCTCCAGCATCTTTTCAAGTAGATGGCTACTTTTATTCTTTTCCCCTAAACATCCTCCTCCTTCTCCTCCTCATCCTCCTCCTCCTTCTTTCTCGTCTTGCCCACCCTCCAGCGTTCTCCCCCGGCCCCGCCGTGTACACACCCGGCGACGCAGTATACACGCCAAGGAACATGTCTCGCCCGCGATAGTCATCCGCCTACACGTTTCGTCGCATCTGACACCGAACCCCACGTCGTGATCCTTTCTCCCGCCTCCCCAAACCTTGCGCTTGCTGTGCTCAAGGTTGTCTGCAGCCTTGGAACTTGGAACGCCTACCAAGTTCACTAGGTTCACGTGCTAAAACTTCAGCTTGCTTCAACCTAAAACCATACAGCTTGCTTATCAGGACAGCCTTCCCTTCGAGGCTTCCGCAGCTACCCCTGATCATCTTTTGTCCAAAGCCCAGATTCTAGACTACTTGACTGCGTCGAATGCTATCCCATCTTCCTGAAAGCTGCAAGCTTCCGCTCTTTTGCCAACTAACATCAACCTTGCCTGGACTGCCGCCAAAAGTTGCTGGTTGAGTCGAAATATCCAAGATTCGAAACAAACTCCAGAACTCAAACGGTTCGAGCCGTCTTCACACACACCTACTGCGTAGTCAGCCCAATTATGGCGGAATTACCGGACGACAACGCGCCTTCGGGCCCTCCCTCGCCGATGAGTACGCGACGACCGAGATTCGACTCTCGGAGAAGCTCGGTCGGAGGAGAGCCGGATGAGCGCTCCCCTCTGCTTCTGGGTGGCGCAAGATCAAGAAGGCGTCTTCACCAATCCGGTCCGGAGAGCCCAAAGTATCTGACTCCGGGCCTGTCAAGAAATCATAGCACTGCCGGTATGTCGTTCCGATGTTTTCACATGCTGCGTCTGTATCAGGAAACCGAGAAACCAAAAAAGGCTAACTTGCACCCTCGCTATCCCAGGGAGCATCAGAAGTTTACACCACAGTCGCAACCCGTCCTTGGGCCAACGCCTCTCACATGCCTTCTCCGACTTTCCCGATCCGATGAGCGAGTCGAAACGATCAATACAACCCAACGAGCGCGTATGGTACGATCAGTTTACATCCACCGACTGGGTCCATGATAATATCATCGATGCCCACCGAGTCAAGGCTCTGAAGATGCGCAAGGACTTTCGGGGAAGGTTATATGCCATCTTCGACGCTTCACAAGGATGGATTCTGAGTGCGCTATGCGGTTTCATCATCGCCCTCGTCGCCTACGTAGTCAACTTATCGGAAGCCACTGTCTTCGATTATAAGTACGGATATTGCGCGCGGGGCTGGTACATTAGCGAGAGAGTATGTTTTACTGCAACCAACGACTTTTAGGAGACGCTAACGCTGTGTATAGAATTGCTGTCCGAAGCAAGGCCCTTGCGAAGATTGGCAAACCTGGTCCGAGGTTTTGAGGTTTTGGCCATTTGGAGATGTAGGCACCGAATTCACCATCTATTTGGTTGGCTGCGTTAGCTTGGCAGGCATCGCCTGTGCCATGACCTTGACCACAAAGACCGTGGTACCCTCGGCATACCGGATGACGACGTTCGACGAAAACCTCGCGGCAGAGCTTGCGCCGTACGCAGACGATCCGACGAGCGACGAAAGCCCGACTCCCCCAGAAGTCGTTGAGGCGATTGAGGCCGCTGTACCTCCCCCGATGGTGTATTACTCTGCTGCCGGGAGTGGGGTGGCCGAAGTGCGTGTCATTCTCAGTGGTTTTGTCCTGCACGGTTTCCTGGGTGTGAAAACCTTGGTCATCAAGTCTGCCGCTCTCATTCTCAGTGTGGCGTCCGGCCTCAGCCTCGGCAAAGAAGGCCCCTACGTGCACATTGCTACCTGTATTGGAAACATTGCTTGCCGTCTCTTTTCCAAGTATGACAAGAACGATGCCAAGAGGCGCGAGGTGTTGTCTGCAGCTGCAGCTGCAGGTGTGGCCGTCGCTTTTGGCGCTCCTCTAGGAGGTGTTCTCTTCGGTCTCGAGGAAGTCTCGTATTTCTTCCCAGCGAAGACACTCTTCCGCACCTTCTTCTGCTGTATTGTAGCCGCACTATCGTTGAAGTTCCTCAACCCCTACGGCACACACAAGATTGTAATGTTCCAAGTCAAGTATGTGGCAGATTGGCACTACTTTGAGATCGTCTTCTATATCGTCATCGGCATCCTGGGTGGTGCTGCCGGTGCTCTTTTCATCAAAGCCTCTAAGCACTGGGCCAAATCATTCAGAAGGATCACTTTCATCAAGACGTATCCAATGCTCGAGGTACTTCTGGTTGCTGTCGTCACCGGTATCATGAGTTATTGGAACGTCCACACAAAGCAGCCTGTGGCCAAACTGATGCTTAACCTTGCAGCCCCATGTCACGACGGCTCCGGTCGCGAAGACTATGGCCTCTGCCCAACTGCTATGAAGGACATTCCACCTGTGCTTCTCAGCCTTTTCACTGCATTCCTTATCAAAGGTTTCTTGACGATCATCACGTTTGGCATTGTAAGTACGTCCATTTCCCAATTTGATCACCATTCTAATACCCTCTCAGAAAGTTCCTGCCGGTATCTACGTTCCGTCCATGGTGGTCGGCGGTCTCATGGGCAGACTTGTCGGCCATGTGGTGCAGTACATGGTTCTGCTTTGGCCCGACTTTGGGTTGTGGGGGGCATGTGCCGCGAAGGAGGCGGGATCCTGCATTCAGCCGGGAGTATACGGTCTCATTGCTGCTGGATCAACCATGTGCGGTGTAACCCGACTCTCAGTTACACTTGCAGTCATTCTGTTCGAGCTTACCGGCAGCTTGGATTATGTTCTGCCATTCTCTCTGGCAATCTTGGTGGCCAAGTGGACTGCGGACGCCATTGAGCCGAACAGCATCTACGTAAGTTGCAGAAATGCGTTGAGTTCGGGCGGCTACTGACTATGATAGGATCTCCTGACAAGCATGAACTCGTACCCCTTCTTGGACAACAAGCACAAGCCCATTTTCACTTCGGATCTTGCAGACATCGTTCCTCGTGTCCGACGTGAACGCGTCATTGACATCAGCGCCTCTCCAGTGGTGTCTGCAGTCAGCCTTCGCAGCAAGTTGCAGACCCTCCACAGAGCTGGAGAGATTGACGGAGGTCTTCCCATCATCCGGGATGGCATCCTTGTTGGCCTAATCCCCGCTCCAGACTTGGAATTTGCTCTCGATAACTTGGATGACGAGGCATCAAGCATGTGCTTGATGGCCCAAGTTGCAACCATTGAGGACTCTGATGATGATGATGGTGAGACGGACAAGACTGATTTTACTCCATACATCGACCCCGTAAGTGGCCATCGGACCTGGCGAGTGATACCGAGGCTAATTCTCGTCAACAGGCACCTGTGGCTTTGGACATGCGATCCCCTATGGATCTTGTTTACGAGTGTTTCGTCAAGCTCGGTCTGCGCTTCGTGTGTGTGCTGAAGAATGGACGTTATGCAGGAATGGTGCGTAATTTCTTGATTGTTTGACGAGGTCTTTTGGCTAATTCTATTTCAGGTACATAAGAAGAGTTTCGTGAGATACATGCGGGAGCTTGAGGAGAAGGAGGGCCATTGATCTGGTGTCCATTTCTGGAGCAACAAACCAGAAGTTTGGGCTCAATTCACCTTTGCATTATGTTTTTGCACCTTGCCAGCATTTTCACCTCCGACATGTTTGGATACATTGTCAGAGACGGAGGAAGTCTGTTTTAGTTTTTGCATACCGCCCATGTTTCGATACTTGCGGCTTAGCGTGCCTGGGTATGGCGTTCACATCATGTTTCTCTTTAAGATACTGTCTCCTAGAGCATTCCTGGATGGTCGACTGTGCTCGAACCTGGATGTATAGCATTTTCTCTTTGGCTGGGAAAGAAGGACAGAATACTTGGGGAAAGGCTAGATTGATTATTGTGCACATAAAGAGTGTCGTCGCAACAAATGCACGAAAGTAACCGCAGCAGACAGAGTCTCATTTCCCAATCTTTCGAGACCGCTTTGAGTGAGGTTTTGGTGAAGCGATATAATTGAACAGATGTGTCAGTTAACCGGCCAAAGCCCCCCGTAGGCCGGGCATTGGCCATTCCCGTCATCGAAGATAACCTTCGGCATCCGGCGCGCATCCTCTCGGCCGCCGAAGTGGAGTCCTTCAACCGGCTTCGGCCCGACCGGACCCAGCCCGGGCTTGTCGCCACCGGGCAGAACAATTGTACCGGAGCGGAAGGTTAATGCCAGTCCTTTCTTATGCGCTTCATTCTACACTTTGGTCAAGTAGGCAACACACGCCGACGGCGAGAGGAGGGGCGAAATTCAATCTCTTAGTTTAGGTATGGCGCAAGAACCGGCAACCTTTCCCGGTTCCGGTTCTCCGGTCCCGTCATCGGTCGGTGGGCTTTTTGATTCGGCGAAGCGCTAAGGGTGGTCCCCAGATATTTGCCCCTGGTGGTGGAGATGTTCGTTTCCACCTTGGGGGGGGGGGGGGATTTATTATCCATTTCTTATCAAGGTATCTGTATCAATGGGGCTGGTGCTTATCGCCTGATCTTTGTGGTTTGCAATGCGACGGAATCACACCGAGGGTTTGGAGGGTGTATTGAGAGGATAACATCAATACATCTGGGGGAAAGAGGGTTGATGTGGCGAAAGGTAGTTTGAGAATGTTCATGAGGCTGAAGATGCGCCAAAGACGGCATAAAGGACCAACTTGGAGGCGATTGCGCGCAAAGCGAACCGATTGGGCGAAATCTGGGGTACGTTCACCGCGGTAGCGCGCTTCCTTTGCCCAGGAGGAGAAGATACCTCCTGCACCCAAGCTCCAACAGAGTTTCGTCGTATCAGGATGAACATGGCCGAGCTTCCTGTAACTAACGCAAGCTACTTACACCTGCCGAATGTGTTGATTCTCTGAAAGAGCAAGCCTGCCCGAGTGTGAAGTTTCTCGGATCTAAAGAGTGTCAACCTGCCTAAAGTGATAAGTCTGTGCCTATTCACGCCGTTTACGCGAGCCGCTGCTGGCTTTGCCGCAGGTTTTCTACTACGGGAGTAAGGTAAAGTACTTAGGGGAAGCGAGGAGAAGAGAAGGCGGCGGCGGCGTAAACGGCGTAAATTACCCCTCCAAACCAAGGCCCGTGTGTAAGGCAAGGTACCTCAGCAAGGCAGTGTGTCACTGCTATGTGTGTGTGAGGTCAGGCCCAAGGACCCCAGCTTTCAATCTGCCCCACATTTCCCTTGACTGGCACGTAATCTTGGCAGGTCTCCCCGTCATCGCATTCGCTGGGATGTTGAGAGACCTTGCTGTGCTTGCATTAGTTACCTAAGCTTCTTCCCCCGGCCAGAAAAAAGATACCAATCTTTCCGCAGTAGATAGGTGAGGTAGCTGAGGGAGTGGCGCTCGGTCTGGTCGTTGCGGTCAGGAAATCCAAGGGCAAAGGTACCTTACCTTGACTCAACTCCAGACCAGGGGACCAAAGCTCAAAACAAGACACATCCGTACTACATGCGCTACTGCGGCTGCTGCTACTACCTATCTAAGGTGCATCCGTACTTGCTCTCCACCACCGGCAACGGCAACGCGGCGTCGAGTTACGTTAGATTATCCAAGTGATAAGCCGCTGCCACCCGTAATCTATAAACTTGGTCTTCCCCCTCCCCCGCCTCGTAGGACGTCGTTCACAGCTTTCCTTCTTCTCTTTGCTCATCTTTCTTTTGCGATTGACCAATTGATACCCCCCTCTCTTCTCTCCTGCCCCTCCGATATCGCACATAGCTCCCAAGTCGCCATCGTCTCTGTACACACACCCCAGAGAAGCCGTCTCACTCTGTTGGTGACACGGCAACTGAGAGGAGCTTCAGCACTTGACTGAAGGAGAGAACTCGTACACATTCACACACACAAAAACACATCAGACACAATGGCCCTCCTCAGAGCCTCCGCGTCCCTGGCGCGTCCTGCCGCCCGCGCGGCTCGCACACCCACCGCGCGCAGAGCATTCTGCCTCTCCGCCTCGCGCATGGCCGCCGCCCCGAGCCTGTTCGCCGGCGAGCCCTCCGGCCCGGCCCTCAAGACTGACATCCCCGGCCCCGCGTCCAAGAAGGCCACCGAGGACCTGCACAAGGTCTTTGATACCCGGAGCTTGAACATGCTCACCGACTACAAGAAGAGTTTGGGCAACTACATTGCCGACGCCGACGGCAACGTCCTCCTCGATGTGTAAGTGAAATCATGTAGAAAGAGATGGATGATAGCCATACGTGGGGTCAAAAGCTTACGAAATATTGACAGCTACGCTCAAATCGCTTCCATCCCCCTGGGCTACAACAACCCGGCCCTCGCAAAGGTCGCCCAGACCCCCGAGATGGTCAACGCAATCATCAACCGCCCCGCCCTGGGCAACTTCCCCCCCGAAGACTGGGCCGAGGTCCTCCGCACCGGCATCCTCAAGGTGGCGCCCAAGGGTCTCGACCAGGTCTTCACCGCCATGGCCGGCTCCGACGCAAACGAGACTGCCTACAAGGCCGCCTTCATGTGGCGCCGCCAGCAGGAGCGCGGCGGCCCGGACGTCGAGTTCACCGCAGAGGAGACCTCCTCCGCCATGAACAACCAGTCCCCCGGCGCCTCCGACCTGTCCATCCTCTCCTTCAAGACGGGCTTCCACGGCCGCCTCTTCGGCTCCCTCTCCACCACCCGCTCCAAGCCCATCCACAAGCTCGACATCCCCGCCTTTGACTGGCCCCAGGCGACCTTCCCCTTGCTCAAGTACCCGCTCGAGGAGCACGTCGAGGAGAACGCCGCCGCCGAGAAGGCCGCCCTCGACGAGGTGGAGCACCTCATCAAGAACTACCACATCCCCCCCGCCGCCGTCATCGTCGAGCCCATCCAGTCCGAGGGCGGCGACAACCACGCCTCCCCCGCCTTCTTCCGCGGCCTCCGCGAGGTGACCAAGAAGCACAACGTCCTCCTCATCGTCGACGAGGTCCAGACCGGCGTCGGCGCCACCGGCAAGTTCTGGGCCCACGACCACTGGGACCTCCCTACCCCTCCCGACATGGTCACCTTCAGCAAAAAGGCCCAGACGGCAGGCTACTACTTCGGAAACCCCGAGCTGCGCCCCAACAAGCCCTACCGCCAGTTCAACACCTGGATGGGCGACCCGGCCCGCGCCATCCTCTTCCGCGCCATCGTCGACGAGATTGAGCGCCTCGACCTCGTCAACAACACCGCCCGCGTCGGCGACTACCTCTTCGGCAAGCTCGAGGGTCTGGCGAGCAAGTACCCCGGCCAATTCGCCAACCTCCGCGGAAAGGGCCAGGGCACCTTCATTGCCTTTGACAACCCGCGCCGCGACGAGTTCCTCAAGAAGGCAAAGGGTCTGGGCATCAACATTGGCGGATCGGGCGAGAGCGCCGTCCGTCTGAGGCCCATGCTCATCTTCCAGGAGCACCACGCTGATATCCTCATTGAGGCCCTGGAGAAGATTGTCAAGTCTTGGTAAAAGAAAGAAAAAAGTCAGTAGGCTCAAGTAAAATGGTTCAAATGTGGCTCATGTTGTCTGGGTGTTTTTAATGGAAGCATTATCTGCGATTGGGGGTTTCATCTGGTCAATATCATGATTTAGCGTATGAGTATCAGTCTCTGAACAAAACAAGTTCACAAGAGGACATTTTGAAAAGAAACGATTTCTACAATAATGCCAATCCTTCATAGTTCATAGCTTTCAAGACCGGCACTTGGCGGTCCGGTTTGTGTGACTCCCGCAAGATTTGCACGCCCATCCGAGCGGAAATGAGACCATGTATCCCAGGTCCTACCATATCGTACACTTCTCTGTCATGTCCAGTCCATATACCTCGTCCCGTGGTTACACGTCTGTCTCCCCTGAACTCCTTGAACCAGATGAAAAAGGCAAATAACCACCTCTCACCGCCTTGTTCTGTCCACAGCAGGCATATGCAAAATAAAATTATAAAAAAAAGTCCGACAACGCCATAAGCTTTAGAAATACACACCCATTGTACCAGACAACTGCTGCACAGGATGGGCCAAAGAGGTCTTGTACTAAGCCGTCGCTGGCAAATCAAAGGCCGTACAACGGCCATGATGAGACTTTGCCTTTTCAGGCTGTGGTTTCGAAGGTATAGCAGTGGATGGATGGTTTCAAATCATCATCGCAGCAGGCTCGTCAAGAACTGCTAACTCGCCAGCCCTTCTTGTTGTAAGTGGCCAATATTCGAGATGGCCTTTTCCTTTTGCGAATCCGACACATTTTCGTCCTCGTTGTAGGCGTCTCTGGGTATGTCATCAGATTGCTGGCGCGATGATTCACTTGGTGTTGACCGCCCAGACTCTGTCTTGGTTTGTTCGCCTGTGGAAGTGCCCTAGGGTGCGGATCAGGACTTTGAATCAACTCGCAAAACCATGTCCACTCACCAACTGTGTCCTGCCAAACGACTTTGGCCGACCTCGTCCTCGCCTTGTTGGCTCGTTGGCGGCCTCAGAAGGTGGACCGGGTGATAATCTGTACACGGCGAACTCTCCTGGTGTTGTTGGGCTTTCCCTAGCTATCGGCCGGGGCGCCGGCGCCAGAGGTGTAAGGTGCTGCGGCAGCAAAGGTCGTAGTTGTCTCGCCTTGTCCGCCCGTGATGGTCGACCTCGTTTCCGCGGGAGCGGCGCTTGCTGTTGTTGGCCGGGGCTTTGAGAGCCGTTGGTCACCCCGGCGATTTCCATGCCGGCGGGTCGCGGCTGTATGTTGGCAAGCTGCTGATTATGCAGCTGTGGAGGCGCTGGCAATAACGACGATACGGGCATCGAGCTTGAGTAGGATGCGAGGCCTTGAGTTGCTGAGGCCAAGGGTGGTAACTGCGCTGGTGGCTCCATAGGCGATGCGGCAGCCAAACGCTTTGGTGGCTGTTCGAGGAGGTCGTTCATGGACTTCCGCTTGAGGTCTGGCACCCGCATGGGACCTTGAAACATCTGCTCGGTGACCGCGAGACATTGTCCCATAGTGCGGCCTGTATGGTAAATGTCAGCATGAAACCTGGAGTTCGTCAAGGCTGACGATCCGTACCGCTGGGTAACTGCATCTTAAGCCAGTCTGGCTCGACATTGTGCGTTTTCAAAAACCCCACTAAGAGGCCAACATCTAGGCTGCTGTTCTTGATGGCTTCCGCGAGGATGAACCTCTGCCGTCGAGATGCGCGTCAGTGTCGATGGTCCGTAACTGGATGAAGACCTCCTGCTTACCTTTTCCTCCTCTGTAAAGGAGTAAGCCATCGCGAGAAGGGCTGGTAACTACCCGTACGGTTTTCATAAAAGAGAGAGATCTTGGACCGTAGAGGAGACGAGATAGGCATCTGCGACGCGGGGCTCTAACAAACGAGCGGATCGGCTATGCTAGCCGGTGGTGACGGGCGAAGAGTTACTGGGTAAACAACTATGGCAAGAGACAGGACGCAAAGCGCGCGTCCGGTGTCGACAGAGCCGGCACCGTCGACTAGAAGAGTCCTGTGACCAAGCAATCAACCTATATGGAAGGCAAGCGCGGCGGCGGAGAACAAAAGCTCGCGGCAAAGACGGAGAATAAGCGACGCCAGTATTCCTCTGGCACCGTTAGAAGAGAACGTCGACGGCTGCGTCTATAAAGACGAGACGCAATGAGAAGACAGAAACAGCTGGTGAAGAGGGAAGCGATCAGGCCGGCGCAAGCGCGCGTTCTCGACCTGAAGCCACCGTGAAGAAGGCCTCGCACCACAACGAAGTTGACGGGATGTTGGACGAGGCGCAATGAGGGGGGGTAACACAGCCTGGACAGGCCGTGTAGGAGGAAGTGGAGGCTTCGATTGTTTCGTTTGCTTCTGGGACCTAGGCCACTTTGCGACGAGGGCCTGCACGGCGCGCACTCGGGGACTGGCTGGTGCGACTAGGGTCAGGGTCGCATTTATCAGGCGTGTTTTGCGCGCGAGAGAGCCTGGGGGAAACAAGCGAGACAGGTTTGCCGAGAAGTCAGTTACGCGTTAGGCCTGTCTGGGAGACCTTCCAGGGTACTGGTTCTGTTGAATTTTGGTATCCGAATGGTAAGTTGGTCCGGCTGCTCGCAGCAAGGTTTAAAGGTCGGAGAGTTGCAAGGTGTTAGTTCTAGTAGTTAGCCTCGACTCGAACGGCGGGCGAGGCGGGCACTGTTTGTGTTAAGATCCGTGATGACGAGAGGGGAGTGTATTCTGGTCAGTCGTGATTTCTGGGAAACCTTTCGAGGCAACGATATCATGCGCAAAATGGATTAACGATTCGTATCTCCAAAAGTGCCTTTGCCTTGTTGGATGACCCTAGTGTAGAGTTGCAGTGTCCGAGCGAGGGTGGCTGGGGAATGCCCGCAGATCTGTCGACTGATGGCGATGACTGTCAAAAAGACGGCAGGCTGCGGCTCATTCATTAGGGCCCCGTCTGGAATGAGCAAAGCCTAGACCGGCGGGGAGGAGTGCCTGCTTAGGTGACGAAGTCGAAGCCGAGATGGAGTGCAGAAGATCGAATAGGAACACAGGCCGATTTAGCGTTTCCGGGAGAATTGTCAAGGCCGCTTCGTCTTGGACGGTAAACCAACTCTTTCTCGCTCGCCAACCGTTGATGATGGACTATCGCTGCACCGCCAATCTAGTCGGAAGTTGACGCTAGACAGTGCGCACAGAGAGAGAGAGGGAGGTGGGTTGGGTTGGTGGGTGGTATGGATGCTGAAAGTTGGCGCAAGCTGCTTGTAGGTGCATACGAACAGTCGAGATTCCAGAGGCTAGAATCAGGTTGAGAGCGCAACGACAAAGTGGTGGTGTGGTGTGGTGTGGTGTGGGAGTGATGAGGATGTTTGACTGGCGTCGTAGTCATCGTCCGCATCGGCTGCTCTTTGGGTGCGTCTTTGTCCATGTCAGGATGTCGTTGAGAAGCTCCTGTCTGCTTTTGTCATTGTCGCCGTCGCCGTCGCTGCCGCTGAATGCCTCTCGAAATCCTATACTACCCTATCTCGTCAGGGTTTCCCGTCCCTGGGCTGAGCTGTCTCTTGCGGCTGGCTTCTTTCGTCTTCCCCGGCAGTGGCTTTATTCCACGCGCCTCTCGCGCCTCCGATTCCGTCGCCGCTTTCTTGCTTTTTTGTCGGCAACCAACCGCATCCTTCTTGGCCATTTTCCCTGCGCATGTCTCACCAGTCCCCCAAAGTGGAAGAGGGTCCATTTGGTTGGCCGACAGGCACACCAAGAGGGCCTCAACTGGGCCTCTTTCGATCGCATTCGAGTTCGAGAACGGGGTCCGTCTCTCGTAATAGCTCGCAGGTTGATTCTCACTGGAGGCATCCGTAGCTACCCATCATATCACATATGACTGCATACGCTGTAGCTGTAGCTGTGCGCTGCGTTGCGTTGTGGGCTCTCCTCTTCCCTATGGTCGGTCTCCGATATGCAATCGACAGAGCATCCATCCCTGTCTCCCGCCCGTCCTGCACACATGCTTCGCTGCAGCACGGTCCCTCTGTCATGGTGCTAGTGGCCTAGCACTGGGCTGAGATGAGCCAGATGCAGGAGCGGTTCTCTGCGGAATGGGAGAGCAGCGTGCAGATGCACAAGTAGATGCAGTGCGATTCAAGGCTCTCCCTGGAGGTTGCGTCCGCTGGCCAATCCGGTGGATCGACATGGAGCGCCTGACTCTGGGTCGCTGCCACTTGCAGGACGTCATTGTCGTGGTGTTGGCCGAAAGCATGATACTCCCTGCTTGGTCATAATAAGAGACGTAAGCTTAAATGAGAAATAAAGTCGACCGTGAGGATGTTCGTCAGCACTAGCCAACAGTTGTGATTATGTCTGCGAGTGTTGAGGTCAAGATAGAGAAATAAGTACCGTAGGAAACGTCGCTGCCATCGCCAGCGACTGACTTCAGTCCAGCGTGTATTCGATTCGGCGCCACGAGGAAGGTGTGCTTGAATTGGGATGCGCCGGCCCCTCCTTCCCTTCCCCACCAACTAGGTTCGGCGAGTGTTCCGTCAGCAGGCGCCGCTTCTCGTCGTTCCTTCCCATCTCCATCTCAAAGGCCGGCAGTGCGTCATCCCATTCTCCCCTTACAAAATGCGCGCCGTTTGCCCCCAACATTGGAACATCAGACGTCGTTTTTGACGACAAAGACAGCAAAGGAAAAAATAAAATAAGAAAATTGATCGACGTACGACCGAATAAGGATATCTGGGCATCCTAGTGCCCGCGACAAAGTGGCAGTTCAACGCCCTCATTGGCCGCAGCACACTCAGGCCCAGTCCTATGCCAACTCTGGCAGGAAACCACTGGATTCCCTTTACGCCAATCATGGACCAAAACCGGCATCCGAGCCAGCACAGGGCACGGGTTCGTCACATCGTTCCGCTGTCAGAGAGCCGCAGCAAAAGGCAGCGCCGCATCTCAGTGGGCAATGGACTGAGGGCTGAATTTCCCTCCCGCCGATTGCTGCGTGCGGCGCCGCGGCCCAATCTGTGACCCCAAGGCAAAGAATGTCGATGTATCCGTGGTGGGGCTGAATCAGCAAAAATCCCAAGATGCTTCACAACTTGCGCTCGATAACGATAACGACAATGACAACAATGATGAGGTCAGGTCGAATATGAGTCGGATTGGACAGGTCGACGGATTGGATTTCACTTTACTGGGTCGCTGCGTTCGTCCACCGCCTCTTTATACCTACTGCCCACCTTGGCCACTTCATCCGGCTTCAGCGACGTCTTTGCTGCACAATGAGCTGGCATCCTCCCACTGGAAGGCCCCACCCATGTACAACGCGTCCATGTAAATGGCTCCGCCGTTTCCAGATGGCAGCAAACTACCTAGGTCGGCTGTCACTAGCAGTCGAGCATGCCCGAAGCTGGGTACGGCCACTACATGCTGGCTCTTCCATGCAACGGCATCGTTGCCACACAGTGAGGTCTGCATCACATCGCTGGGTTTCGTGCATCATGTTGCTTCAAACTACCCTTACCCTTTAGCTCCTGCTCACATCTTCTCGGCAGCTCATAATCGGTACGCTAGCAACTCGTCGGGCTGCGCAGGTTGTACTCGACTAGTTGACCATCGGATGAACATGGTTCAGTGGCAATGTTCTTCTATGGAGACGGCCTGGGTGGCTCGACTGTAGGTCCAAGTCGTCGATTCTGGGTCTCCTCCAAGATACATTTTGACTGAATTTTGGCTGATGCTCGATACCACATGGTGGTGGTAGTAGCAGTAGAGGCGAATGAATATCTAGCGACTCACCGTCTCCGCATACCACCTGGTGCAGATAAGGCTCCGACCTAATCTGGTACTCTCAATGCTCAGGGGTGTTCCTTATGTGGGATATAACAGAGACCAGGTGGATGCAAAGTGTCGGTGAGGAATAACCCAAAACTGAGTTTCCTGCTTGTAATGAACCCCAGCTTACGCATAAAATTGCCGATTGGTGCGCCTTTTCCGACCATACCGTCTCTCACCGTTGCCTTCTTTCATGTTTGTGTGGTTTCTACATTCTTTGGGCTGTACGGAGTATTTTGGGAAGATATCAAACTGTTTATGGCGGGTTTCCAACATGCGTCGGCTCGCCTACCCGCAAAGAATTGCGTTTTCCAGAGCGAGGAACAGGCCTATATGCATGCAACATGTACGATTTCCAAGGTTATGAATGGGTACCGCCACTAGATATCTCTACAGGCGAGAACACAACTAACACAGTCTATATCACCTGGAGTTGGGATCGAAAAGCAAAGCTCGGTGTGCTCTTTCGGAATAGCGCGTTGGGCAATTGGGCAATCATGAATTCATTGTGGCTTCAGTGACGTGGGACTCAACTAGAGAACTTGAAGCATCCCGTTCGTAAGTACCATTGTACTTCGTACCGGCTGGGGTCCTATGGTGGGGTTAATTCAGACGCAGCCATTGGGCAGATCTCCCGCATGCTATTCCTGGGGAAGTTGCGATCGAATTTCAAAAGGCCAGGCCTCGGGGCTCGGCGGTAGATATGATCCGAACAATTTGCACCACCGGTCGGATCGGGGTGCTGGCCGTGATTGACAATGGCTTACAGCTGTTGGCGGTGCTCCCAGGCTCAACCACAGGGAAGTGGCTAGGCTCTTAGACCCCAAGCCCAAGCGCGACGAGCTGAGTGGCTGCGCACCTTCGGAAACTGGTGCTGTGAGATAATCCTCGCCAGTGTCCGCCGTCCTTTGCGACTTCGTTCTGGATTCACACTACAACTTTTTTTTTCCTTCTCCGGAGGCTCTGTCGGCCAAAACAACAGCCCTTCTCTGGCACATCATATATCACGCAGGAATTCAACAGCCCCAATTGTATCTCCGGCACGTCGAGCGACTGTTTGCAATGCCGAGAATCTCTGGCTCCAACTAGTAATCGCTTCACCACCCAACGCGCCGTCGCCGCCTCTCGCAACTCGTCCCCCCCGTTTTCTCTCTCGCCTTCCCGTTCCTTCTTTCCTTCCCCACCCAACACAACAGCTCTTGCCCCTACATGCGCACCGACTTGGCTAAATCGCAAATTGCTCATTTTCCACCTCTCGATTTTTCTCTGAGCATCCGTCGCTGCTCGAGGCTTTGGACGACACGAACCGCGAATACCGTCACACATCCCTCGTCTCGCGCGCTCGCCCTACCGAGGGTTCCCGCACTTGCTTGATGGAGGATGAAGCGCTGGCGACGGTGAAGATGGAGGAGGTAAAGATTGAGGATGGTGTCCCGCCAAATGGCGTCAACATGGAGCGAGATCCAAGCAGGACATCGGCGCAGAAGAGGAGCAACCAGGGGTCTCGCTCTGCTAGCATGTCACCCAGTGAGGGCATGGTCAACAGCGAAGGCATCTCGACGCCAGGAGGCACGCAGCGACCGAAACTGTCACGCAAAGCATCGCAGAAGCCCGTCAAGCGCGAGTCGCCTCTATTCCACGATTTGCCAGACGTCACGGAGCAATCGTGCAGTACCTTCCAAGTCATACCCGATTGTCTGTATGGATCCAAGCACATGGGCTCGACCGACAACGATGCCCTCGATTGCGACTGCCGTTCTGAGTGGCGTAAGTTTCCCCGCCCTCCCTCGCTGCTGTGTGAAATCATCGCGAGCCCACTCCTCTAACTGAAATTCGCCTGTCTGCAGATGAAGGAAAAAATTTATCGTGCGGCGAAGACTCCGACTGCATCAACAGGGCGACGAAGATGGAGTGCCTCGCTGGCGCCGGCAACTGTGGTGATGGCTGCCAAAATCAGAGATTTCAGCGGAAGCAGTTCGCCAATGTTTCAGTGATCAAGACGGAGAAGAAGGGCTTCGGCCTCCGCGCCAACGTTGATATGCAGGCTAATGACTTCATTTTCGAGTACATTGGCGAGGTCATCAACGAGCCAACCTTTCGACGACGGATGATACAGTACGACGACGAGGGCATCAAGCATTTTTACTTCATGTCGCTGACCAAGCACGAATTCGTTGATGCGACAAAGAAGGGCAACCTGGGGCGCTTTTGCAACCACTCATGCAACCCGAATTGCTACGTCGACAAATGGGTCGTCGGAGAGAAGCTGCGCATGGGCATTTTCTCCTCACGCAAAATCAAAGCCGGTGAGGAGTTGGTGTTCAACTACAATGTTGACCGCTATGGGGCCGACCCCCAACCCTGCTACTGTGGCGAGTCGAATTGCACTGGATTCATTGGTGGCAAGACCCAAACCGAGCGGGCGACCAAGTTGCCCCTTACTACAGTGGAGGCGCTCGGCATTGACGACGGTGATGCCTGGGACACAGCGGTGGCCAAGAAGCCACGCAAAAAGAAGCCTGAGGAAGACGACGAGGAGTACGTTAACAGCGTGCAGGCTAGAAGCCTCGATGATGATGATGCGCGCAAGGTCATGGCGACTCTGATGCAGTGCAAGGAGAAATGGATTGCTGTCAAGCTGTTGCAGCGCATCCAGCAGTGTGAGGATGAGCGGGTCATCCACTCCGTCATGCGCATGCATGCCTACCAAATTCTCAAGACAACGCTCAACACCTTCATCGACGACCACAACGTCGTTCTCCAAGCTCTCGATATTCTCGACAAGTTTCCGCGACTGACCCGAAACAAGATTGAGGGCTCAAAGATTGAAGCCACCATTGGTGTACTCACTCAGTCAGAACATGAGGAGGTCAGCGCGAAATCGAAGAAGCTGTTGGACGAGTGGTCCAAATTGGAGCTCGGTTACCGCATCGGGAAGCGAAAGTTTGACCCCAACACATCTGCCACGAACTCCTTCCAAGAGAGGCGCAACATGGATCGTGAAGAGGATGTGACTGCGAAATCGACTCCTGACCCCCTTCAGAATGTCGAAATTCCCAAAGGACCTCGGAGCAACATTCCTCAACGCAACACACATTTCTTCAATGGCCCTCCACGCCAACGAAGACACCAGAACTTCAACGGTCATGGAGCATTACCACTCGGATGGTTTACAGCGACGGATCAGCGTGGGAACACGTACTTCTACAGCAAGAGTGGTGCTACGACCTGGCAACGTCCCACCAAGCCCGCTGACGCTCAAAAGGCGACGCCCAAGGCGTTGCAAGAGCAGCAGCTTCTTAAGAACATTATCGACCAAGTCACCAAGGAGCAAACCCCCAGACCTTCGGCATCACAGACACCTCAACGCGCAGAGACTCCCGTTCGGGAGAATAAGCAGGAAAAGTGGCGCTCTCTTAGCATCGACAAACAGATGAAGATCTATGAGAACACGGTATGTATAACTTCGTTTGAGCTCCTAGTCACATGCTAATGTTCTCTGCAGCTCTTCCCCCACGTCAAGTATGTCGTCGATAAGTACAGACACAAGCTTCCCAAGGACGATCTAAAGCGACTCGGCAAGGATGTCTGCAAGAAACTTGTCTCCTCCGACTACAAGCGCAATCGGATCCAAGACCCCACGACTCCACTTGATCAGAAGCAGGCTAGAAAAGTCAAGGCGTACGTGAAGGACTTCTTGGACAAGGCTATTGTGAAGTTCAGACATCTCGAGAAGGAGAAGGCGACTCCCGAAGGCGACATAAAAAAGTCAAAGGACCCTGCCACTTCGACCAACGAGGAGATTGATTCACCAGCCGACGAAGTTGTGCTGTCCGACAATGAGGACGGCGGATCGATGGGTAGTCCTGAGCGCAAACGCAAGCGTGAGGAGGAGGCAGCTGAGTCCCGAACCCTGACTCCCTCAGACGAGCCATCTGTGAAGCGTCTGAGAGAGTTTGACGCGGATGGTGCAACACCACCGCCTCCACCCCCGCCGCCTCCTGCTGATCCGGCACCTACTGCTACCCCTGAGGAGCCGCTGTCAGAAGAACAAAGGGCTCTGAAGGAGCAGGAGGAGGCTCTCATGCGAGAGAACGAGGAGTCTGAACGCCTGGAAGAAGAAGAGCTTACCAAAGCTATGGATATTGGAAGCACCCTGAATGGTCACCCTCCGGTAAATGGGGTAGGAGCTGTCGATGAGTCCGCCATTGCCAACACCGGCAATGAAGTGGCTCGGCAGCAAGAGGTTATGGGTCACTAGACAAAGCCACGACACAACGCCTACCTCAGGCTTGGGACGTTGTCCTTGGAAGCTAGGGATACCCAGATTGTGCGACTTTCCAACGGAGGTGGGGCGTCAACTAAGTGAACAAGCCGAAGTGAAGGGAACTCTCTCGGCCTTGTATGTATAAGCAGGCATGTTGCATTTTTCTCGTTCTGGGAGGGAACCAGCAGACCCCCACCCAAACAAAACAAAGGATCTCTCAGATACTTTGGTTTTTGTTTAGGGTGTTTTGTTACGATTATAATGTGGATATTTTCGGTCATGGACAAGAAAAAAGAACTGGTCGTGGCCAAGTGAAAAAGCTGTACCTAGGTCATTGTGTCGATTTTTTTCTTCTTTCTTTTTTTCTTCACCGACACCAAGCCTATGTTGGCTTTTGGGTGGAGTGGGAAGTATGGGAATAGGGCAGCATGGCATCATCCCCGATGGCGGGCGGGCATTGGGTTCCGTTTTTTTTTCCAACGAGATTTGGGCACCGTGACGACAAAAGGTCATACCAGGCAATTGGCGTTTTTGTACAAAAGGAAAAAAGGCAGCTAAGAAACATAACTTGAACTAGTAGTAATGGATGTGAATGGAGACCTCGACATTGAAGAATCACGTTTTCTAGTGTATGTTGCAAAGTGACATCTATTCACATTGAGGTCAGGAAAGATGGGGGGCATAAAATGGATATGAACATCAAAGTTATTGCTATTTACCCTTTCTCTCCCTTTGATTCAGAGTGCCTCGAGGCTCCCATTTTGCTTTTATAAACCAGATAACTTTTCCCCACATTCTCGAAGACCGACTTGACCATCCCATGATGAACGCCACGCCATATATGCCAAGTGCGAGATGCCAATGGGCGACGTAGTAGGCCCGATACCATATATCCTCTCCTTCTGGACTTGGGCTTGCGCCTCTCTACCCAAGGGGGTTTAATCCTCACCGTCCTGAGGATCCAAGGGGAGTCGAGGTGGGTGAGAAACAAAAGCGAATCCCCAAATGTTGAGTTGCCTGTGGCTTTATATAGGGCCACCAAATTGGAACTCTCCTTCTCTGCCGATCCCAGGCATCCACCTTCCTCCACTAGGCCAGATACACTTCAGGCGCCGCTCATGCCTTCCTTTTGCACTTTCATCACGCATGAAGCGATTCGTCCACGGTCTCTCCCTACTGTCAGACAAAAGGTAGTCAGTTCCTCCTCTCATCTTCCATTCTTAGTCGATTACTGCCCGACCCATCCCCCCGTATCATCAAAGGGCTCCTCCATCTCCACCTCAGAAACCTCATCCTCACTATCGCTCTCCTCCCCACCGCGCTTCCTCTTCTTCTTCTGGGAGGGCTGCACCTCGGGCGCCTCGTCCTTGCGCATAAACACAAAACTCCGCGCCGCCCTCTCCTCCCCCTTCCACGCCGCCCCGCTCGCCTCCCCCGTCTTCTTCTCCCGTATCACACCCGCCGTCCGCGCGTGCTTGTAACCCGGGTACGCGCGGGAATGAAACTTGAAGCTCTCCAGCGCCTGTAAGCCCGCGTGGCGACCGAGGTCCTTAACGTTCCAGAGCGTGTAGGGGTCGCCCTCGAATAGGGTCACGACGATGGTGCCCTTGGGCGCCAGGCTGGGGAGGGCCGAGGTGAAGAAGGCGACGAGGAGCTCCTGGTTGTAGCGGACTTGACGGTTGCGGTCGGTGGATTTGCCACCGACGTGGGGGAAGTTGAAGAGGATGCGGTTGAAGATGCCCGTCTTTGTCGGGGCCGACATGTGGAAGCCGCGGTGGTTCGGGGCAGATTTGCGGGTGAAGGGTTTCATGGAGCGGGCGTCGATGTTGTAGAGGACCCTGTTGTTGTTCTGGACGGGAGGTTTGTATTTCTCGTCGTCGTCTTCGTCGATTTCCTCCTGCTCCTCTTCCTCTTCTGCTTCTGGTGACTCGGCCTCGGTGGGTTCCTTGCTGTCGTTCTCGTCGTCCTCGGCATCGCCCTCGGCATCGCTCTTTGCTGCTTTTGATTTGGTAGGTTTTTTGGTAGCGGCGGTCCCGTTGATCTGCGCAATGTTCTCCGCGGCCTGGGGGTACTTCTCCAGCAGCTCCCGCTCGTTCTTTTCGAGGACCGTCGCAGTCAGGTTACGGCAGCCATGGTGTGTCGCAAGACTCGCTGCGAAGCTGAGGTCGCCCTCGCCGATCAGCAGGATGGCGTCTTCCTTGGAGAACGGTATCACAGGCTCCTGGTTCTGGTGGTACTGCTGTTGCGCCTTCTTCTTCTTGGCGTCGCTCTCGAGGGCTTGAGCGCTCTTTGGGTTCTTCTTCTTGTTGTTGTTCTTGCCATTGTTGTTTTGCGGTGCGCCTCCCGTCTTCTTCTTCACCGTGTCCACGAAGTGACTCTTGTGGTTTATCGACCCGAGCTTCCGCTTCTTGGCCATGATGGGTGAGGGGTTGTGAGAGAAAGGCTGGTGGCTCGGCAGGGGAGGTATGCGGCGCAATGGGTGGCCGGGTTCACGGTCCGGGCCGTTTCTTGGTGTTCGTGGACTGGGTTAGGTTTTTCGAGGTGACGTCCGGCGTACGGCGTGTATCGCGGTGCAAAGTGGGATGTGGTGGTCGGCGGCGGTGCTGTTGCTACCCGTGTCGGCGCCGGGGGGTGGGAAGGGTGTGTAAGGTATGTACCCCACGCTCTGGTTGTACCGCGAGCGAGAAACTTTTTTTTTTGGCCCTGCTCGTTCCGGGGATCTCTTTCTGCCGTATCTTTTGACTTTTTTGCGACGCTACGGTGGTGAGCACACATGGCGCTCTCCGGCGGCTCGGGAATAGACGAGGTTCAGCCGTGGAACGCTTCGCTTTTTTTTCAAGCTCGTCAAGTGTCAGTGGCCTCCTTAGAAACCGACTCCTAGTACGGGGGAGTGGATTGGGCGACACCCGGTTATGGATAACCACAGGGGGGGCGGATGAGAAAGAGGGCGGCGGGAGACGGGACCTGAGAAGGTATCCGGTACATGTGGTGCGCGGGAGGAAGAGTGTGCTGTTCAGGCGCCAGGGGACTCGTGGGCCATGCGCACCCCGGGCGTGCGCCGTGAGATGGATCTTCAAGCAGGTGCTGCAGGGAGGAGCGGGCGAGGAGCTGACTGCATCGGATCTATCGAACTTGGAAGACACCTCGTCGTACTTCATGGCAGTATTGCTCTTGATAGCACTGAGGGCTGGCCCGGACCCATCTCTGTGCGATCTATTGAACTCATTGCTTTTGGATGCATGTTTTGGGGTGAGGTGTCTGATGGTGGTTGTTGTTCGTCCCTTCTTCTTACCGTGGCCCTTATTAGCTAAGTGGGCCGATACTTGGATGAATGAGGCTTACCTGGCACTCCCGAACCTTGAGCAACTGGCGGCTTGCTGTGTACGGAGTACGAATAGTAGGTATCGCAGACGTAAGGGAGGCGAGCATGCCAGTACTGTGATTGTGTACAACCCTCCAGAAGAGGATTACTATCATTTGCTAGTCGTCATAAGATCGTGGGTAACGGAGCGCGTATAGAACATCCGCGTGCTTGCTTCAATATCTACGTAATTGAATTTCGTTTATTGTTGCATCATGCCCAGAACACTCGTCGGTGAGCCAGCCATACCAGCCACAGAACAACAACACAAAGCTGCACCTCAACGGGTCCTGGAAAAGAACTTGCAGCCGTCCGGCTGGAGCTCGGGATCTGGTTCAACAACAGGCCCACCCGGACGGGACCAGGACCTGTAAAAGTCGCCCCGTCCGACAGGCTGTCCGACTCGTCCGAACAACCTGAGGTACCCGAGATTGAGGCAAAAATATGTGCTTTGCCCAGTTTGATAGAGACGACACTGCTCAGAAACAGTATGAAAAATCTATACCAATGGAATATGTGTGGACCAAGGAAGATGAGCGTATGAAAAATACTCCTTATGTTTGTTGCGCTTTTATCCAATGTCGGATGGCATTTACAAAGCGGCTTCGTCATTTAATCATATTTAGAGCCACTTGGATTGGGTCAGGCAGGAAGGAGACGCACATGGTTGATAAGGAGCAGAAGTCGGGGGTCGACCGACCCCATTGCTGTCATCTCCAGGTCGTCGTCGTCGTGATGTCGGACGCGCTTGAGAAATGCTGATCCTGCTCAGAATGACCGGCTGGACGTTTGGGAGAAGCGGACAAGAAGGCACGCCTCGGTCTATGGATATTTGTGTACGCACAGAGTAGGTAATCATACACGTTCAGAAAAGCCAGCACACATTGGGAACACAAACGCAGAAACAGGCAGCCATATGAGCAAGGTAGGTATTCACCGGTGCAAGCAGGTTCTGTTAGTTGGGACAGTGAGACCGCAGGCATTCATCATTGCTCAAAGATGCAATTCTGGCATGCTCGCCTGTTGGCCTGCCAAGTCGCAAATGCCCGTTACGAAGACCCGAGCAAGCCAGCTCTTAGAAAAAAAGGCTTACACTCAGATACGCGCAAGGCACAGAGTGAGGTACGCGGTAAAGTACGTGACAGCACCATGGACGGCCAGATGGCAGAATCGTCATGTACCGGGTACCTCTTGCCCTTTTTTGCCAACAGGGGTAGAAGGCTATTTCCGGTCGACGGATTTTCTGGGCCTCCGGACGAATCAGGGCGCGGCAAATCGTGCCTACTCCTACCAGATCGGTGTAAGTGTGTGCAGCACAGTGCTGGGCTGGGCCTTGCCTTCCGCCTCGCTGTAGCAGGGTGGTCACGTCTGTTCCTGCCTCTGCTGCGCTCCGCCTGGTATTATTTGCAAAAGGCAGGAAGGGGAAAAAAGCGAAGCAATCTTCGTTCCACGCTCGCAATTCAACGCCTCATTCACGCTGGCTCACTCTAACAGCAATCTCTGCGCCCGAGTCTCATCTTCACCCTGATCCCATTTATCCCCCTCTCAAGCTGGTCTCTCATTGAGGAATTCCGCTCGCTGCAGAGAGAGGCCAGCCGGCTGTCATTTTCTTAGCCCACACCACTACCATCCCCGTCCAACCCACACACCTTGGTCCTGTTCTCCGAACAGCCAACAACCTACAGACATCTTCAAGTCAAAGCACTTTCTTGACCCCGAGCAATCGCGCCTGCTCACATCTTTTCTGAGATTGACCGAGAATTCTTCGGCCGCTTCATATCTCAGTTTTCCAACCCGTACCGCGCCCCTTACCTAACTCTACCCATCTCACAGACGCCCCCATCTCATTACACCATACCCGCTCTCACTTTTGCCTCCACATACCCCCATTTCCCCCGTCTTCACGTCTCTTTCATGAACGGCCATCGCCATCATGTCAGACGTTGAGACACCGGAGCAGTCTTTTTCGACTCCGACGCCTCAGCTTACCCCCAAGGCCAAGGGCCGCGGTAGAGGCCGGGGCAGAAAAGCTGTCGCGCCCAAGAAGGAGCCTCCCAAACCCGTAGCCACAGCCGGCACTGGTCGACGCGGCCGCTTCAAGCAGTTCTCAGACGACAAAGTCCAGGCAAATTATGAACGGCAACGCGAGCTCAAGGCACAGTACGCGGCTCTCGCTAATGCCGTGAAGCCAGCGCTACAAGATCTGGCATCGCGCTCTATCGACACACTCACAAATGACAAGGACTACCACAAAACGGTGCCGGAATTCAAAGTCATCGAGGACAATCTCGGCGCTCGCTTTGAAAGATCCCTCCTTTACTTGGAGAACAAACTGGCGACTGCCGCCAGAACCGTCTTCAAGTCCAAACATGTCAAGCTCGGCGCCGTTCGCGATATTTTCAAGGTTCGTGAGGCCCCGACTGATATGTCATGTTTTTTTCCCTCTCCCCTGGTCCTCTGCTAACGTCACCCGCGGCATTAGAACGGAGTTGAAGATGCGGAAGACAGATTTTTGGATGCGCAGCTTCATCGCCTCAACCTTCTGGAATACCTTCATGATCATGGTCTTCCTGTTGACGTAAGTTCATTCTGTTCTTCATTCTATTTTTTCCTGCGTATCTCGGTTATTCACACTGGCCTCAGCTCGTCGATGCCGGCTGGAATTATAAGCAAATTTCGGACAAGGAAGCCCAAGAATTCGGCCTCTATGAAGTCTACGTTGACGGAGCACTCGTTCCCTATCCTCAACTCGTCGAAGGCACCGAAGCCCATGCCCTGAGACAGGCTGCTTGGGCGGAGCCACAGACGGCGAAGGAGACTTTGGCGCCGCCTTCCGCGGCAGCGACTGGAGGACGAGTCAGCAAGCGCAAAGCCAACCAACAACCAGATGGCCAGCCGGCCTCCAAGAGGTCTGCTGCCGATGTCGCGCCCGTCCGCCACATTGCTGGTATCATGTCGGCTCAGCATGCTCCCATTGAAGACGAATCGAATGAGAGCACGCCGGTACCTGAGGGTCCGTTGACCGCTGACCAGAGAGAGCCCGCCTTGCCAGCAAAGGCTTCAGAGCCAGATGAATACGGTTGCAGACAAGTCAATCGGCCGACAGCCAAGAATGGAGCGAGTATCGCGAATCGCCTCATTGTTCCTCCATCGTTCCAGTTCGACGACGACGAGATTGGATTCCGTGATTCCACCAACTCCCCTAGGCATGGAGCCACGCTCGCTAAGCGTGGAAAGTATCTCGGCAAGCCAAACTCGAACACCTGGCACTTTGATCCTCTGCTTGCTCGTTGGGATGCTAGAGACCTCGACGAAGAAGACTACGACTTGGAACTTGTCCAGAAGCACGGCACTCATCCCCGATTAGGTTGCTTCCTGCCCACGAGCAAAAATGACTCTGAGCCGCCAAAGCCAGAAGCAGAGCCGATGCATCCTACTGTTTTCCTTACTCCCTCAGGCAAGACCATCCACGCATCTCGTGTCGTCCCCGTTGCAAAGGTCGAGATTGCTCTAGCCGACAAGCCATACTCGGAAAGAATGGGTGCGATTCTCTCTTCCATCTGTGAAAAGGAAGACATCTCTCCCGAAGACATTGAGGGACCTGAGCTTAAGGCTCTTAAGGAAATCTCTGAAGAATATGCCGAGCAAAGACTCATCGCCGAGTCTATCAAGGAGTCCGAGCCCGCGAGCCTGGAGGATACGCCTGCCACTTCGCCCCTCCCTATGAACGACTCTGCCCTCAACATTGCTGGGTTGGAGGAGCTCGTCGTGGCTGCGGAAGCCGTCGAGGCGGAGGCCAAGGTCTTGGGATCTGTCGAAGAGAAGCCGGTGATCCTGCCCGCTCCGACCCCAGTCAGGCCTGCTACCCGTGCTTATGACGCTATTCGCGACATATTTGGAGGGTCCGAATCAGCTGCCGTTGAGCCTCCAGCTCCCGTCCTGGTGCCGGAACCTATTGACACTACTGCGCTCGTAATCCTCGCAGATGCGTCTACTTCCACCTACCCTACCCAGCCCGTCGACCTTGTCATGGCCGATGCTCCCATCAGCCAACCCATTCCAGTTGACGGTCCTCCACCTCCCCATTCCCATCATCATCACATCGACTCTGGTTATGTGGTTCAGCCCATTCCCGCTAAGTTCCGCATCCAGGCTGCACCTTCAAACGATAGTGTCGGCTGGATTGAACCACGAATCGCTTCACCAGGTGTTGACGGTCGGATTCACCAATCTATCGAAACTCCGTCGATGAGAGATCCGTACTCGAACCAATTACCCCCTGCTCGACCAGTCGAGATGTCTCAAATGAGGTCCTCGATTGACGCCACCAATGATACCCGCCGGCACTCCATGTACCACGAGCACAGCGCTCCTTCGGCCTACAACGAGCAGCACTTGCCTCATCCGCATAACCAGCAACACCTGCCGCAAGCAGACCCCATGATCGACCCGCGTCTTTACTCTGCGCCGATGGACGCGTCGGCCGCACATCATGAATATCAACAACAGGCTTACGGTCAGAGCCAGCAGGGCTACCAATTGCCCAGCATGCCTATGCAAGGAGGACCCATGGCACAAGCCTCTCCCCAGCTGCAACAATCTGGCTCCACATCTCGTATGCCATTCACGAACCCTTCTCAGGACAGGAGCTCGCCGCTTCCGCCCTTGCGACCGTCCCGTGGCCGCAAGAGTGCTCCCGCTGCACCAGAGCAGGGTGTTCAGATCGAGCAACATCAAATTCAGCAGCAGCAACAGCAACAGCAGCAGCAGCAACAACAGCCGCCGCCGCCACCTTACATGAGCACCAATAGCGGCTCGTTCTACCCCCCTGGTCCACCCAGGCCATACCACAATGGATACACACAGGAGCAGCCAGGTTTGCCGCCCATGATGAGCCAGTACCCACCCTACGCAGGCTCGCAACCTCCACCACCACCTTTGCAGCAGCAGCAACAGCAGCAACCGCCGCCTTATGGACATCCAGGCATGTCTCCCACTTACTCATCCATTGCCCCGGCACAAAGCCCTCCGAATCTTCAGTTCGTTCCGCAGCAACCCGGCGAACCGTCTAGAAGCCGGGCTGGAAGTGGCTCATCGACTCCAAGTGCACAGGGAAACAGCAAATACCCTAAGCTGGCCCCCGCCCCCCTGCCTGCTCACAGAGTAGGCTGGCCTCAAGGCCCTGAGCTGCGAACCGTTCAGTATGACTACAAGGAAAACATCAAAGACTATGCGCCTACGGAACCCCCTCCCCGTCGCGGCCCTGTTCAAATTCGGGGATGGAACATAAACAATAATAGGATCCAGCGCCAGAAGACAGATGAGAACGGCGACGAGCGACGCGGGTCCCGCTAGGAGCAGATTCTCACGTTGCCAGAGCTGAACCCAAGTAAGGAAGGTTTAACAGGCGCGGGAGTGAAGAAGCCGGCTGTCAAGAAGCCAGCCGCTAAGAAGACAGCTGCCAGGAAGACGACTACGAAGAAGGCGGTCGCTAAGAAGACAACTGCCAATAAGCCAGGTCCCAAGACAACCTGAATGGAATCCGAGAATCGTGTTACAAGCGGATCGGAACAAGCGAAAAGAGCATGTATTATTATCACATCACTTTGGACATTGATCTTCCACATATGAAGATCCTTTGTTCGCGTCATCCGTATGCGGATGAAAGACACAGAGAGAGAGAGAGAGAGAGAGGGCTGGGCTGAAAAGCCAGGTGGAGAAGCTCATTGAATGAAATTAGAGCTAGGGCCGAGAAGCCGGGGTCAATAGTGCCTCAGCATATTTGGAATGATAATGAATACGAAAAGAAGAATTGGTTTTGAGAAGGATGCTGCTGAGCGTTGCTTGTGAAGTGAAGTCATGGTTCATCTAGTTTCCGCGTTATCTCATGCGGCCCAGTAAGTGATGTTGCCTCATGGACGCTTCATATCCGCCAAGAAGCAGAGTGGTACCAAATGCTTTGGTCACTAGTCGAAGGTGAGCTCGTCGATTGCTTGGAGGCAAAATCGGAGAGCCACTATAAGTCTGTGTTTGTTTCTTGCTATTAATTTGGATTAGCTTATATGTTACTCTCAAGATCATCATACATACCTGACAGACGAAGTCGAGAATAGCTTCAGAGAGACGATTCTTATCGTCCATACATAGAGAGAGAGAGCACACAGCTGCTTGTTTGCTTACTCGAAAGGCCTTATTCACACTTCTCATAGAACTTCGCATAATCACTGCAGCCTTGCATGCTAGGAGAAAGCGGCATTGCTTGGAGTTCGCGAGGTCATTGAGGGAGGAACCGGAGTCACAGTTCTGGAAGTTTCATAAAGTTTCAACAGAAGAACATAATGCAAATGGAGCGTGAGCCTCTTCAATTTTGTGTTCTGATTACAGTGTATCTGATATTACATGTATCCGAGCCATTTTTGTTTTTTTCCGCACCGGCGAAAAGGGATGTTCAGGACGAATTTTCTCTGCCATCATCGCCGACCCCTCGCGAGAAACTGTTATACACATACACACAACCGCAAATGTCTAAACCACTGCCTGGCAGACTACTGCGTGAGGATCTGGTTGTTGAAGTCCACCGCACCATCCATGCTCATCATCATGCTGGGATCAGCAGGCATCAGGCCCCCGCCATTCGGCATGAGGCCGGCGGGAGCAGCGAGCGAGAGGAGGCCGCGTCCCAGCTCGCCGACGGGGTGGAGCGGGAGGACCGACGCCTCCATGGTGTTGCCGTCAAAGATGACCATGTTCTGGATGGGCTGCTGCGTCTGGCCGAGGACGTTGATGACGTCCTGCGCCAGCTGGCCTCCGAGAATGGCGGTGACGGGGGCCATCTCGCTGCCGATGTTTTGCAGGAAGCCGCGCAGGACCTCGGAGCGCAGCGTCTCCGAGGGCAGGCCGAGCTGGGCGTGCTTGGCCGTGGCGAGCTTGGTGAAGAGGCCGAGGTCCTCCTTTGTGTGGCTGGGGAGGCGGCCGCTGTTGAGCACCTGGAAGTCCCAGAGGGCGCGCAGGCACGAGATGACGGGGCTGACGGCCTTTTTCCTGCGCGCGCTCTTTGCGTACTCGTCGGGCAGGGTGGCGCCGTCGCTGGCGAGGTACCAGGTCGAGTAGAGCTCGCGCTTGGTCACCATCTCGATGGTCTTGCCGCCTTCCTTTTTGGTGTTGACGGCGACGACGCTGCGGGTCCGCGTCTCTGGCGCGAGCTTGGTGGCGATGTTGCCGAGGTCGCGCTCGATGACGTAGTCGTGCTCGATGAGGTCGGAGAAGACGAAGCCGTAGAGGCCCTGGGTGCCGGCGGCGTAAAAGGCGCGCTGGTGCAGGCGGGTGGCTGTGTTGATGATGTTGAGGGAGTCCGGGTCGAGGTCGGTGGCGATGACGATGTCGAACGCGGAGAAGTAGCTCGTGCCCTTGGACTTGATGCCCTCGGCGTCGACGTGGACGCGGACGCGCGGGTTGAGCTTCTGGATGGCGGCGGCGGCGGCCTGGGCGCGGTTCTGCCCGACGTGGTGCTCCTCTTCGGAGAGGAAGAACTGGGAGCCCAGATCTGATTCCGAGACGGGGGCGCCGTCGAGGATGGTGAGGGAGCCGATGCCGGCGAGGACAAGGTTCTTTGCGATTTCGTTGGCGAGGGCCTTCATTGTGATGAGGAGGATGTTGGCGTTGCGGATCTTTTCCTGGGCCTTTATGCCCCAGAGGCGGATTTGACGGTCGTAGAGCGCAATTTCATCTAGTAGAAACTGTCAGTTTGTCCGAACGGTCTCATGTAGGTAGATGGCTCAGGCCTACGTACCTGCGCTCATGCCCGGCGCCGGAGCTGGGATATTTGGAAGCATGTCGTTGCCCATGAAGATTTGCTGCTGTCCGTTCTGCTGGAGGATCTGAGGCATGAACATCTCGCCCGTGGGCAACATGCCGGGAAGGATGCCGGGCATGGCTCCGGGGATGACTTCCTGCAACGCTTCCGGGAGTACCTGGTCCATTGGCGCGGCTTGCATGCTAGGATCGAACCCGTTGGAGGGATTGGGAAAAGGCATGTGAGGCAGAGCGGTTTCCTGAGCTGGCGCGTTGCTACTCGGGGCCGCGGTTTCTTGTGCGGGTTGCTGTGCTGGCTGCTGCTGCGCCTGCGTCTCTTGCACCGGCGTCTCCTTCGTTTGCGTTTGCTCCTCCATGATGAAGTCGTGAGATAAGAGTGATGTCGATTGATGAGAATGTGTGGATCTAAAAAGAATATTGTCCTCGTATCATGTGGAATTGAGTCGCGAATCGTCAGGGCAGCTCAGTAAGTCATGCGCGTCGTCGTTTGGCTCGTGAGATGAGTTGGCGCAATGAAGCGAGAGTTGAGAGGTGAGACCGCGTCAAGTGAGATCGGTTTTGAGTCCGTCGTAAAAGATGTGAAGGGGGTATCGCAGGTTTCGCTCATCCAATGACGGAAGCAGCAAAAAAGAAATTGATGGATTTTCCAGAAGGAAAAATTCCAGACAGAAGGAAGTGATGGCGATATATGAGTATGACCTCTCACCTCACAAAGCAAGGCTGAGGACGGGATGGGTTCACTTTGAGGTCGAGGCTAAGGTACTTTAGGAGGCAGGTAATAGAGCAAGCTTCGACAAGGAAGGCAGCTTCGACAAAAGAATTGTTAACGCGGCGGCCCTGTTACGGTACCTAAAGTAGGTAGGTAAGGTAGGTACGTAGAACGCTCGCATGGAACGCAGTCCTCGGCGTCCCTAACACGGATAACGCGCTAAGGCCACGCTTAAGTGGTACCTTAGCTTAGCAGAGCGTTGCATACTAAGATGATGTATCCCGTAGCATTTTGGTGCCGACGCCCCTCTCTCCCCCGTTGCCTCACTGGTTCTTACAGGTACGAAACCCCGCGATGGGCAGGGCCAGGGGGGTCTCTCTTTAGCGGGTGCAGCAGGGCGATTCCACCGCTTTCACTGGCTGTCTGCTCATTTGTTCGCCTCCTATCGAGGGGGACTAGGAACAGAAATCCAAGCACCAGCAACAGCACCACCACCAGCGGTCAGCGGCACTTCAGTCCAACTCCAACTTGTATCATCAACCAACCATCTTTGCTTTTCCGCCGACCTGCTGACGACACAACCCGAGCTGCATCGACGGCCGTTCGCGCCAGCTCCGTCTGGCCCTCTTGTCTGCACTCATACTCTGCCCGCTTCTACCACCTACAGCACCAAAACCAAAGCTCCAGACTCCCACCACTCTTCGATTCACTACTTGCGACGAGGGTCAATACTGGGGCCAACGATCGCCCTTCGCGTACACTACCTTTGTTAGTGCAATCCCGGTGGATGGAGGAGGTTCAGCCTGTACGCCCAAGTTACACTCCCACGGGCGGCTACGCCTCTCATCCTCTTCTGTGCGACGATCTCGCCTTATCTGCTGGCTATTGACACTTCTACCCTCTTCTAGTCGCCGCCCCGATCGATAACCCTCTAGGTAGCTGGATCACGAATCTTTACTGCTCGGCCGCCTTCACTCGATCCCACTAAACCCCATAATTTCCACCCCTCGAACCGGCGCTCCCACTCTCGCCGTGGCCTATCTCACGTCGACAGTAACGAGCGCAGCACCAGGAGACTTTCACAGATCGGTTTGTCTCCTGGCGCGTGCGTCGCTAAGCCCTTGAAACCTTCGTCAACGAAGCATGTCGTCACAACGGCCAGACCCGAGCCAACGTATTCAGAGGCACGACGACGACGAAGACGACGACGGCTACCCGCCCCTGCCACCACACCGCAGGCTTCCTCCACTGCCGCCGATTTCTAGAGACACGAGTCGCCTCACCTTCTCCCCAAACACCACACGACGACATCCCTGGGAGCCTGAGCCTTACACTACGCAGGACCAAGCCGAAACCTACTACCAGCTCACGCGGCACATGGCTGATCGGAATTTTCAGGCCGAGTACGACGAGCTCGTGGGCAACAGTTTGAGTGGCTTCACGGCATTTATGTCTCAGGCGCAAGACGACTTTGGTTTCTCCCGAAACAACAGCCTTGGCTGGAGCCAAAACTCAAATTTGCTAGATATCTTGCAAAACGACCAGAACGACCAGCGAGACGACGACGATAACACCCGGCGCCAACCCCTCCAGTTGCCCCCAGTCTTTGGGTACAGAACTACCAGGACAATTAGCGGGCGTCAACGAACTGACGGCACGGAAGACGACTTGGAAGCAGTCAGAGCTCTGTGGAATAGGAGAGCCCAGTACAGCTCCTCACCCTTTTCGCCGCCCAGGATGCCTCCCAATCAATCCCCGCCAAATCTTTCGCCTCTACCTCCGTCGGAGGAATACCCGGAGGAGAATCGGAGGGTGAAGAGGAGAAAGCTGGACTCTGAACGAATTGCCCAGAGCTTCACGGGGTTTCGATATGGACGGTATGGCCAGGTCGAGTCAGGTCAACTAAAGATGGAAATCATGAGCTGTGATGGGGGACTGTATGAGAACGCCACCCTTCACGCCCACGAAAACATCCTCAAGGACGACAAGACTGTATACTGCACACAGTCTAATCGCTGCAACATCATTCTGCGGCACCAAGGTGGTACGGCTTTCAGCTTGAAGGAGCTTGTCATAAAGGCGCCGGCATCGAATTACTCTTCACCGTAAGTATCTCAAGTTTCCCCTATTTTCTGGGAGCTGTATCTAACAGATACATGTAGCGTACGGGAGGGTATGATCTTTGTCTCTATGAATCAGGATGAGCTTCTTAGACGAACGGCGGAATACGAAATACAATATGCTCCGCAGAGATCAGGTCGCACAACGGCTACCAGAGCACTAGCCCCGATAATCTCAATACGGCATCACGAAGACGGAACGACTGTAACGAGAACGCACACTCGGCAGAGACGGCTATACAGTCTGGGACACGATGACGATGAAAATGAGAGTCGGACAGCACAGATCCCGCCGGAATTCACCACACACTTGCCACCCTTCAACATCACCACCGAATGCAGTTATGAAGAGACCGACGATGATGATACGCCTAGAATCACTGCGAATCGAACTGCTCCCAATAGAATTGGGTCCTTGCCGTTTGAGAGTGACAGCAGCGACGACGGCAATCCATTTGCATCCGACTTTGAAGATTATTCCTTCACAAATCGGCGCCGTGACCCTACTGATATGTCACTGGCAGAGGCTGTTGAGGCGAATCAGATGGCAACGCAGGAGGCTGTTCGGGCTGTCAGTGGTGGACGTGGTCTCATGGCGCCGCATGCCAAGTTCTTTATTGAGAAGGACAAGAGCAAATGCACAATACGCTTTGATCCGCCAGTTGCTGGAAGGTTCATACTCTTGAAGATGTGGAGTAGCAGTCGTGCGGCTGGCAGCAATATCGATATACAAGCGGTCCTTGCCAAAGGATTCGCTGGACCGCGGTATTTTCCTTCAGTGGAGTTGAGATGAATGGGTGTGGTGGACCAGGGAATGAAAGGAAAGGGGTTTACGAAAACTTAATGACGGGAGGATAGTTCTATTCTCAGGATGACTTTCTCGACCAACACGTCGACGGCGTTCAGGTTCTGTGGCCAGCAATAGCTAGGCTGGTCAAGTGTGACTCGGAAGTCACTTATATTATACCAAGTGCGAATATACCAGGATTGGGAGATGATGTAAGAATTTCCATGTGCCTCTGAAAGTGCAGTGTATGATGTGACATACCTGACGCTGCAAGTCTGGTCCGCAAGTAGTTCTAAAGAGGTTTTGTACAAGGAACCGACTACCATCATATCCACAGCTCAAGAAGATGTGTTCCGTTATAGAAATGGGTTCTCAATGTTCAAAGACTTAAGAAAAAGACCCAGGTCGTTGTAAATGTGGTCGTTAGTCAGTCATGAATTGATTTCATTCTTACCTTTGATTCGACATTCCACACGAGCCCACCAATCGGCCGGCACCAATTGTCACTCAGCTAGCGCAAAACTCGGAGTGCACCACGCACCTCACACTTACACTCAACCAAGGGAATAGCCAAAGCAGAGTTTATCACCCTCGAGGCCATACTTTACACCCTCATTCTTTGGCGGATTATCCAGGTCTAGGGAACCACTTGTTTTTCAAAAGGCAGAACAGCGCTTAAAAAGGAGGAAGATCCACCAGAAAACCATCATGAGCCACGAACTCACGCTCATCGTCGCGGCGACGCGCAACATGGGCATCGGCGCCAAGGGCGGCCTGCCGTGGACGGGACTGAAGAAGGAGATGGCGTACTTTGCGCGCGTGACGAAGAGGCTTCCTCCGCAGGTACGTAGAAGGCCATATCTTCCTTCTCTTGCTCAACTCGCTTCATGGGAGATGGGAGTCTTGAACATTTTCTTGAAGCCTAGTCTCACTGGCGGCTATTGCGACATGATATCGCATGAGAACCTCATCACAGCGCACAAGTACCGTTCTACGGCTGACAAGACAATCGGGCACTAGGCACCCTCAGACGCCCTCAACGCCGTAATCATGGGCCGCAAGACGTGGGACAGCATCCCGCCCCGCTTCAGACCTCTCAAAGGCCGCCTCAACATCGTCATCAGCCGCTCTCACCCTGCTCCGTTGGACACTTCTTCTTCGGCTGCAGGTACGGACACGGCGGCGGTCACGGATTTCGAAAAGGACGCAGTGAAGGTCTCCTCGCTGGACCAGGCCCTCGCGTTCCTCCGCTCCGATGCCAGCGGAGCCGCGGCCGGCAAGCTGGGCAAGGTGTTTGTCATTGGCGGCGCGCAGATTTACGGCGCGGCGCTCGAGGTGCCCGAGGCCAAGAGGGTTCTGCTGACGAGGGTTATGGGGGAGTTTGAGTGTGATGCGTTTTTCCCGCTGAAACTTGGCGGCGAGGGCGAGGGGAGCGAATGGGCTCAGGTTGAGAAGAAGGGGCTTGACGAGTGGGTTGGGGAGGAGGTTGAGGGGGGTGAGATTGAGGAGAATGGGACAAGGTATGAGTTCCAGATGTGGGAGAAGATTTGATCTTGTAATCTTTGGGTCATGAATATTCTTTTCCCTTTTGCTCATCTCATAGTACAGGAAGGAGCGATAAGATGACTACATTTGCAAGGAAAGCTGAGTTGGATGGAATCTTATTCGTGATCCTCCATTCTGTCTGGGAACCTTTAATATGCGTTGGTGATTGTACAAAATTACAAGGCCTGCAGCATCTCCCTTCCCCATGCCAGGCTCTACAGTCTGCGACGTCCGTCAAATGCTATACATGATTCTCATCATCTTCCCCAAAAACCGATACACTGCGGCGACCCACGAATCGTTCAGAATGTCTGATCCGCTGCCATACGACTACCCTCCACCCTCTCTCTCTCTCTCTGAATCCTTCTATTGCGCCTTTACCGCCGCCTGCTCCTGGCCACCCCCAAGCTTCGCAACATCCCCCTTGACCTGCGGCCCAACAGCATCAACAAGAGCAAACATCTCCCTCACATCCCTCTTGAACACTTTAGCCGGCGCCACCAGAATGTCCTCCACGGGCGCCGCCTCGAGGTCCTGCAGCGTAGCGCGCATCCACCCGACCACGGCAGCGACCTGTCGCAGGTCGGCATCCTCGCGGCTCTTGAACAGGTTCCGCCACACGGCGGCGCCGAGGACCTTATCGTCCTTGACGACGCCCTCGTCGTAGGCGGCGATGAGGCCGCGCCACTGGACAAAGATTTCCTTGAGGTAGCGCTGGCGGAGGGCGGACGAGGTCATGCCGTGGTTGAGGTGCATCATGCGCTCGCAGTCGAAGAAGAACTGGTCGATGAACTGGTGCTGCAGGTTGCGGGAGCTGTCGCGGTCGAGGCAGCGCAGGCGGGCGAGGACGAGGTACATGTGCAGCATCGTGGCTTGGGACCAGGAGCTGAAACCCGGTTGGAGGTCGAGGACTGTTGTGTTGGTAGATGTGTCAGTATCACTGCGATTACAACTCAAACATGGGAGGGATGGGAGGCAGAGAGGAAATAGTTAAAACGCACATTGCAACCACGGCCCAATGGGGTCTCCAACCTCCTCCCCCTCGGCCGTCATGCGCACCATATCCTTGGCGCGCTCCTGCTCCGAGATCTTGTACAGCGCCGGCGACGAACAGATCTTGTATAGCGCCTCGAGGCGGGAGGTGGTCAGGGTCGCGGCCATGGTCTTTGGCGCGGCGGCCATCATGCCCGACGCAATGGCCTGCTTGAGTCCGCCGGACGACGGCGCCGCGTCCCGCCGCGTCGCCGTCTGGCTGAAGTGCCTCCTTCCCGTCGTGGTAGTCGCGGCTGGGCCACCGGTCTTGGTTGTCGTCAGTGCCGCCGCTCGGCGCGCCGTCGCGGCGATGGATGTCTGCTGGGACGGCGATGCGGACGCCAGGTCGGCGGTGGCGCGTAGGCTCCGGGCTAGGAGTCTTGCCTGGTATCGGCAGCTTTGGCAGGCCATCTTGAAGGTTATTGCTGATTCGGGATATCAGGGATATCAGAGAAAGGACCGGGTTCCGTGTCTTATCTCGGAATGTCGCGTGGGTGATGGGTGTAAAGGGGGTCGTCGATTGATTCGAAAGTGTATGCGGTCAATCGAGGTCTCGTGTGCCGGAGAATCGGGGTATTGGACGTTGACCAGCAGCTTGGGCCCAGAAACGCGGAGCTCACCAAAAGTCTGGACGTCATCCAAAAAAAAGTTCATGAACACATCGAATGGGAAATTTCGAGCTAGCACATGCCAGGCCGGCGGAACTTCGGGCCATGTCCACCACGCCTGCGTACCGTGCTTATCTCGAAGACTAGACACTGTAGGCAAACACCATTCAGCTTCTTTGGATTGACAATGCAACGACGCTCAATTACCTTGACTTCGATCTTGGCGTTTTGCATGCTGTAGTTTAGAAACAGAAATCGGCTACTTTTCTTCCCCCCAAGGTGTCGTCGAACTTCATGGACGGCCCATAAAGCGCACTTTCTCACAATGAGCCTTATTCAAGGCTCGTTACTTCGCACCTAAAGTCATTCAGAGCCTTGGGAACGCTCATATCTGATGTTAGGGCAGAGATTAAGCTCGTAGTGGCCGCGTACGTATGTCGGCAATTCTATCTCCTACAATTCTCGTAACCAATCATACATCGAGTCTTACAATGCGAAGCTTTCCATAAAGCCTCTCTTATGGTGTGCCCAAAGTCTGAGTCTAAGCCAGAGCCAATTTAGACATTTCGCGGGCGCAGCCGTCATCGCATGGTTATTCTGATTCTATCGGCACGGCTGTCCTCATTTAACGCACTTTGGAAAAAACCAGCGAGGCATTCGTCCCGCCAAAGCCAAAGCTGTTGGAAATAGCAACGTTAACCTGTTTCGCTTGTGCCTCGAGGGGTACCATATTCATGGATCCCCCGACATTTGGATTCTCGAGGTTCAGCGTAGGCGGCACGATATCCTTTTGATTAAGAGTCAGAGGAAAACATTCGGTCGGGCAGAAAAAGACCAAAAAAAGTCTGGGGAAGATAAGGTTCTGGTTTCAGAAACCAAATAGCCGCGACTCACCTCTGCAACCGATAGCACGGCGAACAGGGCCTCGATGGCGCCAGCCGCCCCTAGCAGATGGCCAACGGCACCTTTGGTGCTGCTCACAGTCACCTGCGACTCGTCCGCGTAACCCTCCTCGCCTGTCATGATGCTTCGTATCGCGGAGGCTTCTGCCGCATCGCCGACCTGTGTCCCTGTTGCATGCGCGTTGATGTAGCTCACCTCGGCCGGTCGAACTTCCGCGTTCTTCAGAGCAAGCTTCATGGCGCGGAATGCTCCGTGTCCGTCTTCCCGCGGGGCCGTCATGTGATGCGCGTCGCCGCTGCACCCGTAGCCCCTCACCTCCGCGTAGATGTTGGCTCCGCGGGCCTTGGCGTGCTGGAGTTCCTCCAGGACAAGGACTGCCGACCCCTCCGAAACGACGAAACCATTTCGGTCGCGATCGAAGGGACGACAGCTGGCGTGGGGGTGGTGGTTGTAAGCTGTGGAGAGGGACCTTGCCCTCCCGAAACCAGCAAAGGTCAGGGGATGGATGCAGGATTCCGTTCCGCCGGCAACCATGACGTCGGCATCACCAAAAGCAATGAATCGCATCGCATCTCCAATGGAATGAGCACCAGTTGTACAGGCGGTTGTGACGGAATGGTTGGGGCCTTGCAATCCGTACTTCATTGATATATGGCCGGCGGCCAAGTTGATGAGAATCTTGGGAACGAAGAGTGGTGAAACCTTCTTGTAGCCCTACCAGAACAGACTTTAGCTTGGCTTCGCTTGTCGATCACTGCAGCGAGATCTCACTTGTTGGTTGAAGGCCAAGCTCGTCTCGTAAATTTCCTCGAGATTTCCTATACCGCTGCCAAGACACACGCCCGTGGCCTCCTTGTCCTCTTGGCTCTGCGGATTCCACCCGGCATCTTTCATTGCCATGTCGGCGCATGCTACGGCGTACTGGGCAAACTTGGACATGCGACGTTGTTCCGTGGCGTCCAGCCAGTCACCCGGCCGCCACTGATCGGGACCTGAGCCATGACTGGGGACTACGCCAGCAACTGTGCTCGTCAGATCTTTCCAGCGGCTTCGCGGCTCAAAGTCAGCCACACTGGTGATGGCAGATTCTCCAGCCAACAGACGTTTCCACGTGGTACGCACGCCAACACCGAAGGGCGAAATGGCGCCGAGCCCTGTCACGACAACTCGTCGCATGACTCTTGTGCCATAGCCAGGGTCAATATCTGTGTGTCGTTTTGAGTTACAGACGCACCGACATGTAAATGGGGGGAATAAGGTAGCAAACGACAAAGTGGAAAGGGCGGGGATGAAAAGGGGAGAGGCTGCGCTGGGGCGATGTGTCTATCGCAGGTAGGGATGATGGTGATTTGGTACGGTAGGGTCCTCCGTGTCAATGGCTAAGCCGGCAGCGATGGTGAAGGACGGTTGTGCGGTCTGTAGGACAGGTGAAGTCGGAACAATGTTACGGATAGGTTAGTAGAGATGTAGGAAAAACCGCGGTCGGGTCGCTTCTGCTGCGCCGCACAGATGCAGTTTAGCGCGTTCTTGATGGGAGAGTACGTACCGGCACTCGCTACGGTGAGGTGTCGATAAGTGCAGATTGTCGACCTGTCGCTGCAGGGGCTGCATGCAAACACTGTGCTGTCAGGGGCTGTCAAAGCGAACAACGTACAGCTAAAAAGGGGGCTTTTTGGTGCTGAGGACACAGTGTCGGAATCTCAGTAGCGTAAGGTATGGATGGTACCTTATCTTGAGTTCCATTGACCCCCTTTTGGGCGAAATGCCCTGGGCCTAAATGGCGGCGGGGGACAAGTGCAGCGGGAAGCGGGGGACACTAACGTCGCCTCAATGGGGGTTTTGGGTCTGGAATTCTGGATTCAGCCTCTTAGGTGTCAGATGATTGGCTGGAACCGGGGACCTTGGCCTCTGCGTCGGAAACGCAACGCAACGCTGCGCAACGACACACGTTGCGACTGGCGCATGTGCTCTCACTCTCACTCACTCTTTCTTTCCCATCTTTCTCTTGACGTACAGTAGTCTCCCACAAGCCGACGCTGCTTCCATGTAAAAGAAGCTTTTCTTAACTTGCTTCTTTATTGCAGCCTCATGAGACTGGGAGGTGACATCCTCTACCGCACCATCGGATCATCCTGCTCAACCTCACTCCAGGAGGTGAACTAGTCCAGCCATTCAAAGATCGCCAATCCCTGGAAGACGACATCTCATCTCACCAACCGTTCCATTGAGCCACGTTTCAGACATCGACGTCTTCCCGGCATTCCAAATCGTTATCATCGCCAGGTTGAGCAGCCAAGAGAAACAAACGAGCCCGCCAGGAACACAGGAACACACACCAACAGAGGGCACACTCGGAAGCTTGGCCATCCCGCCTTGCAGGGTCTCCCATCGCATTTCGGCATCTGCAAAACTCAACGTCCGCCTTCATCAAGTCCATCCCCGCAAACTTGCGGCTCTGTATCCGGGCCTCGAGTCGCCACACCACACTGCATCTGTGCTGAGTTGTGCCGCAGCTTGGTTTCAGCGTCGCATTTGTTTCCCTTCTTATCATCAATGACCACTCGTCCTATGAGAACTCTGCAACCACTTCGATCCCAATCTTCTTGTCCGAGCAGTGTCACCAGTCGGGAAACTCGCCTTCCTTGAGACTAGCCCCCATTCATGCCTTTGCCCTCGTCTTTCCCTCGACTTCTCTGGCCGTCCGATCATCCCACAGCATCACACCCCTCCACCATTATTCGCTCCAGTCATCGCCCTCACTCACCCTCGCCATCCTTTAGTCTGATCCCAGTCTGCGGATCGCCCGTCCTTTCTTGCCGAGCATCACCCTGTTTCCTGAGAGCACGGGGTCGGCCCTCCTGCGTACCAGGCACTACTAAGCACCTGCGAGGTTGATTCATTCGAGTCCCAGGTCCAATCACGCCACACTCACTGTAGGCCTCGAAAGAGACTCTGTACATACCAGAGGCTTATCGAGTACAACCAGAGGCTCATTTTTAGCCTTTGCTTCATGTTGGTCTGGGATCGGCGCTCGTAGCTCGTACCTCTGCGGGTTCCCGTCTCCCGCCTCTCACACACACACTCTCTCTCCTAACGCCATCCGCCTAGACACTTTAGACTCTCTCCCCTATATAGAAACCCACTGCCTCCTCCTGCTTTTGGACGTTTTGACCCTGTCGTCGATGATTGTGCTCCCACACTCCTGGGAATACTTTCAACATGCCCCAACCATCTAATGGCAAGTCGTCTGGTACGGCTTCAGGACCCATGATGGCGGACAACGATCGCGGGCTCGATACCAAAGCGGAGGTGGAGGTCAGTGGGCGCGAGATCAATCCCGCCGACTCTACCACCTCAAGATTCTCAGACCGTGACCCGGTCGAGGACTTGAAAGAGAGGCTCTCGCAATGGGGTGAGTCAAGTGTCTATCACGGCTATGATGATGAAGATGAGCAAGGGTCCGAACATGAACTTCTCTTAGATCCGAATCTGCCCGAAGAGTACGAGACGAGAATTCGTAACG
Organism: Colletotrichum abscissum; assembly: GCF_030869225.1. Taxonomy (NCBI): domain Eukaryota; kingdom Fungi; phylum Ascomycota; class Sordariomycetes; order Glomerellales; family Glomerellaceae; genus Colletotrichum; species Colletotrichum abscissum. Next base: position 64,135 of record NW_026849987.1, on the reverse strand, counting down.
CGGCATCGACGCCAATCGAAGAGGTCGACGATGAGCTGGCTATGAAGAGGGAGGAGGAGGAGGACTCACCGTATCCCGAAGTACGCGCAGCCGTTCGCAACTACGACGAAGATATGCCCTGCAACACCATCCGAGCCTGGACTATCGGTCTCATGTTGGTCACTGTTGGTGCCTCAATGAACACCTTGTTCTCACTACGACAGCCTTCCATCGGTCTTGGTCCTCTAATTGCGCAGATTATTGCATGGCCTATCGGTCAGGGTTGGGCCAAGGTGATGCCTACGAAGCAGTTCAAGACCTTTGGCATCAAGTGGAGCTTGAACCCGGGACCGTTCAACATCAAGGAGCACTCCATCATTGTCGTGATGGCTGGTGTCTCCTTTTCGGTTGCATACGCTACCGACATTATCCTGGCCCAGCTGGTGTTTTACAAGCAAGACTTTGGCATCGTCTTTCAACTGCTTCTCACCATTTCCACTCAGTCCTTGGGTTACGGAATTGCCGGCATCATGCGAAAGTTCCTCGGTGCGTACTCGTCAAGAAATTTCAGATTTAGGCTCGCTAACCTTACTATCAGTCTATCCGGCTGCTATGATCTGGCCCGGAAACTTGGTCTCCGTCACTTTGATGAATGCCATGTACGAGACGAATGACAGACCCGATCCCACTTTCATTGGTGGCAGCATGCCTCGATACAAGTGGTTCGGTATCATTGTTCTTGGCTCATTCTGCTACTATTGGATCCCCGGCTTCCTCGCGCAATTCCTTAGTATCATGGCATTCGCCACCTGGATTGCCCCGAACAATGTTATCATCAACCAGCTATTTGGTGGAACGAGTGGTCTGTCACTTCTGCCGTTGACTCTCGACTGGACTCAGATTTCCGGATTCGTTGGCTCCCCGCTCATTCCCCCATGGCACGCCATTGCCAACACCCTCATCGGTGTTGTCACCTTCTTCATCATCGGCTGCTCCGTCTTCCACTACAGCGGTGTGTGGTACGCTCAGTTCCTGCCCATGAGCGACTCGGGCACGTACGACAACACGGGTAACCCGTACAACACGTCTCGCATCCTTACCCCTCAGCTCACACTGAACGAGGAGGCGTACAAGAACTATTCACCGCTGTTCATCAGCACCACGTTCGCCATGTCGTACGGTCTGTCATTCGCTGCCATCGCTTCTTTGATCGTCTACACCTATCTGCACAACGGAAAGCAGATTTGGGCCCAGTACAGGAACAGCAACAAGGAGCAGCCCGATATCCACATGAAGCTCATGAGGAAGTACAAGGAGGCGCCGACTTGGTGGTACATGGGCCTCTTCGTGATCGTAAGTAACTTTGCTGGATTTTGTGGTCCGTCATCATGCACTAACACGCGTGCAGATGCTTGGTCTAGGTTTCGTGACTGTTCTGTACTACCCGACCAACCTGACCTGGTGGGCCTTCCTTTTGGCGGTGGCCATTTCGTTCGGCTTCTCGCTGCCCATTGGCATTATTCAGGCTGTCACGAACAACCAGATTGGTCTGAATGTGTTGACGGAGTTCATCTACGGCTACATCCAACCTGGGCGACCTCTCGCACTCATGATGTGAGTTACACTGTGTTCTAATCGACTTTCATCGACTCGTTTTGTGCTGACAAGTTACACAGCTTCAAGACTTTTGGCTACATCACCATGTCCCAGTCCCTCAGCTTCGTCTCTGACTTGAAGTTTGGCCATTACATGAAGATCCCGCCAAGAACCATGTTCATGTGCCAAGTCGTCGCAACCACCTTCTCCTGCTTCATCCAGATCGCCGTGCTCAACGCCGCGTTGAAGAACATCCCCGATGTCTGCACGCCGCACCAGGAGAACAAGTTCTCTTGCCCGGGCGGCCGCGTCTTCTTTGCCGGTACGTCGTCCCTACCCCTCAACCCACTCCCTCCCGTATCACAAAACTAACAGCCCCCGTCCACAGCATCCGTAATTTGGGGTCTCATCGGTCCCGCCCGCATGTTTTCCCCGGGCCAAGTCTACTCCGGCCTTTTCATCTTCTTCGGCCTCGGCGCCATCCTCCCCGTAATCTTCTACTTCGCCGCTCTCAAGTGGCCCAAGTCTCCCGTCAAGTACCTCATGGCGCCCCTCATCTTTGGCGGTGCCGGCGCCATCCCTCCCGCGACGCCCCTCAACTACCTCTCCTGGGGCATCGTCGGCTACGTCTTCCAGCACCACATTCGCAAGAAGCATTTTGGCTGGTGGTCGCGCCTCAACTACCTCACCTCGTCGGGTCTCGACCTCGGCCTGGCGCTCGCCACGCTCGTCATCTTCTTGGCTTTCACGCTTAACAAAATTGAGCCGCCTAAATGGTGGGGTAACGATATCGTGACTGCAACGATGGACGCGCAGGGCACGGCTATCCAGGCGACGCCCGCGCCTGGAACAAAGTTTGGTCCGACAAGCTGGTGAGTATCGACAATAGCTTTCGGCGTCAAAATAGGTTTGAAATAGGGACTTGTATCACTAAAGAGCCATAAAACAAGGGAACACTAGGAGAGAGACATGGGGACATGTCCCATGTTCCATGTGGCTCCTGCCTATCCCCCCCCCCCCCCCCCCCCCCCTCACGCCCGGGGGTTACGTTGTCCCAAACGCGACAATACGACGGGTGGGACAAAAAATAGGTATCAAGAGGAGATATGTACCAAAAAGACACCAAAAAAAAAGAGCACCGGAGGGGGGAGCGGGGGGGGTCCTCCCCTTTTTTGTGGGGGCTTCCCCCCCCCCCCCCCCCCCCCCCCAATTTTGTAAAGGGGGTTTACTCGGAAAGACCCAGTGGACATTGGATACGGATGATTAAATGGGTAGAAGGGCTGGTTACCACGAATATTAAGGATGGATTATTTATTGTGTATACTCTCTATTTCACGCGAGTTGGGTCTAATTTCTACTTTCCGCTTTACGCAATGGAGGGGCCAAAGATTCGTGCATGTTGCAATAGAGACGACAAGTCCAAGCGTATGTACGTACATATGTTTCCTCTTGTGTCACGACACAAAGAGGGTGATGTAGGTTGTGAAAAGAGCACTTCGTAAGAGCACGCGTTCGGAATCACCAATGGCGTCGTCTTCCTGAGATAGACGTCACCCAAGGACACTTTCGATTTCAGAGATGGGTAAACGTCTTTCACCTAGTGAGTACACGGCTCAACACGGTCGTTTGGCGTCTTCACGAAGGTGAAGCTGTCTGTTTGACATTAACGTCGGCAAGCCTATCCCGCCAAAAATTGGCTAGATTTTTATCAAGTTCGGAGCATCGCGATACGCCAGTGACACCTCGACATCCTTACGCCTGCGCCTCGGTACGCACATCGGTCAACCACTTCAGCCGGGCTACGCCTCGACGCCACAAGACAGCCCAGAAGCACACGAAGGGACAGGCTATCGTTCAACTCGACGGCACCATGGACCATCATCGCATGACTAGTCCGCGCTATGAACAAGGTACTTCATGATTTATTTCACTCGAGTCTCGGGCCCTAATGCAAGCTCGGCATTCCGAGCCCGAGAGTGGGAGAGAAACACGCAGATCTCACATCTAGGATCTCGGGGACCCGAAACCAACGACGTCGCAGCGGAAGTGGGCTGATAATGTGTTTACCGCACGCTCCTCCTCCTCCTCCTCCTCCTCCTCCTCCTCCACCTTGGCATAGGGATCATGGATGGACAACCTGGGCAATAGGGACGGAGAATGGAAAGAAAAAAAGACGACTTTTGATGGGTGGGACCCGGGTACGAAATGTTCCAACGCGCGCGCGGCGGGTTATTTATTGGCGCTAACGATTCGGGGGTCTTGAGCCGCCGGGGCCGTTGGGTGGATCCCTTACGGGGTCGGCCGCGGTTCGGCGGGGCGGAGCGCGGGCAACACGCGCCTCGCAGGGACCCGACCTGAACGTCGTAGTGTGAGTGGGGAGGAAGACCAATTTTTTGTTTGCCGTTCCATTGACTCTCGAAAGTGGCACCGGTGGGTTGCTTTTTTTGTCGGGGGCGAAAAGTGCCAGTGAGGATGGAGTCGCTTTGAAGTGGAGCTCGCTCTCTGTTTCGACTTTTGAGCGTTGTTTCCTGTAAGCAGATCATGTTTAAGTCTGGAACGGATTTCATCTGAAAGAGTGCGAGCATTGATTGGCAAAGCGGCATACAGGAAAACGGGATTCGCTGTCGTAAACGAGCTGTCAGTTTGGACTTTGTGTCGTGTTAATCAACGAGGCTCCTCAACAAGGGCAGAACTTCTTCCAAACAGGACACAAATATCCGTACTTCAGCCGGAACCAGGGAAAGGCTTTTTTCTGCTTGCGGAGAGTCCGCGGTTAGCCACGCCCGGTCGAGTACGGATACGTCTTGGAGATTTCAAAAGTCTGATATATTGCCAAGAAAATGAATGGGATTACCAGTCCCCTCCCAAACTCCAATCCCGCAATACGAAATACCGGCCGAATGGGTGGATCCCGCTACAGCTGACATCGTCTTTTCGAATTGTCATTACGAATCGCCTGCAGGCTTGAGAGATGCCGGCCGGAGTGGGGGAGGAGGATGAGATTTCCATGGGCTTTTCAAAGTTCAAGCTTCTTGATGTGGGCTTTCGGCAACAGTAGCTTCTTCGGGGATCTGAGAGCCGCAGGTCCCCAATCTTTTTGAATTCTTGTTGGCTGCCGTTGATGCCAATGTTGCATTCTTTATTTCGCCGAGTTTGCCCATTGTCGAAATGGAGCGAGTTGGTGAACGCCACGGCAGGCCCTGTCAAAGTCTGCGGAACCGGGTACAGCAACCAACGGCAGTTTGGCTGGGTCCCGTGCCGTAACCCCCGGCGGCCTCACTTGAAGCTCATGATGTAAGCAGTATGAAGTCGTTCGATGCACACACTGCATACATGACTGCATATGCCCCTTTGACCGAGTGTTCCCGGGGGCAGGCAACAACGGCCACATTGATGCGGCCAAATGCGATGCAACTTCGGTCCAGCCACTCTTTCCCACTTTATTTTGACATCCGCATACAGAGCTAGAGTTGCTGCAGCGTTGTTTGCACTTTTGTCATGTGCTCGAACCGTGTCACGCATGTCGCTATGTCATGGAGTATAGATGAAGGATGGGATCAGGATCAGGATCGGTGCTAACATGCCCCCTTGCATGACAGATTCAACCCGCCTCCAGTTTCTCCCTCTCTTTTCTAGAACCATGCCTGGAATGCCACCGAATGCTGAGCTTGCTTATTCCTTCTTTCCCGGGTTTTTTTTTCTTTCTGCCCGAGTCTCCACGCCGGTATGCATAGATCGTACGAAGAAATATAGGGCCGAGACTTTCTCCAATTTGGCATCACTGATCAGCGATCACGGATTGGCTGTTACCTCACGGGTTCGCCGTTGGACCACCACCACCACCACCACCACCACCAGTCTCACACCGCCCTCCCCAGTTCCAACGCCGCCTAGAAACGGCCTCCTCCGAAGAAAGCTGTCAGTCGCGCGCGGCTCACGCTAATTAGTCACTGGATAGAGGTGGGAAGCTAATTTGCCCTACCAATACCATACCCCCGTATCTGGAATGACATTCCAATCGAAGTTGCCGCCAAAACCGTCGCGGGACTCCCGCGAGACTTCGAGAAGAAGACGCCCCCTAACCTTCCCTCCCCTGTCATGTCTTGCTAGTCGTCTTCCCAAATGTCTCACCGTGAAGAAGGAGCGTGGAAAGAAGCAGAACAAGCCGAAGGAAACTTGGGAGAAGCTGAGGAGGAGAGGGCTGGAGTCTGAGACACGTGGCGGTGATCTATCGTGATCCCGCGCAATCAAGGGGCGGATCTCCCGGGGTCCACATGCCCCCAATTGATTATCGAAGTCCCTGGTAATGTCAACGTCGTCGTACGGACTCAGAATCGTGAACAACAGCAGGTGTCCGTAGGGGAAATGACACCATGGACGGGACTCAGCTGTCAGCCTCATCTCCAACTGCATTAGTGTGACTTGATAGTGTGTCGAGCAGCTGAGTAGTTGAATCAACGCTACAGGGCTGGTGCTCCTGGCGCTAGATATGCGGTAGCGCTCCTCGTGGCCCCCGAGGGACCGCCATCTACGCCACGCATCAAGTCCCAACGGGGAGTCTAGACTCCGCCAGAGCGCTGTGGCGGCCACGCTCTTCGTTGGTGCCGGAAACTTTGTTCCTGAGCCGGCCCCCAACATTGCGGCTCAAGTCCACAGTATTCGCAGATAGCACAGGTGGAGGATACTCGGGCGCCGTCAAGCCGCTGGTGCGAAAAGGGGGGGGCAGGGAGTCCGGGCCGGCCGGCTCGGAGGTTTGACGGCCGGCCGGTCGAAAGCACCACCAGCTAAGGACCAAGGTACTGAGCTGGGTTTCCCATAGTAAATCTAGCCACTAGATATGGTTCCCGAAAATGAGAAGAGAGTAGCCGCATCCAGCCTATCATATCGTTCGTCTTCTTGTTTCTGCTCTGTGCCCGTCGAACAGTGATCTCTTGACGTCTGCCTCCAGAAACTGAGCATATTGGGTCTGTGAATCTCTGACGAAGGGACCGATCTCTGCATCTCAATCATTAGACGAGCTTCATCCTAGACCCAAGACGCACACCCTTACACATTACGCTCTCGTTTTAACGGAGTGGCCACCAGTGAAGACTTTCTGACTCAACTAGGAGAACCAACTCGCAGCAGGTGCTTTTCCTCACTTCCTCAACGACATCGAACCGAACCGAACCGAAACCCAACTCCTCCCTCGATACTCTCCGCCCCCGAGCCTCTCGTCAACGAGATTACCTTAATGGAATCTCTAGTTCAAAATACCGATGACCGCCTCCTCTTCCTCCTCCTACTCCTCTTCGACCCGGTCCCACCTTATCTCTCCTCTGTCCTTGACCCCTTGATGGCGAGGAGGAGGAGGAGGAGAACAATGACGACGACAACGACAACGACTATAGCAAGCCGCTTCTTGGGGGCCAGTAATCCGCCAACTACAAAAAAATATACCTTAAAAATAAAACCCCCCCTTCCTTTTACAACGAGATCATGAGCAGCATCAAGTCGACTATGAGCCTGTCTCGCAGTTGAGCAAAAAGAGAAAAAAAAACCTTATAAAATTGACAGAAGTGACAAACAAGAGCATTGCAATATCCTCCGTAGCTACAAAGGTAATCTAGTATCTAGTCAGACACGCAGCCTTACTTCTCGTCGGTTGCCGAAATGAAAGCAAATAACATGAAACTTTTTGGTATTCTCTAGCCCGGCGTAGAGCTTTTCCTTTAGTGTTTTCCCACTTAACTTTGTTGCTTGGCATTGTTCATCCCTTTTCCCCCGAGTCTCCAACTTCTATCATCGCGACCGGTAGTCCGGCCCTCGTAGCAGTAAAATACAGTATTCGTCACAATGGCTCCTCCGAAACGAACCAGAAGTCAACTCATGACGTTGAAACACCTCTTCGTTTCCCCCTAATCTAGGTTTTGTTGAATAGAAATGATTGCCTTCCTCGTCATCCTCTGGGTATCTTTGCTGCCTCCAAAATCACTTTTCTGTGCCCTCAGGCTTGGCTCGACAAATATGCTGCTGGCTGTCATATCCACTGCAGACCAGGTGCCCCAAAAGACTTCCAGAACTACCCATACTAGGAGTATTCTGCCGGAACGTACATTGGTACACTGGGGGCCGTGTACCCCGGAGGCCCGGCCGCTGGCACCCCAGCACCGTTAGGACCGCCAGGCACAACGTAGTTCGCAAAGCCTTGAAACTGCTGCTGGCCGGGGCCTTGCGCAGAGAACACAGGTGCGTTCACGGTCGGAGCTGCAACCGCGGCTACCGCGACGGGAGGCACTCCGGCGCCAGCTGGCACCGCTGCCCCCAACGCATGAGGCCCTCTAGATATTGCGTTGGGCACAGCTGACCAGCCCCAAAGCTGATCGAACTCGAGCTCTCCATCACCTGTGTCCGAGTCACCACCCATCCGCGCACTTTGGTCACCTTGTGACATGCTGGGGGTACTACCGGCCGGCGAGGCGACGGCTGACGGGCCTGTAGACGTAGGAAAGCTATGGTCCGTCTTCATTGACAGCGGCGGTGGCGCCATTGGCTTGGCTTTGTTTCCTGTCATGCCCGATACTGTGGCAGCCAGCGAATTCTTACGTGAAGACTTGAAGATGGTGCCTATGGGGTCGTTGAGGGATGTCGGGGAAAGCATTGGGGGCGCGGGCATGGCTGGCTGCTCGGTCTTCTTCTGTTGTAATTCGTAGACGACGTTGCGGAAAGATGTGAGGATGAAGAGGAGTCGACTAGCCTGCGGGTCGCTGGTAGCACAATACCGCATAATAGCAATGGTATTAGATATCGAGGCCGCGTAAGTCGGGTTGGGGTATATAGATGCAAATTCGTTACTCAGGATGACGAGTGAGGCGGCGAAGAGAAAGTAGCTGGGTGAAATGTTAGCATAATGCAGTTTGCAGTCCATTTCGTATTTACATACAGAACAAAGGGGTTTCGTTGAGGAAGGTAGTTGCTCTCAAACGCCTTTTGCACGTAGATGATTGTCTGGTTAGAAGCGTGTAAGCATGCCTCGCAATACTTTGACATGCGGTTGATCCAGCGGGGGACCGGGAGAGCAAGACCGCTTCGCTCGCCGTGAACTTTACTCAAAAGGCAGAGAAAAAATGGACGAGTCAGTAAGAGAATAGAGTGGCAGTATAAGAGGTTGACATGCAGAGCCGCGATGCCCTGAGCGGGGTTGCTGGGATCGGCGGCCACCCGCCCACCCGCCAATTCGGGGCTCAGAGTAGTGTACCAGGTGTTGCACTGCTCCCAGATCTCTTGAGCGAGGCGGACCGAAATTCGCCGGCGGGCGTAGATCTTCTTGAGAATCTGCCCAACGATCCGACAAGATCGCACGGCGGCGTCGAGCCCATCGTCGGGATCCGTAACACGGATCAATTCCCCTTGGGAGTTTTTTTCAAACACCAAAAGCGCATCTACAGAGCACTCTTCTTCGTCAATGGCGACCGGTCGGCCTAGTGATGCCGCGAGAAACCGATCGAGAACGAATAGACTTCTCCAGAGGTTACGGCGGAGCCGAATCTCCTCGCCATTGAAAATAAAGTGGTTCTCGTGGACCCTGTGTAAGCCAAGAGCAAAGCCAGAACGGACCGCCATTCCTAAAAGATGAAAGCATTAGCTATGATGTTCCGCACGGGATAGCTGATTATGGCCTCACCAAAGTAGGCGTACGCTGCGTTACGTTTGGATATCGCTAGCATATAGACAGCCATCAATGACAGTGCCTGCACAGACCAAAAGTCTGCATCTTCAAATCCGGAAATGGGGTCGCCAAGAGCTTTGGCACTCCTGAAGAATAGCTCGGCGCGGTCATATCGACTTGCTCGGAGCTTTTTGAAAATCACGTCTTCTTTGCTACCGGGAAGTGGCGTCCCCAAGACGGTGCCGATAGCAAGGGTCAAATGCAATAGGCAGAGGAAAGAAGATTGCGCTGCCAATGGATCTGTGTAGCAGGCCTCCACGGACTCTTCAAATGCTGCTCTGTCAAAGACCTCGATCAGGCCGTGAGTCTATAGCAAGTCAGCAACCAAACCTCATAAGCGTCGTACCGAGTACTCAGGGGAATCGCATACGTTCGTAAAGAAGGAGTCCAGCAGAGCGTTGGCTGTATCCCTGTCGGGCAGGATATGTGGAGGCCGAATGCTATCCGGGATAGCACTGGTCGCCTCCATGATCTTATGGCGGCTAGGGTCCAGGGTAAAGTCGCTGGGCCCAACGCTCGCCTCAACAATCATTCGTATGAGCTGTAGGTAAGCCAACGAGGCCGAGTCGCCAACGTAGACTGATCGTATGATTAGTTACAAGATAAATACAACGCCCTGGCATAGGATACATACGGAGTCTGCCTGTAGGATCCTGCAACATTCTGGTAGATTGCATGAGCGATGTCTCTTCATCAGGTCCTGAAGCGGTGCTGTGCCTGGAGCGAATGTCGAACTCGCGGTCTACTCCCAGCATTTCATGGTCCTGTTCGATAGATGGCTTTATATCAGATCCGGCGGCTGGTTTCGCATCGTTGACTGGTTGGTTCGGTCTCGAGTCCCATGGGGTCGTGGCCGCCGCGGGGCTCTCAGATGTGAGTGAGCCATCTGGGGCTGTTGGCTTCACCGTCGGTAGTTCTTCAATATTGCGACGCTTGGAAGGAGAAGCTAATTGGTCCGGGGCGGTCTGCTCGGAGCCATTGCTAGTCGTGTATGTACACTGAAGACTCCTCTTGGTACAAGTGCCGCAAGGGCGAGCACCGTTGCACTGTCAAGTATCGGTCAGCGACTGGAAAGTGACTTGGCGACTAACGTGATGCGGGAGGTGAACCGGACAAGGTCTCGGAAAATTGCAAATAGCTAGCACTTGCCGAGCTTGAGGTCATTCAGATAGACCGGGATGCGGTGTACACGAGACCGGCAAGGCGGTAACCCGTTGTCGATCGGTACTGGGGCACTTCATGGGATGAACCAATGATCCTGGGAAGTCTGTGACCAGATCGTCGGGTTGCCCACAAAGACATGCTCTGACGAGGGGCACCCCGGGTGCTGGAAGAGATGCCCCGTTTAAGGGTCCAGCAAATTGAGCAACGAGTGCGAAATGTGCTGCAAGAAACAGCTCGGAAAACAGATGGAGAATGGTGTATCTGCATGGATGCCCACCACCCACTTGGATGGACCGGACTTAGTTGGCAATGTAGCATTGACAATCAAGGCAGAGAGGGGAGCTTGCACGATTAAAGTGTATTTTTTGTCGAATTGTGAGGCCACGATCAACGCGATCAGAGGATACGTCGCCATATCGGGCCGGAGAATTCCCCCAACAAGAGATGGTTCCCGATACATAAGCCAGGTTTTTCAGTGATGGGCAGTCTGAATCCCCATTCATGGCAATTGGAATGGGATTGTACTTGGTTCTTCTGGCAACTAGCCGAGACCGGCGCGAGGAAATGGTGGGGAGTTGTCAAGACGTTTTGGCAACGCCACGGAGGGAGCTCTAGGTATGCCGGTACTAAGAGCACTAATAATATGACAGCTGGGGTAAAATGTGATGGGCTGGGAAGCGAGTAGGACAATGTGGAAAGAAACAACAACAACAAAGGGTGACGATAGTGCTGGTCGGCCAGGCTTGAATTCGGGCTCTACCACGAACAGAAAACAAGAGTTGGGTGCACCAGGAACGTGGGGGATGGGGAAAAGAGGATGCTTACCTTTTGCTTTCGTCGCTTACACGTGTCACAGGCCTGTGCAGTCCGTTGGCGCTTGTCATCTGGGACCTTGGGTCGGGTCATTGTCGAGGATGTTGATGCATCAGCCGACGGTCCATGGACCCTGGATGATGCCCGTTATCCGACGAGAAGACGATGTGGAGTTGGAGATCGGAGCAGCAGCGGCCGCACCAAGACCAAAAATGTCGCAGCGGCGGGGATGGCGGGGGAGGGCGGAACTAGGCGGGAGCTGTTTCGAGGGTATACACTACAGCCTACAGGTAACTGTAAGTGTACAAGCTGTCCCGAAAGGTGAACTGTAGAGAGGCGGATAGCAGCAGACAGCGGGTGCGGATGAGTGTAAGCATAAGCATGCTCATGCTTCCCTCTCACTGCAATAAGGTGAGTTGACGGGAATGACGGGCGAAGGCAGCGGGTAGGAGATGAGGGTGCGGAAGCCGCAGCCGTAGAGACGGTTCCGTGCTCTGCCCCCGGGGGGCGGGAAGCTAGTAAGGGTCGGTTCTTCAAGCAAGCTTTTCTGACATGTTCCGACGACAGACAAGCAAGCTCGCTGGACGATGATGGGCAGGCGAGGATAACCGCAAGTGGGGAGCTTGAGCCTTCGGATATGGGGGGGGGGGTTGTTACTTTAAAGAGCAACACCCCAAGGTACGTGATAATGAGATGTGACGAGGGAAGCAGCAAATCTCAACTTGTGTTATGCCGCGCCGGTTTGGCTTGCTGCGGGTGAGCAGGAAAGGATAGGGCTGGGGAGGACTGGACTCCAAGCTGGGCAGGACAAGACTAGTGAGATGGTATGGGAAAGAGATGGAGGGGACCGCCGTTACGGCAGGCGGATATCGGCGATGGCGGGGAACGACGGACGTGGACGTGGGCGTATGAGAGACAAGTAGAGCAAGGCCGGACGAGAATGAGGAAAGGGTAGAGAGAGGACTGGGCGGGCGAGAGAGGGAAGGGCGAGACTTTGATCGGATATGGGACAATCGACCAGTCCAAGAGACTCATCAAAAAATGGGCAAAAGTACGAAGGACGCGCGCTTGTTACGCCCAACGTAAGTCAGGCCAGTTGAAGGGGACGGGGGAGTCGGGGGACTGGGGTGAGCGAGCTACTTGGACTGGAGCCCTTCAGGGAAGCAGGGTCGTGCAGTCAAAGTCGAGCTGTAGCTGGAGGCAAAGGCAAGGTCAAGGTGGTCAACAAGCTCGAGGCGAGTCGAGTCGCGCAACCAAGATGCGATGCGAAGCGGGGACTCTGAGAGAGAGGGTCGAGGATGCAGACCAGGGGAACTCTGAGAGGAGGAGGGGGGAGTGGGCCACGCAGGGTTCAGCTTAAAGCTAGGACCGCATTGTAGGGCAAGGGGGGGTTTCCTTCAAGACGGGAGCAATGGGAAATCCGGGCCCCCGTCATGTCATCTGGATCAAGTCGGGTTGGGAGAATTTGAGAGGGACCCAAAGTCGTGTTCAAGGGGGTGGGCGAACCAAGATTGACTCACCTTTGTTCCTGATCTTCTGAAGAAGGCGAGACCCTAATGTCCCGTTCCAGCAGAACAGACAAGACCAGGCCCAGGCCCAAAACGGCTTTGACGGGACAGCATGGGGGTCAATACGCCCATGTGCGCGGTATGCGTCTAGAGACAACCAGAACGGCGCTGCCGGCCTATGTAACGCTTCGGTGCAGCATGCCGGCCGAGTCTACCGCAAGCTTGGCCCCAAGATTTCCGAGGTTGATGTCTCTTATCCAGAGTGTATTCCTCTTCCGATATAAGAAGGACTTTGATAAAGGATGGTAATGATGATGATATGAGTAGTGAAAGAGGCACATATCAAGATGAATAACAGGAAATCGATCCTGTCCCCCACTCGTCTCCGTATGTACGATGTGATGAAGCGCTGGTGTGCGACGCTATTCAAGGCTCGTTTGATGAGGTTCAGAGTTCAGACGTACGAATGGATGGCCCCCATGTGCGTGGCACAGACACTTCGCAGCCAAGCAGTCGTCTCGCAGATCTTTCTTGCAGAGCTCATGCAGAGAAGAAGCATGGCATTCATCGTGGAGCTGGATCAATGTTTTGCAAGCCTCTAAAGCCAGTGGCGCCACCGCTCGCTAGCGTTGGATGAGAAAAGCAAGAGGCCCCGAGACATGCTTTTGCGATTTAGCGGCGGCGTTTGCTGCCTGCCCTGTCACCTCACTGCGACCCTGGACTGGTGGCTGTCTGCCATGCATAAGATACACGAGCTGGCCGTAGGGCGAGTGCCGGAGGTGTGGCTGGACCTTGAGAGGCCACGGCTCGGCCGAACGTCTTTGGGCTGGGCTAGACTTGGCTAGAATCTGCTGGGTGGCCCCCAGGCTACAGTGAGCACGCGAGACGGGCGAGGCTTGCAGAAGCGTGTCCAAGATGTGAAACCATCATTCTTCTCCCTTTTCCCTGGGCCTTGGGGCCGACACGACCGGAGATTTCCATCTCACATCGGTGTAGGCGACTAATCCATTGAGACAACGTGCTTCGATTGGAATGGTTCCGACAGCGTGGTAAGGCACCATCCCCCTCACATCGACTAACGTGCCGTGCGTGCTTCCCGGAGGATCGTTCGCTGGGGCTGAATCGACTAAGCACCTGGATGACATTCTCCGCGTCGTTCTAATTTTCGCCTATACCAACGTTAGCTCCGGTTACACTTTATGATTGCTGTGGCTCAGGGGTTACTGAGGCGCTGATATTGACTGAGGTAGGTCCTGGAGGCGGCAGTCGATATGCATAAATGAAGTTTGGATTGAACTAGAAGGTGCGAAGGCGCATCATGTATTGACACAGCAAAGTTAGTGATGGTGAGTGATGGTGGCGAACGATATTGCATAACACGGACGATGTAACGGGTAGGAAATGCCACAACGGAGCATCTCGATTGCTTGGTTGGGAGATGCAGCGAAGAAGGTTGTTGATTGCAACCTGGAAGTTACCAAGGTAGACACGGATACCCAAAAGAGGAACAGTTGGCAAGGTATGAGCAGAGCTACGTGTGCCATTCTCGGTGCCTCCTTCCAATGTCTTTTCCTGTTGCAGAATGCTCCTTGCTCCTTCTGCAACCAGACCGGCGCCGCCCTTCCTGCCTTCCGGAACCAAAGCCGGGTCGGAAGGAACTGCGACGGAGCCAAGTCCGGCCCGGCACTGACACAAATGGATGCTCATCCAGTACAAACCCCCGCTCCGATGCAGTCGCAATCGGCCCCGAGGACTGATTCTTTTCTCATTTCCCCCGCGCCCTTAAATGCGCCCTTTTGAACTCGTGGCTACTGGTCTCATTACGGAAATCCACACCTGCATCGTCGCATCATCGGATAGTGCACTCTTCAAAGTCAAACATGAATCGCAACACAACACCGTTCATTCGCACGCCATTCAGTACAGTACTTGAAATCCAAACCCCGTACTCATAAATACTTATTACACACCCAGATGCCTTACTCATTCTGATTCCCCTGCAGCAGCAGCCTCCTCATCTCAACTTGTCTAATTGAACCTTATCCAGTGAGCGTTCATCTTTATAAGATGGCAGAAGGCCGAGCGATGTTTGATCTGGGCAGGTTGCCACAACACAGACTTACCCGTCACAGCGCAGCACATGGCGCTGCAGGTGCTGCGGATTTTCGCATCCTGGACATAGCTGGATCTGCACAAGAGTTCTTCACCGCAAATGGTCTTGGTCGGATAGCGCACTCACAGACCTTCCATCATCGTCATTGAATTGCCGTTTCCGGTGACAGTTGGCTTTACCCAGACCCGACCGTCTGGGAGCATTTCCACTGCCCACTCTGATCTTCAAATCTCTAGGTTATCGTACACATTTCGCATTTCGTCAATAACAGCTAGGGATTCAGTCGACTGCAGTAGCTTTTGCCATTCGCGCCTGGCCTTTTCTTTCTCAACTTACCACTCGATTACAGAGCCCTCATTTTTTAGATCGGCATAGACTCCAGCATGAGAAGATTCAGCCTATCATTTGCTGCTTACCACTCGCAACGCTGTAGTAGCCCTGATATTCCATGTGTCATGTGGTGATCCCATTAACAAGACCATGGTGGAATACCTGCTAAAAGGGATGTACTGAGACGATTTAGGCCAAATTGCGAATATCGCTACTTAAAACCAAGTAGACGGCTCTCTTATGTCGAGCCGGCCGCCCTGTTTTCTCCAGGTCCTCTCTATGGCAGGTCTGAGCAAAACTCGCGCCCAATTATGTCTATATTGTCTCGAGCTTGCACAACGCGTAGTGTGCTCGACGACGTTCGCTTTGCTAGTCTAGTCCTGACGTGGATCATTCTCCTACAACGGTCCTCCCCAGTCAGGTCAAACGTAGCTGCCACCAGTTCTTCCAGCCTTGGTCTTCCGAGTTCATCGCACATCCAGATTACTATACATATACTGTCATCTGTTGAAAAATGGTCTCCAGATGCTTCCCACGGTAGACCATCCACTCATGAAGGCTGCAGGAATGTTTCGATCGCTAGCCACGGCATAGCAAAAGATAGCGCTTCTGGTCCCATCAGTCATATTCCGTTTGACATCTTCTTTGCATCGTGAGGGAATGAGGCCTGAAATACAGAAAATGTGGTCAATGTGACCCGCGTACGGCATGGTTCCCATGATTGTCCGCATTACCACAAAGGGGCATTAGCTCGCAATCTGCAGACAGATTATAGTTTAGTATCTGACCTACAACTTACAGTGGATGATACCAGGAGATCCAATAAGCCTTTCTGCTTTCAGATGTGACTCGAAACTGAACCGGTCATGAGAAGAGCAGGCCCTTCCGAGCTACAGCACATGCATTGAGACTGTCAAGGTCTTGATGAGACGAGATTCCCGCTTGGATACAACATGTTCGCATATAGTATAAAGGCATATGAGCAACAAGACTTGTCTAGACTGAACTTCACGTAGTTAATTGCCCTCTCAGTCCTAGTCACACCATAGCTGCCCAGCAAATGTTTCTCTAGCATATGGATGTAACTAACAAATCTGTGCCACCGGCCGTCGGTTTACATCCTCTGCAGCATTCCAACCTTGCGTCCCTTTTCGGGTTCATCACCAGAATTCCCACAGGCCCTGGCCGATGACAGCATTTCACTCTTCGCCACGACACCCTGGACACAGTTTCCTGGGTACGATACAGCTTCTAGTCTTCATTACAAGACTCTGGCAGGGATTGTGCCATATTCATGGCTCTAAGTGCGTGTGGAACGATCTCTCGCATTATGACAAGGTTCGGAGAGAATGCATGAGAACAATTCAACGACAAAGCTTCATCATACGGGGTCCAGACTGTAGCTCATCGGCATTCAATCGGCCCTCGAATGGACCCAAGCCTTGCTTCTCTCGTGTCTTATAGTTTCTGTTCTTTCTCGGCAATACCTCTCTGACATGTATTTATGTGTTCAAAACGCTGCTAGGGATTCCAAGGGTTGTAATTAGATCTCTCTCATTGGTTCGAAGCTATCTCCGAGATGAAAGGCTTTCTTGCTGCATCATTAGCATACTCGGACAGGCGCACCTTCACCTTCGTGTGGGTATTTTTTTGAGCTCAAATCGAGGAAGATTCATTATCGAAAGATCTAAGGACTCAATCCTTCAGCCGCGGCGATCCCAACCACAGCCCACTTAGAGAAATTGCGCTCTGACAAGTAAACAGTAAGGGCTTCTTCCTCTGACACAAGTCATGGCTGTTTGACTTTGGGTCCGATCTCACCGGCTTCGGTAAGTTTTTCAGGGACATATCTGTTGCCCACAGCTCTTGTAGCACTACATTCTAAGCCTCGATGAAGTTGATATCCTGTCTTGGAAGAACGGCACCCGCCCCGGCTACCCAGATCGAAACAACTCCAGTATAGGCTAGCAGTGCTAGCCGCCACCTCGTACAGGCCACCCATCTCTCGCAGCCGTAATGCTCCCATGCCCACCATCCTTACCACAGTCGACCGGAACAGAACGCAGAAGATACCCGATAGCGAAGCCTAGGTAAGCTTTAGATGCGGTACTGTGTCGTGGGTTCCCGCCGCGCTTTGCAACGCTTTGATAGGAAAGTCCCGCAGACATGGATCAACACCTGACTCTTTGGACTTATGTCGAGATGAGATGGGAACAAAGAATTTGACTCTCTGTAGCTCATTGTGTCCCACGTGAATAGACGCAGTGCCGCTCTAGGTGACGATTGAAATGGAGTTGAGAAGAAAACAGCCCTCCGGTAGAGAAGAGTATCTCCGCTCTCCAAGTTATTGACGTCTAAAGCCGATGGTTACAACGAGCTTATAGAAGATGGTCCGACCTATTCATAGATTGTCTTGTTTTGTTTTGGCCAGGCTCTTTGTTACCGGCAGCGATTATCGTCGAGGAAAGGCATCTGAACGCCTTATCTGGATGCGAAGTCTTGCGGGTTGGGACTTTGAGCTTCAGCAGTGCTAAACGCAGCCTTGGTGGATTGTAATGGAGCATACTTCATCGGAGCTGCGACGGAAGCGAACGCTGTCTCTGATGATGAGACAGCTCTACTCCGAGAGAAATATACATCACGACAGGGCCTCATTTTGGCTCATCGATCCCCTCTATTCCGGTACTCGCACCCGGATATCGGCCTGCAGGTAGGTCCCTGGAGAAAGCGTGCGTTCAATCGGTCTTGACTTGACTTCAAGGTCTGGAAGTCAGACTACCAGAGGGCACGAGGCTAGGCAGGCCAGTTGCCAACCAAGGATCGCACCCATAAAGTTCTTCAATACCCTGACAAGAGGTTCGCTAAGAATCAATGCAGTCACCCATAATCGCCATATTACCCTTACTAGCCCGATTCTCGAAACACATCTCCACGAAGACGTTGGAATGGCATGAAATCAGGAAAGCCAAGTATCCTATGAACCCAAATACGAAGGCTTAAATCCAGCCTTTGTTCTAGATGGTAATCGAACTTTCAGCGCAGGGTCATCAGTCTGCCCCCCCCCCCCCCCCCCCCATCATCTACAAGAGCTGGAAGACACCTTGACTGCTACAAACCTCGTAACATATCTCTCAGGTATTTCTACAGAATATTCCGCGAAGCTGACGACACCTGAAGTATCAAGAAAAGAAAAAAGGAGTGACAGGATCCGGAAAACAGACTCTACCTCGGAGACAAGGTCAGAAGACCACAATAGCTACCAAAGCACTCGCCCAAGCGGCTCTCAAGTGAGAGCCCGAACACAACGTCGGGATTCAGATGCACGCGAATTACGCCTTGCCTTTACCCAGGTAAGGAGCGCAACACTATCCACTCTACTCTGAAATATCTCTTCTCCTCGAGAATGGCTCATCAATTTCCTTGCATGTAAACACAATCGTTTCCTCTCGAGTTGCGGCTGAAAGGTAATCCATGCAGAAGCCCCCTCCTATGGCGATCCATATCTGTAAATGATTTCACTGAGTTCTGTATCATCTGAGTCTGCCCTTTTACTTTTGAGCGGCCACTTCTCTACAGTCAGTTGGCTTGACGGGAACGCTGGCCACAGTCTTCAATGAAAACATTACCCGAGACAGCATATACGACAGTTAAGTATGGGGCTTCAGTCATTAGAGGCCACTCTCTTTCAGATCGAGCAGACTAGGTTGGTCCGCCAATAACAATGAACGTGCCACAGATACATCACATTGCAAGGCACAGCGAAGGAAGCATGGCCAATGAGGTATGCGTTTCATCATGTATTAGAAGCCATCCACCAGCTTGTCTTATGGACAAGTATTCATCTACCATAACCAAACACACAATGCAACTCATGCGGGATTTTTTTCGTGCCCATGAAACCAGAAATGACTAAAGCCACTCGACATGTAGTTCCGCCAACGCCAAATTGAAGCCTGCAATATGAAAGGTAAACAAGTCTTGAGAAGAGAAGAAAGAAGATGCCTTCGCGCCCAATGTCACTCGCTTTTTATCCCTCCCATCCCAGTGATGCCCGAGAGAGACCTCTGTGTTGAGATCGCGCCAAGAAACCAAACAGACGGGAAAGCGACAAGATCTACTGTGGCCTTCTACCACCTCAGGCGGTGCAAGAGATAAATGCGGAGACTGAAACCAGTTGACCGCCAAAACCAAAACGCCTTGTACGCTATGCTCTACCATGCTGGAAAATAATGACGAATAACACAATGGTTGGAGGCGAAGCCAACGGCCATGCTCGTGGCAATGCCATGTGCAATGCTGCAGAAGGAGAATTCAAGAAAGCAGCCCAACAGTAGAATCGAACCTCAAGAGGGGGGTGGGGGTATCATGAAGGGTATCATGTAGAAAGGGCAAGTTTTTTTTTTTCCTTTAGCCAAGGGTGCGGCCACTGTGAATGGCCGCAGGGTGGTGATGGGAGTTAGTCCGAGGGGTAGTAGGACTGGGCCGAACTGTCGAGGCTGGGCTGAAGTCTGGCACCAAGTATGTTGGCGGGCGAGAGGGATCCCAGCCCTCCTCACTGAGCACACTGAGGTAGCCATTCCCAACCTTGTCCCGCAATGCCTCGATCTTACGGCGGTACATTTCCCCGCTAACATCCCAGTCCTGGGAGTCTGGCGGAGCATCGCGGGTTGTGTAGATGGGGGGAAGTTCGGGAACCACGCTAGTGTCTATGCGGGGAACTTCAGGTTGGGAGTCGGCCTTTCGATTGTCGGCCAGAATGGCAGAGGGAAATAGAGGAATCTCAGGGGCCTGTGAAATACGGTAGTTGTTGGTGTCTGGGCCGACTGCGGTGGCTGTGGCATCGGAGGCGAGCACCTTGATGTTCGCAGGGGGTGACGGCACGATACCAGGAGTCACCGTCACAGAGGCATCCGCGGTAGAAAGGTCTACTATCCGTCTCTTGGGTGTTTTGCGGCGGCGAGTAGAGCTAGTGTTCACCTCGCTGGTAACAGCTTTGGGGACTGGGCGCTCCTTGCGGAGAACTGAGGGCTCCTTGGGGATGTCGTAGATGATGGCTGGCTTGCTGACGTCAACAGCCGGGATGTCGGCGGGAGCGGGCTTTACGACGGGCACGGCGGCGGGCACCGGAGTACGCTCCACCAAGTACCTCCTCTCCGAATACGTGGGACCGCAGTTGTCAATGACAACGTCCTCGGTGTAGCCCGGGGTCTTGCGGAAGAGGTTGAAAATTGTGATGCGGTAATCCTTGTGGGTGCGGGTGAAGGGGTTGCCCTCAACCCAGATCTCCCGGATGTCAGGGATTCCAGTGAGTCTGGCCAGCTCCATAGGGTCTGATAGACGGTTGTCGCGAAGGTCCAATCGCTCGAGAGGATAGAGCTTCTCAATGCCGGCGATTGATTGCAGGCGGTTGGCGCGGAGGTTAAGAGCCGAGATGGCCGGGAGGGGATTGCGCGTCAGGGAGTGGAGCCCATCGATCATGCAGTGTGAGAGGTTAAGTGCGCGAAGTGCGGTAAGGGTAGCCAGACTGTCGGGGATCTGAGTGAACAGATTGGATGACAAGTCCAGGGAGTGAAGGGTGTTTGCGAGGGGAACCAAGCTGGTGGCAGGGATGGAGGTCATGGAGTTGTCGGCCAGACTGAGGTGCTTCAAGAACCGCCACTTTGATGCTGGAAGAACACCCATGCTCAGAAGATTCGAGGAGCTGTTGGCGCGGCTGTGGTGCCACGAGTCCGAAAGACTCGAGTGCGAGCTGCCAGAGCCGGAGCGACGAACCTTGTGGCCTCCTCTCATGTGGGAGGGGTTGCGGGAGCTGACTGGGCGAGTAGGCGAATTGCTACGTGGTCTTGATCCCTTTGGAGGCGACATAGCCTCGAACGTTTCCGCCCGAGCCAGAGATGGCCGTCTGCCTTCACCGTGAACATCATCCACAGCATGGTCTTGCGTGCTTAGAGAACCAATGCCCAGGTCACCAATCGAATTGCGCGGGTCTGGTGAGCCCGGCATTGAGGGTGACTTGTGAAGTTCAGCGTGAGGAATGGTGGGACTTCTGCGAGGGCTGGAACTTGCGGGCCAAGGGGTAGTGGGCGATGATTGTTGCTTCGACGTCCTTCTCCGTCGCTTGTCCATATCATCAAGCACAATGTCAATTAGGATATCCGCAGGGTCCTCAACACCAGCGCGCTTCAGCGTCAGCGATCTCAGCTGCTCGGCCATGCGGTCCCACCCGAAGAATTGTCGGAAGTCGATGCTGTTCACCTCGAGGGCCTGGACATTCTTGAAGACGTATAGCGGTACTGCTGAGTCGAATGGGAACTCTTCGTAGCCGCGGATCAGCCGGGCGCGCCAGTCGGGGGCAAGGCGAAGGCAAGGAATTTTGGTGAAGGCCGAGTAGAGGTATTTTAAGTCAGCCTGCGTGGCCGCCTTCTGCCGCTCGGTTCGGGCGGCCGAAATGCTCGCGCCGATGCCAAAACTCGTCCAAAGTGCCGACATGCCTGACATGACGCTTCGAACGCTGGATACGGAATGGATAGAACCAACATCGGAGCCGCGGCTTCGGGATCTTTGGGTGTTGCTCAAAAAGGAGACATAGTTGGCGGATGTTGAGCTATCGTGTAGGTTCTCGAGACGAATCTTCATGGGGCCAACGGGAATGGCGAGTTCTTCGAATCGAGATAGTAGGTAAAACAGATGGTGCGGCGTCAAGGCTAGCTTCGCCGACTTGACAGTGTGCGAGGTGAAGTTGAGAGAACCGAGAGAAAGAGCGGATGCGAGTCCGCTCGAAGTCGAGGCCGAAGTCGAGGGCCTCTCGGGAACGACCGGTGATTGAGGCGTGGGAATGGAGCTGACGCTCTGAGAGGAGCCATGGCGAGAGGCAGCCTGTCTTCGGAATTGCAAGGCGTTGGCGAGAGCCTTTTCGTGCGTGCGCACAAAGCTGGCCAGTTGCTGTAGACGACGATGTTAGCACAAGCAGCACATCAGACCAGGCAGCAAAGCCTATCGGCAAAGGCATGAGAATATGGCTCTTCCGTAGTAGCGTACCTTTATGAACAACTCCCCGTCTTCCGAATCCATGATCAAGGACGCATCAGGGGCAGACGGAGTACAGGGTATGGGTATCTTGGGGGTCGGAAAGGAGGGAAACGGCGAGTATCGGCGCCTAATATGGTCGTAGAAGGTATCGTTCGTCTATAAAACCAGATATTGCTGGCAAGTCGGACGATGGAGGCCAGTCGTGACCGGTTACACCGCAGGCTGTACGAGGAGGGTTAGTATGTTGTTGATGCGTGGCTGAGTGCTTTTCAAGCAGGCGAGAGTGGGAAAATCGGAGTGAGAAGTCGAGGAGAACAAGAAGCGCCGTTGCGACACTCTGCGCAGGCAGCACAGTCGGAAAAGATGAGGAGGCTCGTGAGAGGGACCACGAGCGATGTATCCCCGTTGCAGATGCTGCAGGAGCGGCCTTGTCTCACAACGCTGGAATTTTGAGGGGGGAAGTACAAGACGCCGAGGACAACGAGGGGAATGTGAAGTGGTGTTGCCAACTCTCGAGAACACGGGGCGGCCGACGGTGGTGAGTGACAGATGATACAGGCAAAGGCAAACACAGGCAGACAGTGAATATGACAGCCAACAGCAAAGCAAGTGGGTGGTGCAGGATGCAAAGTGCAGTGTGCGAGGCAGAGATTTCCCCTTCTCGTTTCCTCTCCTCTGACGAGGCGGCAAGATAAGCAGGCAGTGTAGTGAGGAGTCACAAAAACGAGGCAACAAGCTGGGCAATAGGCAAAAGGCAGCGGTCAAGAACCATGGCACTGGTTTCCTGGTGTTGTTGTTCTCCTGAAGGGTGGCCAAACAGAGGGCACTCACAGTTTTTTTTCTCCTTGGTGTTTCTGACGTGAAGCGAGATAGAGATAGCTCACCGGGGACAGTGGCTCTCTTTTCTCGGGATGTAGATTTCGGAGGGCTCCTCGTAGGAAGACAGAGGAGAGTCGAAGTCGGGTCTGGAGGATAAGGAGGAGGTTGAGGGTATTCGGAATTGTGATTCGAGGTCGAGGAAGCTATTTCCAAACTCCTCACGACAACTCTGCACGACACAGAGAAAGGAGTGTGAGGGAGACCGAGAAGGGTCTTTCTTAGATGGAAGGGGGTGGTCGGACGGGGTCCGGGTTTAATAATAACAAATGGTCGCCAACCCAGGCCGCTGATGGTGGTGGTGGTGGTGGTAGCGGTGCTAGGAGGGAAGGTAACAGGTATCGGTGGGAGTGGGAGTGGGAGAGAGAGAGAGAGAACCGAGAGGTGTGGTGCGCGGGTTAGAGCGGTAGGCGGTACGAGACTCTTTCCTTCCCTCTGGTCCTTGGATACCTACCTAGATACCTGGTAGATTTAGGTACAAGGTAGTGTACATGGATGTTCATAGAGCCGGTACGTACTCAGACAGCCCACGGTCGAATCAACCCACCCGCACCCACACCCTCAATCCACCAGATGCAGCGAACAGAGGACCAGCAGCCAGCCTTCCCTGACGGGTGACCCTTGACCAGGACATGCTCGTTCGAATATCGACAGGGGACCCGAGGACCCATCTCAGTCTCCCACTTTTCAAAGGTGGATACAGATACTGGAAACTGGAGACTGATGATCCAGCAACATGCCATTGCAAGTATCTGAACATGGAGGAGATAGAAAACCCACAGACTCCAAGGACACCCTGATCGTCCAAGACTACGGAGTACGACTGCTTTCCTTACCTTAGCATACTATCCCCCCAGCACCCGAGAACGCCCATGTTCAACTTAGCACCGCTCATTTTCTCTCTTAGTCGACCATGCAGCCCGCACCCTGCCACAAGAGGCGCCAAGGAGGGTTCGCCAGCGGCAGCAGCGAGCAACATGGAGTGAGAGAGCTGGGTCAAGAAGACGACGGTTGGTTGTGGATGGTGGTGGACGATGAGAGGGAAACGCTCGCCAGAGGCAGAGACTGGATGAGAAGGAGACAGGGTGGGAGTGATTGGAAGCTGGGGTCATCCCTGGTTTGTGGCGGCGGGTCATTCACTCAAAGCAGACCAAAGTACCCGGTACAAGCTGGAGCGCCATTTCCATTTCGACTGCAACTGCAACTGCCATTTTTTTTTTCGATCCCTCCTCCTTCCTCGTCTCACTCAACTCAACCGTTGGCGTGGCAGGTGAGGCAGGAAACAAGAGGAACTCACGATGCCTGCACCTGCCTCCTGTCTATCCTCAGCCTACCTCACCTACCTACCTCACGCAGTAATCACGCCTGCCTCGCACCACAGATGATAATTGCAACCTGGCTTAGCTAATACCATTTTCAAATACTCGATACTGACTCTCTTCCTCCATTCTCTCTCTCGCTCGTTGCAGCTTGCATCTTGCAGAGTAGACTTGCAGAGACGTGCAGCCCGGCCTGCAAGTCGATGCCTCCGTGTGTTTCTGGTTGTCTCTAAACTCTGCTCATCACATTCTTTCCCTGCCGCCGCGACTGCCTGCTGCGCTGCACGTCTGTTTGACTTGCACCTTCAGTTTTAAGACGTGCATCGCAAGCGCAGCATGCAGCGACAGGGTGCAGTTGCACCTCAGTTGACTGACTGATTTCGTGTGAATTCTGGCCCATGATCTTTTTTTTTTCTTTCTTTCTTTTTTTTTTTTACCTCTCGCTCTCTTTCTCTTTGTCCTGGGCTCCTCCGGTCTCCGTGCCTTTGGCACCTTGCCGATGCTTCTCCCAATGCAACCAACCCACACCCCCGGAACCTCATCATATCCTCCTCGACCACGACTACGACTCGAACCGGCCATCTCTTCTGTTGCGACTCGGTCACCAATGCCGCCGTCTCCACGCCGCCCGACCCTCCGACGAGCCCCGTTCTCCTCGTCCCCTATTTCTTACATGCCTTGTTCCGTACTGCGTACTATCCGTACGCGATTTTCTCCATGACTTACGACTACGAGAACCTAAGATGACATGCACGTGGGTCCCGTATCTAGTATCGCAGATACTGCTCAGCTCCAGACAGATAGTTATGTACATTAGGCGTCCAATCCGTCGAGCTGTCCGGCGCACGGTCGCTCCATCATCTCCCACCTCTGCCCGGCCCTGACAAGCCTGAGTAGTGGCTTCGCAGTAGACACCCTTGTTTTTTTCAGTCACCCTTCCTTCTCTTTTCCCATCATTTAATTCTCCGTGGCAGCACACATCAAAGCAGTCAAAACATCCATCGTCTTGCGCCTCCGATACCATCTTCTCCGTTGCTTGTCTCGCCATCGGTTACCGGGCGACCAACGGGCGGGCGTGCGGCAGCGGCGGTCAGATGACACCCGTCGCCATCAGCCGGAATGGAACACCTGCGAATAGACACGATTGTTCGCTGCAGTCTGTCGGTCACCGGCCAAAGTGAGACTGACGGCTGACGGGCGCGAGGCAAAGAAACTGTCCAATGGTGCTTCGTACTCTATACAAGCACACTCCAGACCTCTCGCCCGTTTGTCGCCGAGATTTCGGAGCTCGTCTGGGGTGTGTAAGGAGGGGTCCGCCGACGAAGTGATCCTGGCTTGCGGCTGGGGCTTGCGCTTGGCCCCAAACGTGTGACAAGCGACGAGCAGCACCTCGTCAATACGGGTAGTGGAGGTAGCACGAAGAAAAGGAAAAGGCATGGTATGTCTCTGCCCCCGAATAATATCAAATCGTCGGCCATGTCCCCACCATGAACGGGCGAGTCTTATTCGAGTCTTCCTCGGTATGTCTGCACCTCTGGAATTCGTCAAAGGAGTTCATCACGATCAACAAGCACCAAGAGTATCGGGACTCTCTGGCAGTCGCATTCCTGGCACACGAGACAATCACATCATCGCGACCCCATCCGGATCCAGCGCATTGGGATGACCGGACGAGTGTGAGCATTGCGCCTCCAACCTCTAGAGCAGGAGCCAATTCGCTTCCCCAACTTGCCGGCCTCGGGTCCGGCTGGTGCGCATTTCCACCTCATTTTGTTCATGCGAACTAGCATCAAGGATCTCCAAAATCGGTCCAACCGCCAATTGCCATGGTATTCTTTTGTTTACACCATGGAAGGTGGTTGTTTTTGTTGACGGGTTTCCCGTCCAACTTGTCAATTTGTGCTGTATGGAGTAGTGGCAATCGGCTGCGCTTCTTATCAGGCTGTTGTCTCCGCGGGGTCGTCTGAAGGCGGTTGCCAACTGCCAGGAGAAGCCAAGCCCAGCAAGACCACGGGCCGTTGATAACGCATTCCAGCGAACATGGCCGACTCGTCATGCAAAGGACATTAAGCTATAATGCCGTTGCCCGTTGTAAAATGGACTGATTACGCCATTGTTTTCTGACGGATAAAGTCCACGTTGGCAACGCGATCTGCTGCAACTTGATGCCGTGTCAATATATCTGCCTTTGAGGTGTTGTCGTGATCGTCAATGTTTGACGCGACAAGACGCGGCGCGAGGGTTGCGAAGTTGCGATGCGGCATTACTTTTGGCGAATGCACAAGGTAACGTCGCGGGGCGTTTATACCATACCATTGCTATGGAACAATACTTCGTACTCGGTAGTTTTAGCCTGGAGACGACATGGGCACCAACATCGTCAAGGCATATACTCGGTATGGTAGTTGATATTGCCATGAAGGACGATTCAATAGCTCGAGTTGGCGACTGCAAAAGAAAAGCATAGTAAGATTGCAGCGGCTCAAGAGATCCAATGAAGCGCATGGATGGTCACGGCGACACTGGATCGTGGCGGAGAGGTCAATCTCGTCTTTTCATCGCCTGTTTCGCCTGGCGGTCCACTGGAAGCCCCCCCCAACACGGTCATCCCATGTCGTGCGCTAAGGGATCCCGGGCAATATGGCACCCTGCAAGCCACCCCACTCGAGGACCCTCCATCGTCTTTTTGAGAAGTGTCAAGGGTACTTTGTACTTGCGAGTGTACATACGGATACAAGCACAACAAGGTGGGTGGCGCCTTCCTCTTTCGAGCAATGGGCAAAAGATGCATCTCGCTCTCATGCGCAAACAAATCTCACTGGCTAGGATTGTGGCCATGTCCGTGCACTGCGCTCGTCAGACTTAGCGTCTTGCACTATGAACTTGCCTGTCTTGGTACCGGTACTTTACGGAGTAGGGGCCTCCACCTCTTGAGGAGCAGAACGCAACAGGGAAGGCAGGGAATATCGGGCCAGCACAGAAAGGCGTTCCTTCTTCGCGGTTGCATCTCCTCAACAATGATATAGCGATATTCAACGGCTGCTATCACCACCCGAAAGAAGAAAAAGGTGGTCCCTCAATCAGTCCGAATCCATGACTCTGTCTCTTCGCGACTATGGCCGCTTGTAATTCGACATCAGATATATGAGCCTCATCTATCCGTAGGTACGTTGTTGATTCATACTGCGGGAACACTAAGGGCCACCATAGTGAATACCGGCCGTTAGTGAGAACAGGCAGTGCAGTAACGTCGAGGCAACTTTAACCTTCTGGTTTCTGTCTTCCCCCAGATCATCCCTCTAAGCGTTTCGCCAGTTTCCAAGGGTTAGATTGAATGTTTGCCACTGCGTTTTTAGAAACTGGGCTGAAGAATCGACACCTTACCCAAAACCAGAATTCAAAACCTGGGGTAATAGGACCAACATTCTAAAGGGCTGAGGAACATGTTCTGGATGAAACGTTTGTCCAGGCCGATGCCCAACTCAGATAGACATGTTTTGCGCCTCAAACGAGACTTTGACCGGACTAAAATAGCACATTGCTTCGACTCTGACTAGGCAACTTGGGTAAAAGCACGTTGATGATAAATCCAAATGAAGAAACTAAAGTGCTGCCAAACAACACCAACCACCACGTTTATTCACTTAAAGTAAATAGGTACTTGCAATGGCGCACGTTTTCTCTCTGAACCAAGTCCTCTTTCTACTCGGCGCGCGAACCCTTCGGACCCGACTCTGGAGCCAAAGAGATGCGCGCTACTATTTCGAGAACGAACGGTCAACCCAACCCTTCTCCAACGACATGACATGTGCCCTGCGCTTAATACCGTTTATCCGCACCGAGGCGTGGTAATTAACCTGCCTTCTCATCTTGATTACCCAACCGTGTCGATATTCTGGGTATAAGCCTGGACACAGCTCCTTGGGGCATTATCTACCTTACCTTGCAGACATCGATAGTATCCAGAGTTTTTCTTCTTCTTCTTCTTCAGTGTTTTGTGAGTCTTGACCGGTCCTTCAGGTAGGCATGGAAAGGGACCAAAGTATAAAGGAACTCCCAAAGAGTCAGGAGGCGGGGTCGGCCGTTCGTGCCTACCTAGATACCTCTTCAACTCCAAGTTCATCCATGTCTCTTGCAATATAAACGTCCCTCAGTTAAGGCACCTTACCTTGGGTCCTCCGTACTACGACTCAAGGCAGGTGCCCTTTCCCAAGGTACCTTACTACACGTATTTCAACATGCTTCTGTCGAACCTGCCATCTTTCTCCGAGCGCCACGCCAAATGGAAGTCACGATGATCATCTACAGAAGTGACTGCTGTGTACAGATGCTCTTTCCCCCCATGCCAGTCAACCAGTTACAGACTCGTCCCGCTGGTTTCCGCTCGTCGATCTTGGTGCGGTACCCATACTTTTGTTGCGCGTGCACGCATTCCCATTATCATCCTCCAAATCTCCAGGTGCCCCTCTCCGCTCCATCGTCCAATTAGACCATTGGCACCATCCCTTTGCTTCCTTCCATGTGCCGTCGTCACTTGTACCGAAACATAGCAAAGAAGATCTTTACCTTTCCCTCCTCGGCCGAATTGCACATCACCTTGTTTCCTCCCACCTTTTTTGCTACATGCATGCAACATGTCGGCAACGCACATTTTCTTCCAGCACATATCACATACCAGAGAATCGAATCAAGCAGGATGAAGATGGGGCCCGAATTGCCAAAGAACGCGTTCCGCCGACACGGAGCCAATCCGAGCAAGGTTTGTAGCTGCATCCTGGGCGGAAACGGAGCAGCAATTATGTCATAACTCCACCAGCTCGAGGGGCCGCGATGCCACCTGATTGGGAACGCAGCGAAAGCACCACAGCGCAACTTCGCAACAGACCTCGTCGTCGATGCGAGGGCATGTCATCCTGCCTCTGACCCTCCGCCCGTCATCCCTGCAGACAGCCAACGACCCTCCACCAGCCGATCCCTCCCACGGCCATTCTTCACAACCTCACCCCCACTTCACCCTTCTTTTCTTCCGCCTGGCTGCCAATCTAAAAGGGCAGACGCCGAATTGTGGATGGCATCCCCCAGTGCCAGCGGTCTATTCCTCTTCGGGGACACACCTGGTTCAATCTTCACCACCATCATGCTGTTCCCCTCCGTCCAGTGCGCAGGCGCGGGCAAGACAGAGAGAGTAAACCGGCCAGAGGAGACCACGCCCGCCGTCCCCGTGGGACATTTACATCGTGGCAGACGCGCGTGGAATATCATCGTGCACCGACGTGCAGCACCACATCATCCACTCTACCAACCGACAACCCATGTCGTCTCCGGGCCCTCTCTTTCGCTCCATACGCCGGGCCTCTTTTCCATCGTCCCACGTCCACGGCCCCGATGCTATGCTTCAACTCTGTCATGACGCATGCTCTTTCACGTCGCAGGTCGACGTTTGGTCACTACCTATGCGCGCTCTCTAGACTCTCTCCCATGAGCTGGGATGCTGACGCGCTGTTACATAAACGCACCCGCTCGGCATTCATCATTGTGGATTCAGGAACGGGGACTCCATCGTCAAGCAGCCTCATTTTGCGAATAGCTGCATTTTCCATTGAGATTCACAACAGCCTCGACGGAGGAATCGTACGGCGGCGCTACGGATACCGCCTGAGACGTTCTCGATCGGGAACGTTGCAACAATGTCGGTCAGCCGGCGGAGTGCACGGCCGACCCTCTTGCGCGGGTGCTTGCAGCGGCGGAAGTGTGTGTGCACGCTACATCTGTCGCTCACAGGTATACGATACATGCCAACTTTGGTGTACGCGGGATACACACTACACTACACCCTCAACTTGCTGTTCCTGCACGTACAATGGGTGAATTGACGGCGAAGAGTACCTATTGAACCTCGCCTACCTACAACCGCCAATCGCCAATCTGTCCGCTTCCCCTGCCCTACCACTCGCTCGATGCGATGCCGTGCAGCCCCTCATTTTCACTCCGTAGACTACCACCATGCGCGACGAATCTCTCACACTCTGCAACACATTTCTTTGCGCCTTCATGTCGCTGCTGCTCTTCACCGCTTCTCCGCTGTTCATCGGAATGTCCTAGAATGAGGCAAACGAGGAACGGGCAAAGGATGAACAATACGACTGTTTTTCCGTGTCTCGCGTATTGGTTGCAACGCTGAACACCTTTTTTGATCACATCGAACCTTTGCCCCGTCGCATTCTCAGGTGTCTTCGTCTGGCGGGGTCAGCCTCAGTGCCATGTGCCCCGCGCGGGAGTGGTAATGAACCAGAACATTCATCATGTGGGCGTGGCTGCACAGTGCCGCGACGTCCTCCGAGCCACCGACACTGATAGCTAGTCGTTGGAGCTCATTACCCAACCCTTTTCCTGCCGCCACGAACGGGGCGGTTCGTCTGGCGGTCTTAGATATCTGAGACCTGGTACCGGAGTAAGGGCGAGGCCGGAAAGGCGCAATCGCTGTAAAGCGAGTCAGTCCCATATCTCAGACGACTACTGATATTCTGGCGTCTGCGCTGACCCAGGCACGAGAGAAGCGATCATCAGGCACTTGAGGCTCGTTCTCAGGGATGGCTCTTGTTTGGTGTGGTTCGCTGCACTGAGAAGGGCGGTGGGAGGATGCAGGTGGTGCACTACCAGACTACACTACAGCACCACCTCGAGCCTAAAAGACATGATGGAGGGCAGATGCTGTCTCCTCATTTGACGTTGGTTTGTCCATATCAGTGAAACATGGCCCAGACCGAACCAGGCCGCCTACGAGGTTCGCGACTTTTGACCTGCAGGCGTCAAAATCATTTGACATTCAGACATTTTCCTCCGCATCCTAATCGGGGTGCGTGGTCTTATCCGAGAGTCCAGGCCTGCAGACGGGGAGAAATCGCCTTTGATCGTGGACGAAGCCGTGATACTATGTCGTTGAACCCGAGCCGAGAAGAATGAACCACGACGGCCAACCACCGAATTCGCAGATGCCTTGGAAGTTGGAACAGGTTCCGATGCCAAGGGAGCGTCGCTAATGGACTAGGGATGAGCGGCGCCGCTGCGAGCATGTGAGCCCATCCATGGTGCAACGGAGCCGCCCACCAATGATGGGCCGGACATGCGAGGCTGGAGAGTCTATGAGTCTGGGGACTGGGAAGCGGGAGGACCGCTGACTCGCCAGCCAAGAGAGATCGTCCAGCTGTGCGATTCACGTTTCACACCGTGAGTCGTTTTTCTGATACTCACCGTTGAGCGGTGGACTGCCGAACAGCCGTCGATCTCACCGGACCTGGGCTACCGAAGAGGTTCCATAAGTGACCGAGTCTTGCGGTTTGGAAACTTGACGTGTCGACTGCAAATGGGATCCCGACGAACCAAACCCCCCGCTACCCAGCTAGGGAAGACTGGCTTGCCTTGGTTGTTGACGGGTTCTTCATACAAGCCGGGAAGAAGTGGCCTGCCTTTCGCCAGGAAACTCTGGACGGATGGCCGGAGGAGCATAGCATCACATAGCTACAGTACACTACGCCTGAGGTGTCGTTCACGCCAGCCACAGCACTAATGCAACTTTGCCATTTACACTACCAAAGCTCATTTGTATAAGCTGCAGCAGGATCCACGGCTTCACCTAAAGTCTGACGTTTGTTCATACGCCAAGATTGGCGACCACGGATCGGGACCCTCACTTCTGTTCTCGTCTTCCAGACGCGAAAGATGGGAATTCCGCTATTACCGTACTACAGACACGGGTATGAGCAATGGCGCTACTCTCGCAGCAAGGTTCGATTCAGATCTAGGGTGCAAAAAACAAGGCTGCTTGAACCCTGAAGATCCTCCAAGAATGCGCCGTCTACTTTACGGTCCTTACCGAGCTCGCCGAGAGCTGGAACTCAACCGCTAATACGTGACAGTAGAGTTGAGGCACATGATTTGAAGATGCAGCCGCTTCTGGGGGGCGAGGAATGCACATTTGTCGGCTCATCAGGGGGTGAAGAGAGGCTACAGGGAGGCGATACGCCGATTGCTCGCTCACCGCTCCGTCGCGAAAATTCTCTTTTTCCTGCAGGCTCGCACACCTTTTTTTGTTTTATGCGAGAAAGACTGCAAAGAGTGGATTCTCCGAGACGCACGACTGGAGGACGACCGGGGTGGTCATCGGGCCTTGTTCCACTAGGAAGGCAGAGGAGGAATGACGCTATTCCCAGTACGTCTTAGAGCAGGAAGCTGGGATTGCTCGAACCAGTTGACTTCTCGACTGTCGACTTCAACCTTGACTTCAACCCTGACTTACATGAGGGTTGTGATGGTCTGTGCTCGTGCTGTTGGCGGCTCATGACGAGCAGTGCCACGGTCAAGTGTACACACAATCACGGGCTGTTCTGTGTCTCTACCTATCTCTGAGCGCAGCTGCGGCCTGGTGCAAGAAAAGGAGGGGCATTGATTCGGACCCCTGGAGCTGCCCCTCGATCTCGTGGGGAATTGGCGATGACCGTTGGCTGCGGCCAACCAAACGCCATTCCCGCCTGCACCACGCAACCCGAGTACGCATCCTCATTCTCCCGCTCTCTCCCTGTCCTTGGACCGCAAATAGACGCCCTCGAGCGTCGCCTACCTTCTTTGGCAGGTTCTCGGTTCAGCTTCCATCTGATCTCATGGCGGCCGGCATGGAAGCGAAACTCGGCGGAGCCTCTTGAGTCCCTGTTGAACGGGGTCCATTGTGAAGCCTCAATCCATCCCATACCACCAGCCCCCGTACGTATACAAGGCCTTGCCTCATGCAGACACTTGTCGGCGCATGTACCAAGATACACTATCTTTAACCTTTACTCGGCTGAGGTGTGATGGAGGTTTAGAGGCTCCGTTTCTCTTGTCTTTGCACTGCCGGCAGCACACCACAGCGGCTCCATTCGAGATGCCACACTTTCAGCTTTCTTATCCAATAAGTCCGCGGTGTTTACTGAGTATCCAAACGGGGCTACTGTCGAATGCTATCTATCGGAAGGCTGCTCATTCCCCCCCACACTAAGGTATAGGTATGCTCATCTCGGGAGTCTGCACCACATAGTAATTACACTACACTAACACAATGAGTACACTAATACCTGGTAGGCTCCTGTCAGACCCCGGACCTTGTCTCTTGCGCTATCCTCTGCTACGGCCTCCGCTCTCGCACGTCAACAACCAGGTAGTCGAGGACCCAATGTGCAGCCGTGGGGTTTTTTTCGTTTCTTTTTTGCGGGCATCGTATTAATTGCCGTCGAACCATCTTGAGCTGATGATCTGACGCCTCTACAACCACCAGCCATGGTAGGCGTCATGTTGTGATGGAGGATCGCGGGGAAACATCATTCATCGCTTCATGCTTGATACATTCCCTACGCTTACCCGCAGACACGCGCCAGTCAACTTCGGGACATGCCTGGTATTCAGACTTGGGGCAGCTGCTCGAGGACCCCTCACTATGTCTTTACAATTTTCCACACTGCAAATGCCATCCGTACTTTTTGTGCGACTTCAGTGTTGCCTCGAACTGTGGTGCAACCCACCTTAGATTTTCTCATTCTCTTTGAATAATGGAATAGTTGCAGACGACCTGCCCTTGTGCTTCTCGTTCTTTGAACGGGCAGAGAGCACACGCTCACTGCATGCAGACGCCCGGAATCAGGCACTCGGTGGCCTTCATGCCGGCGTCCGGAGCCGCCATCTCAGCCGGTGGGGAATGCGATCGAGTCCTGCTGCATGTTCCCCCTATTTACAACGGCCAGCCATTGCCCGAGTTCGGTCTGCCGCCAGCGTAGGTCCCGCTACGCTGTGCGATGCGATATAGCGATACCAATAATCAGAGTAAAATGGGGCATGAGTCGTTCCACTCAGTTCGGTGGAGACTAGGTCCCCCCATCAGCCAACATCACGCATTATCTCAACCCTGACCATTGTTGGACGACCGACTCGAGGGATGATGACGGCATCGTTTGAAAGGCGGGGTGGAACGAAGGATAATTCCTGAGCGTGAGGTGGCCGCCAGACCGAACCACCAAAGCCCGCAACATCTACTCTTCTCCAATCCTCCGTCCGGCAGCGGAGGCAAATGTCGAATTCCATTCGTTGCAACCAATCCCGCACGGTGAGAAGGCCGCTTATCATCACACCGCTCAGCAAGCGCCCGGCAGTGTGTCCTATACCTCACCACTTTGTAACCTCTCTCTACTGGTTCTTGGGAATGGCCTCACCCGAGGTCTGTACCCCGCCTGCTGCAACTCCCCCTCTCTCCAAAGACGAGGCGATCGACAGGTCCTTCTCTGCGACAGGACGAACGCTCATCAGCTCGTCGGAGGGGCAGAGGGAGGACCTTGTATTTCTTCAGTTGCCCCTCACTACGCCATTTGGAAAATGTCTGTTGATCAGCCGTTGAAGGTTCGACGTGGCTTCTGGCAGGCAGGGATAGCCTCGTTTCGCCCCCGTAAACTCTGAGGCTGACTGACCGCCATAGATCGCCCGCCACCCGATGTATACACTATTCCACCTTGCCAAGTGGGACTTTGTAGCCGCCAGCTAAGCCAGCACCAGCCTTGCCAGCCGACTTTTTTTTCTGGAAGTTTTGTTTTTCCTTCGTCGGACTTCTATGCAACGGCCGGCCACTTACATGGACAGCACTTACACAGGCTTCACCCCAGCCGCCACCGCCAAACAACCACGCTGTCGGTGGTTCGTGATGCGATTCCCTAGGCGTTTCCTCGATCTGAACCTACCGTGGCATCCTGCTTTCCGACATGCGCTAGCCACTGGCTCAGTCCACAGTCCACGTATCTTGCCCCAAGAATCTCTCGACTGTTTCCAGCTTCCGAATTCCCACAAATACCATTCACCTTCTGGACCCGGAACGATGAACATCAGGGAAAATGCCCGCCGCGGCGGTAGGGTCGGAGTCGACTCCCCGAGGTTGGGGGTGTCGAGAGACCGTGTGTACACACTACTTTCTCATTTTCCGATGCACGCCATATAGGACAAGGACAAGGCGAGACACACTCAGCTTCCAAACATAGAATTAGGTCGTCCTAGTATGACCGATCATCAGGGACACCAGAGAGGGCCGATCAGGGGCTCTAGGCCGATCTGTGCCCGTGGCCCTTCTGCCCCTCCCGTTCTGTACGCGGTGAATATCAGAAAGCACTTGGCTTTTTCTTCAAGTAAAGCGGCGCTCTGAGGCACATGGAGGGGTAACGGTAAGGCTGTAAGGGGCGGTCTGGTGAAGATGTTGACTTGGCTCCCTCGGGATGCACGTACGCCTTGCTGGAACCAAGGCAGTTGTGTTTCTTGCCATGTCAGGCCCACGACTTTTGTTGGATCGAGATGCGTTTTGCGGGTTCCGAGAGGGGAGCTCTATAGGGCTGCTTACATCCTGTCGGTCTGGGCCCGGTTGAAGCATGCAGCATGACTATGTAAGATCGACGATGTTATCGACGGTTTCTTACTCCTGCATCGCGAAGAGAATGCTGTGGATGGGTACGTTCGGCGGGGTTCGCCAGCAATATGCGGCAACAGCGCGTCTCTGCTTTCCGTGTGATTTGAAGAGATTTCGAGACTTGAGGTTGGTGACATTTACGTTGCGAAGTGGCTTTGGAGGGGGATACTGGCACCGGGCAGCCTCGACGTCTACCGGCTCGGGGCAGGCTGGTTCTCCTCTTCGGTTCTCGCTAGGTCTTGGCGAGTGGTACATCGCGTCTGCGCTCAGAGCATGGCACAGTGAGGTTTGTGTTGTGTGTAGATCGTCTCGCTCTGGAGTCGTGGGTGAAAGGGACTCTGGATGTCAAAAGTAAGTTGACGCGCGACACTAGCCCAGTGTCTACTGTGAATGTTTGAGACATCGGCTCTCTCTAGTTTTCTCTCGGCTATCTTGTTCGTGGAGACGTCTCTGTCCAATCTTTTGAGCATCAAATCTGCTAGAATCTCGTCTACATTGGGATCCAACCATGATACAGTATTGTACAACCTCGTTCAGTGATAGGAGGACAGCTAACCTCTCTCTCAGGGCAAGTGCGAATTCTCCCATCATCCACGAACCCATCAATCACATATACATACCTACATCTCACGCCCCAATCTTGACAAGACGATCAATAGCCCGTCCATCATCCAGCGCCCAGCCTGTAGAGACGTCCAGCTTGAGCTTCTCCCCGCCCGCCTCCATCCTCAGGAACCCTTCCTTGGTGATGGCCCTCCGGACGCCGTACCACGCCGCCTTGAATCCTTTACTCGCATGCCGGAACGGCGTCGTCATGAGATGTCCCTTGTCGTACTCCCAGTCGGCTCTCGACTGCACCTGCCTCTGCCGCGCGGCGGCTCTCTCCATGGCGGGCGTGGGCGTTACGAAAGGCGAGTAGATCCGGGTCGGGATGGTGACCTGGTCCGGCGCGAGGAGGAACTTTTTGGGGGTTCCGGGCAGGATGCGCTCGCACGTGATTTCGAGCACGACGGGTGTTGCTTTTGCGCTGCTCACGCCCAGGGGCAGCACGCCGGCGGCGGACTTTTCGCCCGCGGACTTCAAGAGGGAAGCCGTCGGCACGGCGCGGATGATCTTGACGATGTTGCGGGCGTTGAAGAGGAAGTAGGAGCCGAAGCCGGCGGTGGCGACGCAGATGAGGGCGAAGGCGTGCGGGACCCAGGCGGCGAGGTCGGGAGGGGGGTCGAGGAGGGTGAAGTAGTAGTTTACGGCGGCGTAGCTGTAGAACATTGTGGCGGCGGACCAGGCCGAGACTTTCATCCAGAGGTGGGAGGCGGCTTCGTAGAGGACTGTTGGTTGGGGGCGCTGGGCGAGGGTTGTTGCGAGGGCGTAGGCTGAGCCTGCGGTGGCGCCGGCGCCGGTGCCTGGGGATGCTGCCGCGGGGTTCGTTGTCGTCTTTGGTGATGTTGATGGGAGGGGGGATTTCGAAGGAGGATGAGGTTTGGAGACTGCGCTGCGGGTGAGGTTGTTTGGGATCGTTGTCGTGCGCGAGGGTTTTGCGGCGTATCGGAGGGGGAGAAGGGAGCTGAAGAGCCGGCGGGGGAGGAGGGGTTGTGTCGTTGCCGTTGTCGTCGCGCAGAGGGGCCCGGGTCGGGAGGCGAGGAGGAGGCAGAGGCTCATGCCTCTCGAGGAGGCTGCCATGGTTGCGGATTACTGGTGGTGGTGGTGACAGAAGACCTCTGAAATGAAGCCAATTATACAGAAAAAAAAAAAAGAGAGGTTTGGGGATTTGCGCCGCAGTGGCCGTGGCTCAATTGGTCCCGGCAGGAATGCGTCAAGCTGTCGCGGGATATCGTACGTGGTGGAAATTGAAGCTATCCAGAAAAGTTTCTGTGGAGCATCAGACGTCTTGACGACCGGGGTAGAAGGTGTCTCCACTATCGAAATGCGACGTCCAATCTGCAGCAGGGGGCCTTTTTTTTCGTGTCCTTGCCTGCCCGTGCTGTAAGGGAAGGTGAGGTGCGGTCGGAGAGCGGCGCAACGATAAGGCGCCACAGATGTTTAAAACCGCTCAGAAAGCGAGTACGTACTTTTGGGTTGTCATCCGATCAAACGGGCGAGGAACGGGCCAATGAGACCAACAAATTGGCGGCATTTCCTTGGTCCGTGCTCGCACAGCGTCTCCCCTCCCCCCTGTTCGCCGCCAAAATTCGGCGATAAGCCACACCAGGCCCAGCCCGGTCCCACCCCAACAGGTCCATGATTGCTGGCGCTAGAAGGAAGCTCACCCAACGGAGCTCGACAATTTTATCCTTGCGCGAGAGAGAGACGCAGAGAGAGCACAAGGCGCCGCCCCGGGTTCGCTTTTTCGACCACCGACACCGACCACGCCCGAACGGACAAGCCTTCGTTCAACCCACTTTGGCGATTTCCTCTTCTTTTTTTCCCCTTGTCCACCGTCCTCCGACTCCAACGACCAAAACGCCTGCGTCCCCTCGTATTGTGTGGTCCGACAACGGAAAATCAATTGGGGAAGTTTTTTTCTTGAAAGTTATCCCTCAATTGAATCGATCCGAACCCGCTCCGCTCCCTACGCATCCCCGAATAAATCTCCGGCTCCGACGAACGGTTCCCGTGAATTGTAAAGATGGCTTCCCTTGCGACGGCGGCTCGTCTTTCTGCGAGGGTTGCTGGCCGGAGAATACCCGCAGAGTCCACAGCTCGAGGTCCGTAAATCAACTTGTCCCCTCTCAGAGATGCTGTAGCTGCCAGCAGATACACCCTTTTGCTGTCCCTCTGCCACGACGTGAAACCGCGAGACAAAACCGGAGCTGACCACTCTTCGACCTCCCCATAAACAGGCTTCCGGACTTCAGCACGATGCCTCGCGGCCCAGAACTTCTCCATGCCCGCCCTCTCCCCGACCATGACGGAGGGCAGCATCGCCAGTTGGAAGGTCAAGGAGGGTGAATCCTTCTCCGCCGGCGACGTGCTCCTCGAGATCGAGACGGACAAGGCGACCATGGACGTCGAGGCCCAGGACGACGGCGTCATGTTCAAGATCACCACCGGCGACGGCGCCAAGGCCGTCCAGGTCGGCACCCGTATCGCCGTCATCGCCGAGCCCGGCGACGACCTCTCCTCACTCGAGGTTCCCGCCGAAGACAACACCTCCTCCTCTTCGAAGCCCGCCCCGGCCGCCGAGAAGTCGGCACCCAAGAGCGACGGCCCCGCGGCGGCATCGGCTCCCGCGCAGCAAAAGGGTGGCGCGGCCAAGACCTCCGGTTCCAAGGCCCGCGAGCAGCGATACCCCCTCCTCCCCTCCGTCCAGGCCCTCGTCAACGGCCACGGCCTCGGCAAGGACGCCGTCAACCAGATCGAGCCCACGGGCCCCAACGGCCGCCTCCTCAAGGGCGACGTCCTCGCCTACCTGGGCACCATCAACGCCGAAACCCCCTCCAAGATTATGAACCGCGCCGTCAAGATGTCCCACCTCGACCTAAGCAACATCAAGGTCGCGCCCAAGAAGGAGGCCCCGGCACCCAAGAAGGCCGAGGCCGCCGCCGCCGCGCCCGCCGCCCCCGTCGACTCCGAGGTCGCCCTCCCCGTCTCCCTCGCAAAGGTCCTCGAGGCCCAGAAGCGCATCCAGTCCACCCTCGGCGTCTTCATGCCCGTCTCCACCTTTGTCGCCCGCGCCGCCGAGGTCGCCAACGACGACCTGCCCCCCTCGGCCCGCAAGGCCACCGCCGACGAGCTCTTCAACCAGGTCCTCGGCCTCGACAAGCTGGCGCCCCGCGGCTCCCGCGGATACTACCTGCCCCAGATCTCCGCCCTGCCCGAGTCTTCGCTCCTGGCGCCCCGCGCGTCCAAGAGATCGTCCTCGGCTGATATCATCGACTTCCTCGCCGCGCCCGCCAAGAAGGCCGTCCCCGCTAAGAAGCCGGTCGCTGCTCACCACACCCCTGGCATGTCGTCCGGAAGCAACCTGTTCACCGTGACGGTGCCGCAGGGCGATGAGAAACGCGCCAAGGTGTTTTTGGAGAGGGTCAAGGTGATTTTGGAGGAGGAGCCTGGCAGACTTGTTCTGTGAGTTGCTTGTATGGTAAAGAGAGAGAAATAGACGGCGAGCCCCCCTAAAGAACGCGGGGGCGAGTGGTTGGTGGGGGAGATGGGAACGAAATAATTCATCATCGCCAAAACGTGGGAGACTGATAGAGATCTTTTTCTTACACCCGACGCGGTGGGAAGAGAATGTACTTGTAGCGTGTTGTGGAGGTGGGGATACAGTTGAAAACGTCATATACATATATACACCGTCCCAAATTCAGTTTTTCAGATGATCTTTCTAACCTTGCTGGTCGTCAAGAGCAGTGTCCGTACCATATTGGCCGAGCTGTCTCGTCCTGCAGCTGTCGAAATGAGTTGCGACCTTGTTGGCACAGGCTCTCGTATATATCTGGCCCAAGGGTGTTTTATGTGGGTTTTCACTCAATGGACCTGGGAACCACATCGCGGCGCTATCAGTCTCCAACGTCTCCCCCTTTTCTACATCGTCAAGTACGCGTCAGACAGTCGCGGTCCCGGTGCCTCTTCAACACAGAGTAGAGAACATTTTATCGAGAGCTGCGCTGACGAAGACTGGATTCGTGTGGACTACGTTGGGATTCTATCTCCACTGGTGACTCTGCCCGCTAGACATATACATCGGATGGGTTATCATGAGCCAGAAATGGTCCTTTTTAGCGGGCCAAGTAGACGTCAATAGCTATGGACATCGCCGGGCATACTCCATTTCCTCCAAGATGGCAGGCGATCCTTTCGTTTCGACATTAATAGAGCGGATGCGGCCCAAGAAGTTGGTGGAGTCCTGCTGAAACTCGTTGGAAGATTTATCCTATCTCCTTGTGGTGTGTCTCGGTGTCCATATGCGTAGAATTCCAATGCGAATACGGACCAGGGGGGTGAGCCACGGGTTTGTCTACTTGATCTTCGGCGAGCGATCTGAAAGTCACCCGCGATCCCAGCCTCTTGTCCCCTCGGTTGGCCCAATCCATGAGGGAAAATGAGCTTAGGTTTTACCAAATGGCATCAGCCTCACTCCTCATCCTGTTACTCTACTCATGGCATCTCGCACCAAGGGCACGCGTGGAGATCGGCCGCTGTAGACTGAGGACTTTCTACGTTTGTTCGGTATATATAGCCTTGCCTCTCTTAACTCAAGGCGCAGCTCAAGGTGCAGCTTTTAAGTGGCGAAATCTCTATCAGCTATCCAAGGGTACATGGATTGCATCGGGGCCCTGTGGCAGGAGCCGTACAATGTTGAGCATTCCGGGCATTTTGTTAAAGACTGTGCTCCGGCGCCCCGTCGGCTGCCTCGAGGTCATCGTCACCGCTGAAGCTTTGGGTGTCTTTGAGAATGGCAGAATGCTGAAGCCCGCGCCTGCGCCCGCACCGTCTGCCGCTACGATCAGTCACTTTTGAAAGTGCTCTGTTTCTTCGAGGGCCTTGGGGTTGATGTTGGTAGCTAGTGGGTCTGTGGAGGTTGTCCGTCATCTTCACTCCCTTTCGAAAACTATGCCATGATGGAAACTTTAGCAAGCCTAAGGTGTAGAAAACTGTGGACCCTGCGCCTAGAAAGTATAACGTATTGTGAGGCATCACAATTCTGGTCTATACATGACACTGATCCAGACGGCAATTCTTCCTTCAAGGTGTCTCTTGGAACGAGATACAGGATCGCTGGAACGTATTGTAATTCGCAATAGCTGCTTGGGCATGAAGAGACTAACACAGAGACGCACCTCTCCCAATATTCATCTCCATGCCCTTCATTGAAGCTGTCGATCACTCACTGTGGATTAGCAATGATCTTTCTCAGTATGTAAATGGCGGCATTGAGTGGCAGCTAGTGTAGATACCATACTCTCGGCAGGAGCTGGGACATGACATCATAACTACTTTATGACACACTCATCAATAATTTATAGAACCTGAGCGCTGGCTATCTGTCTCAATCAGCGAACTGAAACATAAAACAGCGCACCGAAAGGTTGACTCTACAAGCAGTGCTACCAAGATCGAAACTCCATTTGACTTGCTCGCAAAGCTCATCAGCCATGAATCATGAAGAATCATTTCCCCTTGGTCTCATAAACAAGTGCCTTGATCATGAGTATCGGATAACCTACAGCTTTCTTCCTACATAAGACGACGATGAGTGTCAACTAGAACAAGGGTCGGCTCTCAATCCGCAATTCATTGAGCAAAACGCGTTCATTACCACTTTCATTACACAGCATTTTCTCACCCGCAACAGTATTTCATTCTACTTCCCAGCAAGTTCCCGGCTTCAGAACATCCCCCCCCCCTGTAACTCAGTCACTTGTTCCTGCAGATTGCGACTCTCGTATTTCCTGTGCTTCCGCAGGGGGTCTTTCAAGTTTTGAGAGACAGGACTCGTCAACGAAGCAAGATCAAATTTCTGACGGGGCTCATGCCCCCTAATTACGTTAAATTCCTTTACCAAAGATAAAGCATGACCAAGAGTTGACTTGTGATAGAGACTCACCGGGCTTGTATTGCCTTCCTGGACCCGGCCAGGGAAGCTTGCTTCATGCCTAGATTTCTGCAATCGCTTAATTCCCGCTTACGCGTAGATGACGGTATTTCAAGAGTAGCGAAGGTGTCTGAAGATAGACTCCGTGCATCAATCCTGTTCCGAATCTGACGCCTGTTATTACATACAACTCCTCTACCCCTTACCCCCCAATAACCCGCTGTCGAAGCTAGGTGGCATGCCTCACTAGACGCTTAGGCACCAAGTAATATAAAAGCACCCGTCTTGCTCTCACTTCAGCTCGCTCGGTATGGGTGCTGGCGGGGATTGGATGCGAGATACTTGAGGGAAGGCTCGTGACATCCTACAGGCGAGTTTCGGCTGAGTCTGACCCAATGCTTCTGTGATGCACTGGTAAGGATGATGTCCTGCGCAACTAGTCAAGTCAGAACTACTCCAATACCCGACCCTTCTTTCCCTCAGTTGAATGTTCCATGAGAATATGCAGACGATGAGTAGAACTTCCCGAAGGCGGGCTTGTCAGAATGACTTTCGTTCAACGATTTAGCCGAAGAGCCTCACGGTGCTCGGTAGGAGCATGAGTACACTCAGATCACCATGGTGCAACCAGTGTGTTCATTTGACACCAAAAGACTGGAATTCTGAAGACATGATCTGTGGATGGGAGAGAGAGAAAAGGGGATAAAATGTTACGTCACGTCTTATAGAGGACACTTTCCAACAGAGCTTACCGTCAATATGACACCTCGAACCATGCATTTGGAAGTTCATAGTATTCCTAGACGTAACTTCATCATGTTTCCCTTTTGATTCGCTCGCCTTGACCCTCAAGGTTAGGCTGCTGCTCTTACGTCGTAGTCCTCTGCCTGCGTACGTCCAGCACAGCTGGCAAGAAGTCTCAACTCCTTCTCTTACCCTCGTCGCTGAGATTTGGACTCCACGGAGTATCCGACAGCCCTGATTTCTAAGAGTAACATGCAGAAAAAAGGCTCCTGACGGCAAGTGACGGAGCTGAGCTAGCTTTGCGAGTTTGCATGCTAGGTCGCTAGTACAGAATAGCCAGCATCAGGCTATTCCCGTGCCAAATTTCCATCAATAAAGGCGTTCCACTTAGCCCGAGTACTTTTTCATTGAGTGCCACATCACTAGAACGAAGACTCCTCAACGGCGGCGGTGGAGGTTGGAAAAAGCTGATCGCGTGGCTCACTCATCTTGCAGAGATTGTTGGAGTATTCTCGCTGTTCACACAACCCATCTAGAGGGTAAAACCATTCATCTTGAAATATTGAAAACTCAAAGTGACCAAATCAGTGAGTATATCTCAATAGAGGGAACTCGCTGTCCAGATAATTTCTCCATATCTTTGAGATTAAAGTATCGAAGTGCGAGAGTTGCTCATCTATCAAAGATGCAGCTTCGGACACTGACCACCGTAGGAATGGCAGAGACGCAAGACATCGCCAGGCGTTATCACGTAACGAATGGAAAGTTTGCAAATCTTTGTCACGGGCGAATGACTTGAACGGGCTTCGCCAACGTCGCAAAGCGGGTCAAGAAGCTTGCCGAGGTCGGCATTTGGTGAGAACCCCGGACGTGCCAGTTGAATCGTGTGCGAAGCTCCCAATGGCACCGTAAGCTTCAACGCTCGTCGCCAATATTCGTTGAGACATTTCGTGCTTCAAATTGACTTCAGTTGCTCTCTGCACCAGTGTCGCTGTCTACCTTATACATGGCGAAAAGGGAATGTTGACCAAAGGCTTTGACGCCGACAAAATGGACCCAAAGCGCGATCCTGATGAATGCGTGGACTATCATGAGGGGAGTAGAAGACAAGCTTGCCATCAAGCTGTCGTTTTACCATATAGAGTGGTTCCTGCTTGGTGATGAGGTTGCTCCATCACACCGCTCATTCATGAGGGCTATTGCAGAAGGACTGTGGGG
This sequence comes from Colletotrichum abscissum, assembly GCF_030869225.1. Lineage (NCBI taxonomy): Eukaryota > Fungi > Ascomycota > Sordariomycetes > Glomerellales > Glomerellaceae > Colletotrichum > Colletotrichum abscissum. The sequence goes on along the minus strand of NW_026849987.1, from coordinate 19,736 downwards.
TTGTTAACCCGAAGAGTGACAACTTGCTTGAACGTGGTTGTGAAGCAATGAGCTATCGAGTGTAAATTGTGCTGTCGATGAATGTATTTCTCAAGGGCTGTCGAGAACCAGACAGTAGCCGATGCTTCATGCTGAGAGTAATTGTGAGAGATAGCGGTTGCGAAGGGCCAACTCATGCTCGTTTTCCGGAGCGTCCGTTCTCTGCATTGAGAGGAATTGTCGCGCCTATGAGAGTTCCAAGGTTCATGTATACGAGGCTCCTCTGCTATGATTATTTTATCATTTAGGTTGTCTCTGTCAAAGTGTAGAGAAGCAACCGTTCTAGCTTTCTGAGCAAGAAGTGCGATTTTTCTTGAGTGCGAGTCAAACAGAATATGTCTCCGGGACCAAATAGAGTTGCGACAGTAACAGGAACCAGCGAAGCGATAGCAGGGGACTCATGATTGCAAAAGGTAAGGTGAAGTAAGGTAAAGTGCCATAGCTTAATCACTCAGAAAGTAGGTAAGCGAGGCCAGCGACACAAAAGCGAAGACCAAATGGCGAAGGGGGCAACGATCTCGTTAGTGGGGTTCCACAGAAGTGCACCGATGGAGATTGTTCCCACCGTCTTACCGACCGCGAGCTTGACGAAGCGAATGGTCGCGCATGTGCGCGTCTGATGAGTTTTGCGTTTGGGAACAACAGACTATGTGAGTAGGATGGGATCTGGGTGTCTAAGTAGCACGTCGGCGGCATTGTGCGTGTGTTAGGGTAAGCCGACGGGCTGGTGGTGGGAACGAGGCAATGTGTCGTTTGAGAGCTTTGCGACGATGTGGTTTCGCTTGCATTTGTTTCTATCGCGGACTCGCAGATGGTGGCTAAGCAGGTTATGGATACGCCGCTCACCTACCTTAAGATCGTGACGTTGCGCCACCTCGAAAATAAATATTTTGTGGTAAAGCCAGGCTCACCGTAAGCCTCTCAAGAGCTGGATTTTACGAGTGCATGAAGCACAGTGACTGCATAATTAATCACCGTTCATATGGAAGCCAAAACACTCTGGCATGTGTGAAAGCCAGCTGAATCACACAGCCTCATTGAGGCCGGAGCTGGGTAGCACATTCTTAACTAGGTCGAATCTCCCGGTCGGGGACGGGGAAAGGTGGACAACCAGGAAGGCCGACACACAGATCCCATGAGCCAGCCGAGGACCAGGCGAAGATTGAAGTCGTGTCAAAACTTCTGAAGGAAGAGGCAAGTAACATGCCGAGGTCATGGGAAAATTCCAAGTGAAGAAAGACACAGGAAGAGAAACCATAAGAGGACGAAGCAAGTGTAAGTCAGAATGGCGCAGGCCGACCCCTGGACTTCACAAGCCGGGTCTCCCAAAGCGTGCCTGACCAGATCTCTGACCGCAAGATGTCTAGCTGAGATTGGACCCTGAAAGCCAACCAAGTCTAAACGGCAAACAAGCAGGGAGGCCATGTGGCGGTGGACCAGCGGTGGCCGATCGAGGAGGGGCGGCGAGGCACATTGGCCGCTTGGCCGCCTCGGGAAGGGGCCCGAAAATGTGGAGAGGCATCCGGGGTAGAGGAGCGGTGTCATCAATGCCAGTCGCAAGTCTAAGGTAGCGGCTCAGAGATTCGCGAACGATGCGCTGACATGCGCCACTGGGACCATACAGAGAGAAGTATTGTGCACAGATTATATCTCAAGCTGGGCGAACTACACAGTCTAGACTATGGCGTAGTTGAGTGAATTGCGCCACCGGGCTTTTCGGCCGAGTCGACTGGCTCGTCTGGTGGTTTGTAGCGGCCTTCAATTGACTTTGGATTCTGCCTCTAAACAAGGAAATAATGACTCGCTGCATCTGAACTTGTGGAGAGACACAACGTGTGTTTGGGTATAGGTATTCAATTCGCCTTAGACATGTTGCGCAGACATCACACAATTGCCGTACTAAATGGACAAGGGAAGACGAACAAGATCGTTGTAAACTGAAAAATTGTATGTATGTCAGCCATGGGGGGGAAGCAATGAGATTAGTCCTTGATGCCTTGCTGAGAATGAAGATGACATTGGTAGAGAGAGCGGCTACACTTGATTTGGCATGGGACTGTGGCCCTGTCGAGGAATTTCCATTTTGATCTGATAGAATAAAGAAGGAGCAATCGGCCCAATCAACGGTGACGAGTACGGAGTAAGGTGCAACGGTGCTAGTGGCAAGTGCAAAGGAGAAAGGGTGGATGCGGGTGCGGCTGCCCCTCAAGGCCCCTTGTTCCTTCCCCGAAACATGAAGCGAACCCCAAGGCCCCAATGCCCCAATGCGGCACGCGCCCCATTCAAATCCACCCCTGCGACTGCCCTGCCAGATGTTCACGGATGACTAATGGCGCGTTCCCCCTGCGGCTAGCAATCGTATCCGGGTCCGTGCGTTTCAACTTCACGCGTTGTCTGTTTTTCGCACCCGTAACTCTGAGCCGCAAATTCGACGTCACCTCGTCTCCTGATGATCTGTTCAACTCTTTTCCATTTCAGCATCACCTTCGCAACTGCACTGTAACCTTGTTGCGTGCCGGAGATTCGTGCGCGGTACCGTTTCGCCAATGCCCCGCCCCTTCCTCCAGCCGTACCACTACTCCGCGCGCCACCTCCTCCTGACGCGGTGATTTCCGACCACCTCTCTTAATCCCCATCGAAACAAGTCCCAATACTGGGCCAATAATCGCGAAACATGCCTTCAAAGCCTTCAACACCGAGGCGATCCTTTACCGGTCGAAAACGTGGACGTCCTCCAGGTACAACCAATGCCACACGCAGTGCGCGCGACCTCGAAGATTCCCCCGCACCACCTCCCTCCGGCCGATCTACGCGCGACCACGCCACCCCTTCTGCAGTTCCTCACACCGAGCCGGCGCCTAAGAGAAGAAGATACATTCCTGGAGGCGCTGGTGGTGGAGGCCGTTTTATCGATGATGATGGAACTGAGACGCCCATCGCAGCAGTGCGTAGACCACCAAGGGAGCCGCGCAGCGTGTCGGCGATAGTCCCAAGACGAGAACGAAGCGCAAGATTACGAACCGCTGCGGATCGGGAAGACATGGAATTCAGTTCGGCTGCGGCTGTCGCAGCAGCCGTTGCAGAAAATGAAGGATACAAGCCCAGAGAGGAACGGGGCTGGGAGGAATTCCATCCTAAGCTCGATATCGATGCCACCTTCATGATGTTCCGCTCTGAAGAAGTCGATGGAATTCCTCTCCCTGTCGCCAAATCGCCTCCAAGGACACCAGCAGGAATACGGCCATCCACCCCGATAAATGGATCCAATACGCCCTTGAGAGAAATGAACCCGGCTTCGACGGGCAATACACCGGCGCCCACCACAAATTCCTACTTCAGCCTTCCCGTCGCTGGAAGTGAAACGCCACAGAAGCGTCGCACGAGGCCACCCCGTGAATCTGTCTCCTTCCTCGGTCGAGATCTGGCTCCAGCAGCGACACCAAGACTACCCCAAGTACTACCTATTCGGAATCAAACCCCCAAGGAGCGTCTGGACCTCAAGGCACCTTCTTATCGCAGATCTGACCAGGTTGAGCAATTCGAGAGCAAGAGCTTTGGTCAAGCGCGATACGTAGACAAGTCGATGATGAATGTAGGATATCAGGAGACTGATCGTTACATGCGCTCCGAGGGCAGACTTATTAAAGCGGCGGAACCAAATTTGGAGGACGACCTCGAACAATCAGCGGCCAAAGTAGATGGCGAAGCGCAACCAATATCTGGAACGAATGTTGGACGTGTCGAGTACGACATGGACGAGCAGGATGATAAGTGGTTAGAGGTTTACAACAGGGAACAAAGGAAGGGCAACGAACTGGAACCAATCACCCGCGAAGTATTTGAGATTGCCATTACGAAAATCGAAAAAGAGTGGCATGCGTTGGAAAAGCGGATACCAAAGCCCAATCCTAAACCGCCTCAGACCCATCGGCCGCGGTCTAGTTCGGCCGCGGCTGTCAATGGCGAACCACAAGTTGGGGAGGAGCAAGACAGCAAATGCGCGATTTGCGATGACGGCGACTGCGAAAACACCAATGCCATTGTCTTCTGTGACGGATGCGACCTCGCAGTCCACCAGGAGTGTTATGGTGTGCCCTTCATTCCAGAAGGCCAGTGGCTTTGCAGGAAGTGTCAGCTCATCGGTCGAGGCGTACCGGTAAGATTTCATCCCGCGCCCTTTCACTTTCTTGACATCATTACTAAAATGCTCCACAGACTTGCATCTTCTGCCCCAACACAGACGGCGCTTTCAAGCAGACCAATTCATCCAAGTGGGCGCACCTTCTCTGCGCAATGTGGATTCCTGAGGTGTCCCTTGGGAATGCCACTTTCATGGAGCCTGTCATGGATGTGGAGAAAGTGCCCAAGACGCGCTGGAAGTTGAATTGCTATATCTGCAATCAGAAGATGGGTGCCTGCATACAGTGCAGTAACAAATCTTGCTACCAAGCGTTCCACGTAACGTGCGCACGACGGTCGCGCCTCTTCCTCAAAATGAAGAACAGTCACGGGGCGCTTGCAGTTCTTGATAACAGCATGATACTGAAGGCTTTCTGCGACAAACACTGTCCTCCCGACTACTCCAAAGACAATGGCGTCACTCAAGCAGCGCGGGAAGCTAAGAAGTTCTACAAGCGGGCAATGAAGGGACGGATCTGGGCAGACAGCCAAGCAACAGCTCATGCGCTGGCTGCAAATCACCGTAATGCCTTAACAGAGCACCCACCCGACGAAAGTCAAATGACGGGAGCCAAATTTGCGTCCTATGTTGGCGGAGACAAAAAGAAGGGGCAACCCGGAAAGCAGATTTGGAAGCTACCTTCAGGCGCGCCCATCATTCCCCAAGCTGTCTTTGAGATTGTGGAACAGGCGCTTTCTCGGTTCCCGTTCCGCAAGCGCAAGGATTTCGTCAGCGAAGCATGTCGCTACTGGACGCTCAAGCGCGAGGCCCGCCGTGGTGCGGCGCTTCTCAAGCGACTGCAGTTACAGATGGAGACCTTCTCATCGATGGAGCTTACAAGGCGGAACTTTGCGCAAATGGGTCCATCTGGGAAAGCCCGTCTTTCACGGCGTGTCGAATTCGCCGAGGCGTTGCTCAAGGACCTCTGGGAACTGAAGCTTCTCTCTGAAAGCGTCGTCCAGAGAGAGCAAGAAAAGCTCGACGCTGCAGAGCTTGAGCAAGAGTTCGTGGACACTTGCTATTTCCCAATCGCGAAGCTGCTGGGACCGGTCGTTGAGAAGGCGATATTGTAAGTGATATCATCCACTTTGTCGAATCAACCTGCTAACCGGACTTAAAGCCTCGACAAAAACATTTTTAAGGAAGGCCTCTTGGAGCTCCAGGAGAAACTGGAGTGCCGATTCTATACCAACACCCTCGTCTTCACCCATGACTTGTGTGAAGTAATTCATGTCGGCATCAATACAGAGCCTACGCACCTCGAAAATCCGTCCCAGGGCGGCACTCTCTCGCCTGTAAAGCAGAACTTCCACGACCCGAGGCAGAGGAAGACGCTCGGCAAACGAATACTGAAGGCTGTCCAGCCACAACTTGAAACGGCCCTCAAAACAGAAGCCGAAATCACTCACAAGCCGTATGAGACTCTGGCTAAGGAGTTTGAGGGTATGCTAGAAGCCAGCATCGAATTCCGTCAGCCATCCATCACCGTCTCCCGCACAGAAGAGAGCACCGAACCCAGCCAGGATACTATCATGGTGGATGCTGCTACCGAGCAGATCACTGTTGCAAACGACGAGAGCGTCAAGGGTGCAGGCGCCACAGCCGATGCTGCAGCAGACGAGATGGACATCGATGCCGAAGGAGAAGAAGATGACGGCAATATTGAAGTCAACACTTCGACTTTGGACAAGCCAAGCGACGTCCACTCATCGAATTCGTCGGTGGCGGGGCATGAGGGCAACGGTAAGGCTGCTGTCAAGATTGAAGGGTCAGTGGCTCCGACCGTTCAGCCCACAGATACGCCGCCTGAGGCGGGCTATGTGCCTGCCAGTAGACCAACGCAACCGGCCCCTCCAACGCCACCGCAGTCCAACGGCAGCCTGGGCAACGAGTCCACAGATCCATTGTCTGAGGGCGGCGTACCCTGGTACTTTTCCGACTTCAAACCCAAGGGAACAACCATTGTCGAGGAGACGTGGACCGGTCGCGAGGCGCTCCGCAGTCTTAGCGAGGACCTCACCGACATGGATGAGCAGGAGCTCGAAGGCCTGGCCTTTGATGTAGAGGACAGTACTATCACTGCATCGCCAACCGTCAATGACGAAGTGGCGGACACGATTGTCAGCAAGGCCAAGTCCAACAACAACAACAACAACAACAACAACAATAAGGTCCGCAAGCGCACGAGTGCCCGAGCATCTGCTAGAAGGAGATAGTTGTGCTCTTCGCCCCCTGTCTCTCTCAACGACAACCCTCTCTCTTCATGGAGAGTCGCAACGCCCCTTTGTTATGAATTTTGTGTTTTTAACGAAATTGTATTTGTACAAGAGAAGACCCCGACGACATGTCCCAATTGTTTCTCCCCCTTGCTTGCTTTTCATTTTCCCGGCAACTACATCTCGCGTCACGATTCCCCCAGCTTTTACACCGTATCCTTTAACTACACCCCGTGCGCCGCGTCTACTATAGCGAGGCCGCGTGCCTATTACTACCATCAATACTTTTTCTTCCTGTTTCTTCCTTGAATTTTATTCAGTGGGTTTGATTACTAGGCGTTTAAGAAGTTGGAGGGAATGCCTCCCGCAAACTTTCACCAAACATGGCTTTTCTTCAAGGGCGTTTTCGGATCAAGGAAGAGTTTTTATCAGGTTAGCAAGGGGGAGGCTTCACGCACACACAAACACCCCGTTATACCGCCCACGCGAGATGGGAGAGGCTTTTCTTCTTAGCTTAGCTAGTATTGAGAGAGACTTCTTATTTTCTTCTCCCTGTTAAAGTCATGAGTATGAAATGTTCCGAGAGTGAGGAAGGAAGGAAGAGGTGTTGTCGTTGTTTCCAAGTTTTCCTGCCTATTGGTGTTCCCTGCCATCTTTCTTCTAGGATAGAGCGACGGAGGAAGGTGATTTGAAGTTGAGACCTATCCGAGATCTTTGTATGTAGTGTGAGCGGTATGTGACGATGGTCGAATAAGAGTTTTTGAGTGTGCAACATGAAGGTGCGTGCGCGTGTGTTTTGGAGAATACACTACGTGTTCCTCGTATCCTGATGTTTTGAAGTTCTTGGGTAATCTATTCATCTGTGTTGCATCCATATATGAAAATGTGCCGTGATTGGAGTTGATGAAATGTGAGTTGTCCACTGCGCCTTGTGTTTAAGAATACTTTCAAGCGTCTAAAATACTCCGTGTTACGTGTTCATGTACATGAAGACTGACATGTGACCACCAGGAGGGTTGACGCCCATCTCGGAGTATACACCAGGAACCTTGAGATGGCTATAAGCGTGATGTACAAAGATAAGTATTACTGGGTATTCTGCCTCTAAGGAGAGATGTAGGAACCGACGCAAATTTATCTATCCGCATGTATCACACTTATGTATGGGCTCTGCTACCATCATATGAGTTACCGAGAACCCTAGACATCATGTATGAGATGGCGGAGTTCCGCACACAGATGAGCAAATCGGCCACGAGCACCCGGTATCCCATCAACTGTGAGATGCCGTCAATACATCTATACGTACTTTCCTAAGAGGCAACAACGAATTATATCTATCCGGACCTATTTCCCTTACATCTGCCAATGAATAGGTTTGAAAGAAAGTACAAGTTGGAGAAAGACTGGAGATGGATGTACTGACGCCTCCCAGCAGTTTAAGGAATAAGTCGTGAATAATGGTCAGAGAGCCTACTGTCTGAAGGCCAGCTTACTACCGAGACGCAACGGAGCCTCACCAGCGGCTATCACGCTTAGCGGACCTCAAAACTCGATGCACAGAAAACCAAGAGCCTCAAACCATCAGCTGAGAGTATGAAGAATCAACTGCAACTTCAGAGTCATGACGAGGCTGCGCGGAAGTCATACTCCACATGTCTGTCTGCCTAGGCACACGTCCTCGAGGGCAGAAGAGAGGGTGGGCACTAGGGATGCGCTGCCACGTCGCTCAGTCTGTGGTGGAGGGGCATTGAATCGGTGAGAAAACGACGACCACCACGACCAACCCACCACTGCGAAGAGGCGAGTGTGCCTGATGGGGGGACGTCGCGGGGCAGTCATGTGATGCGTACCCACCCCCCGACAAGTTGGGGGATTGACCAGGAGGAAGATGGACTTGGAAAAAAAGGCCTTCATCTGGAGGGAAAAGCAGAATTGCGTGGCTTGTACCTGTTCAGAGAATTGGCTGAAGGGCTTTTCTCATTGGACGCTGGAAAGCGCAAAGGTCAGCCAGCGGGCGGGGGGAGGGACGTCGGTATGGATGGGGGGCACCGCCAATTGGATCATACAAAGTACTTGACTTGATGTAACTGGGCCACTTTTCCCCGATTGCCCCTCCTTCCCCCCCTCTTCATCGACTGAGAGCGGCGGCCATGGCATCTGTTGGATAGGAGGGGAACCCGAACTCAGATGTAGATCCTTCGGTCCTGGCCGAAGGCTGCGAGCGTGTTTGTAGTCGATGGACTCAACTGATTACCTATCCAGCAGAGTGCCTAGTAATACCAAGGAGGATGTGCTGCACGACATGATCCTGACGCACTCTTCATACACTTACATGCTGTACGGCTTCCGTGGATGCAGGCTGACTGACAGGCAGACAGACACATGACTGACGTAGTTGGCATACTTTTGCTGCGGTCGAAGTCTTGTGCCGTTCGTTCCGCAGCTTGCGTCTACCCATAGTCACTTTCTTGTTGAACATTTCGACCCTGACGTGACGTGAGGTCCCGTTTCGTCCACATTTCCAGCATAGAGAGATTGAACGGTATGTGCCGGAATTCCCTCAAGGATCGACTGGGGAATTTTCAAATGCAACGAGGCTACCCCAATATTCTACTGGTCAGACAGTTTTCGACTTTCGGGTGATATCTCTCCATTGAGTGCCCGTGCCAAATCTTCGCCTTGACCGCTTCAAGTCTCGGTCGTCAGAACCTAGAGCGCATTGGTGGGTGTAATCAAGAGCCGCCGTCAGCCTCTGGTTGGCAACTAAGAGCTGGGCAAGGCTCTGGATGAGGGAACGAATAAGCATCGAGCCGGTCGAATGAACGGGGTCAGTTAGCCCATCTTAGCAGCTCCACAGCCCGTCTGACGAAGCTGGCCTTTGATGTAAGTTGAGAAACATCGCCATGCTTACGGTTGGATGCTGCCCTTGAAAGTGCTGGTCCCGATTCCAGTCGATTTGTGAGAGTATGATGCCCGTGTTCTCAACGGTAGCGGTTGGCTGGGTTGATGTCGGCACCTAATTGTGGTCACAGTGGTGTTAGAGCCACATCTCTGTCGATACCGCGATGTGATCGACGCTAGATTAATATGTCTTGGTCTGAGTCACTGGGTTTGTTGCCTCGCGGATTTGATCTTACAAACAAATCGTCAAATGTTCGGGCCGGATGCGAGGCCTGGGAGAGAGTAAAAAAGAGGGCAACAATGTCTTGCATCGAGCTGGCTTGCATGTCTCTTCAGCTGATCTTCGAAGCGTTGGCGTTTTCCCTCAAATGGCCGTGCCACGCGGGGAAGCTTTTGAGTAGAGGCTAATCTTGGCATCTGCTGAGTACCGTAGTGAGACGGAGAAGTTTTCGAGGGTTGGGGTTTGGGCGGGCGGTGTCTGAAAGCGACCATGGACCGAGAGCGTCGCTCATCGAACAAGACAAATGCAGGACTCAAGTGTCACTATCTCATATTCTACTGGCATGGAGCAGCGCCTGCGAATAATTGGATGCTTGAGGATTTCCGACGTACAGATGTTGACTGTCCCTGGACGCGGAAACATGGAGCGTCTGGTCTGCGTACGACTCGCCGTCGTCTTTAACAGCACTGATAAAGTTCAGGTGCGAGAAACACACGACACGTACACACGATGACTAGTGGTAAGGTTGGTTGTGTCGAGCGCGAGCGGCTTCAGATGAATGCGGTGAATGGTGGTATTGGCGAGCGCCTTGACTTGTGTGGCCACCCGGTAGACCGTCTGACATGGCGTTACTCAGGGGCCTATTCGGGGTCGGACCCTGGTGATCATGGTGTTATGGTTGAGGAGTGACACTCAGTAACCACCAGCTCGTAGGCGGAGACGAGGAAGGGAGATGCCGAGGGAGAGCGGCATGGATGGGATTGCTTCCGTTGCGCTGTTGGAGAGGAGGCACAAGCTGGGTGATTCGCGGTCCAGAAGGGGTCATCGCTGTCCGTCGTCGGTCTCGTTCAAGCCTGTCGGCCCAGCGTCCCAGAGGCTGCAACATGTGGAATTTCGAGTGTCATACATAGAGTAGAGTTGAAACGGAAGACTGGTGGTTTGTTTAGCAAACGATAAACCACTATGTTTGTTACTTTTATGGCCCAAGATGTCTCGCAACTTAGACTTGTGAATGGATGATGGACGAAAACGGCCATGGCAGACGTCTTTCTGTGTTGTAAGGTGCCAGTGGACAATGAGCGTCAGGTCTGTGACAGGCTTGGGGGGGAAGGGAAATATCTTACGAAGCAAATGCCAAGTTGTATGAAGGCAAAGTTTAAGGTAAGAAGGAAGTCAAGCTCAGCGCCCGCGCAAGCCACAGGTGGAAGGAAAGAGACAGTCAAGTGGGAGATAGAATGATCTTCCACTTGACTTATCTAGATCCCTACTACTATGATTACTATTTCTTTTCTCTTTGCCCTCTATCTATTCTATGAATAGTACATGAAAACAATAGTAAGAAGAAATAATAGAAAAGACAAGTACCTTACAGTATGAAAGATAGCAGCGGTAGGGCGGTAGGCGATGGAACTTGCCTACCTCAGTATGTTGGGGCATTGGCCGGCATAAGGTACTATTTTGTCCAGTGACGTATGGAAGGCTTCAGGCGGCAGAATGGCATACATACCTTCCTCACAGGGCACCTTCCCGAGGCAAGTAATTCAGAGAGGCTCGCTAATGGTACCTACCTAGGTAGGGTTGCATAGAATCAGAACAGAGGTACTAATAAACTGCATGCATAGGAAGGAATTCATCATAATGCAATACCAACGACCTACTGCCTATTACCTAGGTACGTAAGGTTGGGCAGATAATCTCCGTCCGAATGTTTGACTCGCATGGGCTGCACTGTCAGTTTGCAAGCCGGATATCTGGTTGCAAGGGAGGGAAAGCACTCCCACTCGGGGATTTGGAGAAACATCTCTAGAAGTAAACAAACCAGATGGGGGCACAGGCGATGACTTTGGCACTAGACGCTCGGGATTATCAAGGGGGAGGCTGAGCCGGATGTGATATTCGACGGGACGCCGCCATGATACAAGTTTAGAACAGCCGTATCTCCAGGTCCAGCTCCAGCTCCCGCGGCGGGTCCCGTCGATTCGATGACTTGGACCATGGCCAAAAGCCAGTCGGTCCGGCGGGTGGGGTTTTTCATCTCTTCATGACCCCCGGTGCGTGACACCTTCATCCACCAGCACCACGTCCGAGGCCCCCAGCCCAACGTCCACTCCCACGGCATACGGAGACGGCCCATAGGGTTCCGCGCTCATGGAGTGTTACCGCTCCCAACTGAGGAGCCTCACCTCCCGCAAGCTTTCAGGCTCGATGAGGCCCCTGTGGCTAACCCTTGCTGCTGGGTCGTGGATTTGTTCTCAGTGTTCCACGGGTGGGCAATGCCCCAGACTGGCACTTCAGGGACAATGCCATGGCAGATTTGCCATCATGCTTCCTTGGATAGAGTAGGAATCCTAATGGCGCATCTCCCAGTAGCACCCTCTGGCTTCAACACCTTGATAAAGATAAAAAGTCCCAGCCTGAGATGGTCGCGAGCCACCTACCTAAGCCCGGTAGATAGGAAATGCACATGCCTCATGTAACATGTCAAAACCAACCAAATTATGTAGGCCGTACAGATGTAGATGTGTCTGATCCAAGGTGAGGCAGGTACTCCCAAGGCGTGTTGCGGTAGTTGCCGTGGCCGGCAAGACGGGTAAGGTGAGAGGCAAGCAAGGGAAGACACGAACAAAATCAAGGGCAGGCACCCCCTGCCGCACCTACCCTACCAGTCAGTACCTTACGCATGCCTGGGTCGCGCTTTCCCATTCCTCCCGTCGCCGAGAAAAACGTGCCTGCCACTCCTGCCCAACCTGAAGCTCCCTGACTGGTCGACGGGCGGGCGACTGGCGTGCTGAGAAACGGACAACGGGAGGCGCTTGCCGATGCAAAGACGCGGTGATGCACCGAAATGTGCCAACCCAACCAGCGACACGCTTCAAAACACCACACCTTCACTTTCTCGCTGGTGTGCTTACCTTACCTGTGGAGGGAGGGCATGTCTTCCTTAGCAGGCGGGAGGACGTGGAGCGATGCGCCTACGTACCTTAGTCGGGGGCGGCATCTACCTACCTAGTTGGCAGGCGCGATGGGAGAGAGGGAAAGAAGAAAAAAAAAAGAAACGTAGATACGGATTAGACGGGGACTGAGGGAAAAAAAAAGTCGAGACCAGTACTACGACCCCAATTTTATCCCGTCCAGATCTCCCTCTCTTTGATTTTTTTTTCTCTCTTCGTCCTCCACCTTGCCTTATTCCTGATCACGATCCTCGGCTTCGCTTTTCATTTTCGTATTATGAGGCCGCTTGTCCGTTCTCAAGCGACATAGTGAAGCAGCGGAAACGCGAACAGAAGAAGGGAAAACCCAAACCCCCATAAGTAGGCATAACATAATACCTACCCGGTCTCACATTGTTTTCCGTCTTGCATCCTTGATATTCGCACAAAGTGCAAGTTCACCTCAAAGGCAACCTAATTTAATTTTGTCTGTCGCCTCTGGGTTTGGCATCTCTTTCTTGCCCGTCCTGCCTGCCTTTAACGCTTCGAGAGCCCATAATATCTGCACCACCCACACCCATCAGCGATCACTTAGTGCCCATAGCACTATCCCTCTTTAGCCATCCCCCCTGTAGTACGAGCGACCCCCCTCACGCTTTTCTCACCCAGACGCAGGCAGAGGAGACCAATCCCTCCACACCTCTCTCTTTTCCTCTCCCATTTTCTGCGCTCCTCCTGCCGACTCCTGCCTTTCCGACCGAGCAGCCCGCCGCCGCCCAACACAAAACACGAAAATCCTCCCCTCAAACCCACCCTCACCTCTCCCTCCCCCCAAAGCCTCTTTTTTCCCCCACGAGGCCACCTCTTGACCCAACGGCGACGATACGTCTATTCAAGACGACAACGCGATCTAGAGATTTCCATCTCTTCAATACATTCAAAACAACGACGATCAATCAAACAGACGAACTCCGCATCGCTGTTTACGGCAAGAGCGGCACCTGCTGAAAAAAAGGCGAAGCTATCAACAGACGGCCCTATCTCCAGCGGCGAATCCCACCCCATACAGGCGAACTCGATCCCGCACAGGGACGACGAAAATTTTCTCAACGACGACGCGAGACGCTACCACACTTTCTGGTCTGCGAATAATCCATAACGTCGAACATTTCTGTCGCCGCTTTCTCTTCCTCGGAAAGAAAGGCCTACAAGAGCTGAGATCACTTCGCCGTAAGTCTTTCGCCCTGTCCCGCTCGCGCTTCCCCTCTCCTGCCTACTCACAACCACGTTGCCCTCAACCTCCCCGCGCCCTTCCCAAACAAAGCGGTTAAACAAGTATTTTACCATCTTGCGGCATACTGACCACGCGTCTTTTCTGAACAGACACGAGAAGTGCATCGTTCCCGTAAACTGGGCATTCTTTGTCTCTGGCCGCTGCAAAGTATACCCCCCCCCCCCCCCCCCCCCCCCCCCCCCCCCCCCCCCCCCCCCACCCCACCCCTCCCCCCCGCCCCGTCTCCCCCCCCACCATTTTTTCTCAACACACCGAAAGGACTCCTTTTCCCCACAACTGGTCTTTTTTTTTCTCGCCCCCCGCAAAAAATCCCCCCCCCCCCCCCCCCCCCCCTTTCAGTGCTCTTGCTTGCCGCAGTCGCGAACAATCCTCTCGGTATCAGCGGGCCATCTTTCTGGCTGGTGAGGATTTAAGATGGCGGACCAACATGAGGTCGACCTTGACTCGATAATCGACCGCCTCCTCGAGGTTCGTGGAAGCCGTCCCGGTAAGCAGGTGCAGCTTCTCGAGGCTGAGATCCGCTACCTCTGCACCAAGGCTCGTGAGATCTTCATCTCCCAGCCCATTCTTCTCGAGCTTGAGGCTCCCATCAAGGTACGCTTAATCTTTGGGCCTGGGTAGGCCAACTTACTTCCCCATGCTTTGCCTTCCCCGAGTTGCACAGACCTGCTGACGCCAACCCCTCACCCAGATCTGCGGTGATATCCACGGACAATATTACGACTTGCTGCGTCTCTTCGAGTATGGCGGCTTCCCTCCCGAGGCCAACTATCTCTTCCTGGGTGATTACGTCGATCGTGGCAAGCAGTCCCTCGAGACCATCTGCTTGTTGCTCGCCTACAAGATCAAGTACCCCGAGAACTTCTTTATTCTCCGCGGCAACCACGAGTGCGCCTCCATCAACCGTATTTACGGTTTCTACGACGAGTGCAAGCGCCGCTACAACATCAAGCTATGGAAGACATTTACGGACTGCTTCAACTGCCTGCCTATCGCCGCTATCATCGACGAGAAGATTTTCACCATGCACGGCGGTCTCAGCCCTGATCTGAACTCCATGGAGCAGATTCGCCGCGTCATGCGACCCACTGACGTATGTTTGCACCCCTCACGAAGCCAATTGCTGGCCTCGTCTCGAATTACTTATTGACTAATTCTTCAAACCACAGATTCCCGATTGCGGTCTTCTCTGCGATCTGTTGTGGTCTGATCCCGACAAGGACATCACAGGCTGGAGCGAAAACGACAGAGGTGTCTCCTTCACTTTTGGTCCCGACGTTGTGTCCCGGTTCCTTCAGAAGCACGATATGGATCTGATCTGCCGTGCCCACCAAGTCGTGGAAGACGGTTACGAGTTCTTCTCCAAGCGCCAGCTCGTGACCCTGTTCAGTGCACCGAACTACTGCGGAGAATTCGACAATGCCGGAGCCATGATGAGTGTGGACGAGAGCTTGCTCTGCTCGTTCCAGGTGAGAAGACGGCGATGGAAATTCTACTGTGCCGGCCAAGTCAACTGACGAGACTCTCCTACAGATTCTGAAACCTGCTGAGAAGAAACAAAAGTACGTCCCTGGTGGTCTCGGAGGCAACAGCCGACCAGTCATCTCTCCCCGGAAGTCCGCTTCCAAGTGAAATCAAGAGTTTATACGAACATGCACATCTTTTTAGGTTCGGCCGTCGTTAAATGCCTCCCGTCCATATCGACCGCTCTACTTTTACGTCCACCGACGCGGGTCTCTCGCGACCCCTTCACACCGTCCTCCCGCCTTCTCGATCCTCTGAGTCACCATCCGTCCACTCTTCGACTTGTCCGATTCTTCCCGAGCCCACCCACCGACTACAACCCGCGCAAACTGTTCACGATTACGGCTGTCTGGTAGCAGAAGATAAACACACAAAAACACTGGAATTTGCAATGGCTATCACAACGTTTCACGTGCCTCTGTGCGAAGCCCCTCGGTGGACATGAACTCACCCAGGGGTGTAATAATGAGTGATTTGCACGCCAATAACGCGCCAAGAGCAGCCTCGATTTACTGTTCCATCGTGGGAATACTTGTCCCCTCCCCCAGCCGCCACTGCCACAAAGGCTTGTCCAAAAGTCATTGTGCTGAGGCGCCAATTGGCAATATCCACCGTGGTCACGGGGATCATATGAACTTGAACATCCGCTATTGTGCCCTCGAGCTTGCGTCGCGGCCGTAGGGGGCCGTGTCTCAGCTCAATGTCGTGGTGGCACTTGTAAGACTATAATCTACTCGGCATAGACAGAAGCAAGCCCGTCGCGGGGTTGGTATTCTGGTTTCTCAAAGGAGGCATTGCTCATCGGCCGGGCAACGGGGGGGTTGGGTGTCGCTTTTCACTTCTTTTTCTGCTTGTACTATTCTCCATTGACTCTGGTCTTTTTTTTTCCGTCTTTTCTTGTAACGCTGGAGGAGAAGGGGCGTATGGTCGGCAGAGGTCTGTTGCTGAGACATGTGTTCAGGGGATCGCTGCACAGATCACTGTGTGTACGATCTTGGAATGATGGGGTCTAACAATCCGGCTCCGAATTGATGGTTTCTGTGAACAGTTCGCTCTAGGCATTCCTGTGGGGTTGACCCGGCGTGGTCAGGTTCACGTCGAGTTCTGTCGCAAAGGAGGATGCTGCGGCTAGTAATTGCAATGAAAAAAGCCAACCTTTATACGTTTGATCAACCTGACCGGATTTTCGGATGCGGAAGTAACGTGCTCATTGTGTATATTGTCTGTGTTTACTGAAGATTGTATGCTCCCGCTGACGGAGAAGAGAGTTCTTGAAATCATGCATTGCATGTTTTGTGTTGTCTAGTTAAACGCTCCATGCCCACGCGTGCCACCTAGATACCGCGTAGACGTTCCCGTCCGTGCCGATCCCCAGGTCCGAATCACTAGTAATCCCGGTTCGCATTCCAAAGCCCTTACTTGCCGCCCCCAACTTCCCCGGCCACTGGGCAACAGAAATTGAGAGACATGTTGAAATTCCTAGGGGTAGCAGTTGAGGCGAACATTGCGAGCTTGGGATCCCGTGGCCATGGTGCTACCTACGGCTAGCCCCGCGCTCCGGTCCCCCGCGCCAGGCCTAGCAAGGCTGGCTACACCAGAGTAGAGCAGGGCAGGGCTGAATACATTGGCTTACCAGACCAGATCAGGTGCCGATTGTATCTATAGGGACCCGGGTTTCTCAAGCACAGTCCTCGCACTTGTCCTTATCGAACTTGGCCGGCGGATCGTCATATTGCTGGCCAGGCAGCTGGCCTGCGGGCGAGATCTCGGCCTTGGCCTGCTGTCCCTTGTTCGCGCGAGCTGCGCCGATGGCGTCTCGGGCTGCGTCGCTTAGAGAAGAGGATTCATTGTGTTCTTTGCTCTCGGAGGTGGGCTTCGTTTCGCTGCCGGCTGGGGAGTGGCCTGCGTTGGCGGGGTGCTTCTTGAGCTGGGAGACCACGTCCGAGGCGGCTGCGGAGGAAGGCATCGTCATTGTCGGCGCCGCGGCGAGTGCGTCGGAGGCCAGGGTCGGTGGTTGTTGTGTAGAGGTTTCGGGTGTGATTGCTGTTGCTGTCGTTGAAGTCTGATCCGTCGTCGCGTGTTTACGGTCGACGTGGCCGAGGTCTCTGCCGGGCTGGATGACGTCGCGGAGACGGCGCTTGAGCTCCTTGGTCTCGGGGAAGCCTCCTTCGGTCTTGCGGTCCCAGAGGATCGTTGAGGAGGTCGTTGTCGCGCCGGCGGGTTGGTGGGTTAGCGTCACGGTGAAGGTGCCGCCTGTGGAGGGTTGGAGGGCGACCTCGCCGATGGAGGTTCCGAATGTCGATAGGAGCTCTTGGGCGAACTGTTTGTGGTGTAAGAGAGGTGTTATTTTGCCGAGTTGTGTATACCTGGCTTTTGAGTAGGGTAGAAGGGACGGATGATGGGCTTGATTCACGGTGGAAAGGGCAACACCAGGCCAAGCACGAGTTGGAGGGGTTGGAAGAGGAGGTTGAGGGTGTCAGGGATGTTGCCGAGGATGAGGTCATCAACGGCCACCTCCCGTATAGAGGTAGGACCTGTGTAAGTGTATCCTACCTTGCGGCAGATAAAGGTAGGTGTTTACAAATTAGGAAAGGCAGGAAGTAAAGATGGATGGCAAAAGACCCGGCAGTGAGGTCTCCCCCTCCTGCCCTTTGGCTTGTACTTACATATGCTGCGCGAAGCATCCACTTACACTGAGTGCAGAACTGGAT
Source organism: Colletotrichum abscissum (assembly GCF_030869225.1). Taxonomy (NCBI): domain Eukaryota; kingdom Fungi; phylum Ascomycota; class Sordariomycetes; order Glomerellales; family Glomerellaceae; genus Colletotrichum; species Colletotrichum abscissum. The sequence goes on along the minus strand of NW_026849987.1, from coordinate 1,718 downwards.
CGCGATGCGGGGCAGCGGCGTTGATGTCGACGCTGACTGCGGTTCGGTAGATGTTTCGGCCATTTCGGGATCGTTGCTGTTACCTGGAACGAGGAACAGGAGAGTAGACTACTGTGCAGACCTTTGTGGTCTCCTCGTTGTAGTGATTAGGTAGGCTGCACGGGGAGAGGATGGGATGGTGTGGGAAATGGCGTCTATTCTCTTGTTCTTCCTGCGTCATTGGCGGCCAGCCAGTACTTTTTTGGATTGGGGAAGAGGGGGGAGGAGGAGGCGCGGTTGGTGCCATCCCAGCTTTCCTCTGATGATCAGGTAAGCGTGCAGGAAGCTGTGGCCATGCCGGCGCTGGTTCCATTGAGACTGGGAGGAGGGGAGATGGAAAAGCCACACTTGCTGGCTTACGAAACAAAAAAGGATCCGGCGGAAGTGTGCACGGGGAGATGGAGTGGAGGGACCTATTGTAAGAAACTGTTCGGATCCGAACTCGCACTCGGAAGGACGGTGATGCAGCAGCCAGCCGGCAAGGGCCTTGCTCTCAGCCGTGACCATCTGGCGGCACGTCCCATTGAGCAACGAAAAGAGAAAAGCCAGGCACACGCCAGAAAAGAGAGAATAACGGGCCCGCATATGAACTTCCCTCCCAGGACATTCCCCCCCCCAGAACCCAGCACGTCGGTGGCAGCCAGTGGCTCGAACGCCCTGCAGCAATTCAGGTACGGGTGGGCCAGCACCAGGGATCAGGGCCGGCAGGGCTTTTCTTCGGACTTGTCCTGTGCTGCAAAATAGCAACACCAGACGGGGAGTGAGTCGTGCGGAAACAGTGTGTGTTGTTTGGGGACGAGCTTGCGCGCCGGGCCCTTTCTCGACTGACGACGTTGGGAAAAGCCGGTCCTGAGTCGACTCCGAGGTAGAATAGGCAAGGTAAGGTACGGATACGTGTGCATAAGGTGCGCACACGTAACTCCGGGGCCGGGAAGACTTTTGGAAACACCTGTGTACCCGTGGAACCCGTGGAAAGTGGTTTCCGGAATTTCCTGACCGTGAGGTGAGGTATCTTACCTTGCTGCATAGTGATACAGCCAGCGCCTGCAAAAGCCCAAACGTCTGCAGAACACTGGCGGTGGGCACATCGCCTTGATCTTGGGGGTTTTGCTGGGAGGAGAGGACGGTTATCACCCACCTCGGGTACAGCAGCAACCTCGGGATAGGGGCGTGGTAACAGGGGGGTGTCGGAGTACGGAGCCCCGTCCGGCAACGAACACCACAAGGCAAAGATACCTTGGACCAGAATTGAAAGGAAAGATTTGTGGTGTTGCAGCGGCGATGGCGGGAGGGAGAAAGGGGGAAGGAGAGCAGTAGAAGTAGTAGTAGCCATCATTCAGTGTCTGGACACAGTGAAACACCGTATGAAGCAAACCGGAACGTTGAACCTCATCTAACCAGCGTTTTATCGAGCGCCGTACGCAGTACAGGCTACGGATACAACAACTCCAATTGGCAATGGCGGCTCACCGACGGTCCAAAGAGAAAACCACAGGTCCCACCACTACTGTACTCTTTCTTAACCCCCCCCCCCTCCCCCCGGTAGCCGAAGACTCGAAGCGAAGGGGAAAAAAGATGAGTTGACAGGCGGGCCAGGCCCGATGTAATCCTCGGGAAATGAAAGCTGGTGCTCTTGTAGCTCTTTTCGGCCTCGAACAGGCGGAGTGCGGTAACCCCCC